>NC_084825.1:39892049-41176351 GCF_958449725.1 Rosa rugosa
GCTCCCACGCCATGCACATCTTGCTAAGCGCTCCATTAAAAGTAACAAACAAGCAGTTCACTGCCATGAATGAGTATTGAGCTGCCGGGAAGAACACAACAGCAAGCTTCCTAGGATTCCCAGTCCTTTGAAGTTTGTTGGGCCTAGTCTTCGCTTACTCAGACAAAGGGGACAAGATTTTGGGCTCGACCATGGTGATTTCACTACCGTACAACCCTGATCAAAAGTGCCCCTATACCTGCATTCTCTGCACTTACTTCTGGTTGTAGTGTCAGGCTTGTCCACTGGTTCAATCAACGTTAAAAATTGCTCACATGATAACTGCAAACTTTTTATTCTTTTCTAAAATTCTAGCTAGTAAAGATATTTAATTAGTGGTATTTGAAAACCTATTCGAGAAGTCACCACCTAATACATATGTCTGCATTCTTTGCACTAAAGGTTGCTCACCTTGTCAAGCATGACCTCTAGTTCAATCAACGTTAAAATTGCTCATTTAAAAGTTGCAAACTATTGATTCTTTCTATGAAATTTCAGTCACCTCATAAATGTCTGCATTCTCCATACTAAAATCTTGACACTCTATCAGACATGTTGACTAGTTTAATCAATGTTAAAAATTGTTCACTTGAAAGTTTCAAACTTTTGATTCTTACTAATGGTATTTAATTAACACTAGCTATTAGAAACTCAATTTAAGATATCACCACCGAATACATGCCTACATTATCTGTACTTAAGACTAGTTGTCCTGTTAGGCTTGTCCACTAGTTCAATCAACGTTAAAAATTGTTCACATGAAAGTTGCAAACTTTTGATGTTTTAGTAAAATTTCAATTAAAGGTATTTAATTAGTGGTATTTGAAACTCAATTCGAGACGTCACCACTTAATACATGTGTGCATTCTCTGCACTAAACATTTTTCACCTTGTCAAGCGTGACCACTAATTTAATCAACATTAAAAATAACTCACATGAATGCTGCAAACTTTTGATTCCTTCTATAAAATTTTCATTAATGGCATTTAAAAATCAATTTAGACGTCATCACCACTACATGTATGCATTCTCCGCACTAAAGTTTGGTCACTTTGTCAAACATGTCCATTAGTTTAATCAACGTTAAAAATTGCTCTCATGAAAGTTTCAAACTTTTGATTCCTTTTGTAAAAATTCAGTTATTGGTATTTCATTAGTGGTATTTGAAACTCAATTCAAGATGTCACCACCTAATACATGCTTTCATTCTCTGCACTAACGTCTAGTCGCCCTGTGAGGCGTATCCACTAGTTCCATCAACGTTAAAAATTGCTCGCACAAAATTGCAAAGTTTTTATTCCTTTTGTAAAAATTCAATTAATGTCATTTAATTAGTGGTGTTTGAAATTCAAATCGAACCAATACAACCTAATGCATGTACATATTCATTCCACGCACTAAACTGGCTTCAAATCTTCTGTCCTCATTCTTTTGTCTCCTTTCCTGGCTCCCACCAAAACCTAGTTCACATTGAAATTGCAACTTTTGATTCATGAACCAATTAATGGTAACTAAAAATCAAATTCAAACTTTTATCTATAGAAATATTTGAATATTTTTTAGATTAATGGTAATTAAAGTTACAGATATTAAAACTCTAATAATTAGTTCGGGTCGGTCCACTAATTCAATTGACGTTCAAAAGGACTCGTACTCATTTAAGATAGTATTTTTTTAACATGAAAACTAAAACTTTGATTCTATTTTATAGTACCAATTAGAACTCAATTTGACCAATTCAATCGAACAGATTTACAACTTCAACGGCTTAGAAATCGAGGGCACGTTTACTTACTTGGAAGGAAAGGGAATGATTACGGGGTAAAAACATTCCTGCGTTTACTAACACATAAAGGAATCAGAATGATTCCGGGTAAAAGAATTTCTGCGTTTACTAACACATGAAGGAATCGGAATGGATGTAGGTCCCACCTCCTTATCAGGAATCGATTCCTGAATACTCAGGAATTCGATTACGAAGGGGGGAGATGGGTTTAGGAATCATTCCTCCGGAATCAATACCGATTCCTTTCTTCTCCCATTCCACTTGTCTCCGATTCATGATTATTTTCCATTCCAAGTAAGTAAACGTGCCACGAGTGATAATTTTCCTTCATAAAACAGATTCAAGCATAAACAAATTACATAATTTGTTTTATGTAGTCCTGGTGATTCACTTGTGCTACAAAGATAGAAGGCGGTATAGTTTGTTTTTCGAAGAATATCGTAGAGATGAAGACAAGCTACACAATATCTAGGAGTAAATTGAGTTCCAATCAAAATTGGATACGGACTTCCATGTGTATGTTAATTTCAATACATATAGAACCCAAATTTCGAACATAATAATTTCTCTTTTTCAATTTTCTGGAAAGATTTGATTTTGCGCTTTAGTAAATGAACTTGAAGATTGCTTGAAGATGTTGATGATCTTGTTGTTGTGGATATGAAGGAGGCTTCCTCAAACTATGATAAATGACACCAGATGCTACGTGCTTGATCAATTACCTGCTAATCAACCCTGAACAATAAGAAATTAATACCAAATGATTTAACTGATAAACTTTACAAAAAGAAGGCATAGTTTATTAAACTCATGCATCCCATAATCTCAAGCAGCTAGCATGAGAGGAAGAAGGAGAGACACCCAAAGACAATAGAAATGGGTGGCATGGGAAAGAAACCGATATATTTGGTCACCTTCTTAATTTCCTTGAAGAATATGAAGTGAACAGAAAATGATTCTTTCCCAACTACCCATCTCTATTACCCTTTGGGAGGCCAATCTCCCATTTCAACTCAGCCAATTCTAAAGAGTTGTGCAACTAGTGTTAACCATAGATATGAACATGAGACCAAACTCGCACGCCCTTATATAGCGAAGCCTCTAGGGCACCAATGTAAATAATTCAATATGAAGGTGTAATTAGTTGAAACATTTTGACAAAAATAACGTATTTAAAATTTAATCAACAATAAAAATTGTTCACATGAAAGTTGCAAACTTTTAATTTCTTTCATAAAGGTCCAATTAAAGATATTTAATTAGCGGTATATATATAAAACTCAATTCGAGACGTCACCACCTAATATTTGTCTGCATTCTCCGCACTAAAGGCTGGTCACCCTGTCAAGCATGACCACTAGTTTAATCAACGTTAGAAATTGCTCACATAAAAGTTTCAAACTTTTGATTCCTTTTATAATATTTCAATTAATGGTATTTAATTTGTGTTATTTGAATCTCAATTCAAATGTCAGCACTTACTAGATGTCTGCATGTCTGCATTTTCCGCACTAAATTCTTGTCACTCTGTTAGACATGTCCACTAGTTCAATATACGGTAAAAATTGCTCACATTGAAGTTGAATTTTTTTTATTCTTTAGTAAAAATCCATTTAAAGGTATTTGATTAGTGGTATATGAAACTCAATTCCAGACGTCACCGCCTAATACATGTTTGCGTTCTCCGTACTAATAAACACTGTTCATCCAATCAAGTGTGACCACTAGTTCAATCAACATTAAAAATTGCTCACATGAAAGTTGCAAACTTTTGATTCTTTCTATAAAATTTCAATTACTGGTATCTGAAAATCAATTCAGAAGTCACCAATTAATGGTATTTCAATTAATGGTATTAAAATTTGAGAATAAAAGGAGACAAAGTGAGTTTCGTCCCCTATTTATCTGATTAGCGTCATTAAATTTAAAATACAAAATATAAAAGGAGACGGATTTAGTTTCGTCCCCTATTTGTCCGATTGGCGCCATTAAATTTGAAAAAAAAAAAATTTGAATAAAAGGAGACAGTGTGAGTTTCGTCCCCTATTCGTCTGATTGGCGCCATTAAATTTGAAAAAAAAAATTGAAAATAAAGGCACGTTTACTTACTTGGAATGGGAGTGAATGATTACAGGGTAAAATTATTCCTACGTTTACTAACACATAAAGGAATCGGAATGATTTCGGATAAAAGAATTCATGCGTTTACTAACACATGAAGGAATCGGAATGGATGTAGGTCCCACCTCCTTATAAAGAATCGATTCCTGAATACTCCTCCTTATAAAGAATCGATTCCTGAATACTCAGGAATTTGATTTCGAAGGGGGAGATGGGTTTAGGAATCAATATCGATTCCTTTCTTCTCTCATTCCAGTTGTCTCCGATTCATGATTATTTTCCATTCCAAGTAAGTAAACGTGCCATAAAAGGAGACGGAGTGAGTTCGTCCCTTATTCCTCTGATTGGCGCCAATTTAATTAATTTTCCCTCCATTCTCTCAATATTCGATTTTCAAAGCATGCCTTTATGATAGAACTAATATGGAGATTAACTATGATGGTCCATTAAGTCCAAGCAGTGATGAGGAGCACAATGTATCTGGAGGTATGTATGTAAATTTGGTTATGTTTTTATCGGTGTGAATTTAGAGTTTTATTAATCAGGTTCTATTTTTTCTGGTTTGGGAGGCACATAGATCAGAAGTTGCAATTTGCATCTTAATTACATGGTAATGAAAGAGTTCTTGGTGAAGTTAGAGAGAAATAAAACTACTATAATATGGTTTGAAATTAAGTTGGTGAAGTGTTCGTTTATGGTTGATTAAAGACATCGGAATCTTGTTTCAAGTTGTCATTTTCCGCCACCCTGCATATATTCAACCTGGAACTTTCACCTTATAAATACTCAGCTAACTTTTTAATCATCATTTGCTTGGAGTGAAACCAACAGAAAATACTATATATGTCATAGTCCATTTCCGAGTGAATGATAGAGATGATTATTTTTTTCATCTTTGAAAGGGAAAAATGATTGTCCCACTGAAAAATATGGGGAAGGCACCTTTACCACACGAAGACTCCTAACACGAAAAACTGAGGTTCTTAGGAGGATGCAGATTGATGATGAGGGTAATAAGGATGAAGTTGAAGATGAGGGTGATAAGAGTGATGAGGTTGGTTTTGAAGATGAGGACGACTTTGATATGATGATGATGATTCTATTGAAGACCTTGATGATTTTTCACCATGCTCAAAATCAGTGAGCAAATCTACCTCAGCATCGCGGCTTCATAGGAGAAAGAGAAGTTGTGGTGGTACACTGGTACTGGTACTGAAGAACAAAGCAATATCAAACATGCTGCTGCTGGCTCGTCTAGCATTCAAAGAAGTTTCCTAGAAGAGAGACCTGAGATTACAAGACTGAGAAAATCAATAGCTCTTCAGAGAGGTATTCAAATCTAAATATGTAAATCCGTGTAACCCTTCTTTCATGGTTTCTCTGAGTCATTTGAGTGCCCATGGACGCTCTGTGGTAAGCTTTCTACAGACAACTACACTTGCCTTCAAAATTCACTACTAGCAAAATAACAACACACACGGATTTACTGTAGTTAAAAGCCACAGAAATCCGTGTGAAATACAAATACTAACAGAAATCCGTGTGAAATGAGCATAATCAGGCCCACAATAATTTATACAATAACAATATCAACGGAAATCCGTGTGCATAAACAACGGTCACAGATATCTGTGTAAAAACTAAAACATTTTCACACGGATATCTGTGTGGAAATCAATTCACACTGATTTCTGTACGTATTATAAATTAGTTTATTTCGAAATAATTAATTTTTTATGTTATGTGAATTATCAAGGGACGAATTTCCGTTACAATAAGTATTTGATACAGATATCTGTGTGAAAAGAACATAATTGAGCCCCACAGTGATTTATACAATAACAATATCGACGGAAATCCGTGTGAATAAACAATAGTAACAGATGTCTGTGTAAATGATAAAATATTTTTACACGGATATCTGTGTGCAGATCAATTCACACTGATTTCTGTGTGAAAATCCGAAATTAGTTTATTTCGGAATCATTAATTTTGTTTGTTATGTGAATTACGGAGGGACAGATTTCCGTTATAATAAGTATTTGATACAGATTTCTGTGTGAAATGAGTAATACACACGGATTTCTGTGTGAAAATGTTGACACAGATATCCGTGTGAAAAGAACAGTGAGCTACAGAATTCCGTGTGAAAATGAGACTACACACAGAAATCCTTGTGAATAAACAATAGTAACTGATGTCTGTGTAAAAACTAAAACCTTTGCACACGGATATCCGTGTGAATAGAACCATTAGCTACAAAATTCCGTGTGAAAAAGTATATATATATATTTTTTTCTTTTTCTTCTTTTTTTAAAGATGATCAAAGGATTTCACTCCTACCCCCATGGTGACTCGAACCCATGACTTCGTACATATGTATATAAGGTTAACCACTTATTTGATATTGAAAGAACGGCGGATTGAGTTAATTTTTTTACACCATACCTATTAATACGCTATAAAAAGATGAGTAATGTCAAATTTATCATTTTTTATTTTTATTTTTTGGATTGCACAAAATTCTTGTATATCTACTAATGTGGTATAACTAGTTTATTAGTTATAATGAAAAGTATACCTTCCATAAGCAACAATGCATAGGAAATAGACTTTATCAAAATCGACCGTAGGATGTTATCATGATAAGAATAAATGGTTGTGTTCAAAATTTCAGCTATTTTCGTCGTCGTTTGGGTTTCGATCTAGTAGCTCAACCCTAAACTTTAAATACTACATAAAACTAATATGCTCATAACCGCTCACTCGTAACTTATTTTTTTGATCTGTAAACTCTCATGCTCTCATGGGTAGAAGCTATATCAACTAATGTAAAAATTTCTGAAATTTTATCTCCTCAAGGGTCGGCTCCCCTTTGGGAAGTAGAAGCGTTTAAAGGGTTGACCGGTTTTTGGTACAGACATCTGTGTGAAATGAGTAACACACACGGATCTCTGTGTGAAATGTTAACACGGAAATCCGTGTGAAAAGAACCATTTGCTACAGAATTCCGTGTGAAAAACTCTATTAGCTACAGAATTCCGTTACAATAAGTTTTTAGTAAAGAAAAGTATACCTTCCATGAGCAACAATGTGGAGGAAATAGACTTTATCAAAATCGACCGTTAGATGTTTTCATGATTAGAATAAATAGTTATGGTCAAAATTTCAGCTATTTTTGTTATCGTTTAGGTCTCGATCTACTAGATCAACCCTGAACCCTAAATACCACATAAAACTAATATGCTCATAACCGCTCATTCGCAACTTATTTTTTCGATCTGTCAGCTCTCATACTCTCATGAATATGAGGTATACGAAATAATGTAAAAATTTTGAAAAGTTTATCTCCTCGTGGTTTTACTCCCCTTAGGGAAGTATAGGTGTATATAAGGTTAACCACTTTATTTGATATTGAAATAACGACGGATTGAGTTAATTTTTTTACACCATACCTATTAATACGCTATAAATATATGGGTAAAGTCAAATTTATCAATTTTCAATTTTTATTTTTTGGATTGCACAAAATTCTTATATGTCTACTAATGTGGTATAACTAGTTTATTAGTTCTAATGAAAAGTATACATTCCATAAGCAACAATGCATAGGAAATAAACTTTATCAAAATCAATCGTAGGATGTTATCATGATAAGAATAAATGGTTGTGTTCAAAATTTCAGCTATTTTCGTCGTCGTTTGGGTTTCGATCTAGTAGGTCAACCCTAAACCTTAAATACTACATAAAACTAATATGCTCATAACCGATCGCTCGTAACTTATTTTTTTGATCTGTAAACTCTCATGCTCTCATGGGTAGAAGCTATATCAACTAATGTAAAAATTTCTGAAATTTTATCTCCTCAAGGGTCGGCTCCCCTTTGGGAAGTAGAAGCGTTTAAAGGGTTGACCGGTTTTTGGTACAGACATCTGTGTGAAATGAGTAACACACACGGATATCTGTGTGAAATGTTAACACGGAAATCCATGTGAAAAGAACCATTTGCTACAGAATTCCGTGTGAAAAACTCTATTAGCTACAGAATTCCGTGTGAAAACTCTATCAGCTACAGAATTCCGTTACAATAAGTTTTTAATACGGAATTCTATGTGAAATGAGCAACACACAAATATCTGTCTGTGTGAAATGTAGACACAGATATCTGTGTGAAAAAATAGAATAGAGACAGAATTCTGTGTAAACAATAATTAACATGACTAGTTATATATTACCTAGATAAATACACACGAATATCAGTGGTAAATATATATGTATCTCACACGGATTTTCGTGGTAAATTTTTTCCCGCTCACTTTTTTGGAACAAATTCAATTTCCCTCCCCTAGTAGTATTACACACGGATTACTGAGGTACATACACACGGATATCAGTAGCAAAAGTAAATGTATTTCACACGGATTTCCGTGGAAATTCCGCTTATAATGAGCAAATTGATCCAAATCTGAATCTATTGAGTTACTGAAGTAAATTCACACGGATATCTGTAACAAATTTAAATGTATTTCACACGGATATCTGTGTGAAATATTATAAACATACAGATTTCCGTGCATCACTGCTGCTTAAAACCAGATTGGGTAAATTGAAAAGCCTCCTCCGAATTCTCCTCTGTCTCCCTCTCTCTCATCTCCTCCACCCACTGCCCCCTCCCCCACCCTCTTCTCCGCCTCCCCCTCGCTCTCATATCCCAGCTCCTCTTCTCTGCCTCCCTCTCTCTCATCTCCAAATTGTTTTGGTTTAATGGAGGACAGAGGAACTAGATCTGTTTTCTCTCTCCTCCGACACCCACTTCCGGTCACCACCGTGACTCACCTCCACCATCACAGACCTCACCGACCTCCGACGAGTTTAACGCAGCCTCCTTGACTTCCGGCAACAACCCGTGAAGGACCCTGTGCTTTTTCTCAAACCGACGTCGTCTTACTTGGAAAACGGAGGTGAGCATCGATATATTCTGCTTTCATTTTGTTCTTCCATTTATGTCGAAATCAGTCATTCTGTTTTGTAATCATTCTTTTCTGTAATTGTGTTACTAGTTTGGATTTCATCTATTTCTGAATTTGAGTGTCTTATGGATTTGGTTTTCGCCTTTTGGGTGTTTATAGGCAGTACTCCTGGGCTCGATATCGAAGTACTCCCTGAATCAGGTATAATTTTCGTTATTATCTTTGGGTTTTATACTTTTGGTTCTCTTCAGTTGATTTGATGATTGAATTGGGTTGTAGAAGTTTATAAATCCAAACATGATAAATGTATTTCAGCAGGGGCCTTTGTGTTATGCTTCCTCCACTCTCAGATGCAACACCAGCACCTCAACACACCCGCTCATTGTTTTTAGGAAGTATCTTTTGCACATGTGGTGAAGGAACTAATGTCCATAAATAGCTTCTAGGATATTGTATTTCCTTTTCGATTTGCAATTAAGAAACTATTTGTATATGATGACTCTATGAATATAAGTTCGCATATTCTTTTCTTAATTTATTGTTATTTTATGAGTTATTGATCTGATTGTATCAACTTTAATTAAGTAAAACAGAACATAAAGCATAATAAGAAAATTAACGAAATTGGTTCCTAATTAATTAGCAGTTTTTTTTTTTTTTTTTCTTATAAATGCTATCACTTTTACACACAGAAATCAGTGAGAGTTAGGGTAAAAGAATTTGACACAGAAATCCGTGTGAGATAGGAAGTTATTCACACGGATTGCATTTCATTACGGTAATTTATATTCATGGAAAGACAGTGGGGCCCACGTCTAATATTCACACGGACAAAATAATCCGTGTGAGATAAGTACATATTTGACACAGAAATCTGTGTGAGATAGGCAAACATTTGCTACAGAAATCCGTGTGAAATAGAGTTGTTCACACGGACTGTTTTCCATTACGGTAATTGATATTTATGGAAAGATAGTGGGGCCCACGTAAGTATTTCACACGGACAACATAATCCGTGTGAGATGAGCATTACCCCCCCTCCAAACCGCACGGTAACACCAATCTGTGCGTGTACTGTGTGTAAAAGCTATCTCACACGGATTTCCGTGTGAAAAAGTCTTATTACCCACAGATTAAAATCCGTGGGTAATTGTTGTTTTGCTAATAGTGATTGTTGCCAACTTTTACAGAGATTTCAGTGTGAAAAAGATCAAGCAAAACATATATACGGGACAAGCTAAGGTACTGTGATGTTTATCATACACTCATTTTATATTTATTTGAACAAAAATTACAACTTATATGAATCAAAATTACAACATTGAGAACAAAGTTACCATATTCATTTACACTATTTACATATAATTAAACAAAAATTACAACATTGACAACGAATTTGTTAAAAACATGTAACAAAGTCATAGGTGATGTAATTACTACTAATAAAACTAAGATTACACAAAATAGGACTCAACTTTACCACTCTGACAACAAATTTGTTGTCACATTTATAAATGTGTGTATGACATACGGGTATGTATTACATAATTTTCCCATATATACTTCCTTTGACATAGCAATATAATATACTGTTACTTCTTAATGTTTTCACATTGTCTCTCATGATTTCCCTTGGTTGTCTTTTCAGAATGTGCCACCAGACTTTGCCCACAGACATCTAAATGAGAAGCCTTATCGTGCCAGTTTCCGGCTTAATGGAGAAATTTGGAAACTAAGGTTCTTATATACAAAGAGTGATACCAGATTATTGTACTGAAATATATGTCTATGTTGGTTAAAACAAGTATAATGTTGTGGCTATAGTTTTTAATAGTACATGCAACACAATCAATATTTAGTTTTTAGCCACTAAATATTGATGGTTTAGTGTCCAGATACCATTAGCACAAATTATAACAAGCAACACAATCATCTGTTTTATACTAGATACTCGATTGTCCTTGTCATGACGGTGGTAAGGCTTTGGTCTCATATATAATAGGTCAGGAGTTCGAGCCCTATCAAGGGTGGGAATGGGGTGGGGTTTTTTTTCAAAAAAAAAAAAAAAAAAAAAAAGTGATACCAGATTATTGTCTGGTTGGAAACAATTTGCAGAAGCCAAACACTTGGAAGAGGGTGATGCATGTCTCTTTGTGTTGATTAACAACATCAATTTTGTATTTGATGTTGTAATCTTCCAGACCACAAAAAAGGTGCAAATTTATCCTCCTCAATAGGTAAGGCATTCAGTCTGTGAAAATGCGGATTTCTGCTCCATTAAGTCTGCGTTCTGCATAATTAGTAACACATGTTTGTTTTTTGTGTTTCAGTTTTGGGGAAGGCAAACGGCAAATGATCAATTCAAATCGAATTATGGAAAGAGATATCCGGATGAAGTAACAGAATATATATATGATGCACCATGAATTAGGAAGTTCGCATGTGTACGTAGCTCTCCTGTGATAATTAGAGTATTAGTTCAATAATATATCTATTTTATTCAATGTATCATCTATGTTTTCCAAGAGTTTGATTTGACAGAAGAAACATACTGTGAGTCTGAGACTCTTCAAGTTAATAGATAGATTGGTTTGTGAAGTTGTTTTATTTGTTCACCAACCATGAACTATCCATGCACCAAATGATGGCTGGTCTGCATTTTCAAAGCAATTACAATATTGTTCAGGAGAAGGGTATGATTCCTGATCCATCTAGTTAATATTATGTTCAATAATGTTAGGAAATCAATCTTCCTTATTAAGACTTGTAGATTTCCTTATTAAGACTTGTAGATCTGCAAATATCTGTACATTAGCCTTCTTATCTGTAATTGCTGACTTATAGCTAGTTGTCCTAGATTTAGCTATTTCCATACTTGTAAGGATCTCTCTGTACAAATACTTGTTTTCACTATCAATGAAATACACACATTCTATTCTTCATCTTTTCATGGTATCAGAGCAGGACTGAGATCCTGACTCTTCGCTACATTATAATCTCTCGTGTAGCATGCATCTTCCTAGTTCTTAAGCAGTCATGGCCATCGATCCACCTCTTGTTTCCGGCAAGTCAGGTGCCGATTCTAGTCCATCCAAGTCAGAGACCGCATCAGATTCTTCAAAATCTGACATCTCAAATCCATATTTCACTCATCACTCGGATCATCCGGGATTGGTTCTAGTCTCCAAACCCTTGAATGGAGATAATTATTCTGGTTGGAAAAGTGCTATGACTTTGGCCTTAATATAAAGTACTCCAAGAACAAGCTTGGATTTGTCAACGGCTCAATCAAGGCTCCTTCAAAAGAAGCGGATCCAGAAGGGTATGCGACTTGGTCACGGTGTAACGACATGGTTCACTCCTGGATTGTTAATAATGTCAATCCAGAAATTGCAGATAGTGTTATCTATTATCCTACTGCTCATGAGGTTTGGGAAGACCTTCGTGAGCGATTCTCTCAATGCAATGCACCTCGCATCTTTGAGATTCAGCGAGAAATCGCTAGCCTACGACAAGAACAACCCTCTGTCTCTACCTACTACACAAGATTGAAAGGCTTATGGGATGAATTAGCCACGTATTCAGATGCGGCATATGGAGCACAGGCAGATCAACAAAAATGGATGCAATTCTTAATGGGTTTGAATGAGACTTACAGTGCAACTCGCGGGCAAATTCTTCTTATGAATCCTCTTCCAACTGTTCGCCAAGCATACGCTGCCGTCACTCAAGAAGAGAAGCAGCGACTTATTAGTGACTCTCATCCCTCAATCGACTCAAGCTCTAGTGCAGCTATGGCAGTGAGGAACAGCAAGCCCAATCCGAACCCAGCTAGAGGTGGACGATTCGAGAGATAAGATCGTTCAAATTTGCAGTAGGATTCTCGCTCCAATTTTCATCCAGATCGAGTACAAGAAGGGCGCCATTTTGATGGTGATCGGCGTCGTGGTTCAGGTAGAGGCAGGCCTCAATGTTCTTATTGTGGAGATGCAGGTCATTGGGTTCAAACATGCTATCAATTAATTGGATACCCACTGGGTCATCCTAAGGCAAAGCAGAACTCTAGTGCGAATTCAAGAAGTGTTCCTTCAGCAAACCAGGTATCTGAGGCGTTAGACAAGGATGAAGGGGGCCCAGTTGTTTCATTATCAGAAGCCCAATTCAAGCAGTTTTTGTCGATTCTTAACAAACAAAACGAGGGCTCTAGTTCCAAAGCCAGGTTTGTCTAAAGTCGCTTCCCGTAATTGGATTATTGATAGCGGGGCGACGGATCATATCACTTCCTCATCTCAATTATTTCATAAGAATAAAAACTGCTCGTTGCCTCCCGTTTTGTTACCCAGCGGCGACAAAGTGAATATTGTTGCAAAAGGGTCTTTGCCTTTGAATACCGTATATTATCTGTGCCAAAATTCAAAGTGGATTTAATGTCAGTTAGTCGTCTGACAAGAGGTCTGAATTGTTCAGTGACATTCTTCCCTTATTGGTGTATTTTACAGGATCTGGCTACGAAGAGGACGATTGGGTTGGGTAAACAACGTGACAAGCTATACTATTTGGTGGCACTAGCGACGGAGAAGTCTATGACCAACCCTTCCACTAACCGACCTGCCTGCAACCTTACTACCTCATCCACTGATCTCTGGCATAATCGCTTAGGCCATGTATCATCCTCATGTTTAAGTTTCATTGCCAAAAACTTTTTGAAATTTTCCATTAAGCCTAATAATGCTTGCCACATATGTCCTTTGGCTAAGCAAAGTCGTTTACCATTCAACACTAGTTCTATTTCTTCTACAAGACCCTTTGAGATTATTAATTGTGATATTTGGGGTCGTTATCGACACCCTACTCTTTCTGGTGCTTTTTATTTTCTCACTATTGTTGATGACTTTACACGTTTCACTTGGATATTTTTGATGCGACACAAAGATGAGGCACAACCACTTCTAAAATGCTTCTTTACCTACACTCTCACTCAATTTGAATCTCGCATTAAAACTTTTCGAGGCGACAATGGTAGCGAATTTATCTCACTTCGTTCTTTTTTCCAAGATAATGGCGTTGTTTTTCAACATTCTTGTGTTTACACGCCTCAACAAAATGGGGTTGTGGAACGCAAACATCGTCATATTCTCCAAGTGGCATGGCTCGTGCTTTGAAATTTCAAGCTCATCTTCCTACCCAATTTTGGGGAGAGTGTGTTCTTACTACTGTCCACATCATCAATCGATTACCTTCACCAATTCTTTCTTTCAAAACTCTGTTCGACCTGCTTTATTCGAGACCACCTTCTTTGTCTCATCTCCGGGTTTTTGGGTGCTTAACCTATGCCACTAATGTTCACACTACTCACAAATTTGATCATCGTGCCATACCTTCAATCTTCATTGGTTATCCTGTCGGTCAAAAGGCCTTCAAATTATTCAATTTATCGACCAAAAAGGTCTTTACCAGCGGGGATGTCAAATTTCATGAAAACATTTTTCCATATGCTTCAGTTCAGCCCAACTCCATTCCTTCACTATTAATGACCCACAAACCAGGCCCAATCCGAGTCACAATAAGCTCTCAACCTGAAGTCACTGTTTGATGAGAAGAACAGACCTTGACCAGGTGCCCCCTTCAAATAGCGAACAACCCGAAGAGCTGCTTCCATATGAAGTTTTCGGGGTTGATGCATAAACCTACTCAAGACATGTACAGGATATGTGATGTCGGGTCTCGAAACAGTCAAATATATTAACCTCCCAACTAATCTTCTATACCGGCCCGGATCCCTGAGCAAATCGCTCTTGTCTGACAACTTCAAACCTTTCTCCATAGGAGTATCAACAGGCGCTGCGCCCTACAGCCCCGCATCTTTGATAATCTCTAACGCATACTTACGCTGAGATATAAAAATCCCATTTCTAGAAGAAGAAATTTCAATTCCCAGAAAATATTTTAATTCACCAAGACGGAAACTGCTATGTAAAAACCTCTTAATCGCAGCAATACTAGTGAGATCATTACCAGTAATCAGTATATCATCCACATATATTAAGAGGCAGTAAAGGACTTGCCTTGTTTCTTAGTGAACAGGGAGTAGTCAGCTCACGATTGCACAAAACCAGCTGAACGAATAGCGTCTGAAAATTTAGAGAACCACCGCTGGGAAGCCTGCTTCAAGCCATACAATGATTTATGTAATCGGTAGACCAAGTGCTCCTCCTCCTGTCTCCGAGCCCTGGCGGTGGAGACATATAAATCTCTTCTTCAAGGTCGCCATGGAGGAAAGCATTGTTGACATCTAACTGGTGAAGCGTCCAACCACGGGCAGCAGCCAAGGCAAGCAGGCAACGGACCGAAATGATTTTGGCAGTAGGGGAGAAGGTGTCTTGATAATCAACTCCCTCCAATTGTGTAAACCCCTTGGCCACTAACCGTGCTTTGTACCTTTCGATGGAACCATCAGACTTGTGTTTAATCTTGTAAACCCAACGGCAGCCAATGGGTGTCTTACCAGCGGGAAGAGAGGTGAGAGTCCAGGTACCATTAGCATGTAGTGCTTCTAATTCTGATTGCATCGCATCCTGCCATTCGGGAAGAGTAGCAGCCTCTGAATAAGACCTGGGGTTTTAGGTCGACGGGAATAGGTGCGAAGAGTGGTGGTGGAAGGAGGAGATGGCGTGGAAAGAGAAGAGCTGGTGGTGGGAGACGGCGTGGAAAGAGAAGAAGAAGAGAGGTGCAGTGGGTAGAGATGCGTCAAAACTGAAGTCAAGGAGAGAGGAAGTGGGATGGGTGGGTAATGGAATTGGGAGGTTAATATATTTGACTGTTTCGAGACCCGACATCACATATCTTGTACATGTCTTGAGTAGGTTTATGCATCAACCCCGAAAACTTCATATGGAAGCAGCTCTTCGGGTTGTTCGCTATTTGAAGGGGGCACCTGGTCAAGGTTTGTTCTTCTCATCAAACAGTGACTTCAGGTTGAGAGCTTATTGTGACTCGAATTGGGCAAGTTGCCCACTCACTAGGAGGTCTACTACGGGTTACTGTATCTTTCTTGGACCTTCGTTGATATCTTGGAGATCAAAGCGACAGAAAATGGTTTCACTTTCATCTGCTGAGGCTGAATACCGTGTAATGACAGGGGCTTGCTGTGAATTGACATGGCTTCGTTATCTATTAAAGGACTTGGGACTTTCACATCATGAATCTGCTTTGCTATATTGTGACAACAAGGCCGCTTTACACATTGCAGCCAACCTAGTTTTTCATGAGAGAACTAGGCACATCGAGATGGATTGTCATTACATTAGAGACAAAGTTCAAGATGGTTCTATTTCTACCAAATTCATCAGTTCTGCACATCAGCTAGCAGACGTGTTAACCAAACCCTTGGGGAAGGAAATCTTTGTTCCTATGATTCGCAAGTTGGGAGTGCAGGATATCCACTCTCCAACTTGAGGGGGAGTGTTAGGAAATCAATCTTCCTTATTAAGACTTGTAGATCTGTAAATATCTGTACATTAGCTTAACATTAGCCTTCTTATCTGTAATTGCTGACTTATAGCTAGTTGTCCTAGATTTAGCTATTTCCATACTTGTAAGGATCTCTCTGTACAAATACTTGTTTTCACTATCAATGAAATACACACATTCTATTCTTCATCTTTTCAAATAATCCCGTATTCAGAAAGGCATCACACAGATATTAGTTCCCAAAAATGAAACACCTAATGGTAGAGTTTCATTGATTATTAGTTAAATGGTAGATGATCATTCATTGAAAGGCTAGAAATCTTTTCTGTAACATACCTAAAAGGCTAAAACTAGCAGATGAATATATATATATGTGTACCTTTACCATACTGAAAACCAGAAAATGAACCTTGTGAATGCTTATGAATTCCTAAAATATATGTTGGTGATCAAATAATCTGGCAACAAAGCTCCTCCGTGTTAGGGATTTATAGAAAGGAGAAACACTCTGCAGGATAGAACAAAATTCTGCAAGAAGCATATTCCTTCAAGCCACTACTCAGTTATCCTACAAATTCAGATTATTTGAGCTCAAGAATATAGACAAGACCGCGATTTACCTGGCGGTTCACATTATCAGGAACTCCTGATCTGTGTGACCTTTGAAGTTGTTAACAGTATGACAATTCCAGGTGTGAGCTTTAAAGTTCTGTTCTGATCAGCTATGGTATCTACTTGTTATGGTTGTATCACTTCTTATTGGTATTAAAAAGTTGGTATTGGTGCAATTTGGTAATGCAAGAGTATTGATTACATGAGCTAGTTATGTAAGATTTGAATAATGCAGATGCAATCCATTAAAGAAACATCAGTATTTGTATTTGTCAAACTGAGGTCAATGTATATTCTTATCCCATTATTTGTCAAATTAAATACAATAAATTATAGATACACCAAGTAAACTCAGTCCGACACAGAGCTAGACTAGCTTGATACAAAAATAAGGTAATTCATACTTATACATTACGCTAGTCTACATATAAATTAAACTAGTATACTTGATGTATCAATACACTAATGTACCTTACACAAACCCCAAGTAAGAAACCAATTGTAGCTGAAAGATGTCAAAACATTCTCCCAAAGAGCAAGCTCCAATGTAATATACAGTCACCGCATTCTCAACAAAATGAACCCAATGCTCTCTTTGTTTAGTTTTTTTCTTTTCTTTTTCTAAACCAATTTGAAATTCAAAACAAAACAAAAAAGACACTAATTAATAGCAAATTAATTAGCTAGTTGTAGCATTAAACCAGTTAATAAACTAGCGGGTACGGATTGTGTTATACGAGAAACGACCGTGGTTCGATTCACGGTAAAAGTGTTAATGTTTTCGCGCGCGCACTTTTTCACAGTAACAAAAGTTAGTTCAAAACATTTGATTGGACGATAATGCCCCTCTACTACAACTCTGCCGGGGGTTTTAGAATTCACAGAGGTATAAGACTGGGAGTTCAAACTGTTCGCCCAAATCTGAAAAAAAAATTCACACTTTTTTTTTTTTTTTGTGTGGAGAAAATTAATCGGCGAATGGAGCCGGAGATTCGCCGGAGAATCGAGGAAACGGTGGTGGACATACTGAGGACGACGAGCTTGGATGAGATGACCGAGTTCAAAGTCCGAGTCGCCGCCTCGGAGCGACTCGGAATCGATCTCTCCAGTGTGGACGGCAAGAGCTTCGTCCGCGGCGTCGTCGAGAGTTTCCTGATTTCGGCCGCGGCGGAGGCGGAGCCGCCGAGCGTTCGGGAAGAGCAGGAGGCGGCGAGGTTGAAGAAGGAGGCGAATGAGGACGGAGAGCGTGTTATTTGTAAGGTGGGAAACCCTAATTTCTGGCTTTTCTGTACTGATTTTTTTTTTTTTTTTTTTTGTTAGTGTTTTGGTGACTAGAGAAAGTTGAATTCTTTGATAAATTGCTTCAATTTTGTGATGGTGCTTCAATTTTGTAATGTAACTGTTTGGCTTGTTTTGGATATTGGGAATAATGATGATAAAAGAGTGTGAAGTTTTGTGTTTGGGTTTTGAAACCCTATGGTTTGTTTGCCAATTGGAAATGAGGGTTTATATGGGAGTGTACTCATTTGTGGAAGTTCAGAGTATTTTATTGTTTTCTCACATTTTGATCATATTTTGTTTGAATCTGCTTTGGGGGTTTCTGATGGAAAGATTTCTTGTTAACCGTGGTAGCTGACGAACAGGAGAAACGTGGTGATTCATGATTTCAGAGGGAAAACATTGGTTTCGATTAGGGAATTTTATAAGAAAGGTGGAAAGGAGCTTCCTAGTGCCAGAGGTGACCATGAAACCAAACCCATACTATCTAATTTAGCTCCAGTGAAGCTGTTTTTCATCAACTTTTTTTTGTTTTTCCTGATCAAATTTTATGTTCTAATGTAATCTTCCAATCAAATTCATCATTTGCATTTACAGTCGGTTTGGTCCTGTTTGGTTATAAAGATCGACTTCTTTCATTTATAGATTCCTAGGAATATGAGTTCCTTTCAAACCATGAGCATATTTGTTTTATGCTTCAACTCAGCATCCATTTCCCCTACTCTTTGTATGCTTTAGTGGTATTGATTTACATTGATAATTTGATACTCTGTTGTTAGGAATTAGCTTGCCAGCTGAACAATGGACAACCTTCAAAAATAGTGTCCCTGCAATAGAGGAAGCAATTAAAAAGATGGAATCGAAGTTAAGGTGAGAGTGACTTATTGATATGGTTTAATGCAGTGGTGACTTGGACTCCTTTAATTCTTTTTATTTATTTGAGTTCTCTTCATATTTTGCTTTATCTTGAGTAAGTCAGCTTTGCCTTTGATAACTACTTTGTAGATGGAAATCGAGTAGTGGAATGATTGACTGACTTCTAATTGTACAAATGTAGATCTGAAATTGATAGTAAACGAACTGAAGACGGAAAAGAAACTAAAGATGGCAAACAAACTGAAGACGGTAAAGAAACTGAAGATGGTAAACAAGTTGAAGATGGCAAACGAACTGAAGGTAGCAAACGAACTGAAGATGGTAAACAAGCTGAAGATGGTAAACGAACTGAAGCTAGCAAACAAACTGAAGATGGCGAACAAAATGGAGATGGTAAACAAACTGAAGATGCTAGACAAAGTGAAGACATGTCTGCTTCATTGAATGGTGTTGCTCCTCGTGAATTTTTCTCTATTGAAACTTGCCGTTTTAATGGGAAGAACTACCCTATCTGGGCACAACAGATGGAGTTTCTGCTAAAGCAATTGAAAATTGCATATGTGCTTTTTGTTTCATGCCCAGTCATTACATTAGGCCCGGAACCAAGTACTGAAGAAATTGCTCAAGCAAAGGCTGCTGAACAGCAATGGAGGAATGATGACTCTGTGTGCCGTCGCAGCATCTTGAATGCTCTAGCTGATGATCTGTTAAATCTTTTCTCAAGGAGAACTACAACTGCAAAAGAACTGTGGGAAGATCTAAAACAATTGCATCTCTATGAGAAATTTGGAACGAAGAGATCTCTGGTTAAAAAGTATATGGAATTTCAGATGCTTGAAGGAAGACCAGTTTTGGAGCAAATTCAAGAATTTAATAACATTGCCGATTCCATTGTCACTTCTGGAATGGTGGTCGAGGAGAAATTTCATGTCAGTGCCGTTATCTCCAAGCTTCCCCCATCTTGGAAAGATGTGAGTATCAAGTTGATGTCTGAGGAGCATTTACCTTTTGCAAATATGATGGATCGTTTGAGGTTTGAAGAAGACTTGCGAACCAGGGAGCAGCAGGGGTTACCCATTAATCATGCTGGCAATCCACCAGTGAAACCCATACCAAGGATGAGAGATATGAAGCAGCGAAATATGCAATGGAAGAGGTCAGACCTGGAGATTGATGGTAGAGTTATTTGCCAATTTTGTGGCAAGAAGGGGCACATCTCTCAGAACTGTCGTTATAATAATAAGAGGAAGTTTACCAAGGATGTTAACGATGAGAGTCACAACGGATCTATGCCTATGGAGGTTAACATGCTGGAGGAGACTGTGGATGGCTAACTATATGCTACCATCCCATATGCACTAACAGCATTATTGAACTCTTAGACCAGCCAAGTACTGCTGCAGTGTATGATATGTACATGTATGCAGGTCGAAGTCTGCATTAGGATAAACGTCAATTACATGTCTTTCTTGTAAGCAGGGTTTAGAATGATCTGTAATTCTGTACCATAAGGTTTTCCAGTTGTAATGCATAACCATTCTTTCATTCTTTCTTCGAATCCAACTGATCTGAGTATCCATACACCCTATCTTGGCTCCTGAGGGAAGCTCAATTCGAAGCGACAGAACCAGCATTTCAGAGAACTTCTCTTGTTGCATTATCTTCCTTTCTTTTTTTTGTGTAGCTGAGTATTTTCATCCATTTTCTTAGGAAGAACAGAGATGCAATTAATGAAAGATGACTTAAATAATAAAATTTGTTTATCCAAATCGGAACAAAAAAATGTATAAAGAGCTGTGTTATGATTCTATTCTATATGCTAATACAAAAGAATCCCAAACTGATGAACAACATCAATACACTTGGCCCATTTTCTATTGATGCAGATATCATACAAGGTGACCGAATCAATAATGAAAAGCTAAAAGAGAAAAAAGAGAGAAAAAAAATTCAGAAAATCCAATCTTCTGACAGCTCCATCTTGGCCTACAAGCATCTGTTATATCCATTCCTCTGATTTCTCCATCTTGGCTGCATGCATCTGTTATAGCCATTAATAGAAGAAAAAAATAACTTTAATTAAAACAAATAAATCAAAGATTAGGATCAATATTCGATATTTTTTGTAATGAATGAAGATGAAGCAGCTCTTAGAATATCGAGAATAGGAGCTTTATGAGACTAATCATGGTGTAATACAGGATGGATGATCCTGGTAACAAACAACATGCTGTGCAAAATCTATCCATGGCCAGAGTCTCAATGCCCTTGTCAAAATATTGATATGAATATAGTAATGAAATTGCCAAATATTGACTTAAAAGTTCAGGGAAGCATAATTAGAATCTGATTATTTGAGTTTCACTCAATACAGATTTCTAATAATTTGCAAAGATATAGGTAATGCATGACTAAATCAATGTTATTAGTTTCAATCATTACCATAGTACCTGCTTAGAAGACAAAGTCACAGAATCGTGCTTAAGTTTATCTTGGCAAGGTCCAACAATTCTTGTTCCCTTTGCATATCCTCAGTAACATGAGTTCGCTCCAATTTAAGCTTCTTGAGCATATCCTCAGTTTCAATGTAGTTTGCAGGCATACTAGACTCTCCGGTGGTTGCTAGAAATTTAACACCTATATTTTTCCTGAGGGAATAACAATTCATGATAAGAAAAATGTCCCTAGAAGTAAACAAGTTTCTCAGAGATTAAATCCAACCAAACCTGCTTCCTAGGGCGAACACGCCACTTTCTTTAATCATCCCACCATCCAAAGACACAGCTCCATCATTTATGCATGGAAGAGCAAGAAGCATCTCCCGCCTGGTCTTGTAAACTTGTAGGCGAGAAAAGAGGCTATAGAATAGTGTCTCTCTGAGTCCATGCCCACCAGTAGTGAGAGAAAGTAAGTTTCTTTTATCCAAATTGATCATGTTCACTGCATAATCAAGAAAGCCATGAGGACACTCCCCATTCGGTAATTGGGGTTTAGGAAGAGCAAGCTTCCTTTGTGGGTTATCAGCTACAAACCCACCAACATATGGCCTGAAAATAAAGAACAATTAGAAAGCATATAAGAAATGAAAACTTCAAAGACAGCAGTAGATGGGTAACTTGCCTCAAATCTTCGAGACATATAACTTGAAAGCGCCCTTTTATACTGTTCCCAATAGAAGAACCTAGTCCATGAATACCAGCACTGCTGATTATCATGCCATCCCCATCATACTTCTCTAGAACCTTAACACCTTCATACGTCCTGCATACAATTGCTAGCATAGTTTCCAGTCCCAAGTACTCTGAGAGAATCCTAATCCAAAGTAAAAGGAAGCAACATGTCAAGTACTCTTTCCCTTTGTACTGGAAATTCTCAATGACTATCATCGCTTTTGACAGACCCCATATAAATCCCACATACTAAACAAGACTAATCGATAAAAGGTTGGTTGAAAACAAAAAAGAACCCACTGAAAATAAAGATCCAAGGAAATGTTGTTTATCAAGCCAAAAACTCTCTTTAATAGCTCGATATCAAGAGAAAGTAGTGGATGATAAGAATGTAACCTGCTAAGGTTGTCATCATCAATTCTTCCAAGAGAGGCAACAACACCAATGATACCCAGCATATCCTTAGTCAGAGCCAAATTCAAAGCCTGAGTCGCATGATGAGATTTCATTGGTTTCAGCTTGCACAATAAGGCAGCTGCAGATTTTTCATGCCGCATAATCTGTTCTGTTTCTTCCTCCTCCACATGAGTAGCACCATTTTCATCTGCTGTTCCATTCCCATTCCCTGAATGATGCTTTGCAAGACGTACTAGCAAGTAGCAACCAAGTCAGCACAGTGTAAATCTGGCAGAGTACCATATTTAGGACATGCTAGAATGAAACAGTAGATCTTTGAAGATCAAAATAACGTCATGCTAGCTTAACACTTGCCGGAGCCGGAACCCAAAATAACTTTCACAACAGTTTAGTAAATTACAGATTGATCAAAAGGCACCACACTTTTAGGTCTAATTTCCATAGAAAATTCGGAAGTGGAGGAAGAAAAAAGAAAAGATAATGAAGGTTACCTTGCAAATTAAGGATAGAATGACTCAAGCGGTTTATCTCAGTCTGCAGAAACTTAATATTATCTTCATGCCGCTTGATTTCTAGATTATTCTGCAGAATTTGTTAAAACCAGCAAATGAGATATTGGCTGTTGTTGATTCAGCATATGGTAACAGTTTGCAGCAATTACTCAATGCATATAGACATAGTACAACAGCTCAAACTTGGACAGCAGTAAGTTAAATTTACAAAAAAGTATCATACATCACAAATTCACATAGCAAGGCCACCACATTTTTAAACTAGGCTCGACTTTTATACCTACCAAAGTTCTAATTATTCAAAAAAAAAAAAATAATGTACAATTCCATTTCTAGCATATATCTGATAAATTTCCAAATTCTTTTCTGGGTTTTACATACCCAAGTAAAATACACAACTAAACTTTCATTTCAACTACATGGATCTCAGTACCAACCTCATGCAACTTATGCATCTCTCTAGTTTATAACGAACTTGCACATACCCAGAAGCCTTTTCTACTATAAGATTCCAACAAGCACAGAACAATGTAAAATTAAGGGTGCCGGAACAATATAAGAAACAAGAACATTTACTTCAGTTCATAGAATTTAAAGGCGGGGGACATAGAGAAAGAAGAAGTTAGTGCGACAAAAATGAAATTAAGCATTGATGAAATAGTAAATAAAATGGGCAGAGATATAACCTGGTGGGTTGGTTTCGACATGCCGGAGAAGAAGATGACTGTCCAGACCAAAGAGAGAAGAAAGAAGAAAGAAGACTGAAGGCGCTCAGTTTCAGTGTCTGGTTTTGCTTCGTTTATGGGAGAGTTCCAAAACACAGTGGTACTTGTAAAGCCTTGTTGGCAATTTTCCGTTAAGTGCATAGTTGGCGTGGACCACGTCAAAATAGGATTACTTAGTTCATCGTTTTTATAGGATTACATCTTACTTAATTCATCTTCTACATAATATTTTTTTATGTGTAATTCAGGGATAGAATGAAATCTCTTCTCAAAAAAGGGATAAAATTGTTGTAAAACAGAAAAGTTTTTGAAAGAGAGAGAGAGAGAGAGAGTTTGGACACAGAGAATGAGATATCTTCTATTCATCTCACTATGAGGTTTATATAGGGCTTACATCTTGTGTACAAAAGGTAAAACATCCATCACTCATACAATTACGAATGTGTCAATCGCCAATTAGAAGCATGTCAATCGCCAATCAATAGTAATGGCATGCATCAAGCAATACCTATTGCATGAATAGCCATATCATTTACAACACTCCCCCTTTGATATTCCATGTCAATAGTGTTGGTTCTGCTATGCGCTTCTAAGTTGTCTCGTCAAAAACCTTGCCAAGTAACAAAAACCCTGTGGGAAAAAACAACATTGGTCGAAGGAGAAAAAGAGCACAACGCACTTGAGTGTAGAGTAGCAGTATCACAGCTTTAGAGATAGGTGAAGTCTTCTTATCAATACCATAAGTAGGTAGTATGTCTATGAGAGGGATGCATTAGAGTTGCTACACCAAAACCTTGCCCGGTAAACCCAGTGGGGGAGAAACCCGTGGTCGAAGGGAAAAGATGAGCAAATGCATATATGTCAAATCAAAGCATCTTCAGGATGCAGTAAGTGGGCTGACCATGCTAAAGATGTGCCTCGTCAAAACCTTGCCAGGTAACAAAACCCAGTGGGACAAAATAACCCTGGACGAAGGACGAAAAGAGTACACGATGGTCAAGTGGGTATGCTTCAGGATACTCCCCCTGATTTTGACTCCCCCTGAAATTACATGTTAGGTAATTCAGATAATTTACGTAGACCAATATCTTGGACATGCTTCTGGAATGTAGACTTTGGTAGTGACTTGTTGAAAAGGTCTGCACGATTGTCTTCAGATCAAATCTACTTAACTCCAATCTTCTGATGCTACTGTTGTTGCTGATTGAAGGAGAACTTCAGTGCAATATGTTTGGTGTTGTCTCATTTGATGAAACTTATCTTTATCTGCTGGATGTAAGCAACATTATCCTTATAGATAATGGTCGGTTCATCAATGGTGGAATGCAGTCCACATGTGCTTCGAACATGCTTTTGTGATGGCTCTCAACCACATACATTCACGTACTGCTTCGTGAAGGGCTAGAATCTTAGCATGATTCGAAGAGGTAGCAACAATGGTCTGTTTCATAGACCTCTAAGAAATTGCAGTATTCCCAATGGTAAAGAGATAACCAATTTGGGAACGTGCCTGGTGCGGGTCTGATAGATAATCTATATCAGCATATCCAACAAGGCGAGCATCATTCCGAGGATCAAGGGGGTTTGATCCATTCCTTGATGCGTAGGGATAGAATAAGCCCATATCTGCCATATCTCTAAGGTAGCGAAAAATGTCTTTT
Source organism: Rosa rugosa (assembly GCF_958449725.1). Taxonomy (NCBI): domain Eukaryota; kingdom Viridiplantae; phylum Streptophyta; class Magnoliopsida; order Rosales; family Rosaceae; genus Rosa; species Rosa rugosa. The sequence goes on from NC_084825.1 coordinate 39,917,688, forward strand.
ATGCCATTCCAATGGCGGCGTGTTGGCGCATAGATATATCTAGCTAACAAGTTCACATCGAATGAGATGTCATGTCTAGGGCATTAAGCCAAGTACAATAATACGCCTATTGCACTTAGATATGGGACTTCTGGCACCAATATCTCTTCGTTATCATCTGCAGGACGATACGGTTCTTTCTAGACTTCGGACAACTATGGGTGTGCGCTTTTATCCTCATTAAAGAGTCTTAACATCTTCTAGATGTAATTTGGTTGATGGACCAAAATTTCATCTTCACGGTCCTCGGGCTTTAGGTCGAGACAATAATTTTTTTCCCAAGGCCTTTCATCTCAAATTCCGACTTCAGGTGTTTTGCGGTTTCCTTGATCTCTTCAGGAGTATCAGTCAAATTTATGTCATTGACATAAACCATCATAATTGCAAACTCGGAACTTGTTTCCTTAATAACACGCATGAGCATAGTTTATTATTCACATATCCCATCCCGATCAAATATTCACTTAGACGGTTATACCACCTCCATCTAGATTGTTTCAATCCATAAAGTGAACGCCTCAAAACTAATGGAGAGCGTGTTCCGTGATCTAGAACTATTTGCATCGGGTATCATAGTCCTTCAGGAACTTTCATGTATATCTCTGTATCGTGATCCCCATAGAGATAAGTTATGACCACTTTCATAAGCTGCATATTCAGTTTTTTTTCGGAAACTACCAAACTGAAAGGTAGTGGAACATTATGACGTTCATTAAGGGAGAATACGTCTCCTCGTAATCAATCACAGGGCTTTTGAGAAAATCCTTGCGCCACTAGACGAGCCTTGTGTATCACAATCTTGTTTTTCTCATTACGCTTCCTTACACATACCCATTTAAATTCTACGGGTTTAACATGGGGAGGTGTGGGAACAACAGGTCCAAACACCTTTCTCTTTGTCAAGGAATCTAATTCGACCTGGATTGCTAATTTCCCTTTTTAGCCAGTCGTCTCTTCATTGATATTGATCAACAAAGCAAGGTTAGAGGTCATTGCATATTATAGTTTCGGTGGCCACCGCAAATACTAATATATCATCAATGATAATCTCATTCCAATTCCAAATCTCACTAAATTTACTGAGATTTCTCTATTCTCGAAAGTAGGTTCAAATGTTGGAGCGTCCCCCAACATCGTCTCTTCTAGGACAGACCCATAATCTGGATTTATCTCATGAGATGAATCGGTTTGAGATTGCGATGTTAAGAGGATTCATTTGTTCCAAGTTTACCCTCTTCTGGGGATACGAATCCTTCGAACCTAATGGTCTGCCTCGCTTCTGGGCGAGACCATCTTGGGTGTGAATATAGGGAACTATATGTTCAGCATCAATCCCAAGGGATATGCAATAATCATCGAAAGACTTCGATGTAAACTCTCCGGTATTATCAAGTCTTATGGACTTTATGGGGTAATCCGAGTGGTGAGCCCTCAATTTCATGATCTGGGCGAGAGTTTAGCAAAAGCAGTATTTTCTTATGGACAGTAATGTAACATGTGATCACTTTGTCGATACATCAACATAAACCATTAATATTTAACTGGTCCACATGGTGGTTGGATATATATTTCCACAAATTTCCCTTGCATTATGTGCAGAAAAATGGGGGTGTATGTACTAGTCTTTGCATATGATGGTCTAGTATTAACTATTCTTAACGAGTATGGCATAGTGTGTCATTATATACAAGACCCTTATTCAGGAGGGGATGCACCTGCGATAAATTGAGGATACGGTGCATCATACTTTGACCTGGGTGTCCCAAACGGTCATGCCATAGCAAGTAGTTGCTTTGAATTAGTTAGCTTCTAGCTAACCTATTTCAATTTCTCCAATGTACGCTTCTGGCCGCACACTCGGAGGTTATGCAAAGATATTCCACTCATTTTTCTCAGTGGTAACTGTTAGTTCGAATATCCTTAATACTCAATTATGTTCTTCTGGAACGTCGAGATTATAAGGCCTCATTAATGGTAGGCTCAGTACCATTGGACAACATGTTGTTGGGTTTTTGCCATAACCCTCTACCAGGTTGGATTGGCCTGATACGGTTGTCACAGAGGTATGAATAGACAATAAGTTTGCAAAATATCTCCGATTTGGGAGTATGGTGTGTGTAATAACACTTTTAACCAAACAACAAACTTCCCCACAGAATATGCATATTCATTTATTTAATTCAATGGATCACATGTATAAATAAGTTTATTGAATTAAATATATTCGAACATAACCACATTTCTATAATCCAAAATAATTGCAAACATAAATCACCAAAATCCGAAGATGTTTCATTCATTAAGATGAAAATATGGCACAAGGGGCCAATTATACCATTGTCTTCGAGTTCTAATCCTCAGTATGTTCAGTTACTGCATGAAAATCCATGATATCTAGTGTGGAATCGATAGAAAATGATCCTTCAATAAAGTTGGTATTTCGAGTTCCGCGACTGGCATAATACTCATCTACTGCTTCGGCTATCGCACAACAGGTGCGGGACCAGCAGTCTATTCCTCCACATCGATAACAAAGCTCATGATGATTCTGGTGGCGACAGGCCGGACCAGTGTTCCTTTCAACTCGGGCTTGCTGAGTTATGGCATCATAGTTCCTACCACGTGGGCCTTGGCCACGTGGAGCCTGATTACGTGGCCTTTTGGGCTTTAGCCAAGTGGCAGACGGTCATATGGGCTAATTTCGTTCTGTAAATCATGTCTTGCTTCAGGCAAGGAAATGGTCATTTGATGGTTAAAGTACTCTTCCAGAGCGACCCAAAGAGTCTATGGATCCTCTTCATCGGATACTCAACTTAGAGTGCTTTCTCCATATGTTTCTTTATGAACATTATGGCACTCGCCTTAAAAGCCTCAGTGACGACATTGTCAATATCGATTGTTGATCTCATCTTCTTTATAGTCAGATGAATTTTCATATCTTGAGTCCACTTTAGATAGTTTCTTCCGGAAACCTCCAAAGCAACAAAGTCAAACATGTTGAGATTTGACATTTCTTACAGGAAATGAACAAATAATATTAGTGCTTTGGGTAATATCATCCATAAGCAAGTAATGAGAACTTCATGTTCTATAACATGGTATGAAAAATCGGATTAGACATGTAAAATCTACTGGTTTTGTCATGTGTGGTGAATTTATGAAGGAAACTTCAAGTTTCTTAAACGGCATTATCGAAACTACAAGTTCGATTTATATATGAACTACTGGTTCATTTGGAACTTCTAGTTCATTAGGTACCTGCATTTTCTACACATATATTCTAGTGCGAAAATTTAGACAAATAACACAATAATATTGAATTGAGCAAATTGAAATAATCTCACAAATTGGATAAATAAAAATCACAAATCAATTGAGCTATTAATTGCATGCTAGTAACACACCATATTAATTATTACACAATTATGTGAATAAATGCTTCTGGCAATTAATTACACATATTAGATATGATGAATCTATTTACAACAGCCATAATGTCAAAGTGGTTAGAGTGCCTTATTGACAAACATATTGACCGGGTTCGAACCCCAATATAATCAAATCATTTTTCCTTTTATTTTGATTCTGCTGGACCAAAGAAGGAGTGGGCTTGATAGTGAAGCCTATCGGGCTTAGTCTGCAGGCTTGTGACCCGGGCTTTCATGCGTAAGTCAGATGGTGTGTGAGGCCTGTTGGGCTACTAGGTCCCGCGGAGGGAGAGTGGGCCTGCTGGGCTCAGGTTGGTCTGCCACAGAATGAAAAATTATTACTCAACCCTTTCGGTAACTCCAATTGAATACGACCAGGTAAGGAAGGATGAGGTTTAGGTGGAGCGAGACTCACTTAAGTACACAGCCTCATCTGAACCTTACCTAGACATCGCATCCAACTGGATGAGCCTACTTTGAGAAGATTCATGACCTTTGTTATGGCAACACGTGGCGAACTTCTGTTCTGGCCTTGTAGCTTGTGCCTAAGCTTCTGGCTCGGGTTTGTTGTTGTGACTTTGGGCTTGATTTGAGCTTCTGACTCAGCCACATTTAATATTCACAATTATAACATAACCAAATTCAATATATGTTATTAAATCATAACGTAAATAAATTTATGCAGCGGTTATGTACCTAAGGAAATGGATTCAAATCTCATTAATGCTTCTGGCATTTCGTATAGGTAATACATTTGGGAAAATGCTTCTGGCATAATGTTAATGTAATAATCGCGTAATAATTTAGCCCATAATGCTTCTAGCATAAGGAATTATAATGGCATAATTCATATTGCGTAACATACAATATTAAAATGATTACATTGTGAAACTATTATGGTAATTATTTTGGATGGATATCAATCAAAACCAAAACATGAATTGAATCAATTGATCAATCACCAATTAAATGGAGTTGAATCTGCTTCTGGCAGTAATAATATTAGGATTAATTTCAGTTTACCCCTCTGAGGTTTGGGGGTGTCATCATTTCACCCCCCAAACTCTCAATTTCACTTTTTTACCCCCTGAAATTTCCAATTTCAATCAGCCGTGTCCAATTTCTCCTATTGCGTCCAAATTGGACGTTAACTCTGACCTTTGAGGGCTAAAATGGTCATTTCAAGATAAAATATATATATATAAAAATAAAAATAAAATCCTTTTTTTTTTCTTTATGTTTTTTCTATTTTTTTTTCTTTATGTTTCTTCGTTTTTTTTTTTTTTTTTAATTTTGTCTTCAACCTATACACCACAAGTTATAATAGGTTTATAAAAACAAAAAAAAATACTCTAGGTGGTTGAAAGCCGCTCGCTGGTCTAAGATATTTGTGATATATCTCCGATAAAGTGAAGAATTTTAGGATATATCCCCAATAAAGTGAAGAAATAGCTGTAAAAAATAATTTTACACTTTATCTGTAAATAAATATCTGTAAAAAATGATTTTACACACTCGCTGGTCTACGATATTTGTGATATATCTCTGATAAAGTGAAGAATTTTAGGATATATCCCCAATAAAGTGAAGAAAAATCTGTAAAAAATAATTTTACACTTTATCTGTAAAAAATGATTTTACACATATATTTCTTCACTTTATTGGGGATATATCCTAAAATTCTTCACTTTATTGGAGATATATCACAAATATCGTAGACCAAAAATGATTTTACACAGATATTTCTTCACTTTATTGGGGATAAACAGATATTTATTTACAGATAAAGTGTAAAATTATTTTTTACAGATACTATGCATTTCCTTGGATTTACTGTAAGGGTTATGTCCTGCACATACAAAATAAATAAAAAGTTAGCGGAGCAGTGAGTTATCTTAATAGTAATATGTACTTTGGCAGTATGTACCTGACCATATACCTGATGTTGGTATATCTTTGATAGTTGCTTCTACTTTGTATTTGAACAAAATATAATCGAAACCACAACTTTGTTGATTTGATTAATTTGCAGTAGCAAATGAAGCATGAACATATCAATTTAACCCAACAAACTTGTGTACTTGAGTTTCTGAACTTGTTCTTCTTCTTTTACATCAACCATCTCTTCCCTTATATAGGGTACAAGATTAACCTACAAAATATCTAAGATGAAAGCATATTAAACTAGATTAAAAGTACTTTAGATACAAAATATCTAGCTTAAATTTGAGTGGAGCAAACGGTAATGCAAGTGGCTGTAAAATATCTTTCACCGCAGCAAGTTTCGCGACAGCGAACGGACTAACCTTTAGCGAACAGACTTAGTTATTCCGCGAACTGTTATTCACGAACACTACTTCTCAGCGAACTCGCTTCCTACTTTTCCCCACGGTGACTTCATTCGCGAACGCACTTTAGCGAACATTCACAGATGGAGCAGGAAAGCATTAATTCTAACACCTGAACTAAAAGAAACAGAATTTTGATTAGGTGTTCCGATCTGAACGCTCAAGTATGGCTGAATCTTGAAATGCATATGACCATCATATTCAACTATTCGAGTACCAGAAACTCAAAGTCACCCCCACCATCCAAGGAGCTATCTTGTAAAAACTCCTTCCAGCCCTCCTTGAAACATATACCGCCTTCTTCAGTTTCATATACTCTTACATTCCATGAACAATAGGAAGAATTCTTTAGCTTCAAAGTTAACCTTTCGGAGAGTTCATTCACTATAAGGTTCCGAAAATGTGGTGGGATTGTCTTCAACAACGAAAAGGAAAATCAAAAACTAAAACTTAAAATTATGCAATTGATGGATTGTCTTCATAGTTAAATCGAGAATAGCACTCGCCATAAAGAATGCAGATTAAGGTCTAATCATGAGGCTTTAAGAGGTTTTCTTTGTATCAAAAGCAGAACATATATAAGTGGTTCACCAGTTAACATTGTTATCCAAAAATTAGCTTCAATTGTTTCTAGCTTAAACCCTTCTAGAGATTCTCTCTAGAAAAACCTCCCTCACACTATTGCATGTTCTTGGATTCCTAAGATTTTAGACAGGGCAGCACAACATGTTTAACAGAATAGGTACAAGGGCAGCATAAGTTCTTAAGCATCAAAATCAACAGCCAGAAAACAAGGACTCTGAACTAAATAAAAGAGCACAACCATATTGTTCAGTCTGACTAGTCATAGTTTAAAGATGTTGTAACCTAGCTTTTTAGTGTCATGAGATGGTTTGGTTTGAGGCTTGATGGCTGCCATCACCAGTTAAAGGCTTGAAGCATTCAATATGAGCTTCCCATTTTGAAAAAAAAAATGGCCAGCAAGTTACTAAGCAGTTGATGAAGTTTAAAGTGTTTCTCAGTAGACTTAAATCAACCTCCATGATACCAAATTTACCACAAAACTTTCTCTTCTCAATGCATAATAAAAATGTAACAAGATAAAGTTAAAATCAAATCACAAACGAATTAACGTTCTCATTCACTCGATAAGAAAAATAAAAAACCAATTTTCCCAGTTTTAAGTATAGCATGCTAATTAATAACATCAGGTAAGCGATATAGTTACAATACACATGTGACAGCTATGAGCTCTCTATTGGATTAGTAATTACCTATATGGGAGAAATCCTCAAATGGTACCTGAACTATGGTCCAATGCACATTTTGGTACCTAAACTTTCAAAACTACCCTCGTAGTACCTGAACTATTGCTCCGTTTCTCCATATGGTACTTCCATCCAATCTGTCGTTAACTTTGCCTATTAATTTTTTTATTTTATTTTTTAGAGATGAATGTCATCCTATAAGAATGAGTCACTTAGGCAAAGTTAACGGCAAATTGGATGGGAGTACTACCATATGGAGAAACGTACAGAGCAATAGTTCAGGTACCATCAGGGTAATTTTGAAAGTTTAGGAACCAAAATATGCATTAGACCATAGTCCAGGTACCATATAAGTATTTTTCCCTTACCTATATGAGCTATATCACCGCAGCCGATCCAAACAACAATTAATTATTCATGGAGGCGGGAGGCTAGGTGTACGTAGAAGTCAATAACAAATTAACTAGTTTCTTTTGTTCCTCTTAGTTTTGAGACAATTGGTTGTAGCTGTGAGCTTTGTTGGATTAGTAATTACCTATATCACCGCGGCCGATCCAAACAAAAATTATTCATGGAGACAGGAGGCTAGGTGTACGTAGAAGTCAACAAATTAACTAGTTTCTTTTGTTCCTCTTAGTTTTGAGACAATTGGACGTACACATTGTTTTCATTTTTATAATAAAATTAAGGGAAAATTTCGCAAACAGTACACCAAGTAAAGGCCACTAATAATTCTTATACATAAAGTTCCAAACCAAACATTTCGGTACACGAAATCTGAAACTCGACCCACTATCAGTACACGACGTCAATTTTTGACACCAAAATGTCCATTATGCCCTCAGTTCTTTCTTTTTTTTGATAAATTTTTTTTCTGTTATTTTTTTTCCTTCGTTTTTATCTCTTTCTTTCTTTTCACATGACTAAATATTTGCTGAGTTACAAATATAAGCTGTAGGACCATAAATCTCACCAATTTGAGGGCAAAGGCGGCGTTGGAAGCGAGGGAGTGAGCTCGGAATAAGGAAGAAGAAAGAGATAAAAAAGAAGGAAAAAAAATAACAGAAAAAACGAAGGAAAAAAAATAACAGAAAAAAAAAATTTATTAAAAAAAAAAAGAACTGAGGGCATAATGGACATTTTGGTGTCAAAAATTGACGTCGTGTACTGATAGTGAGTCGAGTTTCAGATTTCATGTACCGAAATGTTTGGTTTGGAACTTTATGTATTAGAATTATTAGTGGCATTTACTTGGAGTACTGTTTGCGAAATTTTCCCTAAAATTAAAGAAAATAATACATATGGTCATCACTGATTTGAAATATTAAATATAAACTATACTGACAAATTCAGTTTCATACCTAACTATGAGAATGGACGACAATTTCAGGCGAAAGTAAACTAATATTATACTATTACTTTGTCTTGTATAATTTTGTAGTCTCAGGTGTTAGAATTATTGGACTGTTGTGCATTCAAAAGTCTTGATGGTTTGTTTTATTGATGGATCTTCTAGTATTTGAACCAACCAAGCCCTAAACACAGATGCAAGGTGGAACAAGAACATGCAGTAATTAAATACAAAAGTGAGCATCTATTTGGTGATGATATTAATTAACAGAGGTTTTTCAGATTTTTCTTGCTGTCTAAACATAATCAGAGTACACGTGCATGATATTTTTAATCATGCAGGCAACGATATTTGCAAGATATATATAGTATATTTTCACTCTACATGCACGTACAGATCGAACGCTACAAACACAATTTGACATAGAAAAAAAGTTGCAAGCACTTCACGATCTCTGTATATATAGGGAACTCAGGATCCCACAGTTCAAAACAAAGGGGATGACTCTGAGTGCTGCAAGAAAGGCAAGCTCTACCCCGTGTACAACTTGCAATAGCTAATATCATCGCTCTGATTCTGGCATTCTGCAATGCCTATGGCTGCGGCCTCACATATTGATCTCTTGCTTCCAACTATGGCAAAATCGCAATCCTCATCTTCAGTGCTTGGGTTGGCCTTGAAAAAGGTGGTATCATTGCGGGACTTCCTTCTTGTGGTGTAATACTGTAATGATGAGCATTGTCTCGACAGCCTCGGATATCATGCAAGACTTCAAAAGCGGATATCTAACTCTCTCATCTTCTCGGTCCATGTTCGTTAGCCAAGTTTTTGAGACAGCCATGGGGTGTGTCGTGTCACCTTTGATATTTTGGTTCTTCTACAAAGCTTATCGAGTTGGCGATCCCACGGGCTCATATCCTGCACTTACGGCCTAATGTACCGCGGCATTGCACTCCTCGGAGTTGAGGGTTTCGGCTCACTTCCCAAACACTATATATGTCGCGCTTGCAATCTCATTTTTCACATTTGCCATTGCCATTAACTTAGTAACCGAGCTACTAAAGCGTTACGAGACCAAGTACAAGATCTATAGGTTTTGTTCTGAATGCAATGGCCATGGCAGTCCCGTTCTATCTCAGCTCCTACTTCGTGATTGACATGCGTTTGGGAAGCTCAATCCTTTTGTCTATTTACCCCATTTCTAGAGTTTTTTTCCCACTTACTCCATTAAGTTTTTTTAATTCCCTCTTACCCAAAACACTCTAAGGAGGTCTTCCCTAATACCCCATTAATATTTTTTTATTTTTTATTTTTTATTTTTTTTAATACCATTTTACCCTCACCTTTGTTACTTAGAGAGAGAATGGAAGAGAGAGAAACCATAGGGGACTTCCCCGGAGCCCGGTCACCGGCCGCCGGAATCCAGTCACAGGCTGCCGCCCACCGGACTTTTCTGAAAACCTCACCGGAAAGGTTTATTGCCCCCAATAGACATCTATTACCCCCCAATAGACGTCTATTGCCCCAATAATCTATTGCCCTCTAATAGACGTCTATTGCCCCCCAATAGGACTTTCAATCGCCAGAATGGGAACTAATCTCCCTAAATTTAGACAAATAAAACTTTGATTACAGAAAAAAAATAACAAGGAGATTACATCAATTCAAAACGTTCATTGCCCCCAATAGACCTTTAACAGACCTGTATTGCCCTCCAATAGACTTTTTTTTTTTTTTTTTTTCATTTTTCTTCCCTTCTGCCCCAATTTTACCCAAAAAAAAAATGATCTGGGCACCCTCTAAACTGTGAGACCAGCTCGTTTTTTGCCGGTGCTTCGGAGCTCCGACTCCGAGATTGTCTACTCGCCCAGCGGCAATTTGGAGGTCGTGACCGGATTGGGCGGCAGAAGATGCGACCAGCTTGGGTTGGAGGACTGGGAGACCACACTATCCGAGACGGCAACATCTCCGGGTCAAGACCAGTTGCTGCTCCGGTGGATTCGGGCGACGTGGACAACGCGCCGTTTGGGATGAAGTAGATTCAAGCGAAAGTAAGAGATGCAGGAGGCCGGCGGCGGCTAGGAATCATCGGCGCCTGAGATACGTATGGTTGGAGGCTGCTTCTGGCGCCTGAGATTGATAGCAGCCTGATCAAGGTATGCGTAGTCATCGGCGTCGAGCATCTGTCGAAAACAGGTTTTCCGTCGTAGTCTGGTGATCTGGCGGCGTCTAGTTCTGGTCTGGAGTTGGATTTCCGGCCTAAGTTCAGCGACGGTGTGTGTGTGTGTGGGGGAGAGAGAGAGAGAGAGTGAGAGAGAGAGATTATAGTGGCATCGATGTAAATTGATAATTAAACTGAGCCTAAAAGTGTAATTTTACTCATAATGGGGTGGATGGGAACATTAATCTCTTAATGGGGTAAGCGGGAACACATTAGCTCAATTCTGTGCTGTGAGTCAAGGACCGTTTTTTTTTTTTTTGGTCAATTGACTCGGAGTCTCGGAGTAGAGATTAAAGTAAGAGTCTATAATAACTCAACTTCATAGGAATGACCTATGTTCTATTGAAGTAAGAGCACATACGTAAATGAATGAGATCCAAAATAATTTGAGTAGGACAAACTATAATTGGCATGCCGACATTTTGTTAGAACATAATATAAGACATATATTATTCTATACAATACATCAAACAAAATTGACAAAAATATAGCCCAATAGTTTGTTAGAGGGATAATGCATAAATATTAGAGGGATTATAAATGTGTTATTGATAATTTGTAGAAACCTCAAATGTGTCGGACACAATCAAAGCTATTAATCCTTAATAATTTACCCCATTGAAAGTTAATTCTTCAATGTGTAAGATACAATCAACATTTGACAAGGGTTAAAATGTAACACGTGGACAAATATTAGAAGGATTACATACGTGTTATTGATATTTATAGAAACCTAAAATATGTCGACATTATCAAAGTTATTGATAATTCACCAGTAAAAGTTATTTATTTAACGTGTCAGACACAACCAACATCTGAAAAGTTGTAAAATGTAACACGCGGACAAATATTAGAAGGATTACATACGTGTTATTGATATTTTTAGAAACCTAAAATCTGTCAGACACAATTAAAGTTATTGATAATTCACCATTAAAAGTTAATTTTTTAACGTGTCAGACACAATCAACATTTGACAAATGTAAAATGTAACATGTGGACAAATATTAGAGAGATTACATACGTGTTATTGTTAATTTGTAGAAACCTCAAATCCAAAAAAAAAAAAAGTCATACTTCTATATAAAATTCTTCTATTAGGTCTTATGTGCATTGAAAATCTTCTTGATATTTGTATGCATAAAAATAATCTTTGTTGCAACTACTCTTATGCTGTTTGATTTTAAATCCAAAGTATTTCTCTCTTTAAACCGTTAAATGTTATGAAGCACTCGCTTCAAAAAATTATTGTGAGGATCGCTCTAAGTTTGTAAGATGAATCGAATCAACGATTTTCCAGACATAAAGATTGGGGCATGCATCAATTTTCCTTCTCTGAAGGCTGAAAAGGAGGAAGATCGAGGTCAAACGAAGACAGAATATTCAAAAGTTTGACTCGGTAACTACTAATTTGAATTAGATTTAGGGAAAATTCTACAAAATGTTAACGTATGACATGCATACAATTGCCTTAAAAGTGGTAATTTGAGTCCTCAAAATAGTAATATTAGTCCTCAAAGTTGTAACATGAGTCCTTAAAGTGGTAAATTTTCTTAGTTACCACAAGAGTCCTCAAAATAGTAATATTAGTCTTCAAAGTGGTAACATGAGTCCTTAAAGTGGTAAATTTTCTTAGTTTACCATATGACAGAGGAGAATAGGGCAAAATAGTTCCAAAAATAAATAAAAACCAAAGCAAAAGAGCTTAATTGGGTATTATTATCTTAAGAGTAATAAGGAAATCCATAAATTCGGTGGGAAAATTGGAAATAATTTCTCTAAAATTAGAGTATTCTGTCATTTTCCCTTTAGTTTTTCAATGGGTTGTGCATCTCTTCTTCTGTGTCATTGTCTTCGCCGCCGGTACACATTTTAAAGTCGCGACTAGAGAGATCCCAGCCCTTCCACTCCATCAGCTACCATTGGAGGCAAAAACAAGAGGAGGCCACCATCAGTAGCACCTCTCCCTAATCCTACTTCGTAATTGTTGATAGATGATTTTTAGGCGGCGTGATTTGCTGGACCTACTTGGGCTTGACTATTCGCTTCTCATAACTTTGATTGTCAATTCATTCAACTATAAAGGCCCAAAAATTTCCGAAGTTACTCCATTACAAGTTCAATGTTATAAGAAACTAACACAAGGAAAATAACCACCAGTTATAAGTCAGATCATCTAGGAAGTCTTTGGGTTCTCCTTGACAAAGTCAAAAAAAATCTATGGTGCTTCCTTTACTAGTTTACTAGATTATGGTATCATACTATCATTGATACGTAAACGATTTCTGGGTTTCAGTTTATTTCCAATCATCTAGTTTGCTCGAGTCGGATCTTCAAGGAGTGATCAACAGTTTACAAACTCAACGTAGCAGTAGTCAGTATATCAAAAATGCTCTAAATCAAGTAACATAGACTCCAACTTTTTCTCTCTGACCTAGCCGCATGCTAGGGTTTACTCTCAATCTTTGGGAGATTAATTTTCCGTCCACTTCCATGGATGTCTTGAGTTGGAATTGCAGGGGAATCTGCAACACAACTACTACAAGGGCACTGAGGGATTTGATCACACAGAATCAGCCTCAGATTGTCTTTCTATGTGAAACAAAAAACAGTACTTTGAGGGATTTCAAAGCGTTGCACAAGGATCTAGGGTTTGCGCACTCGAAAGAGGTCTTGAGCGTTGGTCAGGCGGGAGGCCTGGCGTTATTCTGGACAGAGGATGTCGATCTGCATGTGTGTACTGTCTCTGCGCATCACATCGACACAGAAATTAGGGGTGCACCTGGTGAACTGTGGTGGAGAATAACAGGGTTCTATGGTCATGCAAGGACAAGAGATCGTGGGGATTCTTGGCAGCTTCTCCGTGATTTGGCTGATTTAGATTCTCTTTCTTGGGTGATAATCGGCGACTTTAATGAAATACTGAACAATAGTGAGAAGTTAGGAGGGCCTTTGCGTAGTGAAAGACAGATGCGGGGTTTCCGTGATGCATTGGGATATGGTGATCTTGCTGATCTAGGGTTTCAGGTTGCAAAGATGACCTGGTGGAATTCTGAGACTCAAATACGTTTGGATAGAGCAGTTGGTACCTCTACATGGAGTGACATCTTTGGATATTCAAGGGTGAAGCACTTACCGCCCAGTGATTCTGACCACGTTCCCATTCTGTTACAAGCTAGTTCTGTACCTCTGCCCAAGCGTCCTAAGCGGCACAGGTTTAAATTCGAGTCCTTTTGGTTGCAGCACCAAGAGTGTGATCCTCTTGTGTTATCTAATTGGAAAGCAGAAGATGGAGGTGCTCCTATGTTTGTACTAACAAGAAAGATCATTAATGACAGGACCCGCCCCGAATTTCACCCTTGTACCTACATGTACGTTGCAAAGCATAATTAGCTATAATCAGACACCCTCATCGTACCGCCAGAGGTACCAACTATCGTCAAAGGAGTAACCCACAGATAGGCAGCCAGGCGGGCCACGGCCTGAGCACAAGCGTTCCCCAGGATCACCGCTGACGCGCCGCCACGCACTTTGCCAAGACGGCATCAGAAGCTACTGAAACTGGGAACTGAAGCACTTCAGTCCCACATCGAAAACAAGGAGAAGATCAGACATCTCCTCACCTATAAAAGGTCCTCTCTTCTCCCTTCATTAAATTACGCATTAACTCTCATTTATTACTATGCTGCCTATATATATCAACTGACTTAGGCATCGGAGAAGTGAAGACCGCCCAACGCGGTCTCCCTCTGACGCCCTGCCTTTCATTTGGCAGCTAGCAGGAATCACCAAGTATACAGAGTAGCGGTCCGCCCGCCGGACCCGCGTTAAACGAAGGCTTGGCTACCGCCAGACTTTGAGCATTAACATTGGCGCCGTCTGTGGGAATCCTTGAACAAGAGGTCATCCCATCACAACTACCATGACTAGCGGTAGCGGGGGAAACGCCCATGAGCAGGCAGACCAGTCCGCCATCCCCCAACCATCCAATCCAGCGGTAGGTGTTAACCGCGCACTATTCAACACCCCAACTAACCCTGGCGGTGAGACAGATCCAGGCAGCAGCCGCCCACCAGGCCAGGACCTCGCCGCCATGTACGAGTTGGCACTGGCAGACCTTCACAAGGCAAACAAAGAACGTGAAGAGGAGCGCAGAGAGAAGACCGAGGCCCAAAAGCAGGTGGCTGCGCTGATGTCACGTTTTGATGACCTGAAAAGGACGTTAGAAAGAACCGCCAACCCGGTACAAAGCGAGCATTCGCATAGTACCAGGCGTAGTCATCCCAACGCTGGTACATTGGGACCGGAACCAGTTGTACAGATGCAGGTCCCGCTGGACCCCCCTGAACTACTAGGGATGGGACCACCGCCCATTCCCCAACTCATGTTGGAGCAGGAAGCAGAGTCGGTACCACGCACCAACCGCTCGGAAATTAGGGCAAGAACTGAGGGTGGTCCGCCTGCGCCAAGGCATAGGCAGACCCAGCGGAGTACATATGCCGGACCCGCCGGCGACGCAACAGCCCAAATTCTGGAGAGGGTGCAGCAGTTGGAACAAAGGTTGGTCCGGGCGGAGTCGGGCGCCGCGCCGTCAACTCAAAGTCCACTTTTCACGTCCAGACCAGGGCCCTTCACCGCTGCAATCCTACAGGCTATCAGGCCTGCGTACGCAAAAACTCCGAAGATGTCGCATTACAGCGGTACAACCGACCCCTTCGTCCACATGGACACCTTCAAGAAGGTCACCAACAACAAGGGATTTGACGACCCCACTCTGTGCCACTTGTTCAGCGAAACACTGGACGGGGAGGCAATGAATTGGTTCTTCGAATGTCCGCCAGGATCCATCGACTCATTCAACGCACTGTCACATACCTTCCTTTCCCGGTTCATCTTACTGTCCGCCGGACATCATAACACGAGTCAGCTGTTCAGCGTCAAACAAGGAGAGAATGAGTCACTCAAGGCATTCGTCACAAGGTGGCGAGCGGCGGCATCTCAGTGCCGCGATCTGGACAAATCGATGGCATCGGCGGCCTTCAAGCAAGGACTCCTCAAAGGGCCATTCCTCTATCACCTCAACTACAATCATCCAAATGCGGCATATGACCATATCATGAGTGAGGCGGTCATTCACGCCCAGGCGGAATTCATTACATATGGAGAAGTCCCACCGCCACCGGTAACGCCAGCAAAGGCCACACAGCCTACCTCCAGTCATGAAACCGTTAATAAGGCACCCGCCGCATCACCAACTGACAAGAAGAGGGAATGGCCACAAGGTCACTACCAGAACAAGCGGCAGAAGGATCAATACCACAAGGGAAACCGCCCAACCCAGGAAGATAACCGCAACAGGCAAACGGAGTCTTCTCAACGGTATGCAGTGTTCACGGTCCTCACAACCTCGTACGAGGAAATATACAATCAGTGCAAGGATCAGATCCCGCCACCTCCTCCAGCAAAATACCCAAAGACGGGCAAACCCAAAAACACCGGCAGATGGTGCAAATACCACGAGGACAGCGGCCACAATACCAACAGCTGCAACGCACTCAAGACGGCAATTGAGACCTTGTAACGTGAAGGCAAGATGGAACAGTTCAAGGTGCGCCAACCGCTACCAGTGATCGCCAACGTAGAGACGTTGGGCCGCATTAACACAATCGACGGCGGTGCTCCAATCACGGGCTTGTCTCACAGAGCCAGGAAGCGTTACGCACGCGTTAATCACCCAAAGGAAGTCTGCAATATCCGTTACGAGAGATCCACCAAGATCCCAAAAGTTGGTTGGGAACCTATCACATTCTCTGAGGAGGAAGAGCGCGGGGTGCACCTACCCCATGATGACCCCTTCTTGGTCGACGCCATCCTTGGTAGGTTCTCAGTGGGGAGAATATTGGTAGATAGCGGGTCCGCTGTCAACGTCATCTTCAGCGGTTCCTACAGCCATCTCAAGCGGAATAACAAGTTGCTCCAGGATCATGAGCCGCTGCTCAGCTTCTCTGGTGACGTCACACAGCCGCTCTGTTCTGACTACATGCGGTTGACTATTGGCACTAGTCCGTGTATGGCGGAGGTACATACAGAATTTATAATCGTTGATTGTCTCAGCTCATATAATGCCATCCTCGGACGACCGGCGCTCAACAAGCTTAAGTGCATTATCGCCGGGTATATGCTTCTCCTGAAGTTCCCCACACCTAACGGCACAGGCAGTATGAGGGGAAGCCAGCAGTTGGCACGCGAGTGTTATTCAACGACTATGGCACGGTCAACACGCCGCCATGATGTCCTAACGGTAGGAAACCAGGCACCGCCACCAAATATCTTCGAGGACCCTAGGGATGAGGAGAAGAAGTATGTAAGGAAGGAGCCGGTCAACCCGGACACATCCTTGAAGGTTGTCTTCATCTCGGACGAGCACCCTGAGCGGACGGTCCGTATAGGCGCCCAACTAGATCCAGAAGTAGAGGCAGAGCTCATTCAATTCCTACGTCATAATGCCTCCGTCTTTGCATGGTCCTATGCGGACATGCCAGGTATCTCTCCTGAGATTATCACTCATAAACTGACCATCAAACCCTCTTTTTATCCCATCAAGCAGAAGCGGAGGGCCTTCGATGAAGAGAAATACCAGGCAATCGGAGAAGAGGTCGCCAAACTCCAGGACATTGGATTCATCCGCCAAGTCATCTATCCCCAGTGGATCTCAAATTTGGTGATGGTCAAAAAGCCCAGCGGCAAGTGGCGGATGTGTGTTGACTTCAAAAACCTCAACAAGGCATGCCCAAAGGATAGTTTCCCGCTACCCCGTATCGATCAGCTGGTCGATTCCACCGCCGGGCATGAGCTCCTCAGCATGATGGACGCTTTCTCCGGATACAATCAGATCAAAATGCACCCTAGCGACCAGGAATGCACAACCTTCACCACCGACAAAGGCCTCTACTGCTACAATGTCATGCCTTTCGGTCTGAAGAACGCCGGTGCCACTTACCAGCGGTTGATGAACGCCATGTTCGCGGAGCATCTGGGAAAAATCATCGAGGTCTACGTGGACGACATGCTAGTTAAGAGCATAAAGGCCGGCGGACATGTGGCAAACCTCAAGATCATAGTAACCATTCCCTTGGCCTATGGTATGCGCCTCAACCCGGAAAAATGTTTATTTGCAGTCACCGCTAGCAAATTCCTGGGATACATTGTCAGCGAGAGGGGCATCGAGGCTAACCCAGACAAGGTCCAGGCCATCCTTGACCTGGCGGACCCAGAGTACAAGGTGCACGTCCAATGCCTCCAGGGCAAGTTAACCGCCCTTTCTCGATTCATCTCTCGACTCACTGACAAGTGTGCCCCATTCTTCAAACTCCTCAAAACAACGCACAAGAAGGTCATCGACTGGAATCCGGAATGTCAGGCGGCGTTCCAGGGCCTGAAGGAATATCTGGCGGCAGTCCCTCTCCTCTCTGTCCCTGTCCAAGGAGAAACCCTATTCATATATCTAGCGGTATCTGCATCAGCGGTAAGTTGCGCAATTGTCCGAAAGGAAGGCCAAGATAAGCTCCCGGTTTTCTACGCCAGCAGAGGCATGAACGGAGCGGAGACAAGGTATCCTCCCTTGGAACAACTGGCCCTTGCACTTATCGTTGCCGCCAGGCGCCTCCGCCAGTACTTCCAGGCCCACACGATCCATGTGTTAACAAATCAACCACTGAGACAAGTAATGCAGAACCCTGAACACTCCGGGCGCCTCAGCAAGTGGGCCATCGAGCTCAGCGAGTTCGACATAGAATACAAACCAAGAACCGCCATAAAGGGCCAGGCAGTGGCGGACTTCATCGCTGAACTCACCGAACGTCAACCTGAACCCGGTGTAGAGATGGTACCTGGAGCGGAAGTGGTAACCGTCGGGGAGGCAGGTCCCCTCCAGTCGGATTGGAACCTACATGTGGACGGATCCGCCAGCGCCAAGGCCAGCGGCGCCGGAGTCATCCTAACAGGACCCGGGGGACTGAACGCGGAGTACGCGTTGAAATTCAACTTCAAAGCTTCAAACAATGTGGCGGAGTACGAGGCACTGATCGCCGGTCTACTTCTCGCCATTGACTCAGGGGCTGACAGCGTCAACATATTCAGCGACTCTCAATTAGTCGTTAACCAGGTCAACGACAGCTTCCAGGCAAAGGACCAGCAGTTAGCGGCATACTTGGGATATGTCAAAACGTTGCTCAAAAAGTTCAACTTTCACACCATCACACAAATCCCCAGGGAAAAGAACGCCAAGGCTGATTCCCTGGCGAGACTGGCAACCGCCCAGCCACATCAAGGTCCAGCGGACACAAAGGTGGAATGCCTTGACAAGCCAAGCATCACGAAAACCCTAGCGGAAATCTTCAACATTGAAATCAACCCCAGCTGGATGGACGAGATCACTGCATACAAGCGCAGCGGCACACTACCAGAGGATAAGGTCAAGGCACGCCAAATCCAGCGGAGAGCAACCCGCTACAATATCCAGAATGGCAAGCTTTACCGACAGGGGTTCACTCACCCCAACCTCCGCTGTTTAACCCCGGAGGAAGGAAAGGTCGTGTTGGCAGGAATCCACGGCGGGGAGTGCGGAAACCACTCGGGCGCCAGATCCCTGGCCAATCGTACAATGCGACAGGGCTACTTCTGGCCTACGCTTGGTGAGGACGCCCGGCAGGTGTCAAGATCTTGCCACAAATGCCAGCAGTTCGCCGATCTCCCGCATGCGCCGGCTGAACCACTTTCAGTCATCATCAGTCCATGGGTCCACTCTACATGGGGCCTCGACTTAATGGGAAAATTCCCAACCGCCAAGGGACAGTTCAAGTACATCATTGTCGCTATCGACTACAACAGCAAGTGGATAGAGGCAGAGCCACTGACGGCCATCACTACCGCCAAAGTCATTCACTTCCTCTGGAAAAACATTTACTGCCGCTATGGTGTCCCACACACAATCATTACAGACAACGGCACACAGTTCAACAATGAGGAGCTCATTTCATTCACCGCCAATCTGGGCACCAAGATGAGCTTTGCCTCGGTCGCCCACCCCCAAACCAACGGCCAGGTCGAAGCGGCAAACAAGATAATCAAGAAGCTGCTAAAAAAGAAACTCGACACTGCCAAGGGCCTGTGGGCGGAAAAGCTTCCAGAAGTGCTATGGGCCATCAGAACGACTCCATCCTCCGCCACTGGTGAAACCCCCTTTTGTATGACGTTCGGAACTGAGGCCGTTCTGCCTGTCGAGGTAGCTCAACCCACCGCTCGGGTCGAATGCTACCACCCAGAGACCAACGGCGATGGCATCAACCTGGACTTGGACCTCCTAGAGGAAAAACGACACAAGGCCCATTTGCAAAACCTGCAAAACAAACAACGAGTTTCGCGTTTCTACAACGCCAGAGTCAAGGCCCGCAACCTCCAACTGGGGGACTGGGTAATGAAGGAAGTCATTCCAGCACCAACAAAACTCCGCCCAACTTGGGAAGGTCCATATAAAATAGTAGAAGTCGTAGCCCAGGCACCTTCTACTTAATGGACAAGGATGGAGTCACTACGACCCACCCTTGGAATACCGAACACCTTCGGTATTACTACAAATAGTCATGTCGCTACCCAGGAGCATCTTGACTTAGCTAAATTTTTGTTCAATATTTAGCTAAGGGAAGCTACCCAACGGGTACATTCCCACTTTTGTTAACACTGACCAGTCAGTTATCAATGAAACGAGGAATTATTCAAACCATTGTTACCAAGTCTAGCACTGAGGGCAGCTGGCAACGCCAGCAATCATCAGCGGACCTCGTCCGCTACGTTGTGCACTTGGACCAATCTTAATTCCTTTAATTTTTCATTGATTGCAAAAGAACATCCTCAGTCAAAACTCTAGCGGTATAGACATGTCATCACACAACGTCAAAAATTCCATATTTCATATATTCAGGGCTGGGACTCCCCACCCAAAAATTGTTCATTACATTCAAAAAAAAAAAACACAACAAAAGTACATATATTTTCAGCCTCAGCGGCTACACAGTCAAAACAGGGCACGTCCGGCATGTCAGGGGTTGGCCTCGGCGTCGCCTACTTCGGCCTGCGACGGCTGTTCACGGCTTGCTTGGTCGGTCCCTCGAGCGGTGGGACTTGGCGTCTCAATGGTCCCATCCGCCGGAGTCTGATACCCACTGCCTGAGCTGCCACATCCTGCTGGGGGACTGGGTACTGGCGGGGGTCTCTTCGTCGGCGCTGCATTTTTTGCCTGCGGCGCCTTGGGCAGGGACGCCTTGGCCGAATCAATGGCACCCTTCGCTCGCAACATCTCGACATTCGCCAGGGCGCCGGCCTTCGCCGCTTCATTCAGCGCGTTTTTGTATTCCGCGCTCTGCTTGAAATTCTCCACAGCGGCGGCGGCGGCTCGGCTTCCATCATCCCTCAGCCGGGTCAGCTCACCCTCCAGTCTCTTCACTTCCCCTTGCCTGGCGGCAGACTCCCGCTGCAGGATGTCAATTTTCTTCTCCTTGGCGGTCACACGCTCTTGCAGCAAGGCCTTGTCTTGCTCCAGCTGGGAGACTTGATCATTTCGTTCTATGTCCCGCTGGATGGCGACGTCTAGCTTGCCTCGAGCGTCCGCCGCGTCACAGTCTGCCTTCATCAGGCGTCGCTCCACATCTGCCAGCCTGTCCTTGGCTTCCCCGAGCTCCCTCTCAAGCCTCTTAACCTCCTCCCGGAGCTGACCCTCAATTCGAGGTTGCTTGGGCGCCGCCAAGAACATTTCGTTCAGCCCCACCGCCAGATGCCCAAAGGCTGAGCTAAAGGGCGACTGCTCGATCGCCGTTGGCCGCGTCATCCCTGCCAGACCGCCGAACCCCAACCGCTCGCACAAATGGTAGAGAAACTCCCGCTCGCTGTCGGTCATGAACTCGGTGAAGGCAGCGAACGAGTCCAGATCGCTCACGGGCATTTCTCTCTCGGCCGTCACAGGAGCCTTCGACGGGTCTTGTCGGCTCCTCTTCTGCCTGTGGACCTCGAGAGTCTCGTCATCATCCTCCTCCCCCGCCGAATCACACTGGCGCCGCCTCCGCAGGATCGACCGGGTATCTCCAGGGGGCGCGGCCCTGGTCCCCTTCGGCGGTTGTCTCCCCACCGCGGTAGCGGCAGCCCCCACTGGCGCCACGACCTTTTCTCTCTGTGGCCCACGTCGAGTGGCAGCCACTCTTTCCTTCTGCGGCCCGGAAGAGAATCCCTTTTTCCCCCCGCCCGCTTGTCCATCCGCCTGCACGCTGGGCAGACCGTCGGCCCCTAGGTGCGAGTGGTGGGGCATGGGCAGCGTCACCGCAACCTCGGATGCGCTCACCTCCAGCATCTCCGGATTCACAACTGTCATCTGGACCGCCTCGCCTGAAGCATACATTGTCTCCAGGAAGTTGTCTATCTCCGCACGGTCCATGGCTTTGTCAAAGGCGTCACGGCTCGCTTTGTTGCCTGGCGGAGTCTCTGAGAACATGCAAACACTTGTCAGCTTTAACCAAGTTATCAAGAGGTACAATGTGGCGGAGGTCTCTTACCAATGGCGCGCGTTAGCTGCTGATCGACCAACAGCTCCCAGTCGGTGAGGAGACGGAAGTCCAGCAAATTGCGGTTCTTCCAACAACCTTTGATACACGCAACCCGACACTCTTCCTCACGCGTCAGATTGTAGCGCAGGCCCGCTGTAAAACAACAGACAAGGTGTTAGTCAAATGATTACAACATGTATACCATAAACCGCCAACTATGTTCAGCGGAGATCGACGGACAACCTCGGATTGGCTGAAACTCCGACTTAATCCTAAATGTCGGCTCCCCCTGGTTGGACTCCGCTTGATACTCCCACCCCGTCGTTGCCACGCAAAACGTCCCCCGCCAGTAGGACATCGAATCCCTCAAATTCTCTATCAGCTTGGGCGCTCCCTGCCGGCGGCTCAAATTTACTTGCCCCCTACAACCTTGGCGATTAATGTACACCAGTTCGTAGAAGTGCAAAACCTCCGCCACCGTCGGCCCCTCGCACCCGGATAGCCGCCACAAGGAGTTCATCGCCAGCATCAACCGCCACATGTTGGGACAGATCTGCCCAAAGGCGACGCCAAACTCGCACACCAGGATCTGGAGGTTGGGTACAAGCGGCAACGTCACTCCTTGGCGGAATATTGCCTCGTGAACGGCGGCGAACCCCGCTGGAAGAATTGAGGCCTTTTCGTCCGCAGTCAGTTGGCGCAGCTTCACCACTCCCGGCAGCCGGTATGTCCGTTTCATCCGGTTGACCGCGACGGCAGTCATCCGCCCTCCCGCCTCGTCGACAGGGGTCCCATCCGGGAGCACCCACGCCGATTCTGTTTCCTCCCCCGTCACGTTTCCCCCGTCAGCAGAACCACTAGCGGCACTATTACTTGCTAGCCGCTCCTCACTCCTTTCCCGCGCAGCAGCTTCCTCACCCGCCCTAGAACTCTCCGGACGCAACATACGGCCCATGACAACTTCCCAGGGTATGGTTTGCAGCGGCTCGATGTCTAACGGCTCTGGCAGTGAGGTTCCTGCACGGGCAGACGGACGCAACGAGTCAATAAAAACCCTATCCGCCGCACTGATTGACACGTCAGACCCGGAGTCCTCACTGCTCGAGATCTCTACGACGTCGGCCTTCCCAAAACCCTAAAACCCAAATCAGTTAGCCCACAGAAGGATCTAACCTATCCCTATATCAGGCATAGCAAAGCACCACGAACAGCTACCCAGAAAATACCAACACATGAACAAACCCCCCCCCCCCCCCTCAACCCAGATTCAACCATCTAGCAAAACCCTAACTGTCAACTCTCTGTCAAAGCACCATCACCTACCTCAAATCTCATCTTACACCCCCAACGAGCATCAAGAAACCCAGTTCACACACCAATCCCAGACACAAATACCAAACCCACAAATCGACAAATACACAAAACCAAAGAGAAGGATAACCAGAACACTAACCTCAGTCGTTAACTCGCCGGCGTACTGATGCTCGCTATGCCCCGACGACGGAAATTTTCGTCTCTTCGACTACGAGAACTCCACCAACTCACGGCACTCTCTCTGCAAATCTCGGCTGGGCAGAGCTTGAAGACGACAAACAGTTCGAATGGATTTTCTGATCTCCCTTCTCAATACGTTCCCCCCCCCCTTTTATGTCAACATCAGCGGCTTTTGGGCCGTCCGCTAGAAAACGACATCACACCCCAGCCGTCCACGTGTCCCCTGTCCGCACTAACCCTCCGGGTTAACCGAGGCGTCGCCTCGGTTACGAAATCCATCATTACTCGCATTAATGACTAGAAGACGGCCGGACTGAGGAGACGCGTCTCCACACGCTAACCCTCTAGTTATTTGCCACGTGTCAAGGCGTATCACGAAAGCAATCCAGGGTACACCCCTCTCCAAGTGAGTCTCCGCTGAGCGGAACCCCGCCAGCGGAACCTCTCACTTGTCCTCTCCAAGTGAGTCTCCGCTAAGCGAAACCCCGCCAGCGGAACCTCTCACTTGTCCTCTCCGAGTCTCCGCTGAGCGAAACCCCGCCAGCGGAACTTCTCATTTGTCCTCTCCAAGTGAGTCTCCGCTGAGCGAAACCCCGCCAGCGAAACTTCTCACTTATCCTCTCCTAGTTACGTTCTCCGCTGGGCGGAACCTCGCCAGCAGAACTTTTCATTAGCTGTTATTTACGAAGTCTCCTAAAAGCGACACTTCTCCCTTGTCATCATACAAACGGGGCACCTTCCGCTACGCACCTCTAGCGGAAACCTCTTTTATCTGACAAATCGCGTACTTTATTCAGCGTGTTACCGCTCAATAAATTAACGCCAAGCACGTCCACTGGACGCTGTTTACTGCTATAAACCAGCGGGGGGACTCCCGCCAGCGGCGGATCCCGAGGCCACGCCTCATTCTGACAAATGACCGCCACGCGGCATTACAGTCAGATTGTCCCTACGGGACACGGGGACTAGTCAACAGTCTACGACAACCCTGATCAGGTACGTTGACCCCCGTCACTCGGGTCCTAAAGATTGGGTTCGCTACCCAACACCCTCTGCTCCGTGCAGCTCCCCCTCACCAAACAAATTTCGCGACCATCCGGAGGTCCATCTTAGCCGGGGAGTGGGGGACTCCCTGGGGGGCCTAGCAGGGGCCCACCCGAAAGGGTATAAAGCGTTTGCTCAGTAATATCCATGGTTGACAACGCACTGACGCTAATTATGCTTCTGTAAAAGTCTAGCGGAAGAAAACGCTTCACACCGCCGATCAACTCCCCAACCAAGATTGCCCTCCTTGACTGGGGACTTGGGGGACTTGTACCTACATGTACGTTGCAAAGCATAATTAGCTATAATCAGACACCCTCATCGTACCGCCAGAGGTACCAACTATCGTCAAAGGAGTAACCCACAGATAGGCAGCCAGGCGGGCCACGGCCTGAGCACAAGCGTTCCCCAGGATCACCGCTGACGCGCCGCCACGCACTCTGCCAAGACGGCATCAGAAGCTACTGAAACTGGGAACTGAAGCACTTCAGTCCCACATCGAAAACAAGGAGAAGATCAGACCTCTCCTCACCTATAAAAGGTCCTCTCTTCTCCCTTCATTAAATTACGCATTAACTCTCATTTATTACTATGCTGCCTATATATATCAACTGACTTAGGCATCGGAGAAGTGAAGACCGCCCAACGCGGTCTCCCTCTGACGCCCTGCCTTTCATTTGGCAGCTAGCAGGAATCACCAAGTATACAGAGTAGCGGTCCGCCCGCCGGACCCGCGTTAAACGAAGGCTTGGCTACCGCCAGACTTTGAGCATTAACAACCCTGAAATCCGAAGTGGACCTGCGGGGCCCACCTTAGAAGAAATTTTGCCAAAAATTAGGCAGAACTTCCCCTAAAGTGGACAACCCAAAACCTGTAGAAAGAGAATTTACACTTCTAAATCACCCATCCTTATTCTCCTGGAGCCGCCCTGCTCCCCCAAACAACATCAACCAAAATCACAACACACAAATCTCGACTTAATAACCTTAATTCCGCAGGTAATCAGAGCAATTCTAATAGAAAGGTAAATGAGGAAAACCTAATTCAAGGCAATCGCGGAAGCCATATTGTTGACTATGCCTCGACTCCATGTACGCCCGACCTCAACTAATTTCTCCTGCACACTGGGCATTTGAAACCGAAGGGCCCAGGGGAAAGTACATAAAAACGTTAGCGTGAGTGGACAAAAATAAACAATTTAAAACCAAAAGTATTTTATACTTTCCCACATTTATTTCTTTAAAAATCCCGATGCATGCAACAATTTAAAGAAACACAACTTTAGTTCAGCTCAAGAAAACCGACTAGCCCCGCTAGCCACAACCAAGCAAAGAGGAAAGAACTCTGATACTCAAGAAAATAAGACCAGCCCCGCTGGTTAAGGGAATCGGACTAGACCCCGCTAGCCCAGCAATAATATAATGAGTAGGGGAAGATGATAGCCATACGAATAAGCCACTCAGGCTTGGGTGATAGCCTCCCAGGCTAAAGAACTCCCATAACTCCCGTAATATACCCTTACGCCACTAAGTGTAGCGATAGGATACTGGGCTACAGAATTACTGTCACAGAGACAGTAACCTGCGCCACAAAGGCGGAAGGGCTACGGTGATCCCATCACCGCGCCACAAAGGCGGAAAATCAATGCTAGCATGATAAAATCACCCCTCAGTATGGCACAGGGAAACATAACCGAAAACCAAGTAAATCCATAAATACATAAGGCTCCCCCAACTCTCGCAAATGAATTTCCAACGACGTGTCCCACACGCCAAGAGTATCATCATGATTCGAAACAAAACCAATTCCAAAATCATCATCGAGGCATTCCCAATGCCAAAACCGAAAGTCGATAAACAACCAAGAAATAATTCCATCGAAATCTCATTTCGAAAATCTTTCAGAGATCTCAAATCGGTGAATGAAAAATAAATATGAAATTCCGGAAATCACCTCGGAAAAGAATTCATTGAAAATCACAATATCAGAATTTCAAATAATAATTATAATCAATTTCTGAAAATCAATTCATATTCTCAAAAACAACTCATAAATCCAAATCCGAGCATAATAAGTTCATATCCGAAACTCATGAAAAATCAATGTCAAATTATAATCCAAGACAAAATATCATGCTCGATAATTAAAACGATAATTAAATAAACCAATAATTTCAAAATAAATGCATGCATCATTTACTTAAAAACAAAAGTCCACTCACAGTACTATTCCGACCATCACGTATACGAGTTCCTTCATCGAGCCAGGGCTCGGTACGACATCCTGTACACTATTATATTCCGTGAATAATTATTCAACAATTTAATATAATTCCTAAACTCAATTCCTCATAAATTACATCTCCCATTCTCCTCGGATTCAGCCCAAATTATACCACTAATACCAATTCGTTAATTTAAAGGTTCCAAAGCAGAACCGAGAGATATCCGACGGTCGGATTCTCGTAATTCGATAATCGAAATCCTAAACTTCAAAAATTCATAATTAATTCCAAGCTTCTCCAAAATTCACCAAACTTCACATACAAGCTCTATGATAATTATAGAATTTAACTAGCCAAAAATTTAAATTAAAAAGCTACCCTAGCCACCGCTACCGCCGCCACCGCCACCATCTCCGATGGCCACTAAAATTTGGCAGTAGCACCTTCTCAACACACCCATTAATTCTTTCAACTGTGACCAAGTTAGAAAATGAGCGGAAGTACCTCAACAATTAAAGAGAAGTTTGAACCCGAATTGTGAATAGTAACTCGGAATTTCAAACCTTCGATTCGACCTCCACACTGCAAATCGTGGCTCAAGGCTAGGGGCAACATGATCCTTGGGAAAAACCGCTCCTTCGACGCCGGTTTGGTGGCCGGAGATGGCCGGAATCGCCGGAAATCGACGAAACTTCCGGATTGCTACAGTGAACTTCACAGCTCAAATCCGAGCTCATTGGGCCGAGCCACCGCAAAACACCACCACAGGCACCTAGAGGGAGCGGAGACGAGTCCAAAGATACTTGCTTTTCGTCGTCAGGTGGCCGGAGAAGGAAGAAGGCCGGAGTTGCAGGCGAGAGGGAGAAAGAGCGACAATTCGGGGAGAAGAGAGAAAACGCGGGGAAGGGGAGAGAGAAAAGAAATTACCCAGCAACAGTAAATTTTCAAATTTATACTTTCTACCAATGAACAGTAACTTTACTATTTCGCTTGTAACTTTCGCATACGAACTCCGATTTTTACGCACCACATATGCACGCGCTCGGTTTAACGTCCTCTACGACTTCCATGAAGAACATTTTCCCAAATTTTGACCCGAACAAAAAGTCAACTTTTAGGGCTACTAAAGTTGCTGAAAAAGAGTAAAAGTAAAACAAATTACCGTTTACTGTCCAAATGACTAGTAAACCGGTGAATTTGGATTCGGGACGTTACAATTAACACGAGATATGCCTTGGAATCTTGGCAGCGTGATACATTTAGACTGTGTCAAAATCAGATGGTGGATATTCGGAGCAGATTGGAAGTGCTTATGAATGAGCCGATGTCTGAGGCAGTTTACAATGAGAAGAAAGTTTTAATGATTTCTTTATAGGATATTCTGTCGCAGGAAGAGGCATTTTGGAAGCAACAGGCCAAGGTTATTTGGTTGCAAGAGGGTGATAGAAATTCAGGTTTCTTTCACAGGAAGGCAGCTAATCGAAAGCGCAAAAATAATTTATTGGGACTGTTTGATCATGAGGGGCAGTGGAAAGATGATGATGAAGGTATGGAGAATATTGTGACTTCATATTTTTCAAAAATGTTTACTGCCACCGATCTTGATGTTGACGCAATTAATCTGACCTTAGCGGCAATTCAGCCGTGTGTTACTAGTGATATGTATCAAAAGCTATGTGCCCCGTATTCAAAAGAAGAGGTCAAGTGTGCTTTATTTCAGATGTACCCGACGAAATCTCCTGGCCCTGATGGTATGCCTCCATTGTTTTTTCAGCATTATTGGGAGGATATTGGGAAAGATGTTACTGAGGCAGTACAAAGCTTTCTGCACACTGGTTCTTTGTTAAAACAGATTAATTTTACTCACATTTGTTTGATACCAAAGGTGCAGAATCCTGAGAATATGGCAGACTTACAACCTATTGCACTTTGTAATGTTATTTACAAACTTTGTTCTAAAGTAATTGCAAACAGACTGAAGGTTTTCTTGCCATCTATTATTTCTCCTTTTCAGAGTGCATTTGTGCCTGGGAGACTGATCACGGATAATATCCTAGTGGCTAATGAAGTAGCTCATTTTGTCCATAACAAAAGGGAAGGTCAAGTTGGGTATATTGCTTTGAAGTTGGATTTGAGCAAGGCCTATGATCGTATGGAATGGGTATTTTTGCGCAAGGTTTTGGAGAGATTTGGCTTTGCTTCTACATGGATAGATGTTGTTATGCAATGTGTTTGCTCTGTGAGGTACTCTTTTCTGGTTAGAGGGAAGCCTAGAGGCCTAGTTATTCCAACAAGGGGTTTGAGACAAGGGGATCCATTATCACCCTATCTGTTTCTTATTAATGCAAAAGGCTTCTCGACATTGTTACAACAAAAGCAACGGTTGGGGTTATTACCTGGTATTGCTATTTGCACAGGCGCACCATCTGTCAATCATTTGTTATTTGCAGACGATAGTATGCTATATGCTCAAGCTACTCCGGAAGCTTGTTTTCATATCAAAGATGTTATACAGACATATGGAAGGGCTTCAGGTCAGGTGGTTAACTTTCATAAAAGCTCTGTTGTGTTTAGTAAGAATGTTGCAGATTGTGAGCAAGATAGAGTGGCTAATCTGTTGGGTGTTGAAGTGGTGGAGTCCCATGAGAGATACTTAGGTCTTCCTACTTACATAGGATGCAAGAAAACAGCTACCTTCCTTTATATAAAGGAGCGGTTAGCTGAAAAACTGAAGCATTGGCAAGGCAAGATGTTGAGTGGTGCTGGTAAGGATATTTTGATCAGGGTGGTGGCTCAAGCTCTCCCTAATTATGCTCTGAGTGTCTTTCAATTGACAAAGAAATTTTGTGAAGATCTTGAGCAGATGTGTGCTAGATTTTGGTGGGGGAGTACAGATGATAAACGTAAAATACATTGGAAGAAATGGGATGATTTGTGTCATGCCAAGGAAGAGGGGGGCTTGGGTTTTCGGAGCTTATCAGAATTTAATTCTTCGATGTTGGCGAAGCAAGCTTGGCGGGTTATCTCTAACTCGGATACTCTTGTGGCACAATTGTACAAAGCTAGATATTATCCTAATGGTTCTTTTTGGAATGCAGAAGAACATGCTACTCCTTCTTATTCTTGGCGTAGCATTTTTTCTACTCGAAATTTATTGATTGAAGGTGCTCATTGGCAAATTGGGAATGGAAATAATGTTCTCATGTTGCGGGATTCTTGGATTCCTAATACTATTACTCATAAACCACAGCTGTTGGGACCGGTGCAAGATAATTTGGCCAAGGTGAGTGAGTTGATTATTCCTCCTAATTCTTGGGATGAGTATAAACTTCGTTCCACTTTTATACACTCAGATGCAGAAGCTATTCTAGCAATTCCTTTGAGTGCTAGAAATCCGGATGATAGATTGACTTGGCATTTGGGGAAACAAGGTATGTTTACTGTCAAATCTGCATATCGTCATGCTTTCTCTAAAACTGCATCTACTCTTTCTCCTTCTGTTGTGAGTAATCAAAGAGTGTGGAAGAACATTTGGCATGCCAAAATCCCTAGCACGGCAAAGGTTAATGCTTGGAGGATTTGTCATAATATTCTGCCTACTCTAGACAGATTGGCATCAAAGAATGTTATTTTAGAATCTCAGAGTTGTGTTTTTTGCAATGAGGTGGAGACAATTATTCATCTTACCAGAGATTGTGCTTTCACTAGAGAAGTGTTGTCTACCAATTTGCAAATTGCTGGCAGTTGTTTTGGGGGGGATTCTGATCAGATGGATGCTCTTAATTGGTTGAATTTGTGTGTTGGGAAGTTATCAAAAACAGACCTTGATCAACTGTTGCATTTTATTTGGGGAATTTGGAAAGAAAGGAATGATAGGGTATGGGAAAACAAAATCACTTTAGCTCGTCATATAGCTCTCATGTCTTTTGTTAGACTGAGTAACTTTATTTTTCACAATACAAAATTACATGGTTCTCAGGGAACTAGGAAAATTTTGAATTGGCAGTGCCCTCCTGTGGGTTGGTTGAAGGTGAATTTTGATGGAGCTTTTAGTCTGAGCTCTGGCAAAGCAGCAATTGGTTTCTTAGTCCGTGACTCTCAAGGGACTTTTTTGGGAGCAGTGGGGAAGGTAGTTACTCGAGTTCAGTCTGCTGAACATGTCGAGCTCTTGGCTTGTAAGGAAGCAGTTGGTTATGTGATGGAACATGGTCTATGTCCAGTAATTTTGGAGACTGATTGTTTGGTTTTGAAGCAACAAGTGTGTCAGGAGGAGGTGCAAAATTATTCTATTCTTGGAAGGTTATATGAGGACCTCAGACAAGATTTGAAAGAGGTGCAAGTTAGAATTATTCATGCTAGAAGAGAGGAAAACATGGCTGCACACAAATTGGCAGCTCATGCTGCAGATTTTGATCAAGCTTTCTTTTGGTCTAATATTCCTTCATTCATTCAAGATGTAATAGAATCTGAGAAATGTATTCCTTAATCTGTTTATTAGTTATCAATAAAGTCTAACACCATTCAACTAAAAAAAAAAAACAGTTTACAACAAAATAAAGTGAGTCTTGCATTGGATGAGGACCCTAATGGAGGAAGCAAATGGCTATTTATAAGCTGTTTACGGTTTCCCTTTTGGAAACATACGCAAGAATTTTGTGTTCAATTTTGTTTTGTACGTAGAACTTCAAGTTCAAGATAATAATTTTTATACTTCGGACGGCAGAAACAAGTCCAACACGGTAGCTAGGGAAATCATATCCAATTAATATTCTTGGTGGACAAAAGGTTTGGAACTTGCTTGTCAAGAGCCATTTTATATGTTACAAAGTACAAACAAATGAAATCAGTCAAATTCTTCTTCTCAGAAGTCCTTAGAATCCCCTAGCTTTTATACGTATAAGTTTTCTTTTCAACTAATTGATTTGTGGACTAATGGTAAGCATGCATTGACTAATGAATTCAAAGCCATTCTTGAGAATTAGTCTGAATATGGTACGTTTTTCCTGCACACTGGTCTCTGGTCAACAGTTGAATGCATGCTAGATATCATGGAATTGGGGGAAGGTTCCATTTCAAATTCTAAGTATGAGTTTTCTTAACCCAAATAAATGACAATATGGAATTTCTCCATTTGAAAGTTCTATAGTATTCTGAAGAATCGAAACTCTGGAAACATGAGTTTAGACTATTACTTCATAATAATTCTGCGCAGAAACCTGAACGTATGGTTTTAAGATGCACTCGGTACTTTTTTTTTTTTTTTTTTTTGGCAAAGAAAGTAACATTACAAACACACAAAGAAACCAAACAAAGCAAAAGAAAAGACAGAATTTAAACCCCAAGGAACAGACTCTCAAGGGGGGGCAGAAACTGCATCAGATTGGAGGATGTGATAGAGGGTTGGAGGTGGGTTCTGAATCCAATTCAGAGGACACTCCAGCCTTGAAGCAAGATGAGCAACATAATCAGCGGCCCTGTTAGCTTCCCTACTGGTCCAAAACCAGTTAATAGAAGAAAAAGAAGAGGCAAAATGTTTGATCTGACAAAACCAAGAAGATGCAGACCAAGACACCCCTCCTTTAGGAGATTTCAAAGCTGAAATGAGAGAGAGGCAATCAGCTTCCATAGAGATAGAGTCAATAGCATGTAACTTTGCCAACCGAAGACCAAGAAGAACGGCCTGAGCTTCTGCAGCTTCAGCAGAAGTAGCTTTACCATCAGAAAATTGGCCAACACAAGAAGATGCACTCGGTACTTAACCAACACAATTTCCACATGTGAATGAGATAGTTGCCTTTATAGCTCTTAGACGCTACAAACACCACACAATATGCAGCTTTGTGGAACTTTCAGTTCCAAAACTACCGAGAGGAAAAGTCTGAGAAGGGAGTTCCCAAATGGACCAAACACAGCAAAGTGATGTGAGCATAAAGAAAATGCCTAACTTGTGGAGGCCCTCCATTTAATTTGGCCACATGTTTCTGCATATTTGCAAATTGCAAGTAACCAAACCAAACCAGAAAAAGCTTAGACTATGCAGGTAACTAATGCACTTATTGTTGTGGGGTGCAAGCAACGTGCAACCCAATCCTAGTTCTAAAAATAATGATGGCAGCATAAGAGGATTTACTGATTAAGAGCCCAAGATATTATTCACTACCAAATTTAAATGATGCTTATGTGCATTTGTAAGATTTTCCTTTTTTTACCCTATTTTGCCTTTAACTTTTCATAGTCTCTTAGCCTTTTTTAGGACACACATGCAGCACATGATTTCTCTCATTAGTGCTCTCCTTGATTGGTAGGGAGAGAGTCAAAGAGATGAAGGTGCCATTGGTGATTGGACCACCCTTATTGTTTGTTCAGTGTACTTAGATTTTTGTTAGTTCTGTATGTGCTGGAATCCTGGAACCATGCGGTAAATAATTTTATGCTTTTTCTGCTCAAATTCTTTTCTGGTACGATTGGAGATACCTCGACACCATTATAGAAAGGAGAAATATCTAAAGGGATGGCCTAGAATTTGAGAACAGGATCTATTCCTTGCCCCTTTTTCATGTGCATCTATGCAAAGGTCACTTGTTTGCTAAAACAAGAGGAAAAGATAAAGAAACTGAATTTAAGAATGTTTCCCCACAAGACAGAAATATATTAATCAGTTTACCAAAAGCTCTGAACATCAGTGCAGTTGTAGCCAGTAACTTGAATAAAGGAAATTTATTGTTACCTAACCCTAATTATTGCTCTGATAGTGGATAAACAATTAACATCATATTTTTGAAATGGAGTAAAAACAGTTTCGATGATCATGAGAAACACTACTAGATGAGGGGGAAAAAAAAGCATCGGAGAAGGAAGATAAAATAAAAAGAAAGCAAATAATCTTCGATATTGAAACAGCAACCAACAGAATTTATAACTTAGTCAACCAATATGGTTAAGTGTAACTCATGGGAAAGCAAAGTTGACAATACCAGAACCAATGAGGAAAATGTGACCCAAATCTTCTGGTCCAAGGCCACATTTTAAAGATATTATCGGCATCTCAATTATAAGTAGGAAATATGAAACATATGCTTGAACAAGGAGATGTAACCATAAGTCAAGCTTATGTTGCCCCTCACAATGACCCCCACTAAGTGACGAGTAATTCTGCAGTGAATTTGACTTGTGTAACATCCTCAGATTGGTGCAATTGACAAAGGAAATATAATTTGGAATACAGAAACATGTTTCTTTTTGCTGAAAACCCAACTCATCACATGGAAGGATCAATATTCTTCTGATGATTCATCATCCATTTACCCAGATTTAAGTAGATGAAGAAGAACAATGAGAAGAGAATAAACCAGCGTATGGATTTCATAAATGTTTCTCAGTGCAGAAGCATTTCATCAAACAGTTTCAGCTAGGATAACAAAGGTGATAGGCTTACAACGAAGAGAAATCCCAAGATAATCAAATCAAATTTAAATGTAGAATCTGTA
The DNA here is from genome assembly GCF_958449725.1 of Rosa rugosa. Taxonomy (NCBI): domain Eukaryota; kingdom Viridiplantae; phylum Streptophyta; class Magnoliopsida; order Rosales; family Rosaceae; genus Rosa; species Rosa rugosa. The sequence continues at coordinate 39,952,184 of NC_084825.1, forward strand.
TTTAACTTCCTTCAATTCCTTGGAGGACACAAGAAGCATGAAGTCGATTTATATAACACCATATCCAATACAAATAATGGAATGATAAGAATAACAGTAAACGATGGCAATGATGGTAAGAAGCATATGAAGAGCAAAGTACAAAATTTCAGCAAAACTAACATTTGGAAAAAACAAAAGAAATCTATCAGCTTCTTGTCAACCGACAATTTTAGGGTCGGTTAAGCTTAGAAATGTAATAGGCCTTGCAAGAATACTTACGAGAACATATGTATGCTATAAAATAATCACAGAAAATTTGCTCACTACTTGGTCATTAAGGTAGTTATGTTTCTACTTCTAGCTAGCAATGCTATTCCTTTCAGGATCCCTGCTGTATATCAAAACCTCTTAAGAAACTTTTAAATGGGCTCTTCACTACAATAATACCTATGGGCTATGTTAATTGCAATTCTCAGTACTAACCAACTGGTGACAATGATTGTAAGGAGTTGGATTCCCTGGAAAATGCTGCAATCAACTTCTCCTTTGTCAATTGTTCAGATCCTTGAGACTTGACAACAAATGTATGAAACACAGAATCGTTTGCTGCGGTGAATTTCGACTCAACAACACTGATTTGAGCTTCTTTAAATGCTTGGATGATTCTTGATGCAGGGTGTGAATCTAAAGGGCAGCTCACGCTTACAACAACCTCATCATGCACAGCTTGAATGTCAACATGGGGAGCCCGGATCTGATTTTCTGAACTTGGGTTAGCTACCAAAGCTGAGGTATCTCTTGAAGTGCCTCCTACACTCTCCCTCTCAGATTCCATGACCTTAAGCTTTGCCTGAAGCTCATTGATATAATCAATGGCATCTCCCAACAAAGATGCTTTGTCCATCTTGGATATGTTTGGCACAACAGCTCGTAAAGCATAGAAGCGCTGGTTCAGCTTCTCCCGACGCTGCCTTTCTGCTTCAACATGATTGAGGGGCTCTTCTCTTCCATTTGCTGGCTTCCTACCCCGTTTCCGTGGCCTCCTCTCTTCAGCTGTACCTGGCAGCTCTTCCTTGCATGGAGCTTCAGCATCTGAATTCTCAGATTCAACAACAATGGGTCGGGAAACCACCGAAGGCCTTGAAGTAGCCCCGGAAAAGTCAATTTGCATAGGCGCCTGCTTTTGCGGTTGATACGGCTTGAGCCGAAAATCATCCCTGCCTCCGTTGGCAAGCTCCTGCAAATTATTCACAGGTCCTTGAGAAGCATAAACCCCAGCCGGACTCCCTTGTTTCACACCAACATGACTCTGCCCCCAACTTGAACCATGAACTCCGTTTTGAGGAGTAGAAAACGCAATCCTGTTCCCGTTGGAATAGGCATCCCACGGCCTCTCTTCCACCTTCCTAACAGCAAGTTTCTCCCTGTACCGAGTGCGCCCTGGGTTCCCCGAGTTCAAATCTTGGCCGAAAATCTTGGGAACTCCTTCCCCTCCTCTCTCCACAGTGCTTAAATGATTTTGATGTGCAACAATCTCATCTCTCTTGTTGCTCATTACTGGCAAGGCTGCCATTGGCTTAGCCCTTGTCAGTGAGGCCTGTGTCGAAAATAATAACCTTATCGACTGCAACATTTCCAAATTCTCAGGTATACATCTTACTGAACCCAGTTCAACCACACCAACATCTGTTGGGACTAAAACAATGGTCTGGATTCCAGCAGACCTAGCCAGAAACGATCTGACACAATAATCCGACCCTGACTTCAACAAGTCCGAGAGCCACACCTGCTTGCCGGATGCCAAGCACTTGCCCGGGCCACCTTCCCCTCTCGGAAACGAAAAATACATGGATGCAAGGAACAACATCTCTGTATCTGTAACTCGGTCCAACCCAAGAGCACCATTATACTCATCTGAGCTCCCAAACAAAGTGTGCAACTTCTGCAGCACTATCTTCCTCATGGTCTGCTCGGTCTCATCCTCGAGCCTGAGACTTAGAATTCTCGAAGCTTCAGAATCTTCACCTTCCTTGGGCTCCCTACAAGACCCATCCCCCCAACACAGAACCCAATCTCCAGAATTGGACCTCGAAATTTGCCAGAAAATCGCATAGTTCCAGCTGAAATTCGAAGCGTTTGGAGGCTCCACAAGATCTGAAAGCTTGCTGTGCAAGCTCTCATCGGTCCCTATGCCCATGCATGAATTCTCATTCGAAGAAACAGAGCTCGAAATCAAGTAATCGAAAGCCCGAGTGCCTAAAACCGCAGCCACCATGGCCTTATCTTCATCTTTCCAAACCCCACCACCTAAACCCATCTCCATCTTCATCTCTGTAACCAAAAACAACACAAAAATTCAATCCCCCACTAAATACCCAGATCAAATCTCGCCCCCAAAATGGTCCCAAAACATGCAAGGAGAAATCTTTCCTGGCCTCTACCCAACAGCTAAAATTGCATGCATTCAACAAAGGCCATGACTTTTAAATTCAGATCTCAAAAGAAAAACAAAAATCCCAAGTAACAGAGAGAACCCAGAACAGAGCAGAATCTAAATTCAAACAAGGAAAAGCGTTGGGAGAAAAGAAGACACACCAGTTTCTGCAATGGGATCATGAGGAAGCAAATAGATAATAAGGCAATAAAGGAACAGTCTTGGGCACTGAAACCATTCCCGGCAAAGTGACAGTTGAGTTCAATTTTCCCGGAAAAACCAAACAGGAGTCTGTTTATGTTCAAAAACTGACCAAGGACGCCATTAAAAACCAAAGCTTTGGCCTTTAAAGCAAAAGTGTCAAGAGGCTATAGAGGAGAAACTGGGTTTGTTTCGTTTTTGTTTTGTTTCGCATGGGACTCTAAATCATTCCTCAAGTGGATTGGACCGTGGTTTAAAGGCTCGAGCTTTAATAGGGGTTGGATTTTAACCCTGGTTAAACGGGGGGGCTTTGTCTAGTCGGCTTGTGTTTGCCTAAGCACCTGAGAGAGATAGGCATAGAGAGAGAGAGGCTGTGTTGCTTTGAATAACTATTTCATGGGTTTTTATAGCAAACTTGGGAACTCATTTTCGAAATAGAAAAATGGCAAAAAAAATTAAATTTTGGTAACGCTTTTATTCAACAGCCTTAGCTTTCTTGGTCAGAACAATTCTCTGGTTCTCACGAGTTTAGTGAGGTGTGGGAGAAGGAGTTTCTGATTCTCATGTCCATATTAGGCACGCAATAACTTGCTGTACCACATGAATAACCTGCTACGGTTATGAACAATTCTTAGGTTCACCCCTAGGGTGAATGAGCATATTCACCCCCATTGTCGATTAACATACTTTTATTTAATAAATTTATAATCTAACGGTCCATATCTTAAATTAGCCTTTAAAGATCATCTCTGTAAAAAATCAATCGAATCAGAAATCGTTTAATTATCTAATTGAATTAAACAAATGGATGGTTCTAACAACACTTACTACTATTATGATGAACCGTCCATGTATTTCATAGAAATGAATAACTGAAAGGTCTTCAATTTGATTGATTTTTTACAAAGGTAATCTTTGTATTACGTTATATAAAATGAATGGTTGGATTAGAAAATTATAAATTTATTATGCCTTAATCGACAATGGGGGTGAATATGCTCATTCACTCTAGGGGTGAACCTAAGAATTGTTCTACGGTTATTTGCTTTTGGGTTAGGGTTTTGAAATATATTATGGAAAATTTAGTACTTGGTAACACTTTAAGATGAACAGTACTATTCCACATTAGGTGATAATTTGGAAGTCATAATAATTTAAAACATTTAAATCAACTAACTATTAGCGAAGAGATATTGAATACGATATGAAGTCTAATAATATAATGATAAGAGAGAATAAAAAGAATTGCAATTTGTCTCATGCATTCTTTTTTGCATATGTCCTTACTTACTCGACTAAACTGTGTGATAATAATAATTTATGATCAAACTTTTATCGTTTATAGTTGGGAGTATATGAAAATTACAGATTTTATGTGTGAAACACGTGTTTGGTAAATTGAACATTTTGTAACAGTGATTAAATGTCTCTCGTTGACAGTCAAACGTTAATTAAAATGACAGTGATTTTATGTGAAGACACGTGTAAACGTCAATTTAACATTTCGTTTTGAGTTTTTCTTTTCAAATTTCTCGCTCTGATTTAACTAAAACATGTAGTTGAACAAGAGTTGCAATTGAGCTTCCATCATTGGCAATTGTGAGTGAATTAGAATGACATAGATTCTACGTGACAACACGTGAGGCCTCAATTTAACATGTTTTTTTTTGTAACAATGATTAAGCGTTTTATTAGTAATAATTGGGCGTGGATTAGAGTGACAAAACTTGTATGTAACAACACGTATAGATGTCCATTTATCATTTTGTTTTGTGTTTTCCTCTTTAAAACTGTCCCCATAATAAGACGTGTAGTTTCACCATATCTGGGATTAAACGCCTATAATTGATGATTAGAATAATAAATATTTTATGAAACACATGTAAGAGTCCATTTCACATATTGTAGCAGCAATTTTGTAAGAGCGATTAAGAGTCAGTCATTAGTAATTGTAAGTAGAGTAGAGTGACAAGAATTCTACGTGACAACACGTGTAGCCGTTAATTTGAATAATTTATTCAATGTTTCTTTTTTACCGTTGTCCCTTGATTCAACTACAATGTGTGTGGTTCACTAGTGAGTGTGTTTGGATGAGGGAAAAAATGATGGAATTTAATTGAAAGTGAGGATTTCATAATTCCTAAAAGCCAATTCCCTCGTTTGGCATTATCAGATTGGAAATTTTAAATTTCTCTGTGGAAAAAAACGAAGGAATTCGTTATTTAAATTCCTCACTTCAATTTCCACCAAAATAGGTGTCATTTACGAATTCCTTTGCAGTATTTGATTTTTATTTCCAAAACAAGACTTTTTTCTATTTTATCTTTTTATTTGTTTTAAACTTTCTTAATTTATTACACATTTCAAATCCTAAATAGATGCAACCAAACATTAGTTATTGCAATTAATGAAATTTTAGATTGATGGAGTTAAAGATTCCATCATTTATAAATTCCTACGGATTTTATAATTTTCTCATCCAAACGCACCGTAAGAGTTGCAATTAAGCATTTTATCATTTGTATTTGTGAGAAGAATTAGAATGATGGGCTTATTTTTTTCTTGCATTGAGCGAGAGAGATCGCAAAGAAAAGAGAGGCCTCGTTGTCAATTTAATCTTTCTCGGGGCTATACTTTCTTTGTTTTGGGTTTAATCCTTAAAGGTGGGTATGCTTGGAGATTACTAGGTAGTTTGCTCTTTTATTAGGGGTGGCTTTGTAGTAGTTTCTAGGGAACGGTTCTTTATGTCGACCCCATAGGGGAGGATCGTTTTTGTACTACTTGCTGAATTACCTAATGGGATGACATCTTTTATTCAGAAAAAAAAAAAAATTAGAATGACAAATTTTATGTGATAACACGTGTAAAGGTTGATTTAACATTTTTGTTGCTCTAGCAATTGAGCGGAATCATTAATAGTCAGGCGTGGATTAGAACTGAGATTCTTTGTGACACCAAATGTAGACGTCGATTTAATGTTCTGTTTTGTGCTTTCTCTATGGTGATTCAACTAAAACACATAATTTAATAAGATTTGTAATTGAGCATATATTGTTAATAATTGGTCTTAATTAGAATTATATAGATTCTATGTGACAACAGATGTGAGAGTAAATTTAACACTTTTGTCATGACAAATTTTTTTTTTTTTTTTTAGCGAACGAACATTTATCAATAATAGTTTAGAATTATGACATAGATTGTATGCAACAAGTCAACAATAAGTGTCGGCTTCAATTAAGCAATTTATTTATGTATTTTCATCTTCTTCTTATTTTTTTTTCAATTCATTTGTTTTATAGTATTTCTAATTTAGTGTCTATCAATAATAATTAAACGTAACTTATAATGAAAAACATTTTTTTTGACTAGACATGTCGACCTTAAATTTGTGATGATGTACATATCAAAACCCCCTTTCTAAGGAATGCCACCCAAAATCTCATCATTTCGATTTTCTAAGTTAGAAGACAAGAATAGAATCCCAAGTATTATCTACTTCACACGATTTGAAGTTATGAAAATTGAAAGGATAAATGGGAAAAGAAAGAACAGAAAAACGGGGTAAAATGAAAGTGATGATAACGACGAGGTTGTTTCCTCCGGGGACAACTAAAAGTCTAAAATATCTTCACTCATGTGCACAACAGTTCTCTGCTGGGGCCCATCAACAAAGTAAACCGAGGTTTGATCCGTGTGGACCCGACCAAGCACAAGCAAAATCCTTAACCTAGGTTAGAATCCGCGATCCAACGGTGCACAATGATTTGATTCATGAATGATGATAATGAAATATAAACTATGATGATGTTCGGATGTTGAAAGCTAAACGAGTATTTAAAAGATTTGATGAGTATGAGGTTAGAAGCTTACTGAAGATTTAAAGTAGCATTAAGCCATTTAGGGGGGGGGGTATAATAATCACCTTAGTGGCCCTTTATTTGAGTAGAATCAAAGGCACATAAAAGATGAAAGTGATGATTCTTAGCTAAGAGGGTTCATTTTCATTGGTTAAATTTGGAAAAAGAATTACTAGAGTAATGTTTCTTACCTAGAAATAGTTGCACATATGGTATTAAAGTAAAAGAAAAGTGTGTGATTTGATTAAAAACAATGGGAACAACCAACAAACTTCTCAAATTTCATGTGTACTCAATTATTTTGATGGTAAGTTTAGTTATATAATATAACAAACTTATCCATTAAGACCACTAATCCAAGAAAAAAAAACATATGTTAAATAGTTAAGAAAATTACAGCAAAAGAAAAATAGGACAATCAAGACCGGAATTATTGGAACTTTACACATACTAGGTTGACCTAAAGTAAGCTAATGAACATCAATCACTATATAGCGGCCTCTAAATTGATTTAAAAGACGCAAGTTGTTTTTTTTTTTTTTTTTTACAAGAACTTAAATTTAAGCTTTTTCTTAAAATTAAACATTTTGTCAAAATTATTAATTGCATAAAAGTACAAAATAGAAAATTGGCCCCCACCCCTCCAAGTCTCCAACACGTTCTCTCGTTGTGGTCTTGTTTGTAATGACCTTAGCCGCGTGAAGGTTCAAGTGATAATAGAAAGAGAAAAAAAAAACTCGTGCAAATATTCTGTTACGCATGAGGACAACAATGTTTCTATGCTAAGGTGATAGAGTCGTTTGAGAATTGTCGGTGAGACAAAAGAAGGAAAGGGAATTATTGCTTAAGAGGGTTGCTTCGTATATGAATTGTTGTAATTAGAAGACTTTATTGATATATTTGATATTAATAACATGACAATTAATTTACTATAATAATGCATCGTAATTGCACGTAATAACACAATCTCGGTTGTTTTGCTCCAGTACACAATGACATTTGAACAATGTATGAGAATTTGCCTTGTCAGTAGCGTTATGAAGCAATCAACAAATCGAGTTATATCGAAATGTAACATGTTTTTGAGATGCATTGTATTTTTTTTTTCTTTAAAATTATGTCCACAACTTTTCTTCTCCATCAAATATACGTCTTAAACAGTTAAACTTGTAATAGGAAAAAATAGTTTTTTTTTTAATTTACTATTTGATATAAAGATGAGTTACAAAAAAAAAATATATATATATATATATATATTGCGAGTACCCTAACTGTGGCACGAGACCGGTACAAATCATTACAATCCAAGAGTCCAAGACGACCACTTGTCTTTAAAAAAAAAAAAGAGAATAAGACACTTGCAATCCCAAGTTGCTCACAAAGAGCGTGTAAGACACGCAACATATAATTCTCACACACACCGCTCACGCACACCTAACAAAGCGTGAGTCCGAGAGTGAGGCAATTTCGTCGTTCACGCGTTTTGAGCGGCTTCATCAAGACCCGCGCCACGTGTGCGAATCTGGTCAAATCATCGACTTGCTGAGTGGCTAATTCCGCATCAGGAGCGAGAGAGTGATGAGGCCCGTGAAGAGCACGTGATGTTATCACGAAACGAGGCAACGAAGTTGTACGTACGCGGCACGTGATTTGCATTCCATAATTATTTTTTGGGACAAATTTTAAGAACGTACATAATAATATTGTCCACTCCGAATTAAGGACTTTACAAAACATCAAAATGGTACTTGGGGTTGAAAACTCGACCCAATTTAGATACAATCGGTCGTCTATTCCGTTAGTTTGTATGTGTTTCGTCACATTTCTACGGGTAAATCTGTCTCCTCAAGAATTGATGGAAAAAAAAACTGGTATGTTATTATGGACACCGAAAATTTATCTCTACACCCCGTATGTAACACCTCATTATCTCCTCCATCATTACCACCATTAGCACCAGTAGTACAAAACCCAGTTGAACCGCCAGCCACCATCAAAACCCGTCGCGCATGGAGGTGCGTGGACTACTGACTCCCACCGAAAGAACCATATTCTTTCTCTCTCTCACTTCTTTCAAAACCCACCACCTAAAACCAGCTACGTACACAATTAATTCCCTAATCTTCATAATCGTGATCACTAAAATACCAAGCCGTCTTAACCTTCTTCCTCTTCTCCTCCTCTTCCATCTCCTCACTCAACGGAAACCTCTACCCAGCCCCACTATTCACCACAGACACCCAATATCATTCTCAAACCTCTCACCCTCACTCCCCCACTCCAATTCGTCCACGCAACGTGCCGCACCGCCTCTCCTCACTTTCTTCTACAGCGGCTGCTCTCTCGGCCCCAGCTAGTTCTTCGGACACTCATAACTCAAGTGCCCCTCCACCCCTCACTCGTAGTATCGGCTCTTGTCCTTGTACTCCGGCAAAGAATTGGACCAAGGCAACGCCGCAGCTCACAATTCCTTTTAGTTGCATGGACTAGTAACACCATCACGCAGACGGTCTGTTTGGTAAATATATCTAATTCAAAACCCTATTACAACTAGGTCAAGTAACCTAAAGTTTGGGCCAGACACATATTCTGGATTTACTTGAACACTCCCCCTTGTGTGGGTCAGAGAGATTGTCACGCCCCTGATTTTTAACACAAATAAAAATCGATATATAAACCCATAATTATACATGCGTGATGATTCAGTCATCAATACAAAATACCTGGAAACTTTTTCCCTTTAAACCAAGTACATATTGATGTCCTGAAACCCACTATGTCAATATTGACCCGTTCTACATAGTCATATATTACAAAAGCTTACGAATTAAATTGTCAACACAAAATAACACGTAAATGCTCCCCAGAGCTTACTACATAACGGAAGTCCTTATCAACGGTAAAGTCACAAAAATGGCTTCCTACCGAAAAGCTGCAAAGGCGCTACCTCAGCTTCAGCCACGATTATCCTCACCTGCAAGATTAACCCCTACACTGTTGAATAGTGCACAGGGTTGCCACACAACAAACCTGGTAGTTTGTGAAAGCTCGTATGAGTAACTCAAAACCACCACAAATCAACTCACACCAAAACTAAGGAAAACAACTCACTCCTTGATTCCTTAAACACCAACTAAAGAAAGCAACTCACACCTTGATTTCCTATTCAAATCACAAAATAAGGAAAGCAACTCACACCTTGTTCCCTTAAAAACACAAATTCATGAGTTAGATATAACCTCGCACCAGTGGCAGACAGACTAGAGCTCTAACTAAAATCGTAACCACTCGTCCGACCAAAGACGTGATTACTCGATATACTGCCTAAAAGTCAACTTGATACATCAAATCATCGGGCCTCTCGGTCCCTCAGAGTAAAACATTTAAAGGAGTCGCACTGGACCCAAAATGTTACACCAATCTCAATGCTTTTCAAAACAATAGAAATCATCATTTCACAACCATTTGTTTTCCGAAAAGCCACAACCCAAAACAATAAAAAGCATCATTCATGCATATTGTTTCATAAATCAACAAAATCCACGAACACAAATATATTTCACGTAAATATATAAATATACGCAGTCATCCGCTCAGGAATGCCTACTAATATCAACTAGTTTGCAGTTAATAAATAACTCTCAAAACGATAAATGTAATTCCGTTCATAAATGAACCTTGTGAGATTACTCACCTCGAAATTCCCGCTGCGCCTTCAATATAGAACAAAGCAGCCAAACCAAAAAACAACCGTTCAAGAATACTTCGTCAAGTAGCTAAGGAAGTACAGCCTTGATTCAGTCAACGAATCACAATTAAATAAAGTTCGAATCCCCAAATCTAACTAAAATCTCAAAGTAACGCCAATTGAGGCGAAACCACTTCCGAGACCTCCCAAAGTCTCCGGAATACTTCCACGATCGATATGTCCAAACCACATGTCGATCGGATGCTTGGATCCCCACGGATCGAATAAATCAAACAGTCCGAAACAGTAAAAATCGTAACAAATTCATACGAACTCCAAAAATTACGTATTATATATCGAAACGCTCATATCGACGAGTAGAAGATATATAATACCAGAAACAGTCACTTAAACGGCCGGAACGCCGCCAGAACGCCACCACATGCGGTGGCGCACCGCTGCCGGCCAAAACTCACTATTTCACAAAACTCCCAACATCAAAGATCTTCATCTCAGCATGCTTATCAACTTTCATAACTAGCCTCAAATCAGAATCTAAGCAAAGAGGGTCGAAAACTACCTCACAAACCGTGAATCACTGTTCAATCCGAGTTGAACCAATTTCCACGTAAATCGATCCAAACAACCACCACAGATCGATCAGGGAGGCTCCTACGAACTCACAACAGGAAGTATGAAGCCACGACGTCGCCGGAACTACATTTTCCAACCGGGTCAGAAAACACCAAACTGCACCGCTTTGCTGCGCCGCACACGGTGAATATCGCCGCTAGAGGATACCACAGAGACGACCGGAGCAAGGAGGCGAGTCGATCTGGAAAGTTTCACTGCCGGAGATCGCCGGAAAAGTCGGGTCGGATTTCCGAGTTCGGGTCGGGTCAGTCGCAGGTAAGGAGAGAGAACGTAGCGTCTGGTTTCCGAAAAAAAAAAAAAAAAAAAAAAAAAAAAGTGAAAAAATGAAAATAGTAAGTTTCTGAAAATGGAAACTCCTATTTATAGAAGTTTCCCAAAACTTCCGCATACCATAACTTTCTCAAACGACCTCCGATTTTCGTGTTCCGCATGTTCACGAACTCGTATCGACGCGCTCTACAACTTTTGTGAATGAAGTTTTTAGAGAATCCCAACGTATAAAAATTCAACCTTTGCACCCCCCCCCAAAACCATATTCTTCAACTAATAATTCGTCCGAAACACTTCCGCTCCGTCCACAAGCCACGAGCCCATTCAATAACCACAAATTTGATTCCGGAAAATCCTCGGAAAATAATAACGAATTTCCGGGGTAATATAGATATACCCAACATCAGCAAAACCTTCCAAAACAAATGTCATTTTGGGATGGGGGTAGAGGACGCAGGCCAGTGTTGGCAGTGTTCCTGGTGTGTGATGGGTCCGAATCCATCGTCTCTCTGTAGAGATAGAACAATCTCATATCAATCGTACATCTCAAGTACCGAAATATATATTTTACAGCAATCCAATGGCGTCGCGTTGGTACAGAGCTATACCTTAGCTAACAAGTTCACTGCAAATGAGATGTCCGGTCTTATGCATTGAGCTAAGTACAATAATGCGCCTATTGTACTTAAACATGACACTTTGGCCTTTAGCACGTCTTAGTCATCATCTTTTGGACGAAGAGGATCCTTTTTAGGATCAAGACTACAGACGATCATGGGGGTGCTTGAAGGTTTGACATTGTCAAAATGCCTAAGCATCTATCAACACTATGCTCAAGTTCCAAACTGAGACACAATCGTGTTCTCCCAAAATCGTTCATCTCAAAATCGGATTTCAAGTGTTCAGTGGTTTTCCTTAACTCTTTAAGGGCTTCCAATGAAGATCATGTCCAACATGAACGGCGATAGAATCTGAAACTTGTTATGGAAACGCGTGGGCATATCCCTTCCCAATCAAGTAGTCACTTTAGTGAGCGTTTCAACCTCTTTGTGTAAAACGCGCTCTGTGATCTAGAGCCACTTGACTTGGGTAAATGACGTTCACCATGAACCTTCATGTATATTCCGTATCTAGATCCCCATAGAGATACGTAGTGACCACATTCGTAAGCTCCATGTTCAGTTATTCTGAAACTACCAAACTGACAGGGTAGTGGAGTGCACGGGCCTCCCTCACATCCTAACTGAGGCCATGGCCCGTAACGTCAGAGTGTCACTCTCTATGACGTTGGCACCATGCCTACCTCCGTGTAAGGTGGCACTACGTCCTCTCGTAGGGACGTCCATCCTTGCAGACATGTTTGCAGCAGATATGTGTGATCTCGTCACTTTAGTGGGGATCGAGATAAGACATAGTGGGGACAGACCACAACAATTCCTGTTGTTCCTGTTGAATATCCGTTTTCTTATCTCCTCCTAACGACGGGAAGACTGTCTCATCAAAGTGACAATCAGCAAGACATGCGGTAAAGAGGCCTAGCAAGGGCATAAAGTGGCGGACGATTGTTGGAATATCAAATCCAACGTAGTTGCCCATTCGTCTGTAAGGACCCATCATAGTGTGCTGTGGCGGTGCAATTGGCACATAAATGGCTCACTCAAATGTGCGTAAGTACGAAATACTTGTACTCAGCCACTAGCTGTAACGTAGAGATAGATTGAGTGGCAGTGGGTTGTTGACGAATTAGCATAGTTGCATGCAATATTGCATCACCCAAGCAGATATAAGGAGATTGGTGCACATTACCAATATCCGGGTTACCATCGTTGTCATTTCCGCGAGACCATTTGGGTGTGTTCATGAGAATATGATGTCCAACATCAGTCCCATTGCAATAACCATCGAAAGTCTTCGATGTAAACTCTCTAGCATTGTCAAATCCAATTGACTGAATAAGATGATCCGGGGAGTGAGCCCGTTGTCATATGATATGTGCTAGGAGTGTAGCATAAGCAACATTTATAGGTGGACAATGGCACACCACGTGACCAGTGTGTTTGTGTGTCAACCAACATCATGAAATATTTAAACGTCCGCAAGTTGGTTGAATTAGTCCACAGAATCCCCATGGATTCTATGTAAGAACATACATGATACATCTTTATGCTCAGACTCCATTGATTGAGGCACTTTGAAAGTGTCATTTGGATGGCTCTTAGTGTTGGTGGCGCCACCAACATGGCTAGAGGCGTGCCTCCATCTCTCTTTCCACGTTAACCTTTTCGGTTATGTGTTCGCCTATTTTGGCGGTTACCTTCCTCATTAGAGCGAGAATATGAACCAGAACGTCCTCCCTCAGGGGTGCGACTATAATTGGATTCCGGAATATGCTCTGAAAACATATAAATTTTTTTAGCGTAGTCACTCCTAAGAAATTATGAATTTCTGAGCGTAATCGCTTCCAAGAAATTAGGATTTTTTAGCATAGTCGCTTCCAAGAAATCTGATTCCAAGAGGAATTGGATTAGATCGAAACAATGATGTAAGTGATCGATCATAAATTCTCTACAAACTCTAAGTTTGGAGATCTCAACAAGCTCCATGCTTGGAGTGAGCATGAACCCCCACAGTTTGGCTTTTGGTCTCCCCTATGAAGAAGAAATGGGGGGGTAGAAGAAAGGAGTTTGTAAGTCCCCGAGGAAAAGAAGAGAAAAATAATAAAAAAAAAAGGAGAACTTTTAGTAAAAAATACCTCGAAATAGTAATCGGAAAGTCGCCGGAAATCTGGCCAGAAAAGATGCCGGTGGCCGGAGGTGGCCTGAGTTGGTTGACCTGTGGGCTGGGCTGCGTGAGTGGGCCAGTGAGCTGCCTCCTTTTTTTTTTTTCTTCTGCAGTGGGCCGCACCTACTTCTGGGCTTAACGCGGCTTGGGCTGCGGCTTGTCCTCCTCCTTTTTTTTTTTTTTCTTGAGAAGAGGATTTGCCGGTTCAAGAGGTGCAACAGTTCCGAGATTGGTCCGGTCAATTTTTGGCTGGTTCCAGACGTTCTGGTTCCGGTTCCAGTATCTTGGGATCAAGACGCTTCTGCTGGCAAAATTTGGTAGCAATTGGATGTCTGGAAGGTGGTGAACCGATAGAATATTTGTTGCGGGTGGTTTAGAGCTTCCGGTGGCCGGTTCGGTATGTTTCCGGCCGGTTCTGGTTGTGATGCGGCTGAAATAGCCTCACAATTTAACCCTGCAAAATGTAGTTGTCAGTATAGGATAAGCAGGGATCGTTCAGTCCGGGGATTGTAGGGTACACCTACACAAAAATGTCAATTAACAAATAAAATAATAAAATGGGGGTTTTGAAATTTGGTTCCTAATCTACTTAAAATAAAAACAAAACAAATAAACCTATATACAATGATCGACTTCCCTAACCTAGACCAATACCACTCAGAAATTACTAAGTGTAAAAACATAAAATCCATTTCAACATGCTACAAAAACGTGCCCATCTTAAATGCCAAGATAAGAGCTCAAATGAAAAGCCTCAGCGGATCAATCCATTTATCTAATTCGTTCTAATGTAGGCTTGGATCGAAAAAGTCCTTACCAAGCCCAATACTACTAATTTTTAAAAACACTCAGCGTAGTTCTCTTAACTAGTAGTATTATCTAACCCTCGAATCAACTCACACGTGCAAATTAACCATAACACATAGAATTTAACACGTAATTTCCAGTATCGTTTAATCATTAAAGCATGATTTTTACCACCCCGTTAGAACTAATTACTACTTGTTTACTCAGCGTCTTAACAAATAACAATTACTCTTGGTAAATTAAGCAAACACACAAGAACTCTCACCGTTATTCTAGCATGCAAACTTATTTACCTAACTCTGAAAATTACCTAAACACGTAAAAGGGCACATGATTGTAACATGCATCATCAAAGAATTCTCGAAATCAACTCAATAATAAACTGAAAATCTCAAAAATATTAATAAAAATATTCTGAAAATTTCATGTCTCCAATTACACAACTCGCAAATCCAAACACACAAAACCGAAACAAAAATTGTAAGTAGAGTCATAGTTACACTTTGAAGCTTTCCTCAGCAGCTTAGCAACAAGGTGATGAACTCGTCTCTGCTATGGTGGTGGAGCGTCCTTGACTCAGCGCCTAAGAGCTTCGTAGATTGATGGATGGATGGTGGTCACGGTCTTGTAGGTGATGGAGGTTTGAGGAGTGAATTGGGCAGAGTCTTGGAATAGTTTTTGGCAAGGAAGTGATAGGCCAGGAAGTGATCATAATTCTGGTCTGGATGTTGCCTATTTATAGGGGAGCATTGGTTGGCTTTTGTCGATCATACCCTTCATCATTTGGACGGATGGGATTGCATCATAATTCTTTTAATTTCCCAATTGAAACGTCTGCTTTATGGCCTTAATTCCTCTCATAATTGGGTCTTTTAACAAGCTGAAACGTCTTTCTCTTATTTATTTTCTAGTTGAAACATCTTTCTCCTTTATTCCCCAACTGAAAAACGTCTTTCTCCTTTATTTCCATTCTTCATTGCTTGGTCAAACGTCTTAAATGCTTTATTTTCTGATTCCATCATTGCTGTTTCCAAGAGTTCCACCAGGCAAGGTTTCCTACAATAATGAGGAAAATATCAGAATTTTTTAGAGAAAATAAAGGGAATTAAAATGTAAAGACCGCAAAAACGCCCCAACGGTGAGGAATCCTGATCCAGCTAGGATTTTTCATGAATTTTTCGTTTTCCGCCTATTTCACGCCAAACACTCAACAAGACTCTCAAAATGACTTAATGGCTCAAAACACGAAACTAAGGGAGAAACAAGGCTAAAATGGGGCACATACTCAATAATATCGTCGCACTTTATGCTCCTATCAGGTTGTTCTGCCGTCGGTTCTGGACTTCTGGTGTCGACTGCTTCAAGGTGTGCAGCGGGGGCCGAAAGGGTTTCAAAGTTTTGTATTCGGATTTAGCGTTTTGGCTATTAGGTTTTAGGGTTAGGGCGTCGTGCTGATAACGTGTTTAAGGAAAACTGAATTTAGGAGAGAATTGAGTCGTACTTTCGTTGATAATAGGGGTCTATTTATATAGAGGATTACAAGACATAGAATCAGAGTTGTACAAGGAAAGATAATCGTACAATTAATCGGATATTTATGAATATCTCCGATAATATCTCTATTTCAAAACTCTATTACAACTAGGTCAAGTAACCTAGAGTTTGGGCCAGACAGATATTCTGGATTTACTTGAACATCAATTCAATTATGGTGGCTGTGCTTGGTTTCGTGAATAGAGAAAGGAGAATAGATGATGAGGTGTCAGCGAGTGGGTGGCCAAGAGAGAAAATGAAATAAAAGAAAAATGAAAGAGCATGACGTGCATGTAGCATTCATAATCAAGAGACAGATTTACCCTTGAAAATATGTTAGAGTAATGGAGTTATTGACGACATGTACTAATTGATGTTTTCTTCTTCTTTTATTTTATCAAGACCTATCCTCATGGTGACTCGAACCCATGATCTCGATATTAGGTAGTGGGTGCTCTAACCACTGAGCTAACACCATTTCGTCAACCATTTTGATGTTTTAGAAAGTCTAAAAACCTTAATTCAGAGTGGTCAATACCTCATGAACTGTTCTTGAAATTTTCTCTTTATTTTCTATGAAAACTAATTAAAAAAAAAAACTTCTTACGTGAAAGAAACTAATTAATTAAGAATTTGGTTAATCAATCTCAAATTTATTTTTGAAAAGCTTAAAAGTGATTTTCATAAATTTTAAAAAGCGTCTTTTTATTAAGAAACATATTTTTTGTATAGATTTTAATCTCGGTAATCCAAAAGTCACTTTTCAAGTGCTTATAAAATTCAACCATGACACGTTTTTTTTTTAAATCTTTGTATATTTATAACTAATTTTCTTTATTAGTTCAAAAACTGTACATACATGTACATTTGCAAGCATAATTAGCTATAATGGGCCACGCTCATTGTACCGCCAAATGTACTAATTCCAACTAAAGGAATAACATACAGATACACCGCTAGGCGGGCTACAACCTCAGCGGCGGATCACCCCCAGATCACCGCCGACGCGCCGCGCCAAGATAGCATTAGAAGCTCCTGAAGTTGGGAACTGAAGCACATCAGTCCCACATCGAAAACAAGGAAGAGGTCAGACTCCTCCTCACCTATAAAAGGTTCTCTCCTCTCTCCTCATTAATTACGCATTCAATACTTACCTACTGTTACTTTGTCAACATAAATACATTGACTAACTTAGGCATCGGAGAGTTGAAGACCGCTCAGCGCGGTCTCCCTCTGACGCCCTTTGTATTTTACTTGACAGGTAGCGGAAGCTTTGAGAACACCACAAGTATCGATCCGCCCACCGGATCAGCGTTAACAAATGTTCAGCTACCGCCGAACTTTTAGACATTAACAAAAACGTTTATGACTCCCCCATAAGTAATCCCAAATAAGCCCGAATTGCTTTTAAAACTCACCCGAGGCATATTATATCTTTTTTATTTGCAATATTTGATTTTATAATTATTATTTTATTAATTTGAAACTATTTATAGGTATCCAAACGACAATCACTAACATGCTCTAAGCATTTTAAAGTTGAAACCATGTGGAGCATTGTAAAGAAAGACTTGTGCGTTCACGTTTGATTCTCAACAATTGAATGACCCCATCTTAATTGATTAAGCAGTTTGTGGTGATTCTCTACGTTAATTTTCTTTGAAATTTTTAGAGATTCACTATATGTCGGCAGTTTTTGATAATAATTATATATATATATCAGGGGTCGTCAACGGGCCGGGCCGGGCCGGGCCCGGCCCATTCATAGCGGGCTTGGGCCGGGCCAGGCCGGGCCTTGCTATATTTTTAAATAATAGCGGGCCGGGCTTTATTAAAAATAGACGGATCCAAGCCCGTCCATATAAAGCGGGCTTTGCGGGCTTTTTCGGGCCGGGCCGGGCTTGGCCTTGCGGGCTTTTTTGGGTCGGGCCTTGCGGGCTTTATGTATAAATAAATATTTAAAGACACAAATATTTTTTTTTTTAATCAAGCTTTGGAAATTCATTGGATAATGATCAAAAAAGATAACATATCTATAATTCTATATTGTACCAAAAAAAAATCTTTATTTATATATAGATACTAATTTATTGATAAATAAATTTTTAAAGGCACTAATTTTTTATAAATCTATATTTATACATCATACACTCCAAAGAGCAACATATAGCAATTCAAAGAAAATGAGAAAACTGACCATTAGATGTGATTATTACAATAAAATAAGAGTGTGGTTAAAAATTTAGTCAATTTCACCATAGTTTCAAACCCGATCGGATTGGTCAACTGTAGTCACTTATATGTTTTCTTGGTTGACCGATGTCGTGACAACCGCGAAACGTGCTTATTTTTTCACATCATGTTTGTATATATTCCATCGATGGATGTGCATGGACATAAGATAAAAAAAATTAATTTTAATTACAAACACATTGGCTTATACCAATTTTCTTCCTAAAGTTGTATGACATATATATTGCATTTAAATTGTTGAGGTCCATTCTAAAACAACCATGAAGTGGAAGATGAATTTGGAGAAACCAACCGCTCGATTGAGAGATTGTAATATTTTATGGTGTTTGTAAAAAATACAGCCAATTTGGTTTTCGTTTCGAATTCGATCAACTAGGTCAAACCTAGTTACTCTTCTAAACCTATATTTATATATCACACGCTCCAAAGAGCAACCCCTATCAATTCAAAGAAAATGGGAAAACCGACCATTGGATGTGATTATTACAATAAATTATGAGTGTGGTTAAAAATTTAGTCAATTTCACCATAGTTTCGAACTCGATCGGATTGGTAAACTGTAGTCACTTGCATGTTTTCTTGGTTGACCGATGGCGTGATGAACGCAAAACTTGTTTATTTTTTTACATCACGCTTGTAAATAATTCATCGATGGATGTGTGTGGACATAAGATAAAAATTTCAATTTTTAATTACAAATATGTTGGCCTATACTAATTTGTCTCCTAAAGTTGTATGACTTATACATTGCATTTAAATTGTTGAGGTCCATTCTAAAACAACCATGAAGTGGAAGATGAATTTGGAGAAACCAACCGCTCGATTGAGAGATTGTAATATTTTATGGTGGCTGTAAAAAATCTAGCAAATTTGGTTATCGTTTCGAATTCGATCAACTAGGTCAAACGTAGTTACTCTTATAAACCTATATTTATATATCATACACTCTTAAGAGCAACCCCTATCAATTCAAATAAAATGGAAAAACCGACCGTTGGATGAGTTTATTACAATAAATTATGAGTGTGGTAAAAAATTTAGCCAATTTCACCATATTTTCGAATCCGATCGAATTGGTCAACCGATATTTAGAATATATATATGCACATATTTTATATAGAAGTATAAGAACTTCCACACACACACACATATATATATATATATATATCTCTATATATATATAAACACACACACACATACATGATATATTGATATATATATATATATATATATATATATATATATATATATATATATATTTATAAACACACACACATATATAGATATATCTATATATAACACACACACACACACACATATATATAACTAGAAAACATTTATTCTGTAATAAAAGGTTATTACTCCTTGATCTCCAATATTTCAGAAAATGCTCCGTATCCTCTGCCCAATTCTATCAAACCCTAGCCACCATGGCTGGGGATCTAAGCAACGCCGGTCGGCGCTATCACCAAGCGGAATCTCCCTCTCCGCCTCTCGCTGCCTCATCGCGGCAACCCAACGACGATGTCGTTCGATGATCTCTCAATTGGAATTCCTCTCCACAGTTTGTGGGGGGAGAGGGGGTTTTGCAGTAGCCGGACTCTTGCGCTGGAGTCTCGTGATTGGGAAGGATTTCGATCAAGATCCAGATCGGATCCGACCGAGCAGGGCAAGGCTTAAGGCTGGTATGAAGCTGGCAGCATTGGTGAGGATGTCAGCAACGCAGATGCAAATGGTCCAATCATGGCAGAGAAGAGGTTTCAGTTCCCAATGGACGACGGCGACGGGCCTCGTGTCAGTTACAGCGGTGCAGGCGGCGCGAAGCTGGGTACTTCCAGGTGCGCCGGCTATGGCGTCTGGCGACAAAGCAGGGGCCGATGCTGGTTGTTTGGGATACAGACCTTCCGTGCTCCAATTTACACCCCAAGCGGCATTCCGGTTTGTGGGTGTTGTGACGGGGGTGGCAAAGGCTTGGACGTTGGTGACCGAAGTCGAGCTGGGCCTATGCTCGATCAAAACTGGTCTGATGGGTCAGAGTGGATCGACAAGGGGTATGGCGAGGCTCGCGGTGGCGAACGGAGGTGAACTGGAGAGGCGAAGGCGCTTCTGGATGTTGATCGTCGATCGCCGGAGCCAAGCTTCAGGGACTGTGAGTGTGAACGGTGCAACAGTGGGCCAACCCAATCTGGGTTGGGTGTCAAGATCAGTTTTGTGGCCCAAGTCTTGTTTTAGGCCTAATTCTGTTTGGGTGCCCAAACCTTCTTGGGTGTCCAAACAAAGTTGGGTTCAATTCTTGGGCTCTGGATCTATATGGTTTCGAATTTGGGACCCGGGAGGATGGAGCCAACTAAACCTCGTTGTCCTTGCTTGGATAACAAGGAGAAATTTTAATTTTTTGTCGAACTCTGCCTATTTACTATGTCCTAGTTTTGTCATAGTTATAGGTTTGCTTATAATAAGTGAGCACTGGTTGTCTAATGGGTGGTGCTAGCATACCACGTCCTAAACTTGCCCTAGAGTTGGCAAGGGAAGGTATGTATCCGTGTCATTCTGGCTTGAGATTAATGGAATTGATTACCTTGAGATCAAAAAAAAAAAAAAACACACACATATATATATATATAAGGATTAAAGTTTGTTTAGTCCCTGTACTATGCCTCCAAAATCGTTTCAGTCCCTGACATTTCAATTTAATCCGTAAAGTCCCTGGCCTCTTAATTTCACTCCAATAGGTCCGCTCCGTCCAATGGCTCCGTTAACTTGCTGACGTGGCACAAATTTAGATGCCAACTCAGCGCCATGTAAGCACGGTGAATGGTAAAATGTCAAGAATAGCCCTGACTTTCCCCTTTATTTTTTTAAATTTTTTTTATTCTTCTCCATTTTCTTCTTGCTGCAACCTCATCTTCCTCACGAGTTCTCTCTGTTCAGACCGAAAGAACAAAATTTCTTCTTCCTCACACTCGAATCTCCCAAAACCCAAATCCCGGTCATCCTTCCCCTCCACCATCGCCACCTAATCGCTCTCTTCCCCTGCCCAAATCGACGACCATCACTTGCATGTCCTCCGGCACGCCGACATCAGCCATAGATCGGTTAATCTCAACCGTAAGGTTGAGTGAGAGGTTGATCGGAACGGTGAAATGGTTCAATGACCAGAAGGGGTTCAGCTTCATCACCCCGAAGAACGGTGGCGAGGATCTCTGCGTCAACCTGTCCTCGATCCGAACTGAAGGATTCCAGACTGTCGGCGACGACATCTGACGGTGGCGGGCTCGCTCTTTTCTCAGAACCAGGTCCAGCTGTCGAGGGACCTCCAGAACGACAACGTATTGTCGTGAGAGGAGGAGCTAGCGGAGGAGCCGGGTCGTTGCTGAAGATGAGATCCTCAAAACCGTTCGGTCGATCTCAACCTCAAAACCGACAACGCCGAAGCCGAGATCCTAGCCCCAGCTCCTCATCCTCAATCCAATCTCAATTCCCAAACCCTAGCTCTCTATTCGACCAGAGACGCCGATTCGTACGGCGGTCCTATGGTTGGGTCTGTCCAGCCGCACTTTCTCCTCCGGCCAGGAAGACGGTGATGCTTATAATTATTAGCTTTGTTTTATCTTAATTGTAAGAGCTAGCTAGTTAAAGATTTCAGTTTTCGAATCAATTTTACATTAGGAGGTCAATTTCTCTATCAATTTTACATTTGCTTCAGCTTGAGTTTTCTTTTGGTGTTCCGGCGAGATGAGGGTTTGATTTGGTGCATTTGCGATTTGTGGTTTAAAAGTTGGGGTCTTTTGATTTTGTATTGATGGAGGAGCAATTCGTACTGAGAGTTCCACATTCTGTTGCAGAGTTTGGATTGTGGGATTGGTGGTGGTGGTGGAGAGTTTTAGAATTTTTTAGTCGGAATGGAATTTTGGAGCTGATCGATGGTGAGTAGAGGAGGAAAGGAGTAAAGAATTAAGGTTCATGGTGGTGGTTGGGCTCGGAGAGAGAGCTCGGTGGTGGTTATGGTGGTAGTGGTGGTGATTTTCGCTTTGGATTTTGGGTGTGAAGAAGAAGAATGGGGAGAAATGCAAGAGGGTAAATTGGACAATTTTCCAATGACGTGGCATGCAAATAGCTGAGGTGGCGTGGAATTGATGGCCTCGTCAGCATCTTAACGGCAGATTTGGATGGAACCCTAACGGAGCGGACCTATTGGAGTGAAATTAAGAGGTCAGGGACTTTACAGATTAAATTGAAATATCAGGGACTGAAACGATTTTGGAGGCATAGTACAGGGACTAAACAAACTTTAATCCTATATATAAACACACACAAATATATATCTATATGTGTGTATATATATATTTATAAACACACACACACATATCTACATATATATATATATATAAACACACACACACACACACACACACACACACACATATATATATAAAATATTTTACGGGCTTTTACGGGCCGGGCCTAGCGGGTTTTTACGGGCCGGGCCTAGCGGGCCTTTGGCGGGCCGGGATTTTGCTGGCTTTTTGCGGGCCGGCCCACTACCCACCTGAGGCGGGCTTTGCGGGCTTTTTAACGGGCCGGGCCGGGCTTTTAGCCCTCAGGGCCGGCGGGCCTCCATCGGCCCACTTGATCCGCGGGCTTTTTGATGAACCCTAATATATATATATATATATATATATATATATATACAGATCCTATCCAGAGCGGAGCTCCGCTTTGAAATTAACGGTGTGAAGTTCGAGTTTTGGGTCACTTTTCGGTCGCACATCCACATCTCGACCGTTCATTTTTTAGGTACTAGTGTATAGATCATCTCTGCAAATTTTCAGCCAAAATGATGATCGTTAAGGCATTGGTAACTTCCTTAAAGCTAGTACAGTTCATGTTGACAGATTCAGTCCATCCATTGGTTTAAGTGAGTTAGATACCTTAACGATAATCAATTTGACTGAAAATTTGCAGAGATGATCTACACAGTAGTACCTAAAAACTGAACGGTCGAGATGTGGATATGCGACCGAAAAGTGACCCAAAACTCGAACTTCACACGTTAATTTCAAAGCGGAGCTCCGCTCTGGATAAAATATGTATATATATATATATATATATATATATATATATATATATATATATTTTGGTCTTGAGAAACCATATGGGGTGTAACGTGTTTGGCGTGAGGATGTACTCTAATAATACCAAGTCGCTCGTTTTGCACCTATGTAGCTAACGTACTGTTGTGTTTGCTACGAGGACAGAAGCTCAGAAAGTTTGGTACATGGTGCGATAGAGACTATACAGTTGTACTGCCTCGCACACAATTTTCTCGTTTTCTCAATTTGTTTTCATGCCTCCAGTTTTGCAGTACTCACAATAAAATGAATAAACCATCCTAATAAAACGAAGTTGTAATTATTTTTTTCTTCTCTTTGTACTGTTTTGGTGGGTTCTGTTTTTTTGTTCTTGTTTCCATATATAATGGGTGGGTGATATCAAACATCATATACGGATGAAAAAGAGGGGACGAAGGATTAGACATTTTCTGCAAGTTGCGAGGGCCACAAAATAATGACTGAAAGCAAGAGACCAAACTATGAGCCAAATCCACTTTGGATTTTGTATACAAATTAGTACTAACTACTAGGCATTGCAAATGGCTATATTTGGTATGTTTTAGATTTTCTGTACAAATTGTCAAAGGGTCTTTCTAAATGTACCCAGCAAATATCTAAATATACCCAGCAGATCTTTTACACCCAACAAAATCATAGAATCTCTAACTACACCCATCAACTTTTCCAATAATACCCTTATTTTTACACCCAGCAAAAAGTTATCACACCCAGCAAATACTTACTTCCTTCTTCTGAGATGGTTTATATTAAACTTCTTAACACTGATCTTGTCACAAGGATGCATACCCAGTCCCAAACTCAAGAATTTCTCCATTTTAGACTTCATCGTCATCACTACCTCCTTCGCTCTTCCTATTTAGTTTGGTGGCCAACTACCAAAGCCTATATTAAGTTTTTGGGGTTGCCTCGACACAAGCTAGCTCTCGTCGTTGCTTCCGCTTCCCGAAAGGTTACCTACACATATATATATTGCCATCATATGTATAAACATCATCGAAATAGCTACTAGTACAAACTAACCAAATTAATATCAAAATCAATTAAATATAATCATGTATTTGTTTCATCAAGATCTGGCAGAAAACAATTATGAAACCATGTATCTAATATTTACCAAAAAAAATGCACCTGATAACAAGATCAAAATAAAAGAATTGAAGAAGAGATGGATGGATGGAAGAGAAGGACAGGGTGTATATACGCTTAAATCCGTAAGCCTGGGATCTGCTGGTGGCCTTGTCAGTGATGACAATAGCCTCCAAGATGTCACCAAACTGCTCAAAGTATCTCTTCATGGTCTCCTTCTGGGTCTCCCAAGCCAATCCTTCAACAAACACCTCAATGTACGTCGTGTCCTCAAACTGACCTGCCGCTCCTCCTCCCAAATTAATTGCTGCTATTGCTGCCGTTGGTGCTGCTACGGCCTGACTCATGTTTTCGATCTTTTGCTAGCTGTCTATTTGAGCCGATCTTTGTCGTCATCGCTACTTCTGAAATCATAATTGCACTCACAACTTTATCGCAGAGATGAGACAATTATAATGATAAGTGAAATTTGGGTTTGAAGTTTTGCTTGAAGAAACAACGTAACAACTTGAACTACTGGGTACAAATAAAAAAAAAAGAGTTTCAACTATAAATTATTATCTTAGTTTACCATAAGTTATTATCTTAGTTTACCATGACTTTTAATGTCATTTCATATGAGGATACAACTGTCTTTTCATGTAAAATTGATTTGCTGGGTATACATAGATATTTGCTGGGTACATTTAGAAACACCCATTGCCAAATTGAACTTTATCTCACAATCCCATTTCCCCATATGATAAAAATTAATTCTATCACAGCACTGGTGAATTGACAATAAATATTGTGAGTAAGAGTATATCATAGAACTTATAATTAATTTATCGTCTTATAATAGAAAATGACATTTTAGAATATTTACTTAGAGAGAAGGTCTTACGTACGGCACCCGCACCACGTGGCAGTGGGGCGGGCCAATCATATCCCAAGCAGGGGGGTATTTTGGGTATTGCATATTAAAAATCAGGGGCAGTTTCAGAAAAGAGAGAAAAGTTTGAGAATTTTGATTGAAGGGCCGCACGGCCCCACCACGTGGCAGCCCCTATCCAAGACTTTTTCTTACTTAGAACATTTTAAAATGTTTACAGTGTTTCACTGGTAGAAGAAAAAGTTTGTTTTTTTTTTTTTTTTTCGTTTTCTCGCACGTCGTCGGTGTTGATATATCAATTTGCAGCACACGTGAGAAACGCCTTGCCTTTTCAAATGACTGACGTACCGCACAAGCCTGAATAAATAGGGTTAGCAGGGACCCACCTGAAGTTATTAAACGTTAACGCGTCACTACCGACGGACATTCCCATCACTACCCTTGTTTTCTTGCACTCAGCGGAGGGTATTTTGGTCTCTTTCGGTCGTCAGTATAGGACCGTGGGGGCATCTAGCTAGGGCAACGTCAGAGGAGTCCAAGCTAGCTAGGGCCAGAGAAACCTTCGTCGATGGGTCTTCTCATGGTCCCCAGCAGCTGTATTGATCCAGTCAGAGGCCAAAAGCATCGTAGACAACCGCAGCCCACCACCACCGGCCCTCGAACAAGCTTATAATCAGCCACCGCCAGGACAGGTGGTGGACCACCGCAGTGAATTGATTCACGCCGTTCTAGTTACGCCCCCGACCTCGTGTAAATTGGTAATGCAAGTCAAAAACTGATGCGACGTCCGACGGTGACACATTTGCTCATGTGTTACGATGTCCGTCGCAACTTAAGAGTACTAGTGTGTGGAGTTACACAGATTACCTGCATCTTCGGCCTCCTTAACGGCAATGGATTAGTGGAGGCCGAGTGGTGCATGTAAAATGTGGTATGCGTTGGAATACGTCATGGACATGAAACGGAAGAAAGGAAGAGAGTCATGGAGGCATGGACATGGTCAAGTCTAGGGCAACGGGCATTGCAGCTCATAAAGCTAGGGGCAGAGAAGAGAAGGTGGAAGGGGCAGAGCACGTGGGTAGTTTCAATGACTTAACTAATTCTCTTTATGAGGGAGAGATAGCTCTTGTGGTACTTGAAAGGTCGGCACGTGGAGAACATGCGTCATCGTGTGACCACCAAATCTTAAAAAAGTATACACGTCTTCCTTGTGCCCTAGCTACCTACTGGAATCTAAAAGTTTTAAACAGTAGCTGGAATATTGCTTCCCATGTCTTGCCTTTCCATGGCTCCATATATATATTCGAATGCTCTATTATTGAAAACTGAAAAGGATGAACTAATTTATAAACCAATATATATGTTACATATGTTTTCTTCTATTGTAGCAAGGGCTATACTTATTTACTTCTTTACAAAAGAATCATTTATTTAAATTCTTTAAAGTCAAAAAACGCACACTGTGTGAATTTCAGTTTGATGCTATATCATTGCTCGGTTATTTTCCGCAATAATGCTTTTAAACATGGTTCAAATGACTCTTATATCTGCGTCGAATATGCTGAATTACAGAAGTACTGCAAGTAGTAGATAAAGCGTCTCTCTGTATACATCATGATCTAGTAGCATCAAGTAGTCAACTTTATTAACCCAGTTTGGTCAGGCCACGGGAGTAAATTTCTAGTTCCTATTTCGCATGTGACATTCATTCAGATCCGGCCAGGTATGTGAAATTTTAAAATACCCGAAAGTTTGTAAACGTTGGATATGCTGTCTAGCTTGTCTTGCTAATAATTTGCACGAATCTGAGCATTTAGTTTTCTATTGTTATGAACTTATGATCAAGGACAAAAACGTACAAAGAATTTTATAATCTGCGGAAAATTTGTTATTTTCGTATGAAACTTATGTCGATGTCTGCTTCAAATCAAAGCTTATTTTTGGAGTTTCCTTTGTTCAAGTGATTGTTATAATATTTTTCAAAGAAGCTGTGGGAAATAGGTTAAATCCGACCCATATGCATGTGTTGAGAATAGAGAGTACTCATATTTTGAGCCCATATAGCTAGTCTCTTGGTCCATTTTGGCTGGGCTGGTTCATGTTTAATGTTAGTTCATATTCTTTTTTAAAAGTTAAGGTCCGATTGGCAGAGTCGCAGGCCAAGATCCGGGGGGCACCCGCCCTATCCTCCCACTGCAAAGAGCGCATAGTTCATGTTATGTTGAAGTACCCGATGATGTCATGATGATGTATATTATTCATAAGAAGATAGATGTATACCAAACTGCATTTCTAAATTCTACGTACTAGCACGCACAGGATGGATTCTTCTTCTTCTTGTTCAAGACACGACTAGTATGGCGAACAATACTTGGGGGTTTAGGGAAGTATAAACAAATTTAAAATTTTGATTTCTTCAACCACACGCCTGAAGACTGAAGTATTATCCAACGAACTGTTGGTGTCCTTAGTAAAGAGCTGGAATTAGTCTCATAATCTACGCTGAGCCACTGCTGCCGCACATGTTTCATGTTGTCTCTCTCACACAAGCACTTCTATGCTACCTACATCGATCGAGAGCCAATCTAAAAACCCATATCCACATGAAGTTTGGAGGTTAAAGCACTGGTATCACATGGTCATCATTAACCTGGAAAGCGCTGCAGCGACCCAAAATGAAAAAAAAAAAATATATGTATATTAAGGGTCTGCAGTCTGCAACAATATTAACTGAGGAGGGTCGACGCTGCAATTTCCATTTGAAGAGGATCAACAAGAAGCTCTGTCCACATGTAAAATTGGAATAATTCAAGAAACTAAGTTTGAAAATGGCTACTTCAATCCCCTTCGCTACTCTATATATAATTATGCAGGTCGATCTACTTCAATTCCCTCTTATTTATGAATGGCTTCTTTTGTTAATTAGAAAAGAGATTCGCTGATACATTTAGGAAGTGATAGAGAGCAGTAGTTTTTAAGAAACATTCAACACCTTGTAATAGCTAGTATATTACTATTACAATATTCCTTTTCACTACAAGACAAGATTTCATTGGCAGGGACTTTCCAACGTACATGTGCTATAAAGCCTATAAGTCTATCTTTCGAACGAATCCGAAAAAGTACTGCACTACCTTTCAATTCGTGTTTACTTTTGAAACAGACCTGGAATTTTGAGTGGTCTCCTGGATACTATTCATTATCTCTTCCCCAAGATATTTTAAGTGAGGAGCTTCTAGAACTATGCACGTTTATCACTCTCATTATGCTTGATTGTCTATCATATATGGTGCTACTTGTTGGTTAATTTGTCTCTTCCATTAATCCCAACAAAGATTAGGGTTTGGCTAGATAGGTAGAGTAGTTCATTGCCGTTGATACGATACCAAAAACCTGTGTTTGGGTGGAGAATATTTTTCCATTTTGTGGACTCGTTGGTGACACACAGTAGTTCATTGCCGATGATCTGTTAGTTATGCTGTCAAGAATATGAATATTTAGAGCCCGCCTGCTAACAGATTACAAAATGCCGTTCGAAAAGCTGTTTTTCATAACAAGAATGACAAAAATTGGACTTGAAATTTTGATAATGTGTGCATCTGACAACTTAGTTTGAGATTAATTTCTAACAACATACATGTTGATTTGTGAAAAAAAAAAAAACATAAATGTTGGATAACATGATTCGATCGCTTACTTTTATATCTATGATAAGAATTACAACTGAAATTAGGATTTGTGTGTTGGTCGGTATTATCAATAGTCAATCAATGGGGACATGATCGATAAAGTAGCCAAACAACCATGACATTGCCGATCGATCTATAGATTCATTTGTTGAGTTAGTAGCATGGTTGGGTTGGTTGTTCGTCATCTAAAAAGGAAATTAGTAAGTTTCTTTCTTAGGCGATCAACCTTACCAATTTTTTATTTTAATTTTTTTTATCAATTAAACTACTTAGAGGTAACTAACTAGCACTTCACCAGGACCTAGCGCTCTGCTAGGGTGAGAGCGGCCGCCTCCTTGGTTGTCCGTCTCTAGCACCTTCCTTCATGATAGCGGAGGAGTACGGCGACCCCGTTCTCGGTGTCGTGAATACTGCGCAGGGCTTGTGGCCTTGTTTCTCAATCTCAGATCGCCCAACATTTTCAAGATTTTTCTGTGATTCAGTCCGGCGGCCATGGCAAGAACATCTCACCGGTGGTCGTGCGCGTTCCGTTCTTCAACCTGGTCTGTCTAGGCCAAAGAACCAGTGGGCAGCGACATGGAGGGATGTGGTGAAAGGCAAGAGGTTGCGATTGGGTGTATGGAGGGCTGCCGGAGATCGAATCTGGCTCTGGGGTTGGATTTGGGATCCGGGTCGGCGTGACTTTTGGTTTCTCGTTCGGGCTTTATGGTGGCTTGGGCCTCGTCTGGTTCTGGTCGCTAGCTTCCTTGGGTGGCTATTATGGAGTCAA
Source organism: Rosa rugosa (assembly GCF_958449725.1). Classification (NCBI taxonomy): domain Eukaryota; kingdom Viridiplantae; phylum Streptophyta; class Magnoliopsida; order Rosales; family Rosaceae; genus Rosa; species Rosa rugosa. The sequence goes on from NC_084825.1 coordinate 39,982,197, forward strand.
AATGTGGCGGCGTTGCTGAGTAGCCCTAGTGGTGGAGATCTCTGTTTCCCATTCCTTGATAGGGGTCGACTAACGATCGGAATTTGGGATCCGGGTGGTGTTTGCAAATGGTTTCGGATCTGGGATCCGGGTGGACATTGGGCTCAGACTGCAACCCATTATTTGTGGGCTGTTTGTTTTTTACAATGGAATGGGGCTCTTGTGCTTTACTGGTATTGGCTCCAGGACCCTATTCTATGACATTTGTTTGTGAAAGATCGTCTGCCAACATGGCCATGTTCTGACAACCTTGGCCGGCTTCGATCTTTAGGTGGGAGAGTGCCTTCATTCCGGCGCCAAGTTGACTTTTGTCAATTTGTGCGTTGGAGTTCGATGGGTAGTCAAACCACCCGACTACTCTACTCAATTCACTACACGGCTGCAATCCGTAGTGTAAAATCAGCGTGGCGTCTTGACGTTGCTGCTCTTGTGTTATTAAGTTTTTATATTTCATATGTATTTTTTTTTCGTACTGTTTTGCTTCTCTTCTTGATGTCTTTTGGCATCGTATCATTGTAATCTTTCAATTTCAATAAATGGCTGACCTCCTTCGATTAAAAAAACTAGCACTTCACCAACATTATTCAAACTTAACTATCTATTGGATACAGACATACTCTCATATGTGTGGTTTGTAATAGTTGACATTGCATAAATATTGTCCTAATTTAACTATCTATTAAGAATTTTATTTTTATCAAAAAAGCTCTGATACAATTAAAGATAGGAAAATGATTTGTGGCTTCAATGAGGTCTAAGATTTGTGGCTTCAATCTTAGGTGTCATGCTATGGCATCTACATACATCACCTATTTGTCAAATCATGCCATGTAACTATTGAGAAAAAGACAATCTTATCATTCTAAAATCTAATGACTCTAAATTATTTTGGCTTTCTTCTTAAAAAAAAAAAAAAAAATTGGCTTTCTTACATTTTTTTTTTCATTACATTCATGCATAGATTTAAACAACAATTTTTTTTTTTCTTCAATCAAGAGTAGAAAAAATTTCATGTAATTCAGTCAATAGATTTGCACGTACATTCGATTAATAGATTTGTATAACACATGTATATGAATTCAACATTTGTTGGGTTCCTGCAAATTTTGAAAATATAATGTGAAAAATACATATTCATATGATTGTATATATTTTTTTGGTCATTGTTTTCTCTTTATGTAGCTAGGGTTTAAACGTTAGATATTAATTTATTATTTGTTGTTTGTCTTTTCCCTTATATTTAGATTGCAAATGTTAATTAATGACTGCTAACGTGTAATTTTTTCTTACCTCTTAATTTAGACATAAGTATTTCCCAAATTCAATTTACTAATGTTATATTTTTTTGGATGAAATTAATCAATATTTGAAAAGAAAAGTTAACGTCTATTTCTTGACACATAATTCAATATATTAATGCCATTTGGGAAGAAAAATTAAAGGAAAGAATTTAATTAAATGAAGAAAAATATTGATCAAAGAATCTGTAGACATATTTCTTTAATTAATATATAATTAATAGCTGATATTTTTTTTTTGTCACCTAATTAAATTCATTAATGTAATTGATTTATCCCCTAACATCTAAAAGGAAATGTAAAAGGATAAAGTTGGTGTTGAAGTAGTATGATGTGGCAAGATATATTATATGGAATTGAAAATAAATTTTTATTTACTTACATGGCATGACACCTAGGATTTGAGGCCACAAATCTTAGGCCTCATTGAGGCCCCATATCATTGCCCTTAAAGATAAGTGATCCACCTATATACATAGTAAGTTAAAAACCTAGCGTGGTCTGCTAAGGCTGGGGAAGGAGTTCTAAGGCTTCCTTTCTGGCAATTGTTCTAATCAATTGGAACTGTAAGGGAATATGTAATGATAATACTTGAAGAGCCTTGAAGGGTTTGATTGGTCAACATCGGCCTTCGTTGGTGTTCGTATGCGAAACGAAAATTAGGTCGGAGGAGGGCTTCAAGAGCTTACACTGTGACCTGGGGTTTGCATCGTCGAAGTTTGTGCTCAGCACAAGGTCAGTCAGTCATTCCATTAGCCTTGCCTTGCTCTGGAACGACGACGTCAACGTCCGGGTTTGGTCCAAATTGAAACGTTTCATTAGTGTGGAGGTGTCAGACGGCAGTGGTGGGTGATGGTAGAGGCTGACCAGGTTTTATGGTCATGTTGGCGGCAGTTGAACGACTTTAGACGTGGAATTTTCTCAAGAAGCTGGGCAACAAACACGTACTGCCTTGGGTTGTCATAGGGGATTTCAATGAAATCCTCCATTCTTCTGAGAAATTGGGAGGTAGACCACGATCAAAAAATCAAATGTAACGCTTTAGGGATGCTCGATCTGAACTACACTGACTTGATTGATTTAGGGTATTTTGGAGTGTCATTTACTTGAAGCGACCCTGTAACCAAGGTGAGATTGGACAAAGCTATTGCTACGTGTCACGGGCTGACTTTACATGCAGCGAAATTAGCCCTTGAGGTGCCAAGGTTCCCCTGAACTGAGGTCAGCCTATCTTCCTTGATATTCAATTTTTTTTTCCCTTTGTGTGCTTCTCTTGTCAACCTGACTTCTTTCGACATTGTCCCCTTACTTGTTGGGGTTTACCAATGAAAGCTACTCACACCTGAGTCTCATACCTTATGACTAACTAATCGCTTCCTTGTGTCGAGGTTGGCTTCTAAGACATTGGACCAACCGATAGGCTTTCATGTCATCCTGGCTTGTGCCAGTCCATTACTGACCCACGTGCATCCCACACGTCGATAGCAAGTGACATGACGGTGTGTCGAGACCTAGTTGGCTTTCACATTCCCTTGTTAGTTCATTCCTTAGTAACTTGCACAACTCATTTGCCTCACGGGCATCACTTGCACACCTACTCGGCACAAGGGAAACACATGCCCGCATATGCAAGCCTTGAGTGTCTTACTGACAAGCCATCTTGGCCGTGTGACATTTCCCTTCTAAAGAGGCTAACAATGTTCTCTTCTCAATGACTATCATGACTCTAAGGCCGGTTCTCGCCCGTAGGCCAATCCTTAAGCAGGAATGTCGTCTTGCATGTTGGCATGCCACTCGAATGAGCAACTCACTCTCGATGCCACTCTTGAGTTTTCTTCAGTCTAGCACGAGGTCGTCCCTCTATGCTTGCTGCCATCACTTTCCTTCTCCCAAACTCATGCCCATATCGCTTGCTCCACAGCCAATGAGCACCACGGGGTCCCAACATATCTTTCGTAAGCCCACATGTTTGACTAATGTTGATGGCATAATGACCACACTCATATGAACCTCGCCCTCAACGCCAACCCGCAATATCAGCTTTTCAACCGATACTGTCCACGAGACATCCTAACTCATGGAAACATATGCTTTCTGACGACATATGTCGGGCCCCCAGGCCCCCAACAGCTACCCAGAAGATGCTCACTTAGTGCCCCATGAAGGCCAGCACCAGGGGTGGTGGAGAGCTAGATACCAAGTCTCTATATAGAGCATATCGGGCTTAAACAACCAAGGCGGGAGGAAACATCGATCTAAATAGCCGAGGAGACTAATAATCATAATTAATTTATAGAAATTCCAAATGACATGCTGTCAAGTGCGTTGAACTCATCTCGAGGTCCTTGACATTTCTTATGTTTTTTTAGTTTTCCCAAATTTTAAGCCAAAGTACCCACGAACCTGAAAACAAAAAAGTTTCACTTAATTACGACAATGCCACTCATCCTCCATTTAGCTCCAACCTTGCCATTAGGTCCCCAAGGCTCGCCTCTCTTGGCATTTCCTTCATAAAGTGTCACTATAGAACTACTCTTAAGTACGGCTCGTAACACTACGCAAACTTGGTTGGATATTTTGTCGCATTCCAGGGTGCAACATCTTCTTCCAAGTACATCTGATCATATTCCTCTATTGCTTCAAGTGAGGGCCAAACCTTTTACCCAGAAGCAGCGTTTTCATCATTTCCAGTTTGAAAGTTTTTGGCTTCATAATGAATCTTGTGATAGGGTTGTGAAGGAGAATTGGGAGAAAGCAGTGCAAGGGCAACCAATGTTCTGTGTCACAAACAAATATAATATACTAGTATGGGGCTTAATCATTGGCAAAGGCAAACTTTTGGGAGTAGGCAACAGGAGATGACAACAATTTGGGATAGATTGGAAACTATTTTGGGATAACCAGGTAGTCAGGAGCTGCAGGAGGAGAAACAGTGGTTAGTGAGCCGTTTAGAACTCTTTTTCTTAAGAAGAGGCGTATTGGAAGTAGAGAGCCAAGGGGCCTTGGTTTAAGGAAGGGGATAGAAATATAGGTTTCTTCCGTTGTAGAGCTACTAGCTGAAAAAGAAAAAGCTCGTTGATTGGGTTGTTTGACATGAATGGTAATTGGAAAAAAGATGATCTAGGGGTGGAACGGATTGTTACAGATTATTTCGATGAGATGTTCATGGCCTCTTAGATTTACTTGGAGGCTCTGGGTGAGACTTTAGAGGCTATTCAGCGTTGTGTGATTGCTGAAATGAACCTTGTGCTTCCTAGACCTTAAAGTGAGGAGGAAGTGAAGGCTGCTTTATTTCAGATGTACCCTACCAAGTCCCCTGGTCTTGATAAGATGCCTCCATTATTCTTTCAGCCTTATTGAAGGTCTATTGGACCAGATATTACTATAGCAGTGCACAACTTCCTTCATTCAGGTAAATTACTAAAGCAAATAAATTTTACACATATTTGTCTTATTCCTAAGGGATAATCCAGAGCATAAGTCTGATTTATGTCTCATTGCATTATGTAATGTGTTGTATAAAATTTGCTCTAAGGTTATTGCCAATAGGTTGAAGTTGGACTTGCCAAATATTATTTCTCCATATCAAAGTGCGTTTGTTCCAGGGAGACTTATTATGGATAATACTCTTGCTGCAAATGAGGTCGCACATTTCATTCACAACAAGAGGGCGGGTGATAGCATGGCACTTGAATTGGATTTGAGTAAGGATTATGATCATATGGTGTGATTTTTTCTGAAGAAGGTCATGGAGAGAATGGGTTTTGCACATAGTTGGATTAATATGGTTGCCAATGTATCTCCACAGTCAGGTATTCTTTTTTAGTTCGCGGCAAGCCAAGGGGGACTATGATTTCTACAAGAGGGTTGGGACAAAGGTAATCCGCTGTCCTTTTATCTTTTCTTATTAGGGGCAGAAGGGTTATCTGCATTACTTTGTCAGAGTGCCAGTGCTGGTCGACCACCAGAAATTTCAATATGTGAGGATGCACCTACCCTCAATCATTTACTATTTTCTTATGACGGTGTTATTTATGATGAGGCTTCGAGTATGGCTTATTATGAGATTCAATAGATTCTTAGTGTCTATGGGAGAGCTTCTAGGCAACATGTAAATTTTAATAAGAGTTCTATGACTTTTAGTAAGAATGTCGGTTTAACAGAATAGGGGGAGCTGACTGGTCTACTGAGGGTCAGTGTTGTGGATTGCCTTAAGAAGTATCTGGGCCTCCCTACTTATGTGGGAAGGGAGAGAAGGGCCACTTTTCAGTATTTGAAGGAGTGACTAGAGAAGGAAGTGCATAATTAGGAGGGCTGGCTGTTGAGTGGGACTGGTAAAGATATCTTGATCAGGGCAGTGGCTCAATCACTCCCTAATTTTGCTATAAGCTGCTTCTTGCTCACACAGAACTTATGTGATGATCTTCAGAGGATCTGTGCTCATTTTTGGTAGGGTAGTAATGATGACAAAAAGGCGATCCATTGGAAGGCATGAGATTCCAAATGTAAACCAAAGGAGGAAGGAGGCCTAGGTTTTCGAAATCTTCGTGCTTTTAACTTAGCTATGTTAGCAAAGTAGGGATGGAGAGTGTTACACAACTCGAAGTTTTTGATTTCTAGAATCTATAAGGCTAGGTATTTCTTCACATCTTCATTATGGGAGGCTTAGCCCCATAACTGTCCTTCTTACCCATGGAGGAGCATTTTGAAGCTATAAGTGTGTTACAAGAGGGTGTTTGTTGGCAAATAGGGTCAGGCTTAGATATATCAACTTGGACGGATTCCTGGTTACCATAGGCACCTTATTTTCTTCTCATTATAGCTCCTTTACATCCCTTGGTCCAAAAAGTTAGTGAATTAATTGTTAACAAGCAATGAAATAGAGCTTTGATTAATTATATTTTTCAAGCTGAGAATAATTCTTTGATTCTATTTATCCCCTTAAGTTTGAGGGATGTAGCAGATATGAGGGTATGGTTCTAATGATCCCAAAGGAGCATTCACGGTTAAGAGTGCTTATAAAATGCTACTGTCAAGGTTTCATGAGCCTTTGGAGCAGTATGCCAATGTCCCTGTGCCGTTTTGGAAAAAACTGTGGAAGATTAAGATGCCTGCCTCGACCAAGGTATGTATTTGGAAGATTTTACATAATATCTTGCTGGTCAAAACTAGATTGATTGAGAAGTTTGTTGCACTAGAAAATACTAATTGTGTTATGTGACTATCGTTTTCATAACCGAGCACCACAACGGAATTCAGGGGAGAGGCGAGGTAGGGACTGGAAAGCTCCCCCAGATGGATGGTTGAAAATTAATATGGATGGCTCTTTTTATGGTACTACTAAACATGGAGGAATTGGAGTGATCATTAGAGATTCTTCTGGTGTTTGTGTTGGTGGCTTTTACAGAAAAATTAGTAATGTTTCTTCAGCAGAACAGGTTGTGGTTCTGGAGGGGAGGGGAGATGTCTGCCATGTTTTAGAGCATGGGATTTCTCTGGTTATCTTTGAGACAGATTCTCTATTACTTGTTCATGCAACTAAGTAAAACGTCATCCCCTATACTTCTGCTTTGGGTCGTGTGTATGATGATATTATCCTTGATCTACAGCAGGTCCTGTGTTCTTATTTTACTCATGCTTATCATCAAGCTAATTCTGTGGTTCACAAATTAGCTAATCATGCTCGTTCCTTTTCTCAAGATGCTAGTTGGGGGTCTGTTTCCTCTCATTTTATTTGAGTGTTTCTATTTGGACCTCTAAATCTGCTTACTTGACTTCATTCTATTATGAATTATTAAATGACATATATAACCTACTATAAAATGACTATGAGTTTTTTTATTAGAACCTCTAAATTTACTTACTTGACCTCCTATGCTTTTTACACCTCCTATTAAATTGTCAAGTACTAAATTTACTCACTAAACCTCACTAAAGTTCCTCAAATAACCTCACTAATATAATTTGCAAACAAACTATTATCTTTAAAATTTAGACAATAATTAAACTCATTCATAGTAAGGTTTGCAAATTATTTTTTTAGTATAATTACTGTCCTTAATAGTCATTGATAGTTTCTATTGGGACCTCTAAATCAATATAATATTTTTTTGGTATAATTATTGTCCTTAATAGTCATTGAATCTTTTGAGACTTCCAAATCTGCTCACTTGACATCACTCTATTATGAGTTATTAAATGACATATATAACCTATTATAAAATACTCATTCATATTTACTCTATTAAGGACAATAATTATACCAAAAAAATATTATATTGATTTTCTCTAGACTTTCCAATTCAATAATATTAGATTGCATTCTTTATTATTTTCCTTATCTATTTCCATTTCCAATTTCACTACATACTCATTGATGCATTCATATATATTAAGAATTAGAACTATGATTAAGAACATGTGACATAAAAATGTATGATATACATGTTGGACGCATATTGGTGAGGGAAAATAAAATAAATCATATTGTGACCTAAATCTAAGTTTATCCATTATATTTGGAAAAAAAAAACAAAAAATGAGCTAGCAATTAAAAAAAACTAAATAAATATGTAAATAATTAATCATGAGGTACAAAAAATAGAGAAAATAAAATAAACATTAAGAAAAAATGATTAATCTTCATTTTCTTTTTTGCACAGCTAAAACAGAAATAAAAAAAAAGTTCAAAAAAAAAAAAAAAACAAAGAATAGTTCATGTTATTTTCTTATTGATTAAAAATTAATTTTTAAAACTCAATATCTTGTGATTGATTTTTTTTTTATTGAAAAAGAGATTTATGTTGTCTATTAAGGAATAGATATGTAATTAAGATTTATATAGTAATTAAATCATTAAAATGACTAAGTTTTTTATTTTAAAGATAATAGTTTGTCTATAAATTTACTAAATTATATGAGTGAGGTTATTTGAGAACTTTAGTGATAAATAATTTGAAAATTTGATAGGAGGTGTAAAAAGCATAGGAGGTCAAGTGAGTAAATTTGAAGGTTCCAATAGAAAAACTCTTTTATTTTGGTTGTAATTGAAAATGAGTTCTCTCCTAAGTAAGAAAGAGTTGTCAGTGGTTTCAAAAAAAAAACCACCACCTATAATTAAGTTATATTTTCTTTAAAAAAAAAAAAAAATTTATTGTCATTTTTCTGATGTGGAATACTACACTCTTCTAAAGATATTTCATCTAATTCTATCTCCATAGGTTCTAACATCCAAAACTTGCGCCACATTATTTCTTTTGTTTTAGGGAATCGATATTTGGAAGAGAATTTGCTGTGCTTTCATTGATAATAGGAGTCTCTTTATATAGAGGATTACAAGCATAGAAGTAGAGTTGTACATGGAAACATAACCATATAATGATTGGATATCTACGAATATCTCCGAGAATATCTCTAACATAAACCCTATTATAACTTGCACAAGTAACTTAGAGTTTGGGTCAGACACATATTATGAATTTACTTGAACATTCCCCATTGTGTCGGCCAAACGTGGTGCTCCTCTCGTTGCCTCGTCAAAAACCTTACCGAGTAACAAAACCCCAGTGGGACAAAATAACTTCGGTTGAAGGAGAAAAAGAATACAATACACCCTTCACGTTTCGAGACCAAACATGTAGACATCTCCCTCTCATGTCTGCATCTCCTCCTGATGACTACAATCATGGGAGTTCGGATAACTTCCGCAAACGATGCTACCAACATATTTCTCGAAAGTAGTCTGCCACACTGTCCTCAGATCGAACCTAGTTCACTTTGATCTTGAGGAGAGTCTGTTATTACTGATTATGCTTGGTGTTGCCGCCTTTGATGTAGCCTTGCTTCATTTATTTAATGCAAGCGGCATTATCCTCATAAATGCTTGTAGGCTCATATGTGGTAGACTTCAAACCACAATTATTTCGAACATGCGTAATTGTGGATCCAATCCATATACATTCACGAACCGCTTTGTGAAGAGCAATAATCTCTGCATGGTTCGAAGATATAGCGACTAGGATCTATTCTGTAGACTTCCAAGATATCGCGGTCTTACCCATGGTGAACACTTAACCAGTTTGGGAATGACCTTTGTGTAGGTCAGAGAGATACCCAGAATCAGTAAAACCTTCCAAAACGCCAATGTTGTTTTAGGATGGGGATAGAGGACGCAGGCCAGTGTTGGCGGCGTTCCTGGTGTGTGATGGATCTGAATCCATCATCTTTCTGTAGGGATAGAACAAGCCCATATCAATTATACATCTCAAGTCGCGTTGGCGCAGAGCTACACCTAGCTAACAAGTTCACTGCAAATGAGATGTCTGGTCTTATGCATTGAGCTAAGTACAATAATGCGCCTATTGTACTCAAGTAGGGCACTTCTGTCTCTAGCAAATCTTCATCATCATCCTTTGGATGAAGATGATCATTTTCAGGATCAAGACTACGAACGATCATGGGAGTGCTTGAAGGCTTGACCTTGTCAAAACGCTTAAGCATCTATCAACATGATGCTCAAGCTCCAAACCGAGACATAATCATGTTCTCCCAAGATCCTTCATCTCAAACTCGGATTTCAAATGTTCAACGGTTTTCCTTAACTCTTTAAGGGCTTCCAATGAAGATCATGTCACCAACATGAACCGTGATAGAATTCGAAACTTGTTATGGAAACGCACAGGCATATCCCTTTCCCAATCAAGTAGTCACTTTAGTGAGCGTTTCAACCTTATTGATAACGCTCCGTGGTTTAGAGCCACTTGACTTGGGTAAATGAAGTTCACCATGAACCTTCATGTATATTCCGTATCTAGATCCTCATAGAGATATGTAGTGACCACATTCGTAAGCTACATGTTTAGTTATTCGGAAACTATCAAACTGATAGGGTAGTAGAGTGAAAAAACATCCATTACAAGAGAATATGTCTCATCGTAGTCGATTCCAGGGCGTTTTGTGAGAAGCCTTACGCCATAAGGCAAGATTACCATCTCCTTTTCTCATCATGCTTTCTAATGAAGACCCATTAGTCAATAGGTTTTATGTTAGGAGGTGTTGACATTACTGGCTCTATAAACCTTCTTCTTCGTTAGAGAATCCAAATTAACCTGGATGGCATCTTTCCATTTAGGCTAAATTTCTCTACGTTGGCATTCATTCATCAACAGAGCGTGGTTCGATATCATCGGACTCAACAAACTCATGTGCAACGAAATGCGCGACGACATCATCAAATTATGATAGAGTTTCTATCCCATGTCTCATGTACACTAGTGTAATTTTCATAGAGCTCTATATTCTCATGAATAGGTTCTGACGTTGAGGTGTCCCCCAACGATAACCATAATCTGGAAGATTCTCATAACACGGAGTTTAATTGTCGATGATCCAAGGATTGGATTGTGCCAAAGTATCCTTCGAACCCACGGACCTCCCAAGCATCCTAGCTGGTGCCATGGCCTGTAACGTCAGAGTACCACTCTCTATGGCGTTGGCGCCATGCCTACCTCCTTGTAGGGTGGCGCTACGTCCTCTCATAGGGACGTCCATCCTTGCAGGCATGTTTGCAGCAGATGTGTGTGATCTCGTCACTTTAGAGAAAATCGAGATGAGACATAGTGGGGACAGACCACGACAATTCCTATTGTTCCTGCTGAACATCCGTATTCTTATCTTTCCATAACGATGGGAAGACTATCTTATCAAAGTGACAATCCCCAAATCTAGCGGTAAGGAGATCACCTAGCAAGGGCATTAAGTGGTGGACAATTGTTGGAGTCTCAAATCCAACTTAGTTGCCCATTCGTCTATAAGGATCCATCATAGTGTGTTGTGGCGGCGCAATTGGCACATAAAAGACACACTCAAATATATGTAAGTATGAGATACTGGTACCCAATCACTAGCTGTAATGCAGAGGTACATTGAGTGGTGATGGGTCGTAGACGAATTAGCATAACTGCATGCGATATTGCATCACCCTTAGTGGATATAAGGAGATTGGTGTGCATTACCAATTTTTGGGCTACATCGTAGTCGTTTCCGAGAGACCATTTAGGTGTGTACATGGGAATATGATGTCCAACATCAGTCCCATTGCAATCACCATCGAAAGTCTTTGATGTAAACTCTCTAGCATTGTCAAGTCTAATTGACTAAATAGGATGATCCGAGGAGTGAGCCCATTGTCATACAATATGTGCTAGGAGTGTAGTAAATTAGCATTTACAGGTGGACAACGGCACACCACGTGACCAGCGTGTTTGCGTGTCAACCAACATCATGAAATATTTAAACGTCCGCAACTTAGTTGAATCAGTCCACAGAATCCTCACGGATTCTTTGTAAGAACAGAATGACTATTTTCATATCCTTTGCATAGGACGGTCTCAGTCCTAATTTCCCTAAAGAACGAGCTTTGTAAAATGAGCGAGAAGCCTTAGAAGCAACCAATGAAGATTTTGGTTGAGTTTGAGTGTCTGAAACGCTTTAGGAAGCAAAGTTGGTAATTGCAGGAGCACCTGGGGCGCCATCACCATGATGGACGCCATTCATGGCGTCATGGATAGGGATTGTACCAGCCCTAGGTTGGTGGTGGACGGCGGAGGTGCCAGAGGTAGCGGTGGCGGTCACACTTAATCCAGGAATCAAATTTTATTCATGCTTTGTTTCGCTCGAAAGAATGGATATCCGTGTGAATGTTTAGTAGACGGATCATCATATCATGACTAATATGACCTATCCTGTCGTGACAAAGTCAATATGTGTCTAAATCTAAGAGATCTTCTCTCATAACTTTATTGGATTTAATATATAACTAAAATAGTGGTGACATAACATCCATCAGAGAGACACATACGTTTCTCTAAGATGCGTCTTTATTCACAATCATTAGAGGTAGTTTAAAAGAACTCTTTTCTGTTATCTACATGCATTTCTGCACGGAATCTGTTGGCTATTCATAGGGTGCGATTTTCCCTAGAAGCGTAGAGAGTTTCTGTGACAGTAATCATGATGCCATTTGGCAAGGGGAACTTGGGCTATTGCATGTCCTTGAACTAATACTGATGGCCCAACCATCGTAGTCACAAAGTAATATGTTTAGAATCAAAATGGAGTCATAATGATAAGAACTCGAAATTTTATTCATAAGCCAATGGAGTACATCATTGTTTCTTAACTATTAAGAGAATCTAATCCAAATTCTAGCTAATGCAAAACAATGGTAGTCGTTTGACTTCTTTCTGTAACTCCAAAATAAATATGACCAGGTGAGTAGAGAGATGCCGGTGGAGCAAAGCTCGCTTAAGTACCACTTATCTCAAAACCTTCCTAGACATCATACTCACTTTGGATGAGCCTAGTGGAAGAAAAATTAAACCAATGACATTTACTACAAAATATATGGCAATTGCCTATTACATCTCTTGAAAAATTAAAGACTTAAACAGAATTGGCGATCTATTGATCCCAGCCATATTTGAAGTCTTCAAGCCCTTACTCTAGATCACCTTCTTGATCTTCTTGTTCCATATAGTGAGCTTCTCTTGCTTCACAATATGCTTTGTAGGCGGTGACAATATCTTCATGAGCTCTACAAATATGTGCCCAATGACCGGATACTCCACATCGGGAACATACATCTCTGTGCTCAGACTCCATTGATTGAGGCACTTTGAAAACGTCATTTGGATGGCTCTTAATGTTGGTGGTGCCACCAACATGGCCAGAGGCGTTGCCTCCCTCTCTCTTTCCACGTTGACCTCTTCAATTCCGTGTTCGCCTATTTTGGCATTTACCTTCCTCATTAGAGCGAGAATATGGACCAAAACGTCCAGAAATGTCCCTAAAATTAGGGTTTCGCTCTTGGCGCCCTCCTTTAGGGGCGCGACTATAATTGGACTCTGAAATATACTCTGTTCCCATAGACCTCGAATTATAATTCTTCACAAGGATCTTGTCATACTTTTCAGCAACATTCATGGCTCCAATGAGCTCATGAAACCATGTGATCAGTCCTGCAGTAACATCGATTCGATAGTTCTTAGCAACCATCACAGCAGAGAAGGCGAAGGTAGAGAGAGTCCTGTCAATCAACATTGCATCTGTGACATCTTTTCCACAGAATTCCATTAAGGATTTAATGCGAAGTGCTTCCAAGTTGTAGTCAAGAACTAACTTGAAATCACAGAAGTGGAGGCTATGCCATCTCACTTCTAGGTCAGGAAGCAGAGAGTCATGAACATTGCCAAATCTTTCTTCGAGTGAGACCCACAGCCTTTTGGGGTCTTCTTCATTCATATAACGCCAATCTTTTGAGATATGGTATGCTACAAGTGAATATTTGAGACAAGAAATGAATCCTAATTTTAGGATGACAGACCCTTTTAATCCAGTCCATATGATGTCTTTTTCGGGAGCTAGACGAAATGCATCTCAAGTACACCAATTAGTAGGTATGAGAGGTTTAATATCGGTCATACTGGAGCGAATCATCCATATGACGAGTCATTAGGATGATGACTTTCGCCTTATTTGCCTCTAAGGCTGTTCTATTTGCTTCCAAAGCTTGAGTTTGCTCAGCAGTTAGCACGTCCTGGCTAGGCTCAAGAATTGTATCAAGGATTCCTTCGACCTTGAGATGCTGCGGACATCACAGATCCACATGTGATATCTAGAGCCAGTTGTTCCCAGTGGAGAAAAGTCCAATTTTTTCAGGTTACTCATCCTGAAAAGAGCACAAGAAAAATAGTTAGTTTCGGAGAGGAAAAAGCTACCACGAAAACAATAGAAATTTCTGAGCATAATCGCTCCCAAGAAATTAGGAATTTCCGAGCCTAATTAGAAATTTATGAGCGTAGTTGCTCCCAAGAAATTCGATTCCATGAGGTTTTGGATGTGTTTGTGGTCGATCATGATTTCTCAACAAACTCTAAGTTTGGAGAACTCTACAAGATCCAAGTTTGGAGTGTGCACGAACCCCCACAGTTCGGCTTATAGTCTCCCCTATGAAGAAGAAATGGGGGTAGAAGAAGGGAGGTTGCAAGTCCCCGAGAAAAAGAATAAAAACTTCAAAAATGGGAACTTATAGAACTATTAAAACATACCTAAAAAAATGTTGAAAATTGCCGGAAAAAGTCGCCGGAATGTTTTCGGAGAGTCGTCGGAAAATTGGATGGCTGGCGGAGGTTGTCGTTGGCTAGAGGCGGTCAGAACTGGTCGATGGTGGCCGGAATTAATCGATGGTGGTTGGAATTACCCTAAAAACGTTTATGTCAAGTTTTTTGCCTGCGGATCAGTCAGTCAGGCGGCAGGCTCAGTAAGTTTTAGACCTGTTCTTGGAACGATCTGACCAGTTCTGGAATCGTGAGATCGAGGTGCTGCTGCTGACAAAATTTGGTGGCAATTGGAGGTCCGGAAGGTGGTGAACCGGCGGAGTTTTTACACCATGTAATTTGGAGCTTCCGGTGGCCAGTTCGATAGGTTTCTGGCCAATTCTGGTGGTTCTACCACTGGTTCTGGATTCCTAGGGTCGAGGACTTCAAGGTGTGCGGTGGAGACAGAAAAGGTTTCAAGGTTTTTGTATTCGGATTTAGGGTTTTAGCTTCTTGAATCAGGGTTTGGCTATTTGTTTTAGGGTTAGGGCTTCGTGCTGATAACGTGTTTTAGGGAATCGATATTTGGGAGAGAATTTGTTGTGCTTTCATTGACAATAGAGGCCTCTTTATATAGAGGATTACAAGCATAGAAGTAGAGTTGTACATGGAAACATAATCGTATAATGTTGGGAGATTGTTACGTCATGTATCTCAATTTACTGGTTTACTAGTCATTTGGACGGTAAACGACAATTAATTTCACTTTTTACTTTGTTTCGATACTTTTAGTAGGCCCTAAAAGTTGACTTTTTGTTCGGGTCAAAATTGGAGAAAATGTTCTTCATGAAAGTTGTAGAAGACGTTAAACCGAGCGCGTGCATATGTGGTACGTAAAAATCGGAGTTTGTATGCGAAAGTTATAAGTGAAATACGGGAGTTACTGTTCATGGTAAATTGGGTATAAATATTAGAATTTTACTGTGGTAGGTTTCCAAATCCGGAAACCCACCTTTCTCTCTCCTCTCCCCCGAGCTCTCTCTCTTTCCCTTTCGGTCTCCGTTTTCTTCCTTTCGATTCGCCGCTGTCCGGTCAGTATAGGACCGCCTCATTCCGCTGCACACGCCGGTGGTAGTGGGTCACGGCGATTTGGCTGGAGAAGTGAGGATCGACGACTTGAAGTTTAATGTAGCAGTTGGAGGTTTTCCGACAATTCTTCCAATTCCGGCCATCTCCGGTCGCTAAACCAAGTCCAATAGGAGCGCCTCGAGCCATTTGACATTTCCCCTCAAGATTCAAGCATCGATTTGCATTGTAGAGGAAGAATCAAGCAAAAACCCGATTCTAGGGTTTTGAAATTTCTGGAAAATTTTCACCGGCCAAATTCGAGCACTTCAAGGGCGCTATACTGAGTTACCGCTCGACAAAGAAACCCGTATGCGTGGTCACCTATATAGTACTGTGAGTGGACTTATTTTTAAATGTTGATGCATACGTTGTTTCTTGAATTAATGTTTTATTTAATTATCATAATATTTTGTCAAGCATATTATTTTTAGTTTCGGATATTATTTGGTTTTGGAATATTGATCGGATTTTCCATCATGATTTTAGAACGAGCGTTTTCTACGCTCGAATTTGAATTTACGATTTATAATGATTTTTCGACGAATTATTTTCCGATGTGATTTCTGGAATTATATATTATATTTCTATTCGTCGATTTGAGATTTTAAAAGATTTTCGAAATGGGATTTCGATGGAGATATTTTTCTTATTTACTCATCGACTTTCGGTTTTGGCATTGGGAATTCCTTATTGATGATTGTGGATTTAGTTTTGTTTCTGAGTTACGATTTATAATTTGATCTTGCCTATTTGTTATGATTTTGAGAATATTTTGGCGTGCGGGGCCACGTCATTGGAATATACTTTTTTTTTTTTCGTGAGATTTTGGGAAAGCTTTATGAATTTACTGGTTTTCGATTGTTTTCCTCACCATACTCGGGTCGTTCAGATTGTGTCTCCTCCTCACTTACTTTGTGTTTGTGAGTGGCAGTCGAGGTGATTTATTCTCCTCCTCACATGAGTGGTAGTCGAGGTTATTAGTTCTCCTGCTCACACAATCTATGTGTGAGTGGCAGTCGAGGGTAGGTAGAGCCTAAGGGGCTCCTTTACCCGTATGGTGATATTTCTTCCCCATATCCTATTATTACTTGACTAGCAGGGCTAGTCTGATTTCTCTTAACCAGCGGGGCTGGTATGTTTTCACGAGATTTTGAGTTTAAAGAAATACGTTTTATAAACGTTGCATGCATCGAGGCTTTATAAGTTTAAATACGTGGGAAAGTATTCAAGTTTGTTTCTTTTGAATTATCTTGATTATTTATTTTTTTGTCCACTCACACTAACGTGTTTTTCAATACTTTCCCCTGGGCCGTTCGGTTTTAAATGCCCAGTTTGCAGGGGAAATTAGTTGAGGTCGGACGTACACGGGTTGAGGCATAGTTGTCACTGCTTCCGCATTGTAGGATCTATCGATCCTTCACCCTCTTTACTTTTATTTCTATTATACTTTTTGTTTTAGAATTACTCTGATAACCTGTGGGATTAATGTTATTAAGTTGAGATTTGTGTAATGTGAATTGTAATATGTTGTGATTTGGGGAGCAGGGTGGCTTCAGGAGAATAAGGATGGATTGCTTAGAAGTGTAAATGTCTTTCTACAGGTTTTGGGTAGTCCATTTTTAGGGGAAGTTCTGCCAAATTTTTAATAGAATTTCTTCTAAGGTGGGCCCCGCAGGGCCACTTCGGATTTCAGAGTGAAATCCGGGGCTGGTCCTGTCAGGAAATCTTCGAATATCTCCAAGATAAACCCTATTACAACTTGCACAAGTAACATAGAGTTTGGGCCAGACACATATTCTTGATTTACTTGAACATTTTTAAATTTATCTAATAAGTAAAGGTGTTATTATTAACACACCTTAAGGGGGGTGTATTCATTTAAGAGTCTACAAGATTTTTTTATATTTTGAAAGTTTATGGGTATTCAATTGAGATTTTAAACAATCCTTTAAAATCTTGATGTATTCAATTAAGATTTAAAATTATCCATTCAAATCTGTAGATATTAAAAAATATACGGATTTTTAAGGATTTCATTAAATCCTGGATTTTAGAGGATTTTATAGTACTTTTTATACATATCAAAACTCAAAAATAATCCAACCACTTCCTAAGAGATTTTGATGCATTCTTTCTCACTCAAAAAATGAAGAAGCTCTTCACCAAAAAATAAGAAGCAGCTCTCAATAGGTGACACTCATGCATCCATTTTGTTTTAGACCTATCGTCCCACTATCCTCCTCTGCCTCTGCCTCTGCTCTCATCTAATAATTTTTTTATTTTTATCACTATAGCTCTGGAAGCCTTAATCCTTCTAGCTAATTAAGCTCACTTTCAATGGTATTGTTAAGATGATACATACACACATATTTCTTTTTTTTTAATCAAACCCAAAGCTGGGTGCCAATATATATTCATCTAAAGTCAGAATAGGCCGTTACATATACACATGTTTCTTTTGTAAATTAGATATGAAATAAATTATGCCTTTAGTTTAGTACTTTATTTTTTGTGTAACATTTTGGTTGATTAGTTTTCTCTTATTATTCATATATCATTATACACAACATAAAGAATGATAGATTGACATATATATATATATACACACACACACACACACACTTTTTTGTCACTGATATAACATTATAGTTGGATTCATACATCCATTGCTTTTGCAGAAGGAAAAAAAAAAATTAACCTACCAAAAACATCATAAGGACTTGTAAAATCTAAACAAATACCAGTAAATCAATCCATTATAATCAATCAGAGTCCATATAGAATTTAAATAATCCGTGGATTAATTAAATCCATGGATTATAAAAACTCAAACAAAATCTTTTAAAATCTGAATTGAATACACCCCCCTAAATCTCTATTCATGCACCCTATTTTTTTTTTATTCTTTAAATTCACATTTATTATTGGTAAAATGTCTTAACTAACAATCCTTTGCAATTTTCTTTCTCATTTTCTAATACAAATTTAACCGAATTTCACACAAAAATCCCTCAAATCCAGAAGACATGCAATGTTATCGCACTAGTTCATTTTTGTTTTTAGTCAATTACTGGTTTATTTTTTATTCTACCCTAATCGTTTTGCTTCGATCAACAAAATTTGATCAATTATTTTCTAAATCTAATCCCATAATTGGACCCTCCACCCCCGGTGCACTCTATATGTGTCCCATGTTTAATTATTCTTACAAATAGAGGTGGTAAAAGAATAGAACTCTATATGTCCCATGTTTAATTATTCTTACAAATATATATAGGTGGTAAAAGAATAGAAGAGAAACAATGGTCATCCAATTATGGGCTTAAATTTAGAAAATAATTGATTGAATTTTGTTGAAGCAAAAGAACTAGGGTAAAACAAAAAATGAACTGGTGATTGACCAAAAATAAAAATGAGCAAGTGCGATAGCATAACATGTCTTTTGGATTTGAGGAATTTTGGTGTGAAGATCAGTTTAATATTATTAGAGAATGGGAAAGAAAATTACAAAAGATGGTTAGTTAAGACATTTTACCAATAATAATATGAGTTTAAAGAATAAAAAATGAAAAGGGTGTATGAACAGAGATTTAAGGTGTGTTAATAACAACACTCATAAGACATATAAAATTGAGATTAAGAAGTCGACATTCTTAAAAAAATTCCACATCAACAACGCGCTGAAACCCGAGAAAACCTTGCCTTTGTATTGCTTTGTTCTCGTCCAGCTGCACCGCGGGGCTATGGCCGGCCACTGGCCGCGCCGACACTCGATGTGTGTGGTCGGACGGGATGCTTGTTTTGAGGGCTCGTCCCTCGCTCGAAGGTTGAGATCGAAGGGTGTTTGTTTTTATCTCTGTCGGTGCAAAGATGCGGCTGCATCTGGAAGGTTTGGGACCGGAGCGGAACTGGAGCTTAGCCGGGTCGGAGAGGCGTCTCGTGGCGGTCGGTGGGTGGCCCGGGATTGATGGGTAGGGTTGGATCGCTGGCTTAATGGGATGGTGGACAACAACATTCTGATGCTTGTCTCGGGTTCTGCTGTAGATCTAAGGCGGAAGCTTGGTTGGCTCTATGGCGGTCTGCCGTCACAGGCAGGGGCAGTCATGATGGTCGAGATCCGACGACGGTGGTGGGACGACCGCTTGGGAGGCGGGTCAGTGCAGCTGTGGATTTTGGCCGGGAGGGCTGGAGGCCCACTCTCTGGTATGGCCTTTTGGGCGTTTAGGGCTGGGAATATACTTATGGGCCCTTGCTGGTGGGCTGCTGTTTTTAGTTATTTAAATTATTTTTGTTGTTTTATAGTTTGTTTGTCTGCTGTAATAAGTTCCTGCTATAGTTTGGTAGTAAAGAATGGGCTTCGTGCCAGTTTATGCACCTTGTGTACCTTGTCTGCTCTAGGTAGGCGGCGAGTTCCTTGCTTGGTCAAATGGTCGCTGCCTCCTAGTGGCAGGGTGAAACTCAGTGTCACTGGATGTATTATCCAGTGGCAACATGATGGGAAAGTTGTGCGTATGGAAACTATGCTATGTTGTAATCGAGTTGTAGATCGAGTTATCTTTCCGTTGTATCACCGATGTGTCAAAGCAAATAGAGTGGTCATTAGAGCGCTCTTTGCTAGTTGGTGCCTAGTTGAATACAGTTGTTTAGTAGAGACTCATAATAGTATTTCAGGATGTTCTCTAGATGCGTATTGTAATAAGGGGTTTTGGCTCCATGTCCCCCCCTTGTATTTGACAGTTTCATTAATAAAGGCTTGAGGGCAACTGCACCGCCCTTTATTCAAAAAAATAACAACACTCATAAGTAAAAGGCTGACTTTAATGAAGAGATTTTAGTTTGAGTATAGACCTCAAGGTAAATGCTAGTTGTATAACATTTGACTCGGATACTAAATTATGTAGGTAGGTTTCTCTATCATCCGGCTATCATCCGATACAAAACGGGAGAGGATCCTCTCCTAAGCTCTTATTTTGGCTGAGCTTCCTAAACTTTGAAGCAGATGAGGACACGTGGCTATCTCAAGATCTAATGGTAGATGATTTCTCTTTTCCTTCCCAGCCGCTTTGTTTCTTCCTTTCTCTGTGATCTTCTTTTCCTTCGCTGTTCTTCTCTTCCTTTCCTTTCTCTCTCCTCTTCTTTTCTTTCTGTTCTTCACTGCTTCCCTCGTTATCAGATGAAATCTTCTCAAAGGGAAGAGTCATGTGTGACCGGGCTTTGCCTGGTGAGCGCTTCATTGCGCGCGTGACTCACAAGAAAGGGAGCTAAGCTGAGGCATGGTAATGGGTTCTGTGAATTTTGATAGAAAAATTGAATCTTTGGTTTTGTACCTGAGAAAATGTTTGGATCTAGGTTTACAAAGTTCAAGTGAGAAGATGAATTTTAACCCTCCCTATACATTTGCAATTTTTAACAATAGAAGCCAATGAGAACTTCAATGGTATTGCGATGGGAATAATAGCAATCAATGGTTCCGTCAAATTTCCATCTCTGAGAGACGACGACGGCCATGAAGGATCTTGGGGGCGGGGGGCCTTGGGGCTTGTTTAGTTGCCAGCATGCTGGAATTACAGACTTACAGTGATATGGCTGGGACGCTTTTTTTTTTTTTTTTTGGTTCTAGATCTGGTGGTGAATGAAGCTTAAGGCTTAATAATCAGTTCTGGAAATTGGGTCACTCTTTAGCTTTTTGCTTTGTTTAATCGAACTGAGGCTCAGCTATTCAAAGTTCAAACCATCCTTTATGAGCAAGATTGTATTTTATTGGTTTATTCATTATTAATGGGCAGATAAGTT
This sequence comes from Rosa rugosa, assembly GCF_958449725.1. Taxonomy (NCBI): domain Eukaryota; kingdom Viridiplantae; phylum Streptophyta; class Magnoliopsida; order Rosales; family Rosaceae; genus Rosa; species Rosa rugosa. Next base: position 40,003,549 of record NC_084825.1, read on the forward strand.
CCCGTAAACTGATAGAGACCAAAGAATCTAATGACTGGCTTGATGTTGGTGAGATTGTGAATAGATTGTAAAAGGTTTCTTTAGTCTGAATTATGCTATGGGGACTATGATTGTACATATCCTCATATGATTATGTAGTTACTGGGCATCAAACACATTGATATCTTGATGGTTCAAATCGAAAAAGAACAAGAAAGAAAGAAGGAAGGAAAAAGAAAGAGAGAGAGAGAGGAAAAAAAAAAACCAATATTTTTTAGGGTAAACAAGTCTTTTTGCTCTCATTTAGTGCTTCACGTGCGTCACACGTGGTCTTGTTAACGGCTCTGTGACGAAAATTAGCCGGAGGTACGACATTGATAAGGAAAAATAAGTCCATGTATCACATTCATAACATTGTAAGTTCAGGTATCATATTGAAAGTCTCTTAAGTGTCTGGACACTATTAGTGGAAAAAAAAAACCCTTAGAGAAATGGATGAAACACCCAGCATACTTTTAATATAAAAGAAATTGTAAAAGAGTGAAAATAGAGGGTAAAAGCAATATGAGCCTTTAGATGTGACTTTGTACATGTGGCACGTCATGATTAAAAGCTTAGGAAACTTGGGCAGAAAAATAGTTTAGGAGAGGATCCTCTACCATACAAAACATGCCTCATTATCATAATAATGATTGAATAAATCATTAATCCAAGCAATTAGAAAGTACATAATATTCTTGAAATTGTGGTCCTGATCAATCTCATTATCTTATCTCTCATTTTATCGGACCTTCGTAGGCCTTCTGTCTATATCAAACTCAAACATACTCCAAATAAAAGCTACTTAACCACCAATATATCATGCACAAAAAATCCCAAACCAGAAGGCCCATAACAAAAGAAGGGACAAAAGCTAGAAAAAATCACCAAAATCCCGTGCTTATCATCCACCATGTGATTTGTGAACCGGCCAAAACTCACAAAGAAGAGCTGGCTATTGCTAGAAGAGCTAAAAGCAATATGATTAGCTAACATCTGAGCATTTGATAATGATGTTTTGGTCGAAATCTGTAGGTTGGTCATTGTATTTCATAGCCTTATGAAGATCACCGTCGACCACTCCTTGGAGATCGAAGAAAACAGATGGAAATGATAGGAACTGTGCTAGCTGGTTTTGAGTTTTCTAACACCATTATTCAACAACCAATCACAACCATATTTTTAATTTGGGACCAACACAGTGCAAGTATTCGTATAAGCCAATACTGTTCACGTGCATGGTTTTTTTTTGGCAGTTGATGAAGTAATTGACACCCTAATAACAATCACACTCAATTTTATGAAATTGTCTGATCTTAAGTTACAGGATTATTGTTCCTCTTAATTCATTTTATCAGTCATTAATAATTTGATTATCTTTATATAATATGGAGTGCTATATGATGGAAGAGATCAATCAGTCTAATCTTTAACTTTAGGATTTAGGGTTCTATGTCTTCCTAGATCTTTTGGTCAGTTTATGTTGTTGTATGCTATTAGTTTATGACCTCTTATCCTCTAAAGTAGAAGATTACATTAAAATTCCTGTTAGTCATTTTATAGTATATATGTGCCTCTAGATGCGTCTGATAGTTAAAAACATAAAAGCAAGTCCCATATGCTCCTTAATTTATCAAGCAAAGTTTTATATAAATAGTTGGAGACATATGAGTATGACTCACTTATTCTACGTTTCTTGTTAAAACTTCATTCATACTTTGATATTTAGTTTGATAAGGCATCTGACACTAAACCCAATAATTAGGGGCGACATTTGACACGAAACCCCCAAAATTAGGGGAGGCATTTGACACTAAACCATCAGAGGACGTAACCCTAAACCGTTTCTTCCCCTTATCTTACACTATGGCCTAATCCCAAGTGCACCTTCTAGGGGTTTCTTAGGTGGGCATGCTGTCATCCTGACATATGCAAATGATATTTTCGGTTTTTCCTGGTTTAGCAAAATTTTAACTTCTTTTGTCCCTGTGGGTGTTTTTTTTCTTTTTTTTAGCCATTGCTAGATGCCTGAATCCAAATAATGAATGCTATGTACGCTCAGAAGTAGAACCCTGTCCCGCTATCACAATTTCAGAATCACTTGGAGGGTTGGAGGAAAAGGGCATGCACCATAATAAGTATCCAATTAATGTCTTACGCAAGGGCATACAAGTAATTTCAGAAAAACCTGCTATAACTTATAAGACCCCAAAAGGAGCCTAGACAATTGTACTAAATAATTTGATGACACTCCCAGCTAATGCTTTCTTAACGTACATGGAGCAACCACCGGACACTGAAGATGACCTGAGCACTCCCACCACCACCACTGCCGCAGCCACCATCACCCAAAACCACGAAAACCAACAACGCAGCGGCACCCGGCACCCGGTGTACCGGGGCGTGAGGAAGCGGCGGTGGGGAAAATGGGTGTCCGAAATCAGGGAGCCACGCAAGAAGTCACGCATTTGGCTAGGGTCCTTCCCGGTGCCCGAGATGGCGGCCAAGGCCTATGACGTGGCGGCCTACTGCCTCAAGGGGCGAAAAGCGCAGCTGAACTTCCCCGACGAGGTGGAGCACTTGCCGAGGCCCTCCACGTGTACGGCTAGGGATATTCAGGCAGCAGCAGCTAAAGCAGCACAGACAATGAAGTCATCAAGTACAGCTAGAAGCACTGATCAGGATCATCACCGTGATGTATTGGAAGGCGGCGGCGTCGATGATTTTTGGGGTGAGATTGAGCTACCGGAGCTAATGAATAGCGGTACGTGCTACTCGAACTCATGTGGGTGGAGTACGTTTTCCGGTGAGACAGCATTAACATGGCCAGAAGGAGAGGCATGTCTATAAGATGATGATTAGGTTCTTATATGCGGTTAGTGTATAATACAATATGTGCTCCAATTTATGTATACCAACTCAGGTAGATGGGTTTGTTGTGCTTAATTAATAATTTTTGTTAGCAGGGTTTATATAAATAACTATATATCCAGCTACTTAAAAGCAGACTTGGTGAAGTTCCTCAGGTTCCAATAAAACTTCAACCAGTCACTCTTAATGGTATATAATGCAGCTTGAGTAGGTAATATATGGATAAGTAAACTAATGTGTTCCCAGGTCCCAGGTTATGGGCGAATTGCGAATCCATTGCGAATTGCGACTTGCAGGTTTTGGCCGAAATTTCGGGATTGCTTGACCAATTTTGTTATACCATTCGAACGTTGCGACAGTTTGCAAATTAATCTACAAAAGTCCATTCCAGATATTTCAGTATCGAATTATAATGGACCAGCTAGCTATAATGCTATATAACTAAATAATTACATATTTTGCCATGTAAATATGTACTGGTTCAAATACAGTAATTTGCAGTTCAAATAGTAAAAAGTCAGTATGAGAATGTTCGTTAGCTAGATCAAACGATTTTAGGAGTACAGGGTTGAAAATGATTTATTCCTATAATTATGGAATTAGTGCCCTATATTCTTATTTATTTATATTTATGCTTCCTTCTTGCGTTAGGCCTGTAATTCTATGATTTCTATCTGATTGATGTTGTTGAAGCAAATGAAGCAACACCTATTTGGAGCATGTCAACAACTAGGGATCCAGATTTTCTGATACAAAAAAATCTGCGTTCATTTTGTACTTTTCCTTCAGTCGATTACTTGATTATATTTCTAGTTGTAAAGTCACACGCATTTTTCCTCGTCTACAGTTGTAGTATCGTTTTGGCAACCAACTATTGACATGTTATAATGTACCCTCTAAAAGTTTTTTCTATGTTGCAATTTAAGTCAATGTTTACTTTGCGTTGTCAAAATATTTTGGATTTTTGGGGTTCTCTAGTTGTGATTGGGATTATTTAGAGACTTAAAATTATCAATTTCGTTAATGTGAAAAGAACATACTTATGTGGGAATGGAAATTTTAGGATATATAGAAACATGTGACAGAATGCCCAACACATAACAAATCTTAAACGGTAGTAGTCATAAGGTTTTTCTGAAGTTTTATTGCATTAAAATGTATTTTCCACTGAATTATAAATTACAAAAGAGGGTGAGCGAACTTATAAACTCTCAAACCGATATAATAGAAAATGTATAGAGAAGGCCCCCTAACAAATTGGCTCTGGAGTCTGGACCTAATACTTGACTGATTCAAGCTAGCAAAGGGTTAACAAGCTAGCTAGGGATTAAATATTCACAATCGTAGAGTATACACACAGCTGAGGGGATGAAATCAGCTGTCCCTAATTACACTATCCCTATTTTGTCCCCATGCATTCATTGATCCACAAAGATTAAGAAAATATTTTCTTAATCTTTTGTTCCATTTTTTATTGTTTATGGACGAATGAATGTATGAGAACAAAATGATGATAGTATAATTGGGGACAGCTGAGTGCTCAAGGTGGCTAGAGAAATTCTAAACAGAAGACTTCGAGACAAATGAATATGAGTACATGCCCACTTGAAATATAAAGTAGATGTAATAGGTAAAAAGGAGATTAAGACATGAGAGAAAAAGCTAGCAACTATATATGCATGCATGTGAACTGTAAAAGGAAAAAGGAAAAATTCAAGCCCCAACCTATGAATCGAAGCTGTGCATGAATATCAAATAGACATGGCACTTTCTGAAGTTTAATGATCAGCGGTGAAAATTGGTCACGGGTTTAATTAGCAGAGATTAAGTTATATATGTACATTGCCCTTCTAGTTAGGATTTTTTTTTTCTAGTTTTAGGGATAATTTATAAGATTAATTTTTCGGTCACATATCGATATCTCAACCGTTCAGTTTTTAGGTATCCATGAGTAGATCACTTATGTAAATTTTCAATCAAATTGATAATCAATGTATTGAACTAGGTCAAATCAATGGATGAACCGAATTTGTTCAACATGAACCGCTCATGTTCATCACGATTGTGAACACCTTAACGACAATTAATTTAGTTGAAAATTTATATAAATAATCTGCTCATATAACAATGAGTTTATTGTTGGACCATCATAAAAAGAGCTAAAGCTAGATCAATTGATCTTTCAAGCCTCTTTCACTGTAGAAAGAGCTAAAGATCAATTGGTTCTTTCAAGCCTCTTTCACTGGAAAATGCATATAACAATGAGTTTATTGTTGGGTTTTTGTCCATTTATCTCATTTCTAGGGGTTTTTTTTTTCCACTTACCCCATTAAGTTTTTATAATTCCCCCTTACCCAAAACACTCTAAGGAAGTCTTCCCTGATAACCCATTAAGTTTTTTTGTTTTTTTTTTTACTATTTTACCCTCACCCATTTGTTACTTAAAGAGAGAGAGAGAGAGAGAGAGACTATAGGAGACTTCTCCAAAGCCCGATCACCGACCGCCGCCCACCAGACTTTTCTAAAAACCTCGCCGGAGGTCTCCAAAGAGGTCGTCGGAGATTTTTATATCCTCTAATAGAAGTTTATTGCCCCCCAATAGATGTCTATTGGGGGTCTATTGCCCCCTTATAAACGTCTATTGCCCCTCAATAGAGAGGTAATAAACCTCTATTGCCCCCCCCCCCAATAGAACTTTTGGTCGCCGAAACGGGAACAATTATTCTTAAAATTAGACAAATAAAACTTTGATTAAAGAAAAAAATGAAGAGAATATATTAATTCAAAACGTCTATTGCCCTCCAATAGACATTAAAAACTTTTTTTTTTCCCTTCTGCCCATTACTTAAAAAAAAAAATCTGATTTGGGCACCCAAAAATTGTTCTGGGCACCCACACATCTTCTCCCTTTTGTGAAGTCGTGAAGACGTGCCAACGCAGCTCGCTCTGGCTTCTTCCCGTCGGTGCCACCACAGGTCGCCCCGCTTCGACCCTCCGCTTATCACCTCCTTCTACGATCAATCCCCGCCTGCCACATCCCCAGCCTCACTCTTGCTCCTTCGTCGCCTCTAAATCACAGAGGATTAAACCTCTTCATGGCCACTGTTGTAAGGGCGTCCTCTACTCCAGTTTCTCAGAAGCAGCGTTGAGGTCGAATCGGAAAGCAGCTTTGAGCCGTCGCAGAGGTAGTCGAATCCAACGGTGATTTGGCTCCTCAGAAGCGGAAGTTGAGGTCCGATTCGTCGTCGCCGATGAAGCCGAGTCCAGTCTCGTCGTTGATGAAGAGTAATTCGGCTCGCCGACACCTCAGTGCTTACACTAACATTCCTGCAAATTTTAGAGAGAGAGAGAGTACGTTTCAAATAGGAGGAGAGAGAGATCGTTGGCATATGGGTAGTTTATTAATTTGACTAAGGGTAAAATTGTCTTTTTATGTTAAATTGGGTAGCTAGGAATAAAAATTTGTTGTTTGGGTAAGTGGGATAATCTTTGCTTATTTTGGTGCTTTGGGTCAAGGACCCTTTATTGTTGGACCACAGTTTTGTAATATGTTAATAATGTCCAGGAATTGTCAATTGCAATTGATGTCTTGCCGTCATGGCCTTCTTCTTGTAGTTTCTAAAGGCTTGTCAGGGCATTACAGTGTTAAGGCAACTGAATTATATGCAGGTGCTCTGGGCTTATAAGCTCTTCACCAAGCAGGTTTCGATTCAACTAATATCATCTTGAAAATGGATGCGCAGAAGATAATTAATGATTTCAATGGTGACATTTCAGATTGATCGGTTGAAGGCCTTTTACTAGAAGAGCTGAGAACATTTTTCTGCTTTTTCTAATAAGTTATTTGTATTTTTAGTCCTAAGAAATATAATCAGACAACACATGTTTTAATTAGAAAAGCACCTTTGCATCCTGCATTTCAAGTTTGAATTGAAGATTGGCCACAATGGCTCTTCAATGTACTTATAACTAATAATCTAATAGAAACATCTCAATTGCTTAATATATGCAATTTCTTCTTCTCAAAAAAAAAAAAATCGACGTCATGACCGAAAATGTGCAAGTTTTGTGCTGCATGTTGTTTGATCTGTGTGCCTATTTTGGCCGTGATTCAATCCCATACTTTCGTTCTTTTGGAGCTTTCTATTGATTAAGTTGATCAAGTTGGCACTAGGTGCCCAGAAATATGAGACATATAGGAAAGCGATTATTTAGGAAGTTGGCATCGCAAGTGTTGGATTACTTAATCATTTCGTGATCAGTGTAGTTTGGCTCAAGTTTTTCGGTTTCGTGATTGTCTTAAGGTTTGATTTTTGGGTAGTCCATTTTTAGGTACCGTCCCCAAACTATTTTGCCAAGGCCAATTTGATACCCAAATTTTGTTGATCGAAGCAAAACGATTAGGGTAGAATAAAAAATAAACCAGTAATTGACTAAAAACAAAAATGAACTAGTGCGATAGCATTGCATGTCTTTTGGATTTGAGGGATTTTTGTGTGAAATTCGGTTAAATTTGTATTAGAGAATGAGAAAGAAAATTGCAAATGATTGTTAGTTAAGACATTTTACCAATAATAAATGTGAATTTAAAGAATAAAAAAAAAAAAGGGTGCGTGAATAGAGATTTAGGGGGGTGTATTCAATTCAGATTTTAAAAGATTTTGTTTGAGTTTTTATAATCCATGGATTTAATTAATCCACGGATTATTTAAATTCTATATGGACTCTGATTGATTATAATGGATTGATTTACTGGTATTTGTTTAGATTTTACAAGTCCTTATGATGTTTTTGGTAGGTTAATTTTTTTTTTTCCTTCTGCAAAAGCAATGGATGTATGAATCCAACTATAATGCTATATCAGTGACAAAAAAGTGTGTGTGTGTGTGTGTGTGTATATATATATATATGTCAATCTATCATTCTTTATGTTGTGTATAATGATATATGAATAATAAGAGAAAACTAATCAACCAAAATGTTACACAAAAAATAAAGTAGTAAACTAAAGGCATAATTTATTTCATATCTAATTTACAAAAGAAACATGTGTATATGTAACGGCCTATTCTGACTTTAGATGAATATATATTGGCACCCAGCTTTGGGTTTGATTAAAAAAAAAAAAAATGTGTGTATGTATCATCTTAACAATACCATTGAAAGTGAGCTTAATTAGCTAGAAGGATTAAGGCTTCCAGAGCTATAGTGATAAAAATAAAAAAATTATTAGATGAGAGCAGAGGCAGAGGCAGAGGAGGATAGTGGGACGATAGGTCTAAAACAAAATGGATGCATGAGTGTCACCTATTGAGAGCTGCTTCTTATTTTTTGGTGAAGAGCTTCTTCATTTTTTGAGTGAGAAAGAATCCATCAAAATCTCTTAGGAAGTGGTTGGATTATTTTTGAGTTTTGATATGTATAAAAAGTACTATAAAATCCTCTAAAATCCAGGATTTAATGAAATCCTTAAAAATCCGTATATTTTTGAATATCTACATATTTGAATGGATAATTTTAAATCTTTTTTTTTTTAAAGGAAGACGACAAACTATATTAAGTGAAAACTGAGGAGTACATGGAGCGATGCACAAAACATCGAAAGAACGCAATAAACATAACGAGATGCACAAACGCATCTGTAATGAAGAAAAAACAATAAAACATAATTAGATGCACAATCGCATCAAGAATAAAAGGTAACCAGGTAACCATGTGACTTAATGCCATAAGGCATTGTTGCACTGCATATGTCACTGAAGCAGTGTAATTAGGAGAGTAACCGTAACTGTAACGGATGATAGGACCACCTAGGAGAGGCGATTCGCTCACCAAGCGATCGAAAGCGACCAAGGGTACCAATACCAGAACCTCGGATTTAGGCAGACGAACTCTTAAGAACCAGAACCAATACCATAACAATATGAGCAGCTGTTTCGGATCCAAAATCCGAATTAGGGAAACACCCGGGTCCCAAATGCGGATCCAAATCCGACCTGAATCCAAAATCAAGTCTGCCAAAGCAAACATGACCAACATCCAGGCCCAATTGAAACAGCCACAAAACCAAGCCCATACGAAAACACTCTGGGCACCCGAGCGGCTGGGCACCCTTCCTGAGCCACTCCTCCACGCCGCCGAGCCGCACAGCCGGGCCGCCGAGACAGACCGCCGCGCCTTCAGGGTAGCATGGCAGCGACTAACCCGAGAACACTGCAACTAGATGGCCTGATCGAGATGCCTCTCGCCGAACGAACCTGAACTCAGTGCCTGTATCCACCAGAGGTCAAATCGCCGCCGCCGGAGATGGTCTGATCGCCGTGACTCCAACCAACGTCGAAACCACACGGCATCAACTCTACTAGCCAGAGAGCATACCGGAAAAAGAGAGCCTGGATCCCAAATGCGATTTGGATCCACAGATCCGCAAAGGATTCTCCTTCTCGAACCTGCCGGAGGACGAGCAACATCACGCCAACCAGAAGGCGACCACAAAGCCCAGATCGAATCAATCTGAGGAGGAGTGAACGACCTCGCTTCAACACGGGTCGAGGACCTCGACTTCTGGAGAAGAGCAGAGAAAAAGGGGGAGACGGCCATAAACTTTTAAATCTTAATTGAATACATCAAGATTTTAAAGGATTGTTTAAAATCTCAATTGAATACCCATAAACTTTCAAAATACAAAAAAATCTTGTAGACTCTTAAATGAATACACCCCCCTTAAGGTGTGTTAATAATAACACCCTTACTTATTAGATAAATTTAAAAATGTTCAAGTAAATCAAGAATATGTGTCTGGCCCAAACTCTATGTTACTTGTGCAAGTTGTAATAGGGTTTATCTTGGAGATATTCGAAGATTTCCTGACAGGACCAGCCCCGGATTTCACTCTGAAATCCGAAGTGGCCCTGCGGGGCCCACCTTAGAAGAAATTCTATTAAAAATTTGGCAGAACTTCCCCTAAAAATGGACTACCCAAAACCTGTAGAAAGACTAGTATTAAGTTCTAGAGAAAAATTCAGCTACCGTCCCCAAACTATTTTGCCAAGGCCAATTTGATACCCAAACTCTCAAAAGTATCAATGTGATACCTAAAGAACTAAATTGGTATCAACGTGATACTTCCGTCCAAAATTTCTGACGGCGCCGTCTGTTTGCTGACGTGGCAAGCACGTGGGTCTAAAAAAAAGTGAAATGACCAATTTACCCTTTTTTCTTTTTGAGAAAAAATCATCTACCGTCCCCAAACTATTTTGCCAATGCCAATTTGATACCCGAACTCTCAAAAGTATCAATGTGATACCCAAAGACCTAAATTGTATCAACGTGATACTTCCGTCCAAAATTTCTGACGGCGCCGTCTGTTTGCTGACGTGGCAAGCACATGAGTCCAAAAAAAAGTGAAATGACCAATTTATCCTTTTTTTTGTTAATTCATTTTTTTTTCCTTTTCTTTTCATTTCTTTTTCTTCCTTCTTCTTCTTCTTTTTAGGGTTTCGCGGCGCCAAGCAGCTTGGGGCTGAATCTTCCAATCGAACCCGATACCGGTCAAAGAACCTGCTGGTGCTGAGATGATCAACGACCCGTCGACGTAAATTGGGGCCGCCGAGTTGTTGAGCGAGACGAGTCGTTCAACTGGAAGGTACCGTGAAATAATCATTTTAGCGTGAAAATAATGGCACGTCAGCAAGATGACGGAGATTTAGACGGAAAGCTGACGGATCTCCGTCATCTTGCTGACGGATTTCCGTCATCTTGACCGGAATCGGCAAGGACTAATTGAGTGAAATTGGAGAGTTTAGGGAGTTTTTAGGTGAAATTGAAACGTCAGGGACTGAAACGTCGATACCCTATAAATATATGGAGTAAACAGTATTTTGTCCTAAATTCTATGTTGAGGAAAAGGTCAAATCACGTCAATGGGTGGAGGAGTTTATATACAAGTATACAACACATTCTAAAGATACCTAGGAGATCTCCCTAAACTCTCCTCCTCAACGTTAAAGTTGGACCCTTTCGGAATTCCACCTCCCTGCCAGATCAGGTGCCACAAGCTGATGGTTCGACATTTTCCATGTGCGTATACCTGCTGCCTCAGTATTGTTCGTATTAGAAAATATAGATCAGATTTACCACTAAGCCAATTAGTTAACAACAGGTGGAGAAACCCACATCCTTACGAGAGAATCTTGCGTAGGGCACCCGCACGGACACTTGGTGGGGAGGGCCAATGACTGCCCAGCAGGGGAGTGTTTTGGGTATTGCACTTCAGAGGGCAGGGGCAGTTTTGGAAAAGATGGAAAATTTCATCTCTTTTGATTGGGGGGCCGTAAAGACACGTGGTGGGGAAACCCCCACCTAAGAATTTCTCCATCCTTACTCACTATATATGTTTCAAAGGTAATCATGTACTCGATCAGTCGATCATGCGATGTGAAACTGTGCTATCACAGTCCTCATCTCCCGGTTAATTTTGTCGAGAGACATGGAGACCAGTCCACAACGCAAAATATACATCAATCAGTACCATTATTTTGGCCAAAGAAGTACCATTATTTTGGCTTCTTCAAGACGACGACACAATTACAAATTGCCTTACAAATTTAAGGGGCTATAAACTTGATGTTAATTTCCATCAACAACTTAACGAGAAATAAGAGGATGAAATATTCCATCACCAAAGGAATATATAGTAAGAATCAGGACTACTGGTAATATAAAGCAGTTGAGGTTTGAGATTTAAGATGATCAATTTCTTCAATGATTTGGGTTGAATTGGTTGATTGCTATGTGAGATACTTGTACCAGTGAGATACTATTATCATCAATGAAAGTACCATTAATAAGCATAGCGAAGCATCCATTTTGGAAAAGAAAGATCCAAGTAGGTCAAACCACCAGCCTGTCTGCAATTTGTGGAGCCATCATAGACCTCGAATGTGTCTCCAATAATCACTATATGCTACTTCAGTACTGCTGTCTGCAACATATTACAAAAACCACACCATAATTTGTAGAATCTCTGCGCCTTTTTTCGATCGTTTTTACCACAGTGACTGTCCAATATCATATCATAGTTTCCTGGCCGGACTCGAAAGTAATTGAGAGTGAAGCTTAATATTGTCTCTGAACGCCATGGAATCATGCACTCTATAACTATACCTTCTTGAATTCGAAAAAAAAAAAGTTTAGATTACAGTTTCTTCAATTGAATGTACCTGTGCAGCAGAAAGAGTAAGCTTTACTACAAGACGAAAGGAAAGACCAGGAACATCATTGTGGGGATGAGCAAGAAGACATGAGAAAACAAGTGGGTGAGGGCAAAATAAATGTCTTTGTTAGGTAGTCTAGTAGTTCTCATAATTTGACACCCACAGAAGGAGATGTATGAACAAAGTGTTACATGTGCGGAAATTTTTCAACGAAAGATGTGGAGGGAAATTCAGGGGGTCTGTGTCAGAGTTTTAATATAATTGTACCTGTTCAGAGTGATGTTGAAGCAGAGGACCCCTTTTTTATCCAGAATTCTGAGGAGAAAACGATGGTTGTATTGTACCCCGTCTTATTGTTTGTTGAAATGCATGACAAGTCTGTTGTTTGCTGACTGAAACATTGGTTACTTGGGTTAAGTGAAAGCAAATATAGATCGATATATATCTGTTCGTTAATGGGTTTCGTGTAATGCTAGTGCTTGAAGACCAACTCTTATAGCTAATGAGCAGGAAGAAATGATTTTATCACTAGGAGTGTGACCATATATTGTGAGATTTTACGTACAAAAATGATTTTATGCAGTATTGATATTGTGTTTATGTCAAAAAAATTGTCTGAATATAGGTTTTAGTTAGTATGTAAAACGAGTTTAGAATAATAGACACCATATCAACACAAAAACAATTAAAATGTTAAGATATGATATCTACAAAGCACTATAGGTGTTGTCCCAACAAGATTGCAAAAATGAAGTTAACAAGTTTGATTTGGACTAGTCTTATTTTGTGTCGCCCTATAATTGAACTCTAAAAAAGCTAGCTATTTCGACAAAAAATGTAATATTTTGCCATATGTTGTACGGTACAACTTGTACTTGGGTTGTGAGTATGATTGTTACCGAATGAGTTGGGTTGTGTTGTTTGTCTTATGCTACTCGTAAATTTTTCTTCCAAATTCCGCATCCTTTAGTAATTATGAAGTTGGTTTACAATAGAGGGGAAAGAAAGCAAACCTCAGTTACACGAACATGCTCCACAACTCTTCAATGTGTTATTCAAAGCTTGCAGAGCTAACGAGGACTTGACCGATTGATATATGAGTTTCATAGCTCATCACACCATTATGATACCAACCAAACTCCACTAGCACTAAAATAGTTGTTAATGATTTTTTTTTTCTTTTACCCAAAAAGTTTAGCTCGGTTAACAGTTGACAACTTTCAGTTGTTTAGGTAGCTCAACGGGTTAGAGCAAAGGACTAAAAATCCTTGTGTCGGTGGTTCGATGGCTTCCGTTCGCCCGACCTGCCGACCCATGAATTCTAAAGAATTCATGGGTCGGCATGCGGGCGAGACAGTCGATTAGCACCTTTAGCCGAGGGTTCCAACCTCTCTTCGCTCCTCATTGAATTGGCCTATCTCTTTCATATCAACATTGAATTAGGTGGCCATCCAAGTGACTAACCCACCACCAACACCAAACCTTTAGGATTGCTTAACGGGTTGGGCCGCCGTGATCACTTTATGTTTCAAAATCTAAACAATGGACCAAAACCTACAAAATAGACCCAACTACCCATATATTTAGCCCGATAACCTTACTTGGGCAAAAGAGAAGCCCAAAATCTTCCTCTTTTAAAGAATTTTGCCCCTTTTGAAATACTTCCCTTACATATACATATTGAACCGACCTTCTTCAAAGTCCTAATACGACATCGTTTAACGAATGGGAGCGTAGGCGAAACCATCCCTATAAGGTGTGTTGGGGGGGTTCTTCAGACCTAAACCCTTTTCAAATCCACCACCGGAATTCTCCTCTTTTCCTCCCGCCAAAGCTCGCCACATAAACCCTAGTTCTACATATCCGATCAAAAGAACCTCATAAAACCCTAGCCGTCAACACAAAAACCCTAACCTCTCTCTCTCTCTCTTTCAACGATGGAGTGGAACCCCCAGGACCTCCACACTCTCTCTCAGTGCTTCGTCAACACCCTCTCTCCCTCGCCGGAACCTCGCCGCCAAGCCGAGGCCATACTCGCCGATTTCTCCCAGAAGCCCAATTACGGCCTCGCCGTGCTCCGCCTCGTCGCCGAGCCCAAAGTCGCCGAGGAGATCTGCCAGGCCGCCTCCGTCAACTTCAAGAACCACCTCAAGGCCCGGTGGGCCCCCGCCCCCAACTCCGACGAGCCCAAGATCCTCGACGCCGAGAAGGACCAGATCAAAGCCCTAATCGTGACGCTCATGCTCAACGCCACCCCCAAAATCCAGGGCCAGCTCAGCGAAGCCCTAGTCCTCATCGGCAAGCACGATTTCCCCAGGCTCTGGCCCACTCTGCTCCCCGAGCTCATCGGAAGCCTCCACAAGGCTTCCCAGACCGGCGACTATGCTTCCGTTAACGGTATTCTCGGCACTGCTAACTCTATTTTTAAGAAATTTCGGTATGAGTACAAGACCAATGATCTTTTGTATGATTTGAAATACTGTTTGGATAATTTCGCCGGAACCCTATTGGAAATTTTCTTGAAAACGGCTAATTTGATTGAGTCTGCCGCCAATGCCGGCGGAGGTAATGCGGCGGCGCTCAAGCCTCTGTTTGAGTCTCAGAGGTTGTGCTGTAGGATTTTCTTCTCGTTGAATTTTCAGGAGTTGCCTGAGTTTTTCGAGGACCATATGAATGAGTGGATGACTGAGCAAAGGAAATATCTAGCCAATAGTTATCCAGCGCTTGAGAATAGTGCTGATGGGCTTGCGGTGGTGGATGAGTTGCGCGCAGCGGTGTGTGAGAATATTAACCTTTATATGGAGAAGAATGAGGAAGAGTTTCAAGCTTACTTGAATGGTTTTGCGCTGGCTGTGTGGAATTTGTTAACAACTGTCTCTCAGGCATCGAGCCGTGATCAGCTAGCCGTTACAGCTATTAAGTTCTTGACTACTGTTAGCACAAGTGTGCATCATAATCTGTTTGCTGGTGACGGAGTGATACCCCAGATTTGTCAGGGCATTGTGATCCCGAATGTGAGGTTGAGGGATGAGGATGAGGAACTGTTTGACATGAACTACATTGAGTTCATCAGGAGGGATATGGAAGGCAGTGATCTCGATACCAGGAGGAGGATTGCTTGTGAGCTTCTTAAAGGGATTGCTACCAATTATAAACCACAGGTTACCAACTTGGTTTCTGTACAGATACAGAATTTGCTGACCTCTTTTGCCGCAAACCCATCTGAGAATTGGAAGGATAAGGACTGCGCAATATACTTGGTTGTATCACTTGCTACTAAGAGGGCTGGTGGCACTTCTGTTACGACTGATCTTGTTGATGTTCAGAACTTCTTTGGGACAGTGATTGTTCCAGAACTGCAGAGTCAGGATGTGAATGGATATCCAATGCTTAAGGCGGGCGCATTGAAATTTTTCACAATGTTCCGGAATCATATACCAAAGCCTATGACATTACAATTTTTTCCAGATTTGATTCGCTTCCTTCGTGCAGAGTCCAATGTAGTTCACTCTTATGCTGCAAGTTGTATTGAGAAGCTTTTGCTGGTAAAGGATGAGGGTGGACAAGCAAGATATACTTCAGTAGATATTTCTCCAGTGCTGCCACAACTGATGACCAACCTCTTTGAGGCTTTGAAGGTTCCAGAATCTGAGGAAAATCAATATGTGATGAAGTGTATTATGCGAGTTCTCGGGGTTGCAGACATATCCCGTGAGATTGTTGGACCTTGTATTACTGGGTTGACATTAATACTCAACAAAGCTTGTGAAAACCCCAAGAATCCAGTATTTAACCACTATATTTTTGAGTCTGTGGCTGTCCTTGTGAAACGAGCATGTGGCAAGGATGCCTCTCTCATATCGATTTTTGAGATAAACCTTTTCCCCAGTATCCAGAAGATATTGGTCGAAGATGTGCAAGAGTTCTATCCTTATGCACTTCAGCTACTGGCTCAACTTGTTGAGTTGAACAGGCCACCCATTCCACAGAGTTACATGCAGATTTTTCCAATGCTGTTGTCTCCTGACTTGTGGAGAAAGGCTTCCAATGTCCCTGCTCTTGTGCGTTTGCTTCAAGCATTCCTTCAGAAGGCACCCCATGAGCTCAACCAAGAGGGCAGGTTGAGACAGGTCCTTGAGATTTCCAATAAGCTTGTCTCAGCCCGTAGTACTGATGAACAAGGTTTCTATGTGCTAAATACTGTTGTTGAGAGCCTTGATTTTAATGTGATTGCGCCTTACATTGGTCAGATTTGGAGTGCACTTTTCACAGTTCTCCAAAGCAGGCAGACAGGAAAGTTTATCAAGTGTCTATTGATTTTTATGTCACTCTTTCTGGTCAAACATGGCTCTACAAACCTTGTCGATTCAGTGAATGGCATTCAGGCCAACCTATTTCTGATGATCTTGGGGCAGTTTTGGATACCTAATCTTACGCTTATTACAGGAGTCATTGAGACTAAGTTGACTGCAGTTGCATCAACCCGACTTCTGTGTGAATCTCAAATGCTTCTGGATGCTGCAGCCGTTGAGCACTGGGGGAAACTGCTTAACAGCATTGTAACCCTTCTTTCACGAACAGAGCAGGACAGGGTTGAAGAGGATCCTGAAATGCCTGAATTTTCAGAAAATGTTGGATATTCCGCCACCTTTATTCGGCTGCACAATGCTGGGAAGACTGAGGATGATCCGCTGAAAGATATAAGAGATGCAAAGGAATTTTTGGTGACTTCATTGGCTAGGCTTTCTGCGCTTTCCCCAGGCAGATACCCTCAAATCATCAGTCAATATGTTGAACCAACCAATCAGGCAGAACTACTTCGTCTCTGCAACTCTTATAACTGCCAAATTGTTTAAGTGAGTATAAAACTGCAAACTTCTTCTTTGCTTTTTGATTATGCACGATTTTCTATTGCTTCTGATGGATAAGTATGGAGCATGTCTTGATTACAATCTGGAACTATTTGTGTTGATATTTAGTTTTGGCCATAATATGTAGCATAAATACGTGAAACACAATGAGGCTTAAAGTTGAGTCTGTTGTAGACTGTGAGTCTGATCTGTTCTGATATCGAAAGGTGTTGCTTTGTTGGTTTGTTTCTAGCATAAGAATGTCTATTGTATCCCGTCTTTGTCGTTATTCTTTCCCATTCTCTTTGAAATTTTAATCCATCCCTTTTCATTGGTATGACCTTGTTAACTTTATCTATTCTTCATTTATAATTTTTTTTTCAAATTGATATATTTCATATTTCTGTGAAGTGTATTCACAATTTATGTGTGTATAAATGGTGTATATCTTAGTAATGTTTTTTTCATTGGTATACTAACATGTGTGCATTTGTTTTATGTATTAAATATTGCCACTTCAGAAACTACAGGTTAGAAGTGGATAACAAAACATAGTATTCTTGGGAAAAGCTATAGATTAGAAGGGTGGTACTGCAGTAATCAATAGCTTGAAAGTATATGTTTACCTGGAAGTACAGTAGATCTGTGTGTAAACATTGAAGAGATTTCAAGGGAAATAAATAATTCAATGATTTGATCAGTTAATATTACTATGGTACAAGAGAAAGTAACAGTATCTAATCGAACACTGGTAGATTAAGTGCTGGTAATAAAAAAAAGGCAGAGTTGCTGTATTGAGGTATAAACAGTAACTCAAGGACATTTGAGTTTAATGATTTCGGGAGACATGTAAGGAAGTTAAATCTACAAAACTACAGTCTACGAAAGTAGTGCTAAGACCACATGCTCAAAATCTGAAAGTAATGAGTGTAGGTCTGAAGTTAAATCTGAACTGGCCAAAAAAAAAAAAAGTCATCTTCTAGATTATTGTGCTTATGGAGAAATCTGTTTGCTCAAGTTTCATTTGGGGAACTGAAAGCGACAGAGCTCTGGTTGAACATGCGCTTTCTTTAAAATTTTATTTGCCTAATATATAGTGCTCTTAATTACTGTTAACTAGAGATATGTAATTATGGGAGATCATGTTGTATGCATTTCTTGGACTAGGATCTTCTTTGTTTAGATGTGTCTTGTAGTGGCAGATATTTGGCCTTGCTGGTTCGGTATTCAGGGGTTTACACCAATATGTTCAAGTGGTTGTCTAGTTGGTCCTCTAGGTATCCGGAACATCTGAAATCTGCTGTACTTTTTCCTAAGCTCTAGCATATTTGTCTTTATTTATCTATCAACGTTCAACATATATGCTGTTACAAGTGAGTGTCTACCTCGGATATAGTTCAATTTGTCAAGTGCATGTAGAAGTTTTTGTTATTGCATGTCAGAGATAATTTCATTAACCTTCTAAGCCAGTTAGGTTAATGCACTTATTTACTAGTCCCCTTTAGATAACTTTTTTTCTACTTCTTTTGTTCCTGTTAAATCAAAATTTAATAACTGCTGCTACAATAAATTATCTAATGGTTGTGTGTGAACTTTCAGGACTTCATGTGGCTATGAAGATGAGGGCATTTTATCTTCATTGAATCTCCGTCAGCATGCATTTGTGAGCAACCATTACTGTCTCTTAGTCAACGGTTGTAGATGAGATTACCGTCATCTCTGCAACTCCTAAGATGTTCTGCAGATATGATATGAGATTTTTGGTTACACTTTTCAGAGTCAGTCTTCCATGCATAGCAATCACCCAGTGGTTAATTGTTATTACATCATCATGGGAATTTCTTCAAGTCCTCTGTTGTCTGCATATGTTGTTGTCATGTAAACTTGCTTTTGTCCAATATTATTGCATGTATACATTATTGCATCGCTATAATTTTAATGTTAATGACATCTCAGTTGGTTAAAGTGAGTAAGTTTGGTATAATTTTCTTGTTTCTACCAAAATCGAGTAATCTTTCTGCCTTAGTTGAAGCCGACATAATTTGTTAACTTGGGCTAGAAGGATTCCTCCTGTGCTTTCCCAGTATTAAGTTTTAATATAGTGGGAGAAGAAAATTGGAAGCTTTAGTTAATTTTTTTTAGATTGTAGTGGGCGCATGTTTTCAGCACTCATGAAATATATGCAAGGGGCCTATCATCAAACTTGTTTCTGGGGTTCCTATGCTTTGCCATATTGTATTAGTGCACTGCATCTGGAGCACAATAGTTTTTGCGCAATCTGCGGTTCCTTAACTGGTTCAAGATCTTGTTGCAAATGCTATTGGTTGTTGCCAGATTACTAAAGTTTTGCACAAGATTTGTAAAATCTAACTATTGTTGTTGTTAGCATTATAAACAATCTTTCTTATTCAATACTAGAACATTCGATCCATAAAAGAGAAAACAAAGTAAAATACTCCCATCACCTATGGAAAGCTTGTGAGACAGTTGTTTTATACCCCATTGTTTATACCTCTCAAGGTCCATAACCTCCTATAGGACAAGACACCCCATCTCATTGGCGGATGGAGACCCAGTCTTCCATCCCATGAGTGCTGCCTAGGTTTGACTGTTTGAGCCCAATGGCCTATGACCCTTTTGAAAAATAAAAGAAAAATGTGAAGTCAGTGGACCAAAATCAAAAGGTTCCCCCCCTTTCCCCCATTGAAATGAAACAATAACTGGGTTTTTCATCAGCCAATGAATTTCTTGCACAAGCACCAAGTGATGTTAAAACAAATGTGTAAGTGATAATAAAAATTAGGAATGCTGTCAGTTTTGCTGGGCTGCTCAACTGACATCCACTAAAGATAATTAGGATTCTTTTTGGAGGATTAATTAGTGAATGGTTGACATAAACTGTATCATATTAAGTGTCAAATGGAGGTTCTTACCAATCCCAAATAAGCCTTGTCCAATCCCAAATATTGGTACATGAGCAAATTCAGTCGTTGGGTCATCAGGTCACCCACTATTCACTGTTTTTTAGTGTTAATTTCACCAACTGGGTCACCATGGTGACCTGCACAGTGTATTTTGTGCCCTGGGTCACGGACACAGTATATTTCGTGACCCAGAGAATAAAAATATACACTAAAAAACAGTGAATAGTAGGTGACTCGGTAACCCAACGGGTGACTTGCTCCTAGGAAAAAAAATTATGATTGTCATGTCTTTTGGGTACCCCCACCATATGGCCAATGGTCCCTATCTATGCTGATAAACCTAGACTCACCATCATCACTGAATTGATGGTCCAAAGGCCATTTCCAATGACCAATCCCATTTTTGCTAACCTACTAGCCTACTTAGAGGTGAGTTTACCTAATTTGAACAATCCTTTGCCATCTATATCTCTATGGCTCACTATGTGTTTCAACGAAAAAAGGTTGTAAATGCTCCAAGGTATTTATGGTGCATGATGGAAACAGAACGGTGGACAACCCAACAACCCTAAATATCCAATAGAGAAAAAGATAACATTATCCAAAATTGTCCAGCAATTTACTTCTGTTTTTAGTCAGGAGCGTTGAGAATTTTAGACAAGTCTTAATAAAAACTAAACTGTTGGAGAACTGACCAAAGACCTTGCACTTGATTGTTCTCCAGTGGTGGACTTCTACTAGTCATATTCTATAATTCTCATCATCCTCATATGAAAATAAGATGACAATAGATTCATGAATCATCGATCCATATGAGAGGTTAGAGAATATTATATACCTACATTTCCCGAATGTCCAAAAAATAATAAGACCTTTATTTTCCCCTATATGGTCATATGGGTTCTCATACAAGAGGTCAAGATAACTGTTGAAAAGAGTCTCACAATCTCACTGTGTGAATTTTAATGGCAACTTTGCATTGTATTATTTTTACTCGTTAATTTTTGCATGTAAAGAAGATATATATGATGATAAAAATGGTCTAAATATGCTTTGATCCGTAAATGAAAGTTTAAATTCATCAGTAGGTTAGAAAAAAAAAAAGGTAACGTATATTTTACTACCCTATAGTTTGTCCTCAACAACAAATCACTTCCTCTACTTTCAATTTTGAAAATTCACCAACCCTTGTCGGGAAAAATATAAAAAAGCAACGTCATCCATGTTCATTCTTCATCCGTTTTTTTTTTGTAAATGCTAACATAACTAACATGGGAGTGATGGGACCATGTCTTTGTTGACAAGAATAACCATAGTGAAAAAAGAAAAAAGAAAAATAATAATGCCCATGCTTGTGAATCCCACCATATGCTATACTTGGGCAACAACGATATCTTGCCATTGAATGAAAGGATACATCTTTGGTACAACTAGAAAATGGTTTAAGCAACATAAGAAATGAATTTCTTTTTTTTCTTGAGTGAAAATATAAGAAAGAACTTTCTAGCATTTTGTTAAAATTAAAAAAAGAAAAGAAAAAAGAATAGTACGATTGAGAATGCTCATTATTTGAACCAAGCTTTTGCATATTAATTTTTCTTTTCACTGTGGTATTGGACCAGCATAGTTCAGCTACTCATGCTTGTCTTTAGTCTTCACATGTTTTAACATGAATTATAACTTCAAACGGATGCCTATCTCTCTCCTCAAATTACATATAGGCGCCAAATTAACTAACTAAACTTGACTACTTAATTATTCTATGTAGGGTTAACCTAGTCCAAATAGTGCTAAAATCTAGGTTGGAGAAAAATGAAAAGAAGTAAAGGAGTAAGGTACCCAAGTACCTCATAATGTGTTAAGGTTTAGGGCAATAAAGAAACATAACCAGAATTGGTCTCCACATGGGGTTTGCATTCAATATCAATTGTCCCACCAATCATGTATTTTCACAATAATTAATGTCACACAAGGAGGGTACATCCCCTAGAGGGAAGTCACTCTCTCTCTCTCTCACATGTCACACACATATACCCTTTAACTTTAGCTGCTTAGCATCAGCCTAACCCAAAGTAACGGGAACAGTTGAAAGATTCTTCCAAGATACCCAATCTTTTTAGGAAAAGAAATAATAGAGAGCAAAGGAGATGCTTAGGAGAGGTCAAAAGAAGCCATCTTGTTAGCATTAGTCACCAAATAATCAATGTTACAACTTTATTTTGTCAATTTTAAGGGATCTAATCTCCAATCTAAATGGAATCTATACAAATGAGATAGATAAGATTATTATACGATAAGTTAATTTAATTTTGTTTTATGTATTCTGATTGGAGTAATTGTATGTGTATGATGGTGACATTAACCCTTGATATCTAAGTGATCCTTAAGAGGTGAGCAAGAGTCATTTTGTTCTTTTAAGCTTAAAATATGCCTTTTGATCAAAACATTCATATCCTAAATAATGGATTCTCAAATAACTAGAATTAATTATTGTGTTTGGCATGGCATTGCTTCCTTTGTTCTACATCGTGTTTGGCATGGCATTGCTTCCTTTGTTCTACATCAAAGTGTCAAAGGGATTTTCTTTTTCCTTATTTTTTTCCCCTTATTAGTGAGGGTGGAGGAAGGAAACGGTTTGGGTCAAAAAAAAAAGAAAGAAAGAAAAAAACTTGCTTAATGTTTGAAAAGATGCAAAGCAAGAATCAAATCTTCATGTGTAGTTTTAGTCTAAAGTTTGTTCTTAAACATACTCACATTATAATCACATTATTCTTTGGAACAAAGGGTACGTGCATGAAATATTTATATATTTATAATTTATTAAATAGTGCCTACAACTATCTCTTACTCAATTTCTCTATTGTAGAAGAAGATTATTAATTGGAACATTTCAGCTATTGTGATATGCAAATTTTATTTTAGGTTCATTTAATTTTTTTTTTATTGAATGGTTTAAAATAATTCAATGTACTAAAATGTCTCGAGCACATGTATTTATTTTACCTTTGAGTCTCTAAATTCTTAGAGTGATAATCATCACTCACCATTTTTTTTTTCTAAGGAAATGGAGACGTACAATTGATATTTGAAGAGCGGGTTATCACCTAATTGACACAATCTGGTCATTTCTTGTAACTAGTGGTACAATGGATCATACGAACTCAACATAAAAATTGACAAAAATAACTAATTATACACAAATCCGAGGAACCTTTCCCCATCTCTCACTGCTTAAGCTAATCTTCTCCGTGTGATAATATTTAATACAATTAGTGCTTTGCTTTGGAGACAATGGTTCTCATTAGTCATTACAAGTCCAAATTAGACTAGATAAATAGTTTAGAAACCAAGGGTGATTCCCTTCAAAGCTCTGCTGCACTCCCCTCCTCACGTCTGGGTCAAACACTCAAATGCACAAACAACATATGAATCATGCATGCGGTGTACATGTCTGTGGTGGTGTTCCAAAAGCATCAAATTTAAAACTGGGCCACCCCAACATCTTACAAAGACTAATTTTTTGGTCATGCATGGGGTTATCAAGTCATTAAGAGATTTGTGATTATTTACTCATGAAATAAAAATCAATAGTTAATTTAATAAAAATTCTTCTATACACTAATAATGTAAGTGATCCAGTATCTATTAGGTTATTATAGTCATTGGTGTTTGTTGTTTTTTCTTTTTAATAACCAAACAGTGCACATGAAGTTATCTAGCTGTCTATTTCTGTTGGTGTAAGTGCACATCGGTGCTCTGAATCTCTTCGCAGTGCAGCGCTCATGACGGATCAATTTAGTATGATACCCATGTTGCTTGTAATATGGGCACAAGTTGAATTGGATGTTTTTAGTATGATCTGACGGACTCGCATGTTTAAGCTTACCTAATGGAGGCAGAAGTCTTTTTTCTTTACAATAAGCTAATTGGGGTGCGTGTGATTGCAACTACAACAACCCTGTAGAGGTTAATTGGCATCGGCGAATCTACCTAGACATGTTTCGGGTGGTGCAGGTGAGTATAGAGTGCATCCAAGACCTAGACATGGTGGTTTAACGGTGGGCTCGATGGTGAGGTTTCTAGAGTTTTGGTTTCATCTTCATCGATTTTTACTGTAGGTCTGACGACATCATTCCATGTTGAGTGGTTAGAAACTAAAGCTCGGGTAGTAGATAATCGTGGGTTGAATCTTCCAAGCTCGATGGTGTTTCGGTTTCAAATTCTAAATGATGTATTAGGTAATCCATTCAGAAACCTGAATTCTCAAGGGGGGAGGTCGCCTTCACTTCTTAAGGATATGAACCATGTTGTACTTTCAATTTACTAGTACTATTAGTCACTCATTCGCTAGTTACTTACTTCACTGTATTGAAATTTACATTTTTACATGACAAACTCCGTTATGCTTCAGTGTTATCTTTATGAAAAAATATTCTTTACCTTACTGCTTTTTATGTTTTTTATTTTTATCAATTTGATACTTTTTTTTTTTATATATAAAAAATGGTGGCAGAGTATGCTACCACTCCGAATCAAGATCTGATTTGGATAAACCTCTCCCCAAGAGGTGTTTTTTCACAAGCGGATGATCGAATGCTGGACCTTTGAATATCCAGCTCCCATTTGCCCAAGTAATATTTTTTTTTTTGAAACGATAGGTAAGTAATTTTGCATCATATAAATTAGATGGAATTACATTTGATTCATATTGATAAATGTATTTCAACGAGTTACCAGATTTACTCATAATAGTATAAGATAAGTTGTAGATCAATTTGTTCAGTTATGGGTCCATACAAGTGAGTGGAGTGACAAAGATAAATTCAGTGATGTCGAGGACCAATTTTCCTGATTCAGAGATCTAGTGAACATACATTGCCAAGATCATGATCTAGCTAGAATTGTTCTGTGATTCAAATGGTTCTTATCTCAATCTCCATAATATTTTAACTGACAATTTGATAGGGAGAATCGAAGATTAGATGAAGAAGAATGAATCAGGATTTGAAAAAAAAAAAAAAGTGAAGAATGAATCAGAGGAATGAGAAAGAAGATGGGAGGCTTGATTAGGTTGAGTTTTTGAAGTACTCAGGTCAGACCAAACTGACTTTCCCAGTTTACTTATGTTTTCGAGCATTCTGACTAAAAATAAGAAGAGAAACACATACAGTGTAGTCGAGCTAGTTTTGTGACTACATTTGAAAATGCCTGACCTTCTATAGTAGGAGTGTAAGACTATCCTATTTAGCTTCATAGCTAGTTAATAGTTCCAATAGTAAATAAGTTCAACGAGACAGTAAAACTAGTAAGAGTAACTCCAACAGCTTCCTTATAATTTATGTATTATAGGGAAACAAAAATCAAAGCTTTAGCCTCTTTTTCTTTTCCAACTCCAACAGATTTCCTATTTTACAACAATCTCTAAAATCTCCATATTCTTCTATAAAATTTTAGAGTTTGCTGTAAATATAGGAAATTTGGTTTTCTCTTTCCTCATTTTCCCTAAAATAGAGATAGTTATAGGGAATCTGTTAGAGCAAAAGATGCTTATTTTTCCCTAAAGTAGAGAAAAATCAAAATATAGGGAATCTGTTGGAGTTGCTCTAAGCAAGTTTAGGTTTGATTTTTTACTTTTCAAAAGGGGTGTTTACTTGGTAAATGGTTCACATTGTTCAAGGACTTGGAAACAAAATGTTCTGTATCGGAGAGGAAAAACTAGTAGGTTCACGACACGTCGGTACGGAACCGACACACCACGTGGCTAAGCTTAATGAGCATTACCACTATGACGTGTCCCGTGGGGCCGAATACCAAGTTTCTATTTATTTTATTATTATTATTATTTTTAATCTTCGGGAGAAGGACCACCCAAACAGATCGGAACGGGTCTCTGCAGTCTCACGCGCTTTTTTTAGCAAGTGCTTAACACGCGTGCAGTGACATCGGCGCGTAGTGGCAAGGGGCGTAATAAGGAGGGGTTTACGAGGGTAAAGAAAGGAATATAAATTCTCTGCCGGGTTTACACGAGCCAATACAATTTGCCTGCCACGACGAGGACAGGAAAAGAAGGCAACGGGAATAGACGCCGTTAGTCTTCGTTACGATTATAGATTACTGGGGGGGGGGGGAAGCATTAATATCTCGGCCGCCGTTATCAGACGGATCAGATTCGATTCCGTGCTTCCCGTGAGACCTATATACATCGTACATTACTAGCTCCTAGGCTTTCTGGTACGATAGCTCTCAGCTAGGAAATAGATGTGTCATCACACAAAAAAACACAAGTAATTTATGAAAACAAAATTAACATATTATCTCAAAAAAGAAAAAGAAAAAAGAACCCTATTTAGAACCAAAAACAAAAAAAACATGTCTAATGTGAATGTTATACCTAATTTTGCAAAGGTTTACAACTATCAATCACAGTCGTGACTTTTGTGTTTATTGAAGTTGTTATTATCACTTCAAGGGTTATTTATTTATTTTTTTGATAAAAATTTCCACGCTATCATTTTCTCTTCTATATTATGCAGGGTTAGAGTTCTCTTCTATTTTGTTAGTTTTGAATTTTCTTCGATCAATTTAGGCTTCATTAAGAACTTTTGACACACAAAATAGACATCAAGTGTGAAAATTTACATATAAGTAGGACGTTATTAGGAAAATACAATTTAAATATATTCATTTAAACATGATTTCAATATTGGTGAGCTAGATGTTGTCTGACTGGTAGTAAGAGCAAACCTAGACAAAGTTTCTTTTGAACAAGCTCAAGGCTCCGTCTATTTCAAGAAGGAAAAAAGACCGATAAGATTGAGCCTCACCTAGAGAGGTTGCTATCTTTTGACCTCTCTTGCACAGTTGAGATGTCACTTTGATGCTTGCATTATCCACCTATTTTTAGTTGTGCTCTATTGCGATCACTACCATATTAGTGTAGTATTGCATTAGGAAAGCTCTTATGACGAGTCACTTAGCTTGGTGGGATGTCAAATTATCTTATTATAATTTCTTTTTCTTTTCTAAAAAAAAAACCTTGAAAACATTTTAAATTACTGTAGAACCTTTATTGGAACCAAGATTTAAGAAATGAAATCCTCTTAACTCACCTAAATCTTTGTAATATCATAAATGAAAATGGGTTGAGTTCCAAAACATTTTATTTAATAAACTGCACGAGCAAACATTTATTTTCTTAAAAGAATGGTGTTGTTACTCATGTTAATGAGGTCATTAAAACCTCAACTCCATTATTCTCTTTTATTGCAAAATCAATTCTTTGTTTAATCTGTATGTTTATATTCTATTGTTGCAAGTTTCTTATAAAAAAAATCACAATTGTTTTGTTTACTGATTACTTCAAGGGGTTTTTCTTTTGTATATTTTTTGTTGTTGTATTTTTAATTTTATCCAAGTGTCAGTATTCTCCACTCTTGTTGAAAATAACATTGGAGTGTCCCATTGTCCAAAGATCTCACACAAACAGTGGGATGGTCCCAATTATTGGTGTAGACTGCAGAGTGATTTTCTTTTTGGTTCTGCTGATAAAAATTGGTCCAGAGTTTCTTTGTATCATGATGATTAATCACCTAACATCCTAGTCCTAACATCCTAGTCCCTACACTGCACAAACTCTCTAGGTCTAGCCGCTAAGCTTATATAAATTGTGGGGAAAATGCTAGCGAGTACAATTATTTCTCTTACTTATTTAGTCATTGTTTTCTATTTCTTGCTAAGTGGGGTGACCCTTTGATCCTTTACAACAAAACAATATATTTTTGGCTATAGATTCCACTCAATTATAAGAGAATTAGAGAAAATAAAATATACCAACTTGGCTTATGATAGATCCCAATTGCAACAAGGGTTGTGAAAGAAAAACTCGGCCTCTTTTTAAAATGTAATAGCACCCACAAACAAAAAATAAAGAAGCAATTTTGGGGATTTGATTCAGGTCAAGAAAAAAACAGAGAAAAATCTGGGAGATATATAGAGAGAGAGCTTCTCATTAACACAGAGAGAAGCCAAAAGGAGCGGTTTTGGGTTTGCCCAGAAGACAAAGCAGAAAGTGGGTTTGTAACTGAAACAGACTGATTAGAGAGAAAAAAGAGAAATCTAGTCTAGAAAAGAAAAGGAAGGGAAAAAAGAAAAAAGAAAAAAAAAAAGAGAGCTAGTAGTACAGGCAGAGCACTAGCAATAATGGCTGCTTGCATAACCGTCCTGTCTGTTTAGCCTTTTTCCCCTCTTTCTTGGTCTTGCTGGTCGCCAATGGGGTAGGCTATTATGGTAATACCATAGTGCGTTGGAGAGGCTGTGGCTGCCCCTGTTTGAGCATTTTTCTTTTTCGCATTGCCTTTCTTTTGTTTGGGATTCTAAATTTCCAGTCTTGTACGGCACGGTGTCGTCGTCGTTGGCTCTGCTGGTTTGTGCTCTGTTTTGAATGGCGCACAGCGAGTGTGACTCTTCATCTATTTCTCGTGCTACTGCCGATACAGGTGGGTTGGTTTGCTCGGTAAGTTAGAGCAGAGAGTTGGGTTGGGGGGAATGAAACGAAGAATGTTCAAACTGTTTTCATTCTGTGATTTTTGGGTACTGAGATTACAGTGTTGGGTTTTGGCCTTGATATGATAAAGTTTGCATCTTTCTAGTTTTGAGCTTGTTTTCTTTTCTGGGTTTTCTCATAAACCAAGTATTTAAAGCCCATAGTTCTGAATTTTGAGGTGTGCATTTTGTATGATAGGTTTTGGAGGTGCTTTGTATACAGAGCTATGGAAGTTATGTGCAGGGCCTCTGGTGGATGTGCCCAGTCCTGGAGAGAGAGTGTTCTACTTTCCCCAGGGTCATATGGAACAAGTAAGCTAGCTACTTCAGTTTTTTTTTTTTTTCAATTCGCTGTTCTATTTTTTTTAGTGTTTACATTGTTTCCTAATGGATCAAAATCTGTTCTTTTCTTCTGCTGCCTTTGTTTTCTTTCTTTCTGAAAATTTGCTGGGTTTTTGCAGCTGGAAGCATCAACAAATCAAGAACTGAATCCGCAAATCCCTCGGTTTAATATACCTTCGAAGATCCTTTGTCGTGTGGTTAACATTCAATTACTGGTACTGTGTTTCAGATCGTAGTTTCCATCTCCATCTATGTGCTTTACAAGTTTGGATACCCTGTCAAATTGGTCTTATTCAAATTTGATTAACTTTCAGGCAGAACGAGAAACCGATGAGGTTTATGCTCAGATCACTTTGCACCCAGAATCAGATGTAAGAAACATATTTTTCTTTCGTCTTATTTATTGTTTTTATTTCTAACTTGCTCTGTTGGTTGCTAAGAAAAAGGAACAAAAGAACATAAATAGTTTGTGACCAAAACTTTTGTAATTCTTTGGTTCCAGAAACTAATGTTAAAGATTCTTTCTTTTCTTCCCTCATTCTTCTTTTGGTTGGTATTTACAGCAAAGTGAACCTACAAGTCCTGATCCATGTGTACCGGAGCCTCCAAAACTGGCTACTTACTCGTTTTGCAAGATTTTGACAGCTTCTGATACAAGCACCCATGGAGGGTTCTCTGTTCTTCGAAAGCATGCTAATGATTGCTTGCCTCCTTTGGTATTTACTCTCATTTTTGTTTTTGGCATGCTAGTGGTGTTTTTGTTTTTGTTTTTTCTCTATCTCATATTCACCTCTGGTTTTCATTTCATTAGGACATGAACCAAGCAACTCCAACTCAAGAATTGGTTGCCAAAGATCTTCATGGGTATGAGTGGAAATTTAAGCATATCTTCAGAGGTATCCCTTGTGACATCAAATGCTTTCTTTATGATTGAATGTGGATATTGGTTTTATTAGTTGGATTATGTCAAATTCTGAAAAAAAATTAACCAGAAGTAGAACCAGTCTTATTAGGCAAGTTCAATCTAGGAACTTTCATGTATGTCTTTGATTTCTGGACTCACGTCACTTTAATTTTGAACCTAAGGTCAACCGCGGAGGCATTTACTTACCACAGGATGGAGTACATTTGTCACTTCCAAAAGATTGGTTGCTGGTGATGCATTTGTGTTTTTGAGGTAAATCCGTCCAAATTGTTTACAGTGTTTTACAGTTATGATTAAGGTGTGTGTGCCCTGTTATAGACTAGGTTTTGTTAACAAACTCCTGTTTGCAGGGGTGGTAATGGGGAACTACGGGTTGGGGTTCGGCGTCTTGCTCGTCAACAGACTCCCATGCCTTCATCAGTGATATCTAGCCAAAGTATGCATCTTGGAGTGCTTGCAACTGCTTCTCATGCTGTCATGACCTCAACTCTCTTTGTTGTCTATTACAAGCCCAGGTTGAGTGATGCCTCCATTTTGTCTCTAATTTAAGAGTTGTTATAACTGGAGATTATATATTTTGACAATTTTTCTTTTATCAGGACAAGCCAATTTATTGTTGGCTTAAACAAATATCTTGAAGCCATCAACAATAAGTTTTCTGTTGGCATGCGCTTTAAAATGCGATTTGAGGGGGAAGACTCACCGGAAAGAAGGTATGTGTAAAAAGTTTTTGGCTGTTAACGTTTTCTTTCGCTTTTAAATATACTCAACTTGATTGAATTTTTTTGCCCAATTTAATTGGACAGATTCACTGGCACTATAGTAGGGGTTGGGGATTTATCTCCTCACTGGTCTGAATCTAAATGGCGATCTCTGAAGGTTAAGATATGTTATTGAGTTGTTCATTGGATTGCTAATTAGTATATTCTCTGTAAGTGCTCACTTTTCATACTTGCAGGTTCAATGGGATGAACATGCCACAGTACCAAGGCCGGATAGGGTTTCTCCTTGGGAGATAGAGCCATTTGTAGCTTCTGTTCCGTTAAATCTTGCTCAACCAGTTGTAAAGAGCAAAAGGCCTAAAACTATTGAAATTGCTTCATCTGGTATGTAAAGCTTACAGTGAGTTTTCATTTTAATAAAAAATTGTGGATCTGTTGGTGGTACTAGTGTCTTGACTTCTATACACCAATTGGAATGTAGAAATTACCACCAATTCAACTGCTTCACCTTTCTGGTATCAAGGGTCAAACCAGTCTGCCGAGCCAACTCAATTAGGCAGTGTTGCTGAAGTCCAAAGCTCTGGTAGCCAGGCTGTGTGGCCCCCGAGGCAGAAAGAGAGCAATGGCAGCAGCTACTCTAGCTCAAGGATCTGTGCAGAGGGCATCTGGCCTTCTTCTCCAAAGGTGAATGTCTCTTTAAGCCTTTTTGCAGACTCACAAGAGGGCAATAAGAATAGTTCTATGGGGTCTACACCACCTAGCTTCCCCTCCCCTCCTTCAAAACCTAGCAATGGCCCGGTGCATGACCAGCTGGAAACAGGGAAAAAGTCTGAGTCTTCTTCAGGTTTTCGGTTGTTTGGTTATGATGTGCCAAACTCAATTACTGCCCGTCTCCGGGAGAGAGAGCCAATGTTTACGACAGTGTGCTGTGGTGCGAAAGGACCTATTCTGGCCGCTGCATCAGAACTTGATCAGGACCTGGATATTTCAAAAATATCAAAAGAACAGATGCAAGTTGTATCAGAGATACCACCAATCGAGACACAAAGCAAGCAGGGATCCACTGTTTCAACGAGATCTCGCACTAAGGTAATGTGCAGAGAGACTGCTGGTTCTGTTTGAATTACTCCACTACTTTTAAGTTGTATCTCATGAGCTCTTT
Source organism: Rosa rugosa (assembly GCF_958449725.1). Classification (NCBI taxonomy): domain Eukaryota; kingdom Viridiplantae; phylum Streptophyta; class Magnoliopsida; order Rosales; family Rosaceae; genus Rosa; species Rosa rugosa. Next base: position 40,035,119 of record NC_084825.1, read on the forward strand.
TTTCTATTGAGAAGGTGCATATGCAGGGGGTTGCTGTTGGTCGTGCTGTGGACTTGACTGCATTGAAGGGTTATGATGATCTAATTAATGAGCTAGAGAAAATGTTTGAGATCAAAGGAGAGCTTCGTCCGGCAAACAAATGGGCAGTTGTTTTTACTGATGATGAGAATGACATGATGCTTCTTGGCGATGATCAATGGCAGTAAGTCACCTAAGATTTGATCTGCTGCACTAATGCATTTTCAATCCAAAATGACTGAGAAAATGTTAACTTTTCCCCCTATGCAGAGATTTTTGCCGGACTGTGAAGAAGATATTTATCTATTCAAGTGATTACGTACAGATGCTAAGACAAGGCAAGCAAAAAAATTCAGCATTAGTGTGTCAGGAGACTGAAAACTAAATACATTTCCTTTTTCATTGTGGTTTTTATTTAAGCTAGTTGGTAGTTGGGTTGCTCATACTTTTGGAGCATGATCTGGGTTGACGATTTTCATGCCAGAAGCAGGGCAACCAGTTAAATCAGTTTTAGTAGATCTGTCAAGTGTGCGGTTGTGGTTAGCATCATTAGTAGGCCTGTAAAGATCCATATATATGTTTGGGATTTGGTGTTTAGTCCTTTGTTGCTTTCATTGGGTGGAAAGCTGTGTCATGCTTTTCATTTGACCATTTGTTTTAAGCTTAGATTAAAAGACTCTGTTAAGACTTACTAGGAAAAAAGGTGATGAGAAACAAAAAGAAGGAAAAAAGGCATGCAAAGCAGGTATGAATGATTGTTGATCAAGAACTGGATTAGGTGAGGAGAGGAAGTCGGGGAACCGTTGGTATCTTTTGCTTTCTAAGGTGTCTGAACTGTGGAGGCAAGTGTTGTTTTCATGAAGATAATCACTCGTTCTAAAAGAAGTCCAGTGGAAAAAGGGTGAAAAAGAAGTGTACAAAAGGTGTGAAATCCTTTTGACAATGACATAGATGATTTGGGAGCATGATTATTGTCTCCCATTTAGAATATCAGTCACCTACTCTTTCAATTGTTTAAAAGAGAAAGAAAAGGAAACTCCAGTCATCCTCCCTAGTCAAATATAGTATGCTGGTCATTGTGGAACTTGGAGAAGGCAAATGAAGAGATTTAATCTGAAAGTGCAGAGAAAGGAGGGAAACATATAAAATCATCCCCATCTTTGACAAGCATGTCTTCTGCATTAAAGTATCTTGTTACTGAGGAAAATTTGCAATAGACTAAAAAAACAAATTGACTCCGTTATCTTGGGAAAATAATTATCACTCACAAAATGGTGCAGTTGTTATTTTCTTTTTTTGGATGGAAATAGAGACGGAAGAAAGAACTCCCACATCTTCTATTATTAAGAAAAAGAGAACGTAGCAATTACAGTACCAGCTTATGAACAAAACCTGTGGACAATGCCTCATGAATAAACAAAATTGAAACAAACAAACTGGAATCAAGAAAAACAAAAACTAGGAAGACCAAGTTCATCTTGTTGACAGAGATGAAGAATGGAATGAAAAGGCTCATCCCACCATACCAAACCAGTCGAAAGACAAGCCGATACATAGTATGACTTACTGAATTTTCCCTGGTGTTCTGCTACATTTCTCTAACCCACTTTCCACAGAAAATCATGAAAAGGAAAGGAATAACAAGACCGGAATATTTTGGATTAGTTACAACTAAAGAAAAAAATTCTCCAAGATTTAGTTTGAACAACAGAAAAGAAGCAGAATAGAACACAATGTCCTGTTTGCTCAGTTTTTCTCTGCTGATATTGTGTCTAGTTTCATGAAAGTACTAAATACACTGTGCTTTGTTTTTTGGACCACTATTCCATATTCCATGGTTTAGACAGGGAATTACATATCGTATTATCTATTGCTTCGTGGGAACAAGAAATTTTAAAGATAAGACTGATAATGACTTGGTGTCAATCTAGCAGAAAACATGGAGGAACAAAACCAGGTTAGCTTATTTAGAAAATTAACATTATTGTTCTCATCCAAAGCTTGTTGAAAGGGAAACTAATGATAAACTAGTATACAAATATTGATTGTTTACTGTCGGAAAATGTTATCTTATATCAGACTTTTAATTTAAATATCATTGAAAACATGAATTCTTGTTTCGAATATAGAAGAGCAACTGGTCATGAATATAGAAGAGCCTATGATATAGGCTGGATTGAAGGGGAAATGGAGTAGGGAAAGATTGTGTGAAAGGCACTGATGAAAGGCACTTTACTATATTTTTTCCCCAGGCAGTTGGAAACAAATTTGTTCTTTGTCATTGTTCTACGTACATTCAGTGTATGAATAAACAAGGAGCACAAAATCGGAGTGTTATAGGGTTATGGATGGATTGTTTAAGCAGTGAGGCAAACGGTTCTATTGTTTTAACTTTTAAATGTATGAAGGTTTAGAGAAGACAACCCAGAACTCTTTGGCAACAGAATGAATATATAACGATTTTTAGGATCGTATAGATCGAAAAGTTGGGGTTTAGTATATGCCAGGGATCATACTATTCGGAAGATGGTCGGATAATGAACAAAAACAATTTTTGAATAAAACTTGAGTGTATGTGGCATATTGATAATTGGCAATTAGAATCCCACATCGAGAATAAATTGTATGAAATGAATGTTTATAACAAATCACATCAATGTTTCTTATTGCCGAGTCTTGTAGCGGAGACTTGTAACTAAGTAGGGCATTAAAGTGATTGGCGGGTGAGTGAATCTTTGCTTGATGAGGTGAGATTGTCTTAGTTTGTTCACTTCGGTGAAGTCGCACTAAGCACGCCCCTAAACCCTCGGGTCAGAGGGCCCCCCACACGATAAGGGTGGGTAGCGAACTACATTGAGAAATCATGACTGGGAGTCGTCTCACAAACTAAGATGACCTCACTTCAGTGTGCTGTTGGGTATAAGCCCTCACCCCACATTCACTTTTTGTTTAATCCGGTGAACTCCACCAAGCATGCCCCTAAAGCGGTGGGTAGTGAACCACAAAATTAAGTAATGGATTAAATTCAGTTTAGTCCCTCGAACTTTAGGCCTAAAATCACTTTGGTCCCTGACTTTTTTTTATAATCAAGATGGTCCATGCGCTTCCAATTTCCATCAGCCTAGTCCAAAATTTGACTCTAATCGTGACGTCATACGTTGAATTGTCACCGACAAGCATGACCCACTGTTCAGTTTTTGACTCTCAATTTGGACAAAATGTCCAAACTACCCCTTAATACTCTTTTGTTCATCTCTCTTCCTGAAACCCGAGAGCTCCTCCTCTCTCTCTCTCTCTCTCTCTCTCTCTCTCTCTCTCTCTCTCTCTCTCTCTCTCTCTCTCTCTCTCTCTCTCTCTCTCTCTCTCTCTCTCTCTCTCTCTCTCTCCCCTTTCCCTCCCTCCTCCACCACGTCCTCTTCAGCCTTAGATCACGACACAATAACTCCAACCCATGTCCTCTTCCAGAAGCATGTCTCCGTCGACTACGATAGCGGCACTCACCACCTCTCCACTCATATCGGCGGCTTCAGGAAGTGAGACATCCCCAAACACCACCGCTTGTCTTCAAGTAGGTAGGCGCAGCATCGACGACGCCCAGAAGATGCACCGGGAAGCGGGAGAATGATCAGAAGAGAACAGATTGTGAAGCAAATTTTGCTGGGTTTCTGTATGAGAGAGAGTTCGAGGAAAGAGAAAGTAAATCTAGAATTCTCTCTCCTCCACCGCTGGTCTCTAAGCACCACAGTGCTCACCTTCACCACAACCATGCTCCGCGGTCTCCAACGAGTCAAACCCAGCCTCCACGTCGTCTGGCGATGCCTAGAAGCCTCTATCTCTCTCTCTCTCCCCCTCACCCTTTGCGATCCCAAAACCCTTTTTTTTTTTCGATTTTCAGCAAAACAAGCTCCAATTTGGTGCTAATTCTCACTGCATCTTGTGATTTGAGCTGGGTTGCTTTTGATTATAGAGGTTCACTCATTCATGATTTGATTTGATTTTGAATTTTATTAGTATGGTTGGTGAGTTTTGTGATTTTTTTTTTTTGCTCATAAAATTCAGGTATGGTTTTTTGTTTTCTTATTTCATGTGATAATCTTGATGGGTTTTTGATAATCTGAGTTGGGTCTGTTGAAAGCTTGGAAATTTTTGATGGGTTTTTGGTAATCTGAGATGGGTGTGTGTTTGATTTGTGAATTGACGGGTTTAAGAAGTGACAAGGGGGAGGGTGTTTGTGATGAGGCGGAGATGCCTGCAGAGGTTGCTGTCGTGGCCGTCCACCGTTTCGAAGAACTGCAGAAATTTCAATCACAGGGTCGTCGGATTTGATGTGAATTTCTGGGTTTTTTTTTTTTTTTTTTTTTTTTTTTTTTCTAGTGTGGATTTCTGGTTTCTGTTGCTGGATTTTGCAGTGATTTGAAGCTGGCTCATCTGGGTTTTATCACAAGGTCGGGTTGGATTGGATGCTTTTTACGATTTTGATTTTGGGTGGCGAAGATGAAGTGAAATATGGTTTTGATGGTTTGGGTGGTGGTGGGAATGCCTCTGGAGAGTACAGAGATGGTGGGTTTGGGGAGATTGGAAGATGAAGGAGAACAGAGAGAAAGAGAGAGTGTAGTCGGAGACTGGTTTTGATGGTGAAGAGGATTGAGAGCAGGAAGTGAGGTAGGAGAGGAGGATTGGGTTGCGCTCATGGTGGTGGTTGAGCGGATGTGGTCGCGCTTATGGTGGCGGTTGAGCTGAGCTGCAAAGAGATCTGAGTTTTTAGGGTTAGAGAGAGGGTTGTGGGATTTAGGAGAGGAGAGAGGAGAAGAGGGTAGTTTGGACATTTCGTCCAAATTGAGAGCCAAAAACTGAATAGTGGGCCATGCTTGTCGGTGACAACTCAGCGTATGACGTCACGATTAGAGTCAAAGTCAAATTTTGGACTAGGTTGATGGAAATTGGAAGCGCAGGGACCATCTTGATTAAAAAAAAAAGTCAGAGACCAAAGTGATTTTAGGCCTAAAGTTCGAGGGACTAAACTGAATTTAATCCAATAATTTACATTAACCGTATTTGATCAAAGGTTTCCATGATATCGGTAATTGGTATGTAGCATTAGATTTAGACATAACTACTGAGCTCGAAATTAAGGAGAAGTACCCCTTTCAAAAAAAAAAAAAAATTAAGGAGAAGTAGCTTCTTAACGTACGGCCATAACTATAGCAATTGAATGTCCTACGGGCATGTATAATATGGTTAATTATATCATCCTAATCCTGCAAACCTCTCTTGTACGTTGCCTGCTTGTTTCGATTCCTAACACTCATTCACTGAATTTTTTTGCTTTAATTTATCTTCCACATTGAGTTAATTCTTGTTCATGTACATTAATGATTCTCTTCCCCTTCTCCATCCATCTATAGCAGTCGAGCAGCCCATAGCTAGCGTCTAGCCTCCTCCAATGGTTGCAGGATGTCCAAATGGGAATCTCCTCTTATGAAACTATGAAGGGCACTTTACTATTTGTTTCCCACTTCCCAGGCTGTTGAAACAAATTTGTTCTTTGTCGTTGTTCTACATTAATTCAGTGTATGAATAGTAAACGTTGAACACGAAATCGGAGTGTTATAGGATTAGGGATGGATTGTTTAATCAGTGAGGCAATCAGGCAAATGGCTTCTAGTGTTGTACATGTATGAAGGTTTAGAGAAGACAACCCCGGCGAACTCTTTGGCAACCGAATGAATATATAACGATCTTTAGGATCGTATAGATCGGAAAGCTGAGGTTTGGTAAATGCCAGGGATCATGCTTTTTAATTTTACTATTTGGAAGATAGTCGGATGATGAGCTAAAACAATTTTGAATGAAACTTTAGTGTTTGTGGTATATTGGTAATTAGAATCCCGCATCGAGAATAAATTGTATGAAATGAATGATTATAAGGAATTATATCAATGTTTCTTATTGCTGAGTCTTGTAGCGGAGACTTATAACTAAGCGGGGCATTAAAGTGATTGGTGGGTGAGTGAATCTTTGCTTGATGAGGTGTGATAGTCTTGGTTTGTTCATTTCGGTGAAGTCGCACTAAGCACGCCCCTAAACCCTCGGATCAGAGGGCCCCCCACACGATAAGGGTGGGTAGCGAACTACATTGAGTAATTATGATTGGGAGTCGTCCCACGAATTAAGATGACCTCACTTCAGCGTGCTGTCGGGTGTAAGCTCTCACCCCACAATCACTTTTAACGTTGTTTTTTTTTTCGACACTAAACCCAGGAAACAGAGAGATTGAAACCCGCGGTGGGCAAGGAAGGCCATCAGTCTTCAGAACTCGAAGCGAGGATGGTGGTGGCGTGTTTTCACGGATGAGCAGACCCACCTTCCCTTTGGCAAGCGAAGCCGATGTGTCAAAGACTCAAAGGGCTTACATCGCAATCACGTTGAAGGATGTAAATCTTTACAAGGGCTCACATGTACCATTGATACGCTGAGTCTCAGTGTTAACTTGTAACTATGCAGGGAACTAAGTTTTTTCTATGCAATTGAAGTTTCTGGATAGGAAGATAAACTGGAGTATAAATGCTATTCTGTGATTTTCATAGACTTTGGATCATATCTTAATGTTTTTTTGATAAAGAAAGAAAGTTTATTACTTATTGATTGATTTCTGGGCAAATGGCTTGTGGTACTTTATTGTATAATTTTCATAGAGTTGGATATCATATTGGTAATCTTGATGTTCTATTGAAATTTTGAAAAAAAGTTTTGACTTTTGAGAAGACATAGCAAGATGAACACTTTGGTAACAGAATGAATATACTGATTCTATGGTCTCATAGAAGTCCAAGTTTAAGGGTTGTTATCCTTCCTTTTACAGTTTTACTATTTGCCTATTTGGAAATATATGTACTAAAACGTTACTTTTAAGAGTATGTGGCATTGGTAATTAGAATCCCACATCAAGAATAAATTTTATGAAATAAATGTATATAAGGAATTACGTACATCAATCTTACTTCTTGTTGAGTCTTGTAGTACGTAGAGACTTGTGACTAAATGTGAATACTAAAGTGATTAATAGGTGAGTAAACTTATGCTCGATAGAGTGCGGTTGTCTTAACTAAGTACACCCATATACCCTTGGGTTAGTTCACTGAAGTCTGAAGTGCATGATAGGGGTGGGTAGCAAACCACAAAATTGCTTAATTTGATTGGGGAGTAGGGCTAAACCGAGCTTTAGCTCCTTCCAAGTTCAACTCGATCATTTCCCACGGATCAAAATGACGTCATAATGGCGCGCTGTTGGCCATGAGTTGTTTTTTTTTTGGATGTACTGTAATGATCTAACATAAAAGGTTCCAATACCTGGCGTGTTATTATATCTATGCATGCCTTAGAACACAGGCCGGTGAATGGCACTTTTACAATACATTTTGGAGGCAGTTGAAACAAATTTGTCCTCTACAATGTATGCATGACTAATAAACTTTGATTAGCGAGGCAAATGTCCTCTAGTGTTTTCGATGTATGATTTTTTATTGAGTTGGATTTCATATCAGGATCTTGATGTTCTATATTTCAAGTGAAATTCTGAACAAAGGTTTAGAGAAGACAAACCAAGATATATGTGAACTCTTTCTCAACGGAATGAAATATACTGATTGCTAGGATCTTAAAGAAGTCGAGGTTTTAGTAATTGCAATGTGCTAGGTATCATGCTCTTGATCTTACTATTGCAAGCTAGTCATATAATGAACTAACATAATTTTGAATAGAATTTGAGAGTATTTGGAACTTTAACAATTAGAAGCCCACATCATCGACAAATTGTATCATATAAATGTTTCTAAGAAGTGATGTCAATTCATTTAATGGCCGAGCCTTGTAGTGGAGCTTTATAATTAAGCAGGGCATTTAAGTGATTGATGAGTGAGTATAGACTTTGTCTGATGAGATGTTGTTGTCTTGATTTGTTCACTTCAGTGATATCGTATTAAGCACGCCCCTAAACTTCTAACCAGAAGGACCCCTCTTGTTGTTGTGTGAGTAAATAGGGCTGGGCACGGTCCCAGACCGGCACTGGATTTGCAGGGACCGGGATCGGGTATCTTTTTTCGGGCCGGGCTTGCAGTTCCAGAGAATGGGGACCGGGTTAAACCCGGACCGGGACAAGCAGGCCGGTTTTTTGGGGCTTTCGGGCCCAACCCGTCCTTTAAAAAAAAAAAAAGATTGTTGAGAAAAGAAAGCCAGAAAGGTTTTTGGCTTTGAAAAATTGAAGGGAGAAGAGATTTGGATTGCTGGGAAAAGAGAAGAAAGGTCCTGGGTTCTTTTAGTTCCTGATGTCGTGCACGACTTGCGGCGACTGTGGCGACGGCAGCGGAGGAGGACGAAGAGAACGAGCACGATGACCGCGCTGGAGTTGAACTTGAAGAGCGAGAGGTAGAGGAAATGAGGAATAATGGACTGGTTGATCTCTAGTTTTTGGAGGAGGAGTAAAGTTGGGGACTTGGGGTTGACTGGCTAAGGAAGAAGAAGAAGAAGAAGAAGAAGAAGAAGAAGAAGAAGAACTGAAGAAGAGAGAAGAAGAAGAAGAAAGAAGCAGAAGAGAGGAGATGAATCGTGAAAGAAGGAAGAAAGGTTAATCGAAAAAAAAAAGAAGAAGAAGAAGGAGAGATAAGAAAGAAGACGCAGAGGCCAGAGAGAAGAAAGAAGAGAGAATAAAGAAGAATGATAAAAAAAATATAAAAAAAGAAGAAGAAGGAGAAAGAAGAAAGAAGACGCAAAGGCCAGAGAGAATAAAGAGGAATGATAGTGATAGGTAGTCCTGAGAAGAGTGAAAAGTAGAAGGACACGTGAGGATAAGTATAAAAGATAAAAAAATATATTACTTGTGTAGTGAAGTTCGGGTTCTTCGGTCCAAGAGGTCAGTAGAAGTCAGAGACCGAGACCAGACCGGCAAGAATGAGTTGGAGACCGAACCAGCCCGAAAGCAACTATTTTCAGTCTAAAACCCGACCCGAACCGGCCGGTCCGGATCGGTTCCTCAGGGTTTTTCGGTTTTTCGGTCATTTATGCCCACCCCTATGAGTAAAGCCAATCTTGATGAAGTGTGATGGTCTTAGTTTATTCATTTCAGTGAAATCGCATTAAACACGCCCATAAATTCTCGAATTAGAAGACTACTCTTCCAACTCGTATCCCATAGATCCGAACAACCTCAATCTGGCTTGCTTTCGGGCATAATCCGTCACCCCAAAATTAATTTTTGTCCAATTTAGAGATGTCGCCGTGTGATAAAATAGCCCTAAATTGGTCACATATAGACGAGTGTAGACAGAGGAAAAGAAGTTTCTTAACGTACCTCATAGCTATAACAATTGACTGTCCTACGGGCATGGATCATATGGTTAATTATATCATCCTAAATATCCCGCAGACCTCTCTTGTACGTTGCCATGTTTCGATTCCTAAAGTAAGTGAATAAGTTTTAGGCCTAAAACTTATTCACTTACTTTGCTTTTATTTATCTTCCACTTTGAAACATTAACAACCCAGACGAACTCTTTGGCAACAGAATGAATATAGAAGTATAGAACGATTTTTTAGCATCATATAGATCGAAAAGTTGAGGTTTACTAAATGCCAGGGATCATATATGCTCTTTAATTTTACCATTTGGAAGATAGTCGGATAATGAACAAACACAATTTTGAATAAAACTTGAGTGTTCGTGGTATGTTGGTAATTAGAATCCCACATCGAGAATAAATTGTATGAAATGAATGTTTATAAGAAATTACATCAATGTTTCCTATTGCCAAATCTTGTAGCGGAGACTTGTAACTGAGGGGGACATTAAAGTGATTGACGAGTGAGTGAATCTTTGCTCGATGAGGTGTGATTGTCTTGTTTTGTTCATTTCGGTGAAGTCGCACTAATTAAGAACTCCCCTAAACCCTCGGGTCAAAGGACCCCCACACGATAAGGGTGGGTAGCGAACTACATTGAGTAATCATGATTGGGAGTCGTCCCACAAACTAAGATGATATCACTTCAGCGTGCTCTCGAGTTTCGTAGTGAGTTACATTCAGGGAATTAAGTTCTTTCTACGCAATTGAAGTTTCTGGATAGCAAGACATGTTGTAATTGAGTATTAGCATGTATGAAATGAATGTTTATAAGACACTACGTACATCAATCTTTCTTATCGCCGAATATTGTAGCGGAGACTTATAACTAAACATGAATATTAAAGTGATTGATAGGTGAGTCTACTTATGCTCGATGGAGTGTGGTTGTTTTGATTTACTCACCGAAATGAAGTCGCACTAGTACCCTCCCTCATGGTTGATTTGTTCACCAAAGTGCAAGATAAAGGTGGGTAGCAAACCACATACTTACTTAATTTGATTGGGGACTTGGGCTAAGGCGAAACCACAATACTTTTTGGAGGCAGTTGAAACAAATTTGTCCTCTACAATTAATGTATGCAATTGATTAGCGAGGAAATTGTCGTATGATTTTTTCTTGAGTTGGATATCATATGATTTTTTCTTGAGTTGGATATCATATCAGTATCTTGATGTTCTATATTTCATGTGAAGTTCTGAACAAAGGTTTAGAGAAGACTACAAACCAAGATGAACTCTTTCTCAACGGAATGAAAATATACCGATTGCTAGGATCTTAAAGAAGTCGAGGTTCTAGTAATTGCTATTTGCTAGGTGTCATGCTCTTGATCCTACTATTACAATCTATTCATATAATTAACCAACATAATTTTGAATAGAATTTGAAAGTATTTGGAACTGTAACAATTAGAATCAGCTGAATCGCACATCGTCGACAAATTGTATTATATAAATGTTTATATGACGTTATATCAGTTGTTTTAATTGCTGAGTGTGGGGGGTTGTAATTAAGTAGGGCACTAAAATGATTTATGAGTGAGTGTATGTTTTGTTTGATGAGATGTTGTCTTAATTTGTTCACTTCAGTGAAATCGAACTAAGCACGCCCTTAAACCTTCGAATTAGAAGCCCCCCCCCGCTTGAAAATGATGGATAGCAAGTTACAGAATTGATGCACATTTGATTGGGAGGAGTTGGGCAAGCACTGCACCTTACTCATATCCCACAAATCAAGCTGACTTCGCTTTAGCGTGCTCTCAGGGATAAGTCCTCATCTCACAATAATCACTCTTTTTTTTTTTTTTTCAGTAAAAACACTGTATCTAATAATTCTAAATTGGTGTTTAGACAATACCCTCCAACCATGAATTCACTATATATAGTGGTCCACTTATATATCGTACTAATACAATTTTGAATCGAATTATCCATCCAACCCTTTTTTATCAAACGTTTCCATGATATTGGTAATTGGTATTCCACATTGAAAACATAGAGTATGAATTACGAAATAAATGTTTCTAAGCACTTGTATCAAACATTGTCATCTTTGAGCCATGTAACAGATGCTTGTAATTAATTAACTAATCAAGGCATTAAATAGTGATTGTTGTGTGAGTAAAGCCAATCTTTAAGTGTGATGGTCTTAGTTTGTTCATTTAGTTAGAAAACTGCTCTTCCAACTCGTGTCCCATAGATTCGAACAACATCACCCTGGCATGCTTTCGGGAATACACCCCATAATATCTTTTTGTCCGATGCCCCGTGTGATTAAATAGCCCTAAATTGGTCACAAATAGACGAGTGTAGACATAACATGACTATTGAGCTCGAAACTGAGGGGAAGAAGTTTCTTAACGTACGGCCATAGCTATAACAATCGACTGTCCTACGGGCATGTGTCATATGGTTAATTATATCATCCTAATCCCGCAGACCTCTCTTGTACTTTGCCTTGTTTCGATTCCTAAAACTCATTCACTTACTTTGCTTTTATTTATCTTCCACATTGAGTCAATTCTTTTTCATGTAAATTAGGTTCTCTAGCTTCCTTCTCCATCTATCTATAGCAGTTGAGCAGCCTGTAACTAGCGTCTGGCCTCCTCCAAATGGGAATCTTCTCTGATGAAAGGCACTTTACTAAATTTTTTTTCCTAGACTGTTGAAACAAATTTGTTCTTTGTCATTGTTCTGCATAATTTAGTGTATGAATAATAAATGGAACACGAATCGGAGTGTTATAGGATTAGGGATGGATTGTTTAAACAGTTTAAGCAGTGAGGCAAATGGCTTCTATTGTTTTAAATGTATGAAGGTTTAGAAAAGAACATAGACGAACCTTTTTGGCAACAGAATGAATATATACTACGTTTTAGTATCGTATAGATGTTGAGGTTTACTAAATGCCAGGGATCATGCTCTTTAATTTTACTATTTGGAAAGATAGTCAGATAATGAACAGAAACAATTTTGAATAAAACTTGAGTTAATGCTATTTTGATAAAGAAAGACAGGATGTTTATTACTTAATTATTGATTGATTCGTGGGGCAAATGGCTTGTGGTACGTTAATGTATAATATTCATAGAGTTGGATATCATATCGGTAATCTTGATGTTCTATTGGAATTCTGAACGAAAACTTTGAGAAGATCCTACGAGGCTTATTCTACTAGTGAGAATCGCAAGATGAACACTTTGGTAACAGAACGAATATAATGATTCTAGGGTCTCATAGAAGTCCAAGCTGCCTTCCTTTTATTATTTGGAAAGAAAAGTACCAAAACTTTACTTGTAAGAGTTTGTGGTATTGGTAATTAGTAATTAGAATCCCATATCGAGAATAAATTGTATGCAATGAATGTTTATAAGGAATTACACTAATCTTTTTTATTGCCGAGTCTTGTAGCGGAGACTTATAACTAAGCGGGGCATTAAAGTGATTGGCGGGTGAGTAAATCTTTGCTTGATGAGGTGTGGTTGTCCTGGTTTGTTCACTTCGGTGAAGTCGCATTAAGCACGCCCCTAAACCCTCGGGTCAGAGGGCCCCCCACACGATAAGGGTGGGTAGCGAACTACATTGAGTAATCATGATTGGGAGTCGTCCCACTAACTAAGATTACCTTACTTCAGCGTGCTGTCGGGTATAAGCCTCACCCTACAATCACTTTTTGTTGTTTTGGTTGCTAATGATCTAACAGAAATAGGTCTTAATACCTTGAAAAGATTGCGTGAAAACTCTGGTGCGGGATTGCTTTTTTTTTTTTACCTCGATAAAATAGTGAGCGTAATCCCTCACATCAATCCTCTTTAATCAAACGTTTCCATGATAATTGGTACTTAATTAGCGGTAAATTTAGACATGCCCACATAAAGTGATTAATTGGTCACAAATAGACTGATTGTAGACATAACATGAGTATTGAGTTCGAAAATGGAGAATAAGCTTCTTAACGTACGGCCATTCAACATGCAGTGCATGAATTATATAGTTTAGGATCCCGCAAACCTCTCTTGTACGTTGCCTTGTCTCGATTCCTAACACTCGTTCACTTTGTTTGCTTTTATTTATCTTCCACATCGATCGAGTCAATTCTTGTTCATATACATTAATTCTCTTCCTTCTCCATCCATCTATAGCAGTTGAGCAGCCCATATCTAGCGTCTAGCCTCCTCCAATGGGTTGCGGGATGTCCAAATGGGAACCTCCTCCGATGGGTTGCGGAATGTCCAAGTGGGAACAAAATCACGAGGCCGACCTCCCTACCAAAGACTATTGTGAATTTAGTCCTGATCGGCCGCATCATCGTAAGGTTTGTGGACAATCCAACAACGTGAACAAGGGGGTTGATTCCGACGACAACATTAAGGATAAAGATGGTCAAAGCAATTAGGCTAGAGGTACGGATGCTCCCGCCGGTCTGGCCACCATCGTATAATTGGTGGCCAGAGACCAGTTTTTGGAGGAGAGAAGAGGCTGTTGATCATGTTTTAGGAAGATGATGATCGATGTAGAAGGATGAGATCGAGTATCTCGCATAAGGAATGTATTGCTTTGTGTAGGCAGTTTATAAAAATTAATGTTTGAGTCTCTCCATCCCGTTTTGCCCTAAATAGGTTCTGGGTTAATTGGAGGATGAACATTTTCAATACAAATTTCCTAACTCATACACAATTAAGTTGCCAAAATTGCATTGGTGATGATATATCCATTTTTATTTTATTTCTGTCTGAGAGTTTTTGTCAACTAATTTTTGTCGGTAAGGTTGCTACGCCGACAAATATTTTGTCCGGGATGATATTTGTCCATTTTTGTACGAGAGTCCATTGTTAGCAAAGTTCATTTTCCTCTATTCTCAAAAAAAAAAAAAAAAACAAGGTTCATTTTCCTCTACCAATGAATACCTCGTTGAATATGGTGCTTTGCCGACGAATATGGAAATGTTCTTAGCCTAAAGGCTACAGATTGAAGAATTCCATCTTCATGGGCTTTTGATAAGCACTTAAGCTAATGATGGGATTCATAAGCATGATTTTGTTACTTGCCATCACCCACTCTTCCACTGGAAAAACGTTTTCATTATTTTTCTGGTTTTTGTTGCTTTCTACTTTCGGTTTTAGAGGGGAATGCCATAATTAAGCTTTAATCATTGTCATCTCTAACACTTACCTATTAAAATTTGGCAATGATTATGGCTTCAGCAAGTGTGTAACAAATTATATCAACATCGATTAAGCTGATCTGACTTCAGCTTAATCATACATTATAATTGTTATTTCGATTTCTTCCACTGCACTACTCCAGCTAAATAATTAAGGAAGTACTTTTCTTTTGTTCTTCATTTGAAACATGTCAAAGATAGTGTACTGAGGAAAAGGAAAACCTGCTGTTTTGAGTTGGTGGTTTACATTAGGCCTCAGTCCAAACAGAGAGAGAAGGGTTACATCTTTTACGTCATAGCAAATCTGCTTTTAGCAAAACTATTTCTTTGATTAATTATGAAAATGACTAGATGGTTTTCTCTTAATTTTTCCCTTGACTTTTGTACCTTGATTATGAGTCATGACAATTAGTACCTTGATTATGAGTCATGACAATTAGTAGCAAAGCTGTCTCTTGAACGCTCATACCACTGCCGTAAATTTTGTGTGGCTTCAGATCTCTGTCATTACTAGGCCTAATATCAACTAGATTGTGTGATGTAGTTTTATTGACTTTCCTTTCACCAAAGTTGATCTAACTGTTCCCATGACTTCTTCTGGCATAACTGTTACCATTTTTTTGATGGTTGAAATAGTAAAGACCAATTTTCCTCCACAATGAAGAAGAAGGTATCCTTTTCTATGATCCTTAATAAGATCTAGTGCCAATTTGTCTTTCTTTTTCTTTTTTGGGTCAAAAGTCTAGTGCCAAATTGGATGCATATTTTTCAGACCTTCAAAATCCAGCTGCATGGTACGTGCAGTTGCCTTGAGAGAATGGAAGAAGTGTCTGGTCTTTGGCGGAAATTGGAAGTGTGACTTTTTCTTTGGAAGGGACTTTGATGGAGTAGCTAAAGTCCAAGACACGGTTCAGTGCTGAAAAGGGTATTATTCTCCAGAACAAGTTGGCATCCTATGCTTTGCCATAACAATCTGGTCCGTCCATGACCATACCATTCGAGCTTGACATTTGGTAAAAATATCTAAGCACTTTGTTTACTGCCACAAGTCCTCATCTGATTAGTTGAGTAGCATAGTGAAGTCATTTTCTTGTTTTCCCCGATAAGAGGGGAGATAGGATGAAAGCTGTGTTGCTTTTTCTACCCCAAGAGCTGGTGCACTACAAATTTAGTATTTACTACGCTCCACTAATTACTAGATGTGACTAAAAGAGCTTCCCTTTTTCTGTGATCACTTTCCTTCTCTCTTCTCCACCGTCTCTCTTCCCCTCGGACACTCCAACCCCAACTCCTTTATGCTTCAAAACACCAAAGAGAAGCCACAGAGAGAGTTAGAGAGCCATGGGATCTGAGGCAGAGCCAGAGTCACCAAAGCTACCCTTGTTCTCCATTTCACACATACAGTCAAATGAGCCTTCTGGGTGTCTAACCCCACCCTTCTACAGTTCAGTTTCAGTACCATTCAGATGGGAAGAAGAGCCAGGAAAGCCAAGGCCTTGCACAGACCTTGCAACCATACCAAACCCAGTTGACTTATCCCCAAAGTGCTTGGAACTCCCTCCAAGGCTGTTGCTTGAGACCAAATTGCTCTCACCCACCACAGTGTTGGAGGGTCCTTATGTGGGGAGATCAAGGTTTCAGTCCTCTTCTTTTAGGATGGTGGGGAGGGACTGTTATGGGTCTTTTAGCGCTGATCATGAGAGATCAGGGCAGCATGGTGCTTTGGTTATGAGCAAGAGTGGGGTTAAGGAAAGAAGGTGGTTTGATTCATGGGGGAGGAGGGTCTTTAAGGGTAAAAGAGAGGTTGGTGGGGCTAATTATGTCTTTCCATCATCTGTGGATGGAGAGAGTGATGGTGGTGGTGGTGGTGGTGGCGGTGGCGGTGGCGGTGTTGGAAAGAGTAGTAGCTTCAGGGTGAAGAACACAAGGCATAGAAGGGCCAGGAGCTTTTCCAGTCTCTCTCATTCAAGGCCTCAGTTCTGGGTATATCTCTCATTCTCATCATTTTTGGTTTCTACTTTCTAGTTCTAGTTGTTTTGTATTCTAGCTTATACTTTCATTTGGCTACAATTATGAATTTGATGGATAAGGTTGTGATTTTGTGTACTTCAAGAAATTGTCTGAGAATTTTTTACTTTTAGTAATAGGGTAATAGTAATACTTGGAACTGAGTTATTTGTAGGTGATGTAAAACTGTTTTCATTTTTACAGGCAACTATCAAACAAGGGTTGAAGCAGGTGGTTCCATGGAAGAGTAGGAAATCAAAACAAGATGGGATTGTCATTTAGACTTGTCTCTGGGCACCATAGTATGTGTCCACGTTAATTACCTGTCAACTGCTGTAGTCATGTAGTCATAAAAAAAAACTGCTCTAGTCGTGTAATATTATTTTATGTGTAAAGAAAAACAACACCGGGCTCAAAGCCGGATCGGGTCCCAAATGTCGGTGGACGTTGTAATCAGTTAGTGCCCCCATAGGGACATCTGAAATGAAAGTTTGCTGGCTTGAAATGCATGCGTGTGGAAAATGTAGCTTTACTCCCTTGCTTTCTTCTCAATTTGCAACTTATCACTGGTAGAGTTCCTAGTTAGGATAATACTGTCACAGATCACTGGCAAAACAAAGAGATCCAGTATCACATATCCAGGGAACTGGTTGTTTTCTTTTGATGGCATGCGCATATCTGTTTGTTTCTACACTACAATTGCTGCTTAGAATGTTAAAGTGGATTGGGGAAGTTAGTGGAATGGAGTTCATCCCCCCAATGACTAGCAAATATGTCAAGTGGCTGGAACCAATGTCAAGCACTATATAAGAAGCAAAAAGAGATGTAGCAGCACAAATTGAGGCAGAAAATAATAGGCAAAACATATAAGCCATTCAAATCAACAACTAAATTCATTAAGTCACCATGAATGAACATGGTAATGAAAACCATTCATATGCCTACAAAAAAATAGAGGATGATTCAAGATGCATCTCCATACATGATTGTCAAGCTTATTACATTGCTCACGAAAATGGAAAAGAGGGGTTCTTTAATTGTCACTTGTATCAATGAATCATATTGCCTCTATTTTTTACCCGTCATACCTGCAACCACCTGAAAAACATGCTCAGGTATCAATATATCGACAAAGAATGCAAGAAACATTAACTTGATTATGTTGAATGTGGTGAAACTATGAAATTGGTATTAACAGTCTAAAAAACAAATAATCCTCTTCATTTTAAATATTGGTAGTTTGGGAAGTTTTCAAATAGTTGAAGCTAGAAAAACTACTTAATATTAAAACATATTTTCTCCTGATGTAGCTCATTAAGTTCTAGCCAGATACATTTAGTCCTCTATCTGAGGACCAGAAGTGAATTCACAAGAGATCGAATCATGTAGACCAATTTTGAGGGAGAGAGCAAGTTGAGAGGATCCAAGAGTTATACAGTCCCTATCATTTTCATCAAAAATACTAGTGGCTGTTAAAGAGTATATAACCAAACCACATTGACCTATCTTACACAAGGAAGCATGTTGAGAATATCCAATAGTTCTACATCTTTCTGTTCCTATCCTTTTCAACTTAGCTGTAAGAGCACATAATCAAACCATGTCAACCTATTATAAGGTGAAGAATCCGTAGGCTTCTGTGGGCAACAAACCTAACTATAGCATGATGAGCATAGAATATACCAGTCTCATAAAATTCATACTCCTTGGAACACGGTTCCTTGAAGCAGCTCAGTAGCTATTTTCTTGAAGTAGGGGAATCATTAATTAGGAAAATAGGGTCTTTTCCATTTCCCTCATAATGGTTTACTCATCCTACTTATATAAACAAAGGCGGGGAAGAAAAAAGAACAAACAACATAATAGATCCAAGTACTCCAATGTGCATAAATTGGTGAATTATATATAAAAATAAAAGTGCACTGCTACTCACATCACTTAAAGCAGGCTGAGGGACTTGCTTAGACGCTTCAAAGGAATCTAACATTGGCCTCACTACAGCTGGAAGGAAGAGTCCTGAAAATTTAATGAACAATAACAGTCAGATGAAGATATGCAAAACTCATATGGACAAACTTGTATAAACTAAAGACATAGGAACCACCAGAGGATATCAAAATTGATCCCTCTCTCATAAGTCCTAACACAATGGAATATAGTTTTCATCCTCGGAATATAACTGATGTAGAAGTGTCCACTTTTCCTAATAGGAAAACACAATTTTAATCTATTACAGAACATTTCTATGGTGAGAATGTACTAATTTTCTTAGCAATGTCACTTCTGTCAAACAAGTTCAAAACATAGTTAGTTACTCTTTAATATATACCAATCTGATAGTTGATCTAGGACGGCTCCCAAAAAGCGCAAGGAAAACCCAAGGACTCTCTCCAAAGATAAAGTTAACCTCAGGACCACTCAAATGTTTTTCAAGCCTTTCGCTTTACTAAAGTCTAAAGTACTGAGTATAAATCTACAACTACTAGTAATTCCTTACTACAAAACCTATGGTCACCATAATCAGGTTTTAATCAACGCAAGCAAAATCCTGCTTGGATAATTAACATTGACCACCCAATCAGTCTAAGTCAAGAGAGGGAAGATTGATAACCTCACCATTTACATCATCACACGCAGGATGATCAACTATGTCAGTCATACCATCAAAATACCGATCCAAACACTCAAGCATGTAATTATCCACAAACCCAATATTCAAATGTACGGGTGGTAACAATGTTGGCTTTTCAGGAGCCTTCAAATTGTATTGCTCTTCTTCAGAATCTAGTGGCACAGGGCCTTCTCGTCCAGAAACCTCCAAAGTGGACTCTTCATCTGACTTTCTGAGTCCAATATTTTGTGCAGCTGTACTAGAAATATCAAGCACAGATGAAGGTGATGGATGAGAAAACACACTTTTGGTGTCTTCATATGAAACAGTTTCAATAGCAGCATCAGCTGATAAATCCTGACTCTCTGATAAATGATTGCCTTGATAATTATGCTTGGTCTCACACACTCCCTTGGCCTTATCTGATAATTGCAACTCTTCAAGATTACTCTTAGTCTTTTGCAATAACTTTATGTTATCAAACTCGACCCTCTTTTTCTGATAAGCCATAGCAGCCTCCTCTGCAGTAGTATAAGTGCCAAGCCATAATCTAGTCTTTCGAAATGGATCTCGAATTTCCGCCGCATACGTTCCCCATTTTCTACGCCGAACTCCCTTATATTTGGTAGCACATCTTTGAGTTTCCTTACTGTCATCGAAATCCATACTAGTACCAAACTTGGTGCCATAGGTATTGCAATTGAATGAAGTCTTTGCAGATGATTCACATGGGGTACCCCCAACCAAAATCTCTGAAACAATGCGCTTATTACGCACTGATCTATTTTTCTTAATATTATATTCCTCATCATCTTCACTCGAACAATCAGTGGCATAGGGATCATCATATATGATGCGAATTCTCTTGGTGGAACTTGTATCCTGGTCTTTGCTTGGTTGCTTCATCTTCAAATTCTCCCGTTTCATAAGAAGATTCAAGCTTTTTGAGTTTTAAAGTCAAACACCTCTAACCCCTTAGAAGAAAGAGCAAAAAAAGTAAACTATAGGAACATCCCAAAAAAGAAAAACCCGAGATGTCTTGCAAAATTCAGTTAGAAAACAAAAAACCTTAAAACACCGAAGTTCTAAAATTGAAAAAGAAGAGTGTTTCTCAAATAATATACTCTAGAAGAAAAACCCTTTTTTCTTTTGTATTTTTTGTTTAACTTAGTGGTAAGGAAAAAGAAGGGAGCTTTGTCTGAGGCTTTGCCTGTGAGACAAGGATTGCATGCAGTAGCTAAAAATAGAAACAAGATGAGTTGTATGTAAGAAAGAATGATGGGAGGTTCACATCCTCTTTAGATTTCCATTCAACAGATCATGTCACCTTCCTGTTTTCTCAAGAAACCCCTATCTCAGTGCACAGAGAGCTAAAAAGAAATAAATCAACGCGACAACACTGTTTTCTCGGCTTTATCTCAGTCTCCCAACTATGTATTCCTCAGTCTCAATCACACCATCTGCATTCTTCATTACGATTATCAAATGAGTTTGCCAATCCTAGAGCTCAAATAGCAATGTTGTTCCGGCCAAATAACCATCTCATTACTCTCCTAGACCGAAGCTACCGAAACAAAACCAGAATCCAAAGCCTTAGATTTCTTGAGCCAGACAATTAAGCACAAAGAGCTAAATGGGTACTAGTACATCAATTTCACAGTCCCTATATAAAGAAAAGCGATGAACTTGGGCACAGAACCAAGACCCGCGTAGCTTCAACGAGCTGAAAAAGGTTAAAGATTAAGTCTTTATCACTAGATCGTTCAAAGAAAACAACACAGAGGCAAATTCATTATCTGGGTCCAATCTCATAATCAAAATCCCTAAAATATATATACACAAAGACTCGATCTTTAGAAAATGCCATTGGAATCGTATATCAGTCTAATCCCAAATCAAATAGGGTTTGATTACTGGAGAGCTCAATTAGAGAGAGAAAGAGATAGAGGGAGTACCAACGCCGGCGATGAGACAAGAAGCTGCGACGACAGGCTCTTGTACGACGAACATCTTAAGCTTCTCCATCACCCCCATCTCTGTTCTGTTCCTCTTTCTGTGTCTCTGTGTGTGTGAGAAGTTTTGTTTTGTCTGCGTCTCTGAACTCGAAGCTGAAAATGGATCTACTTTGATGGGCTTGGATTGAAACCAATTACAACCCGAACCCGACCCATATAATATATAGGGCCAAAGTGTTCTTTTTCTTTCTATTACTATCTCCACCTCGTCCATCCATGATGCAACTGAAGTTTGACTTGAGACAGTCTACATAGTAAAGATTATTTTATAATGTATAAATTCATCGCGTAGACTAGTTCAATATAGAGATAACCAAATTCCATGCATTGATAGTCTACCTTAGTTTAGCTCTAAGACTAATACGAGACTGATATGTTGCTAGAAGGTGGTTCCCCAATTGATATGTCGAAACACTAGTATACCGTATAACTATGCTTACATTTGGTAAACAATGTTCAAAATAAATGGGAGTTTGATTGCTTAGACACATCATTTGATAAAACAATTTTGGTAGATCTAACCATAATCCGGTCTGTTTAGGCAGGGTGACATTATGAAACTCATACAATCATACAAATGTGGAAACTTGTACCATCACACTCAAGATCCAAATGTTGAACCCCAATCAGAATTTACACAATCTCTTCAGTAATCACATCATTTGCAGAAGCACAAGTACCTCGAAATTTACACAGAAAAAAAAAACTGAGAGAAATCTACTGGAATACACAGAGGAAGAGATTTACCAACACATTCCATTTTAAACCAATCAATACAAGAGCATAAAATGGTCGGAACTACTTAAAAAGCCTAGAAAGAAGGTAACATCCAACCCACAGTCCATCCCAGGAGCAAGCCAGCACCAACGAGACCGAACCCCAGTGCAAGAGCAACGGCGTACTTGGAAATGTCATATCCGGGGTTGACCCGCCTGCTTCGTTTACCTTTGGGAACCTTACGCCAGCTCCTGTGCGATTTTCGACGTCTGCTTGACATCCAAGGAAGGACCACTGGGAGAACAGTGGAGCCTGCCTGGTCCTTGTTCTTAATCTGGACATAAAGGGTTTCCAGCTGCAGCAATTGGAACCACTGCTTATAGGCAAAGAGCTGAGAAGCTTGTTTAAAGAAGAGCTTAAAAATGTGCTCCTTCTCAGCACAAGCTTGCTTTGCTGCCTTCTCAGCTTCCCTTGCCCGTGTTTGAGAATGGCACAGTGCTTCAATTAGCTGAGCTTTGGTAGGGTCACCCTCAGTAAGTTGTTGCAGATCTAAGAGATCCCTGTGTATTGTAACATAATTACTCAGAGATTGCAAGTCACCATAAAACTTAAGACTGAGTATCATGTGTAAAAATACAAATAAACGTCAAAAGAGTTATGAAAGCTTGATTAACTCCATTTTGATAAGATTGTAGCATGCGAAATGACAATGTCAGGCAGAAAACATGTGTATACGGGAAATAAGATGTGATTATTCAAGAAAGTTATCAATCTAGTAACTACCTGATTGATGTGTCAGAGTGCTCTTCATCAGCTGCATCTCCATTTTTTCCATGTGTTATCCCAGTATCAGCATATCCCGCATGAGTAGTCATACTGGAAAAACCACTGGCTTGAGCCTTCCTGTCTAAAGATGTCCCCAATATTCCATCGCGGTCAGAAAACCCAATATGAGCAGCATATGGATGTCTCTTATGATACAGTTTCTGAGGTGGGGGAAGATCACAGTTCTCAATATGGTTAAGTGACTTTTGTGCAACCAAGGAGGCCAGTTCATCTCTATCAGTTGTCCGCCACCAAGGTTCAGTCCTCCCACCTCCCATCCAAGGATATTCTGGTTCACAAGACAACTCCTTGGACTGTTCTGAAACTGGGCAATCAATGGTATCCATCCCCATTTTTTCATATGTTTCCCTCATGTCCTTGTACCGAAGTTCCTGTATGTTCTCACCATATTCAGCGTCTACATCTTTCTTTTGGACTTCATAACCTGTCTTCATACAATCACCATCAGTAAATTTTCCTTTATGTTGGTCGAACTCACTGTTTTTGGATGTTTGTTCTACAAACCCAGCTCTCAGTGTTTCCATGTCAGCCTCCAACTCATTTAACTGTTCATAGGTTAAATCTTTTTGGTAGCCATAGTTAGGTTGCATTTGCAGCCACCATCTTGTGTCCGGGGGTAGATTGGAATATGAACGATTCCTATTAATAGGCATGAAGCCAACACCAGGATGATCTAATCCTTCTGTTGCAGTTGCAGGCCCAGCATCCACCTGCTTGGTTGTTGAAGATGAGGATTGACAATAAGCTAATTTGGGAGCTCTTTTTGCATCTTCTTGGACAAAGCAACGATTAGCTGTTCTCTGCCACACAGCCCTTGCTTCTGCTCCCGCCATCACCTTCTAATTGTGCCCATTTGACTCTAAAAAAGGAGAATATCCCAGATATTTCAACAAAAAAGAATATGAAAGCCCCACTACGGAGGGTAACAAAACAACATATGATGCAGAAGAATCTAAAACAGAGCTCTAAAATTCAAATCAACATGATGCAAGTTCAGAGCTGAAAACAAAGCACTCTAATTGGCATTCCTTAGATGCTTCACAGATCCTGTTTCTCCTAATACCAACATATTTGATAACTCAACAATTCACTGATTTCACTTGGTTGAAATAACAAAATTCTAATTCTTAGACTAGATAGTTCTCAGATTGTTAAAACTCTATGGTGTCGATGGAAACCATCTAATAAGAAGCCCGAATATGTCTAAAATAGTCTCCTCTTAATTTTGTTTAACTTTTTAAATAATGTCAGGTAAACCATGGTCAATCCAGCTGCTTCCATTGGGGCTGCAATCACCTCTCAGAATGACCTTCATTTAAACCACCAAATCTCCTTCCACGAAACGGAAACATGATTGAATTCCTAACTAAAAACTTCAAAGCATATTCCCATTTTCTGAATGAACTAAGAAACCCACTCAACACATCTATTTACACAGGTAGGCGGCAATATGTCAGTAAAAACAGATAAAAATCAGAAATTCAAGAACATGCTCATCCAACAACAAAAAGCCAATAATACTTGCAAGACCTTAAAATAAGCCAGACAAGTTCAAGATTGCTGAGAACCATCATTTCCACTCAAGGATTTTAAGCTTGACCATTAGGTATAAGCCTGAGAAATGATATTAAAAAACAGAAATTTGGCACTACGCAAATGGGAAATAAACTAACTTGTGCTTGAGACAAACTTAAGTCATCAAATACCAAACCCCATAAGACACAATTAAACAAAGTAATCCTTCCTTGAAATGTCATTCATCAAACACTTTTCCCATAAGATACCCAAATGCAAATGCTTAAGGTATCTTATTGACCTCAATAACCTCTAAAGCAACAATTCTATAACCCTGCCAACACTAAGCACCAAATCACATTACAACCAATACAGAGGGTAAAAAAAAAAAAAAAAAGCAATCAACCACAACAAAAATCAAACCCTCATAAACTCATATTCATTAACAATGATAGACAGCTTCTTTGGGTGCTAACACTAACATGAAAGTTGTCAGATAAGATTAAGAAAACTAAATAGAAAAACCCAAATTGATAAAAATTCATCATTTCTAAACAAACCCAGATGAACAAACCTGATCAATAACCCATCAAAACACCCAAAATCAATACTTGATCACCACCCACAAAAAAAAAAAAAAAAAAAAAAAAAAACTTAGAGCCTCAAATTCAACAGAGAAAACAGACCTGAAGTAATGGTGAATTGGGTACTACTTGCTGGATCCGATGAGCTCAATTAAAGCAAGCAGAACATACACACAAAAAAAGGAACCGTTACAGTTCTGAAATCTAAGGGTGAGAAGGAAGAAGAAGAAGAAGGAGACCCATTTCAGAAAAAAAGGAGGAAGCTTTGCTTTAGATTTTCAGTTATCATTTCTCTCTTAAAGCCACGCTTGCTCTGCAAGACTTGAGAATTTTCAGCAAGCAATTAAAACCTTCACAAACAAGCAAGCGACGCCGTTTTGAGATTGTAAGTATCCGTCGTGTCGTTTTCACTAGGCTCCATGTTTCATCATTTGGGTTTTTGAAATACTATATTCCAAAAGCTTTAATGTTAGCGGTTTGGATTTTCGCCACGTGTGCAGAGGTGGGAATCGTAGGGTGCTGGTGGATCCACGTAGGAAATAGGATAGGATTGGGGTCGCGGGTCAAGTGAGAAAATGATAGGTCCTAATCGGGCCAACCCGGGGACCCGGACCCAGTTTTCCGACTTCTCCTATGGAAAACTGTAGATATTATTAGATAAACACACTAGGATAAATACAGACAAACAAAAATTGGCAAATTGAAATTTGGGCGTGGAATAGAAAATGATAGAACTCCACAAATTTGGAGCATCCGTAAAAAAAGAGTTTCGACAGATATTTCAAAATTCAATCCTACCTTAACAATTTTGTGTTTCTCAGTCACTCAACGCTTGTTATCCATGTTTAAGCTTATTTTAATATAAATTATTTGTTAAAATAAAACTCACGTTAGATCGGATTTAAATAAATGATACACCATCACATCAGCACTAATGTATGAAAAAGTGGATTGTAATGCCGTAAGATGTCAACTTTAGGTAGGTGGTGTATATCCTGGATCAGATGGGACTGCTATACTATGGGACACTATTTAT
The DNA here is from genome assembly GCF_958449725.1 of Rosa rugosa. Taxonomy (NCBI): domain Eukaryota; kingdom Viridiplantae; phylum Streptophyta; class Magnoliopsida; order Rosales; family Rosaceae; genus Rosa; species Rosa rugosa. The sequence goes on from NC_084825.1 coordinate 40,061,024, forward strand.
TGCAAGAAAATGCCTTTTAAGCAGGATTGATAGGAACCTAAAAGACGAACTTTATGGCCACCTGAATCTAGTTTTCCAGTGTGTGCCCACTGTTTAGACTATAGTTAGGCATGAAATTTAAGTTGGTGATTGAAGAAATCCAAGTTCGGGAAGTCTCCAATAGGTGAAGTAAGATGGAAGCATTGTCGACTTATGGTAAAGGCTAAACAAGGATTTAGAATTTAGATTAGAGACCACAATGGTTAAACCCAGTGTGCATATGCCACATATACAGCTTCTAAGCCACGCGTTTAGCTTGTGCTTTCTTCACTTTTACGACCTGCCCACAGGTTGTGACTTTGGCTTGCACACCCAGGCCACAGACCATGGTTCATGACTTTCCCACTTCCCACACGCTTCTCTTTGGCCTTCTCTCTGTGGGCAGTAAACTTCGACAGTAAAAAGTGCAATATGCTCAACAAAGACTACTGACATATCTTATTGTCTAAACATGAAAGATGTTTATCTTGTGTTAATGTTCAGGACAACGTTTGGTGTTAAAAGGGTCGCGTAGTTTTTGACATAACCACCGTAAAAAATGACGAGTAGAAAAGTTGAGACTGAGATTAAAGAGCTGGATGGACTATAACCGCACTCGAAAAAGAAATCCAAAATTCATTATATTTGAAGAAATTCGCTATACAGATCCTAATATACAAAAGCTATGAAGTACTTTCAGAGAATCCAACATTTTACAAGTAAAAATTTGTGATTTTCCCTCTCTTGGAATTATATACATTGTCTAAATAAGCGAACAAGAAAACTATACAGGAAAGTTGGATACTCTTCCTGGTGCTTTAGCTCATCAAAGGAACTAGGAGGGCAGTAGAGGATTTAATCGCCGACGGTCAATCATACTTGCCTCCCAACAAAGTTGATTGATAAGATTTCTCTCTCCTAGATCACAGTAACAATCTGAAGAATGCAATCACAATTTTTCCTATTGTATCGTACTGGCAAAAACCTTTTAAGCCAGTGACATCTTTTTTGCTATCCAAAATAGGTAACAAGGTTTGGGGCCTCCAAGCTCGAATCTTTTTGGATACAAGCAGTAGGATTCTGACATGTCCACTGGGTAACTGGGGTTATAATACAGATGCTGGAGACCGAAAAGAGTGGATCAATGCGGGATGTATCTCTCACTTCAACCTGAACTTGTGCTGTTTAACAAAATGTCTCACTTTCTTCAATCTTCTGGATACAAGCAGTAGGAATCTGAAATGTCCACCGCGATTATAATATAATACATATGCCGGAGACCAGACATAGTTGACCAATATGGGATGCATCTCTCACTTTGTTCAAACTGAACTTGTTGTGCAGTTAACAAAATGCAATGATTTCTGCAGTTGTACCATGCTTGAATGCAACTTGTGATCAACTTCATCATTTCTAATATTGGTGGTCTTTGAGGTGAACCAGCTTTACAGTTCCATCTCCACCACATGTAAGAAAACCTTGTGAAACAACTTTTATGTCGGTGACAGCAGCCTGTAAAATGTGGATGTGATATTGCTTTAGCACATGCAGCTAGATAAACAGATATATGTGCTTCCAAGATAACAGAATTTTCTTAGCAGGTCTAACAAATAGTTATAAACTTTTAGGTTGAACTTGTAATTTAGCAAGATTAATGCAAAAACAGAAGACTTGCCTGAACTACTCCACCAAAACCTCGAGAGCTTGGTTGCAAAAATGTGTGCCTTTCATGCAATTTTGGCCAGTGATATACCAACTTAGCTCTCTTGGCATCCCAAAGCTTAACATCTCCATCTTTGCTTCCCGTTAAGAACAAACTGGTATTTGGAATTGTGGATATCTTGGTGACGCTCCCTTCACCCAGATTAATTGATCAGTAGGAGAACTAATAATTTGGACATAGAAATAATAAAACACGGTTAATTGCAGTAGGTTATACCTGAGTGAGCTTTTGGTATATACCACAGCATCCCATTCTGATTTTGTTCCCCAAATCTGTTACCATCCGCAGGATGATGATCAATATTTGATGATGTCTTCACAGCTTGTTCACCTTTATCAGTCTGTCTGTGCCTTTTACTCCTTCCAGTAGCAATATACCGGAAGTCGTGAAGTCCAACATCACCACCTTTACCACCAGTCACAATAAGGGGTGAGATAGATCCACTTCCTATGTCATTATCGAAAACAGAAAGAGAGCGCGCCCCACCTTCACAAAAAAGGACGAGGTCAATATATACAAGAACAAACTTTTACTAACAGAGTAGAAACACTTGCAAAAGCAGAAAAGCAAATCTCCTAGAACTTAGCAGACCAGAATATTAGAGAGAGAGAGAGAGAGAGAGAGAGAGACCTTCATGACAAATAATGGAAGCTCGTGAGGTAGTAGGTGGAGCCAATGTATCCCATATGACTACATTAACACTACTGGAGCTATATCCAGCCACAGCAATGATTGATCCACTTGATGTAACATAAGCAACATCCCTGCAAAAGAAATCACAGTTGATTTATGACAAAACCTCAAAAAAAAAAAAAAAACAACACACACACACACACACACACACACACACACACACACACACACACACACACACACACACACACACACACACATATATATATATATATATAAATTGATAATAATAACAATAAGATGATTGAAATTGAGTGTCACTAACCACAGGTCCACAAGGACAGCGAAATAGTGACACATGTCAAGATAAACAATTATACAAAGCCTAATGATGCAATTAATATTAAGCAAAGAAGAACAGTCGAGCTAAGCAGTATAAGTTCACATTCACAAAATTCTTTTGAATAATAGGAACTAATCAGTTTCTAGTATGATCATACAGTACAGACTAGGAGCAAAAATTACTGTAACTTTGTCTTGGATGATTACAGATATTATCTATAGTCCCAAACCGAAACAAAGCTTGAAACAATTCCTGATGCATGACCGTCATTCCCGCAAAATCCCAAACACAAATAAGATGTAAAAGAAAATTATTAGAATTTCGTCTCGAAATTAAAAGTTATATACTACGTACGATGCATGACTGTTAAAGCATAGAGATGATTCTGTAGGACGAATATTACTCCTTCCTCCCACCTCCAGCTGCCATGTGCATACAGTTCCATCTAAGGCAGCGGTAGCAAATCTGTGTCCACAGTGATCAAACTGCAAAGCAGATATCGATGCCAGAGCATAAGGTGGAGGGACATTTGCAGCAGGCAGAACTCCATAAGTTGCAGTAGCTTTGTCTTTGCCAAACTGCATTTATAAAAGTTCACATCAGCTATATGCCCTAAAAGTGACAATTAGCAATTAGCAATTAGCAAGACATTTACAAAGTGAACTTTTGCTGCAGTTGTTATGTGTGTACACCAATACCACCGCATTCTTTATGGTGCATTGGAGAATAATAAGTCTGCACGCATGCAGGATAAATATATTGGAGGCCAATGGAAAAAACAATAACGTCCCATGAATAATTTTAGTTCACCTTCAAGTCATGTACTCATGTTTAGTTCCTTGATCCTAAACAAGTTTGTCAATAAGGGGAGAGATGAATCAAAAGTAAAGAGCTCATATATAAACTGTTTCCTGGGATGATTAGGATATCTTCGCAAACAAATCACAAACAAGGCTGCCGAAGAGCTACAGCAACCAACCAAAAAAACATGGTATACTTGGCGCCTAATCTAGCAAAATGCTATACCATCATGCAATTTAAATAATATGCACTAAAATTACGTAAAGACTAATAAAATTAGAAAACTTTAGAATGATTTTTACTGTCAAAGCTTCGTACCTCCCATAAGTAAATGTGTGTATTGCTAGAACCAACCAAGAAGAAAGGTCTTGATGGGTGACTGGAAAAAACCCTTGTGTTTGCATTCTCAACAGTAGGTGGTGGATCAACAACTTCCTCAAAGTCCTCTCGAGTCTCCCAACCTAAACCAGACACATGCATTCCAGGATAACCTTGATTCCCAAATGCTCCTCCACCTCTCAAGTCTCTTGCTGACCTTGCCAAAGATCCTACACCAACAGTTGCTCCACCCAGTCCAACGTGTGTTCCTTTTTTGATTCCAAGACCAACACCAGGAGATACATATGTTGGAGCTGGCGTTGATTCAGAACCAGCCCACCCGTTCAGTGGCCAATCAGCCTCTGACCAGATATAGTCTGAATGATCTCTATCAGGCATATCATCTTTCCAATTAAAAAATATGATGCCCTGAATCAGAAAGAAGTTGACATTATTAGTCTCTGCATGTGCTCCCCTAATGGAGGCCTAGGAAGTCATGGTGTAAAAAATAAAAAATAAATAAATAAAATACTGGAGACCTAGCATAAAAAGTATACAAACAATGACAGTCATGGAGGTCAAACAATAATTTGGCATACATCCAGGCTCATACTGTTTTTTAAATTCTTTTTCATGACCTAAATATTGGAGGATCATATTGTACTTTAGTGTACACCGCATGCTAATAGAATCAAACAATTGAGAGTAAAAGAATATAGAAGGTGGTAGGCTACTCAAAAATATTGAAGGAATTGTCACGAGATGGAATTTCAGTCCATGACTTACCTTTTGGTTGCTTGCAAGAGCAGCTTGTTTCTGATTAACAGAGTTGAGACACAATGCCTGAACCAGATAGAGAATTTCATTACGAAACAAAAACTAACAAAGCTCTAAAAATCCTGTTACAAAACCTGAACCCTAATTTAATATGAAGACCTTCCGCTGCAGTGATCAATAAATGATATATTATAAACTGCAAAACTTTAGAAGAAATTTGGAAGCTTACCTCCAAAAGCTCCCCATTTCTCTTATATATTTCTTTTGGGTTCAGGAAAGGTGAGACCTCCTTTGTAGCGGTTGTATCTTTCTGCCATCCGCTAAGGAAAGAGTGGCCACTGCGAAATAGACTTCTAGAAGGTAATCCAGCTTCACTATTGGCAGAAGTACTCTTAGGTGTAAGTTCATGGTTATGAGTTTCCTCAGTCTCATCTACAGTTGTGACGCCTCTATATATGTTATTCCATCCTTTAGACGGTTTATGATCAAGGGAGTGAGACCAGTTTATTTTTTCCTGGGTGAAACTCTCAGATATTATTTTAGGATCTGCACAAATATCCCATAATATGTCAGATCCATGTTTTTCACCTATTGTCTCCAATTTGAGCATGTCCTGATTCAAATGCTGATTGAGGCCTCTGGTCTGAGACTGGTTATATTCTTCTAACCAAACAAGAGTCATTACATGCAACCCATTATCCATCTTATGCTGCAGATGTGATGCTAGACGCATCACATGATAAGAAGAAACATGTGCAAGTGTGGTCTTTAATAATTTAACCAAGGACAATGAAACCAACCCAAGCACTTCTTCAGTTCTGTTGTCATCAGGACCAAAATTTTCAGAGCAAGGCACCGATGAGAAATGTTTTCCATCGGGAACGCCAGAAATACAGCCTTCATCAAGTTTATAAGATAACATACCTAGCTTCTGTTTCATTAGTCTGGATATGTGTTGCCATAAACAAGCCCCAGTGATCTGCCATCTTTCATCTTCTGGAATTAAATGTGCTACATCTGTACCTTGAGAACCCTGAAGGCCTGTGCATACATTATCAATCAAAGAATTTTGGGTCAGCGATTCTGCAATCTGGGGGAGGATTTTCTTCAGATCCATCAAATCAACTTCATAAGGTGTATGCCCATTGGTAAATGTGATCAGAAGTGGTTGCATTAATAGGAAGAGAACTTTTGAGTTTTTTTGAAGCCATGCACAAGCAAACTGTACATAATACTCAATCCAATCAATGATGATAAGGGGTTTCATGATGAGGTCTTCAGTAGATGAGACAGAAATAATTTGCAAAGCACTCCTTAAACTCCGAAGTGACAGGATAAGACCTTGAAAGTAATACTCCCAAGCGTTTGAGCTTGAAGATCCACCTTCACCAGACACATTGTTTTCTAAACAATCTGACTTCAGTTTAGAGCAAGTTATACTGCAGGCAGCAATAACGCGTGAAAATAAAAGAGAAGTTTCTCTGGTAGCCTTCAAAAGTTGCTTATGCATAAGAGGATACAATAGGGATCTAACTATTTGGCTTTTATTGAGATCTTGATCTTGAGAAGTATATGCATGTAATATTTCGTACCCAACAAACCACAGCCCACGATTGTACAGTGAGAGCAAGACCTGTAGAATTGACGAGTGGAAAATAAAAGGTCACTCCAGGAAAATATATAATCATTGCATGTAAGATAAACTAATTAGACATCTTAATATCATAGCCTACGAATGTACCATGCTGATGAGATGAAAAGGAACCACTGAAAACTTCTGCTCCAAATGATGAAGTGCTGTGTATAATTTCTGGTGGAAACTCCCAAGAACTTTTACATGTTCATGATTCTCGCACTCATTTATATGTGAAATAGCTCTGGAAGGTGCGACAACAGTATCTGCCCAACTTGGATGCTCTCTTACCAATGTTGATAAGTATTGAAGTGCCAAATCTAATCTGGCAAGGGACTCCACACGGAATGCCACATTACTTGATAACCAATTTGAAGAATTCTTTGGAGAAGGATTCAGAATTCCATTTAGCTTCTCAAAATCCCCGATATCTGATAGAGTCCCTAGATCTGTGTCTCCAAGAATGGTTGTGGGAGATGAAAGGTACTCCAAAGCTTCAAGCTTAAATAAGTATGAGATAGATTAATCACAGATCCTTATAAGAAAGGAACGCATATCATTATTCATATAAATAAAAAATCAGGGATTTGTCCCATCCATAACCTATGTAACAAAATCTAGTTGGGCACAATGGGAGAGCCGGTGCAGGCTAAGATAAAAGCCATATATGGGCAGGACTTTTCCACCTTCTCTATGGATTCCTAGCACCTAGTCATTCAAGATATGTGAATTAGTATAGAGGAGCCTTTTTTGGGCAAGGATAATCATTCTCACAAAGGTCCATTATGTGAATTGGCAGGGAGGCTTCTTTTTCATTTAGCAATCTGATGTAACATATGGGACACATATGATACCTATGGTACTCATTTCAGATCAGTGTATATGTTCTGATAAAATTAAACAGACGAGAAACCAAAAACTTGTGCATTATAAATTATCAGGGTCTTAATGCTACATATTCTAACAGATACCAGATGAAAAATGCAAGGGTCATGGGCTCATGGCTGATTAACGATGAGGCAATAAGAAAGGCCAATTCTATAGAAATTTCAACCTCACTTAAAATCTACATTTAAATCCAGCATATATCATCCAATACAATTGCACGAACAAAAAAATATGTAAACTTACTGGAAGTCCACATCTCTTTAAGGCAGTGGCTGTCATGAATACTGCCCACCTACTCAGGATTGCAGTATTCCGCTCCCCTACAGCATTCCTCATGCTGTTCTTGGTTGCTAGCAATAGACAATAGAGACCAACATTTGGGTCTGAAAAAGCAACACCACTGGACAAAGTTGCATGCATCTCAGTTGCAGAATTTATCTGGAGTCCAAGCATGCTTATAAAAGATTGACAGTAGTTCCCTAGCTCCCACTGCAAATAAATGAGAGTCATCCATAAGGCATGAAACCTGAGAATGCAGGACTGTCTCACAGAAAGTGACCATGTCCTCCAAAAAAAAAAAAAATACTTATGATTATTAAAAATAGGCACCTCCAGAAGGCTTGCTAACCAGGAGTCACCCCTCTCAATTGCAAATGGTAGTAGAGACTTTGAAATTAGGTGTCTCTCTAATGGTCCACCATGCCCTTCAGTAAGCCGACAAATTACAACTGCAAGCTGTTCATCCCCAAGGTTCTTTGCACAAATACTGACAGCAGAAGAAGTATCACCTCCAAGCAGAAAGAAAGCAACAGCCAACTCCAGTTGATGCCTACCCATCAAGACATATGCGTTCTTCAAGGCAGCTGACTTATTTTTCTCTTCCTATAAAAATAAAATGCACACACTAGTAAGATTGAATATTGATAAGAAAATGATGATTACCTCAACAGTCTACCCAGTTTCCCGGTAAAACAAAGAAATAATAAGAAAGCGGTGGCTGTTTTGGGGAGGGGAGCGAGAGATCAGGCTGGCATCAATAAAGACAAGAAAAGTTGGGGGAGAGAGGGGGGGTTTCAGAAAGAAAGTGAAGTTATGCCTCCTTTAGAACTGTTTTCTGTATATTCTTATAAAATATCAATGTATTACCAGTCAGTAACTTTATAAGCACCTGAAAATTGCGTGAAAGAAATGCGACTAAGGGCTTGTCCTTCTCATCCTTGCTAATTTTGAAAAGTCCGGTCAGAACTTGAATTCTATTCAGTGCAATATATAGCAATGCACAATCCTTAGGATCCCTCCTCTTCAGATATTGCAATCTTGCTAGTTTCTCCATCTACAGTGAAATGAAAGTGTTAACGCTGTCTTTAAAAAAATAAAAAACAAAACCGAAAAACAAAGTTTTCTAAATTGCTTATATCATGGAAGAGAATTTGAATTACTCCATTGTATATCATAAATGACGAGGATGAGTAAAGAATATTCGATATCATAAACATAATGATACATTGGTAACCAAGTTAACTTCCTTTCTAACCTTACAGCTCATTGATTATGCAAAACCAAATTTTTTTTTTCCTTGATAACCTTGTCAAAATCATGTATAAATATCCTACCAGCAGTAATTATGGATTACTTGTACTTCCTAACACATATATGCCTTTCTGAGCCTGATAGAAACCAAAATCATTCGGGAAATTTGAAGGGAAAGAACCAGCTTCTCTGGTGATGTAAAAAGGTAGAGGAGCCATTTCCTTATTTTGTGCATAATGTAGTAATATCAAAGACAGAAGGAATTATTACCCTTGAACGCAATTGTGCTGTATTTGTAAACCAAAATCCTACACCCAAATTCCGCATTTCTTGCCAAGACGGTTCATTGGGTAGGAAAGATCCAAACAAATTTTCCTGGCAATCAGAGTGGTAGGCCCATCCAATCAACTTAGAGTCAACAACCAATTCCTCCACGGATACTGATCTACCAAACTTCCGGAAAAAATGTAGTTGCTGAAACCTCAATGCAATCCAGAACCTAAAAAGAAGGAGCATTTGGAGGATAAATGGGTATATATTATATACAAACATGAAATAAAAAATAAAATGTTAGAATCACTCATAAGTCTTAAGAATAACGATATAAATGTGAACTTTTAAAAAATATGAATAATGATCTGACCACATTTTTGAGAAGGAAATTATATAAATACATTTAAGATAGTAATGAGGAAATAGTTCATATAAATATGTTAACTAAACAACAATTCATTGGAGAGCCCAGACTTTCAAAGGTTATAGTTTGATAACATAACAAAGATATATTCACTATAAAGTTTATCAAAATATCGAATATTTATGATTTTTAAGTCTGTAACCACCTGCTGAATATAAAGCATAGCATTAAAACCAAACGCAAGCAACAGGGCAAGCCCAATTCTTTTCCAAAGTGAGTGCTGTTATAATACAAGCTTTTGATGGTTAACCTACCATTGAACCTCTTTTCAACCATTGGAAAATCTCATCAAACTTTCTAATGTGCATCCTATACAGACGAGAAAGAACAACTAAGCAGACCATTACACCCACTCCAGCAACACAAAACTAGGAACGAATTGAATTCAGGATTCAACTCAGTTATTCCAGTAAGTAGAAGTTCCAGGAATTTTATCTAAAGAGAAAGAATAGGGCAATTGGCGGGGTAAGGTTGGCATAAGTTTATGGAATTATTTTGTTGTTGGCTGCTTTTTGAATGGTGTTGTAAAAAGAAATTAATAGGAGCTTCGACAATAAAAATAGGAATTTTGTCTTTGGACAGGGTTACAGATATACCATTTTATTCTGTTTATGCAAAGGGGTCCAGGCTGTTGTTACTTATAATACACTTTAATTGTGTCAATGTAACGCAATATGCTGTCTACTAGGTTATTAGTCATTGTTTTCAGTGTACAGATAGTCTACTGCAAATGTACCTTTTACTTAAACTCTAAAGCTCTCATTCTCATCAAGGCAAAAAGAAAAAAAATACAAAAATCAATTAGTCACCAGTAGGAAGTACCTCCGTCCAGGTTCATCGAGACTTTCATATGCAGAACCAGAGTTCGAATTAGTCATTTCATTGAGAAGATCAAAAATAGCAAGAATCTGCATCCTCTCAATGTTGGTTATAGCTGCTAATTCATACAACTTCTCCAGATGCTCAACAAAGTCAACAAGTCCATATTTTGTTGAAGATGAACTGAACAAATTATTGGAAGCATACGAGTCGTATGTAAACTGGCCAGAGTCTCTCTGCAACTGAGAAGATGAAGTGACTGCATCACCACTCCATTGAAATACTTTATCGTTTGAATCTATTGAGATAATCCCATCAAGAAAAGTTGACAACAAAATCTGTGGAACGAAAATGCTCGACTTTGAAGGGTAATGCTTGCTCCCAGAAGAAGACTCAGAAGAGAGAAAATCATTAAGATGCCTCAATGCAATATACGCGCGCTTCCAATTTCCTAAACACATTACAGATATCATGCTTTATTAACCTCGGTAATTATATGCACTCTTACTTAAACAAAAAGCGTTGAAAAAGCTCCAAACAGGATTTTTATGATGTAAAAGGCAACACAAACTACCACTAGGGAGACAAAATTGTACACACACAGATGGAACATTTTAACCATCATTTACCACGCCGTTGAACTTCTGAATTTGAAAATGATATGCTATTTCATCAAAAAAGTAAAGGGCTGAATTCTAATACCTGAATAGATATTCATAAAGAGGGCCTCTGGGTGGTAAACTGGCAGAGATCCACTTAAATTCTCCACCACTTCAAGCATTGTCCATAAACCTCGCTTGGTACCCCAAGCACAATCCAATTGAGACCTTGCTACAAACAAGCTGCTCAATAGATAGTCCTTTTTCAAATCAGTCTTGAATGGTGTACCAGACTTGCAATCTCTTCTACTCTCGTCAAGTAATGTTTTATCAAATTGTTGAAGTTCACAATCAAAGAAAATTGAACTAGTGTCTTCTTTCATTCCACCTGCAGAATCCATGCAATTTTCTGCTATGTCATTTGACTGACCATTAGCAAGATGTTTCTTATCTACAAGGAACAACCACTGACTATTTACACAAAAGTAACTCTTATGAACAAAGACAGCTGTTGCTCTGGGTCCCCAAAAGAAGTCACAAATGGGAGGGAAAGTATGAGTAGAGGCAATGCAGACCCAGATGTTCTTTTTCACTGATTTTTCAGGGTTTAACAAAGTCTGACCACCACAACGCTCAAGAGAATATACTCGAAACTGATTCAGCATGCAAACTCCCAGTAGTAACTGACCATTTCCCAAAGGTAGCCAATTCAAAGCAACAAGTTCTTGATCAAAGGATATTGTATCTTCTAACACAAATGACCCTGCACCTGCAAGATGTATAGGATCCCATATCTGAAGAGTGCCAACTGTATTTGAAGAAAAATCCTTGCAGATGGTTGCAATCTTCCTACCACATTCAGACAAGCATACAGTGCTAATAGGGCCTTTATGTGCCACAAACATACCCACAAGTTCCCATGGAATGTTAGGAGTTGATAGTTTAGCAATTCTACTCCTCCACAATTTCAAAGAACCATCAGAGCAGCCTGTTGCCATTAAATAAGCAGGACAACTAGAGCATTGATCAATAGTAGGACCCAAATTTTTTTCTATACGCATCAAACTACCCTGACAGACCACAGCAAAACTTGTAACCTCATCATGGATGTATGGATCAGGTATCTGCGATGAGCAAGCGTTTACTTTTAGACAATATCTTACATTGGTGAAAGTACCTTCAAATCCCCACATACTTTCAGGACCATTTCCCGTCTCAAAATCACAGTCACAGTAGCTTCCGGATAAATCAAAAGTATGTAAAGTGATTTCCCATGAAAGAGCTTGAAACCCATTCATCCATACACCCAAAAGCATAAATTTACTACATCTTAGAGTTTTATGACAAGTCGGAGGCAAAGGAATTGTAGAGATACTGTTGGGCCCATCCTCATAAGGACCATGACCTGTAAAAGGTATAGTGCATAAGTAGTGACATTCTATAATTTCTTCCTCATCCTGATGAATTTTTACAATAAAGCAATCAATTCCTCCAGCATGTCCCATAAGAAGAACAGCTACTTCATTTAGTATTGCTGGTGCCCACCTCACGCTTGTATACCTGGAAGATGAACTTTGAGTTGCAAGCTTCCCACAGATATCCCATGTTGGCACTAGTGTTGGACGGCCCAAAATATAGTTGGAAATGGTAGAGAAAAACCAAAAAAGAAGCAATCCATCAGAATCTAAGGAGACAGCAAGTTCAACCTCACAACTATAAGGATGTACTGCTACTTGTAAGATTCTTCCAGCATGACCATCCAAATTCAAGATCCCATCAGCTGAACATGATAAAGTGTTCTCCATACCAGGTTTATTGAGGGTAAGATCCTCTACATTATTTGAAGATTGAGTATACAACAGTGACCAAACCAAAGAATTGCAAGGTAACAACTGAATCAAAGAGCAGACCACTGGTGGACCAGACATGCAGTTCCTCAAGATCACAACTTTATTAAGTGGTAGTCTATCATTATAATTTGAAAGTCCAGTCCTATGAACATGTCCCCCTTCCAGGACTTGTAGTTCTTGTGTCTTCCATAATGTAACCCGGGGAAATCTTACTGGGGAGACATCATCAAGACAGTGTAAAGCCCAAAACTTCACTAGCATTCCAGGACCGAACCCAATTAACCACTCACAATTACCGAGCTGGTCATGTTCATAACCGTTTGCAGAGAATAATTTTTTAGCCCCCGCACTAGCTTTGTTTAGACCCCCAGTTTCTATGGCCCACGACACATAAATATCAATTCCCAGAATCCCATTCAGTGCCTGGTTTATCTCAATTACAGCGGCTACAGAAAATGACCACCTCGTGGTTTTGTGATCATTAATGTCCTTAGCAACTTTTCTTGCCCGTCCGTCATCAACCTCGCACCATAACCTGACAGTTCCATCTAAGCAACTAGTGAGTAGCACATGCCTTGATGGATGTTTTGCATCTCTGCTCAAAGGTTTTCCTGTTAATGGCCTCCATTGAATCATTGAGACAGGAAGAGGATGTTGTAGCTCAGATTTAACAAACTCAGATTTGCCATCTCGCTGGCTTACTAGCACACATTTGCTAGCCTCCTTAGTCAACAATCCTTCAATCAGCCATTTACTCTGATAAGCAGCAGTTGCAAAAGGTCCTTCAACAGACCAAGTTGCAGAGACCAAACTCTGGGGTTGGTCTGGTTTAAACTTCCAAGCAATTTCCCATGACCTACCACTTCTTTTCCATAAAACAACCTCAACGCCACTGGCAATTATTCCATCCCCTGAGCCCGTCCATCCAATTGCCTCCACCTTTGCAGAGTTTACAAGCACTGCATTCTGGCTCCAACAAAAAGAACCTGAATATGAGTAAAAAGACTTGAAACTTAAGACAACCAAACCACATTGTAAACAAAAGAATCCACATACAAAGCCTATTCAACATTCCTACTGAGTTCAAGATCAATATATCAACAGCCAATACTAATCAGTTTGCCCCAAAATGAATGCACAAAACCACAACCAATTTGTAATTGAATGCTGATCCTCACCAACCAAAACAAAACAACAGCATTTCGCCATAACAAATTACCTCAATTTCTTAGCAACCAAAACAGAAAGCATAAAAACTGTTTGCAGCAAATATTTACAAACCCACTGCACTACACACTCATTGAATTCTACTATCAATTCAAAAGCTTAACATTTCGCCTCATTCGAATATCACTTTCTATACTAATTAGCCACCTCATTACTACTATAAATACAAAGTCATGTTGCCAATTCAATATCTCAACATTCAACCTCAAACTCTCTCTCTCTCTCTCTCTCTCAATTTTTCTTAGCTACCAAAACAGAAAGCTTTAAACTTTTCGCCGAAAATAGCTACACAATCTTCCGATTCAAACTTAACATTTCACCGCATTATCTTACTCGGTTTTCTCAGTAACCAAAACCAAAAGAAAGTAAACAACCTACCTTTGGAGCTCGCCGAATCATGCGAGAACACCCAAACGCAATTCTCAGCCGCGGCCGCAACCTCACCGAGGGACGGCATTACCGGCGACCAAGCCACGGCTCTGACGGCCGAGGAGGGGTCGCCGGAGAGCTCGAAAACCTGCCGGAAAATGGGACCGATCACGGTTTCGTTTTCGGAGAGCGGGGAAGGGAAGTGCGAGATCACGAGGAGGGAGGAGGCGCCGTAGGAGACCCATGAGAGTTCAAGGAAGTCCGGGAGCCAGTCGATGGCGGATCCGGGCGGGTCGGATCGGTTAGGGGCGGAAGGGGTCGGGTCGGACCTGAGGATTTGGAGAGGAAGGTGGTGAGTGGGGTCCATGGTGGAGAGTCCGGAATGGTGAGTTTGAGTTGGAGGAAGTAGATGATTGTGTCACCTGTGAGTCTAAAATAGTGAGGACTGAGGAAGAAGAAAGTAAATCGAAACGACGTCGGAGGGAGTTAATGTGGGGGTAGAATAGTTTCTTTTTGGGTTTTTTACTTCAACAGTGTCTGAACTCTTCGAGGACTTTTGAAATGATACCTGAACTTTCAAAGTTATCAATGTGATACCTGAACTCATTTTTTCGTATCAACGTCGTACCTGCGGTCGATTTCCGTCATAGAACCGTTAACTATGACAACGTGTCCAGCACGTGAGGCACTTAATGAGGTTAAAAGACTAATTTACCCTCAAAAGTATTGTTTTTTTATATTTTTTGCTTTTTTTTTTCTTTCTTGTTTTTCTTTTTTGACGTCTTCTTCCCTCTGATTTGTCCCCTCCGATTGGAAGCCATGGCCGCAAATCAGATCTCACCTTCTCTCTCAACCACCCAACCCTTTCCAAGCACTACCTGACTACAACCACATTGAACTCAGCTAGATCGATATGGCTACCTTGCAAAAATTCAAGCTCCTCACCACTCAATGCCCTGTCGTCGCCTGAAGCCCCATGCGCAGCCCATCCGCCAGCCTCGTCATCCACCCCCGCCGTCGTAAAACCCTCAGATTGTTCCTCACCAGCCCCGACCGCCGCCGATTGCCTCGCCGGAGTACCTCGTCTGATGCTCCCACTAAGTACTGATATTACAGCCGTGAATAATCAAAGGCCGGTTCTTTTTTGGACAAACTGATTAGAAGCTGGAATTAGTGAAATGATCATTGCCCCATTGTTCAATAAATCATATACAGATAGATATAGTTATACACAGACACGCAGTCGCGGAAAAATCAGTTTTGGGTTTTCTCCCATCATCACCATCCTTCGCCTTTTCTCCGCTGTTGAGAGAGAGAAAGAGAGAGACTCTCAGTCTCCTTCACTTTTGCAGATTTTGATTCAATTACAAAGACACGGACTATTTTTGAAATTCATGAACTTGTGTTGTGATGTTAGTTGCGGTGAGGAAGCTGAGTGCCACGACGGCGTGGCCCGCCTCCGTCATATCTCCGGCAAGCTGCACAAGAAGGACTGGATTGCCGCTGGCCATATTCTCTCTCTCTCTCTCTCTGATCCCTCTGTCTGAAATCTCCGGTAAATTCCAAGTCTCAGATCTGGAGGCCAAGAGTCGTGAAACCGTCTACACCGCTCCGGCCTGCAATAAATTCAGAGAAGCAAAGCCGTCGAGCAAGTTGTGCTTGGAGAACTCCGACGAGATGGAGTCCCCGGCAGTGTCTGTCCATCAGAGAATTGGATTCAAGTTTTGCTTTGGGTTTTGCATTTTGCTAGGAAATGTCATCATCCCATCTGATTGCATTTTGCAGATGAAAAAGGAAATAGAAATGGAGAAGAAGAACTGATGGTACGACGAGACATGTGAAGAACTAAAGGAAGTGGGAAAGATCATTTTTACCCTTATTTTGTGCCTCACGTGCTGGGCACGCTGTCATAGTTAACGGTTCTGTGACGGAAATCGACCGCAGGTACGACGTTGATACGAAAAAATGAGTTCAGGTATCACATTGATAACTTTGAAAGTTCAGGTATCATTTCAAAAGTCCTCGAAGAGTTCAGACACTGTTGAAGTATATACTTTTGAGGGTAAATTAGTCTTTTAACCTCATTAAGTGCCTCACGTGCTGGGCACGTAGTCATAGTTAACGGTTATGTGACAGAAATTGACCGCGGGTACGACGTTGATACGAAAAAATGAGTTCAAGTATCACATTGATAACTTTGAAAGTTCAGGTATCATTTCAAAAGTCCTCGAAGAGTTCAGACACTGTTGAAGTAAAAAACCCTTTCTTTTTTTCACTTCTTGGGTTTTCACTCTTTGGGTTTGAAATTTTGAAAAATGAGTCGGTACTATTTGGTCCGGCCACAAAAATATAAACGTTTAAAAATAAATTGGAATGTCTTGAGTTCGATTCTAATAGTTGCCCATCAGTGTTAAATTTTGTTGTTACTACGGTATAGAAGAGTTTTATAGAATTTTACTTGTGAATTGTAAAATCACAAGGTAATGAGTTTTTTTCTTCAGAATAACATTATGTTCAGATTTTTAATTATAATTGTCATCCTACAAGAGTACAAAGCCATCCCCAATTCATGGTCTTTGTTAATACAGTACGATAGAGCTAATTTGCTTATAGAGTCATTCTGCTGTACGGAGTTTGTACGTCTTCTGGGACCTAAACGAATCTTGATCCATGGTAGGTTGATCATTGGACTAGGACTTGGCTTTAACGTATTTTGGTCATTCCTGAGTACTATGGAGATTTTGTACGAGATGGCAAAAATCGTGATTCCATAATGGAGAAGAAAATCATGATTTAACTGAGATAATAATGTAGATTCTTGAACAATTTTAATCAGTATCCCAAAGCATCACAAACGGATCGACAAGCTCGTCGAGAACTCCGTTAACAACGGACCCAACTGATAAATAAACAATAAGTTGTGTAAATTTTTTTACACACCGTTATAGTGGGACCCTTGCATTTTTCTAATCTGGGACCCTTGCATCTTATATAGTGGGACCCATGCATTTTTATTCAACTCATAAGGACTTTTTTTTTTTTTTTGAGAAATCAACTTAGAAGGACTTGCAAAAAACAAAAGAAGTTAGCCGGTTTTCCAAAGGAATGGCCAGGATTGTCCAGATGAAATCAATGGACCAAAAAAAAGAAAAGCTATGCAAGTTAGCCAGTTCCCAGACAAAGCCTTTTAATCACAGTAGACAAAAGACTTGACCAATCCAGTGATTAGAAGCCCAGATAATAAAATCAGGCCTCGGAGGACAAAGCCAACTCTCACCACATTTACTCAGAAGACTAGTCCAGATCCCACGGCTGTAAGGACACTCAAAAGAATAGGTGATAATGAGATTCAAAATCAGACCTACAAAGAATGCATTGAAGATCAATATCAGGTCTATGAGCATTGAAGATCAATCTATAAGCATGAATTCTATCCTTGGTCGCCATGCGGCCTCTAACAGCAAGCCATAAGATAAAAGCCAATCTTGGAACCACACCAGATTAGTCCAAGACACAAGAGGCTTGCAAAGGCAAAAATTTGTCAAGAAGATGTGAATGTGAAAAGGTCATGGATACAGGACATTGAACTGGACAAGATGGACAAGAGGACAAAAGGTCATTCTAGCTAGGACAAAAGGTCATTCAAGAATCCAATGCTAAAAAAAAAGCAGCAGCAGAAACTGAGAACTTCATTCTTTCTTCTTCAGCTGATCAGCTCTTTGCCATACTTTCACTTCTTCATTCTTCACTTTGTCAGCTGATCAGTTCTTTGCCATTCAGCTCTTGCCTATACAAAACACAACTCATCAGCTATATTCAAAATGACTAGTTGCAGATAAATGCAGATACAAACAGTGCAGAACTGCAGATACAATCAGTCCAAATTGAATATTAAGCAAATCAATCCTTGCATGATTAACCAACACATATTCAACAACTTTCAACACAAACCAACAAAAATAACCAAAGTACTGTTCGCAAAAAGAACAAAACAGAAACTCATAATCTGCAGGCATAAGAAAACTTTAATATGCAGTCATTAAGCATACACACACAGCCTTAGTAACTTTAATGCTACAAAACATTCTTGTTCCATTCCTACTCAACAGATATTTACACAAAATGGTGCACATATTCAGAAAACTGTAAATCCTAACGAACATATATTGTTGAAAAGAGCACTTCTTTTAGAAAAACTTCCACACTTGTATGACAGAAGTATAACACAACTGAAACAATACCGCAGACAAACACTAAAGACAACAATTTAAAAAGCCATGGCCTTCAGCAACAACCCCCCTTCCTTCACACTAATTTTTCTTCTGTATTCCTCTGGTTGGTCATGTACCAGTTCTTACCAACACTTAATCAGACTCAAATCTGAATACTTGCACTTAAAATATCCATAAAGCCTAAATATAAAGTTTCTCAGAAGTCACCTTCAGACCCCACACAAAATTAACTTCAGAAGTCACTCACAGGAACATATCAAAGATTGGGGCATTGATAACAAAAACTCATCAACAGAAAAAAGATCAATCAACAAAATAGAAAACCCAATTCATGAAAATCATGCATAAACCCCAAAGAACAAAGAAAACACAGAAACAACCCCCTTCCTTTCAACTTCTTAAAACATTTGAATTCAAACCCAATTCTTCCCAAGTCTTAGAAATTTACCTAGAGGATGGTGGTGGGTTTGAGCCAGATGCTCTTCCCACCTAACATGAACATCTTCACAGGCAGAGGTCCCTCACCAAGCACACCTTTTGCCATTTCTGGAGTGTGAAATGTAACCCACGCATGGAGCGGGGGATTTTGCTCATCCATTGTTATAGAATGGATGACATCCCCATAGTTACTGTAAAAGCAACACACAATCAACAATTGGTAATTCAAATCATCTGATACACTAGACACAATTAATAGCTACCCATAGAAATCACAAGAATTTATATTCTTCCCCTCACATTTTTCATTGAGAGGCAAAGGATTCAATCCTTTTAAGAACTAAAGTTTTTGTTTGGAATGAATATTAATCAAACCGAAAGACCTTTTAACTATATAAGGGGTCAAGTAAAGTGTCAACTGTCACTTGACTAAGATTGATGAACCCTCTCTGCGCTAATTAGTTCCAAGATCACAATCTTCCTAACCTCCCTCCAGTACTCAACATAGAAATGATAGACTAACATAGGTAAGCTTTTGCAAGCCTCTCTTGCCATTTGTGCTTGTGAGACTACTAAATTAGATACTGAGCCTAATTGCAGAACATTAGGGATCGATCCATATCCATCAGAAACGTGTTCAAGGACAGAATGGGGTAAAATCATTACAGAGATGGTATGCCTAATCAAAAGCAACAATTCAAAGGGTATTAGCAAAACAATGAGTGGGAGCACCATGGATACTGATCGATATGCAATAAGAACGTACACACGGCTAAGTTTTGTCTCGAACTTAAGCCAGAACACAAAAATGGATTGTGTCAAGAAACGAGAGTTCCCTTTTTCTTATTTAAACCGGAATAAAAGGACTAACTAAGATAGAAATGGCACTTTGTTTCGATACCATTTGTTTATATATCATAGAAATTGAAAAAGTTATTTTTGTTTATCACAATAACAAGAAAAAAATTTTAATTTTTCTTTACACGAAGAACAGTAGTTTACCTCCAGAAAAAGTAATATAATACACGTCATCGGTTGAAGCTGCTGGCTTCCTCCGGCAGAAAGTGGCGAACAGTGTGCATTCATCTATTAGATATACGATAAAAAGTTAAAAGTTAATAACTTTAATCTTTTAACTTCCTTAACTGCAAAAGAGATTTTACTTACCTTCAAAAGTGGCGTGATGTGGGGTGTCCATCAATGGGGTATCGATCAATGGCTTCAAGGCTCTTGATTCACCTGAAATGAAATTATGAATCAAGATTCAGAATTAGGAAAATTAAGAGCTAGAGCAGAAGCTTTAGAATTGGGGCAACTCAACCCAAATCTTTTTACTTAAAAGAAAAAGTATGAACCTTTGGCTTACCATAGTAATTCTTTGCACTATAATCTCTCATGGAAGGCTTGCTAGGCTTCTGGAAATGGCCATTTCTCCTCAGCTTTCCCACTGAGAGAGAGAGAAAGCAAAGTAAAGGTGAATTCCAAGAAAAACAAACAAGAAAAGAAAGGAAATGAGGAAGAGGGGTTTTCACCCATGGTTAAATCTTGAATTTCTGAGATAAATTTCGATGAGATGAGGAAATGTAGTTGAGCTCTGTGCAAGCACTCTGTTTCTGTTTCTGTTTCTGTTTCTGGTTTTTATAACTAACTCGAGGAAGAAGAAGAAGAAATGGAGGGAACGCTTACCTCGGCACGTGCGATGCACAAGAGTCGGTTTTAAAAAACGACATGTCGCTCATATCGTCTTATTTAGTCTTTCTCTTTCTCCCGTAGTCGCAACTTTGGGCCAACGCAACTTTAGAATCTCCAATTTATTTTTTTTGAAAGGGAGAATCTCCAATTTATAGGTCTTGTAAACTTTTTCGACCAAAAGAAAGAAGGAAAAAAGAACAAACAAACAAATGATCTTTGGGTAAAAGACAAAAAAAAAAAAAATCAAATAAGGGAGGAACTATCTCTAAGAAAATAACTTCATATGGAGGAGTTGAAGATAAAATTACCAATGCAATAGGAACTTTAAGTGGCTTATAGAAAAGAAGCGGCCCGTATTTATTTTCTAAAATATGGCGCACTACGATTGTGTGTTTAGGCAAGTGGAAAAAAACAAAAAGCACACAATCAAATTTAGTTGAATCAAAACCTACTATATACTACACATAGATAATTAATCAAAAGAGGCAAATTTGGGTGACGAAAACACAGATAATTAATCAAATCTCGATAAAAAAACATAGACAATTAATCAAAGAGACAAATTTCGGTGACAAACATGAAGCGTGACGTGGGGTACCCATTTGTCGGTAGTGAGAGTTGTTCGTTTTTAGTCCTATAAACAAAGCACTGAAACCATTAAATTAAACTAGAAATGTTGTGATTATGATAAAGCAGTTAAATTTTACGAGAAAACCCATCATAGAATTTGATTGATAGAGATTCAATGGCCTAGGAACTGTTATTTTCGAGAAATGCTCATGATTTCCAGAAATGCAAAAGGTTTGAGGAGAGAGAGAGAGAGAGAGATTTCTTACGTAGAAGGGCAAAATCATCAGAGAATAAATTATTTTGAAGATGCAAGTGGCTTTATATGTACAGGAAAAATAAGGTGGCCTTATGGTTAATTAAAGTTTCAAAATGACACTTATGAGTAATTTTCTAAAATAATATATGTGTAAGTACACACCGCTGATTAGATTGCCTATCCAGATGTCCTAATTGATCTAGTAGACTCCCTAACGTGGAAGATAATTATCTTCACTCAAGTTTCAAGGTTTCCAATTCGTGACGGATTCGACCTAATTAGCATATGCTTATTATCTCAATTTCAAGGTTTCCAAATCCGTGAAGGATTGGACCCAAGCACATGCTTATATATAGATCGATCGATAGATCAAAGCTCATAGATGAAAACAAAGCACGCAGGAACCCTAGACAAGAGAAAATATCGATCATGGCTTTAGAAGCAACAAGGCCTCACTTGCCCGATCTTGTCATCCACCAAATCCTCCAATTCCTTCCCACTAGATCTGCTGTGCGCTTGAGCTTTCTTTCCAAGCAATGGGAAGGTGTATGGTCTTCGGCCCCAATAATAGATTTCGATGAGGGAGGTGAGGATGGCAACAACAACCTTGGCCAACATGAAAGGTTCGTCAAAAACATTCTGAGTAGGTATTTGGAATTCCTTGTTGAGAAAGAGAGAGAAAAACAAGGTTTAGAAAAATTCAAGCTTCACATGACAAGGTACTTATCTGGAGATGCTAGTATCGTAACCAAATTGTTGAGTTCTTCATTTGAGAGAGGCGTGAAAGAGTTAGATATCAGCCTTAGAGTAAGTAAATCACAGTGGGATCATCCGCGGAGCGGCATGAAAAACTACACCAACTTGTCCCCGATGGAGCTTGTCAATGCAAAATCTGCGACCCGTATGAAAAACTACTACTACTTTTCCCGGACGGCTCTTGCCAATGCAAAATCCTTGACTACTCTAAATCTAGGGTATGTTAGAATAAAGAACATTAGCGGTAAGGAGTGCTCTACATCCACATGTCTTCTTCCCTCTTTGAAATCTATGTCTCTCAAGAAGGTCCACTTTGACAAAGAAGCTCTCTACTGCTTGATCCGTGAGTGCCCTTACATCGAATATTTGTCAATAATTTCATCTTCTTTCGGAGACTTTGGGGTCTCGAGTTCTAGTCTCAAGTCTTTGCAAGTTGAGCATTGCGACTCTTTTGCAATTCGAGTTGATGACGCTGTGAATCTTGAATCTCTCACAATTATTTCAGATGTCGGTCCACCTCAACTTCCGAACTTCCATAGTATAATCTTGAAAGACTGCTTCAACTTGAAATGTTTGAACATATGTGCTCCGCAGGTGAAAGTGTTCGATTTAGATGGATGCCATGATGTGAAAGGCACAATCGACGCTCCACTTCTAGATTCTATTACTTTCAAGGGTTACTTGAGTTCCAAACTTTCTCTCAAAGCTCCAAACTTGAGAATGACCCGCATCGTACTATTTGACAAATGGGACCGAGAAGCGGCCACTTTCAACAGCAGGCCATGGAACCATTTTACAACATTGAGCAATTTTCTTGAAGAATTTGGTAGCTCCAAAACTTTGGATCTTTATGTGAGTGATTTTAAGGCCCTTATGTTTCCAAAAAATTTCAGAAAGACCTTGTCTTCTCCAATATTCCCAAGTCTCAAAAAGCTTTATTTCTCGGTGAAGAATCCTCCAAGAAAGATGAACAAAGAGTTGAGCGATTCGTTGTATTGGATGGCACCTGATGTACTGTTCATTAAAAATCTACCATGGAGAATCAGGCACAGACCTCTTTGAGTGCACGCTGAGGGGTGGCTTGTAGCAAGAAATCCAGTACTCAGTCATCACAAACGTGCCAAACTCTTATCAAATAAGATTAACGGCAATATAAATAGTTCCCTTACAAATCTAACTTTTCCTTTGTGGCAGGCTGATGGCTTAATATATAGTACGTAGATTTTGGCTTCTTGAGCATGGGAGATTCTTTTATTTTATACGGTTTGATGGGTATGTATAAATTAAGTTTGGTAGTTGTTTGAGTGTACAGAAATGATTTTCGATTAATCTATCACTGCACCAAGAAAATGTTTGGCGTGAGTCACTCTGCATAATTGTAGGAATTGTAGTATAATTAGAATTGTATAGTTAAGGAGAATATTATGTAGTTAAAAGGGGGAGAATATCACGGTGTGATTAGTTTTCTATTAGGATCGATGCTCTTTCTACTCTATTTATTGTGCTTTAATTCATTCAAAATTTTCAACATGCAAGAGTACAAGAACACGGAAGTCTATGCATGCATGCCCTTGATATCACGAAGCCGAATGCATCAATTACTTGGGTGCATAGTCATGAACCCAAATGTATCATATTCTTTTTAATTCATGGCCGCATGCATCACGTACGTTTCATATCTGCAGAAGGGTCAATATAATGGAACATGCCATGCCACTGGGGCCAAGTGAAACTGAAAATGCGAGAGAATGAAGAAGTGAATGGCAGTGATGAGTGATATATATATATATATATATATGTGCATAATGTATCACGTACTAACTGACTATATATGCTGTAGATCGATCTCCCATCTAATTGATGCCAATCAAGGAAGTCTTGGGTATTAATTCAATTTGCAGATTACATGCAGGTAGTTGCCCCAAGTCTATTTTGATCCATATATTGATCCAGGGGACAGAAGTTTTGTTTCGCACAAGCAGACCTTCACCAAAATTAAAGGGTCGGGTCCTGCCTGATATAGATCGGTGAAGATGAGGAGGAGCTAGGTAGGTTCAAGCCAACTAGAATCTCACATTCTCGTGAGTTAAATACTATCCTTGCGAGTCTCATAAGAATCTTTGTAAAGTACGTAGCACTACTTAGGATAAGGAATTCCTAGCCTTTTATTAATTGTTTTGTTTTGGCGTCGAAGATGATCAACTACTAACTCCATCTAGCTAGAGTTTACAACATCAAAGAGTAAGGCTCTAAAAACCTCACTAGGTCACCGTTTACATAATTATGATAGGCTATCAATTGCATCAGCTGCAAAGTTCGTCTCCAGAGCCGGACCTGACATGAGGCTAGTGAGTCGGCTGTCTCAGGCCCAGTGTCTCGTCGGGCCTAATTTTTTTTTTTTTCTGGGGGTATTTAAAAAAAATTATTAAGTAAATAAAATGTATGTTTTCTTACTAAACAATAAGATTGGTTTTAGTTGGCAAATTGCATTCCTTTCTTTCTAATTTTTTTTTTATTTTTCTTTTCAATATCTTTTTTGTAAATATATATTTTTTCTTTTCTATAAAAAATGTAGATCCATTTTTATTTTTCGCCTCAAGCCTCAAAATCTCAAGTCTGGGCCTGTTCGTCTCCCTGTCTATATGCTTAAGGAAATTTGCTTCAAAGTCTTGAGTTAGTTGCTTCACATCCTGGATGATCTTCAGAAGCCTCCAAGGTGGAGTAGATCGATACACCATTGATTGATGAGTAGTAGTTGCTTAGTTATGAAGTCAACCCAAGATACTAACTCCAACTTACTCCAATTTTTTTTAAGTGCATCTATGACTCTAGTTTTTGAAGTTATTAGTTCCAAATATAATTAACTCTCGGAAATTGCAATTAACCTATTACTAGGCAAAAGCCTTCTACTAATTGTTTATCCTTTTAATTAGTTTCCCTCTAGAACAAGGTTTACTCTCCGAAAAGCCTGTGTGTATATATACGTACCTATCCTATATATCTTAGGAAGAGCACACAGCAAACATGACGGCAAGTTCAAGCCCGAAGCAAGAGGAAACCACTGCAGCTCATCAGGAATGTGATGACCAAAACATGATGGCCATGGCTGTCAACCCAATACCGCCAGACTTGCCCGACCTTGTTATTCACCGAATCCTCCAACTCCTTCCCACTAAATCTGCTATCCGCATGAGCTTTCTTTCCAAGGAATGGCAAGATGCATGTTGTTTGGGCCCTGTAATAGATTTCGACGAGGAGGTGATGGCAACAACCTTCATGAACATACAAAGTTCGTCGAGAACATCCTCAATAGGTATTTGGAAATATGTGAGAAAGACCCAAACAAACAGAATTTAGAGAAATTCAAGCTCCACATGACCAGGTACTCATCTAGAGACTCTGCATGATATTGTAACTAAATGGTTGATATTTTCATGTAAGAGAAGCGTGAAAGAGTTAGATATTAGCCTGATGCCAGTTAGTGAATTGAACTACGACATGTTGTCAAGTTTGGATCTTATCGAAGCAAGCAGGGCTGCAAGTCGCAAGAAAAACTTGTTTTACTTGTCTCGGATGGCTCTTGTGAGTCTTGTCAATGCAAAATCTGTAACTACTCTAAATTTAGAGTATTGTGAGAATGAAGAAAATCTACAATAAGCATCCTATATCTGTTGGTCTGCTTCCCTCTTTGAAATCCATGTCCTGCATTTCGACTACGAAGCTCTCCTCTCCTTAATTTCTGAGTGCCCTTTCATTGAACACTTGTCACTAACTTCATGTTCTTTCCAAGGGGACATTTATATGCGGAGTTCCAGTCTCAAATCTTTGGAAATTGACCGATGCGAGGCTCTTTTAGTTCGAGTCTATGAAGCTATAAATCTTAAATCTCTTTCAGTTGTATCAGGTATCGGTTCATCTGAATTTTCGCAGCTTGAGCAGGTGATATTTAGAGATTGCCTCAAATTGAAATGTATTAACATACATGCTTCGCACTTGCGTTTCCTTAATTTAGATGGATGCCATAATGTGAAAGGCACAATCGATGCTCCAAAGCTCGAATTTTTCAATTTCGTTGGTTACTTGAAGTGCAAGTTCTCTCTGAAAGCTCCAAATCTGAGGATGACCCGCATTGAACTAATCGAAAATTGGGATAGAGAAGCAGTCACTTCCAACAGGCAATTGAAACATTTTACAACACTGAGTGATTTTCTTCAAGAATTTGGTATATCCAAAAGTTTGTACCTCTGTGTTTCTGATTTTAAGGCTGTCATATTTCCAAAAGATTTCAGAAAGACTCTGTCTTCTCCAATATTTCCAAATCTCGAAGAACTTTATTTCTCAGCGAAGATTCCTGCAAGTAAGATGAGAGATGGCAAAGAGTTGGTGGATTCCTTTAAATGGATGGCACCTTATAAACAGGATATTAGATGTACGTGTACCATGGAGTAGCGGATTCCTTGAAATGGATGACACCTTATTTTCAAGATATTCGATGTTTACCATGGAGTAGTATCAGGGAAATACCTGATTAAGGGCTGAGGTGAGTGAGCTGTGGCAAGAAAACCCAGCCAATAAAGGTGTCAGACGCTTGAGCATTAACAACAATAAAGTTCCTTATAAGTTTTGATGTACTTCCTTACAAAGGTGCCAAACTATGAATTAGTTGTATGATTTTTTTGTTCTTATGGAGATGTCATATTCGAATGTTTTGGTGGTATACTATAGCCAGATAGAGGATTTCCTCTGTTGTTTTTTTTTTGAAAAACCACGGTATCCACGCATTCTTTTATCTAGTTGTTGAGGATGCGAAAAAGTTAGGTTCGGAATGCAAATTGCATTTTGTGTTTTAAGTTTGAGGGTAGACTAATTAATTCAACCACATAGATATCTTATGTTTTAACAAGTTCTTTGCATTTAAAACTACGTTTCACTTCACTATCAAGTATCAATTTTGACAATTCACTAAAGTTTCAAAACAATTTGAGAGAGAGAGAGAGAGACCTAGCTGATGATTTCATCGTCCTTTGTTTCTATTCCGATCCCTTTGCCACCTCTTCGATCAATAGATCAGCAAGTCTTTAACTCTTTACTTCGCATCATCAACGTCTGGATTGTATTGCCCTCAAATTGGTATACATATCTTCCTTGCATTGCAACATGCTCGTATAGTTATGTACTTGCAAATTCATCTATTCCGAAAATCAAATTTGATCGAATCTATAATAACAACCAACCAAATTTGGTTCTTAAGAAACAGGCGTGTTAAATATTTCAAGGGAAATATCCAGGATACAAGTGAGTGACTAAGGAATTAAAGGGAAGTGAAAACAAGTGGAAATTGAATCACATAAAGCTTTCTAATACAATGATATCTACAAAATCAGATAAATAACAAAACTGGCAGTAAGGGAACGAACAGCCGAAGGGGGAAAGGATTCTTGGTCAAGTTTTGAAACTAGTTCCAGACCACTTCTTCATTCCATCCTTCTTCATCCTTTGGGAGTTGGAGCCACCGAGTAGATTTTCAAGCGATTTTCCCTTTCTGTTCCGCGCCCTTCCTGCTTCTTTCAAGAGATCAGCTAATCTTTTCTTCTCATCATCAACATCTGGATTTGCCGTCCCAAGCTTTTCTTCCCTCACCTTCAGAATGTACTCTAATATCTCAATTGCAGATTCTACCCTGTAATAAAAAGTATAGTTTTGAGTAAAATAGTGGATGGAGGAACAAAATTTTTGCCCAGAGCAGTAGCTATAAAACTTAAACTAGAATTCATATATAACCAAGTTGTCGAACTAGTGAACTCAATTTGGAAATCTATTGAACCTTGGCCATCTAAACTAAAGAAAATGTTTATAGCTTACATGGATAATAAAGATCAATTACCTTCCCATGGCATCATAAGTTGCTGCAAGGTTGCTATATACTCCAAGAGTATCCAAGTGACAAATGCCGCACTCCTGCTCAAGTATATCCCTTGCTTCTTCAAAGAGTCGAGCAGCCTCACCTAATTTGTACAACTGCACACAAGACAATCCCAATTGGTTCAGCACAATACCAAAATAGGCTGATTTCCTCTCCCCGCTAGCCCGAAGCTTCTCCATAGCACTGTCCAGTGAACTCCAAGCTTCCCCAAACCTCCCAAGCATGTAGAACATAACACCCATCTGTGCTTCTATTCCTGCAATAGTGCTCCGGTGTGCAGGGGTATCCTCCAGTAACTTCATGGCCTTTTGCAAGAGCTTTAGTGCCTCTTCAGGCTCATTCACAGCTTCATAAATGGCTGCAATTTCAGTCAACCCGGTGGCAATTTCCTCTGAGACAATTCCGGGCAAAGGTTTAGCATATATCCTCAAGGCATTCTCACAGTAGGATTTAGACTCTCTTAACTTCCCTGTCTTGTAATACAGATCAGCAAGGCGAATAAAGACTGATGCTACAGAAGGATGATTTTCACCCCTTGTAGATTTGAAGACTGTGAGCGCTTTCTGGTAGGAGAAAACAGCCTCGTCAAAGCGACAAAGAGACAAGTAAATGTCACCAATCCCCATATCAATAGCAGCAACCTCATTGTCTTGCCCATTGGCAATCATTAGCATGCTAGCAAGGACAAGGTGCTCAAGCGCAGATTCATAATCTCCCTTCGCCTCATAGATGAGAGCCATGAGACGACGGTCAGCAGCTTCTTCAATAGACGCAGGTCCCTTATGCTCCCTGTGAATTTCAAGAGTCTTCATACTATAGTTCTCTGCTTCATCAAATTGCATAACTTGGACATGTGCCTCCGCTAGGTACCTGCCATTTCCAATATCATTTCACAGCTACGCATCATAATGATTGTTTTTCACTGGAGGGTAAGCAGCAAACACACTACAGGTAATTTCTACATACTTAACATCTGCACAACATGGAGTAACAAAAGACAACTACTAGGAACTTAATCGCTAGATCGATGCTACATTGACATGTTATGACATAAGTATGATAGGCTGTTCTCAGGGGACTGTGAATCTCTTGCAACTTCATACTATCATTTCTTATGCACCACAATCTTACTGAAACAGTTAAAAGACAGTAAATGTAAAGCCTTCTCCTCAATAAACAGTTCATCACAAAATGCAGTAAATTTTAGAAGTTACATGACTTCTAATTCAAGGTTATATTCCAAAGTTGCATCAAGCAAGTTCTATAGTATAATAATTAATAAGATAATTAGTCTCTTAATCCTAACATAACATTTGGTAAGTAAACAAACAACCACCAACCAAAGAAACTCTGAAGATCACGAGCATGATAGTACATTACTATATTCATCCCACATCCCAATGCAACCACCCAAATCTACCCAAATCCAAATGAGTAAGAAACACGTGGGCCCCCACTGTACCTAGTCTTTACTATACTAGTAATAATACCACAGCAGGCGCAATGTAGCAGTTCATAGCATCACAAGCTAAAATGCGCCAGTAGATGAATGATTACCTGCAAGTCTCTGCAACTCTCGGGTCGGACTCACCCAGAGTTTCCATCTGGATCTTCAGACCCGACCCGTAGCACAATATAGACTGCTCAAGCTGTCCCAGCATAGAGTACGTGTCACCCAGCTGCATGTAGCCGGAGAACTTAGCCAGAGCATGGTCCGACCCGTTTTCGGGATCCGAGACCTCAATGGACCGCTCCAGAACCCGAGTCGCCTCCTCAAACCGGCCCAAGCTACAGTAAATCGCCGCCACCAGGTGCAGGCTCATGGCCAGGTCAAGGCCGGGACCCGAGCACAGCTCGAACGACTTGGAGGCCCGAACAGCGTAGTCCAAGGCCTTGTTCGGGTTCTCGCCCGACCCGACCGTCTCTCTGGCGAGCTTCAGCAGGAAGGGACCCAGATCCGGGTTGTCCAGCGAGGCCTCGTCGACGGGTTGGGCGGCGGCCTTTTTGGCGGGTCGGGCGCGTGAGCCGGACGGCGACGGGGTCTTGGTGAAGCCATTCGACCCGTTTGAGTGAACCGGGTCGGGTCCGATAACCGACCGCGCCGGCGTCCTCAAAGGCGACGTCTTCAGCGACACCAAAGCTGACATGGTCCGAGAACACACTCAGATACCCAGAATTCAATCAATTTCAAACACCCACAAAAAAATGGAAACGAGTCGAATTTTGATGGGGTAGGAACAATGTGGAGATGGGTGTGTGTGATTTAAGGTTAAAGATGGAGACTT
Source organism: Rosa rugosa (assembly GCF_958449725.1). Taxonomy (NCBI): domain Eukaryota; kingdom Viridiplantae; phylum Streptophyta; class Magnoliopsida; order Rosales; family Rosaceae; genus Rosa; species Rosa rugosa. Next base: position 40,091,401 of record NC_084825.1, read on the forward strand.
TGAATAGAGGGGCAGGTGAAAATGTGTGGAAAATTTGGTGCAGTGTTGGAGGTGAAGGTGTGGTGGGGTAAAAGGGGGGATTAATGGGGGAGGGTGGTGTGGAAGAGACGGTTAATGATGAAGGAATTGGGGCTGGGGTGCTTTAATTTGATCACAAGTTTGAGGACGAAAAAGGGGACGAGCAGAGATATGAAATCCATTTTTAGTATTTGAGCTCCACGCTGTCTTTGGTAGGCTTTGCTTCGTCTGTAATCTTCCTTTCCTGGCTGGACCCATGGAGCTCTCTAGGCAGAGGAGGAGAAGGAGCTGGTTGTTTCGCGTTGTCACTCGACGTGTTTGTTACGTGGGATTGGATGAGATTGGACACCTTTGTTCTATTTTTTTATCTTCTTCTTCTTCATTATAGTGGTTAATGATAGGGTGCAAATAGGATTTGCAAAATTTGATGTGACAATCTACTCACGTTCCGATGTGTATAAAGTTTTAACGTTTAGTTTAGTTTAGATTTAAGAGAAAATAAAGTTTTTTTTTTTTTTTTTTTAAAGATACAGGCATCGCAGCAACTGATTAGTATGTTTTTGATTCTTAACTTTCATATTAGGTTTTATATTGTCATTTTTGACTCTCTAATATTTATTTCTATCACTAAACTACTGTAAAGAGAATCCAAAATTTAGTGTCAAAGCTTCACTAAATTTTAATTTGGCATAAATATTTTTTACAATAAAAATAAAAATTCACAATGAAATAATCTGAAATAGTATTATGGTAATATACAAAGACTATTGAGGAAGTAGATTTGAAGAAAGCTTTCACTTTCTGACAATACACATGCATCGCGCTGGGTATGAGGCTAATATTGTAACTTGATATGATACAATTTCACATTCATCTCTAAAGAGAAAAGTAATATGAATTTAATATTATTTCTTAAGCTGCATTGAACATATAATCCATTGTCGTCCAGCGGTTAGGATATCTGGCTTTCACCCAGGAGACCCGGGTTCGATTCCCGGCAATGGAACTTTTTCATTTTCAATTTCTTTTCATATTCTTATTTCCCTTGTTCGATTAGTACACGAAACAACAAAAAGTCGCCCAGAATCAACTTCTTCCTGGAGAAAGGGTTCTTCAGTCTCTGTAATTTGAAATGCACAGAGTCCGGGTAGCAGCTTTTACATAAAGCTTCAACCTTGAACCCAGGCAAGCCTTCAGTTGCTCAAAAAAGTCAACTGGGCTGAACCAAGTGAGGTAACTCTCGTTGTTATGTCATCTTTTGGGCTCTGTTTCAGCTTCAATTTTATGTCTTTGAGCTTGATTTGGGGTTAGGGGCTTGGAGAAATTAGGATTTCTAGCTTCAACTTTGTTATGATAGAACTTTAGTTCAGAGTGCCTCTCTTACTAATTCCTCTTTGATATTGATTTGGGCTCTTTCTCAATTCTGATTTACTATGACTCTTGGTAAAAGATGTGGTTAAATTTGAGCCTGCTCATCATGTCTTTAAGCTTGATTTAGGGTTCAGGGCTTGAGAGAAATTGGGGATTTTAGCTTCTACATTGTTATTATGCTTTTTATTTATCACAAATTGAATGTCTTCAATTTTTTGTTGGGTAGTGTTGTTTGAAGAAAGAAATGAACTCCAACATTCCTCAACACCAAATTGTGCAATCCCCAGCTAGGCTAGGCCTGGCAAATCCTACTTCACCATCTCTTCAAAACCCTAATCCTCCAAAACCCCCTTCACAGCAATCCAATGCCTCTTCGACTCTTATCTCTCTTCTCCCACCCCTCCCTAGAGCACAGTCCCTTCTTGTCCAAATGGCCTCTCTAGCCTCCAAGCTCTTTGAAGTCTCGCCTAATCGGTCCCTCTGGCTCAATGCATTCCGTGGCTCGCTCCCAACCTTTCTGCCTTCCCAAAACCAATCAGTGCCCATAACCCCACTTGACTCCAATCCTTCCTCCACCAAAGATATCCTGTCCCAGTTCACAGTGCTTCAAACCCAACTCTTTCAGGCTGTTGCCGAGCTGCAGGAAATTCTTGATCTTCAGGACTCTAAGCTGAAAATTGCACGGGAAATCCAGTCCAAGGATGCTGCACTTCTTGCCTTTTCCAAGAAACTCAAGGATGCCGAGCAGATTCTTGATAACCTCGTTGATGACTACTCTGACTATCGCCGCCCCAAACGGCCAAAACTGGAGGAGGATGATGCAGAAGATGAGGAATCTTCATGCACTACTACTGTTACATCTAAGTTGAAGTTATCAGATATTTTGTCATATGCCCACCGGATAAGCTACACAACCTTTGCACCGCCAGATTTTGGTGCCGGGCAAGCTCCTCTTCGTGGGGCACTACCACCTGCACCACAGGATGAGCAAATGCGTGCTTCTCAGCTATACCATTTTGCAAACCTTGATGTGGGATTACCTAAGACAGTTGAGAGCGAGGAGAAAACAATTGAAACAATTATTGAGCCCCCACCTCCACAACCAACAGAATACAATCAACATGCTGGCATGGTTCCATTTCAGGGTATACTTCCTCCAAATTTCACAATTCCGTCAGGTTGGAAACCAGGAATGCCTGTGGAATTGCCAACTGATTTACCTGTTCCCCCACCTGGATGGAAGCCTGGGGACCCAGTGCCTTTGCCCCCATTGGACAATCTCCCCATACCTTTACCCCCACAAACACGGACTAATGCTCCTCAAGGAATACATAAACCACCAGAGACAATACAGGTTCAGCATGTTCAGCTCGATATTCTGGATCAAGACGATGATAGTAGTGATTATAGTAGCGACGAGGGAAGCTCTGAAGATGATGATTGATAGTGAAGATGATGATTGATAGTAGTGTCTCAAAAAAAGGTAACCATATGTATGAGTTACGCAAATGTCTCTTTGTATCAATCTACATATCCAGACTTTTTATTGTCTCTTTGTATCAATGTCCCTTTACATTCCCTTTTGAATCTCAATTTGGTGCATTTTTCCTTTCACTGGATTTGGTGTTTGTATAGTTTGAGCGACTGCCATTACAAGCTTATCTTTGATGAGTCTAATGGATTGTTTTGTTCTCTTTGCTCAGGTGTAGAGGATGATTGGAGGTCGATGCTAAGAATGAACTTTATCAGCTTAGAATCATCATATAACACTTGATATGAGATTTATGTATATCTCTAATTTCTAGAGTAGAGCTAGTTCTTTAGTATGTACGTAAGAGTTAATATCCCAACTCAAATGCTGTTGTTGATCTTGAGGTCTCTCCATCATTCGGTAGAGGACCTCAGGAGTTGTCAAGTTTGCAGTTATGCGTTATGATAAACAAATCCTCCAACTCTGAAATTCCACTTCTTGTTTACTTTATTTTTATTCAAAGCAATTTATAGCAGAATTTGTTAACAGGCCATGAAGTGAATGAAGAAAGTAACAGGTTTCATTTTAACAAATTGAAACAAGCTTTTGTTCCTGTTTACATATTCACAGTCTTTGCCTGGCTAGAACAAGAGCAAAGCAACTCAAAAATAAGAAAGACCTTCGGGAACCTCAAATGCACAAACTCACATTGAGGTAGTAGTCTTTAGCCGGTTGTAGACCTCAGAGCACGCCTCAATATTTGCAATGTTACAACACACAGATGCCACCAATGAGTTCCATACAGTATATTCTGGCAGTATTGCCTGACTCAGCATCTCCTCCAACCACATAACAGCATCGTATTGCCTCCCTACTGAACAAAGTCCCCTAATAACCTTACAGTAGGTTTCGGCACAAGGCAATCTTGACTTGATAAGCATCTCCTGCAATACTCGACTTGCTTCAAGAAATCCACTCTCACTACAAAGCCCATCAACTAAAACGCTGTAAGTTTCCTTGTCAGCTACACAACCCACCTGCTTTTCCATCTTCTTCAAAAACTCAAAAGCCAGAACTGACTGCTTTTCATGACAAAGGCCTCTCACCACAATACTGAACACTTTCACAGTTGGAACACAGTTCGCCCACACCATCTCCTTTTCAATCACCTCCACTGCTTCAACAACTTTCCTTTCCTTACATAATGCGGCCGCCTTTGCTCCATAAACAACAGATGTTGGCCTGAAGCCCCTATCTTGCATTTCGTTTAGTACTGTGTCAGCCTCGACAATCTTATTTTCGTTGTAAAGATCGATTGCCATAGCACTGTAACTTGCCAAACTGGGATTTCCACCTCTGACCAGAGCCTCATTGATCAAACGCTTGATGCCTTCTGTGTCTTCACCATAATTATACTGACTAAGATCAAGTTGGTGGCGAAACTTCTTAGGCGCCTTCAGCCCCTTCCTTAAAATCTTGCCAAGAATTTCCACAGCCTCTTCAATCTTCCCATTATCACATAACGCATCTAACAAGATTCTATATATCACTATATCTTCAGCACAACCCTTCTGAGATATCCTCCAAAACATTGAATACAACAAATGGGTTGCCTCATTTAGCCTCCGATCTTCACACAACCCTCTCATTAGTATCCGGTAACTTTCCCTATCCGGATTGCAACTCTGATAATCCATCTCTTGGAAAACATGCAATGCAATATCCGAACGGCCCTTCTGGCACAAAGCAAGCATAAGCAAATTCAAAGACCGAACCCTTGAGCTCACTTCCCACCCACAGCAATGCTCCACGAAAAGGCGACAAGCGTCTTCAAGCTTGGACTCTTCAACCATAATCTCCACCAGGGTATTGAAAGACTGCGTCCAGTTCACACAGTTGAACTGTGAAAGGTTCTTAAAAAGAGACACTGCCTCGTCCAGCAGCCCGGCTCTTGCATAGGTCTTGATGGCAGCTACAAAAACCGAGTCTTTGCATTCACAGGAGTCATTCTTCATCTGATTAATGACTTCCTTCATCTCAGTGATTCGGCCTGAGCTTCCGAGAATGCCAATCATGGTGGCATAGACCGGACCATTGTGGCGGTAATTGGGGTACTTGGACTGTGCTTCACTGAATATTTTCAGAGCAGTTAAAGGGTTTTTCTGCATACGTATGATCTGGGAGAGGTTTGTGGGTGAGAGAAGCCTCGGCCATCTTATACTCATGGTGGTCCAACATTCACCAATAGATATGAAGCTGCAGTATCTGAGCAGCAAACAGGTAAGTTGAAGCTCAAGAATGGAAGGCTGAAATTTCAGTTGGGCATTTTGTCGAACACTTGGTGTGCATGGTTTACTCCCCGTGATTGTTAGGCGTCTTTGGCAGCTAGAGAGACTAGAGCTGTGCCGTTGAGTTGGGTTTGGGACGAAGCTTATGGAAATTGCAAAGGGTGATAGTCATAACCTAATCATCAACCACAAAGACTGGGATTGAGGTGAAATGACCACTGTATATTACTACCAGGCGCATAGAGCAGGTATATCATGCGCTCCTTTTTTTTTTTTTTTTTTTTTTTTTTTTTTTTTTTTTTTTTTTTTTTTTTGAAAACTAATGAGGATTAGGCGATATTAGCTTCTCTGTAACGGTCAGAAAGAGGCACCAAGGCACCCACACAACCCCGAAGGGGACCATTACAACCGGAAGCCCACCGCCCGTCCCTCAAAAGTGAATTTATTAAGAAGGAAACAAGATACAGAGAGAAGGGTGGGGGACTAGGCCTGACCACTCCTATACATATAACAAACATAAAAAGAGAACAACCACAATTAAGCAAACCGGTAAGTAGTACGTCCAGAAAAATCCTGACCAAAAGAACTAATCAAGAAATGAGGGATTGAATCCCACCACACTGACCCACTATTCAAGGCACCGTAGTTAGCCAACTTATCTGCAACTTGATTTCCCTCCCTGAAGACATGAGAGACGTGTACCTGAAACTGGCTGATCGAATTAAGGCTATTCATCCATTGCACCCGCAGCCTCCACGGGGTTAAGCATGGCTTTTTAAAGTATTGTAAAGCCAACATAGAGTCTGTTTCAATCCACAAAGGGAACCAGCCTCTCTCTTTTGCCACCTTAATTACCTCAATCACAGCCAATAACTCTGCATCTATGGCACAAGAGACCTGAGCATTGCAAGAAAAAGCACCCAAGAAGGCCGCATCGCAGTTCCGGAAAATCGCTCCATAGCCAGCATGGTTAAGATCCCGGTAAGAACCATCAGAGTTAGCTTTAAACCAGCTTCTAGGGGGGGATTGCCAAATCACTGGAATGAAGCGGGGGGCCGAGGGAAGAAGAGGTGAAATGCCCAAGTAGCCAAAGATGGGAATCTGACTTGAGGGAGAAGAGGCGGAGACAAAAGCTAAACCTGCAGATTCTTTTATGGACAGTAGGAAGAACTGTTTGAATCTAGAGGGGCAACACTCTCCACCTTCAAACTTTCTTTTATTACGTTCACTCCACAGGCACCAAAGTAAGTTGCAGACAGATATAAACCATAGCAATTTTGAAGATTGATTAAGCATAGAGAGGGTAGCATCAAGAAACAAGTCAGGCAGGGATGTACCTGGAGGGATAAGAAGCCTGAACATTTGATGGAGCCAAGCCCAAGAGGACGCGGCAACCACACACTCAAGAAATAGATGATCAATAGTTTCACTGTGTCTTCGGCAAAGATAACATCTTGAACAGAGCCTAGTACCACGACGCTGAAGCCGTTCATCGGTAGAAACTCGATTGAGAAGGGTTTTCCATGCCACCATGCTCTTTCGAGGTTGGATGGCCTGATGCCAGATCCGCGCACACCAAGGAGGTGCTGGAATGGGAGGAGACAACACCTGGTATGCCTCCTTGGACGACAAAGTGCCAGATGATGTTTCAGTCCAGATCAGTTGGTCCGGGGCAAGATCAGACGATATTGGGACTGCATTAATAACTTGGGCAACTTGGGGAAAGGCCCTGCAGAAGCTGGGGGGAAGGTTCCACTGACCATTCAAGATGAAGTCACCAACCTTGTCATTAAGGAGCTTCCTGACTTCCTCCTCATAGTCTGTGGAGTGAATTACTGCCTCACCTAACCAATTATCTTTCCAAAACCGTATTGTAGAACCATCTCCCAAGAGCCATTGCACCCTTGCAAGAAGCCTTGGCCATAATTTTTTTAAACCAAGCCAAATGGCAGATTTCTTATAAGACGAACAAGGGTGCAAACCCACTTGCAGAAAACGATCATGAAGGAACCTCGCTGATGTAGAAGCCTTTGAAGCCATCTCCCAACATCTTTTTAATAACAATGATCTATTCAAAGCAAAAAGATCCTTTAAACCCAACCCTCCTTGAGATTTTGGAAAGCATATCGTACTCCAGGCTACAAGGGCAGATCCGTTCTTAAGTGGATCTCCCCTCCAAAAGAAGTTTCTCATCCAACTTTGTACTTTGTTAAGAAGGGACTTTGGCCATTCATAGATGTGGAAGCTGTAGATCAAGATGCTTTCAATTACGGAGGATATAAGTTGCAGTCTGCCTGCTTGCGACAGTTGTTTGCCTTTCCAGGAGCTAAGCTTACACCTCACTTTGTCTGCAATTGGAACCAAATGCACAGATTTCGGATGCCCAATAAAAATGGGAACACCGAGATAGGTGAAGGGAAGTTGTCCTGGTCGTATTCCAAGTAAACCACAAGTTCTGTTCTGCCTTGGCAAAGCATATCTTCCCAAAAGTAAGTTTGATTTGGCTTTGTTGACCACCTGCCCAGAATTCACAGCATATTCATCCATAAAAGACATTAGATTTCTTAGGTGAGAAGGCTTACCCTGAAGAAATACCATAATATCATCCGCAAACAACACATGGGAAGGTGGGGAAACACTTGATGGCGCTGCAATTGTCCTTATCTTCCTTCTATTAACCAGAGAAGAAAGGCCACGACTTAGGACTTCTTCTGCTAGGCAAAACAGTAAAGGAGATAAAGGATCACCTTGACGGACACCCCTGGAGCATGTAAAGTACCCATTGACCTGCCCATTAACACTGACAGATATATATGCAGATTGCAAGATAGTGTGAATGTAGTTAACGAAGGTGGCATCAAACCCAAAGGCACGGAGGACACGAAGAAGAAAATTCCAGTCCAAAGTGTCAAAGGCTTTGCTGATGTCAAATTTAATAGCTAAATTCCCATACTTACATTTCTGGTCAAGGAGGTTCACACATTCTGAGGTCAGCACAATGGGATCAACAATGGACCGTCCTCTAATGAAGGCGCTTTGGTTAGGGGAGATGATACGAGATGCTATTGGACCGAGCCTATCAGCCATAATTCTTGTGATAATCTTGAACACGAAGTTAGCAAGTGCAATTGGACGAAAGTCTGAGATGCTTTCAGCGTCTTCAAGCTTAGGAATTAAAATGAGGATGTTGGAGTTGAAATGCGGCATAATGTAACCATTAATGAAAAAACTCTGAACTGCCCGAGTTACATCATGAGCTACCACAGACCAACAAGAAGTGAAGAAACATCCTCCGAAACCATCAGGACCAGGAGCGCTATTGCCATCCATTTTCATAACGGCATCTCTAATTTCTTCAGCAGAAGGAGTGACAAGAAGAGAAGAGTTCTCCTCCTCCGTTACCATATGAGGGATGACCCTTTCCACTAGACCAGTGACCCCTATTTGATGATCGTGAGTGAAACAACTTTCAAAGTGTTGTACTGCATGTGTAGCAATAGCAGCCTGATCATTGTGCACCCTGTCCTCAACCAACAACGATGTAATTGAATTTTGAAGACGCCGAACCTTGACCATGTTATGAAGGAAAGTTGTGTTCCTGTCACCATCTTTTAGCCAACGTATTCTAGATTTGTCCCTTAAGAGAGTAGCTTGAAGAGATAGGGCCGCTAAATAACTGTTGTGGGCTGTATTTTCTACATTGAGTCGTTCATCAGATAAACCATGAGTGGATATTTCAGCTTGAACCGCATCTAAAGCTGCCTTTGAGTGAGTGACCTGAGCATGTACATCTCCCACCTGTTCTTTGCTCCATAATTTTAGCATGCCTTTTAGAGCCCGTAATTTAGCTGCTAGGATAAATTGTGGGCACCCATGATAATGCAGACTGTTCCAGAACGATCGAACTAGGGCCAAGAAATCCGGTGTCTGCAACCACAAACTTTGAAACTTGAAAGGTGGTCTCGAGATAGCATCCAGCTTGGAGCAGGACACTAAAATGGGACAATGATCAGACGTAGCCTTTGTAAGTGTGCAACAATCCATTGAATTCCAGGAAGTCATCCACTCCATGTTCCCTAAAGCGCGGTCAAGCTTGACCTCAGTATGACCATTTGACCATGTGTAAGCTAGGCCTTTTGTGGGGATATCCAAAAGCTCACAATCAGAGCACATCTGACTAAACTCAAGGCATGAAGTTCCATTTGGCAGAGCTCCTCCACGCTTTTCATGCGCACCCAAGATGCAGTTAAAGTCTCCAAACACCAACCGGGGCCCCTGGCCATGCTGGGAATGAATTTGATTTAATTCTTGCCAGAGATGACGTCTACCGGCAATCGTAGTTTTGGCGTACACCGCCGTTAGTGTACAAGAAACCCCCTCAAAGCTACAAGATACTGAAATCTGTTGGTCTGAGGCCGAGATCACCTGTACCCTGAGAGCTTCATGACAAAGAAACCACATGTTGGGGGCTTGCAATCCCCGATTATTAGTAGTAACGAGCTGGAGACCCAAGGATCTCCAAAAGGAGAAAGGAACAGATTTAAACAAAATGAAAGGTTCTGAAATGCAAACAATTAAGGCTTTGTGAGCACGTACCATATTAGCTAAAGCCCGTCGTGTGTCATCGTTTCCCATGCCACGGGCGTTCCAATACAAAATCTTCATTAACAATTAAAGTGTTTTGCGCTCTTCTGGACTCGAGCGCGCAACCCAGGTTTGGGTTTAACTTTGACCTTCTCAGACCTTTTTTGAAGCTTCTTTGCTTTCTTTGTTACCACAGGCGTGAACTCTCCCTCCTCCAAAGCCTCATCCAACAATACTTCTGGTTTTCTAATGGGGATCACATCATTTGCATTGACTTCTTGGTTTCTAATAGAAGTCACATCATCTGTAGTTTCAAGTTCATTTCTGCAGGTTCCCATGCGCTCCTGTATGCCCAACCTACACAGTGTTGCGGGGAAAAAACGACTTTTTATTTTTTATTCTTTTATTTTTTATAAAAGTCCCTCCTACACGAAGTAGGATTTGCAAGTTTGAACTCAATCTGGTTTTACAAATCCTTCTAGGAAAAGATCTAGTTCTCTAATATGCTAAAGAATTGGAAACCTTTTCAGTGCCAAACTAGGCTAAAAGACACTTCTATAAATAGGGAGAGGGTGACTGCAATATCTTCATTCATTCAACAATCGATATCTTTCTCTTAATTTCAGTCACATATACATTTCCTTGGTCATTTTCCTCGCAAAGATGGTGCACACAGATGCTAGGTTCGTGGTCGGTGTGGTTGGGAATGTCATCTCTGGCGGCCTTTTCCTCTCCCCAATTCCTACGTTCATACAAATATGGAGAAAAAAAGATGTGGAAGCTTTCGATCCAAGACCTTACCTTACAACAGTGTTAAACTGTTTGTTTTGGTGTTACTACGGATTGCCATTCGTTAACCCAAATAGCATTTTAGTTGTCACTATTAATGGAATTGGGCTATTTATAGAGCTCATATATCTTATCATATTCTTCTATTACGCCGCAGCAAAAGGACGAAAGAGGGTTGCTACATACTTTATATGTGAACTTATTTTATTTGGTGCTTTGGTGGCTGCAACTATGTTAGCAATACCTGAGCATAAGATGGCAATGAATCGACCTTTGAGGGCTGTCGTAGTTGGTGCGATCTGTGATTTTTTCAATGTCCTCATGTATGGCTCTCCTTTGTTCAACGTGAGAGATGTCATTAAAACTAGGAGTGTGAAATATATGCCATTCACTCTCCTAGTGGCCAACTTCCTAAATGGTTGTTGCTGGACATCCTATGCTCTCATTGGAAAAGTGGACTACTTCATTTTGATTAGCAACGGTCTCGGCGCAATTTTTGGGGCATTTCAATTGATAGTTTATGCAAGATACTACAAAACTACACCAAAAGATGAAGACCTCTCTGGCAAGACTACTAATGAAGTGCAACTCTGATGTCTAATTATCGCATAGGCCTTTAGTGTAATTTTCATATTCTATAAGTACTATTTAGCTTTTTTTATTATTTTTTTTATTTTATCTTTTTGGGATCAATTTTGTAGTTTTGATCAAGTATGTACTATTTAACTTCCAAAATTTGCTTCTGCAGTCAAGGAATTGAGTTGCATTGATATTGAGAATTTCAGGGTTTTTTCAAAGATGTTAAAAAAAAACGCAGCATCATATTAGAAGAGACAATAAATTTTTATCTACAATAAATCAAATAGAACACTCAAAATTAGATGGAAAAACTTCCAAAATTTCCAATTCTACAGCCAAATGACACAATATATTCTCAATTAAAACACTACTTTTTCATTAATGATCACTTGTCAAGTTACTGAGTTAGAAATTGAAATTTCAAAATGAACAACGGTATAATTAGAGGGATGAATCCAAGCATGGAGGAACTGAGAGTTGGAGCAGCAGCATTGCTTGGAGTTGACAATCCCACCATTACAACTCACAAGAAACTATAGCTCAAATGCCATGGAGTCTCACAGGACGTAGAAGCACTGTTGTAAAACCTGTGCGCGCAACAACCGCAACTAAGGCCATCCCAGATTGTGAAGTACATAGATACAACCAGTGTAGAAATTTTAACATCATTTGAGTCGTGGTAGCTGAAGGAGGCTTTCTATTGTTTAGCTCATTCTTGCGTTGTTGGGATTTGTAGGGCTTTCAGGATTTCTTTACCTTTAAACTGGTTTTAAGATCAACGAAAGAGCAGTTGCTATTTAAAGGGTGCCTTGCAAGGATTGAAGTTGATGCTGAGGTTAGGATTTTGATGGGATATCCTTATATCGTATATGCTCAAGATGTCCAAGACAGTAGACGTCGTCGCAGCCTCACAATGTCATGGACTTAATTATAAAGATGGTAGACGTACATCATGCATGTATGGATTAATTTCTGGCTCTGTGGACCGCTTGGGAAAGGAATGGTAATGGGGAATATGGCAAAAGATAAGATGGATGAGCACTGGGGAATATGGCAAAAGCTAGATATAGTATTTTTCCTACTCTCAACGACTTTTGCCATTCTATGAGATTTATTTGAGTTGAGCTTGAGCCCAAATAAGCCTTGCTCAAGCACACGGTAAGTGATCAGCAACTTACTATTTACTTGCAAACTAAGTAATTAATGGATCGGAGAATCATGTGTCTTCAATCCTAGATATATAATCCTTTTCAATATTTATCCAATGAATCTAATCTTGGTTATGAATCTAACCTTATAAGGTAAGGATCTATGTGCTTATGTCCCATGGTTAATTAGAGACTGGAATTTTGAAAGACTGTGATTGAATTTATTTGGTTTAGTAGGGGAACTAGGTGTATATTATTTCATCGTTTCTTATAATTTCCCTGTCTCTTTGTTCTGCTTCTTCCACCTCTTTTCCTACAACTATCCTATACAAAATTATAAAGTAGATTTGCAAGTTTTAACTCAATCATTTTACTTGGTTTTACGAATCCATCTCATATCCATTTTTAACCATCATTTTCTTTATTATAAAATAAAATATTATAAAAGATAAAGAGGTAATTTTATTATAAGAATTTTGTAAAATAAATTTTGTCAAATTTGATTTATGGAGGGTTTTCGAGCATTGAACTATATTAGTGTTAAATGCATCAATAATTGTAAGGTTAGAGATCGATCTAAGATTAAAGCTAAATCTAATGACTATTAGTGCATTTTGTGGTTTAGTACGTAATCAATATGGTAATAAAAACTATAAAACAATATTAGGGTGGGAGGGATGTCACTTGGTTTTTTTTTTTTTTTTTTTTTTTTTTTCAACTGTTTATTTTTTTTTTTTTTTTTTTTTTTTTTTTTTTTTTTTTTTTTTTTTTAAGAAGGGATGTCACTTGGTGTTCAAGTGAGAAAATGTAAATACCAAATCAAACAATTTCAAATATCAAAACATGGAAAATGTTCAACTGAGATGTTTTATTACATTAATGTGATTATCATTGCAACAGTACATTGAAAAATATTCATTCTCGCAACAAAATATTTGACGATATTGTCAATCATAAACAATGTGCTTTCCACTTAAGTTTTAACCATCATTTGCTTATACAATTCAGAGATTATGATAACCTACATCTTCTCCCAAATTAAGAACGAAACTGGTTCAATTAAAAGAAAAAGAATGTAAAAAGATTGTTTGGTCTTCTATTTTGAATCACGAGCTTTGTGCCTCGTGGTGTTTGGGCGCGTAGAACAAAACGGCCTCAGATTTTCATTTTCCCAAAATACCCTCACCAAAACAAATATTCCCTGCTCAGCTCCCAACGACTCCTCCAGACTTCTTGAATTCCGTTACTTCTAACCGCCAAAACCTCCACGCTCTCTCCTCCTCCCCGAAATCCACGCCTTCCTATATATACTCACCTCTCCCTCACTCACACCCAAACCCACATTTTCTCTCTCTAGCTCTGTACGGACACACACTGCTACTCTCTCTCTCTCTCTAGATTCGCTGTGACTCTTGGAGGTAACCCTCTCTCTCTCTCTCTCTCTCTCTCTCTCTGAGTTTCTTGCTGTAGAAAATCGTTCTGCATTTCGATTCTGTTCTTGATTTTCTGGTTTCTGATGGATTTTTCTTGGTAGAGAATGTCGAAACCGCTAGGAGAATACCTCAAGGAAGAAAAGGAAGCAGAGGAGGCGGCCGCTCGGCCTCCGCCTTCTGCTCATGCGACGTCGCCGGAGATTGACTCGCCGAGATCGGATCCATCGATGAAGCTTTCGGATTTCACTGCTGATGACGACTCGGTGTCTTTCGGGCTTCAGCGGCTCAAGGAGATTGCTGAAGCAGCCGAGAAGAAGAAGAAGGCGGAGAAGAATAAGAAGAAGAAGGAGAAGAAGAAGATGAAGAAGAAGCTGCAGGCGGAGAAAGATGTCGGCTCTTCCAACACTGAAGGTGCGACTTCGAGTGATGAGGATGACTCGACGAAATCGGAAGAAGGTTCTGGAACCTGTGAGAAGAGCGAGAGTGCCGAATTGGCCAAGAAAGATCCATTGTCGCCGGAGAAGTGTACGGGAACGTCCGCGACGCCGCCGTCCACAGGGAAGGCAAAGAAGTCGGTGAAACTGAAACTGCAGAGGCCCGACGAAGCTCCGAAGCAGACGACGTCGCTGCTGATGTCGTATCAAAGTATGAGGAGTCCTGAGTTGAGTGCACTCATCGTGGAATCTTCGAAGGAATCTTCGGCGGCTATGGTGGAGGAGGCCTGGGAGAGACTCAAGAAGTCGTACGTTTACTACAGAGGCAAGCCGGTGGGGACTCTTGCTGCTATGGATCCAACGGCCGAGGCTCTAAACTACAATCAGGTCGTTCCTGCAGCTCTTCTTGATCTTTAGCAAACGATACTTGTTTTTCTTGCCTTATTTTGGTCCCTAATTTGGCAATCCCTGTGATAATCCTTGATTGTGTATGGTTCCATTGATTGTATGTATGCTTTCTTGATAGACCTAAATTGGAGTGAGTAATCTTATTAGTTCTATGCTAGCAGATGTTATTGACCCCTGGTTATAATGATTCTCCAACTTGTTTTACATTGTGAAGTGCTTGTAGATCAAGAACTATTTGGGGCTTAGAATCAGTTATTTAGTAGTTCTCTGTATGTGTGAAAAGATCAATGTATTAAAATTGATTCATTAATTGTATCCATGGTACCTTAGTCATGACATTCCATGCCTCATTTGTTCACTCGCAGCCTTCGGGTTTGAATTTCCTCATTTGTGCACTGTTTCTTGCATCCTTTATCATGTTATGTTGCTGTACTTGTTAGGCATTACTAATGTTAGAGAGTAACTACATGTGAAACGTTTACGAAGTGAGAAACTTAGCTGTTTTACTGGTTTGGCCTGCAGGTATTTGTGAGAGATTTTGTTCCTACTGGTTTGGCCTGCCTCATGAAGAATCCAGCAGAGCCAGAGATAGTAAAGAACTTTCTCCTAAAGACCCTCCACCTCCAAGGTCGAGAGAAAATGGTTGATAACTTTACACTTGGAGAAGGTGTTCTTCCTGCGAGCTTTAAGGTTTCAAATGATTCAGATCGTGCCAAGGAAACTATAGTTGCAGATTTTGGTGGTAGCGCAATTGGAAGAGTTGCTCCGGTTGATTCTGGATTCTGGTGGATCATATTGCTGTGGTCATATAACAGATGCACTCGTGATCATGCGCTGGTGGAGCTCCCTGCGGTGCAAAATGGAATGAAACTGATACTCAACCTCTGCCTTTCAGATGGCTTTGACACATTTCCAACACTTCTTTGTGCAGATGGCTGCAGTATGATTGACAGGAGGATGGTACGTTTGGCACTTTTGTTTTTAGTATTCTTTGAATAGTGTATATACAGTTAAAAAAATAGAGGACTTACTCTCAAAATTTAGATGCATTAACTCCAGAAGTTGACGTACCCATTTGACAAGGCTAGCTAGTTTTATGATATTCCTAGAATGTTGGCAAATTGGAATCACAAAAACACATGCATGTAGGAAAGTACTACATGTAATATTGAGTCTGTTAACAAACCTGCATATCATTTAATTTTTATAACAATCCAATTATTAAAATTACAAAGGTTTGGGTTTTTAGTTGGTGGAATGTGGAGGCTAAGTGGTAGAAATATAGTGACAGGCTCACAGCTCATGCTTTTGACTTTGCTGAGTTACTGATTGTTTAGAAGTTTCTTAGTAGAGGAGCCAATGACTTCGGATTGCCTCTTACATGTCTTATTCCCCACTAGTCTGTCGTAACTTTTATATATGTAGTTGAACTAATTCCAGCAACTTTGTTTGCTTTCTGGACAGGGCATATATGGTTATCCAATTGAGATCCAAGCACTTTTCTACTTTGCATTGAGATGTGCAATGCAGCTGTTGAAGCCAGAGCGTGGTGGTAAGGAATTTCTTGAGAGGATAGATAAGCGCATTATAGCTCTCAGCTTTCACATCCAGAAGTACTACTGGCTTGACTTTACTCATCTCAATAACATATACCGCTACAAAACGGAGGAGTATTCCCATACAGCTGTCAACAAGTTCAATGTGATGCCAGAGTCCATCCCTGATTGGCTTTTTGATTTCATGCCATTGCGAGGAGGGTATTTGATTGGCAATGTTAGCCCAGCTCGCATGGATTTCCGGTGGTTCTTAGTTGGGAACTGCATTGCAATTCTTAGCTGTTTGGCCACACCTGATCAAGCTACAGCCATAATGGATCTGATTGAGGAGCGTTGGGAGGATTTGATCGGTGAGATGCCTCTGAAAATTGCATATCCAGCATTAGAGGGACATGAGTGGAGGACAATCACAGGATATGACCCCAAGAATACGAGATGGAGCTACCACAATGGCGGTTCATGGCCAAGTAAGTTAGATAAAACTACTAATAGATTGTTATCTTATTTGTATTGGGTCTTATCTTGTCTGTTCCCTTCATTTGTGGTTATATCTGTCATTCTCAGCACCTCTCGGCTCTAGTGATCATTTTAGCCATTTAAATGATAAACAAATTTGCTTAAATTGTCTGCCTGTTGGTTTCAATCTTTCGGAATATATCATGTTATGCATGCCATTAGAGTAGCAAAGGTAATTTTGTTGAGTTTTTTCAAACAATGGCCTGTTTGGCAATTTGTGACAAATTGCATTTCGATTTCCCAGACAGTATCATAAGATGTATAGTTAGAGAAGAAAAATAACAGAATTATTTCTCATGTTTACTGGTTTCTCATGAATTTGTATTTGGTCTACACAGTAAGCTTGTCAAATGGTCATGTTATTTTTAAACTGCAGTTTCTCATACATCTGCAGTTTCTCATAGAATCTCAGACATGGATTAATAGTTCAGAAAACGATATATGTTATATGGTTTTTTGCATACAAAAATGCCTTTGTTGCACTGCATGCAATTACCAGTTTGTTAACCTTTTGTGATTTTTCAATGTGTGAGGTTCACTTTCATTTTCTGCTGCTAATTTTGTTATGTTACTCTCTAGCACTGCTGTGGCTGCTGGCTGCGGCTTGCATCAAGACTGGGAGGCCTCAGATTGCAAAGAGGGCAATAGAGCTGGCAGAGCAGCGGCTCTCCAAAGACGGGTGGCCTGAGTACTATGATGGTAAGACAGGGAGATACATTGGGAAGCAAGCGAGGAGGCACCAGACATGGAGCATCTCTGGCTATTTGATTGCTAAGATGATGATAGAGAATCCATCCAATCTTCTATTGGTTTCTCTCGAGGAGGACAAGAAAATTGCCAAGCCAAGGCTCGCCCGTTCTGCTACGGTTTAATTGTAACCACAGTGGCAGTATATACACACTACACATAACAGATGACAGTGAGGAGTTTGGTGCATTGAGAGAGGTATATACATGAGGCATGCTATAATCATCATGGCTTATGAGGGTTCACTATAAGCTGTGTTGCAATTTGTTTTCCTATTTCCCCTGAATGGTGGAGGAAACAATTTTGATTACTCATTGAGAAACAGTTTTGTGATTCATTACAATTCAATTGGATGAGACCTTTATGATTCATTGTTACTGGGATATATTCTGCATCTTCTTTTTCATTGTGTGATCTTAACAGTCTGGTTTTGACTAATAAAGGGTCTATAGGCACATAAGTATATATGAAAAGTAATGCAACATGGCCTTCTGGACCATGCTTGATAATGGCAAAGGCCAAAGCATGGATTTGCCTCATTATTTCCCATTATGTGATGTGGTCGATCACCTTAAAGTTTTTCATTGTATATGTTGCTGTGTGTAGTAAAAACAGCCTAGACCTACTTGTATCCATGTGGTAGGGTCTTCAACTAGGACTCAAAGTTGGTGTTTTATAAGCTTAAGCTTTATGTCCTTTAGATGCTCATCCATTTCCAATTCAGGTTTCAATCCTACAATTGGATCATGAAAGAGGTGGATGTTTGCAAAGATTTTGTTGGGAGAAATGTGTGTAAAAATGTGCCCTGGCAATGGTGCTAAGAGCTGTGGACACACACTACATGATGTTTGATGAATGATAGTTCCATTTGGCGCATCCCCAGAACACATTAACAATTGAAAATAACTCACACACACTACTAAATGATTAATTTTTACGATGCTCTAAAATTTGTTTTCCTTACACTAATTTTTTTGTTTTCTAAGATGTAAAGATCTAAATCTCAAAAATAGAGAAATAAAATAGAACATTCTTCTTTGTTGAAGAAGAATTTTTTGTTTGAATACGACCACCGTTGCAACTTTTTCAATGAATGACATTCTCTTGAGCAGATCTTGAGTCAGGCGATCAGACCAATTTATTAATAGAAACAGAACACTTATTCGGGACATGCTTGGGTTCAAAACAATGAGCATGCAGAGTAGAAGAATTTCGATAATGACATGCGTGATTTCTTTTGATTTGTTAGTTGTACCAATTCTATTGATTCATGGTCGGACCAATTTGAGATATTTTATTCTCTAAGCTAATTATAAATATATTATTAAAAAGAAAAAAGAAGTCAACCAAAAAAAAAAGAAAAGAAAAGAAAGAGCCAAAGAGGAGTGATGATGAAATTTTAGAAAGCAAAAAAAAAAGCTCAAATATCTTTGCTTTTTGGTTTCGACGTAACGTCACAACTCCATAACCCCACCAAAAAAAGAAGAAGACCCCATATTCCATTCCAGCTCCCAAAAACTCAATCTTTTTTTCCGATCAAAACCCACCGACGACGATGGAGACCAACAACTGCATGTCGGTGCTGTCGTGCGTCAGCACCAACGTCGCCTCCGCCTTCTTCGCCTCCCTGGAGCGCTGCTCCTGCATCAACCTCAGCACCACCGATTTCGAAGACGACGACAACAACAACATCATCTGCGCCGCCGCCGACGACCACGGATCCCTCTTGCTCTCCTCCGGGCCCACCTCGGAGACGGCCCAGCCCAATCTCAATCAGCCCGCCCCGGCCGCCCGCGAGGTCCCCGCCTGATGTTAACCGCTCACGGTGATTGTACACTACCTTTTTCTTGAGGAAGAGGAAGAAGAAGAAGAAGAAAAGAAGAATAATTTCACTGTTTTTGCTTCCTAGTTGTGTTGAATGTGTATGTATCTGTGTTAGAAATTGTGATCGTGTTTGGGTTTGTATGATATTTTGTGACTTAGTGAAATGAATTTTGTAAATTGGTGTGGAAATTTTGTGTCTTTAACAACCATCATATGTGAGTAGTAGCTTGGATTTTTCGTTTATGAATTGAATTCCTACAACTGATATAGTATCGGATTTGTATGTCTACAGCTGTGATTGTGATCTATTTTTTTTTTAACAATTTCTTGTTATTCTTTGATTTTATATGGTGTGTTTTTGTGTTTCAAATTTCGGCTTAGATTCTTTGCTTGTGGCTAGCTCCTGATGAGATTCCCTTTAGTGGGTTTAGATTGTTGCAAGGTTCCATCTTTCCTATATGGGAATGGAAACCCACCTAGGATGGATTCTCTTATGCTTGGTGCAGCTTTGGAGTTTTTGGTGTGGTGTTTTTTTTTTTTTATGATAAGTGGATGAGTCTAAGCAGAGGTCTTGGATGTCTGTACCAATTTCGTGTTTGCTAGAATCGGTATATTTGTTTCAATGTCAATTGTCCAACTTCTGGTGGGTTTATGTTGAACTTTGCTTGAAAATGGGATTTTATCTGCAAACTCACACAGCGGTTAGCGTATCTTATTCAATAGGGTATTGACTTGTTTGATGCATCTTGTGGTCACTGGTTTTGGTGTTCATTGATGGTTCTTCTCTCTAGGTGTTCTGTGACTTGGTAAACTGTAGACATATGGGAAGAAAGGAACTTAACAACTCACCTGCATGGGGGTGAAGTTTATGTCTCCATATGACTGACAAAGTCTCATATTGATGGAGCTTGATGTGATCCTTATTTTCCTTGTAAAATTCCTTTTGAGTATCTATATTGGCTAGTGTTCTTTTTGGTCGGTATTCAGTGTTATGGTTCTTGTTCATTTCAAAGACCAGCTAACTAGCTAACATTTAGGGGCAAGCTGAATGTGCAACATGAATGACAGTAAAAGGGTCTAGTAGTATGTTTCAAACTGTTCCTGTTGTATTTTTTTTTTCCTCCAGCACAGTAATGACATGTAATACGGTACATTTTCTGTATTGAAGTTTCAAAGTTTTTCCAGGATTGATGATCTGTATCGTGACATGATATACGACAAAAATGATTATATAGTAAGAATTACCAGTCTGATCAAGCTCTGCTTCCATTAATGGAAGATTTTGCTGTACATTCCGTTAATGCAAGAGATCTGCTGCAATATGCGACAAAATCTGTTGAAAGTCATTGTTTCCTTAAGAGGTAATTTCTATCTTCGTGACAGAACACTGTAATAGAGTCTTGTATTGATTTGAGTTTTGCATACAAGTATGAGTGTTCTAAGTGGTGGGAAGTTACCTTTGGTATTCAAATGAAAACTTCACCAGGTATAGTAAATTCATACTGTGTTCCTGCAGCTGCTCGAATCAAATATTATTGAGCAACAAATCTCTCCTCAAGGATCATCTCTAAAACATAAACCAGAAGGGAATTAAATATCAGGAGTAAGAAAACAAACATACATGGATGTCCGCTTTGCCAAGTTGTAGGCTACAACTTGATGCACTCAGAAGTATGATTTATGGTCTTGTCGAAATTGAGATGTTGTACTGAAGTTAGCATGTTAGGTTTGGTGATGATTGTTTCAGCATATTGGCAAGAAAGATTAGGCAGGTACTGAATCAACTGCAGGGGGGAATAATCAAAGGAGGATGAATATGCAGAACTTTCGGATTATGGAAATTTTTTATGCAAGATCATGGCATTATTAATCACAATGCATTACATTGCATCTTAGATTTCTACTACACATTTGCAGGAAGGAAGGAGATACATTAACCATTATTCAATAAGTTCAAAAACAAATCACTTATCTTCATCATCTCTCCAAAAAATCAGCATCACAATGCAACGCTGGATTATATACAGCTTTGCTCGCTTTCCCTTCAAGATTCTATCTCTTGGAACTGCAACATTGGATCCTCTCCGCGGAGGTAAAGGCAGACACCCCATCTCTGTGAGTCTCTCCTCTCACCCTCTTGTTTTCTCCAAAGAAGCTGGTTCAGAATCTTTTTTGAGCTTATCAGTTGCTGATAAGAAAGAAAGAAAGACTGGTTTCTTCCCTTCTATTAAGAAGTGCATAGTGTTGAGGAGGTTACAATTGTTTGTTACAATTTTTTGTCACTTAGTCCAGTGAGTTACTGCTGCATTTGTTGTAAGTTGAGAATTGGAGCCTATGTTTTCCTAGGGAATTCCACAAGGAGCCAAAACACCACATTTTCTACATTCAAACCTTTTTTCACTCCACTGGCTTTAATTTGGAGGAGTTTAATTGTCTCCTTGTTGAACCAACTGAACCAAGTTTTTCTGTAACACCTGGGATAGTTAATGCATTCTTCCTACCCATTTCCAACCCAACTCGGTAATGACCTAAGAATGAACTAAGAATGACTAATTTTTAGAGATTTTGAACATGTGTAGACACTGGTTCAAAGAACTTTTGATTCCCACAATACAAAAGGGAAGGGCTGTTGAAGTATATTTACTAAGCTCAGTTACATGACTTTTGGTTACAGTCTATTGGTGGTCGATTTCGTGTCAGTGATTTTGAGCTTTTTTCTCTCCTTCGATTGCTGCTGCTATAAGGTTTCCTCAGTATGCAATGTGGGATGTGAGAGAGCTCCGAACGTGGATAGTTTACATCCCTCACTGAAAATTAAGAACTTTCTGATAGTAATGGTGATATGCAGGCTCTCATTTAATTCTCCATCACTCGCAGTGCTAGCTGTAGAGTTTACTTTGAAGCTATCTGAGCACACACTAGACACAAATTATGGGTTGTTCAAAGTTTGTCGATCTAGTATCATTTTTCTAAAGTCACTTTCTGCTTAAATGCCTATTTTGTTTGTGTGCAGCTTCTGCAGAGCAGAACGAATCCTTTTCAACAGTTGAATCAGAAAGGGGCAAAGGGCTCATATGTTCCATTAAACCATTTGAAAATTTTCTTGTACATTAAACACAACGGCTAGTTTCCACTCTAATGAGGATCATATCGAAAAACTATTTGTCTTTCGATATAATAGATTCCATGGAAAAATCACAATTCTAATGAAGGTGGGGTTAGGATGTGAAGGCGTGCAAAAACTGTTCTTATGATTTTGAGTAGAAGAGTCTGTCTATCTAAAGCACAGCACAAAATCCCATCCTTCACTTTTCTCTCCATTTTCATATAACAGATTTACAGACACAAAACTGTTTTGCTTTACCATTGATATGGTACAACACAATGATATATGGTCACTGACTATATGCTTGTATATAAAGACTGACCATTCTAAAAAAGGGTTTGGATCAAACTAGGGAGCTAAAGGATATCTAGGTAGACACTGATGGACAATACAAAGGGTATAGGGGAGGTAGCTGTTATGTTCAGGTGTGTCTATGTTATTGGTCAAATGACATGATTAAACTCAACAAAGGAGGATATTGACAGAAAAAGAAGAGTGAAATTTCTTTTAGGATAGAGAACTGTTAAGACCATTCCCCACATAGGGGTCACATTGAATAATCACATCCCCAACAGCTTATTATCACCGATGCCATGTTAGAGAAATCATGAAAGCTGACAAACATGATACTCCTAGAATAAGAAGAAACCGTGCTTTTTCTTTCTCTTCCAATCAAACTTTACAGTAGACAAAAGAGGAAAAGCAGACAAAATAAAAAAGTATAAAATGGTTTCATGGATTCACTCTATCAAACAACCCTGCAACCCTATCTAGCCACTAGTTAGTTCTCTCTCAGTGGCTGAAAATGGTGAACTTTTCCACTTCATTTCCTCTATGGCTAAGTTTATTGTTGATCCATGGTTACAATGTGCTTGTTATGGCACAATGCCCTAGTGGAGGACCAACCAGGTTTTATGATTTCAAGGTCATTTTCTCTTTTTTTCTCTCCTGATTTCAAGGTCTCTTTTCTTTTAATCTCGCTAACTAATCAAGGTTGATTTTGTGGCAAATGCAGGTACAAACCACAAGAGTTGCTAAACTTTGCACCAGCAAAGATATGGTGACTATCAATGGAATGTTCCCAGGGCCGGTTATTTATGCTCAAGAAGATGATAGAATCATTGTCAAAGTAACCAATGAGACACCTTACAATACCACAATTCACTGGTAAATCAACCACGGACAATTGAATCCCATAATAGCAAGTTCTTATTCTCTGTTCTCTACTTCTCTTTAACTGTTTCTGTGTATTTTCTAATGAAGGCATGGTGTGAGGCAAAAGCTGTCATGCTGGTTTGATGGACCTTCATACATCACGCAATGTCCGATTCAAGCTGGCCAGAGTTTTACATATAATTTTACAATGGTGAAGCAGAAAGGCACCTTTTTCTGGCATTCTCATGTTTCATGGCTAAGGGCAACCGTCTATGGTGCCCTCGTAGTTTATCCCAAAACCGGGGTTCCTTACCCATTCAAAGTGCCTCATGAAGAACGTATCTTAATACTAGGTAAGATACATATAAATGATCTTCTATCACACATTTGGAATGTTATGTTATTAGACTATCAATCGAGACTATAAAAAGTGAGGTTATAATTCTCGTGATTTTGGAAGTTTAGATTACTTCTGATGACTTGGAAAATATTTTTTAGGGGAGTACTGGCTTCAAGATGTTGTACAGCTTGAGCATGACACCGTAGCAAGCGGAGGACCTCCTACACCTGCAAATGCCTTTACAATCAATGGCCACCCAGGCCCCAATTACAACTGCTCCAACAATGGTAAAGTAGGAAATGTAATGTTGTATACATTTTATCTAATTATCATATTTCAGCGAGTAAAATGCGAGACTCATTTACGTAAGTGAGTTTTGCCTATATGAGATGTATATGTGATCAACAATGTACTTGGTAAATATGATACATTAGACTGATTTACATAGGTGATTGAGTCTCTCCTTTGTACGTGACGTGTGACGTGTGACGTGTATAGTTTTTAAGTCAAACTAATATTTTCTTGTGTAAATGTTGTAATTTTTTCAGATGTATATCAAATTGATGTGGTATCTGGGAAGACATACATGCTAAGGCTAGTACATGCAGGCTTAAATGTAGAGAGTTTCTTTGCCATTGCCAATCACAACCTGACCATTGTTGAAGCTGATGCAGAGTACACAAAGCCGTTCACCACAGACCGTGTGATGCTCGGACCAGGCCAGACTATGGTAGTCCTGGTCACCGCCGATCAGCCCCAAGGAAAATACTCCATGGCCATGGGACCTTACATGTCAGCAAAGGGTGTTAAGTTCCAAAACATTTCATCCATTGCTTACTTTCAATACTTGGGGGCTGTACCTAATAGCTTCACTTTACCTGCTAAGCTACCCAGCTTTAATGATAATCTTGCCGTTAAGACGGTAATGGATGGATTAAGGAGCCTAACTGCACCTGTTAATGTCCCCAGAAAGATTGACAGTGAGCTATTTATCACCATTGGGTTAAATGTTCAAAAGTGTCACTCCAAGACACCCAAGGAAAATTGCCAAGGCCTTAACAATGGGGTTATGGCAGCATCAATGAACAATATAAGTTTTGTGAAGCCTAAAGTTTCAGTCCTGGAAGCTTATTATAAGAGGATAAATGGGTATTTCACTGAGGACTTCCCTGGGGTACCCAAGAAGTTTTATGACTTTGTTAATGGAGCACCTAATAGTATTCCTAATAATACAGAGGCAATATTGAATGGGACTAGAACCTTGGTCCTTGAATATGGTACTAGAGTGCAACTGATTTTGCAGGACACTGGGACTGTCACTACTGAGAACCACCCAATTCATCTTCATGGCTATAGCTTCTATGTAGTTGGGTATGGTACTGGGAACTACAATCCCCAAAATGCAAGCTTCAACTTGGTGGATCCACCCTATATGAACACCATTGGAGTTCCAGTTGGTGGATGGGCTGCTATTCGTTTCGTCGCTGACAATCCTGGTAAGGTTTATGTTTGGTAAATGTATCGTTTTACATATTTTCACTTGTTAGAAATAAATGAAGTTCATAGTAGGTGCCGACTTAAATAAGCTTTTCCTTTAGTGACTAAAATTGATGACCAAATTAACTGCAGGGGTTTGGTTTATGCATTGTCATTTGGACATACACCAGTCATGGGGATTAGGAACAGTGCTTGTTGTAAAGAATGGAAAAGGAAAGCTTGAATCACTTCCTCACCCTCCTGCAGACCTGCCTCAATGCTAGTGCCTTTGATTTATTTATTTATTTTTGGTCTGTTAGCGCCTATGGATTTCAATAGCTGACACAGAAGGATTGTTGTAACCTTTTACTTTCCGGTCAAGTATTCTTTGTATCTTGTATCTAATGTGTTACTGCACCATTTCTCTGAAACTTTTAAATTGTGGGTGTAAACAAGAAGAATTAATGATGAATATAACAAGGGATTTTTCTTTTCCTTCATTTGTGTGGGTTTCTCCTCTCCTTTTATTTTATTTTATTTTTTTATTTTTTTTGGGTGTATTCTCCTTTTCTTAAACAATGGAGAGGTAGATCCTTTCAAAAAAAAAAAAAAAAACAATGGAGAGGTAGATAGATACAGAGAAAGATATTGTCATATATTAATGCAAGTAATGAGTAAAGTCAGCATATGCTTTCTGAGTAAATTACAATCTCTCCAGTAGAACTGATCTGTAAGTCATGAATGAAGATTCACACGATTAAGTCATAGACATACAAACAGATCCTTTTAAATTCCAGACTTGAAAGAAGAAGCATATGCACAACTCATTGAGAGAATATTTATGCTATATAAGCAATCACAAGCAACTCATTAAGTGGGAACTTCTTTCATGCTTGTTAGGATCTTAAGGATTAACCCTTTCTGAAGTCCAGCTCTTTTCTCCATTGGGACTTGGAGTGGATGTGAATGACAGCCTCTGGTTACTCTTCAGATTCAAGTAATCGACCTGTCAAATGTTAAAACCAAGAGAAATTAAGCAGGGAAGCCAAACACATTTTCAAACAATGCAAGGTTAGAGAGGCTATAGAAAAACCTGATGTGGATCTAGAACAAGCAAACAAAATGCCCCAACCGGGCCTGTAGAAGGATCTAGAGAGACTTCATTGGATGGTTGTTCACTTAGATTAGGAAGACCTGGACTCGGTCCCAAATACTGCAGTCTTGATCTCAAAGAACCGGAAAACCAAGATTTTTCTCTTTGCTGCAGCAGGCAATTTGAGAGGACTACATTAGGCATGTGAAGGTAAGTTAAAGCTTGAATGCTACCAGAATCTACACTGTAATATCAAAATCTACATATGCTCAGTTGAGAACGACATTTCATTTTGAAAAACAATGTTCACAGTTGCTCCTAAAGGAAATGAACAAAGTCGTGTGATTTCAATATTATTTCACTGAAACAGCAAACGAAAAAAAAATAAAAAATTTGCATTTCCCTGATGTACCCAGCTTAAACCTTCCAACCTAGCCAAATTTTGTCTTGAGCCTAGAACATGTCCCGTCTATAGAAGTCACAAGAGAATCATATTGCAGAATCTAGTGGAATTCTAATCCGAGAACTCAATTAATGTTGGGAATAAGTTAGGCCTCCATCGTTGGCAGAGAGAATCTCCTCTCAGTCATTTATCCTGTGTGCTTCAAACTGGATTAGTAGATTTAACCATAGACTTATATTTGACACGTCCCATTTAGTAAAGGTATGATCAATCCTGAGTCTATGCAATGTCAATTTAGAACTGCCAAACTAGTAAAATCTAACCCCGATACTATCTATTGCGTAAACTTTAGCACTGGATCCAGTTCTCTAATCAACCTATTCATTCAATAAGGATCCATGTCCCTCAAACCTCGTTGAAGTTATGCTCTTTAATTGCTTAAACTACATTATGGTGATCATTAGCATTTCATCAGGTAACTCATCCCCAACATTCATCTAAAATAGAAACTAGGACTTCCCCAAACAATTACATTTAGTAGTTGCAACAAATTCATAATCTCACCTGAAGTTTTATGGGATCAGAATTGGATCCATCAATAATATCAACTGTTCCATTGATCCGAAATTGCTCCCAAGAGTCAGTGAAGTACCAACATATCTAAAACATAGCAAATTTACTCCAAGCACAAGAACACTCGAAATATAACATAATCAAACTCTGAAGGAAGCCTTTTCTTCTTATGCAACTCAATACAATGCAGAGAATTATCAAAACCAATGCCTGGATTATACCTCAAAGATCAATTACCTCAGCAAAAGGACAATGCTTAAGCTCCTCAATCTGCACCATTTAACCAACACCATCAAATTGTCTAAACATCAGAGCAGAAATGTAAGTTCAACAAAAACCCACAACGCATTGAACAAGAATAACCTTACGAGTTCTGCAATCCGTGTTTATCTGAATCTTATCACTGTCCTCTTGAAATCCCCTGAAAAAAGATCCCAGTAAAGTCAAGAACTTTAACCTTCAGGGAGAGAAAACAGAGAGACATTACCTGAAAACCACCGTCCGATTTGAAGGTCTGCCATTAGAACCAATCGTTGCCTGAAAACCCATCATCAAAACATCACAATTACAATTAAAGATGCAACCTTTAACAAAAAAGTTGAGTGATTCAGAGAGAAAGAGAGAGGCATACGAGTTGAAAGTAGGAAGAGTGCCTGAGGTGGGCATTGGATTCCAAGGCAGTGAGAAGAAGCTGCTTCCATGGCGCTGGTGCTGTTACTGTTCCCATTGCTCTGCTAATTTGCTTCCTCAGGTTGCTCTGTTTCGTTTGTTTTGATCCGCGGGGTTTTGTTTACGGTCGTGTTTGGGGCTTTTCGCGACTTCACCCAAGTGAGTGGCCATCTATACCCTCACGTATTAATGACCAGCAATATGCTCACCTTTGTTGGGTGAAGGACATTACTAATTTGACAGTTTAGAAACGTTTTTAGTGTGACTTTATTAAAATGAATGCATTAAAACTGTCGCACCCCACTGAATTAAGTTTCGCTCAACGATCAATCACTTTAATGTCCTGCTTAATTATAGACCAACATTACTCGGAGATAAAATTGGTAGATGCAAGCTCTTATAAGTGTACTTATCATCTATTACATTTCCAACTCGAGTTACCACTACTTTACCAATTAGCATTATCCTTAGGTTTCGTTTGGTTAGCAGAATTGAGGACTCAGGAAATGAAACTTTCCTTTGTTTGGTAACCACAAACTCCGGAAATACTTTCTTGACAGAGGGGAAAGTATGGGGCAAAATCATTCCACTCAGACCTCGTGGGATTGATTTTCCCTTCCCATTTCCCAGCATTTATTACAAAAGTTTTGGACAATAATACTCTCTCTTGCATAAAAAATTGATGTACTTTTGAATTTTTATGATGTTGTTTTTTATTTTAAAATACAAGGGTATTATTGAAATATTGATATATTTTTACCTTCCTTTTCTGCACCAACCAAACACTGGAAGGGAAATCAAATGGTCTTTCCCCTGAGAGGGGACTGGGTGTGGCGGAGCAATTGCGCAGTCCCGGGTCGAACCAAGATCCGCGCCACGGAGGGCGGCGCCTGTGAAGGTGTTTGGCGGCGAGGTGACCAGGGTGGGATCGATCTGGGCGAGATCTGCGTTCCGGTTGGGATACCCTTTCTGCGACGAAGGACGGTGGAGCAGAGATCAAGGCCGAGGTCAGGGATGGCATGGGTGCCAAGAGTGATTTTGGGTGCCCATAGCAGGCTGTGGATATGGGCCTTTGCTCTGTTGGACTGCCAAAGGGTGTTGGCGTGGGTCTTCATTCTTAGGGCTTTGAAAATGGTGTATGAGCCCATAGTGGTTCGGGTTCGCATTTGGGATCCCGGAGACGCTCTATGGATCTTACATTGTTATGAGTTTTGGATCTGCTGCTTTGGTTCCTTAGGTAGAAGATTGCTCTCTATTCAGCGCATTTTTTTGCGTGGAGTAGGCAAGGTCGGTCACACTACCGGCGGTCACCTTGATAGAAGGTTACCCTCTATTCGACGCATATATTTGCGTGGAAGTATGGTCGACCATACTATTGGTACCGTTTTACATAGCCCGGACTCTGTCTAGTGCCTCATCAAATGCTTAATTGCATCCCTTCGTACCCGTGCTAGGTTTTATTTCCGATGCTTTGTTGCATCTAGTACTTTTCTTACTATTTTATATTTTGATGTAGTTTCTACATCTATCAGTTGTAATCTTTATTCTGTTTATTATTAATAAAATTGAGTTGACAGTTTCTCAAAAAAAAAAAAATGGTCTTTCCCCTATTTGACATTTGATAATGTTTATGAGTGACTTATTTGATATTTTCTAAATTTTTTGACATATTTGTTAAATTAACTTAAGATCAAATCCCAATCAAACTAGGGTTTGTTCTCTGCACCCCCTTCTGGTCTTCAATCATGAAGGTTTTGGCTTGGAATTGTCGCGGGATCTGCAACAATACCACAGTACAGGCGCTTCGGAAGCTTATCCAGAAGCATCGTCCTTCTTTCATCTTTCTCTCTGAGACGAAGGTGTCTGATAAGGAGTATATGAGCGATCTGTGTCTGCAGATCGGATACCTCAATTGTGAGGCGGTTTTCAGCTCTGGACAATCCGGGGGGCTTGCGTTGTTCTGGGAGGATGGTTTGGACGTTCGTTTTCGGTCCAAGTCAGTGCATCATGTTGATGTGGAGATTCGTTCAACTGATGGTTCAATGATGGATTGGCGGCTTACTGGTTTTTATGGGCATCCGACCACGGCGCTGCGACACATTACTTGGTCGTTACTCTGTCAGTTAGGGGCTGAGTCGTCGCTGCCATGGGTAGTTTTGGGTGATTTCAACGAGCTGCTACATGCCGGCGAGAAATTGGGGGGTGTAACTCGGAGGGAGTCTCAGATGCAGCTATTTCGGGAGGCGGTGTCGTCCTCGGAGTTGGTCGACTTAGGTTTTCTGGGTTCTTCATTTACTTGGACGGGCGGTGGTGTAAGGAGCAGATTGAATAGGGCCTTTGCTACTCTCTCTTGGTCTGATCTTTTCCCCGCTTCTAGGGTTTTCAATCTGGAACCTATTCATGGTGATCACCTTCCAATTTTGTTGGAAGTGAATATTTCTTCTCCTGTTGTCTCTCGTAGGCGTCCAAGGTTTCGCTTTGAAAGTTTTTGGGTGTCTCATGAGGCCTGTGAGGGTGTTGTTAGTGATGGTTGGAACTTTGCTACTGTTGGCAGACCCATGTTCCAAGTTGTGCAGAAGATTTGTAATACCCGCCTCTCCTTGCTTAATTGGCAGAGGGTTACCTTTGGAAATAGAGGTAGAGAGATGGATATGCTACGTGGTAGGTTGCAGGAACTGCTCATGTTGCCTCTTACTCCTGAGTTACAACAGGAAAGTGTCGAGTTGTCTAACAGATTAGAGGTTCTTCTAAATGAGGATTATAGCTACTGGCAACAACGATCCAAGGTTTTATGGCTTTCACAAGGTGATCAGAATACTAAATTCTTTCATCGTAAGGCCTCAAATAGACGTGCTAAGAATAGGCTAATGGGATTATTTGATGTGGATGGAGTCTGGCAAACTTCAGACTCGGGTATGGAGAAGGTGGTTGTGGACTATTTCACAGCTATGTTTTCCACTGGTGATGTGAACTATGCTCATATGATGTCTGTTGTTGATTGCATTCAACCCCGGGTGACATCTCATATGAATCTGGAACTAAATGCCCCTACACTGCGGATGAAATTCGTACGGCTTTGTTCCAAATGTATCCTACTAAGGCTCCTGGGCCAGATGGAATGCCCCCGCTTTTTTTCCAGAAGTACTGGAACACTATTGGTGCTGATTTGGTTAGAGCAGTGCAAAATTTCCTTGTGTCTGGTCAGATGTTGGGTGAGATCAATTTTACGCATGTGTGTCTGATTCCTAAGGTTAAAACTCCTGATAAAATGGCTGACTTGAGGCCTATTGCTCTTTGCAATGTGATTTATAAGATTTGTGCTAAGGTGATTACAAACAGGCTGAAGCGTATTATGGCTGAGATTATATCGCCCTATCAGAGTGCTTTTATTCCAGGTCGTCTGATCTCAGATAACACTCTAGTGGCTAATGAAGTTTCACATTTCATCCATAACCATCGGTCTGGGGAAGGAGTCATGTCACTTAAGTTGGATATGAGCAAGGCTTATGATCGAATGGAGTGGTGTTTTTTGGAAGCGGTGCTTTTGAGGTTAGGTTTTGAGGAATCTTGGGTGCAGATGATTATGCAGTGTGTCACTACTGTTCGTTATTCTTTCTTGGTTAATGGGCAGCCCCGAGGTTATGTCACACCA
This sequence comes from Rosa rugosa, assembly GCF_958449725.1. Lineage (NCBI taxonomy): Eukaryota > Viridiplantae > Streptophyta > Magnoliopsida > Rosales > Rosaceae > Rosa > Rosa rugosa. Next base: position 40,123,034 of record NC_084825.1, read on the forward strand.
ACAAGGGGACTCCGTCAGGAAGACCCTCTCTCCCCTTACTTATTTGTTCTGTGTGCTGAGGGCTTCTCAGCATTACTGGATAGGAAGTTTCAACAAGGGCAGTTATCTGGTATTTCTATTTGTTCTGGTGCCCCTCATATTCATCACTTACTTTTTGCGGACGACAGTCTGTTGTTTGGGAATGCTTCCTTGGAAGAGTGTTTTCACCTTCACTCTGTTTTAAGTGATTATGAAGGTGCTTCCGGTCAAAAAATTAATCGGTCTAAGAGTAGTATCGTGTTTAGTAAGAATGTGGGAGAATCTACTCGGGCCGTGTTGGCAGATTTCTTGGGTGTTCAAGTTGTTGTTAAGCATGATAAGTACTTGGGGCTTCCGACTTATGTGGGAAGACAGAAAACTGAAACTTTTGCTTACATCACTGAGAGACTCAGTAAGAAGCTTGAAGGTTGGCAGGGGGAACTTCTAAGTGGTGCAGGGAAGGATCTGCTAATTCGAGTTGTTGCCCAGGCATTGCCTTCGTATGCTATGAGTTGTTTTTTATTGCCTAAAACATTCTGTGATACTCTTCATCAAAAGTGTGCTAAGTTTTGGTGGGGTAGTAAAGGTGATCAGAGGAAGATACATTGGCTCTCTTGGGATAAGCTCTGTCAACCTAAAGAGAATGGAGGGATGGGTTTCCGTGACTTGCATGCTCATAATCTAGCTTTGTTGGCACAACAAGGGTGGAGATTGTTACGTAATCCTAATTCTCTTATTGCTCGTTTATATACAGCAAAGTACTATCCTAATGGGGTATTATGGGACGCTCAACTGACCTCCTCACCTTCAGCGTGTTGGAGGGGTATTTTTGAGGCTTTAAAGATTCTGAAAAAGGGAGTTCGATGGCAGGTTGGTGATGGAAGGTTAATTCATGTTTGGGATACTCCTTGGTTACCACGACCTTGTTCCTTCCGACCTTTTTTTCGTTGCCATTCTGCTCCTGAGTGGGTACATGAGCTCATCCTACCGTCTGGCGTATGGGATATGGATCTCATTGTGGCTCAATTTGATCCTGATGATGCTGCACTTATTCTTTCAATTTCACTTAGTAACAGACAAGTGCAGGATAGGCTGATATGGCATTATGATGTAAAAGGTAGGTTTACTACCAAGAGTGCGTATAAAATCGCCTATGAGTCAGTGCATGACCTAGCTATGGGTACTACTACCTCGGATCTTACTGTTTCTTTTTGGAAGAAGATTTGGTTTGCCAAGATTCCAGGCAAAGTTAAAGTGCACATTTGGAAAGCGTGTTCTGAAATTCTCCCTACGGTTTCTCAACTTTTGCCTCGACGGGTCTTTCTGCAGGATGGCTGCTTTTTTTGTAATGATGCTGAAGAATCTATCATACATGTGCAAAGGGACTGTTATTTTGTGCATTCAGTGCTGCGTTCTTTCCAGGTTTTTTCTCCGGTTTTGCATTTGATTTCTACTCCAGCTTCTCTAATGGATTGGCTCATGATTTGTTCTGAGCGTCTAGTTAAAGAAGATTTTGCTTTTCTTCTGTTCTCATTATGGATGTTCTGGAAGGAACGTAATAGGAGGGTTTGGAATGGAAAGGCTATTGGGCTGCAGCAGTTGGCTTTTCAAGCCTCTCATCAATTTCGTCTTTTTCAATCTGTATCTAGAGCTGCTGCTCATTCTTTGAGGCCACGAAGAGTTGTGGCTCTTTGGCAACCTCGTTCACCTGGTTGGCTGAAACCCAACTTTGATGGGGCCTACAATGGGACTTTGGGGAAGGGTGGTATTGGTGTGGTTGTGAGAGACTCTAATGGAGAGGTAGTTGGAGGTGTCTGCAAGTTTGTCTCTTCTGTCTCTTCTCCAATTGAGACCGAAGCCTTCGCTGCCAGAGCAGCTTGTGCCTTGGCTGCTCAATTTCACCTTGCACCGATCAGTTTTGAAGGGGACTGCATGCAGGTTATTCAAGCCATCAATGTTGGGGAGGAGGACACATCTCCTTGGGGTCGTGTGATTGATGATTCTGTCTCTTTCTTGGGTCATTTACCGGGTGCTTCTTTCTCCCATGTTTTCCGGGAGTCCAATTCTGCTGCTGATAAGCTAGCTAAATTAGCTCTTTATAGTCAAGTTAATGTCTCGTGGTATGGTTGTCTACCTACAGAGATTAGGGGTTTTGTAACCTCACATTGTATGCCCTAGCTTGCTTATAATTAATAAAGATTGTCGTCTTGCCTTTAAAAAAAAAATGGTCTTTCCTGAATACTTTCTATGCTTTACCGAATAGAGGAAAGGAAACCTGACAGGAATTCTAGTTTCCCTTCCCCATAGAAAAGACAAAGGAATTGATTTCCCTTCCGTGAACCAAACGAGGCCTTAGTATGTGTAAAACTGTTTTTGAGTACCCTATCTGTGCCTAAGGAGCTAAGTTTCACTCAAGTCAATTACTATCGTGCCCTTGTTGGGTTTTTGGTGTTTTCATGAGAACCACCCTATTCGTCTTCATGCATGAAATGGCTTTGTATATCTTCTATTCTCTTACATTTGTATTTGAAGGGTTTAAGAGACCAAGAGTTTATTGGTCAGATTGCTTCATGTACATACATGTACATTTACAAGCATAATTAGCTATAATGAGTTACGCTCATGGTACCGCCAGAGGTACTGATTCCCGCCAAAGGAATAGCCTACGGATACACAGCTAGGCGAGCTACAGCCTGAGCCTCGGATCGCCCCCAGATCGCCGCCGACGCGCTGCCACGCGCCGTGCCAAGATAGCATCAGAAGCTCCTGAAGCTGGGGACTGAAGCACATCAGTCCCACATCGAAAACAAGGAGAAGATCAGCCTCTTCCTCACCTATAAAAGGTTCTCTCCTCTCTCCTCATTAATTACGCATTTACTACTCATTTATTATTATGCTGTCTATATGCATTGACTGACTTAGGCATCGGAGAAGTGAAGACCGCCCAACGCGATCTCCCTCTGACGTCCTGTCTTTCGTTTGACAGCTAGCGAAGATCACCAAATCCATAGAGTAGCGGTCCGCCCACCGGACCCGCGTTAAACGAAGGTTTGGCTACCACCAGACTTTGAGCATTAACATTGGCGTCGTCTGTGGAAATCCTTGAACAAAAGGTCATCCCACCACAATTACCATGACTAACGGTAGCGGGGGAAACACTGAAGAGCAGGTGGACCAATCCGCCATTCCCCAACCCTCCGACCCAGCGGTAGGCGTTAACCGCGCACTATTCAACACCCCAGCCAACCCCGACGGTGAGGCAAATCCAAGCAGCAGCCGCCCACCGGGCCAGGATCTCACCGCTCTATACGAGCTAGCACTGGCGGACCTTCACAAGGCAAACAGAGAGCGTGAAGAGGAGCGCAAAGAGAAGGCCGAGGCCCAAAAGCAGATGGCTACGCTGATGTCACGTTTTGATGAACTAAAGAGGACGTTGGAGATAACCGCCAATCCAGCGCAGAGCGAGCAATAACGCAGCACCAGGCGTAGTCGGCCCGGCACCGGCACGTTGATACCAGGGCCAATCATACAGATGCAGGTACCGCTGGACCCACATGAACTATTGGGGATGGGACCACCGCCCATCCCCCAACTAATGTTGGAGCAGGAGGCGGAATCACTGCCGCACACCAACCGCTCGGAAGCTAGGGCGAGGACTGAAGGCAATCCGCCTGCGCCAAGGCGCAGACAGGTCCAGCTGAATATCCAAGCTGGTTCCGCCGGCAATGCAACCGTCCAGATACTGGAAAGGATTCAACAATTGGAGCAGAGATTAATCCGGGCGGAGTTGGGCGCCCCAGCGCCAACTCAAAATCCGTTTTTCGCTTCCAGACCTGGGCCCTTCACCGCTGCGATTCTGCAGGCTATCAGACCAGCGTACGCAAAAACCCCAAAGATGTCACATTACAGCGGCATGTCTGACCCCTTCGTCTATATGGACACCTTCAAGAAGGTCACCAACAACAAGGGATTTGACGACGCCACTCTGTGCCACTTGTTCAACGAAACGTTGGATGGTGAAGCAATGAACTGGTTCTTCGAGTGTCCGCCGGGATCCATTGACTCATTCCATGCGCTATCACACGCCTTCCTCTCTCGGTTCATCTTATTGTCCGCCGGACATCACAACACAAGTTAGCTGTTTGGCATTAAGCAAGGGGCAGACGAATCACTGAAGGCATTCGTCACAAGATGGCGGGCGGCAGCATCTCAGTGTCGCGACCTAGACAAAACAATGGTATCGGCGGCCTTCAAGCAGGGACTCCTCAAAGGGCCATTCCTCTATCACCTCAACTACAATCATCCAAATGCGGCATATGACCACGTCATAAGTGAGGCGGTCATTCACGCCCAGGCGGAATTCATCACATATGGAGAAACCCCACCGCCACCAGCAACACCAACAAAGTCAACACAACCATCCTCTAGTCATCAGGAAGCCGCTAACAAGACCCCTGCGGCGCCACCAACTGACAGGAAGAGGGAGTGGCAGCAGGGCCACCACCAGAACAAGCGGCAGAAGGACCAACACTACAACAAGGGCAATCGCCCATCCCATGGGGATAACCGCAACAAACAAACGGAGTCCTCTCAGCGGTATGCAGTGGTTACAGTCCTCACAGCCTCGTATGAGGAAATATACAATCAGTGCAAGGATCAGATCCCACCGCCACCCCCACCAAGATACCCAAAAACGGGAAAACCAAGAAACACCGGCAAGTGGTGTAAATACCACGAGGACAGCGGTCACAATACCAACAGCTGCAATGCTCTCAAAACGGCCATTGAGACCTTGTACCGTGACGGCAAGATGGAGTAGTTCAAGGTGCACCAACCGCCACCTGTGATCGCCAACATTGAGACCTTGGGCCGCATCAACACCATCGACGGCGGTGCTCCAATCACTAGCATGTCTCACAGGGCAAGGAAGCGCTATGCACGCGCTAATCACCCAAAATAAGTCTGCAACATCCGCTACGAGAGATCCGCCAAACTCCCAAAGTCAGGTTGGGAACCTATTACCTTCTCAGAGGAGGAGGAGCGCGGAGTGCATCTACCCCATGACGACCCATTCTTGGTCGACGCCATTCTTGGCAGATTTTCAGTGGGGAGAATCCTGGTGGATAGCGGGTCCGCTGTCAACATCATCTTCAGCGGTTGCTATAACCACCTCAAGCGGAACAGGAAATTACTCCAGGATCACGAGCCACTGCTCAGCTTCTCCGGCGACGTCACGCAACCGCTGGGTTCCGACTACATGCGGTTGACTATTGGCACTAGTCCATGTATGGCGGAGGTACATACAGAGTTCATAGTCGTCGATTGTTTCAGCTCGTATAACGCCATCATCGGATGGCCGGCACTCAACAAGCTCAAGTGCATCATCGCCGGATACATGCTTCTCATGAAGTTCCCCACACCCAACGGCACGGGCTGTGTGAGGGGAAGTCAGCAGTTGGCACGAGAATGCTATTCAACGACTATAGCGCGGTCAACGCGCCGCCATGAAATCCTGACAGTGGGAAACCGGGCACCGCCACCAAATATCTTCGAGGACCCTAGGGATGAGGAGAAGAAGTATGTAAAGAAGGAGCCAGTCAACCCAGAAACGTCGTTGAAGGTTGTCTGCATCTCGGACGAGCACCTTGAGCGGACAGTCCGCATAGGCGCCCAACTAGACCCAGAGGTGGCGGCGGAACTCACTCAATTCCTACGTGACAATGCTGCCGTCTTTGCATGGTCATACGCAGACATGCCAGGTATCTCTCCTGAAATCATCACACACAAGTTGACCATCAAACCATCCTTTTATCCCATCAAATAGAAGCGGAGGGCCTTTGATGAGGAAAAGTACCGGGCAATAGGAGAGGAGGTTGCCAAGCTCCAGGGCATTGGGTTCATCCGCCAAGTCATCTATCCCCAGTGGATTTCCAACTTGGTTATGGTAAAAAAGCCCAGCGGAAAGTGGCGGATGTGTGTCGACTTCAAAAATCTCAACAAGGCATGCCCAAAGGATAGTTTCCCGCTACCCCGCATTGATCAACTGGTTGATGCAACCGCCGGACATGAGCTCCTTAGCATGATGGACGCTTTCTCCGGCTATAATCAGATCAAGATGCATCCCGGCGACCAGGAGTGCACCACCTTCACCACCGACAAGGGCCTCTACTGCTACAATTAATGTTATGCCTTTCGGTCTGAAGAACGCCAGTGCAACTTATCAACGACTGATGAACGCCATGTTCGTGGAACATCTCGGAAAAATAATCGAGGTCTACGTGGACGACATGCTGGTCAAGAGCATAAAGGCCAGCGGACATGTGGCAAACCTCAAGATCATAGTAACCATTCTCCTGGCCTATGGTATGCGCCTCAACCCAGAAAAGTGTTTCTTTGGTGTCACCGCCAGCAAGTTTCTGGGTTATATCGTCAGCGAACGAGGCATCGAAGCTAACCCGGACAAGGTACAAGCTATCCTCAACCTGGAGGACCCTGAGTATAAGGTACACGTCCAGTGCCTCCAGGGCAAGTTAACCGCCCTTTCTCGATTCATCTCCAGACTCACTGATAGGTGTGCCCCATTTTTCAAAGTCCTCAAAACAACTCACAAGAAAGTCATCAACTGGAACCCAGAGTGTCAGGCGGCGTTCCAGGGCTTGAAAGAATACCTGGCGGCAGTCCCACTCCTTTCCGTTCCTATGCAAGGAGAAACACTGTACATATACCTAGCGGTATCAGTATCAGCGGTAAGCTACGCCATTGTCCGGCGTGAGGGCCAGGAGGAACTCCCAGTATTCTACGCCGGCGGGGGCATGAACAGAGCAGAAACAAGATACCCTCTCTTAGAACAACTCGCTCTCGCACTCATCGTTGCTGTCAGGCGCCTCCGCCAATACTTTCAGGCCCACACAATCCATATGTTAACCAATCAACCGCTGAGGCAGGTAATGCAGAACCCTGAACATTCGGGGCGCCTCAGCAAGTGGGCCATTGAGCTCAGCGAGTTCGACATTGATTACAAACCAAGAACCTCCATGAAGGGCCAGGCGATGGCGGACTTCATTGCTGAACTCACCGAGCGTCAGCCAGAACCCTGCGCGGAGACAGAGCCCGGAACGGAAATGGTAACCACTGAAGAATCAGCTCCCCTACACTCAGACTGGAACCTGCATGTGGACGGCTCCGCTAGCGCCAAGGCCAGCGGCGCCGGAGTCATCTTAACAGGACCCGGGGGACTGAATGCGGAATACGCGTTGAAATTCAACTTCAAAGCTTCAAACAATATGGCGGAGTACGAAGCACTCATCGCCGGCCTACTCCTCGCCATCGACTCTGGTGCTGACAGCGTCAACATCTTCAGCGACTCTCAATTAGTCGTTAACCAGGTCAACGACAGCTTCCAAGCCAAGGACCAACAGTTAGCGGCATATTTGGGGTACGTCAAGACACTGCTAAAAAAAATCAAATTTCACACCATCACACAAATCCCCAGGGAAAAGAACGCCAAGGCTGATTCACTGGCGAGACTGGCAACCGCCCAGCCACATCAGAGTCCAGCGGACACAAGAGTGGAGTGCCTTGACAAGCCAAGTATCACAAATACCCAGTCAATCCCAGCTGGATGACGAGATTATCGAATACAAGCGCAACGGGACATTGCCGGAGGACAAAGTCAAGGCGCGACAGCTCAAGCGGAGAGCAACCCGCTACAACATCCAGAATGGCAAGCTCTACCGCCAGGGGTTCACCCACCCCAACCTCCGCTGTTTAACCCCAGAAGAGGGAAAGGTCGTGCTGGCAAGGATCCACAGCGGAGAATGCGGAAACCACTCGGGCGCTAGATCCTTGGCCAATCGCACAATGCGACAAGGCTACTTTTGGCCCACACTCGGTGATGACGCCTGGCGAATATCAAGATCTTGCCACAAGTGCCAACAGTATGCAGACCTCCCACATGCACCGGCAGAACCACTGTCAGTCATCATCGGCCCATGGATTCACTCAACATGGGGACTCGACCTGATGGGAAAATACCAAACCGCCAAAGGCCAGTTCAAGTACATCATTGTTGCTATCGACTACAACAATAAGTGGATAGAGGCAGAGCCACTGACGGCAATAACTACAGCCAAGGTAATTCACTTCCTCTGGAAGAACATCTACTGCCGCTATGGTGTCCCACATACAATCATTACAGACAACGGCACACAGTTCAACAACAAAGAACTCATATCTTTCACCGCCAACCTTGGCACCAAAATGAGTTTTGCGTCTGTCGCTCACCCCCAAACCAACGGCCATGTCGAAGCAGCAAACAAGATAATCAAGAAGCTGCTGAAAAAGAAACTCGATACCGCCAAGGGTTTGTGGGCGGAGAAGCTTCCATAAGTTCTATAGGCCATCAGGACAACTCCAACTTCCGCCACCGGCGAAACCCCTTTTTGTATGATGTTCGGAGCAGAGGTTGTCCTACCTATTGAGGTCACTCAACCTACCGCTAGGGTCGAAGGCTACTGCCCAGAGACCAACAGTGACGGTGTCAACCTGGCCAAGGACCTCCTAGAGGAAAAGCGACACAAGGCCTATTTACACAACTTACAAAACAAGCAGCGGGTATCGCGTTTCTACAACACCAGGGTCAAAGCCCGGAACCTCCAATTGGGGGACTAGGTAATGAAGGAAGTCATTCCACTGCCAATTGGGGGACTAGGTAATGAAGGAAGTCATTCCACTGCCAACTTGGGAAGGTCCATACAAAATTGTGGAAGTCGTTAGCCCAGGCACCTTCTACTTAATGGGCAAGGATGGCGTCACAACGACCCACCCTTGGAATACCGAACACCTTCAGTATTACTACAAATAGTCATGCCGCTACCCAGGAGCATCTTGACTTAGCTAAATTTTTGTTCAATATTTAGCTAAGGGAAGCTACCCAACGGGTACTACCCCACTTTTGTAAACGCTGATCAATCAGCTATCAATGAAACGAGGAATTATTCAAACCATTGTTACCAAGTCTAGCACTGAGGGCAACTGGCAACGCCAACAATCGTCAGCGAACCATGTCCGCTACATGGTGCACTTGGACCAATCTTAATTCCTTTAATGTTTCATTGATTGGCAAAAGAAAACTCTAAGTCAAAACCCTAGCGGTACAAGCATATCATGACAAACACCAAATTTCAAAACTTCATTCCATATAAAGGGCTGGGACTCCCCACCCAAAAGTATTCATTACAAAAAAAAAAAAAAAAAAAAAAAAAAGGAGTTTACGCCTCAGCGGCTACAAAAAGGAGTTCCAACATCTATCAGGGGTTGGCCTAAGCATCTTCACCTTCAGCATGCGGCGGCGGGTGTGCGCGGCTTGTTTGGTCAGACCCTCGGGCGGTGGGACTTGGAGTCTCTATGGTACCATCCGCCCGAGTATGAGCCGCCAGGAAACCAGCACGGGACACCTCCGACTGGGTAGGAGGAGGAGTCCGCTGGGAGCCATCCGCCGGGCGTGCGCCACTCTCTCCGCTTCCCGAGCGAGCGCCTTCAGCTTGGGAGGGGACCACACCCTTCGCTGGCGGGGCATTCTTAGCTGGCGGCACATTGGGCTGGGACGCCTTCACCCAGTCGATAGCGCCCTTCTGTTTCAGCATCTCCACATTGGCTAGGGCCCCAGCCTTCGCTGCCTCAGTCATTGCATTTTGTAATCCGCCGATTGTTTGAATGCCTCAACAGCGGCGGCCGCAGCGCGACTCCCTTCAGCTCTCAGACGAGCGACCTCACCCTCTAGCTTCTTCACCTCGGCTAGTCTGGCGGCGGACTCCCGCTGCAGGATATCAATCTTCTTATCCTTGGCGGCCACCCGCTCCTGCAGCAGGGACATGTCTTGCTCCAGCTTGGAGACATGGTCATTCCGCTCCAAGTCCCGCTTGACGGCCACCGCCAGCTTGCCGCGGGCATTTGCGGCATCACAGTCCGCCTTTGTCAGGCGCCGTTCCACCTCCACCAGCCTGTCCCTTGCCTCCGCCAGCTGTCTCTGAAGACCCTGGATCTCCTCCCTGAGCTCTCGCTCAACCCGGGGCTGTTTCGACGCCGCCAGGAACATTTCATGCAGCCCAACCGACAAGTGACCGAAGGCCGAGCTAAAGGGCGATTGGTCAATGGCCGTTGGGCGCGAAATCCCAGCCGCTCGCAGAGGTGGTAAAGAAATTCCCGCTCACCATCGGTCATGAACTCTGCGTACGCGGCGAACGAGTCTAGGTCACTCGCGGGCGCCTCTCTCTCCTCGACCACGGGAGCCTTGGGAGGAGCTTGTCGAGCCCTCTTCTGCTGGCGGGCCCCAATGGTCTCCACATCGTCCCTCTCTTCCTCATCAGGGGAGTCATTCTGCCAGCGCCTTCGCTGGAGCACCCTTGTGTTCCCAGTAGCAGGCCTCCATCCCCTCGGCGGCGGCTCCTCCCTTGCAACGGTGACGGTTTCCGCCAGCGGCACCGTTTTCGCCTTATGTGGGCCGCGCCAGTTGGCAGGCACCCTCTCTTTCTGCGGCGTGGCGGTAGCAGACCCCTTTTTTCTGCCATTCACATTGGCCCCAGCCTGAACGACTGGCAGGCCGTCACCACCAAGGTGGGAGTGGTGCGGCATAGGTAGCACCAATGGAACCTCAGACGGGCTCAGTGCCAGCGTTTCCGGGTTCACGACCGTCTGCTGAGCCGCCAGCCTGGAGGCATACATGGTCTCCAAGAAGTTGTCGATCTCTGCACGGTCCATAGCCTTATCAAAAGCGTCGTGGCTCGCTTTGTTACCTGGCGGAGTTTCTAAAAAAAAAAAAATCAACAAACCAGTCAGCCTCAGGCACTCTAATCGAAGGTACAATGTGGCAGAGATTTCTTACCAACGGCACGAGTCAGTCGTTGATCGACCAACAACTCCCAACCGGTAAGAAGGCGAAAGTCCAGCAAGTTGCGATTCCGCCAACAGCCTTTGATGCGTGCCACGCTACACTCTTCTTCACGAGTCAGGTTATAGCGCAAGCCCACTGCACAAACAAACAGTAATCTTTAGTAGAAATACAGGGCTATGCATAAGAGAAACCGCCAGCTATGTTCAGCGGAGACCGGTAAACAACCTCGGATATGTTGAAACTCCGACTTAATCCTAAACGTCGGCTCCCCCTAGTTGGACCCAGCTTGATATTCCCACCCCGCCGTGGCAACACAGAAGGTCCCCCGCTAGTAGGACATGGAATCCCTTAGGTTCTCGAACAGCTTGGGCGCTCCCTGACGGCGGCTCAAATTCACCTGCCCTCTGCAACCTTGGCGCTTCACATATACCAGCTCGTAGAAGTGCAGCACTTCCGCCACAGTTGGTCCCTCACAACCGGACAACCGCCATAGTGAGTTCAGCGCCAACATTAACCGCCACATATTGGGACAAATTTGCCCAAAAGCAAGGCCAAAACTCGCACACCAAGATTTGAAGATTTGGCACCAGCGGGAGTGTCACTCCTTGGCGGAATATCGCCTCGTGCACGACGGCAAACCCCTCTGGAAGAATTGATGCCTTCTCATCCACTATCGGCGGACGCAGCTTCATCGAACTTGGCAACCGGAACATCCGCTTCACACGGTTGACGATGGCAACAGTCATCCGCCCTCCTGCCTCGTCAACAGGGGTGCAGTCTTGGAGGACCCACGCTGACTCAGCATCCTCCCCCGCCATCTCTCCCCCGTCAGCGGAGCCACTGGCAGTGCTGTTACTTGCCAATCGCTCATCACGCCTATTTTTGGCAGCGGCAGCCTCCCCTGCCCTAGAACTCTCTGGACGCGAGGCACGACCCATGGCTACTTCCCAGGGTATGGTTTGTAGCGACTCAACCTCTAGCGGTTCTGGCAGTGAGGTTCCTGCATGGGCAGACGGATGCAACGAGTCAATAAATATTCTATCCGCCACGCTGAACGACACGTCAGACCCGGAATCCTCACTGCTCGAAATCTCTACGACGTTAGCCATCCCAAACCCTAAAACCCAAATCAGTTAGCTCAAACAAGATCTAGCCTACGCCTACATCAGTTTTAGCCAAGAACATCAAGAACAGTTACCCAGAAAATGCCAAAACAAGAGCAAACACACTCAACCCAGATTCGACCATCTAGCAAATCCCTAAACACCAACCCTCTGCCAAACACCATAACCCACCCCCAAATCTCACTACACACCCTCAGAGCACACCAGAGAAGAGCAGATAGCACCCCAAAAACAGAAACAACAAAACCCAAAAACCAACAGATCCAATGAAACAGGGAAGAGAATCAAGATACCAACCTTAGTGGCGAAAACTCCGGTGTGATGGTAAACAATAGTCTTCGATGGGGAAAATCTTCATTTTTTCGGGAATGATAACCCCACGAAATCCCGACAGCCTTTTTCTTGAGTCTCGGACGAACATAGCTTGAAGACGACGACTACAGTTTGAAGCTTTAGCAAAGTGTCAAATCTCGCTAGGTTCCCCCCCCTTTTATGTCAACGTCAAAGAATTCTAAACCGTCCACTGAAAAACGACATCGCGCACCAGCCGTACACGTGTCCCACGTCTCCACTTACTCTCCGGATTAACCGAGGCGTCGCCTCGGTTACGGAATCCATAATTACTCGCATTAATGGCGAGAAGACGGCCAGGCTTAGGAGACACGCCTCCAGACGCTAACCCTCTAGGAGTTGGCCACGTGTCGACCACCATCAGAAGAAGTGTCTAATGGAAGTAACCATTTGGGAAGAAATCACCAACGGTCCGAAGTCTCCGCTGAGCGAAACCCCGCCAGCGGAACTTCTCCCTTGTCACCTTCCAAGTGACGAAGTCTCCGCTGAGCGAAACCCCGCCAGCAGAACTTCTCCCTTGTCACCTTCCAAGTGACGAAGTCTCCGCTGAGCGAAACCCCGCCAGCGGAACTTCTCCCTTGTCACCTTCCAAGTGACGAAGTCTCCGCCGAGCGAAACTCCGCCAGCGGAACTTCTCCCTTGTCATCCTGCAAGCGGGCCGTCTTCCGCTACACACCTCTAGCGGAACCCCCTTTTCATCTTGCAAGCAGCGTACTTTGTTCAGCGCAATACCGCTCAATAAAATACCGCCAAGCACGTCTACTGGACGCTGTTTCCTGCTTCAACCAGCGAGGGGATATCCGCCAACGGCGGATCCCGAGGCCACGCCTCACTCTGACAACGACTGCCACGCGGCGTTACGGTCAGACCGTCCCTACGGGACACGGGGACTGGTCAACAGTCTACAACGGCCCTGATCAGGCACGTTGACCCCCGTCACTTGGGTACTAAAGCTTGGGCTCGCTACCCAACACCCTCTGCTCCGTGCAGCTCCCCCTCAACAAACAATTTGTCGACCATCCGGAGGTTTATCTTAGCCGGGGAGTGGGGGACTCCCTGGGGGGCCTAGCAGGGGCCCACCCGAAAGGGTATAAAGCGTTTGCTCAGTAAATCCATGGTTGACAACGCACTGACGCTAATTATGCTGTTGCAAGTCTAGCGGAAGATAACGCTTCAAACCGCCGAACAACTCCCCAACCAAGATTGCCCTCCTTGACTGGGGACTTGGGGGACTTGTACATACATGTACATTTACAAGCATAATTAGCTATAATGAGTTACGCTCATGGTACCGCCAGAGGTACTGATTCCCGCCAAAGGAATAGCCTACGGATACACAGCCAGGCGAGCTACAGCCTGAGCCTCAGATCGCCCCCAGATCGCCGCCGACGCTCCGCCATGCGCCTTGCCAAGATAGCATCAGAAGCTCCTAAAGCTGGGGACTGAAGCACATCAGTCCCACATCGAAAACAAGGAGAAGATCAGCCTCCTCCTCACCTATAAAAGGTTCTCTCCTCTCTCCTCATTAATTACGCATTTACTACTCATTTATTGTTATGCTGTCTATATGCATTGACTGACTTAGGCATCGGAGAAGTGAAGACCGCCCAACGCGGTCTCCCTCTGACGCCCTGTCTTTCGTTTGACAGCTAGCGAAGATCACCAAATCCACAGAGTAGCGGTCCGCCCACCGGACCCGCGTTAAACGAAGGTTTGGCTACCGCCAGACTTTGAGCATTAACACTTCATCGGAAAGCTAAAGAGAGACCAAGAAAAACAAGAGGAAACCCAGATTCAAGAGGAAAACAAACTAATTAAGCAAAACTATCACAACTAGATGTTCATTATATGTACCAAATGTGCAAATAATTACAAAGGCCAATACGTCTACTAACTATTGGCAGCTATCCTCGTTTAACTACCCATAGTGTTTAAGCTAGAAGTAAATGATGCGTGCGAGTCCAATCCTGCTCATTCCTGTAGATCTTGAGGCAGTGGCCGGCTGACTATGCATGTCATCTGGAAGTTCCGGCATTGGTGCTTCAGACTGAAGAATCTTCGTTACTTGTCCCGCTTTTGGTCTTTCTTTGTCGTTAGGGTTACTGCACCATAACCCCACAATTAACAAGCATTCCATTTCATTTCTATCATAATTTACTATCTTCTAATTCTGAGTTCACTGTTCATCGGCTTATGAACAGTGACGGCTCGAGCCGAGTCGGTTATGGGTCAAAAGACCGTGTTGTCCCTGCTTCATCTCTCTTGACCGAGTTTGTGTTTCTCTTGCTTTGACATCTGGGCTGCTGCTCAGTGTTATCGTGTCTATGATAGCTCACTCGACCGATAGGTAGATAGACAGAGAGCTTCAGTTTGAGAGAGAAATAGCGCGAGAGAGAGCTCCAGACTGTGTTCTATCTATCTAGGGACAGAGAGAGAGTTTCAGACTGAAGAAGAGGGAGACGGGAAGAAGTTGATGGTCGATTTGAACTGAAATTGAGTGAACTGATCATCCCACGTATTCTACGATGGGTTCGAATTTGTTTGGTTTTCTATTTTGTTGGTTTCTCAGTGTTTCTATCATCATACATCACCGTTTTGGGTTTTCCTGTTCAACAACCGATCTAGGTAGTTTTCAATTAACGTGGGTTTGGATTTTGTGGTTTTCTTTTTAACAAAAGTAAGAGAAGAGTTGGCTTTCTTTTCTTGGTAGGATTTGGATGTTCTTCGGTTATACGGTGGCTTCCTCGATTTCATGCGGTTTAGCTTTGTTTCGTAGCCTGGGTTTTAAATTTTCAATGGTCTGACTGTTTCTGTTTGTTGCTTTGTTTCTTTTTGTTTTGTATACAGTGCTTTGCATTTTGAGAATGTCGAGTATATGACGAGAAGATGAGGTTTTGGTGATGGAGGAGTTTTTGGGTTGTTGGCTTAACTTCGAGGCTGCGGTGTGTTCAGAAAGGCAGGGGAGCTGCTGTTTCTGATCTTTGAGGTGTGGCTTCAAACATGCAATCTGGGTATTTGATTTTTGTTTTTTTTTTTTTCTTCTGATTTCTCATGCATTGGTTTGTTGTCTTTGTTGTAGTTGGGTTTTGATGAGGAAGCAGAACATGAATTTGGGTATTTGATTTTCCATTCGTTTTGTTTTCCCTTTGGTTTCTTCTGATTTCTTATCCATTAGTTTCTTTGGTTTTCATTGTAGTGGTTTGACGTTGTTCTGCATCTGCTTGGGAAGAGTTCGTCTTTGAGTTTTGGATAATAGGATTTCAAATAGTGACAAGCAGAGAGGATATTTAGTTTTTGGGGTAAGTTGAGGATTTTGGTATTGATTATTTTGATATTTATGCTATCTCACCAGATGCACACACACTTGATGGAAGTACACATAAAGGGTAATTACTAATTTGAATGTTGGCTTCTGCTTTGTTCATTTTTTTTATTGGTCAATAACAATCAGTTAGGAACATTTAGTTTTCTTTTGAATGTGCTGCTACTTTTTTTCCTTCAGGTTGCTGCTGGGTTCTGAAGACAAGTGGCTCAAACGTATTGTAGGTTTTAATGTCGGACGTTAAACTAATAGCCGAAACATTCGGATTTTAAAATTAAAGCAAAGTTGAACCCTTTATTGTTAGGTTTTAATGGAAACTCACGCCCTTTGAGGTGCATATCGGACAAAAGCAATTTGATCACAATCATAAAAGCAAAGTTAATCTACATCTACCATTCACTCCAAAATTGCTGCAACTAAAAAGTAGTAATGCCCTTGGTTTTAATTTCTTTTTAGTTTAGGGGCTGTTCCTTTTTTGTGTTCTATAGAGATTAGAGACCTGATATTCTTATTTGTTAGCCTTTGTCTTTTGTTAGTTCTGTTTCTGTTGAACCTTTTTTATCTGTTGTGGAAATTGCAGTGCAGCTGTTTCATGATGCATGGAAATTTGGTTTTGAAACTGAAAGTTCAGTTTTTTCTGTTTTTGTTTTTATGCAAAAACCTTTCTATTGTTGCAGCCATAAGCATTAGAGGTATTCTCGAGCAAGAAATAGTAAAGGTTGCAGCTATGATCCTCCATATGACCTTAAACAGGGCTTACTGAAGGTAACATGCAATTATGTTCTCTATCTTTGCTTTTCTTTTTGAGGAAAGGATTGAGATCAGTTTTAGTTGTCACCACTTCTCACTTAGTTCTCACTATCCCTTAAGGGGAGTATTCATTGTCAATGAAGCTTACTATTTCCGATTTGGTTTCATAATCTGATGTGCATTGTTGCTATTTGACACGCATTACTTTATTGTATTTTGAGTATTGTATCTGCAGCTTCAGTCATTTCACCTTGCATCTGTTACATCATTATTCATTTATTTTTGCTCTTCTTACTAGATGTTATTTGAGGAGATGAATTCTTGGTTTCAGACTTGGCATCTCATTACTCATTTGCAAACTCCTAGCAAGCACAAAAAGTTTTATCTTTCTCAGGCAAGTCCTCCTTATCTCATACGTTTCTTCTATATATGTCTATGCATAAATTAGAGCTTCTGATCAATCAGTGATTGAATTTCTCTTTGTTTGGTTATGATTTGAAAGAAATTTCCCATTTTACTAATAGATATTGTTCACTAATGCAGATTATTATTATTATTTTTTTTCATTCTTAGTTTTGTAATTCATTCTTTGTTCTTTTTTATCTTGAACAGCCCAGCAACTGGTTGGTTTAACGTTTATTTTACGAATTGGTTCTCTTAGTGGGAATGTAATGACTGAAGCAGAATTTGGTCACTGATCCATAAATTAAAAAACCCAGATTGATGCTCTGCAATCTGGAGGTGTAAAATGAACTATTGTAACTGTGCATCAGCTTGCTGTGGTTTAAAGATGACTTTGTTAGTCAGAATATTGTTAATTGTAAAATTAACTATCGTATCTGTGCATTAGCTTACTGTGGTGAGTAAGTAGATCACTGTATTTTGGAGAAGCTGTTTTAACAGCATTTGGAATATATATTTGATCATTACCAATACATCTATATTAATGATAATGTTAGCTCCTGATATGGAGCATGAATCAATCTATTTTTGAGAAGCTGTTTTAACAACAGCTGTTTTATATATATGAACTAAATTTTCTATCTTTCAAAACTTCCACAATCCATTCCAAAACCCGCAGCAACGCGCGGGCACCTATACTAGTTCATTTCCAATTTCTCATCAGCTACATCCAGAAGAACACCTTCGCGATATGATTGCCATACCCACCCGAAGAGTAGCAAGTGATATTTTCCATCCCGGTAAGTCCTCCTTCCGCAAGCAATTTCCAAGGCCACGACTCCAAAACTAAACATGTCCGATTCTTTGCTAACCCTCCCATGGTTAGCATATGCCGGTGCTTATGTAGCCCAAAGTCCCTGCCACCCCCTTTATTTGTGCGTTCAGCTGGGAGTCCATCAACTTAGCAATCCCAAAATCACCAAGCTTAGTGTTGAAATTATTGTCCAGCAATATGTTAGCTGATTTAACATCCCTATGAAGGATCGTTGCACTGCTCCACCTCTTAGTGTAGATAATGAAGGGCTGTAGTCAATCCCAAGGCTATTTTATACCTTATATGCCACTGCAAGGTTGTTGTTCTAGAGCCAAATAGATGCGTGTCAAGGCTACCGTTAGGCATATATGCATAAACAAGTAAGCACTCGCTTTGCTTCATAACACCATCCTATGAATTGAACCACGTTTCTATGTATAAGCCGGCTTATTATTTGGACCTTGTTGATGAAGATATTCTCATACCACTAGGAATCTGCAAATATTCTCTTGACAGCAACTGTGCGGCCAAAATCTTGTATAATTCCTTTGTAAACTTTACCTGAACCACCTTGGCCTAGTCTCGCTTCATCTGCAAAGCCTTTGGTCGCTGCAACTAGTTCTTGATAGGTAAACTCTCGAAAGGCCTCTCAAGATCTTTATTTATGGAGGTCACATCCTTGGAGTGATTCAAATATTGTTCATCAATGCAAGCTTTGCGGTTCTTATTAACTACCAACCAACACAAGGCAACACCAAGCATCAGAATAATAAAAGGAACTGCGGTGAGCCATGCCATCAAGAATGCCTTCCACCTTTGTGGTTTCATTATTTTTTGGCTTCTTTTCTCATCAGGATCCTGGCTAGAAATAAAATACCATGAATTTATAGCATGGCTCTGTACGGTTCGTCCATGCCAGTAGCAGCTGCAAAACCAATTGTCACCCATTCTGGAAGAATGTTTCTTAAGTCAATATGGTAAGAAAGGGAAGAAGTACGTGAACGTTACATCGGTATGAAACACCAGAATTTCCTCATATGTCCAAAAGACTTGGAGATCTTTCATTGTAGCATTGTAAATGATCAGTGCATTAGCCACCTTCCTTGATTCTTTGCTGCTAAAATTCCAGCTGGCAGTAACAGCATGAGGAGATTTTATTGATGTTGATCCCAACAAGGGGTTCAACATGCAGGATCCCAGGTGTTTTGATAGGTATCGAACTCAACAACTAGAATTTGAATTTCGGACTGTTGATTAAAACAAGTGGTACTGTTGAACAATCCAAGAACGCCAGCAGCAGAGTTAACCGGAACTGGATAGCCGACAGGAGCAAGGAAAAATGCAAATCCATCACTAAATGAGTTTCTGTTGGCAGTGTCAATCATGAAAGTAAAATGAGTAGCAGTCCCAAAGCTGCAAAGGTTGTGCATAAGTACACCGCCCTACACGAAAAAAATCTATAGATGAGGTGAGTTGAACATTTCCTGATATAGGTTTGGCATCACCTTCATAGAGTATGTTCTCTGTATCAGAGTTGAACTGATAGGGGTCGTCTAGAGTACCTTGATGTATGTCATACCCTTATTTTTTTTATTTTTTATTTACTTTTAGTAAATTAATATAGTGGAAACCTACTGAACTGGTCAACAGGTTACCCAATTAAATATCGACATGTGTCATTTTTAAAAATAAAATTTACCATATTAACAACACACTCTTTCTTGATATGTAACATTGTTAAAAATCATGTAACAAGTATTGTCAAAATAATAAATTACACATAGTTGAACTACAATTACGACTTATGACAACAGTTGTTGTGGTTATTGTAATTGAGTGGTCAAAGATGTAAATATCATATTTGGACAACTTTTATCAAATGGAGAACCTCGATTATCAAGTGGAAAAGCTCCTTACAATACTGAGTTGTTACATATCTTTTGGTCTAATTTTAATTTTACCATGTTCACAACACAAATGTTGTCGGAATTGTAAAATGGTTGGTAATCTTGTAAATTGTATAGTTTTTGAAGTAATTACTACAATCAGAATAAAAGTTACCGCTTTTACACAATTAGTTGTGAGTTATGGTAAAATATGTAGTCATTGAGTAATTATTCCATTAATGATAAAAATATAAAGATTTACCACTTTGACAACAAATTTGTTGTTGCAGTTGTTAAATTGTCCATAAATTAGTACATTAGTTTAGGTTGAGTAATTACTATAAGAGAAAAATGCACCATCAGTGCCTCAACTCTTGTGCACCGGCCAAGTTGATACCCAGACTCTCAGTGCTACCAATGTGATACCTGAACTCATATTTCGCTATCGATGAGGTACTTCCGTCAGATTTCGCTGACGACTCTGTTAGACATGTGATGTGGCAAGCATGTGGGCCCCAAAAATGCCATGAAATTACTTAAATGACCCTAGATTTTTTTTTTTTTTTTACAATTTTCTCTCTCCTCCTCCTCTTCTTCTTCTTCTTCCTTTGTTCTTGTTGCTGCGATCTCAATCTTCCCAGAAAGCTTTACATTTTTTTTTTAGTTCAAGAATCAACTTTCATTAGTCCAGAATAGAATTACAGTATATATAATGTTTACATCAACCCCAAGACTGATTACATGGGTTTTAGAGGAAGAATAGCCTGGAAAAACTCTGATGCACACATAAAACATTACAATCATTTTAAATCAACCGTAATGCATTCACAATGCTTTATCATTTCGTTGTAACATTCACAATGCATTGTGTGCCCACATCTCCTTCTGTAATGCTTGCAGCCGTAACCCATCTTCCCAAAACTGGGATGTTCATTGCTTGAGCCTTCCATGAGAGTTGGAGGAAAGGAAGGGAATCACAGACAAAGCAAAGAAGAAGTTTCCCGATTTGGGAAGGATGGGAGTTTGGCTTCTTTGTTTGTCTGAATCCCCTCAATTAGAAAGAGACAGAGACAGCCACCCCCATCCTTTACTTCACATACATAACCCAATGGCCACAACCACAGTGACCCATACAAACAACTCAGAGACTCAGGCTTCACCCTCTGTCCATACTTGTTCTTCATCTTCTCATCAAACTCTTTAGCCTTAATCTCTGCAATTTTTTCAGCATTAATTGGCCATGGACTCCTCTTGAACCTTAGCAAGCCGCCGACTCCTCTTCTTCGTCGTGGCCTCTCTCTCGGCTTCGATCCAATCCTTCACTCTCTCGCCCAACAGCTCTGCACAACACAACACAACACAACTCAACATCAACACCACCATCTGCATCATCAGCTTTGCCATCAAAACAACGCATTCCAACCTCACCAATAGTTTGGCCTATGAATGAAGAGAGAAGTGAGATTCCGGAAATCATGAGAAACGTCATACCCACCATTGAAGCTGCTTGGACTGCTTGAGCTACGCTCTAAGCTTTGGAACACCATTTTCCCCGACAAGTTCATTCTCGGGCTGCTCGAGCTCCGTCCCACCCTCGCTGCCTGATCCGCCGCCACTCTTTGCTCGATTTCCTGAATCTTGACTGCCGTTTTGGCCCGCGCCGTCTTGCGGTGGAGGGAGAACATTGGGTTCGGATTCGGGTTCGATTTGTCCGAATCGAGGGAGAGTCGGGGCAGGTCGTCATGCTCGTGCCCTGAGGACAAGGACGAGAGCAAGAGGCGCGAGGAGATGGAGATGGAAACGCCATACCCATAGAAATTGCAATTGGAAACCCTAGGTTTATTTGCTTGTTTCTTGATTTTGGGGGCATACTGAATTTTCTTTCTGGGAAGATTGAGATCGCATCAACAAAGGAAGAAGAAGAAGAAGAGGAGGAGAGAGGAAATTGTAAAAAAAAAAAAAACTAGGGTCATTTTAGTCATTTCATGGTATTTTTGGGGCCCACGTGCTTGCCACGTCACACGTCTAACGGAGCCGTCAGCGAAATCTGACGGAAGTACCTCATCGATAGCGAAATATGAGTTCAGGTATCACATTGGTAGCACTAAGAGTCTGGGTATCAACTTGGCCGGTGCACAAGAGTTGAGGCACTAAGAGTCTGGGTATCACATAGGACAAAAGTTACCGCTTTTACATCAATTGTTGTGGTTGTGGTAAAATGTATAGTCATTGTAATAATCATTTCATTAATGATAAAAACATAAAGATTTACCACTCTGACAACAAATTTATTGTCACACTTGTGAAATTATCCATAAACTAGTACATAGGTTGTAGGTGGAGTAATTACTATAATTAGAACAAAATTATCGTTTTTTCATCAATTGTTGGAGTTTGTGGTAAATTACGTCGATTAAAAGTAATTACTAATTCGATGATGGACATAACACAATATACTACTTTAATTACGCAAGGGAGAACTTTATTACACAAATGAGGACGGGTAAAGCATGGGCATTAACATTTCTCATACATGTTCTATTTTATATAATATTTACCACTCTGAGGACTCATGTAACCACTTTGAGGACACATGTGGTTATTAGAAAAAAAAATCCTCATTAAAGTAAATAAGGTATTCGTTAGAGTAAAGTAGGTTCTCATTAGAGTAAAGTAGATTCTTATTTGAGTAAATAAGTCCTAAAGTAGGTTCTCATTTGACTACATTTAAAACAAATATTATCTATATTTACACTAATTGTTGTGGTTGTGGTAAAATGCATGTAAAAAGAATTATATTTGGTTAAGGAAACTACTAATGATATAATTAATTGGTAATAAAGACTACTTAACTAATACTAATTTTGCGAGCTTAGGTTTGAAGGTTTTTGTTTTTAATAAGGAAAAAACGTAATTTTCAATTGTGTAATTGTCCATTGATAACAAGCATTAATCAAATATTAATTTGCTCATGATAAAATTAATTAGTAATATAGACTAAAGAAAAAAGAAAAAAAATATTGGAAAGGCTAAGGGCTAAACAAGTTACCAATTTGTTAAATATTTTGAATCATCGGATATATTATTAATCCAATGGTCCAAAATATTTAACAAAATGAGGGTATGACAAACACCAAAGTACCCAAGAATTCTCTGAACTGATATATACCGAATGAAATTGGATGAACAAACCGAGACAGAAAATTCATGACAATGATGAAGCTAAAGGCTGCATGCCTGCAGCTAATTATAAGAGACATAGTAATGGTAACTTTGTGCAGAACTACTCAAAATCTCAAGGCAAAGAATCAAAAAACATGTACATATATATATATGGCATTTATTCCAAATGCTCAAGGCAATTAAGGAAAAATTAAGATGTTTATTTCTTTGTTTTTTTCTGAACTTTATGAAATCCGTCCCTCACCTTGGATTTAACTACTAGATTGTTGGTGTGCATGTCGGTTTAAGAATTTCTAGGTAATTTTGGGAGAGGAACCACTAAAATATAATACTAGTGCACTAAGGATTTTAGAAGATATGAATTGCAGTACGTACTAGCTTCCAAAAATCTTGGACATCAAATTGGCCATCCTCTTAGCAGAAAATCTGTATTGTCGTGCGGAGATTTCGACATGACCATATGCTTGATGATCGATGACAAAACGATAAATTACAAAAGATATCGAAATCACTAATCATCTAAGCGAGAAAGTTATTTTCAATGTAACCAGTTTTTGAAAAATAGCGGATAAGATTTACTTGTGCAAATTAATAGATACAATGCAGAAATTTTTTTAAACCAATACCTAGATTTCACCTCAGCGAAAGTAATTGTGTGATAAGGATATCTTGATCTGTCAGGTTTCCTCCAATCAAACATTTTGCTATATATTCAAGTTGTGGGTTGCTACTCACTTTCACTGGGTGAGTGGTAAGCTGAGAGTTTCGGGGTGTGTCAAACACAATTTACCGAAGTGAACAAATCAAGACTGTCACACCTCACTGAGATAGGTTTCGCTCAACAACCAATCACTTCAATACCTAGGTATACCTAGTTACAAACAAACGTTAATTTGGTCGGCAATTAATTTAGTAGATGCAAACCCTTATGTATATATCTTCTTTTTTTTTGAGAGAAACCCTAGCTTATGTATATATCTATTATGCTTTTGATGTGGAATTGTATATAGTTATTTACCACGTACTTTACTAATTAGCATTATCCATAGTACCATTCAATTATATGCAAAACAATTTAGTAAGATAATACGACTCCCAAATCTTGAAATTAAGCATGCATATTTAATTATTTATCCTAATTAACAATTATTTTACCTAAAGTCGTCTATATGATCCTAGTGATCAGAACTCTAGTATGTATTACTACCGACATTCATATATATCCTATCTGTGCCCCGAGATGGCGAAACTAGTTTCTCATCAAAAGATATGATATATATCCAAATTACTGAAATATAATCATAAATTGGAACACTAGCTTAGAAGTCATGCATAAATTGACACCTTTACTACATATAAATTGGCTTGGTATATAGAGCTGAGAGCTGTTGTTGCATGTAGGCCAAATGGGCTTCTGCTTTTCGTCAAGCTTTAAAGCAGAATTAGTTGAGTAAGAATTACCGGCCTCTTCATTCAGATGAAAAATCTAATCATATATTTAGTAAAAGAGTTTTGAGACAACCATGCACTGAGATTTTACAAAGACCCTTCAAACACGATTCATGTTGGTCAGAGGGGGAAATGTGGTGTTCAAATCATGCTGGACTATCAGAAGCAGCAAGAGAAGCAACACCTTGTCAAAAGTCAAAACACGCAACGAGTAAGTCTCAAGAGCAGCAACTGATTTCCAAATGTATTTAAAGAGTTCAGAAGCGTGTCTAACATGACTTCACCGAAGTTAAGACCACATACCGCCAGGGACGGATTCAGGGGCAACCTCCATTTTTTGAGCTGGTTAAAAAGTTTAAGGCTGGGGAAGACCTTTGGGTCTGTAAAAACTGGCAGAAATTGGGGGGGGGGGGGAGGAAGAAGAACAGCGTTGAAGAAGATGAACGCGTTCTAATATCTCTACCTCCAAACGACGTCAACTAAAACGAGGACGTCTTGGACTATTTGAAAAATAACAATTCTTAAGTTCACCCCTAGAGTGAATGAGCTCATTCACCCTCTCTTGCGATTAACGCATAATAACTTTATAATTTTCTAATCCAACCATTCATGTTGTATAACGTACTATAAAGATTAGCTCTGTAAAAAATCAATCAAATTGAAAACCTTTTAGTTATTCATTTCTATGAAATACATGGACGGTTCATCATAGTAGTAGTAAGTGTTGTTAGAACCGTCCATTTGTTTGATTCAATTAGATAATTAAATGATTTCCGATTCGATTGATTTTTTACAGAGATGATCTTTAAAGGATAATTTAAGATATAGACCGTTGGATTATAAATTTATTAAGTAAAAATATGTTAATCGACAACGGGGGTGAATATGCTCATTCACTCTAGGGGTGAACCTAAGAATTGTTTTCAAAAAAAAAAATAAAAAAATGAGAAAGAACAAAATTCAAAGGCACAGCCTCTAGTCAATCGAAAAAAAAAAAAAACACAGCCTCTAGTCTCCACCCCCTCTCTCTCCTATTATTATTGTTTGTTTACTTCATTTCCCTCCTTGCCACAGTGTCAGGGGCCTTCATCAATTCATTGAATCAAATTTTTTTTTTTTTTTTTTGAAACGGGGTTTGGAACCCAGCCTAACTGGGAGGCTCAGCCCCACGCCCGAAAATATTATTAATAGAATAAGAAGGATGATTGTACAGCGAGGGGGACATATTACCTACACCTCGAGTACTAGTACAAGAATCCTCAAAGAGATCATCCCAGATAATCAAATTTTTTTTTTATTGTGATTAGTTTATCAATTCAAATGGACTTGGCAGCTTCAATATGGAATTAATTGATTCATAATATTCTTTTTCCTAGGAGAGTTATTTGAATCTAATCAATTAATTGTTAACTTTTATTGATTTTTTTATTATGATCATTGAATTTTTATTGACTTTTAATTAGAAGATTGAGTAATAGTCTTGTTGAATTGAACAGTCATTCAATTTTAACCTGAAAAAAAAATTATGGATCCATTACTGCATACAACACCCTACAAAATATGTTTCACTCATCAACCAATCACTGTAATATTTTTCTTAATTAGTTACAAAACTTAATCTACTAGACTCGACAATAAGATTGGTTGACAAACTCCTTATAAAGTTTTGAGTTCTATATAGGGTCCTTGACCCAAAGCACCAAAATAAGGAAAAATTATCCCACTTACCCCAGCAACAGATTTTTGTTCCCATATACCCAATTTAACAAGAAATGACCATTTTGCCCTCAAACCAATTAAAGAATTACAATCACTGCCATCAACATCAACCTCTCTCATCCCGATCTCTCTCTCTCTCTCTCTCTCTCTCTCTCCACCCTGCAAAGCCCCGACGCCAACTGCGCCTACTACCAGACCCGGGCCGCCCACCACGGCGTCGTCACCAGCGCCTGGCTCGCCCAGGCCCAGGCCGCCGTTGGAGCTCTGAATGCGCGTTCTAGATAGTTTAGGGAGCGGAGGAAGAGGAGGAGTCGAGGCCGGAGAGGCGTTCGCTGAAGCAAGGGGCGCAGAATCCAGTGATGGGTGTGGTGGGGTGACAGTGACAGGTGGAGTGGCGGTGGGGTTGGGCTTGGCGGTGTTGGGTTATGGCTGGTGGTGGTTATAAGGCGGTGAGGTTTAATATCTGAACTAATTTTCTCCTCGTCTCTTTGATCTGTGTCTCCATATCTGAAGCTCCATGCGCCAGTACGGGAGTTCCGTCTGGGCTTTGCTCCTGGTTGGGCTCAGAAGCCGTCGTTGAGTAAAATGGTTTTTTTGGGTGCCCAAATCATTTTTTTTCTTCATAAAATGGGGGCATAAAGGCTTAGAAGGAGAAAAAAAAAAGGTTCTATTGGAGGGTAATAAAGATCTATTGGGGGACAATAGACTTTTTGAATTGATATAATCTCTTCGTTTTTTTCTTTAATCAAAGTTTTAGCAAAAATGTCCATTTACCCAATTTTGAGCTACACTAACCCCATTTACCCACACATTTTATGAGATTGCCCACTTACCCAATACTTTATATATTTTGCCCTAATACCCAATTATGTATTTTTTTATTGTTTTTTATTTATTTTTAGGACAATTTTGCCCTCTCATTCTTTGTCACTTAGAGAGAGAAGTCATCGGAGACCTCGCGAGACTCCGGTGGCCGGTGGCCGGCCACATACTCCGATGATCGAAATCCGGCAACCGGGGATTCCGGCGTCCGATTTTATTGCCCCCTAATAATACCCAATGATCATATTATTGCCCCCCAATAAACATTTTATTGCCCCCCAATAATCATATTATTGCCTACCAATAAACATATTATTGCCCCTAATAATCATATTATTGACTCTCAATAATCATATTATTGTCCACCAATAAACATATTATTGCAAAACTATTCAATAATATGATTATTAGGGGAGAGAGGAGAGAGGAGAAATCACCACTCAAGTCTTCCATTATAATACATGAAATCTTATCCTCATATATATATGTGGACCAATTCCAGAAAAACACTTCCAGCAAAAATCCAATTCCCCAAAAACATGTCTCTAACCATTAAACTTCATGTCACCACCTCTCACCTCAACCCATAATGAAAAATGCTAAGCTGATGCTTGAAAGAATAGCCCAACAGCAAAAGCTAATTCATTCGAGCAGCGTCGTTAATATCCAATCTTCAGTTTCACTTTCCTCACCATATTTATCATATTATTCCAGGTCCTTGATTTCAGGTCGTTAATATTCAACCGCCTCCACCACCACGTTATCATCATCATATTTCTCCGCCACAGGCACGACGTGGCTTACGTCCAAGACAAGATCCTCTCTGCGCTTCACGACTTGATCTCCACAGCCGTCGTCGAACTGGACATTGATGTGCAACGGCTTGATATCGAAATTGAAGCAGTGGCTCCGAATCTCGGAATCGTCGTCGTCGACGTGGCCAAAAAGAACCAGACCGAGCAAGAAAAGCAACAAGCACCTGAAAAACGCTCGCCGCCGACTTGCCCCGGCTCTCCCTCGATTCGGACAAACCGAACCCGAATTCAAACCCGAACCCGTTTTTCTCCCTCACATTCTTTGGATGACCGAAAATTTTCGATCCAGATCTGCAGAGGAGTCGAGAGAGAGAGTCTCAGAGGAGTGTAGTTTGTTAATTAAAATGAGGGCAAAACTGTCATTGATGTTTAAATTGTGTAAATAGGATTAAAAACTTCTTAGTGGAGTAAGTGGGCAAAACCCCAAAGTTTTATTTGTCTAATTTTATGAAGATTAGTTCTCATTCCGGCGACTTATGAAATCTCCGACGACCTCTTTGGGGACCTCCAGCGAGGTTTTCAGAAAAGTTCGGTAGGCGGCGGCCGGTGACGGGAATCCGGCAACCTGTGACCGGATTCCGGCGAAAGTTGGCCGAAATCCAGCGACCGGTGACGGGGCTCCAGCGAAGTCTCCTTTGGGATCTCGCTCTTCCATTTTTTCTCTCGCTCTAAGTAACAAAGAGGTGAGGGTAAAATAGTCTAAAAAAAAATTTAATGGGGTATTAGGGAAGACTTCCTTAGAGTGTTTTGGGTAAGGAGAAATTAAAAATACTTAATAGGGTAAGTGGGAAAAAAAACCCCTAAAAATGGGGTAAATGGACAAAAACTCTTCTATATACTTCTAATTCCATCAGCCGCAAGATCGACTCTCCAATTTTTTACAAAAACCATTTCTAGTAAATTATCTTATTAGGTCCCAAATAATGAAATATTGAAATTACGTACGAATAGTAAACCTAAACAGTTAACCTCAGTTAAGTAGATTATATGATCCTACCAATCATAGTTTATATGTGCCTCTATACCTAGCTAGCTCGACCCCATGTGTGCCCCGAGGAGGATGGAACAAGCTTCACATCAAAACTGAACATCAAGATATTAGCTACTTACTAGCTAACCCTAATTAATAAGTGGACACCAATAAGTGGACACCTTCTAGGCTGGGAGGAAATCACCTGTCTCCGTTTGCCACTTTTCCCTATCTTTATTATGTCACATGCACAATATTTTGACGAGTGATGAGTATTGTTTTGATCTAATTTCTCTTAACTAATTAAGTATAAGTAAATGTGACAAATTCATTCATTGTGTGAGAGGTCAAAGATCGGACATTTGCAGATCTCCAAATAGTATGAGTTGATGAGAGAGAAGATGAACATGGCTGTGATCCCAGAAAAAAAAAAAAGTTAATCTCTAGTCTTTTGGTTGTTTTTGAAATAGAATGAAAACTAACAAGGTTAAGTTCTGATAGATGAAGGGACATGTGCTAAAATATTTTGCGTGAGACAGAATAGGAATAGGGAAAATGGAGGCAGGTGATCTCCTCCGTAGCTGGCTACGGTATAAGTCGGCGTTTATAAAGAAGAAGAAGAAGATAAGAAGATACACGTACACTCACTACAACAAAAAAGTCTTTTTAGCGACCAAGTTTTTTGCGAGGAATTTATTTTCCTCAATAAATGTCACTTTTTACGAGGAAGATTTCGATTCCTCACTAAATGTCATTAAGTTTTCTGCGAGAAACATATTTCCTCACTATACACCACTTTCTACGACGAATATTTTTGTTCATCACTAAAGGTGACCATAGTTTGGTCTCCTAAATCATCAAGTTAATAGCGAGGAAATATGAGACTAGGGTGAGGAATTTTTTCATCGCGAAAACGACATTCAACGAGGAAATAACGTTTTCGTCGTTATTAGTTTGGCCGAAAATTATGTAAAACCCGCCAAATTCAATGGCGACAAAATTATGGATTCCTCGCTAAAAGCCCGTATTTTATGATGAACTATTTCCTCGTGAAAAGAAGCAATTAGCGAGGAAATAACGATTTTGTCGTTATTAGTTTGGCGGAAAATTATATAAAACCCGCCAATTTCAATGGCGACAAAATTATGGTTTCCTCGCTAAAAGCCCATGTTTTACGATGAATTATTTCCTCGTGAAAAGAAACAATTAGAGAGGAAATAACGATTTCGTAGTTACTTGTTTGGCGGAAAATTATTTAAAACCCGCCAAATTCAATGGCGAAAAAATTATGGTTTCCTCGCTAAAACCCCGTGTTTTACGATGAACTATTTTCTTGTGAAAAGAAGCAATTAGCGAGAAAATAACGATTTCGTCGTTACTTGTTTGGCGGAAAATTATTTAAAACACGCCAAATTCAATGGCGAAAAAACTATGGTTTCCTCTCTAAAAGTCCATGTTTTGTGATGAACTATTTCCTTGTCAAAAGAAGCATTTAGCGAGGAAAATATACTTTCCCCATTATTAGTTTGGGAAAAAATTGTGTCAGGCTAGCCAAATTCAACGGCGACAAAACTATGGATTCCTAGTTAAAAGTTTGTGTTCTACAAAGAACCATTTCATTGTAAAAGAAAAAATAATTAGCGAGGAAAAAAAGATTTTGTCGTTATTAGTTTGGCGCAAAATTGTATAAGACCCGCCAAATTCAACGGCGACAAAATTAAGATTTCTTCGCTAAAAATCGGTCTTCTACGAGGGAATCATTTTCTCATCAAAAGAATCCATTAGCGAGGAAATAACACTTTTCTCACTATTAGTTTGGGGCGGGGGGGGGGGGGGGGGGGGAATTGTGTAAGACCCACCAAATTCAATGATGACAAAACTAAGAAGCCATTATCGAGGAAAATAATACTTTCCTCGTTATTAGTTTGGCGCAAAATTATATAAGAGACCCGCCAAATTTAATAGGGACGAATGTAAGAATTCCTCGCTAAAAGTCTTATTTCAGCGATGATTGATCTCTTCGCCCTTGATGCATTTAGCGAGGATCTAATTGTTTCATCGCTGTAGGTTTTGGTGGGAAAAAAAATTGGCGGTATTAAAAAAGAAAAAGAGCGGGTAGATTTTTTCTTTTGGTAGTAAAAAATAGTAGTAATTAAGATCGTAATAAAAAAAATAAAAAACATATAAAAGAGAACTAAGACGACAAAACCCTACTTGTTAGTTTCTTCTTATCAGCTCTCTCTGAAACTCTCCTCGTGGGTATGTATCTAAAATCTTGTTGTTGTTTTGTTTTGTTTGATTAATCATGGTTTGTTTTGTTGAATCCAATCTTGATATTATTTAGAATTGGATTAATTAAGTTCAATGTCAATGTATTTGTTTTTGAAGTTCTCCTTTTGGTTAATTGACATTGTTGTTTTCTTGTAGCCTAATTCTTCTTATGTAAGAATTTGTCATAGTTTGAAGATTGAGGAGTGATCCTTTTTATTTTTTCCGCGGCTTCATACCTTAATTTGTTGTATTCATATGCTAAATATAGATTCTTGGTTTGAATGATCTGATTCCTTTTAACTTCTCACGTGGTATTACTTTATGAACTTGTTTGGATTGTTTTCGTTTTGGTATGAGCCTTGGATTGATTTCGTTTTGGTATGATCTTGTTTATATATAGAAGTCTTTCGGGAAACTACTCATAGAACTCCTGGCTAACGCATATACTGTTTATTTGATGCTGCATCTCCCCCCACCCAACGCCTTAATGTGTTTTGTTTGGGTCGATCTGTTGGTGGTTTTTTTTTTCCCTTTTTTTTTTCGTTTTGCTTTCTGTTCCTTGTTGGGGTCTTTGCCCTTTTGTTTCTATTCTGTTGTTGTAATGCCGAAAAAAAAAAGAACTCCTGGCTGAATGAGTTTAGGTTTGGGTTTCATATATTCTAATTCTTTTTATATACTACATTCTATATGTTTGCTTTAGATTGGGGCTGTGTTTTTGGTTCAAGAAATCGTCTAGCTCTTACTATTTTGTGAAGCAGTAATCTTACTCTTGAATTTATTTCATGTACTGGAAGGTGTCCAAACTTAGACAGAAGTTAAGATTTGGAGAAGCCAATGACTTTTGCTACAACAATCGGGCTAAGTGATATTACAATGTCAACAAATATCCATGAGCCTACTATAGGTACGCATTGTATTATATTTGCTATAATTAGAGAACGAATTATTTGACTAACTAATTAAAATTTGTATTAAAGGTCCAGAAAGAGAAGTGCGACGAAAGACAAGACGACTGAATTATGAGAATTTGCATTCCCAGCTTAATGCTAAGATACCCATCACTTTGGTACAATATAATGGAAGGTGTAACGCCCCAAACTGCACCTCACCAGCTTGAACACCTCACAGTGCCGCGAGACCCCGAAACATAAACCGAAGGTTCGATTTACGTTCCAGAAACCCGCAAGGCATTTTATTAAATAATTTTTCGTAAACCGCACAGCGAAAACGTTTAAAATAATATTGAGGTGAAAACTTTAAAACTTTTAAATTCAAATGTTCGTCCAGGACTTAACGTTGCAAACAACCGAGGAATAAAGGACTTAGCATAAAACAAACAAATTGTGACAAGTTCCGAAAATACAATTTTAAGGAACAGGAATAAGATTGGAACTTAGAACCTGACTTCTATTGAAATATGCACACCCAGCTCCGTCCGCTCCAATCCCGTTCCCAGTGCACAGTACCTGCAACCACACTGTTGTAGGGGTGAGCTTTCGTCCTCGCTACTCAGTAGGGGCTTCACCCGACTAGGTTTGAAAACCGACACATAAGATAATAATTTGGGATCCCAATATGAAAAAGTTAAACCATTTCTTTAATTAACGACAAACTTTAAATATCTTTCGGACTCAAAATCCAATGCACGAAACTCAAAGAAATGCATAATACCTGATGGCCAGTCCCATGGACCAACTATACGGCCTTACCTCAAATAAAATCATCACCAGGTAAGCGTAGTGAGAGTGTCCACTTACGCCATATCACCTAGAAATAGTGCCACACCTCAATGGATGTCAGACACCATTTCGTCCATACGGCCCCTCCGGAGGTTTAGGGGATCGAAGCCCAAGGAATCGCTATGTTCCACTCACTCTCAAGCCATCAATAACCAAACCATGCAACTCAAATATGCATAAACATTTAATTCAAAACGGAAAACAACTAACCGAATGAGTCCCGAGTCCCCTACCTGGATTCCGATGCTTTAACCTTTTACGTTATCCGGAATTCACAAACCTTCCGTTCCTCGGGTAACTGGAGTCCTAGATTCCGACATAATTAATGTTAATAATCCGTCGAACAAATATTTAAAGCCAACCCTTCCTGGTTTAACCAGGATTGACCATGCTTTGACCAGAGTTGACCAATCACTACAAGTTCGATAACTATCCCAACTACCAAACATCTTACTTGAGATTTAGGATATCGACCAATAATATTAGGTGCACCCGAATTAACTAAGGTCACCCAATATATATATTAATTTATTTTCTTTACTTAACGATTGTGTCGCACAATAATTCGACGGAATTACTAAGGACACCCAATTAATTTTGACTCAATATGGGTGTACCTAATTTACTCAAATTTAACCCATAATTCAAACATACTTCAAACCACCAAACCTGCCCAACTCGATTAAACTAGGCAAAACATCACAGTTCATCCAATATGCCAAGGCAATGCTAACAAAACATAAACTTAATCATCCAAGTCCATTCAAATCAATACACGACAACCCATTCTGCCTATGCATTCAAACTTATAACCAGGATATCTCAATCTCAACCACAACACAACAATTCATTCAATTCAAAACACCACAACTCAATCGTAACAACAATACAATTTACTCGTTCATCACTAATCATCAATTTTCACAGGAACCTCATGTACCCACAATATCTATTCCACAATCCAGATCAATTTCTCAATATGCAACTCAACCAATGTAATCCAAGACTCAAACACCCGATCCACACATGCATTCGAACTTCAATTTCACTTCCAACACCATAATTCATCCAAACTGTCACAAGTACCACAGAGCAGACTTCGATTTTACCTTCAGTAGTCGACATGCAGGTGAGACCTCAGGGTGGAGAACACAGTTGCTGGAGATAGCCTAGTCGACGCCGAGTTGATCAACTCCGTCCAGCCTACTTTCGAAACTCGACCGGTGACGGAGTTCGACCTGATGGCCACTCAACCAGTAATTCTCGTACTTCAATACCTAAACAAGGTCTGCCTTCGTATACAGACGCATTCCAACCAGAAGCTAAGCCCAGAAGTTCCGGAAACGTCGCCGGAGTCGAAGAACACGGCGGAGCCGTGGCTACCCAGAAACGCAAAATTGTCAAAACTTGATTAAATCGAAAAACTAATTTTACTAGGGTGTTGAGCATGACGAGAGGATGGACTTTCATACCGAATGCGGCCCAAGCGGTGGCCGGAAATTGCAGAAACTCGCCGGCGCAGTCGCTGCTTCTCACTGTCGAGTCTCCCTCCTCGTCCGGTGCATGGGCGATCTGAGGATGTAGGGAGGTAGGCGACGCGGAGATGAAGCAGATGGTGGTCGTCCGTCAGCGATCGGTGGCGCGGCGGCCGGGTCTCCTTCTCGGGTCAGAGCTCCTAGCTCTCTCTCTCTCTCTCTCTCTCTCGTGTTTTCTACAACTAATCCCCATCCTTGGTCTGATCAAGGAATATAAAACCCCAACCTCAATTGAAATCAAGGGCTAGGATTAGGCAGTGGGTAGATCAACGGCTAGGATTGCACCGCAGAAAATCCTATTTCTTTAATTTATTTTCTAAAATTCCACCCCTTCATAAAATCGTTATAAATAGCTCGGGTATCCGAAAAATTCCACGAAAATTTCCTCGAACTCGTCGTGACGTGTACTTTATTACCCAACTCTGAAATTGAGGATTTCACATTATGAAAATTTCTGAAAATATTCTCGAGCACTTTGGCAATTGTCGAGATCGCGAAATAATTTCTCGTACGATCATCAATAAGTTCAACACATTTTTCCGGGGCTCAAGGCCCACAGGTCCATATGCAGAATTATTCTTGAATGATATTAGCTTAATAGTTCGAAACTTTGCACCTATGAATGTGGAAAAATGGAATGACATCGAATTAGCTGATGTGACTAAGATGATTGAATGAATAACTGTGAGATTGAAACCCGTTCTGTCAGGTATATTGTTAATGAAGTAGTTACATTCTGTTCTATGTATTTTCGTGAGATTGAAACCCGTTTCAATCAAGCAGAACGAAATGTTGATGTAGAACATGACCAAGTAGATGGTGATTTATTGGTGTTATCTCAAAAAGTTCGTCCATTTAGTGGAAAAGAATATATATTATTGGACCGGAAGGAAGTGGATAAAACTCATTGGTATGTGCTATACAACTGTGAGGAGGTGCAACCTTATCTCAAGTGAGTGTCTTTTGTGCATTTGTGTTTATTAGGTTCAATTTTTTAAAATCAAATTAGATAATTAATTGTCTAATTTACACATGTAGGGAACATGAAGATGAGTTGAGGCAAACAAGTAATGCCAACCTGTATAAAAGACAAGAAGAAGAGTTTCCTACTTGGTTTGAGAAACGAGTAAGTTATCCATGCTCAATTTTCAATAGGAATTTTGCATTATATTTTTATAAATATGCTAAATTTTGTTAATGTCATTCATCGTAAGCTTTATTCTCTGGCTTGTAAACCAGATTTACGTGTTCATACATACACTGGTTGTATTGTTGATGGAGTTTGATTTCATACAAAAGATCTTGACGATCATCGAACCACACAAAATAGTGGGGTATATGTTTCCGGAGTTTTCACTGGTGGAAGTCATGATTATTATGGTGTTTTGCTAAGTATTGTGAAGTTAACGTACTTAGATATGAATCAGGTCTTCTTATTTAAGTGTAAATGGTTCAACACCGACGAATCAAGTAGGGACGAAAGGAGGAGAATGATACGATATGATTATAATCTTACTAGCATTAATACAAGCACTACCTGGTATGATGATGAACCTTTTATACTTGCTACAGAAGCACAACAAGTATTTTATCTTGATGATTATAAGTTGGGTTCTCACTGGAAAGTCGTACAAAATGTGCAATTGAGACATGTGTGGGATGTTCCAGAGGTTGAGGATGCCAATGAAGAGGTAGATGAGGATGGTGTTGATCCTGTGGCAAATGATGTTTATCAACAAGATGAGTTTAATGATATTCAATGGTTTGTTCAAGAAGAGGGTCTTAAAACTCCTGAATTGCATTTGGACGATATTGAGCCGGAGGTTATTGCTTCAAATATTGTGAACAATGAATGGATGAACGATGGTAGGAGCGATAATTTCATAAGCAATGATATTGAAGAAGAAGAATATGATATTGAAGACGGTGATGAAGAAGAAATCATTTCAAGCGATGAGGATAGTGATTAGTTTATAATATAGCTTAATATTAATTTTTTGTTATTCATTTTTTTTTTATGGACTAAACCTTATTATAATGTGTGATGTTTTGGGATTGAGATTTATAATGACAAATTGTAGTGGTAATTATTCTATTTATATTTATTTGAGGTTTATTAATGCCTCTTTGGCTACTGCTTTTTTATCTATCGTTATAGATTTTTTTTTCTTTTTTGACAGAGAAGTTTGTTATTTCTTGATTTTGCATTTTTTATAATAGTAGTCCCAAGATGCGCCATTCCAATGTGTCTAACATCCAAAAGCCTACTACTGGTACGTATTGTATTTTGTTTTTTTATAAGTTTATAATTCATTTAGCTGATTGATTGATTAATAATTTAATTTAACATGTATGTATAACAACAGGTAATGCACCGAGTAAACGCTCTCGTGTGCAAACTACTGATCAGCCATGCCCAAATGGATCTCGTTCTACTTCAGGTAATTCTTCAATTTTTGTTTTGCTACAACAATATTTACAGAAAGTTAGATTTAACTTATTTATTTGACTCATATTGATTAATTTAACATGTGTGTGTAATAACAGGTAGTGCAATGAGTAAACGCTCTCGTGTGCAAACTACTAATCAGTCATGCGAAAATTATGTAGAAGACGGACTCAATTCTGCTATTGGTACCACTACAGAACGAACTACTACTGGTAAGTAGTATTGCAGTCTTCTTGAATTCAATTTTTATCACTTTAATTATTTATGTACTAAGAAGTATATATAGGGAAAAGAGAGCGGAATGCAATTTTGTTTTCATGAATTGCAAATTAGAAGGGTATACCTAAATTATATGTATAATGACAGGGGTCAGAATTAGTTCACGTCTTCAGCATCAAACTGCTAATGATCAGCTATTGATAAATGTTACAACTGAAGAGCAAAATGATAATGTGATGTCAGCCAGTAATCAAGACCCTCCTACAGGTATATACAATATTATATATATATTGTTATATTTTGAGAACTAAATATATTTGTGTACATTAATTAAGAATTATGTTAAAGGTCCAACAAAAAAGGTGCGGGGAAAGACAAGAGGAGTGAATGCAGATAAGGTGCTTTCTCAATTGAATGCTAAAATACCTGTCACTCTAATCGAACAAAATGATAGGCCTACATGCCCATATTCTGAAATGTTGGCCAATGAAATTGGTTTTACAGTTCGAAACCATGCCCCACTAAATGTGGAAAAATGGAAGAAGATTTCAAAAATTGAAGTGGATAAGTTGGTTAAAAGAATAACGGTGAGTGATGGTTTGTTTTTCTAAAATGTAAGTTTACATTGATTACTTTAATTAAATATTTTGTTTGACATGAAATTATTTATATGCAGAACAAGTTTGACATTGACATGTCTCTCCCTTGGGTAGAGAGACATGTAATTACAACATGTCAGACTGTATTTTGTAATTTTCGTTATAAGTCAAAGAAACATTTTGAGAAATTTTCAACAATCGAGGAAGCAATTGAAAACAAACATGATGATGTCAAGACTTAGGAAGAATGAGAGTTTCTCTGTGCTCGTTTTTCTTGTGAAAAGTTTCAGGTACAATATTGTTTATTTTTTTAACTATTTTTCAACACAGTTCACTTTTTTGTTATCTTAGTTTTCGTTTTTATTCAGATTCCAACTAACTGTTGGATATTTCATAATAATTTTCAGATTCGTTCAGAGAAGAATGCTATAAATAGGTCAAAGTTGACACATCACCACAAAGCTGGGTCAAAGTCATTTATGTCTCACCAAGAGCAAATTGTAAGATATTTATAAATTTTGTTAATAAATTTATAGCTTCAATATATATTTGTAGATGTTAAAAGAATATGTTTGAATGCAATAGGCAGCACAGACTAGAGAGATGCAAGATGCAATTGATCGCTTTGAAACAGAGTACAAAAGCACTAAAAAAGGTTGGGACTTGGGAGCAAAAGCAAAGTGGGTAAGTAACTTGTTAACGATACATACGTATGGACAAAAGTTCTATAATGTATATATGTTGACCATGACCATAGGTGAAATTAATATAAATTCCCTAAATATGATTAAATTGATCAGGTTGTAATTGAGAAATTGCATATCATATCTAACTGTATATATTTTTTATTGTAGGATGGAATGATTAAGATGCGAATTGAGACAACTCAACCTGATGGAACTCGGACAATGACAGATGATGAAATTTGTGCAAAAGTCCTCGGAGTCAAATCAGGCTACATCAAGGGTTGTAGTTTTGGCCCTAGACCTCCACCATTAAGGGTCTCTCATTCGTCGATAAATGAAATGTCTAAAAAGAACAAAGAGTTGCAAGAGCAGCTTCAAGAGACACAACACCTTGTAGGGACTCAACAACAAAAGATT
This sequence comes from Rosa rugosa, assembly GCF_958449725.1. Taxonomy (NCBI): domain Eukaryota; kingdom Viridiplantae; phylum Streptophyta; class Magnoliopsida; order Rosales; family Rosaceae; genus Rosa; species Rosa rugosa. The sequence goes on from NC_084825.1 coordinate 40,161,465, forward strand.
GATGCACAAAATGAGGTGATCCAAAGATTGGAGGAGCAAGCCAAAAAGTTTGAGGAGTTCATGGCTAACTTTTCTAGGCAACATTCATCAAGTTAGTATCTTTATTAGAGAACTTAAACATGGAGAAATAATTTTTTAGATCATCTTGATTTTGTTATTGGTTTTAGACTATTTTTGTTACTCCTTATGTTAGGAAACACTTTGATTGTTACTTTGGTTTTATTATTATGAGATTTATTATTGGTTTGATTATTTCAATTTGTTTTAAATATTTTCATGTAATTTGGTAGAGAACAATCGGTGACAAAACCATATGTATTGTCAACATTTTCCTCGTAATAAGCAATCAATTGTAACGAAAAAGAATTTCCTCGCTATAGGCTATAGAATGTATAACGACGAAAATAAATTTCATCGCTATACAATACACAACTTATGACGACAAAAATAAATTTCCTCGTTAAAGATTATAATATGTACAACGATGAAAGTAAATTTCATCGCTATAGGTTATACAACTTACAACGACAAAAAGTAAATTTCATCGCTATAGAATATAGTATCTACCGCGATGAAAGTAAATTTTCTTGCTATAGACTATACAACCTATAACGACAAAAGTAAGATTCCTCGCTATAGACTATACAACCTACAAAGACAAAAGATAAATTTCCTCGCTATAGACTATACAACTTACAACGACAAAAGTAAATTTCCTTGCTATAGCAAATACAACCTACAACAACAAAAGTAAATTTCCTCACTATAAACCTTATAACCTATATCGACAAATGTAAAGTTCCTCGTCATTGAGTACCTTTGGCGAGGAATACACCATATAACATATATCGACAAATGTAAATTTCCTCGTCATTGAGTACTTTTGGCGAGGAATATTTTTTCAATTTTTTTATTATTTATAATTTCTAAATTATTTACATATCATTAGCGAGGAAATAATACTTTAGCGATAAAATTTATTTTATCGGGAAATATATTTAACGACTATTTTCTGGCCTTCAAAAATTTTTAGTGAGAAAAAAATATGAGTTTAGGCGAGGAAAAAAATTGTAGCTAAAGAATAAAGGCGAGAAAAAAATATATTCATCGCGAAAAAGGATTGGCAAGGAAATACTATTTTTCTCGCGGAAACTTTTCTTGACCACCCTACCGCGAGGAACTGGTGACAAAAATATTTTCCTCGCGAAAACACTACAGCGAGGAAATCGCAGTTTTCAGCGACAAATTTGTTCCTCGCAAATTAACATTTCTTGTAGTGACTAAGCAAATTACATAAACCAGATTTCAATAATTACGTACTCGACCTTTAACACGTGAATTCCAACTTTCATATAGTTTTCCCTCCGAATACGGAAGCACAATCATTTGGATTTTCAAAAAATATCGTTAATTATTTGTCATTAACTTACAAGTTACAAAGTAATCGATCATGAAAACAAAAAAGAAAATTTGTATGACGTGATTTGTATTGTTATCAAACTCGTATTGTACGTGCATCGACCCCATATGATAATGAGGTCGACCCCATATAAACTCGTACAGCCTTCTACTTACATCCGCCCCTGCAGAAGTGATCACTTAATCAGCAGATATAAAATAATGGAGGCGGCGTGGAAATAAGGGTGATAGAACATACTCAACAAAGAAGTCAAAGTGGGATCCTCACCCCAAGTCGTCACGACCGTTCATTTGATTTTGCACTATAAGAGTATAAGTTTTCATTTCAAGCTATGTAGTATGCCATGCTGCAAATCTATCTACCAATTTGGGAACAGAAGCTGGCCACGAGCTCATCTAACCATGAACGTCACTAATTTAAATAGTTGGACCATTGATTTTATAATAGTCGTTTGGTAAATGTTTTGTAATTTTTTATATAAGGCCGGTAATAGAAACAGAAAAAAAAAAGTTCATGATAGTGACTTTTAGCTATTCTTTCACAATGTAACTCATTCATCGTAGCTGATTTTTTTCAGCTTCGTATATATGGCCATTTAATACAATTACCTATCATTTCGGTTTTATGACTTTATCTTATAAATTATGTACTTTTAGTACAGTTAATTGAACAACTGCTTATTTAATATTTATTATATAAATAGTCATGACCTTAATAAATGAACAATACTAATTATTAAGGTCTGCTAGGTTTAAATTTGGACTAGGGCTTTGGCCCTTGATCCAATCCTATGTTTTTAGCTTTTGTCTAATTACAATTAGTTTTTTGTATTAGGAACCTAACAAGTCTAGTTTTGAACTTTGCCTATTACTATGTCTAGAGTTATCATAGTCAATAGGCTTGCTTTAATAAGTGAGCACTGAGTGTCTAATGAGTGGTCTAGTTTCTATGTACCGTGTGTTACCTCCACAACCTCTTGTCTATCTTTGAATGGTAGCGGAGGGGTATGTAATGGCCATTCTGGCTTGAGTAATACAATCATTGATGGATTGATTCAAAAAAAAATGAACAATACTAATTATTGAACTGTAAGACAGACTGAAATAGTCGTAAAGGATAAAGTTTGTAGAATAAATTTTTTTTTTGTTTTTGGTTGTTTGTAGAATAAAAAATTTGCAAACAAGCTTTTATCCTAACTAACTTATAAGTTATTAGCATGCATTTGATGTGGTTGATATTTCTTATCTAGAGTATTAGAGCGTTTTTTGTTAGTTGATGTCTAGTTGAATACAGTTATTTGATAAAGACTCATGATAGTATTTCATGATGTTCTCTAGATGCTTATTGTAATCAGTGGTTCAGGCTCAATGTCTCCCCTTTGTATTCGATAATTTCATTAATCAAGGCTTAAGGGCAGCTGCACCAGCATTTTTTTTTTAAATTTAATTAATAATATTATTATTATTTTATTATTTTTTAATTCTGGACAACAATTTAACTCCCCACCCCACCCCTAATGTCAGTGAGATTTGAACCCATGACCTCCACGGTGTTAATTAGACTAGTTAACCAGCAGGTCAGGGCTCACCGACTTGTAATTAAGTTAATTCGCTCATTTCATGCCTCATGAGTAAACTTATGTTAGAGGTAGTTTCTAGAAGATGTCACTTCATCTCATTTTCTAATTAAAAGAGTAGAAGGTGGAGAGAGTCAGAGAACTCTAATAATTTTCTAATAAGCGCTTAGGCAATCTAATGATTGACCTCCTTAATTTCTTTCCAAATTTTTTTTTTTTTTGATACGATTAATTTCTTTCCAAATTGTTTGGTTTGTTTCATAAATGAGGGAACTCACATAATTTGTCTATTGCAGAGAGGTGGCGGGGTCATGACAACTGCTTTTTGTTTTATGCCTGTATTGCATTTATAAGTGACATGACCTGAGATAAATTATAGTGTCCATTTTCACATCTTCGTGGAGAAGATTAAAGGAAGAAAGAGCAAATTTATGTAGGTGGGTCATGGAAGCCTTTTGGTTACATAATTATAATAGCCAATCTAGACCACATCTCGCGTTACATAAGGAGTTAATTTTATTTTACCTCCTTGATCTTTACATGTTAAATCATCTGTGATTCTGCACTTTTAATTTCATCACATGTACTCATGTGCTCTCAACTTTAATCAATCCAATAATTAATTTTTTTTGTCAAATACTTTTTAAATTGAAAATGTGGATCTAATTAGCTCTATGTGACTACAATTTTAAAATACATCACACAATAGTTGGCAACAAAGCCAAAAATTAAACAAAATTGATTGAAATTGGTAAGTACAAGAGCACCCATGATGAAATTAAAAGTGTAGAGACACGAATAATTTAAGGTATAAAGATTAGGGAGGTAAAATAAAATTTTCCCAAAATATGAACATATTTCTAAAGGGTTCATATATTTTCTAGACCACATTCTCTTATTGATAACATAAGCATATTCTCAAGGAATTCTAAAAATTATCTAGACTCCATTCTCTTGATGGTAACACAATCATGTTCCCATGTGAATAGCTTTCAAGTTCCTTTTATAAGATATCATGAGCTTTTCAACATGTCATGTGATAGGCCTGTTAGTTAGGCTGTGCCAGATAATAATATAACCGCATAAGGGCAAAATAATCAAGCATCACACTTCTAAATTTCTAATTGCGTCATGTGTTTTCTACATTTTCTATTAACAAAAATATACAGTACTATGACAAGTGTTTGATTGTTAATATGGAAGGAGTTATTTTTGTTACAAGTGAAGTCCAAGTCATATTTAAATATGCGAGTAACTTTTTTTTTTTAATAATGAGTCACTAATTATGAGGAAACACGTATCGTATGAAAATTGTACTTCTCAACTCAAAAGTAAAAAATGAAGTAATCAAACATGGATGACTCTCATGCATGCAACCTTATATTTCATAGGATTGGCTCTCATGATGGACAAATGAACTTGCATGTAGTTTTCAATGTTTTAAAAACTCTTACATGTTAGACTAAAAGACGATTGCTCATGTCAATTAGTAAAAACTGATTGACATAAGTTAACACATGGGTATGTGTGGAGAATTTAAGTATTTAACTTACCAGAACAATTTTACTTTTTTAGGCTTCATTTGGTTCGCGGAAGTAAGTATCGGAAAATAAAAATTGTTCTTTTCTTGCGTTTGAGATGCAAAAGGAAATGAAATACTTTTCTGAAGCAAAAGAAAATAGGGGGTAAATGGTTCATTCTATACTTCAAAGAATCACTTCCCCCTTTTTCTTTTCTTGCATTTATTACTCACATCACATTATTTTATTACATTAATTACAATTTTTTAACAACTTTCCTTTATATTATCAAACATTATAATGGAAAGTTCTTTGGAAATTTCATTTCACTTTCCATGGGAAAAATAATGGAATTACTTTACTTTCTGTGAACCAAACGATGACATAGAGTATATATATGACCGACTAACCAAAGATATAATTTGTGTCATTACAAATTTTAGGCATGGTAATTGAGTTAGTGATGAAACTAAGGAGCAACATGCAGACTAATAGGATTTGATTGTTAATAAATTGCCACCATCCATCATGATGGTTTCTATCATATACATTAGTAAAGCCCAATGTGACTACCACAGATTCACAAATTATTATTGATACATAAACAGAACCTTGACTAGAACTAGAAGGTAAGCACGTGAAGACCTAAGATTCAATTTCAAATACTAAACCCTTGCGCGCGAGAGAGAGATGACCCTTTATCTTATTCAGATCAACAGTGACTCAGCAAACGAGTCTAACTCAACTTGGCAGTTCTGATCTTGATCTGTCGTTTTCAGAAGGGCCTGCAGATATTCCTCGTAAATATTTTCCAAATTGTGGTCATCATCATCACCAGCTACAACATTAAGGATTATTCGAGACTGATCACACTCGAAATCCGACGACGACGAACCATCACCAACAGAGAAGACCACCCCACCCTCTTTGAAATCAGACCAAGGAATAATATTGTTAACATGATCCAGAACTTGATCCTGGCTAGAAGACACAGTAGTGCTAGCCGTGGTAAAGCTATCGTTTCTTGGTAGGTTAACAAAGGAAGTTACCCTGGTGGGTTTGGGGAGATGGACCTTAGGCTTTTCGGGCACTATGCGATCTTCAGTATTGTTCTTGTTCTTGGCTTTGTGGTTCTGCTTCTTCTTCCTCTTGTTTTCCTTGGGGGCAGGAGGCTGGGATAGTTTTTGGTGCGTGTTCGGGTCAGTTCCTTCGCTCATGAGCCTTTTGCTGAGATGGGTGTTCCAGTAGTTCTTGATCTCGTTATCGGTTCGACCCGGAAGTCTACCGGCGATGAGAGACCAGCGGTTTCCGAGAAGTGAATGCAGTCGGATAATCAGGTCATCTTCGTCTGGAGTAATGTTTCCTCTCTTGATATCTGGCCTTAGGTAGTTCATCCATCTTAGCCTGCAACTCTTCCCACACCTAAGGAGGCCTTCATGCACAAAAACACAAAAGTACGTACATAAGTCACCAACTTTATTTGGGTACAAGATAAGTCACCAACTTACAAGAACAAGAAAGTTCATCTGAGCATCAACAATTTGAAAATTAAAATTGAAAAGAAATTTCAATATTGATTTGCGGATGTAATGATCCAATTTCCTTTAAGACCAGGTAGCTCCCTCTTGCAGAGTATTGCCGATCCTTGATCTAATATCGCCTATTATTCCCTATCCAAGAAAAAAAAAAAAAATCAATTTTAAGCAATAACAATGTATACCGGCTTTTTTGGGCAAGGATCTCCAATGGCCTTCACCATGAGCTTCAATATACTTGGTGAGCAATGTGTCCTCTCTGGGAGTCCATGGACCTCTGTGCAAACCAACCTTTGAACAACAAGGAGCCCTTCCCATATCTCTCTCTCTCTTTCTGACGAATATGAAGCACCAGAGAAATATTAATCTCTCTCTCACTAAGAGAAAAGGAAGGAAGAGACGGATGCTCTCTGACTAGAGGCACAGAGAATTCTCAGACATGGTCCTCCCTTTTAATTGTTGGGAGCTAGCGTACGTCAGGGCCGGAAGAATTTATAAATCTCTACAGACTTCTTCTCTTTTTACCATTTAAAAAAAAAAAAAAGTTAAATAGTATCTACTTTCTCTAATAATTGATTTTAATTTGTTTGTGATCGTTGGATCTCCCAAGACATTTTGGAAACTACTCACGTCTTAGATATTAATGATTTAAACATGTTGTTAATTGTTTAGATTTTGGTAAACATGTGGCCCATAAATTATAATGAAATAAATATCCAGATGCTTTCGTTTGGCAAAATTATTACATTGATTTGCGCACGAACTCAACGACCCTTCCTCCTATCTGCCCTTCTGGTCCCTGCAGCATATTGAAAGCTTTAAGGAATACAGAGAGAAGAAAGCTTTTGTTCTGTTCTGGTAATTGTACGACAACAACACTGAATGCAGGAATGGACCCTTTTACACTAGCTCCCTACAGTACTAGATATATGATCGACATGTGTCCTCATATAAAAGACTAATAATAGATCAATCCTAACACATAGGAGTGAATGGATTTTTAAATTTTTTTTTTTTTGGAGGTGAGTGCTTACAATATATTTTTGTATATGCATCTATATAACTAGAAATTACCTTTACCAGAATACCAGATAATAGAAATTACATCCCCAGGTAATTTCTATTATCTGGTATTCTGGTAAAGGTAATTTCTAGTTATATGAAAAGCAAAATATGAAAAGCAATTTCAGCGGTCTGCGAATACTTCAGCAAGCCTTCACCTCAACATTAGTGGCTGTTGATATGATTGTATACTTATAGAAATTTAAATTGATTATGGTAATTTTGAAATTTTAGCCAACTTAAGCAAAAAAAAAAAAAAAAAAAATCCATGAAATGGACTCTAATTCAAACAGGACCAGCTTTATAATTCTGTGCTAACCTCTGCAGGCATCGTACTTTTTATTAATCTACTCTCTGTATTCCTACCCTCTTGACTCTCCCAATTTTTCATTTATGTTGGTTATTGTTTGTTTTTTTTAAATAATGTTTAGCTCAAAATTCTTTTGGCCGAATTGAGAGGTCGACAGACCTACGGTTCAAATGTCACTCTAGATTACGCGGGTGTGCCAACTCACAACCGATTGGCCAAACGAGGTCTTGATATGAGTTGCATCTCGATTTGACTTCTTCCAAACGACTGTGGTCCGAGGAAGTAACATTCTCGACCGCTAAGCTCTCTTGCCTTTGTTGGAAGGACTTTCAGCGTTTCACCAATGTTGCTTTTTTTGTGTGACTTTTTTGATATAAATGTAGAAAGTAAAGGTGCGTAAAATAAAGAGTGAAAAGTAAATAGAAAATTACATAGTAGCACACGACCAAAGATGTTAATACAGAAAACTCACTTTAAAAAAGATTTATACAAATAAGGATATGAGCTCAGACCTAAAAGTCAAATGATGCAAGCGTGACTCCCAATTTTAATGGAAAATGACCAAAATGCTCAAGTTTCATCACAATTTACGGGCATTGCCACTGACCTAGTATGACTTTGCCGATTTGTTTCCTCATTCTATTTGTATTCTCTTTTAGATTTGTCGATGCCTATGATGGTGTTAAATATACTTTGCAGATTAACTTCTATAAAAAAAACTTCAAATCTCAGGCAATAGGCTTTTGGATCTTTCTATTCTACACTTTTTGGTCTCTTTTATTTTTTGCTCACATCTGGGCTTTGATTTTTCTCTCTGATTGTTGGTGTTTTTGATTGCAAGTGATGAGAAAACAGAGGGACATTTGCACTCCACGGAGATTGATGACTTGTTCTAATGGGAATCTCTATGATGCTTTGAATTGCTCTTTACTTTCTTGTGTTCTCTTTTAATTTTTTATTTACTTTGATTTTCAATTTCCACCTTTCAGTACTTATGCAAAAATTGCAAGCTTCATTCAAAATTAATCAAAATTTTGAGTCTTTTTCAGTTTATGATTGTCTTCAACCCCAATGGGGACTTTTCTGATGCAGAGGTTTTGATGGTTTTCTTGTATCTCCATTGTGTTGTAATTCTTTATCCATTTCAGGTTTTGACAATAAAAATTCTTTTCTTCCTTGGTTCAATTTTGGGCTGCCATCATATCCTTCGTGAAGTAATTAAACAATCTACCATTTTCAGTGCTATTTTGATTCGTTCAGAAATAAATAATTCAGTTATGAACTTGTGCTATTTTCATATCCTCCTGCTACTGCTCCTGCACCTAATTTTCAATTTTTGAGATTGATAGGGTAAATTGGGATAAATGTGCCTACTTACCTGCCTGGTATTCGTATGTAACAGAGTATACATGTAACTATAGGTGAGTTAGTTTTTGTTCTATTTTAGAGGCAGAAGTGATTCTATTGTGTGTGCCTTTCTCTTGTTGATTCAGTTCTGCAACTTAGATACGTGACTAGTTATTGTTTGGTGAACCGAGTTTTATATGTTTTTATGCATCATTGTGCATGTCTACACCCAATATTCCATTGCTACTTCATTTGACAAACTAAATAATATTATTCAGCTTTTGTGTTTCAGCTGTCTCGGAAGGGGATCGATCCAGCTAAATCACGGGATGTTCTGGTCTGCTACTATCGCTATCGTTCTCGCTTATCTGTAAAACAAACGAAGGTCAGAGGGAAGACCGGGTGTGCCGATGTTCAACTCTCCGATGCCTAAGTTAGTATCAATATAAGATAATGATAATAGAAAGCGATAGTAAACAGTTACCTCTTTGGGTTGTTGGAGATGACCTTGATGTAGCAGATTTGTGGGAGCTTGGTTCCGTTTCTTTCGGTGTGGGACGATCGGGGTTCCCGATATCGCCTAGAGGGGTATCGGGACCCTTAGCTGGGAGATTTCCCCGATATCGCCTAGAGGGGTAGCGGGACCCTCAGTTGGGAGCTTTCCCTCTGTATTGGCGATATGAGTCTTGTACTGCCGATACGTGTGCCTAGGAGGTATATGTATACCACCAACAAGTCCCCTAAGTCCCCGGTCAAGAGTTCTCTTGGGTGGGGAGTTTGTCTTTGGTAGAAGTATCGGAAGTGTAAGGCGAATTCGTGCCACGTGTCTTCCGTACAACCACTACCCCCAGTCCCCCAAGTTCCCACCTAAGAGGAGTCTTGGCTGGGGTGAGGAGTTCGTACTCGCGACTGGCGTTGTGTCGCTATCACGAATCTGTGGTGGGGTTTCATGCGTCTTTTGGCGCATACGCCATGTCCTGGTGACACGTGTGCTGTTGGCATTCGTTTTCCGTGTGCGGGAAGTCCGGTGTACTGGAGCCCATAACATGTAATAATGGCGTAGTGGTAAGGAGTCGAGGTGACGATGCATTTCCTGTGTAACGTTCAGAGATGTCGGACACGTGGTGAGATCTGGTGTCGTCGTCCTTGCACGTCCAACGGTCCCTGTGTTCTCGAGGTCCCTATATAAGGACAGGGGGGGAGATGGGGGCGGTTACTGTTCCTCTGTTTTTGTTGGAGATTGGGATAAGAACTGATTAAAGTTAGAGCCTTTATCGTGTAGAAAGCTTGAATTTTCTGCTGGTGGTCGAAATTTCGTTTTCTTGGCGTCGTTGTTTCTGTTTTCCGATTGGAGGAGTGAACATGTACGCTCTCTCTCGACTTTTCTGGGTTTCTTTCTGAGGGCGTTTGTGTGGTAGTGTGGGTTTCGTTGGTGAGTCGTTTGCCTGAGGTGGGATTTTTCGGTGGGCTCTAGGTCGTTGTGGGTTCGGTTAAGTTTTGGAGAAGGTGAATTTTGGGTTTAGTTGGGCTTGCTGTTGCGGCTCTGGGCTAGGTTATTAGATTTTGAAATTTTGTGGGGCGGGTCGGGGAAGGCTATTGACTAACTGTGGGTATCATTCGCAGTATGGCGCGGGAGCATCGTGGTCGCGGTAGGAGAGAGGGTTCCTCTCGTGGAGGTGAAGGAGTTTTCCGTGGTGGTGTCGGCGTTTCCCGTGGGGGTGGCGAGGGTGTTTCTCGAGGCCGGGGCGAGAGTGCTCCCCGCGGGGGTGCCGTGGGCACGTCCCGAGGTGGCGGTGAGGGCGCGTCTCATGGAGGTCCAAGTAGGGTTGAGCGAATTGCGGGTTCCGATGTTCCCGAGGTGGAGAATGTTGAGGTGTTGGAGATTCCTCACTTGCCACGTGGGCGGTTACTCCTTGGTGAGATGCCTATTGATCAGCCGGGTCCGAGTATGACGGAGGAGCAGATCGCCGAAATGAGGACGACTTGGGGCATTCCAGGCAATGTGTTGTTGCGCCCTTTGAGGGATGATGAATGTTTTAACCACCCCGAGGTGGGGTGGGCGTGCTTTTATGAGTATCAGCTTAGGTGTGGGCTGACATTCCCGATACCGGAGGAGCTGTAGTATCTGTTGTCGTGCCTAAATATATATTTGGGGCAGCTATCGCCAAACGCGCTGAGGCAAGTGATGGGAGTATTGCTGCTGCATGTGGAAGCTCAACAAACTGTTATGTCCCAGCATTGGCGAGTTTAACTCCTTGTTCAAGATGCAATACTCAACGAAGGCTGGCGATAGCGGGTGCGTTAATTTTAGGGCGCGTGGCCGTGCGATTATCGAGGACCTTCCGTCAAACATTTATGCTCGTTGGCGGGCAGGCCTTGCCCGGTTGGGGGTCACTGGTAGAATCCAAACATGGTGCACCGGACTCCGACTCGTTTCCAGCCTATCTGTGAGTATCGTGATTGGATTTTTGGTGGATTTTGTCATTGGTGTGTGCTAACTGCGTATCTTTATATCGTAGTGAGGCAGGAGGTTGTCCTGACCACGCTAAAGCAGAAGCGTGAGGCGAGGGTGTTGGGCGCGTTTTCCAGGGGGACGAGGGGGTTCTATCGCCTGTGTAGGCTCCTGATATATGAGAGGTTTGAGCTGGGGAGGCGTCCGGGTGAGTGGCTGTTTATTGTTTATGATGTTTAACCGTTCCTTCTAACATTATTTTCTTGTGTTGTAGCGGATATGCCTAGCGAGGTTGCTAGCAAGAGTGATGCCCCATACGCGGAGGTGGATACTGATGTTATCATCAGGGAGTTGTTGCGAGAATCGGAGATGGCAAGGCGAGTTGACGTCGAACTTCCTGATAAAGTACGTGTGACTGACCATCGGGTGAACATGCTGTTGCCCAACGAGATGTATCTGAGGTTTCCCGATACTGTGTTCGAGTATCTCAACCAACGAGCCGAGGAGCAGGCGGGTGCTGAGGGGCAGTTAAGTCAGGGCCATCCAAAGCCAGGTGTTTGGGAAGCTACTCAGTTTCAGGAGTAGGCGGGCGAAGATGGTCAACGCTCCCAAGTACTCGTTGGGGAGCGCCAGTCCCTCTGTACTTACATGAGCATTTGCCAAGCATAATTAGTTATAATGAGTCACGCTCATGCTACTGCTAGCGGCACCAACAGCCACAACTGTGTGACCTACGGAAACACAGCCAAGCAGGCTATCACCTGAGCCCCGGCTCACCCCCAGATCACCGCTGACGCGCCGCCACGCGCCAAGCCAAGATCGCCTCGTTGAAGCATCAGAAGCTGGGAACTGAAGCATATCAGTCCCACATCGAAAGCAAGGAAGAGGTCAGCCTCTTCCCCACCTATAAAAGGTTCACTCATCTCTCCTCATTAATTACGCATTTACTACTTACCTACTGTTACGTTGTCAACATAAATACATTGACTAACTTAGGCATCGGATAAGAGAAGACCGCCCAGCGCGGTCTCCCTCTGACGCCCTTTGTATTTTACTTGACAGGTAGCGGAAGTATTGAGTATATCACAAGTAGCGGTCCGCCCATCGGACCAGCGTTAACCAAGATTTAGCCACCACTGAATCTTAGACATTAACATTGGCGCCGTATGTGGGAATCCTTGAGCGGGGGAATCCCACCACAACAATCACCATGACTAACGGTAGCGGGGGAAACGTTGAAGAGCAAGCGGACCAATCCGCCAACCCCCATCCCAACAACCCCGCGACTAACGTTAACCCAGCAGTTAACGTTAACTGCGCATTATTCAACACTCCGGCCAACGCTAGCGTGGAACCCCAGGGCACATCCCAGGTCCCGCTGACTCAAACTGCAGCGGAGGCTCGACCAGGCAGCAGTCGCCCACCAGGCCAGGATCTCGCCGCTATGTATGAGCTGGCATTGGCGGACCTCCACAAGGCAAACAGGGAACGCGAGCAAGAGCGCAGAGAAAAAGCCGAGGCCCAAAAGCAAGTAGCCACGTTGATGTCAAAATTCGACAAACTGAAGAAGGCGCTGGAGGCAAACGCTAACCTAGCACAAAGCGAGCAATCGCAAAGCACCAGGTGTAGTCGACCCAACGCTGGCAGGTTGGTACCCGCACCAGTCATACAGATGCAGGTACCGCTGAACCCACCCAAGTTATTGGGAATGGGACCACCTCCCCTACCCCGGCTAATGCTAGAGCAGGAAGCGGAGTCACAACCACACACCAACCGCTCCGCGACCAAGAAAAAAAAGTTTGACGAAGAGCTCTGAGATTCTCTCTCTTAGCAACGTGTAAAAGGAAGATTTTTTTTTATTTTTATTTTTTTGCTTTTGAGAAGTAACAGAAATGAATTATTCTAAAAAAAAAAAATAAAGGAATTATTCTCAGAAAAAAAAAGTAACATAAAGGGATTATAAGTCAAAAGAAGTAGTTAAGGGTAAAAAAGTAAATTAACTCATGACATGTGGCAAGTGGAGAGCAGATTGTCCTTATTTGTAAGATTTAGTCCTTATAAAGGGATTAGAAGTCAAAAAAAGTAGTTAAGGGTAAAAAGTAAATTAACTCATGGCATGTGGCAAGTGGAGAGCAGATTGTCCTTATTTGTAAGATTTAGTCCTTATAAAGGGATTAGAAGTCAAAAGAAGTAGTTAAGGGTAAAAAGTAAATTAACTCATGACATGTGGCAAGTAGAGAGCAGATTGTCCTTATTTGTAAGATTGAGTCCTTATATGCAGCGGCGACTTATATGCAGCGGCGAAACTACGTTTGGGTCTTGGGGGAGGGGGGTCCTTCAAGTTTTCAAACTATGCATTGATTATATATAATCATGTATGAAGATAGGAAAGAAACTCATGGAATATAAAGAAAACTCTGAGTATGGAAATGTAATTACAAGTAATTCTTATTTTCTTCTTTGTCTTTTATTGCTGACATTATCTTTCCTTGTAGATTAATTCATGAAATGTTATTATTATTTATCGATTATATTTGGACCCCCTTGTTGTCGAATCCTGGTTCCGCCTTTGCTTATATGTTTAATTCAATCTTTAAGGAATATATTTGTTAAGTCATCTTTTGTCAACAATTTATATGTAATTTGTTAAAAAGTAAATGCAAAGATATAAATTTCATGAAATTTAAAGGGGCTGAAGAGTAACTTGCAGGATAGATAAAGTGTGGAAGGTAAAGAAAGCGTTAAAATTCAAGTACACTAGAGAGAAAATATATTGCAGAAAAGTTGACGATGTATTGAATTTAGCTGTTGGTTAGGGACCTTTTATACTAAGCTAGAGGGTCGTATTTATATTATTACATACATAGAGGAATGCTAGCAACCTTTCCCTCCAACATTTCCCTTTCTACCTTCCCCATTCATTGCATGCCATGTGTATTCCACTATCTAAAAAATTCAAATAATTAATTCAATTAAAAGACAAGTTTTCACTTCCCCTCTTTACCCTTATTTAATTTCACATGCATTTAATTAAGTAATTAATTTTAGTTTCTCAACCTTTTTTTTTTCTTTTGTGAATCCTTTTTATTTGCAATTTATATTACTCTTATGGGCTTACGTACGTATTTACATAAGAAATACATACATATTGTAAATACGTACACATATATATATATATATATATATATATATATATATTTAAGAACACTTCAAAATTTTTCCCAAAAAAAAAAAAAACATAATTGAAACCAAAAAAATGGCCAAACGTTTGCTTTACTTATAATACATATATCAAAGAGAATGTTAAAAAAAAAGAGAGAAAATTTATATAATCATCTAATCTAGAATGTGTTCTAACGAGAAGGGAAAAAAAAAAACATTTGCAGCTGCTATGTCAGTGAGCTTTACCATTTTTTTTTTGTTTTTTTTTGTTTTTTGTGGGTTTTATATAAAAAAAAATGTCAAAAAAGACTCAGTATTATGGAACATGACCAAATAAATGAAAGAAAGGTGTTCGTTAAAAAACTTAGGAAATATAAGAAATGAAAAAAAAATGTTAGAAAAAAATTAGAAAAACCAAAGAGTCAAGAGTCTTTTTTTTTGCATATTAATAGAGAGCATTTAATAAGGTCGAACATAAGGGTAAAACATGGAATGAAATTAGTGGTTTTTTCAATGTAGTAAATACATAGATTGTCATCATAAATTGCAATAATTATGGGCTCAAATTTTTCTCCTGCCTTGTAAGAAATCCAATGCACACCCAAGCCAAGTGATCCAGCAAGAAAAGTTGCTGTTACCCTGTTTATGCTTTTATAGAGTGTTGCACCTGCAAAATGAAATATAACAAAGTGGGCATTTTGTACTTTAAATTGATGCATAGAAAGTATGTTAATCCAGATATGCCTTGGGATTACTTGGTACTCACTATTCAGTTACTCACCTACAGAAGATTCAAAAACTACTACAACTGTCATAACTGCCCACATAGCATTCCCTCCAACCCCTTCATACAAAGACCTCATATAGTAACAAAGTGACACAATTGTAAGAGCCAACCCAACTTTGATAGCATGAATAACCTTTTTGGGTTGAGCGTTTCTATTGGGACCTCCAAATCTGCTCAGTTGACCTCACTCTATTATGAATTATTAAATGACATATATAAACTCTTATAAAATGACTATTAAGGACAATAATTATACCAAAAAAAAATTTATATTTAATTTCTCTATACTTTCCAATTCAATAATATTATATTACATTCTTTATTATTTTCCTTATCTATTTTTATTTTCCAATTTCACTACATACTCATTAACGCATTTATATATATTTAATAAGAATTAAAACTATAATCAAGATCATGTGACATAAAAGTTCCTATCATCATATAGGTTGAACGCATATTGGTGAGGGATAACAAAAGAAATCATATTATGACCTAAATCCTAGTCTATCTATTATATTTGAAAAAAAAAAAAAAAAAAAAATCTAAAAAACTATTAAATAATTAATCATGAGGTACAGAAAATAGAGAAAATAATTAAACATTAAGAAAAATTACTCTTCATTTTTTTTTTGCACATCTACAAGAGAAAAAAAAAAGTAAAAAAAAAAACAATTTTTTTTATTATTAAAAATTAATTTTTAAAGCCCAATACCTTGTGTTTTTCTTTTTTATTGGATAAGAGATTTATGTAATCTAGTTAAGGAATGAATATGTAATTAATGATGGTTTGTTTGCAAATTATATGAGTGAGGTTATTTCAGGAACTTGAGTAAGGTTTAGTGAGTAAATTTAGTATTTGAAAATTTAATAAGAGGTGTAAAAAGCAAGGAGGTCAAGTGAGTAAATTTGGAGGTTCTAATAGAAAAACTCTTTTGGGTTCAGCAACCCCTAAATTCCATGCATTCACTAAAAACCTCCAAACCTTCATTATCAAACCTCCAACTACAGACTTCAATCCCAGCCACACCTTATTAACTAGCCTCGGTTCTAGAACTGCTACCACTTGTTTTGTCCCATCAGCCACATTGATACTCCACTCCAAATTCTCTGGCACATCCTTTTCATCAGGGCCGGCCCTGAGGGCTGCTACTTGAGGCAGCCGCCTCAGGCCACCGGTGGGCCTCCGCCAATTTTTTTTTTTTTAATTTTACATATATATGTTATATAATTATATATTTTAGTTTTGCCCATATCAAGCAATGGGGCTGCGCTAGTGCAGCGGTGACAGAGTTTTGCTGTTGTTTGCAGCACGCCAGCACCAAGGTAAAAGTCGTATTGGCCTCTCTTTTTTTGTCTTTTTTTTTTCTTAATTAATTTCTTTGTAATTAAATGTTTTTTGTTCCTTCTTTTTCCAGCTTCTATGGAAAGAATATTTTGAAATTGAATACTAATGTATTTGCCCTTTGTTTTTCATTGGTTTCTTTTGTAATATTTAAATATATTTTGTTCTTTTTTATTTTTTCAACTTCTAAGAGAAAAATTACTTTAGAATTGAACACCTTATTATTATTATTATTATTATTTTTGCATTACTATTAATGTAGGGATTCAATTTATATATATATATATAAAAAATTCTTGTATACGTTGACGTATGCCATACATCAACTATTTCAAATATTTTAGGCCGTTGGATATAATTAAAATATGAATATATCTAAGGGTCTAGAATATTCAATAGTGGTGACCTGCTTAGCAGGTAGCCTGTATAATTTTTTTTTTCTTTTTCAAAATTCTGAATTACATATCTACATTAAAAAAAAAAAAAACCCTAAATTGAAAAAGAGGAGAAGACGAGGAAAAGAGGAAGAAAGAAACCGTCCAGTTTTGTTCTTGTACAAAGCGAGAAAACAAGTACGTAGAATCCGGGTTTCATTGTTTGCACTCAGGTACGTAGGTACGTAGAATCCTTATCATCTAGATGCGATTATAAGACTTTGTAGTTGTATGTTGCACCATTATCATCTAGATGATGGGTTTAGGGTTTCCTGTTGAATGTCCCTTATTTTATGTTTGAGCACCGATTCCAGTTGAAGATTAGACTATAGAGTTTAAAGACCTTGAAAGCCTATGTTCGAATGCCCGATAACTGGCCTCATGTATTTGCGTGGTTTTGCATGTAAGGAGGAGAAAGTAAGAGGAAGAGGTGATCCTGAGTTCCTGACTCTAGTAGTGTGATCCTGAGTTCGATTATATGATTTTTTTATATGAGGCCACATTTTAATTATTCGCCTCAGACCTCCAAAATGTCAAGACCGGCCCTGCTTTTCATTCACCATATTGGACCAAAAAGAAGTCTGTTCAGTTAGGACTAATTAATTGAGAGCTATGAAAGCTGTGTAAGTCAGTGGCTATTCTTATATATGGCAGTCACAGGTTACTTGAAGTTATAAGAACAATACAAGGCTGCAGGCTAGGCTTAGAATTTGAACATTGTTTACATGAATTTTCAATTCCTTGAGCACTGAAAAGTGAAAAGACAGCATGCCTAAAGAAAGTGATAAACATTTCCAAGTGTCATCACCATGCATTATGTTTGTTTTAACTTTAATCGTTTTGAATTAACAATATCTTGGTGCTGTACTGCTGTTATCTCCTTAGACAAGTGGATGTTATATTAATCCCAGACAGTACACTCATGGTTTTGATAGCTAAATTTATAAGCTATTGATTTTCCTTATTCACACTTAAGATTGTCAATTGTAGCAAGGGTAAACAAGGGTCTTTCCCGCAGAGGACTAATGTTATAACTACTCAAAACAATGTCACAAAAGTGACCACTGTTCCTAGCGAAAAGCAGTCGAAAATCTAATTAAAAACCTAATCTAAACTATTCAGAAAAATATGAAAATTTGCAGAGATATACTAGACACACAGAGCGTCTAGCATACAAAATTTGGTATTATTCGGAATTGATTTACTATTCTAAACAAATACGAAAATATAGAGTACAGAAGCTGAAAATAACAAAAACTGGTTTTAAGATGGTTTGAAAACAATATGATGAAGATAGTTAGGGAAGATGCATCCACCCCGGACAATCACACACAAGACAATTTGTTCAATCCTAATTCAATTAATCTAGATGAAGATGCTCAGGTTGGCTCGGTACGCTTGAACACAACCTATTACCCTTTCTTACTTCGTAAGCTAGGCAGGAAGTGCTCTACACCTAGACTATTCCCAAGCAATGCAACCTAAAGGTACGCTTATTAGATTAAACATGCAGAGATCATTAAGGTCTAAAAGAGTTTGAGACATCACTAGGCATCGCAATAAACTTAGCGCCTTGCTAAACCTAGGACTTAGTTTACTTGATAGTGAAAACTAACAATTGCTTCTCTAGAAGGTTTGAGGAATCCAACTATAGATCCAGGCATCAAACAATCAAAGCGGTAGAACCCTAACATGCATACTAAGCGTGCACTCAAAGCATACAAGCAAGAATTCATCAATGGAAAAGCAGTAAACAAAAGTCTCATCTTGAATTAAAAGAAAATAAAATCAAAAGTCAAATCATCTTGTAGTTCATGTCTAGGGGCTTCAAGCAGCCCCCTAACTAATAAAAACTAGTTAAACATAGAAGAAACAAAACAAACTAAAGAAGGGGAGGCAGAGAGAGCGAGAGAGAGAGAGCTGCTGCAGAATCATCTCCTTTTATATGGTTAGAGGTTGCCTCCATCTTTATTGTTGTGTAGGAAATCCAAAACTTAAAAGAATTAGGGTTAGCGTGCTTAGGTGGAGTTTTCCTATTGGCTCTTGAACTTGATGACTCATTCCAACCATTCACATCATGCCATTTGTCTATATTGAGCTGATATATGAAGCACAAACTCGTCCTCGGGCTTTTCGGTGTGATTTGGGCTTCGAAACATAAATTCCCGTCCAACCTCAGATTCACGCGCAGCCTGACTTTCTTGTACTAAATCGGTCATAACTTCCTCTAGAAAAATGATATTGACGAACCGTAAAAAGATCTGGAAACTAGACATCCGAGGCTTTCTATAAATATAAAGATCATCATCTGGATCGTTCTGAGCTGGTCTCAGTGCTCTGTCGAAGTTAACTGATCTGCACAGGCAGATTTCCCGATTTTGCCTTTCAATCCCTCTTTTACTTCTTTTCTCCTTCTTTACTCCAAGATACCTATAAAACAAATAAACAACGTAAATAACTAGAAAATATACTAAACTAACAAAGAAAGTATAGAGATTAACGCTATTAATATCACAAAATTATGCTCCTATCAAATACCCCCACACTTAAGCTTTGCTAGTCCCTAGCAAACAGAGAACTAACTAGACAAAAGACACGGACCTAATGTCTTCCAAACATCTCAGAGAACTTATAATGCCCACAAGTATGGTCAACAAAATTCACACACTCACATGTCAGAATTCATAACCTCACTTAAAAGCTAATTTATTTTGATAACCATAGTGCTAAAGTTATAATACATGGGCAATCAAACTAGTGCAACAAAGGAGAACCAACTTATTCATGTGTCAAACAAGCGTCAACTCAATTTCTCACAAATATGCTCTCAATTTCTTTTCACTCATGATTTTCTGACTTGATGTATAAGCATATATTTCACTCAAGTTATATGTGAGAGGAATGATATAATAAGACAAACAAATAGCTCACATATGATAACAAGAAAGAAAGGCTTTTTCTGAAATTTTTTTTTTTACATATGATCCCACGATTGGAATGCCAAAACTCGGACGAAAGGCCAGTGACACCATATGCTCACCCCTCCACACAAGTCTCCACAAATCGAATGCACAACTTCAAAGATCAAAAAGGTCTTTATTCAAGGTTATAATGGGGCCAAGGGTTAAGGTTAAACGAAAGAAAGGATAGGAAATTTCAAAGATCCTAAGAACCTAGTGGAGCACTAGAAGAACACGAGAGATAAAAGAATCTTGAAACTCTTCAAGGTAATCAATTTTCGAACACATGAAGCACGCAATTTTTTTTCCAAGGCCAGATGTCATCTTTTTGGGCCTTTGCTTCATTATAACCTCAACAGCTACAACATGAATGTATCAAATCCAAGGAAGTATTTTGCTTTTCGATTCTTTTGATTTTTCTTTTCAAGCATTCTTTCTCTTTCTTTTTCTTTTTCGGCTATCACATATTTTTTTCTCTGTTTTTTTTTTTCAACAGCCATAAACACATACTTTTTTTTTTCTTTTTTTTTTCTTCCTTGGATCGATGTACAATGAACTCCCCCACACTTGCTTACAAAAGTACCTTGAACATAAGTACATCTCTCAAAATATTTGCTCCACTACTTCCTTAGGATAGGGTAAGGATATATCTATACTAAGCTTAGGGTTAAGGAATTCATGGGTGATGAAACAAAAAGGCTTAATGTAGGCTCAAGGGGGTTAACTAGGGGATTGCACATCTTGTGTGCATAAAAGGGACACAGGTTAATTTGGCTATGGTGGTAATCCTAGTGCCTTTATCCCTTCCCATCCATCATGCAATTCAATCATACGCTTCAAGAGGCTTTGGGGCAAGTTCTAGCATTTGTCCTTATAAAATATGCAAGTCGAATCCGAGTCTCAACCAAGATGAATAAAAGATGAGATCATGCAAAATCCTCGTCAAGAAAATAAGATGATTCTATACTAAGCACTCAGAAAAGAAATAGCACATATACAGGCTCAAAAGCTCACAAGGGTTTAAATCAAGTTTAACCTGTCATAGCATGCATCCATCAATTCTCAAGTGTTACATTAATCCAACCATCAATGTATATAAATCAAGCACAATAATCATCAAAATCTATTAACAATTATTTGAAATCAAGAATCCAACACGTGCCTGCAATCCTTTTGTGACCAACATATAAATCTGAAAGTTCATGCTCATCATAGAGTTGGAAGACTCCTAAGACTCAAAGAAAAATAAAACCTAAAACTAGACTCTTTTTTTATTTTATTTTTTATTTATTTTATTTTTTATTTTTTAAACAAAGAATGACTCAAAAACAAATTGACAAATTTGTATTTCCCTCCCCCACACTGAAACTAGACATTGTCCTCAATGTATGGCAATATAACGCACAATGCACCAGGAAAGCATAGATAAAGAAAATCCAAAAGAGGGCAAGTAGGAAGATAAGAAAGGTTATAGAAAAGCTCCCCCTTGTAGACCTCCAGCTGCTCACAACCTTTGGAGAGGACTGAAATTAGACACCATCTGCAAGGCACAAGGCCTTGACTTCCACAATGGAAGCTCCGTGCTATATGGACTCCAAAAGGTCGCAAATTTGCGCAGGTCCCTGTTTTGCTGGACTGACCTTTCTGTATTCAAATCGGAACTGGGAACGCAGCAGAACTCCGAATCCAGTTCTGTAAAATCGTACAGAAACTAGACTCAGAGAGCTTTCTATGCATATATGGCACGTCTCCTGGTTCCATCGGAGCTAAAAACGGTAGCCAGCCAAAGTCGACTGACTGCGCAGCCAGCACTCTGTTTTCGAGCAGGAAAGGAAAACTTCCTAGCCTTTCTTAATGGGTACACCTGCACACTCACAAAACACATTAAAACGAACTAACAAGAATCAAATTAAAAACGAAAAAGTTTGGGTTGCCTCCCAACAAGCGCTTGTTTTAACGTCCTTCCAGCCTGACGTGTACCAAGAGATTTACTCAAGGGGAGGGGGTTCATGGAGGGGTACATCCTCCACTGCTTGCTCCACAAATGACTCATAGTAAGGTTTGAGTCGATGGCCATTGACCTTGAATTTCATTCCGGTCTTGTTACTTTGAATTTCTACTGCACCATGATGAAACACATTAGTAACAACGAATGGACCAATCCAACGTGAACGAAGCTTACCAGGAAATAATTTAAGGCGGGAATGGAAAAGAAGGACTTTTTGTCCAACAACAAAAGTCTTCCTCATTATCATCTTGTCATGAAATGCCTTAGTCTTCTCCTTGTATATCTTAGCACTCTCATAAGCTTCATTGCGGATTTCCTCAAGCTCATTCAGCTGAAGTTTTCTATGCAAGCCCGCAACGTGCAAGTCCATGTTAAATTTCTTTACCGCCCACCATGCTCGATGTTCCAACTCCACGGGTAAGTGGCATGGCTTACCATAAACAATTCGGAAGGGCGACATGCCAATGGGTGTCTTGAAGGCAGTCCTATAAGCCCATAAGACGTCATCTAATCTCAAGCTCCAATCCTTCCTATTTGGTGCCACAGTCTTCTCTAAGATTTGCTTGATTTCACGGTTGGACACTTCCGCTTGCCCACTTGTTTGGGGATGATATGGTGTAGACACTTTGTGGGTGATATTGTACTTCCGAAGGAGAGCTTCAAAGGTCCTATTGCAAAAATGCGATCCACCATCACTGATTATGGCTCTTGGGGTCCCAAATCTAGAAAAGATGTGAGCTTTAAGAAAATCTGAAACCACTTTAGCATCGTTAGTCCGGGTGGCCTTTGCCTCCACCCATTTAGACACATAATCAACTGCAAGTAGAATGTAAAGAAAGCCATATGAAGAAGGGAATGGACCCATGAAATCAATGCCCCAAATATCGAATATTTCAACACTTATGATTGGAGTTTGAGGCATTTGATCCCTTGGACCCAAGTTACCTGTACGTTGACATCTATCACATGTCTTGCAAAAGAGATAAGCATCCTTGAATAATGTAGGCCAATAGAATCCACATTCAAGGACCTTCAAGGCAGTCCTTTTTGCTCCAAAGTGTCCTCCACAAGCATAAGTATGGCAAAAGGTTAGTATAGAATGAAATTCAGATTCATGGACACACCTTCTTACCAATTGATCTGCGCAAAACTTCCATAAGTATGGCTCATCCCAAACATATTGCCTTGAGGTTTTGATCAACTTATCCTTTTGAGCTCGAGTGAAATTTTCCGGAACTAGCTTGGTTGCCTTATAATTGACGATGTCTGCGAACCATGGCTCAAAAGAAGAAGAAGAAAATTTTGGGTTCCTGGCGAGATCGATCGTTTGGACGGTGAGATCGATCGTTTTGCTTTCTGAACCTGAAAACGATCGATCGTTGAAATGGGCGAGATCGATCGTTTTGCTTTCTGACCTCTCTGTATGAGCCAACGATCGATCGCTAGAAAGGCTGAGATCGATCGTTTTTCCTTCTGATCCCAATTTTTGTATTTCAAACAATTGCTCGTCTGGGAAAGTTTCCTTCAATGGTAGTGCATCTTCTTCCTCCTTCGAACTATGCACCAACCTACTCAAATGATCAGCTACCACATTCTCACATCCTTTCTTGTCCTTGATCTCCAAATCGAATTCTTGAAGGAGGAGAATCCATCTAATTAACCGAGGCTTTGCTTCCTTCTTTGTAAGTAGGTACCTAAGGGCTGCATGATCAGAGAAAACAATAACTTTAGTACCCAAAAGATATGAACGAAACTTTTCCAAAGCAAACACAACGGCTAATAGTTCTTTTTCTGTGGTGGAATAATTGAGTTGGGCATCGTTGAGCGTCCTTGACGCATAGTAAATAACATGAGGGATCTTTTCAACTCTTTGGCCCAACACAGCTCCCACGGCATAATCAGATGCATCACACATAAGCTCAAAGGGAAGGCTCCAATCCGGTGGCATGATAACAGGGGCCTCAGTCAACATCTTCTTCAGCTTCTCAAATGCCTCCATGCACTCCTTGTCGAAGACAAAAGGGACATCTTTTTGAAGTAGTCGACATAATGGTCTTGTGATCTTCGAGTGGTCCTTGATGAAACGTCGATAGAAACCTGCATGACCAAGAAAAGAACGCACCTCCTTCACGGATGTGGGAGGTGGTAAGGAGCGTACAAGATCTATCTTTGCTTTGTCTACTTCTATCCCTTTAGCAGATATAATATGAC
Organism: Rosa rugosa; assembly: GCF_958449725.1. Classification (NCBI taxonomy): domain Eukaryota; kingdom Viridiplantae; phylum Streptophyta; class Magnoliopsida; order Rosales; family Rosaceae; genus Rosa; species Rosa rugosa. The sequence continues at coordinate 40,185,594 of NC_084825.1, forward strand.
CCAAAACTATACCTTGTTGCACCATAAAATGACACTTTTCCCAGTTTAAAACAAGATTAGTTTCTTGACATCTCTTAAGAACTAAAGATAGATTAAATAGACAAGAATCAAAAGAGTCACCGTAGAGAGAAAAATCGTCCATGAAGACCTCGATGATCTTTTCAACCATATCAGAAAATATGCTCATCATGCACCTTTGGAATGTCGCAGGGGCGTTGCATAGACCAAAAGGCATCCTCCGGTATGCGAATGTCCCAAAAGGACATGTGAAAGTTGTCTTTTCTTGGTCCTCCGGGTGAATAGCAATTTGATTGTAGCCGGAGTATCCGTCCAAGAAACAATAGTATGCATGACCTGCAAGTCTTTCCAACATCTGATCAATAAAAGGCAAAGGAAAATGGTCCTTACGTGTAGTCGTGTTGAGTTTGCGGTAGTCAATGCAAACCCTCCAACCGGTTTGAACTCGGGTTGGAACCAATTCATTGTCTTCATTCTTCACAACTGTGATGCCAGAACGCTTAGGTACAACTTGGACCGGACTCACCCATTCGCTATCAGAGATGGGATAAATGATGCCCACATCAAGGAGTTTGAGAACCTCCTTCTTGACTACCTCCATCATAGGCGGATTGAGACGTCTTTGGGCCTCTCTTGATGGTTTGGTGCCTTCTTCTAAGAGAATTCGATGCATACACATGGAAGGGCTTATTCCCTTTATATCTGCTATGCTCCATGCAATTGCTGATTTGTGTTCCCTTAGAACTCTCACCAATTTCTCTTCCTCATTCATAGAAAGATTGGCTGCAATGATGACTGGTAATGTCTCATTCTCTCCCAAAAAGGCATACTTCAAGTGTTCGGGCAATGGTTTCAGTTCTAATTTGGGTGCCTGGATCACAGAAGGAGCAAGTTTTTCATCAGTTAATGGAAGAGGAATGAATTTAGAGTTAAACTTAGCTGGGATATAAGGTGGAGCATCAAGGGCAGCAGCTATTTCAAGCAATTCATCATCAAAAACCATAGAAGAAGAAGCAGCGATTTTTATGGCAGACGACAAACGATCGATCGCTGCATTCCCTGCGATCGATCGTTTCTGGGAGCTTAAACCAAGTTCCAATGTTTTCTTGAGTGGGTCTTCCCCCACACTTGCTTCAAATGTGTCCTGCACTAAAAATTCAAGAGCATCGATAGAAAAACAGGAATGAATGTCACTAGGGTACCTCATAGCTTCAAAGATATTGAAGCTTATAACATCTCCATCGAATTCCATGGTCAAGGTTCCTTCGAAGACATCTATCTTTGTGCGAGCAGTCCTCAAGAATGGACGACCAAGAATGAGTGGTAAGTCATATGGCACAGGCTCGGGTTCCATGTCAAGCACAAAGAAATCCGCGGGGAATATCAAATGATTAACTTGAACCAAGACATCCTCCACAAGACCCTTAGGAAGAGCTATTGAGCGATCCGCTAATTGGATAGTTACCGGTGTTGATTTGAGCTCACCTAGATTCAAAGACTCATAGACAGAGAAAGGCATTAGATTAATTGAAGCACCTAAGTCTAATAAAGCCTTACCGAACCTTTTATCCCCAATGGTGCAAGGGATTGTAAACCTTCCGGGATCCTTCAACTTAGGAGGTAGCTTTCTCAAGAGCACAGCGGATACTTCTTCACTTAGAGCAACAGTTTCCTTCTCCTTGTACTTCCGTTTGTTAATGCACAACTCCTTGAGAAATTTAGCATATCGCGGTATTTGCTTTATAGCATCTAAGAGAGGGATGTTAACTTGGACTTTACGAAAAGTTTCCAAGACATCCTTCTCTTCTTGCTCTTTCTTGGAGCTCATGAACCTGCGAGGGAAAGGAATACATGAAGTAACCAACTTAGGAGGATTAGGATCTTTTACCTTTGGAAGGGAAGAAACATGAACATTCTGATCAACCCCCGTGAGATCGATCGTTGGGATTGGAGAGATCGATCGTTTGGCTTCTGAGGTCATAAACGATCGATCGTTTAGATGGCCGAGATCGATCGTTTTCTCTCCAGGGACGATTCTCTCTTCCTCCCTTGAACTTCTCTGCGCCTCCTTCTCTTCTTGATCTTTCTTGGATGTTCTTTGGTGCCCAGAGATTTCTTCCAATTGTCTACCACTCCTTAGAGTGATTGCATTAAGCTCAGCCCGACGTCCATCCCTTGGATTTTGAACGGTTGTGCTAGGGAGGGTGCCAGGAAGTCTAGTTTGCATCTCTGTTGCAAGTTGCCCAACTTGTCTTTCCAAATTCTTGATGGATTGACCATGCTCTTTGAGTTGAGATCTTGCCTCTTGTATGAAGGATGCAGTGTCCTTTTGGAATGATGCAGTGTTCAAAGCCATCTCCTTCACTAGTTCTTCCAAGGACTTGCTTGAGGATTGTTGAGGAGGATTTTGTTGATAGACTTGCTGCTTGGCCCCTTGTTGGAATCCAGGTGGTCCATTGTAGACGCCTTGAGTATGTCGAAGCACGTTGTCATTACCGCCCCAACGGAAGTTTGGGTGATCCTTCCATCCCGGATTGTACGTGTTCGAGTAAGGGTCATATTTGGGCCTTTGTTGCCCCATGTAATTCACCTGTTCCTCAGACATAGCAGACATAGGACATCTATCAGTAGTATGATCAGAATAGGAACAAATAGAGCATACCTGAGGTGTTGCTTTAATGCCATTGCCTAAGGCATTCATTAACATGTCGAGCTTTCTTTCCACAGCCACCATTTGGTTCCTTGAATCAACTTCATACACTCCACGTCCTCTTGTACGTTTATCCCTTGTGTAGAATTGTCTATTGTTGTCGGCCAAATCATCAATCAGATTATATGCTTCTTGACCGGTTTTATTCATGAAAGTCCCTCCACACGCAGAATCAACGCTGCCCCTATTGGCTATGTCCAACCCATCATAGAAAAATTGGACAAGGTCATTCAGACTGAAGTTGTGATGGGGACACTTCCTCTGCAACTCCTGAAATTCCTCCCATGCTTCATATAGTGTATCTCCATCCTTTTGAGTGAAGTTTTGAATCTCCCTCCTTAGTCGTTTTGTCAGTTGAGCGGGGAAATATTGTTTCAAAAACTTCTTAACCATTTCATCCCAAGTTGTGATGATACCTGCAGGTAACGAGTACAACCAACGTTTTGCATCATCTTTTAAAGAAAAGGGAAATAGAAGTAACCTAAGTCCTTCTGGTTGGATGTTCTGAATGGTTTGCAGCTTGCAAATATCTAAGAATTCCCTAATGTGAACATTAGGATCCTCAGATGGTGTGCCCGAGTACTTAGGCAGTGAGTTCAGGAGCTGCACAGGAATGGAGAAGGCTTGATTGCCCGGTGGTGTGTAAGCTATGCATGAGGGGGATTCCGAAGCTGTAGGAACAAAAGCATCCTTCAGTGCCATGTCGCGTCTTGGGGGTTCCTCTTTGTCCTCGTGAGTTGAATGTGCAGGTGAGTTTGGTGGTGTTTTCTCGTCCTCCTCCCCTTGTGAAGAAGTAGAACCCGCCGTTGTGTCGTGAATTGGCAAACTAGTTCCCTTCGTTTGCTTCCTATTCGACTTGCAAGTGCGTTCTATCTCTGAATCCAAGGGGGTAAGATTGCCTTGAGCAGTTCTACGAGTAAGCATACACCTGAAAACACAAACCAAAGAAATACTAAGTAAGAAACTAACACAAAAATCAAATTAAACAAACTAGTAAAAGCAATTAGAATAAAAGTAATCCCCGGCAACGGCGCCAAAAATTGATAGCTAAATTTATAAGCTATTGATTTTCCTTATTCACACTTAAGATTGTCAATTGTAGCAAGGGTAAACAAGGGTCTTTCCCGCAGAGGACTAATGTTATAACTACTCAAAACAATGTCACAAAAGTGACCACTGTTCCTAGCGAAAAGCAGTCGAAAATCTAATTAAAAACCTAATCTAAACTATTCAGAAAAATATGAAAATTTGCAGAGATATACTAGACACACAGAGCGTCTAGCATACAAAATTTGGTATTATTCGGAATTGATTTACTATTCTAAACAAATACGAAAATATAGAGTACAGAAGCTGAAAATAACAAAAACTGGTTTTAAGATGGTTTGAAAACAATATGATGAAGATAGTTAGGGAAGATGCATCCACCCCGGACAATCACACACAAGACAATTTGTTCAATCCTAATTCAATTAATCTAGATGAAGATGCTCAGGTTGGCTCGGTACGCTTGAACACAACCTATTACCCTTTCTTACTTCGTAAGCTAGGCAGGAAGTGCTCTACACCTAGACTATTCCCAAGCAATGCAACCTAAAGGTACGCTTATTAGATTAAACATGCAGAGATCATTAAGGTCTAAAAGAGTTTGAGACATCACTAGGCATCGCAATAAACTTAGCGCCTTGCTAAACCTAGGACTTAGTTTACTTGATAGTGAAAACTAACAATTGCTTCTCTAGAAGGTTTGAGGAATCCAACTATAGATCCAGGCATCAAACAATCAAAGCGGTAGAACCCTAACATGCATACTAAGCGTGCACTCAAAGCATACAAGCAAGAATTCATCAATGGAAAAGCAGTAAACAAAAGTCTCATCTTGAATTAAAAGAAAATAAAATCAAAAGTCAAATCATCTTGTAGTTCATGTCTAGGGGCTTCAAGCAGCCCCCTAACTAATAAAAACTAGTTAAACATAGAAGAAACAAAACAAACTAAAGAAGGGGAGGCAGAGAGAGCGAGAGAGAGAGAGCTGCTGCAGAATCATCTCCTTTTATATGGTTAGAGGTTGCCTCCATCTTTATTGTTGTGTAGGAAATCCAAAACTTAAAAGAATTAGGGTTAGCGTGCTTAGGTGGAGTTTTCCTATTGGCTCTTGAACTTGATGACTCATTCCAACCATTCACATCATGCCATTTGTCTATATTGAGCTGATATATGAAGCACAAACTCGTCCTCGGGCTTTTCGGTGTGATTTGGGCTTCGAAACATAAATTCCCGTCCAACCTCAGATTCACGCGCAGCCTGACTTTCTTGTACTAAATCGGTCATAACTTCCTCTAGAAAAATGATATTGACGAACCGTAAAAAGATCTGGAAACTAGACATCCGAGGCTTTCTATAAATATAAAGATCATCATCTGGATCGTTCTGAGCTGGTCTCAGTGCTCTGTCGAAGTTAACTGATCTGCACAGGCAGATTTCCCGATTTTGCCTTTCAATCCCTCTTTTACTTCTTTTCTCCTTCTTTACTCCAAGATACCTATAAAACAAATAAACAACGTAAATAACTAGAAAATATACTAAACTAACAAAGAAAGTATAGAGATTAACGCTATTAATATCACAAAATTATGCTCCTATCAGGTTTGAGGAAGATGCCGTGAAGGCGTGAACCACTCTTTTAATTGAAAGTCAGACAGTAAGGTTTCTTAAGAGAAGTAAAATTAAACTCATGCATCAAGTGTTAAGACTAGATCTTAGGAGTATAAGATTGCCAATTAGGGAAGATTAGTGAAGGTCTAAAATAACTTCGTACTTCAGAAATATTACGTTCACATAGTTGGTCTAGCTATTCCCTTGCGGTTTCTTACTCCAATGGATATTATGCATCTTAAGATCAGGTTTGCAGCATTCTCTACAGAAACTTCAAATTCTAATTTGTATTACAGAGTACACTCTCACATCGGTGCAATTAACTAATTAAGGTGCACTTGGCTAGAAATTAATAATCCACAAGCAAACCGACTCCCAATTTTATAATAAAATTTTCCAATGCATCTGTTGTAAGCATCGCAATAGAATGATGCAGTTCTATAGGTTGATATACCTAATTATACTTATTAATACACTGTTTAGTGCGGTTACCTGAAGCTGAGCTCGAGGCTTTTGCAACCTTCCAAGGTATCCAATTAAGTGGAATACTCGCTTCTGATCTAAAAATAAATGAATTAATAACATTTTAGGTCATTCTATTATACTAATACAACATAGGAAATGCAACCTAGCTAATCGATCAATCAGAATCCAATAGGAGACGATCCCTGACCTAATGTTTATTCTCAGTGTTCACATCAATGGCACAAAAATGCACTCATAGGATTTGATAGCCAGCTTCAACTATCAAGCAGCTAACTAGCTTACAAAGTTTTTATGTCTTTCTCAAACACACATCATCCACACACTATTACAGAAGACTAATTAATATTTTAGTTAATCTCTATTACATCATGAATCACATTACCAAGGTAGTTCCATGCATGCAGCCCAAGTTTTATATTTTACAGGTTTTAGAGCTGGTATGTAAAACGAATTTACAACACAAGCTCACACAAATACATGTTCATCATTAACCTTAAACATACCATTGACGTCATAAGTTGAGGCCATTGTTGCAGCTGCAGAAACAAAGATGAGGACGAGGTCGAAGTCTTCTGCTATTCACCAACTTAAGCTTCTGAATGGGCAGAACACTATGCTTGTAAAACGGTGGTGATAACAGGGACCCTAACCTCTTATTTATACAAGTACTAGTCCTAAGAATCCTCCCATAAAGGTTTTCCTTAAGGATCAAGTCTTGTATCTAAGAATCCTAATGCATCACAGTTTAGGACTTTCTTGTAGTCCAATTAATGGATTCCTAATCCAATGATAAATACACTATCACATTAGATATCTAGGTTGATTCTTTTCCAAATCCATGTTGTATTCGATTTAATGCTTTGATGGTTTCCTAGTTGCTCTAGGATAACTTGTGATGAGTCCACTTTTAATCTAACAATCTCTCACTTGGACTATCACTGGTTATCAAGGACAACCAAAACTGAATAACATCAACTCGTTTACAACCAACTATAGTGTGCACCAGAATAAGGAAAAGTCTCAAAATCCATTCAACATGGTCAAAACACAGTAGCTTATGTAGAGCAAGGAAAAGCATACACTTTAACAAAAATGCAGCACTTCCAGACTACTAACATAACCTCCTGCATTTCACATATGCTATTAAAAACAAAATGATGCAGTATATGAACATTGTGTATTACCAGAAGATCATATACCTAAATGGTCCAACTGAATGTTTCAAAATGAAACTCAAGCATAACTGAAAACACTGATGGTCTCAATGCTTGTACTTTAACTAAAAGAACATGTTCACTTAAATTACAAGACCATATGATATCAAGGTAAATCAAGAACACAAAATAAAAGTTGCAGAGAATTTTAATAAAATTGCAGTAACACAACTTGAATGAAATACCTCGAGAAATTTTATTGATAATCAAAATTTCAATAATACATAAAGTTGTGATAATAACTGAATTGAAAATCACAACTATCAAAATTACAAGAACTCAGAAAATTACAAAACTCATAAAAATTTGCTCTTACTAAATAGGCTCCCACTGAACTCAAGAACCTAAACTAGGTAAAACACCAATGTTCTCAATATGTTTCTTGAAAGCTGCAACTGACAATGCCTTAGTGAATGGATCTGCAAGCTGAAAGTCTGTGCTTATACTCAATACTGAAATTTCACCATGCTTGACTCTATCCCTCACACTGTAATACTTGAGGTCAATATGCTTTGAGTTATTTGACCTTTTACTGTTTTTACTGAAGAACACAGCTGCCTCATTGTCACAATAAATTACAAGAGCATCAGAAACTATATGACTTAAAATTCTAGTTTGCATCAAGAAATTTCTAATCCATAGCCCTTCACACATTCCTTCATATACTGCAATAAATTCTGCCTGCATTGTAGATGTTGTCACTAAGGTTTGTTTCATAGTTTTCCAAGCAACAGCCCCTCCTGCAAGTATAAAAACATATCCACAAGTCGATTTCTTGGAATCAGGATAATTTCCTGCAAAGTCTGAGTCTGTGTATCCTATAAGCTTCAACTGTTCCACTTGTCTATACACAAGCATGTGGTTTTTAGTCCTCTGCAAGTACCTGAGTACTTTCTTTCCAGCTACCCAGTGTTCATGACCTGGAAAGAATACCAACTGCAAAAGACAAATCAGGTCTAGTGCAGACCTGAGCATACATTAGGCTGCCAACAAGCCTTGCATAAGGCTTGGACTCCATATCCACCTTTTCTACTTCATTCTTTGGACTTTGTTTCTTAGTGAGCTTATCTCCTTTAGACATTGGAACCTCCCCTGATGCACAAGTCTCCATGCCAAATCTTTTCAGAATTTTAGCAATATAGTTTTGCTGGGATAATCCTAGCAAACCTTGTGCCCTATCTCTTATAATTTCTATTCCTAGTACATATGATGCCTCACCTAAATCCTTCATGTCAAAATTCTTTGACAGAAAAGCTTTGGTTTCTTTAAGTAGCTTTAAATTGCTACTGGCCAACAAAATGTCATCAACATAAAGTACCAGAAATATAAATTGGTTTCCAGATGTTTTGAGATAAAGACACTCATCCACTAAATTCTCAGTGAATCCAAAAGAAGAAATCACATAGTCAAACTTTTTATACCATTGTCTAGAAGCTTGTTTTAAACCATAAATGGATTTTCTTAGCTTGCAGACTAAGTCTTCTGTTCCTGGTTCTATAAACCCTTCAGGCTGCTTCATGTAAATAACCTCATCGAGTTCTCCATTTAAGAAGGCTGTCTTGACATCCATCTGGTGTAGTTCCATATCAAACTGAGCTACAAGTGCCATAATGATCCTAAAAGAGTCTTTGGTTGAAACTGGGGAAAAAGTTTTAGTAAAATCAATACCCTCTTTCTGTGTGAAACTCTTGGCAACTAACCTAGCTTTATGTCTCTCAATATTCCCATTTGCATCTCTCTTGGTTTTAAACACCCACTTGCAGCCTATAGCCTTTTGTTTGGGGTCAGGTTTCACTAAATCCCAAACTGCATTGTGGTTCATGGATTCAATCTCAGCTTCCATAGCTTGTTTCCACTCACTTGACTGACTGCTTTCAATAGCTTGATTGAAAGTGACTGGATCATTGTCATCTGCAAGATCAATTTCAACTTCATGTTCTTGCAAATAAACAATGTAGTCAGAATCTTCCCCCCCCTCCCATAAGTTGGTTTCCTTGCTCTATGAGACCTTCTTAATTGGGGATTTTGATTTTGTTGTGGTTCTGCAGGCTGATCTTGAGGTTCTACAGGCTGTGGTTGATCAGGTAAGGGTTCAGGGTTAGCTTGATCATCTGCAAAATGCATTTCTTGATCAACAAGTTGATCTTGTGCATTTTGAGTGTCTGGAACACTAGTGCCTGCTTGTGTATCTTGAACTATAGGCAATATACTTTCAGTATGCTCATTATCCACAATTTCTTCAAATTCTGAAGATAAATCTTCCAAACTTGTATTGTGAATTTTCTCATCCAAGAATTTTACTTGATGTGTTTCAAAAATTCTTGGTGAGTGTTGAGCTGCATAAAGCTTATAACCTTTAGATTTTTCAGGGTAGCCTATAAAATAGCAGCTTACTGTTTTAGGATCAAGTTTGTTAATGTTTGGATTGTAGATTCTAGCTTCTGCAGGGCAGCCCCACACATGACAATGGTGGAGGCTAGGCTTTCTGCTACACCATAACTCAAAAGCAGTTTTCTCTATAGCTTTACTAGGTGTTCTATTGCAAACATAGTTTGCAGTCCTTAAAGCTTCACCCCATAAAAACCTAGGTAGGCCTGTTGTGCACATCATGCTCCTGACCATATTCAGAAGTGTCCTATTCTTTCTCTCAGCCACACCATTTTGCTGAGGATTATATGGTGTGGTATATTGAGCCTTAATGCCTTGTTCTTGCAGAAACAAGGCAAAAGGACCCTTTTGTTGTCCACTCTCTGTGTATTTTCCATAAAATTCACCACCTCTATCTGATCTAACAGTTTTGATTTTCTTCTCTAGTTGTTTTTCTACTTCAGCCTTAAATATTTGAAAGGCTTTAAGTGCTTGAGATTTTTCTAAAAGTAGATAAACATAACAATATCTAGAGAAGTCATCGATGAAGGTTATGAAATACACGTTTCCACAGATTGTTTGAGTTCTAAATGGACCACAAATGTCAGTGTGTATGAGCTCTAAAAGTGCTTGGCTTCTGTATGCAGTCTTTTTCCTTAAGTTAGTTATTTTTCCTTAAAACATTCAACACAATCTTGTAAATCAGAAAAGTCAAGTTCATTCAAGATATTATTGTTTTTAACCAAAATTTTCAATCTCTCTTTTGATATATGGCCAAGTCTTCTATGCCACAAATATGCAGACTTTTCATTGCATTTAGTTCTTTTAACACCAGTTAAAGTGTTACTCGATGTGTTATTATTTTCAACAAGAGAAATTTCTTGTTGACTGTGTGAACAATTTAACTGTAGGTAATCATTCAATATAACACCAGAACCAATTTGAACTGAATCTTTAGAAATAATAATTCCATTATTGTCAATAAGAAGTCTACATCCAGATTTAACCAAAAGAGAAACTGAAATTAAATTCCTTCTCATGGAAGGTACATAATAAACATTATCCAAAACTAACAACTTTCCTAAACCAAGATCTAATTTTAAGATTCCAATAGCTTTGACTGCCACTCTCATGCCATTGCCTACACACAGGTTCACTTCATTACTTCTTGGGACTCTCTTCCTTATGAATCCCTGCAGAGAATTAGTAATATGTAAGGGGCTTCCTGAATCAATCCACCAAGTTTTTGGTTCAACATTAACTAAATTAATTTCTAAAGAAAACAGTGAGTTAGAAAAATTACCCTTTTTGATCAACCAATTCTTAAAGCCTGTGCAGTCTTTCTTCATGTGCCCTATTTTCTTACAGAAATAGCACTTGAACCTAAATGGTTTGTTGGCTTTAGCTGCTCCTGAGGTAGATCCTTTGAAGATGGTTTTGGTAGGCTTGAGCTTAGACTGGTTCTGATATTTCTTCTTAGGCTTCTCAACAAGGTTCACTGAGGTACTCGGCTCTCTTTCCTTCCTAATTCTGTCCTCCTCATCTACACAAATGGCAATCAGCTCCTTGAGGCTCCATTTTTCCTTCTGAGCATTGTAGCTGGTCCTTAGTTGGCTAAAACTATTAGGCAAGGAATGCAGTGCAGTGTGCACTACATAATCATCAGTGACCCCCATGTTGAGGTCCCTTAGCTGAGCATTAATCTCAATAAGCTTCATGATATGCTCTCTCACTTTTCCTGTTCCAGTGTACTTAAGGTCGTTAAATTCCTTTGCTAGCCTAGCTGCCTCAGCCTTATCACTTTCCCGGTACATATCATGAATGGCATATAAAAATTCCATGGCTAGAATAGGTTCTTCTATACTGCCTCTAACTGTGTCTGACATGGTAGTCCTAATAACATTCTTTGCCATCTTATTAGCCTTATGCCACTCCTTAAAATATTTCTTCTCTTCATCTGAACTTTCACTAGTAAGCTTTTCAGGTTCATACTCAGTTATGCAAAGATCCATGTTCTGGTTCATGGCTAGGTAAAAATCTACTTGGTTTCTCCACTTCTTGTAGTTATAGCCAGTTAGGAGCTGAATGGTGTTCAAGGTCACAGTAGGGATTCCTAAAGAGCAAAACAAAATAAAGCTTTGTAAGTTTTCCATCTGTAAAGTTCTTAAAATTTTAAGTTTTATGTTTTCTGTAACTTCAAGCAATATCAAAACCAAAACAATGCAAACAGAAAACAAAACACAAGCAATGTCACATATCAATAGCCCTTTAACAAAATTAATAACATGCATCACTTTTGAGCAGAAGACATGATATTCTGAAGGTTCCAAATCAATATGCTATATTTATTCAGTTCAAGTTATCCAAAGGACACAAATCACATCTTTAGGCAGAAATTTGAATTCTAAGTATCCATATTTGAAAAGAACATATATGCATATTGCTATTTGCATTCTAAAATCATACTGTACTACTTCTTTGGAAGCAAAAATATATGCATAATTTTAAAATACAAGATACAATTTTCTGGTTTGTTAACTTAAGGTTTTCTGCAAGATTTAATAAAGAATGCTTTGTGCAATATGTTCATTCAAACCTACAGAAAACACAAAACAAAACGAGCTTGTAAACTTGTTTTCTATCCGGATCAATGATCTTTATAAGAAACTAAGCTCTTTGTACCTGTAAAATTTTAACAATGCTAAAGAATTTTGGGAGATTTCTGCATACATTGTTATACCAAAACACAGATACAAAACTCAAAAATTCATCTCAAACATGCATATTAGTTCACAAGCAGAAGTAACACAGATATGCAAACACAAAACCAATTTCACAAGGCACAGAAGCATCCAAGAAATTTAAATTTCATCCGGTCACCATCTACTCTAGCCTATGTGCACGCCAGGAATGCTTCTAGGGTTCTTGTGCTCATCAATCAACAAAACAAATTGAATCGAAACTGAATTTTTCTATAAAACCAACCGTTGCAAATTTTCCCAATTTTTTGCTGCAAAAATCATTCGCGAAAGCATGTATTTAAAACCAGAGTGCAGCAAAACATCCTTCTTGGCATCTTAATTCGACAGCATAAGGGGTTTTGAATTCCCAGAAGGATGAATCATCCTTTGTGCTTCCGATTCCAAAAACCCAGAAAACCCACTTAACCCAGATGACCGTTGTGAAATAACGGTCATCTTCTTTAGTTTCTGAAGGAATAGGTTTTCGGGCCGGGTATGGGCTTGGATCAACACATGCTGCTTCTTGGGCCTTGAAGGTTTTTCTGAAGAGGCAAACGAGGCTTGTTTCTTTGCAAAGCAAATTTTTTTTTTTTGTTTGAAAACCTAAAAACGATTTTTACATTGAAAATAAATTTGAAGAACAATTTGTGAGCCTAAGCTCTGATACCAATTGTAAAACTAATTTACAACACAAGCTCACACAAATACATGTTCATCATTAACCTTAAACATACCATTGACGTCATAAGTTGAGGCCATTGTTGCAGCTGCAGAAACAAAGATGAGGACGAGGTCGAAGTCTTCTGCTGTTCACCAACTTAAGCTTCTGAATGGGCAGAACACTATGCTTGTAAAACGGTGGTGATAACAGGGACCCTAACCTCTTATTTATACAAGTACTAGTCCTAAGAATCCTCCCATAAAGGTTTTCCTTAAGGATCAAGTCTTGTATCTAAGAATCCTAATGCATCACAGTTTAGGACTTTCTTGTAGTCCAATTAATGTATTCCTAATCCAATGATAAATACACTATCACATTAGATATCTAGGTTGATTCTTTTCCAAATCCATGTTGTATTCGATTTAATGCTTTGATGGTTTCCTAGTTGCTCTAGGATAACTTGTGATGAGTCCACTTTTAATCTAACATGGTAGAGAGCAACCCGGCCATTTCTTTGATAGAATTTGGTATATACCATCTAGTTTGTATTGCATTTCTGTGTGCTAACCAGTGCTCTACATCTACATGGCATCCAACTTTGATCACTTGCTGGTTGCCACATTAACACGCGCACCGTCGCATACTTTCAATCCCTCTTTCTTTCTTTTCTTTAAATGCGAAGAAATCAAAGACAACTGATCTTGAGATAACCTCATATCTACAACTCTAAGAGCATCAGCATAGGGGACTCAAATTTGGGTCCAGAACCAAAGGAATTAGAGCATCAGCAATGGAGACTCACTTTCTGGACTCAAATTTGGGTCCAAATTAGCTGGAATAGTGATTTGACTTTCTCTGAATAGTGTATAAAGAGACTTACTTTATTGGGTGCTGCAGTGGTGCAAAACTTATTTTTTGGACTCATTTTTTTGATGTTAGATTCTACCAACCAACAATTGAAAACAAATTTTAAATTGGTGTGAAGACCACTCTATAAAGTGTGAATTGATGTAAGCAGCAATAACAAATTTTTTGTCACATGATGGGGCTGCGAAATTTGGGTCCAAACTGATTTATAGGTCCTTCCTTGGACCAAATTTGATCGAACAAATGGGTCTCAGGTAGATTTGAGTCTCTTTATTTCCGACCCACTATAACCTAATTCCTTTGCTCTTGGACCCAAATTTGAGTCTCCACTGCTGCTCTTAGGTTGTAGTGGGTTGGAAAAAAATAGACTCAAATCTGTCTAAGACTTATTTGTTGGATCAGATTTGATCCAAAGAAATACCTAAATCAATTTGGACTCAAATTTCACTGCCCCACCAAATGTCAAATAATCTATTGCTTGCTTCAATTCACACTTCCACACCAATTTAAATTTTGTTTGAATTTTATGGCCAAGATTTATTGCTTGGTAGAATCAAATGGCAAAAAAATTAAGTCCAAAAATAAGTCTTGCACCACTACAATACCAAATAAAAGTAAGTCTCTCTTTGTACACTAATCAGATAAACTCAAATCTCTAACGGCTAGTATTCTTCCTACAATTTGGTGAACAAATAGTTTGAGAAAGCCTGGTTAGTACATCAATGCACTTTTTCCACACGGCCTCACCGTTTCTATCATGAACATGTGTTTAGTGACACAGATCTTAAGTGTTTAGGGCTGGAAAGTTGATATTACTTGTGGACGAAACAAATTAATCATAATGAAAAAGAAAGTATGTACTCGAAGCATGAGAGAAATGGCAGCAGAAAGATATTATTAACTTCAGAGCTAGCTAGCTAGGCTTTTCTTTCTGGGTATTGCAAATTAACGTGCCAATACTATGTACTTTTCTCTGATGAGTACCAATACTATGTACTTGGGATATTACTCCCTATGACATTATGTGGTATCTTTTGAACAAAGGACAATTTTGAGCCAACCCCTGCCATCCCAAGCTTAGCGAACATCTACTTCAAGTCAAACATTAGATAATACACATAGACTTGTCCTTATCAATTTATTCAATTATTAGTATATGTGGCAACTAGGTTTTTTTTTTTTTTTTTTTTTGAGGGAAACGGAATCAGGTTCCGGAATATATTAATCAAACGACGACTCTCCGTCAAGCTAGAGGGACTCAAAAAATCCCTCCTAATACAATCAAAGCACAACCCATACTGCGAAAACGCAGATAGTCCTAGAGAAAACAGAAAAAAAAAACCAAACTAGCTAAAACAAGAAACAAAATAAAGCGTCTACACCTGTCCAACCCTGAGACAGGAGGGCGAGACAAGGTGAGAAAATTATTCAAAGCAAAAAACAAAAGAAACGCAGACCTACACAATCCCAAGCAAGCAACTAGAATGGAGCATTGACGCCTAAGACCTCAATTGGTGTACATCTCCGCAACCATCCCAGCAACAACTTCACCAAGGACAATGTTGGACTGCAACCCTAACCCTCTTGGGATAGGGTGTCCTTCTCCATGACCTCCTCAACTGGGCCCACTACATTCGAAGTAGGTGCAGGCTTAGGTTTATTCCGATGACCACGGGGCCTACCCTTCTTCTTCGGAATCTTCCCATCAGTAACAGGAACCTCAACTAAGCCATCAGCAAGCTTTATGCGTTTCCCGTCCTCGACCCAATCCTCCTCACGAAGTCGTCACACACCCAATACTTTAGATGGGTGTCCAAATGAAAACAGACCACAACCCTCAGACCCAAATAGCCCAACAGACGGCCTACTGGCCCTTTCCTTGGTCAACCCAGACCCAACAGTCAACCCTAATTCATAATCAGAGTTTCCCGCCGAGAACCTCGGAGGAGCCAAGGGAAGCACCGAACCCAATTCTGCCTCCACCTGCACAACCATGCCTGCAACCGGTCCACCTCCTACCTCCGACACCACAGACCCAGAAACCACGACCTCCTTCAACCCAGGTGCAGTCGACGGCGTAGTAGCTCCAAACGGCGACAACTCCGCAACGATCTCGACCTCCCCCAGCAGCAAACCTTTGTCGCAGTCCTTTCCGGCATGAGTGAAGAAGCCGCACCCTTTACAGATGCCATGGCACTTTTCATACTGGAACTCAAGCACCACCGTCAATTCCGGCGAGAAGTAAAACTCACGCCTAGCCCAGACCCGCCGGCGAACGTCATGGATCAACCGGATTCGCTGGACCACCTCATTCCTCCGCAGTGCAATTTGGTCAGCCCTAACAAAAGTTCCCAAAACGTTGCCAATCCGGGTTAAAGCCCGATCATTGCGCATGGCAACTCTCAGACCCTTCACCGCCACCCAAACCTCCAAGTAGTGGTAGAGGAATCTCCGGCAGAGCACTAACCCCGTCGTACTCTGCCAACAACAGCATCGAGTTACTGTAGTACCAAGGGCCGCCATGAAGGACCCGGTCCTTCGAGGGTAGCGCCTACTAGTGGACCACTGCACAAGACTCTAAAAGCAAAAGAAGATAAGAACGTCACCCATGCAACACCGCCTCATCACAAAAATGTGATGCCTTGTGAAGTTGAATGTAGCACCAATGTCCCTGTGCCTCCTAATAGGGCTTTGCTTCCTAGTAGTGATTGTCAGACTCATCCGCTCAACACTCTAGAAGATGATGGGGACTCTTTAGATTCTCGCATTGCTTTGGCTCATCCACCTAAGTTGAAAAGACCTGCCATCAAAGAAAGAAGGCGTAGTGGAAGCAGCGATAGTAATAGTGAAGTGCACTTTAAGCGTCGGAAAACTGACACCAGTCTTGGCCCCACTTATTGCGATCCCAATGCTGAGTTCACTCTGAATACTGACTTTCTTGGTGATGTTCCAACTTCTTCACAACTGATGCTGCAACATAATGAGGTAACCCTTTTTTGTAATTGCGTCATTTTTTTTTTTTTTTTTTTTGGGAACTTGAATTGTTCTTTTCCTATCTTTTCAGGGGGCAGAGATTGATGGTCATTCACTTTGGGGGAACGATGACGCCTCTTCAGACCCTATACGTGTTCCTTCTACAGCGGAACTTGAGGCTTACGCTTTACCCACGAAAGGAACATCCAATGCAAAGAATGACTCACAGCAAATTGACCCTACAGGTACAATTCTTAACTCTTGTGTATTTTCATTGCACTTTAAGCCTTTTTTTTTTTTTTTAACTAATGATGCATGTACAGGTCCACTTACCAAAGTGCATCCTCCCAAGCCTCTGAACACCATAGCCTTTTCTGAGGCCTCTCTTGGTGGAGCTGCTGTTATAGATGCTAGTCAAAGACTTCGTGATATTCGTCAACAAACTGCTACAGCAGTTTGTGAGCAAATTGAGGATATGATAATGAAGCACTCCTCAAAGACCATTCTTTCCAGCAAAGGGGAACTTGACAAGCTGATAGCTGAGCTTAGCCATTATGGGATTGATCCTTCATCCGTAAGGGGAAAAGTTGAGGGATTGTTGACTAGTGCTGACCAATACAACCTGGCACGGCTTTCTTGTGCACGCAAGGCTACTCTGGGCACACGTAATCATCGTCTGGCTGACACAGAGTCAAAAATTGCGAAGGTCACTTCAATTCGTCAAGCGGACTTTGATCATCGCCAATCTACACTCAAGTCTTGGAGAAACTAAAGGAGGAACAGCGAAAATTGGAGCAAACAATGACTTTACTAGACGAGAGACTTCTACTACAGGAGAAGAAGCTTGTCGACCTAGAAAAAGAGAAGACTCAAATCCAAGAGACCCCCGAGGTGACCACTGCAGAGCTTGAGATGACAAAATCATTGCGAGATATTTTTGAGAGCCACCGCAATAGCTTCAAGGGTTTAACTTGGGTGTGAAGAGCTGTTCTCCACTTTGTAGTCTATGATGATTTGTTTTCACTTTCCTTTATTACTTGTAATAAGTCAAACTTTGACAGTCATAACTTATTATGAAAATAAAGTACTTTTCTATTTATTACTTTATGAATGGTAAACAAACCCTTTATTTTTATTTTATGTGACTGAACTTGAGATTGTTATTCCCAAGCTGCCTACGTATCGTCTAAATGAAGGAATCAAGTCATCACGTAGTTCAAGGGTTATGGATGAAGTGAATTTTTTTTGTTGGTCCTTTTTTGCTTGAGCCGCCCTTTTGGGTTTTCAACTCAACAGACTCTTTTTTTTTTTTTTTTTTTTTTTTGTGCCATGTGCAGTTTAGGCTCGTGCTGGCTAGGAGCGTCTTCTTACTTTCTTCAAGCATAGTACCTCTTCAGGAACTTTCCATTTATGGGGCCAATTCTCAGGCCATCTTCAGCCACAATTTTGTAGGCTCCATTGGTGTAGACTTCGCTGACGACATAAGGTCCATCCCACTTTGACTTGAACTTAGGACCAGTCTTGTGTGTCATGATGATAGGTCTGCGCACGGCAAGCACTAGGTCACCAATTTGAAAGGATCGAGGTCGAACCCCTTTGTTGAAAGCTCGTGACATTCGAGCTTGATAGCATTCCAAGTGCTGTTGCGCGTCAAGTCTCTTTTCATCTAAGGCTTCCAACTCTTGAAGGCGTAACTTGGCATTCTCCTCATCAGTCAATCCCTCTTGCAAAGCAATCCTCAGAGATGGAATTTGTTTCTCCAAGGGTAAGACCGCTTCAACACCATATACAAGGGAGTAAGATGTAGCTTTTGTGGGAGTTCTATATGTCGTTCTATAGGCCCAGAGCACCTCGCCCATTCTTTCATGCCAATCCCTTTTTGTTTTGCTGACAACCTTCTTCAAAATATTACACAATGTCTTGTTGAATGCCTCAGCCAATCCGTTAGTGGGGGCATTGTACATAGAAGAAAAGTGCAGCTTGAAGTGATATTTCTCACAGAGTTTCTCCATGGCACTATTGGAAAAGTACTTGGCGTTGTCTGTGATGATGCAGCGCAGAACACCATATCGTTGAATGATATTCCCTTTGATGAAGTCTACAACATTTTCTTTCTTTATTTCCTTAAGCGGCACCGCCTCTGCCCACTTTGAAAAGGAATCTGTAGCAGCTAGAATGTATGAGTGACCGGCGGAGGATTTTGGAGTGATTGGCCCAACAACATCAAGTCCCCACACATCGAAGGGGTAGGAAGCAATTGTTGGATGCAACGGCTCTGGTGGTTGATGGATGAAGTTTACATGAAACTGGCAAGCTTGACACCTTTGTGTATACTCCATGCAATCTTTAACCATGGTGGGCCAATAGTAACCCATCCTTTTTACTTGAAAATGGAGCTTAGGACCTGACTGGTGAGCTCCGCATACTCCTGAATGAGCTTCCTCCATAGCCTTAGCAGCTTCCTCTTTCCCCAGACATCTAAGGAGCAATCCATCGAATGATCGTCGATAAAGAGTCTCCTTGTAGTAGAAGAAGTGTGGTACTCTTCGTCTTATGTCCGAGCGTTGCTTTGGGTTATCAGAAAGCTTATTTCGCTCGAGGTAATCAATCAACAGGTACCTCCAGTCATCAACATCAATCACGTAAATAGAGACAACATTGGAGTCTTCATGCCAAAGCTCAGAGATTGTCGGTATGACCCACCGTTGGCAGATTGGAAGGTGTATGATTTCATCCTCTGATAATGCCAAAGTTGCTGCTAAGTTCGCCAAAGCGTCTGCCATTTGATTTTCTTTTCTTGGCACATGCGTTAGTGTGGCAGCATCAAAACCCTTTAAGAGTTGTGTGGCAAGCTGAAAATAAGGAACTAAATCCTCTTTTCTCACTTCATAGATAGTTAGTAATTGATCAACTACTAACTTCCAGTCTTCATACACCTCTAGATTTGAGATTTTCATTTTAGCTGCCGTTTGTAGTCCCATAATTAGCGCTTGGTACTCAGCCACATTATTGGAACACAGTTCACTAAGAGTGAAGGCATAAGGCAATATCTGCTTTTGTGGAGAAATGAAGACCACACCAGCTCCTGCCCCATCTGCTCGTGAAGACCCATCGAAGAACATTTGCCAAGCAAGGAGAACCTCTGTATTAAAGACTTCTTCATCCGGTAAGTCATCTGAAATCTCCCAATCCGCAAGGATAGGATGGTCCGCTAGGAAATCAGCCAATGCTTGTCCTTTAACTGCTTTGGCCGGTATGTAGATGATTTCATACTGATTGAGGAGTAGTGCCCATTTCGCCATTCTCCCTGTTAAGACTGGTTGCGACATAACGAACTTGACTGGGTCAGCTCGTGCCACTAGATGCACTGTGTAAGCTTGTATGTAATGTCTTAACTTTTGGATGGTGAAAACGAGTGCGAGACAAATTTTCTTTACAGGTGGATAGTTCAGTTCCGGTCCTGTGAGAGTTCGACTCAAGTAATACAACGCCTTCTCCTTCTTTTCTTCATTTTCCTGGGCTAGGAGTGCTCCGAGTGATCGCTCTTGCGCAGTGATGTAGAGGATAAGTGGCTTCCCAAGGATGGGTGCACCTAACACTGGAGGCTTTGCCAAGTACTTCTTTATGCTTTCAAAGGCGTTATGGCAAGCTTCATCCCACACGAAAGGCACATCCTTCTTCAGCAGTCGACTAAAAGGCTGACAACGGCCTGCGAGGTTCGATATGAATCGTCTAATAAAGGCGAGTCGTCCTTGGAGACTTTTTAACTCGCGTAGATTTCTTGGCTCAGGCATGTCCTGAATGGCCTTAATCTTTGACTGGTCCACTTCAATGCCACGATGTTTCACAATGAATCCAAGAAACTTGCCTGAACTGACTCCAAAAGCACATTTGAGAGGATTCATCTTGAGCTGGTACTTGCGTAGTCTATCGAACACTCTTTTTAGGTCTTGCAAGTGATCCGTTCTTTATTTTGACTTGACCACCAAATCGTCGACATAACACTCCACGTACTTGTGAAGCATGTCTCCGAAGATTTTCTGCATAGCACGTTGATATGTTGCACCAGCATTTTTCAACCCGAATGGCATGACTTTGTAGCAATAAATGCCTTTAGGAGTGCGGAAGGCAGTAAACTCCTCATCTTCTAAGGCCATACTTATCTGATTGTATCCAGATGACCCATCCATGAAGGATAAAGCTTCATGCCCTGTTGTTGCATCCACCATGAGTTCAATGATGGGAAAAGGGAAATCATCCTTTGGACATGCGTCATTTAAGTCGCGGAAGTCCACACATACACGGAGTTGTCCGTTCTTCTACTTGACAGGAACAATGTTTGCAATCCATTTAGGATATTGAACCTCTCTAATGAAACCTGCAGCAATCAACTTATCAACTTCAGCTTCAATTTGAGGAAGGAGTTCCGTCCGAAAGCGTCGTTGTGTTTGCTTGATTGGTCGAGCCTCAGGTTTAACTGCGAGACGATGAACCGCTACCTTTGGGTCAAGGCCAGGCATTTCTTTGTACGTCCATGCAAAGACGTCTTTATATTCAAGCAGCAGATCATGGTATTCCCTTTCTTCTTCGGGACTTAGCGAAGCGCTCACGAATACAGGTCTTGGATCTTCCTCAGTTCCCAAATTGAGCTCTTTAAGCTCGTCGACAGTAGCTTGCCCCCCGTCTTCAAGTTCTTGAGGAGCTTCATCTACTTCATCCTCGGAATGATCATGGTCATTTTCTTCAAAAGCCTCTGCTTCTGCTACCGTGATATGATAGGCAGACTGAACAATCTCATCTTCCCCATTGCCATCAACAATACTCATTCCAACTTGGCCAGTGAGTACGATGGTGTGCTCCTTCACTTTGAGTTGTTCACTTGAGCTCACCTCTAACACAGAGCGTCGCTTCATACGTGACGGGATGAGACTTCGGATCTCTTTGTCGTTTCCTTGGTCGTCGATCCTCTTTCTCTTTTGGTTTTGTTGCTCTTTGGGTGCTTGTATCCTCTCAAGTGCCGACTTTCGAGGAACTAACTCAGATTTCTTCTTTCCTTCATCGGAAGATGACAACCTATTGAACACAGAAACTCGAGTGGTCGTTTGGGTGATGCGATTGAAAACTGAGATTCGGCTTGTTGATGTGTCAACATGCTCAAATACAGAAACTCGAGGCGCCAATTCATCAACTTGTTTAGGCATCGCAGCTTGAGAATTAGGATGAATGCGATCAAATGCCGAAACACGAGAGGCCGATTCAGATTCTTGAGTCTCTTCTTCTATTACCTCGACACTAATGTGTTGCGTGCTTGCCTTTGCAACTTTTCTTCTTCCTGAAATTTTAATTGGCTTGCCTGGCACAAAACCAAGACCTGCTTTAGCAGGGTCAGCTGTGCATCCTTGCTCTCTCAACCTCCTTTGAGATTCATTAAGCTCATGTACCTTTTTACCAGGGATGACTTGGCCACCTTCCTTGCTTGACGAACCAAAGTCATATCCAGCCTTTGCTAGCAGCTTGTAAGGGTTAGGGTCAAATCCTTCCTTTGTCTTTTTGTCAGGAAGGGTATTATGTTCTGTCTTTCCTTGAATTGGTTTGACAAATCCCCTTAGTGGCTGCTTGCTAGGTGTTGCGTTGCTCAACTTCGTCAACGGTATGGTTGATGTTTCTTTTAGCAATTCTACGTCCTTCTCATCTAGCTTTCGCGGACGTTCTTGCTCATTTGCCTCCACAAAAGGAGATTCCCCTTCTTTTCGCCTAGACCTTGGCACGTAACGAAGGACTGGAGCAGAGGAATTGACTTTGTTCTTTGAAGCTGCCACATTCGTTTCCAACGAAACTTTATGTGGTTCCTCATTGCGACTTCTTGCCATGCTGGATTTCACTTCCTTATTACGCACTTCCGCAGTCTTCCCTGTAGAGGGTACTCCAACTGGGAGAACTTCCTTTATTGTTTCATCATCCATGTAGAACTTGGAATCCGCAAAGTAAGATTAAGCTTCAGTGAATGGTTTAGTATCACCTGCTACTGTTTTTACTCCGCCATCATAGAACTTGAAGCATTGATGAAGAGTGGAGGGGACAACACCATTTTCGTGAATCCACGGTCGTCCTAACAATAAATTGTAGGAGGTCTTCGCATCGATCACGTGGAACAAAGTGTTCGACTTCATTTCTCCAATTGTCATGTCTACTCGGATCATGCCTATGGCTCTTTGCCCCCCTTGGTTGAAGCCTTGAATCATGAGACGACTTCGAGACAACTCTTCCACATTGATGCCAAGCTGCTTCATGGTTGACCTAGGCATAATGTTTACAGCGGACCCTTTGTCTACAAGCATGCGGTTTAGCTTCTGATCTCGCACGTACCCTGTCACGAAGAGAGGTCTATTGTGCGGCTTAGAGCCTAACTGAAGGTCTTCATCCGTAAAGTGGATGGCGTCACAATCTGCAACACATGTGATGCATTCCTTTGGCTTCACCTTGTTAATTTCTGTGGAGTACTTGCCTATGTCGATCAGCACCTGTACCAAAGCACATCTTGCAGATTTTGGCAATTGTAGTAGATCAGAAATGCTGAAGTGCAATGGTAGGTCTTCTAGCTGTTTCAACACCTCGTTCTCTTCTGACGTTTGGCTCGTATTGACCGTGCTTGACTCAGCCTTGGCAGAATCCTTCGAACCAATTTCGTAGCTTGTTGTCATGTAGGCAGCTCTCACCTTTTCTTGTTCGTCGCCTCTCTTGGGAAAGACTCTTGTTGGTGAAACCACACTATGGGGTTTTTGAACGGAAGGACTGCCCCTTCCTTTGACAAATCTCGTCCCACCTTTCTCGAGATGCTGACGACTTTCTTGTGATTGCTTGCATTTTGCTTGAGTGATAGGTAAATTTGGCGATGGGCTCTTGCGTGCCTTCCTTCGAGTGACAAGTATCCATCCCTCGTCATCAACAACTGAGTCAACCTTTGGGGTAGCAACAGGTGCGAGGCTCGCTTGCTGGATTGGCTTTACTTTCTCTAACTTTGAATTCATGCATGGCTTCCTCGAGAGCTGATATGGTGCTTTCATTGGAAGAGAAGGCAACGGGGCAGGCTCGAATGAACCAAACACGATGGTAGTGCAGTTTACCTCAGCAACATCGTCGACATCCAGCTCAATCCTTCCTTGCTTGGCGAGATTCATTATTAAATCTTTCAGAACAAAGCATTTCTCCACTGGGTGACTGATGAGCCGGTGGTACTTGCAGTATTTCGGATCTATAACACGATGCATTTCCTCGGGCCGCTTGCATTCTGGGAGTTCTATCACCTTCTTCTCAAGTAAATCTTCTAACATGCCTGCCACGTCAGAATCTGAGAAGGGATATCTCTTTTGTTGCCATTCCTTAAACGAACGCTTTGTTCTGTCGTAGGTGCGAGTTGGCTCTGCTTTCTTAACCTCCTTATCTCGTGTAGAGATTTTGATTGGGGCAATGTTGATGGCCATCGATTCTTTTGTAGATTTCCTCGGTGCCTTGTCAAACTTGCTTCCGAAGACCTTGTCTTTCCTTTGGTCAACAATCGACTCTTTCTTCCCTTTGTGGCTAGCTATACTCAACTCCATGTCGTGTGCTTGCGTAGCCAGCTCTTCAAACGTACGGGGCTTGATTCCCTGTAAAATATATAGCAAATCAAAGTGCATACCTTGGATGCACATTTCCACTGCAGATACTTCTGACAGTCGATCTTTGCAATCGAGACTCAACGAACGCCACCTATTGATGTAATCAACTGCGCGTTCGTCCTTCCATTGCTTGGCGCTAGTAAGTTCCATCATGCTCACTGTACGTCTCGTGCTATAGAAACGATTCAGGAACTCACGCTCCATCTGATCCCAACTGTCGATTGACTCAGGTTCCAGATCAGTGTACCATTCAAATGCGTTGCCTTTTAATGAACGTACAAACTGCTTAACAAGATGATCTCCCTCCGTTCCAGCATTGTTACAAGTCTCGACAAAATGAGCAATATGTTGTTTTGGATTGCCCTTGCCCTCGAATTGCTGAAACTTGGGCGGCTGGTACCCATATGGCATCCTCAGGCTATCCACTATTTTTGTGTATGGCTTGGAATATGTGAGAGAGTCACGAGAGGGGCCTCCATATTAAGCTCTAATGGAATTGTTGATCATGTCCTGCAGCTGCTGGACGGACAAAGAACCAAGTAGGCCTTCACTGTCCTTGTCATTTGTCTTTGAAGTTTCTTCCTGTTTGTCTTTGTTGTCCTTGTATGGAACCTTAGCAGAATCCTCATCATTTTGTTTCTCGAGCCTGCTCCAAAGTTGAGCAATCTGCATATCTTTTTCTTCGACGGTATTGGTGAGCTTTTGAACCGCCTCCATCAGATTAGCTACCTGCTCTTCGAGCGTGGTTGCCCCAGTCATCATGACTTGCATTGCTGAGAGGTGAGACGCACTGTCTGACGGCATCCCAGAGGTGTCCTTTTCTTCAGCATTAGGACTTCCATGGTATGATCCGGTGCTTGAGTGATCATCTGAGACAGGAGAGAACGACCGTTCCCTTGGTTTTATGTTTGGAGCTTGTCTCTCTTCACTTCGAGGGACATGCTTCCCCACCCCTAGACTTTCTAGGGTGATGATTGGTTGGCGAGGCTTAGATGGCAAAGCCACAAATGTTGTAGGCTGAATCTTTGCCATGCTTCGAGTGACGTGACCAGATGAGCTGCTGCTCGATTTCGAGGTCGTTGTCTTGGATTTGTTCTTCGGGATGACTTGAATGTTCTTGGAAGCCATTGCTCAAACGGATTTGTTTGCAATCGTCTTACGGAGAAGGAGATGAGAGGCAAAGAGGTCCCACTGGGCGTGCCAATTTGTAAACACGAAAATCTGAAAGCAAATAAGATGCAGACACGTGTACAAAAAATAATAATTTTATTAATTTAAGTGCGGGTTACAATCTTTGGTACTCCTCTGATTCTATCTCCGACGATGAATTTCGCTCAAGGGCTTGACGCTTGATCTTGAGTGGTACGATGATCACGAGAGTTGACCGTGACGAACGTTTTGGCTTGAGGTTGGTGAGGAACCGGCTATTTGGCAGCTTGAGGGTTCACACGAGCTTGAGAGGCTTCAGAAATTTTGAGAGTCTTTTCTTCTCTTTTTTGGCTGAAGTCCTTCTCTTGATTTGAGAGGGGGTATTTATAGTGTCGGCGTCTCTCTCAATTTGGAATGCCTTGATGACACGTAATTAATTGTATTTTCCTTAATTACGTAATCAAATCAATCAGTCTTAATTAACTGATTTAATCACGACTATTAAGGAATTAACCAATTAATTTGATGGCTGATTTTAATTGTATTTCGTTAATATCACAATTAAATCAATCAGTTTTAATTAACCGATTTAATTATGACTATTAAGAAATTTAACCAATTAATTGGATGACTGATTGTCGTCTTGATTATCAATTTAAATAAATTGATATCTAATCAGCAGACGAGATTTAATACTTGATTTGACTTGGAATCAATTGATTTAATTTGATTGATCCGCTTTAATATCAATTGATTTAGCCGGAGCAAATTCATTTATTGCCGTCGGGCCTTTCATGTGTCGTCAAGTGTCATTCTCTGAGTCTGCGTGATTTTGCTGACTCACAAGTCACGTGAACATTTTGTGGGACCCACATGCCGACTAAATTCGTTCGATCATAATTTTGAGTGTTGACCGAATTATTTAATGAATTTATTTTCATTAAATTTTTAGTGTCTACATATATATATATATATATATATATATATATATATATATATATATATATATATATATATATATACGGAGCCGTTCCAAAGAGGACGGCGACGCTGCAGCTCGACTCGGGGCGCGATGGAGCGGCGGGGGTTGCCGGAAGGACGCCAGGGGTTGCCGGAAGGACGCCAGGGGTCGGGCGGAGAGGTCTGCTGTCGGTGGAGTCGTCGGCGACGTCGTTGTAGATCTGCCCAGAAAACCTGCAGTTGCAGGTCGGGTTGCTGCCCAGAACCTGCAACCTCGACCTCCTCCGACCTCGAACGCTGCCCAGAACCGTCCGAGATGCCTCCGGCCTCCCTCCTACAAGCCGCACGCCGCCTGGAACGCCTCCGTTGCGTCGCCGTCCGCACTTTAGCGAAGTGCGGACGTCCGCTTTGGAACGGGCCTGTGTGTGTGTGTGTATATATATATACACTTAGTGGTTTTTGGCCCAAAATAAATCAACTTGAACTCTACTGATTGTCTAGACTTGAGCCTGTATAGCCTACCACTTGCTTCCGCCCCTGCCTCAAATGAGAAATGCAATGTACAATTTTTGTACCAATAGTTAGAGAAGTATATATAGGAAGGGGAAAAATGTAGTGTTTAATTCTAATTTGAATTCTCTAGAATGAGAATTAGTAATCTTACCTTGTTTTCAATTGATTCAGGGATTAGGCGTAATCTTTTGTCCATTCTACAAAGAGTCTTCTACAAATGGCTAACAAATCAGGTGTGGGATGGTCGAACGGTGGCAATGGTGCTGACCTTGGTTTAGGGTTAGGGTTAGGGCTAGATCTGATGTTAGAGGAAAGAAGGAGGCGTGATCGATCTGATATCTTAGATTTCCCATCCTTTTTTGTTTTTTGAGGAATAATAAACTTTTATTAATCACTTAATCAACATACATTAACGGAATGACCGGTTGTACGTGGATACATAGCCACTACACACATTCCTATTATTATTCCGAGTTATGGGACAGTCATCACAATGACATGAAGGCCCAACCCCGGCCCTAATCTACTACTACGCCCAACTAACCGGGTTACACTTTGAGCAACCACATGAGATGCCTTGTTAGCTTCTCTCGGAACATAACCAATGCCTGGAACACGAAGGACACGCAATAAACGCTTAATCTCATTGACCACAACACCATCCGCAGACCAAGATTCACCATCACTAGACAAGAGATGAATAGCTTCCATGCAATCACTCTCGACTACTACATTCTGCCAGCCATGCTCAATGATAACTTCCAGCCCTAGTTTGATATAGCAAAAAGCTCAGCCACACCAGGACGAATTCGCTGCTGAACTCTCAAACCAGTAGCCCCAATTAAATCACCAAATTCGTTTCTCACTACCGCCCCCACCCCCACATGTTCCCTATCCGAACTAACTGCACCATCACAATTCAATATGAGAAATCCATGTGGTGGGGGATTCCATTTGCAGTGACGTCTACTACTACTTTGGACACCATTGTTTCTATTCACTACACCCATGGCCTCTACTTCCAACATACACTGACACATAGTTAAAGCTGATTCATAAATCATATTTACTAGGAGTAGAAGATTCCCCATGAACTACACTATTGCGTGCATTCCAATTCGACCATAACATAGTGACTAAAAGCTTCAGTTCGTTACTTGACAACACCACCATAGCATGCTCAAGTAATGACGAAAAGGAAGAATATATACTGACCCGGATTCAACTTCGAATAAAACCCCGCCCTCCGAAGCACCGCAACACACTCCAAACAATCAAATGTCGCGTGCAAGGGCGTTTCCTCAATTTACTGGCATCGAGGACATATACCATCAGAAACAATCCTTCTCCTCAACAACATAGACTTGCATGGAATAAAACCCGACGAGCATCGCCATAAAAAATGTAACATCTTGGGAGGCACCTTAAGTTTCCACAGGTGCCGCCAATACTCAGAAACAACGTACTGGATTTCCATTCCCAGATTCAACCTGTCCTCTTGCCTCCTTTAGGACCAACCAATACCCGCTCTTGACAGAATACTTGCCATTTCTATTGTAATGCCATATTAACTTATCCATGGTAGCATTTTGCAAAAGGGGGACATTAACAAAAAAAGTCTTCCAAATCAAGTTTGACAGATTAAATAAGATATTAGCTTCCCACTAATTAGCCCTTTGACACGTGCTCCACACGTGGCAATTTATTGTATAATACAATTACTTTATAAACCACATCTCTATTATTATAAAGGGAAACCAAAATTTAGTAGGGTTGGGCCGAAATTGTGGTAATCCCAATCCCAGGCCCAGAATTATTAGTCAGGACGGGCCGGGATGGTTTAGGCCATTTTGAGAATTGATCCCGACAGGCCCGAACCCGATCGGTTTCGAGCCAGGCCCGGGCCCATTACGAGACTGAACCGAAAAAAAAAAAAATCGAAGTTGCAAACCACACTTCTGGAGTTCTGGGTTCTGTCCTCCTATAATCAACTTCCCAAACGTGTCCGAATCAGTTTTGTTATCCGACTTCACATTGGTTTCGGTTTCCGCTTCCTCCGGTGCGATCAAATCGTCCGGTGAAATTCCCGAGTTGCAGAAGCTGCGAAAAAGCATTCCTTTTCTTTCTTTTTTTTGCCTCAAAACCAAAACACAAATTAACAAAATTCACAATTCAGTGCAACCCACTAAATCAACTTTGCAAAGGAAACAAATTCCAGCAACAAACAATTTCTACTACCTAACCCGGATCTTAAAAAAGATTACTAAAATCGATGGCAAGTTGGCAACAGATCTAGGAGGCGTTCCTTATGGGTGGTGCGATGATTGTGGTGCCACCGAGGTCGACTGAAGATGGTGGTGGACCGAGGATGCCGGAGGTGCAGTGGTGTGGTGGTGATGGCTAGAGGTCTGGGCAGCGTTCCTTGAGAGTGGGTCGACTGAAGATGGTGCGGTAGTGACGTCTAGAGTGGCAAGACAAATTGTAAGAGACTGAATAAAGGATTAGGAAGAGAGATGGTGCGGTGGTGACATCTAGAGTGACAAGACAAATTGTAACAAGCTGAATAAAGGATTAGGAAGAGAGAGGGGTGTGAACAGAGAGGGGGACAGAGGGGATGAACACTTGAACACACAGAGAGAGAGAGAGAGAGAGAGAGAGAAAGAGAGAGAAAGAGAGAGAGATAGAGAGAGAGAGAGAGAGAGAGAGAGAGAGAGTTGCGAAAGTGGAAGGTGCAGACTGCAGAGGTTCCACTAGAAGATAAGAAGGATAAGGACTTTTTTTTATGACAAGAAAGATAAGGACTTGTGTATATATATTTTATACATATGAATAAAAAAACACATATATATACAAATCGGGTCGGGAAGGGCCCAGTTGGGATTCAAAACTTCAATACCGTAGCCCATCCCGTTTTGTTCGGTACGGTACGGGCCGTGCTGAATAGTAATTTTCATGTTTTTGATACTGGCCCGTCCCGTCTATTTTCGGTACGGGTTCGGTATTTCGGTTTGACCTGCCCAGCCCTAAAATTTGGTGTCAAAGGTTTCACCAAATTTTAAAATACTTACAATATCCTTTAGAATAAAAGTACAAGCTTATTGTGAGATTATCTACAAAAGTTAAAAAAAAAAAAAAATGGAGGAACTGGATGAGAAGAAAACTCCAATGTTCTCATATTTTCAACAATAACATGTGCATCGCACAGGTATGAGGCTAGTATATAATTAATTGTCGATTATCTGGCATAAACACACAACACCCTAGCAAGGCATTGCGGTGACTCTGAGATAGGTTTTTTGAATTTTGTGAGATTGCACTCGTCTGGTGGGGCATCGACGTCTCCCCGACGTTGTGCTGTCTGTTGCCGGACGGGTGATTGATGGTATGGCTCTAGGCGCCTTCTTGGAAGCGGTATCAGCAAAGTGGTTTTTCAGGGACAGATTCTTAGTACAGAGTCTCTGAGGCGCTTTGGTTGAGTTTTACAGGGTGGGTGTTATCTTGACCGACGACGACATGGAGGTGCTGCATCAATGGTGGCATGGAGCTGTTGCATTGTTGGCGGCATGGCTCGTGGATGCTAGATAGTTGGTGGTAGGGGTCGTGCAGGCGCGGGTCGTGGTGGTGTAGGTTGAGGCGGTTCGCAGGTTGTGGCGGCATGGGTCATGGCGACTCAAGTCAGTACAGCGTGGATGGGGGAGGCTCTAGCTGCTGTATGTACGACTAGAGTGTGAAGGAGACGACGACTGGGTTTTGGGCCTAGGTTAGTTTGTTGGGCCCTTTCTTTGGCTTGTCCTTTTAGCTTGGTAATTTGGGCTGGGATCATTGCCTTAGGCCTATAGTAGTTTGTTTTCTTTCTTTTATTTCCCTTTGTTTAGGGCACTCAAGGTTAGTAATTCAGTTTACTTTCAATAATTCCTTAAGTTTTTTAGGGAGCTACGCACTTTTGTGCCTCTAGCGAATCTTTCGAAATAGTACTGATGGAAGATTCATGCTATTTCGATGTATTTAATGTCAAATGAGTGACCTAGTTTTATGTACCACTGTGGGTACTAACACATCTTCTTGTCTATCTAGATGGCAGCGAAAGGGTATGTAATAGCCATTCTAGCTTTCGATCAGTATATATATTGGCTCTGCCTTCATTCAAAAAAAAAAATTTGTCAATTCTGGCATGATTGACTAAATGTTGAACATGAGTGATCCAAATTGTCACAATAAACTGTTTAACTAGTATCAGCTAATTTTAAAATAAAATTTAGTTTAGTCAGAAAAATATTAGAAGAAAGAAATTGCATAGAATCAAGATGAGTGTTTAAAAGATTGGCAATTCATACTTAAAAATTTATTAGCTGTTGGAATATCCAAAAAGTGATTATTTTGATAGTTTAAGGTAGCTCAAATAGAATTCCGTTATGTGAGTTCAACTTGACATAAATTTGAACTACATTTTCAATTTGGAACCCTTAATATATAATGGAAAAAATTGGTATGACAAAAGAAGTGAAGTTCTTTTTCACTTCTTTCAATTTTTTGTCATAATTAAGTATGTATTTTTCGTGAAAGGTACAGGCAATGCACCTAGTTAGTAATTGTATATTTTTGTTGTCTGACTTTCATGTAGCTGGATTTAAATACAGACAAGGGCTTAAAAAAAATCTTGCAAATCTAATATAAATTTGACATAATACTTTTAAAACCATAGTTAATAAGCTTGACTATTGTCTAACAGCCACGAGGCTTGAGAAAAGTACTCTTGCAAAGCTAGTATAGATTTGACATTTTACTTTGAAACCCATAATTTTTTTTTGGATTAAATTCAGTTTAGTCCCTCAAACTTTAGGCCAAACATCAGTTTGGTCCCTCTTTTTTTTTTTTTTAATCAAACTCATCCCTGATCTCCCAAATTGCATCAACTTCGTCCAAAATTTGAATTGGACTCCGTAGATGACGTCATTCGCTGAGATGGAGCCGACAAGGAGGTCCCACATTGATTTTGAACTCACAAGAAGGGCAAAATGGACATTTCAAATTTAATCTAATTTCTAAATTTTTTTTTCTCTTATTTTCTCTCCCTTCTGCCTCGTACTCAAATCTGAAACCTCCTCTCTCTCTCTCTCTCTCTCTCTCTCTCTCTCTCTCTCTCTCTCTCTCTCTCTCTCTCTCTACTCTTTCTCTCAATCCCAGCCACCATGAACACCGGCCGGTCACCATGAATCTCTGCTCACAAGCTAAACAGATCTAACACAAACAATCAACCAAAACCAGACAATCGAAAGAAAAAGCAATCCAA
The DNA here is from genome assembly GCF_958449725.1 of Rosa rugosa. NCBI lineage: Eukaryota > Viridiplantae > Streptophyta > Magnoliopsida > Rosales > Rosaceae > Rosa > Rosa rugosa. The sequence goes on from NC_084825.1 coordinate 40,217,856, forward strand.
AAATCTCAACAAAAACGGAATCAAGGAAAGCATCAGATCTCGACGGATGTGATGCATAATCTGTATCTCCCTCTTGATGTCATCCCTGTCACTCTTGCTCACCAAACCGCCGCTAACACCAGAGATCTGAGTCACCAGTCCATCAGAAGCGAAACCGCCGTCGACCGCTCCGCTCAAACCTGAAAAACCGGTGCCACTTCCACCGTCTCACACCCCTCTGCTCATCGCCGCTCTCGCAAAGCCCTACCCAGAACCCAGCGACCCCGTTGGCTCAAGTTCCTTTGTATCTTCGGCAAATGGTTCGGCCTTCTTGTTTTCATCGGCGATTTGGCCCAGGTATTCATGCGCCTGGCTTACAGCTGGCCGCCGCCGCGCCCATGGCGTTTACCGACTTGGAGGGTCAGATTGCGGAGGTCGAAGCGTCGATGAAGGAGACCTTACCCGATAACGGGGGCCGACGAGTTGACCAAGCTCCTCCTTGGCTTGGATCTGCTTCCTGACTTCCTTCTGCAACCAGAATCAAATATCAATCAAAATTGCAAATGCAGAAATTGCTGATTTTTGTTTGTTTGAATTTCTGGATTTTGCTTTTAGATATTAGTGATTTGAAGTTGGGCTCATCTTACGATTTTATTTGGATTGGATTTTGTTTGCAATTTTGATTTTGGGAGAAGAAAATGGATAGGATGTGCAGTTGGGAGGGGGCGGTTTTGAGCGGGTGTGGAGTTTGGTTGGGATGGTGGGTAGTGGGAGCTTGTGAGCAGAGATTCATGGTGGCTGGTAATGAGAGAGAGAGAGAGAGGAGGTTTCAGATTTGAGTGGGGAGAGAAAAAAAAAATTAGAAATTAGATTAAATTTGAAATGTCCATTTTGCCCTTCTTGTGGGTTCAAAATCAGAAATGTGGGACCTCCTTGTCGGCTCCAGCTCAGCGCATGACGTCATCTTCGGAGTCCAATTCAAATTTTGAACGAAGTTGAATTTGGGAGATCAGGGATGAGTTTGATTAAAGGGAAAATTTTAGAAATAGTACTTGAAGTTTGGCCCACTATTAATTTCTGTACATGAAGTTCCAAAATATAAACTTTAGTACATCAAATTGCAAACCCGACCCAATATATGTACACGACGTCAATAACGGTGTTAACCCTTATGTCATTATTCATTTGTCTAAGGGTACTTTAGTACTTTCAGTTTCCTCAATCTCTCACTCTCACTCTCACACGCTCTCTGACTCACTCACTCTCCTCTCTCCTCTCTCAGACCCATCCTCTTTCTCTCCTCCATGTCCATAGACCCATCCTCTTTCTCTCCTCCATGTCCACGACCACCATATCTCATCCACCTTCCAAACCCATCCCCTTTCTCTTCCTCCATGGCCGCGACCGGAAGCTTACCAGGCCGGAGATAGGCCACCTGCAGAAGGTCGGCGCCATATCGATCTCTCCGCCATCTTCAGAAGGCCCATGACTCTCACTCTCTATCAGACCCCGAAATTTCCAGAATGGAACAGCCCCAAACGAAGAATCCTAACCCCAAATCGAAGAATTCCCAGAATTTCCGTCGCCGAAATCTCCCCGTCGTTGCTCCGCCTCCATTTCCTCCTCGTCCTCCTTTGGTTCTCGTTTGCTTGATCTGGAACAATTGGTGGCTATGATGGGTTGAAACCTCTGCCCTCTTCTTTTTTCTTACTCAGATGGGTTGCTTTTGATTTGATTGTGTCTGTCTTTTTCTCTCTTCCTGATTTGGTGGGTGTGTATGATTCTAACTATTTGGTTGAGCTTGAAGAGGAAGTGAGAGGGCTTTCATATTGGAGAAGAAGACTGCAACGTCATTTGGAGAGTCTCCAGTAAATGTTGGAAGACAAAACATGCCAGGATTAGTATAAATGGGATTTTGGGCGACGATGGTGGTCAAGTTCATGGAAAATTCGATGTGGGCGATGGTGGGCAATTTCTTGATGTTCTACATCAAGAAATTGTTGTCAAAGATGAGATTTTCGGCGACGGAGGTGGGTTAGTTTGCGTGGTGGTGTGGCGGAGAAATTGGGTCTAAAGAAGATGGGTGCGAGCTACGAGCCATCTAGTTGTGCCCTCTATTTTGAGAGAGAGAGATGGGTGCCCAGAATAAGAGAAGAGAGATAGCTGGGTGCTCAGAGTAAAAAATGTGAAGAGACCGTTTTACTCCTTGAAATACGACAGCTGGCACGAGACTAACGGCGTCATTGACGTCGTGTATGTATACTGGGTCGATTTTGAAACCTCATGTACCAAAGTTTATATTTTGGAACTTGATGTACTGAAATGCATAGTGGCCTTAAGTTGATGTACCCTTCTCAAAATTTTCCCTTGATTAAAAAAAAAAAAGAGGGACCAAATTGATGTTTGGCCTAAAGTTTGAGGGACTAAATTGAATTTAATCATTTTTTTTTTTTTCGAGATAAATGAGGTCATTTTTTTATTGAAATTCAGGAAGTAGTACAAAAACGACACAACTTTGAGTGTTGTCAGAAAAAAACCGTTTTCAGAGTAAATCAAATCAATCTAGTTACCCAGCACACCCCCACTACACCCACCAACTTTTTAAGTTACGCACTCAAACAAAAACGACGTAGCTAGCATCAAGTTTTCTTGCGACCTATTCTCTCAAAAAAGGATAAAAACAGGCATAACACCTTTCAACAAGGAAGAAAAAGATACAATACAAAACAATTTAAAGTAACAAAACCTAAAGGCCATTTGGACCCGAAGCAGCCGTACCCAACAATCAAGCTTGAGGCCCATATCCCATATCGAGACTCAAGCCTAGCTAGGCAAGGCCAACACCAAAGGTCTGCCATACTCGAGCAGAAGAACCCCGCTAGAAGGCCTGCCGCCGCCGCCGCCGAAAAACCAGCCGCCCTCATTGCCGGCGTTCGCATCCTTCACGCCCAGGTCAATCTGAAAATCCAACGACAGTGCTGCAGCCCTGATACCAGCATTACCAGACCAGAAGAAACCCATTAGAGATTCTTCCACCTTCACGCTACCATCCCCGCCAAAGCCACCACGTCCTCCGTCGCAAGACAACCTAGGCGATCCCTACCACGTCCATCCTCATCCTCGTATGTCGAGTCACAAAGACGAATGTCATAAAGACAAATCAGTCGAAAACTATCAATACAATTCACCAAAACAGACGACAACCGAAACGACGCCGGAGTTTGTCCCGCCTCTCGATCGGCAGCGAAAACACTGAGTAGGCAAGAAGCCACAAGGCAAGCAATGGCATCGGCCATCAAATTTGGGAGTTTTGGTTGTAGATCGAAATCTACGAGTTAACCCTAGCAGAGCAATTACGGCTAGGTCAGAGTTATTATTTAAAACCCATAGTTAATAAGCTTGATTATATTTTAACATCTGCTACGTGTTTACGAAAACAAATATGGTGCAAAATTGAGTGTCATTCATTATTGTGTTCGGTTGGATTATTTTAAATGTAATTATTTTTATGTAAGAATTCATTCTTCTATGAGAATAAATTCATAAGTTCTCTCTGAGATTTGTCGTTAAAAATACATGGGATGTTTTGGCCCTTTGATTTTCTAGGATGTTTTAGGGTAGATTTTGGCTGAGCTTCATGATCTTTAAAGATATTGAATTACTTAGATAGTGACTTTTTTGACAGTCTCACCGGGGTAGGTGGTTCTGTGTAATTTCGCTGATCAATGCAATGAGTTGACATTTTTCTCAAAAAAAAAAAAAAAAAATTGTGTTTGGTGTGTATCAGTATCGATCAAACAAACGTTGCGTATTAAATTATTTTGAGACTTAACGAAATTTTCCTACAATTTTATGTTGTCATAAAAAATAAGTTGAAATGTCAGTTAATTAAGACGTTGGCTGAGATCTCGTATCCATCTAAAGCATAGCACGATAACGACAGTTGGAGCATAGCCCTCAATATATGAAGTTTCTAACAGAAGTGTATAATGTTCAAAAGACAGAACTAGCTAGTATATCCATGAATGGCTCTATCTTTTCTTTTAAAGAAAATTTTACTTCCTCTCCTCTAGTGTATAATTAAAAAGCAAACAAGAGACTTACTTTTTTAAAATAAGGTCATTCTTTTTCACTGAATTGATGCTTTGATAGATACATGGACGGTGAAATGAAGCCATTTACATGTCCCACCAGTTCCATGCTCTTTCACGTTGAAACCAATCCATTAGCTTAATTTGTCTCTTTGATATTAATTGTCAACTTTAGCCACCAACCAAATCATGCAGTTAAGTCTATCCTCTTTTCTCTGGAAAAGCAATTCAAATTTCATGATCAAAACCGACTCATAATCACATTGATATAAAATAGGGAAAGTTTATTGTATTGACTGAGAAGTAGATAATATATATGACATTAAGTAACCTTAGCTAAGACACACATTCTATCTGTTCTTTTGCTCTTGCTTTTCTTAATTTTGCTTCTATGTTATTGACCGCAGATCTACATATATGTCTATTCATGATGACATCGATGTCCCATTTTCTACAACAAAAGATGAACTTTTTTACAAATTGAATGAACTGCATTATTGTTCCCGCATGTCTTGATATATGCTAACACTATTTCCTAGCTCATAATTGCTATCTCGTTCTAAAACCAAAAGTAAGAACTAAGAAAGTAGCTAGTGGATTCAAATTCAATAATGGTGTTTGACGCATTGCCGCTGCATTATTCTGCACTACAAGTTAAGAGAAACAACAAAATAACAAAAGGAAACTATTTGTGCGATCAAACTAGAATCCAAGCATAAGAAAGACGTGACAATACAACATCGAATCAAAACGAATTGAAATAGTCCTTGCATTGTTAAAGTACTGTAGTATTCCGTATCGTTTTCTGAGTTCAGATAATCTCACTTGATCATATATTATAAGTACATATAGTACACGTACGAACATGCTTATGATCGATAAACAAGATTATTTACTAAACGCAAGGTTATTAATCATATTTGAACTGAACATGGCAAATGGATTCCTAAAACACTGTACTTTTATACACTTATAAAGACGTAGTTCATAAACATTAATCGGAGTTGAGGTTGCAAATCCACTCAAGAGACTACTGAGGAAATAGAATATTGGAGTCAATTGACCCCAATGTAGCATTGCCATTAGTTATGGTCCCGTTTAAATCTCACTTCATAAACTCAAACACTAACTATAAAACCCTAATGCACATGTTTGCTAACATGTTGAGATGGAAGAAATGAAGGGCAATACTCCTGATATTCTGTATAATGACATGAATGACTTCCTTCTATCCAAAATTGTTTGGGACTTGATTCTAATTTCAGTAAGTAAACATGTCATCGATCCTAAAACATAAGCCAATTAGACATGCATATATACTAGCATAGGAGCTAGAAAATTATGTATGAGCTTGATCGACGATTAGGGTTGGGTTGAGTGCGGGGAGAGAGAGAGAGAGAGAGAGAGAGAGATCTAGAGAGAGAGAGAGAGAGAGAGAGAGAGAGAGAGAGAGAGAGAGAGAGAGAGAGAGGAGCAGTATGTACTGGTGCACCGAATCGAAGAAAGCGCGCAGTGGGAAATTGATCGAGTCGTTAGGGTTTGGCTGTTTCGCAGAAAATGTAATCACCAAACAAGTTGTCACAGTCACCATCACCGTAAAACGACATCCCAATACCAACAGGAAGACTTTTTCTTTTCTACCGCGCATTACTTGGGTCCCGACGTTCTCCCTTTTGTCGCCTATTGTCGGCTATCCTTCTCGTCTCTCATCCGAGACCGACTCATCGATCATCTATCTCTTCCTCTTTACTCTTCCAGAACGATTTCAATTTCATCCACAATTGAGGATGAAATACTCTATCACCACTATTATCTATGCTTTTAAGTTTTTTTTTTTTTTTGAAAAGGGGTTTGGAACCCAGCCTAACTCAGAGGCTCAGCCCCACGCCCGTTATTATTAATAATAGTAGAAGGATGATTGTACAGCGAGGGGGACGAAATATCTATACCTTGAGTACTAGTACAAGAATCCTCATAGAGTACATTTTGGATAATCAGAGGAGCCTCATCTAGCCGGTAATCATCTAAATAGTTAACACTAACAAGGTGCGCCAATCTATGAGCTACACCATTTGCTTCCCTGTAAATAGACCTCTGAAAGATCTTCCATATTTCCTTTTTAAGTGTTGTAACCACCGCGGCACAGTCGGTCTCAATGTCCACACCATCCATGCCTTGGTGAATAAGTAGTAGAAGACCCGCTCTCATAGCCTCCAACTCCATTGGAAAGCCGAGCTAACATGGGAAAAGGGCCGTGCAATTACAGCTAAACACACGCCAAACTCATCTCTGATAACGGCACCAATTCCCCCTTGTCCAGTTGAGTCATGGTACGCTCCATCCGTATTCAGTTTGAGTCTCCATCTATGCTTTAAGCTTATACAAACCAAGTTAGGATTCTGGCCCACTCAATGGGATTATGGATTATTGTAATAGGTCTTCTTGAACTTCCTGAAAACCTTGGGATAGAATAATAGGTGTATATATTCTATGAGATGTAAATAATCAATATACCTTAACTGAATTTGTTGGTTGATACTAGGTCTAAATGGGTTGATTTTGAGCTCAAATTTTAAGATTTATATTTGAACATTGTAAATTTGTTTTTTTTTTTTTTTGAAAGATGTACATATATCACAAATGAGTGACTAATTTAACCCAAAAATTAAATATGTGCGAGGCAAGTAGTTAAATTTTTATGAGCGTATATTATAACAAAAATTGAGGACAAAGGTATCTTGTAGAGAACCATTTTGATAGGTTTCAAAGCTTAAGTATAGTATTTGTGTGTCAGATCGGCTTTGTTTTAGTGTTGGTGATAATAATCGAAACTAAATTTCTTATGTGTAATTAACTTTTATTTTTATTTTTTGAGAGAAGTGTAATGAACTGTTTGACAAGTAAAGAAAATCAAATTTACTACTGAATTATTAACTAGTTTGTAACAGTAGATTAGTTGTTTACTAGCTGTTATAATTTATAAGTTCTAAGGTCAAGTGAAATTTTATTTGAAGGTTAGTGAATTGTAGATGATTCGAATTACTACTTACTGGGGGCTTCTCCACCCTCACTAAGAATTCGATTCTTAAGTGCACACCTCTCTCTCCCAATAGAGAAAATTAAAATCAGAGCGCCTCACTAGGTTTACCCAGAGGTAGCTAGACAAATCAGAAGATTAATATTACCAATGTGCCATATATCATAAAGCAACTTTAATTCTTTGGATGAACGGAGCGAATCCCTAATCCCTGTTCATGTACGGTCCTCAGGAAAACATTTTGAAAGAGATAGAGGGTGACTATTAAGAACACGAATCAAGACTTTTCCATTATTAGGTCAAAAAAGAGAAACCCACTCACCCTAACACATCATTATTCCACAAAAGATGAATAGAAAAGCATTACAGATTAATTCTGTAAGCAAAACCAGACAAAAACTCCCACATAGAGTAACACAAAAAAGCCATTATATTTGTAGTGGCACTTTGAGCATAGTCAAAACCAAGACATTTCTTTATGTATTTTGTGTTTTCCTTTCATCATCACTCTTAAAGTAAGCCAAAGGCATAAAGCAATTGCACACACAAAATCTAAAGGACAATCCAAAACATTCTTTCTTCCACTAAGAGCAGCTGAAGACAAAGAAGGTTGAAACACCTTTCTTCCTTTCTCTCTCTCTCTGTCTCTCTCTCTCTCTCTCTGAAGTCATCGGCTTCCTTTCTTTCCCTTTTTCTCTTCTGAGTTCATGGACACTGCTCAATGGCCTCAGGTGGGTTGTTTTATTTCATCTGTATACTTTTCTCTTCAAGATTAACATATATAGATGAATTAAGCTCCTTCATTACTAGTGTTTGAAATATTACAGAGTGGTTATTATCAGTTCTTTTGCTACTTCTAATGATATTATCATGTTCAAGGTAACTACTACAAGTTCCATAGTACATATAGATGTCTTATATATTCAAACTCAAAGATAAAAGGTTATTTTGTTCTTTATACATGAAAACTACTTTCTTCACATGTGATATTAACTGATAAAGGGATCATGGAAAAGGCATTACTTGTTATTATTATTTGTTTTTTCTTTAGCTTTTAATTTGTTCCCCAGACTAATGTTTCTTTTTCAGTACTATGATTCTCCCAAGTACTAAAAAAGCCAAGCTAGCTAGCTTGTTTGATTCATTTGTTTAATTTCCCACTTTGTTATATGTAATCTCTCCTTAATCTGTTTTAGCTTTTTAGATCTCTGAATTAATTAGGGTTCTTAATTTATTTCTCTTAATTTTTGGGGTTTTTTAATTAATTTATTGATCAGGAAATTGGATTGGAGAAGACAATGGAAGAGAATATGGGGTCTGATGCAAGGTTAGCCTCAGAGAAAAGGGCAAGGCCTCAAGAGCAATTGAATTGTCCAAGGTGCAATTCAACCAACACCAAGTTTTGTTACTACAACAACTATAGCCTCACTCAACCAAGATACTTCTGCAAAACATGCAGAAGGTATTGGACTGAAGGTGGAACTCTCAGAAATGTTCCTGTTGGAGGAGGTTCAAGAAAGAACAAGAAGTCAACATCATCAACAGCTTCATCGTCAGTGATTTCTTCATCAAAGAATATCATTCCTGATCTTAACCCACCAAATTTGTCTCACTTTTCATCTCAAAACCCTAGGATGACCCATGAAGGCCAAGATCTTAATCTGGCCTTTTCTGCTAATGTGGAGCACTACAATGGTACTAGTACTGCTCATTATGTTGATCATCACCAGGTGCCCAAAATGGAAAGCAACAACTCATCGGCTTTAGAGCTGCTTAGGGGTACTGGCATTGCTTCTAGAGGTGTGAATTCATATATACCAAACTCAATCCAGGATTCGAATGCAGTGCTTTATTCATCGTCCGGGTTCTCTTTGCAAGAATTCAAACCAAGTCAGCTTGGTTTTTGTGTTGATGGGGTTGGAAGTAGGTATGGTGATCATCCTCAAGAGAATGGTGGTAGTGGAAGGCTCTTGTTTCCATTTGGGGATTTGAAGCAAATCTCAAGCACTACTACAGGTCATCATGAACTTGATCAGAATAAGGGGCAAGGTAATCCATCTGGGTATTGGAATGGGTTAATGGGTGGAGGGTCATGGTAATTGAATAAGAGCTATCTGGATAAAAAGACAGGAAAGGAAAACAAAGTGTACTTTTCACTTTTAGCTTCTTTCTTTTCGCTTTGAACTAGTTACTTATTTGACGCTGTTGATCAGAACTAACAGATAGGATAAATATGGTTTTCGTAATTTGTTATATATTCTTCTCCTTCAGCATGCTTTTTGAACAAATTGTAAGCAAATGAAGCTCAGTTTCAAGGAATTTTTTGTATGCACCGGTTATATATAACTTCTGTCTTATCCACCTATCGTGAGAGAGAGAATTATATATAACTGACACATACAATAATTTCTACCAGACGCGGTTTAAGATTTAGGGTCGTGAACCCACTCGAATGAGATTAGGGATAGAACAAGAAATGAATGTATGGCCGGGGATTTTTTGATCTCTAGGCAACATGGCTTGTATTCATACATTGTTCTAGGGCATATGCATCTGATATATGCAGTGTAATTGTATGTTTTTATAGAGTACTTGTTTCTGTTGTTTACGGATGATCTAGTTAATGTATTAGTGGATTAGCTAATGCTCAGTTGTTCTTGCCCTTTTGTCTATCAATTAGATATAATGAATCAAACTTGTTAGTTAATTGCATGCTGCTATATATATCTATTCCCTCTCTCTGCAGTCTCAGATATAGCAGGTTGATGATCAGTACTGGTATGAGAGTGAGTGAGACTGTAAGGTGTCAGGTTTGACGTCTTTATATCTTCAAACACAACTGAGAATATTCTTCCAGCTAGAAAAGCATTTCCATAGAAGAAAAACTGGGGCTCCTAAAATGATGAAGAAACACCTTTAGTTTTGCCTTTTAGAGCAATAACATGTCAATACAAAACATGCACGCATATAATTAGGGTTTATATAGTATGAATAAGATCCGATCAAGATATTAGTATTAGAAGCACTAGTACTAGTGGTGGACCAAACTCACTATAATTAACAATTCAATTACCTGCTCCAACCAAAAGCTAACCTAATTTTTCTTTAACACCCGGCAGCTCAGCAGTTTTAGCTTAGACGAGTACTCCATCTCCTTCTATGAACTATCATTACCTTCCTAGCTACTTCTCTAATACAATAATACCTGAGGCAATCGACCACCTAGAAAATTCCGGGAAAGCCTCCTCAGGGCGGTGCATGCGTGGGACCCACAAAAACATTCTCTGGGGAAGCGTGTTGATCATCATAAACTATTTTATCCACCAACTCGACTCGATCCATTAGTTCACATAGTGATGATGCTCCCTCCCTCTGTTATATATTTGGTAGATATTTTTGGAGCTTTCCTATTTTCTGGTACAAGGGAAATGACTGTTTAGGTGGGCAAGTAGGCATTTGTTTGCATAAATAAGTAGCCTGGAAGAAAGTTCATAGTAGGAGGAAGAAAGTTCACCACCCAATGACCCCCAAATATGTTCTATGCTCAACCACCAAGTCAATCCACTAACCCTATAGACGACCCTAATTTTAGCTCTCTGAGTCTCTTTCTATAGATGTTAGCTAGAATCTCTAGGGATACTAGTTGGAAATGGAATTTGAATTGAAAAAAGCCAGTATATGTAGATGTGCCTTCTTTGAAATTAGATCTACCCTAGTAATACTAGCAGTTGAATATCTCCAACAATACAGCGATTTCAGATCAATCATGGTTGGTTGTGAAAAGAAATACTCCTTTTAATTTGATCTGTACGTATAAAAAGAGGAACAAGCAAATGAGAAAGAGTTAGAAATAGTGTTTTGGTTACTACTGTTCAAACGTTAGATCGATATGGTTGGGAAAAGTTAACAATGAAAATGTTCATTTGGCTTTGACTAGCAATTGGGGCTAGGTTATGAAGCGGCAAATGCTGCTAAGAATAGTACGTGTTTTGACTACGAACTGTTCACAATATGAAAAAACATTAGAATTGTTTTACAGCTAGCATTTGGCTCTCCTTAGTCTGTTGAAGCTTGGTGTGGCTGTCCTCAAGCCTTGATTAATGAAACTGCAAAATACATGGGGGGACATGGTGCCTAAACCCAGGATTACAATAAGCATTAAGAGAACTTCTTGAGATAATAACAAGAGTCTCAACTAAAACAATGTATTCTAACTAGCATCAACTAGCGAAGAGTACTCTACTGGCTACTCCATTCGCTTTACAATTGTGGTGACATACCGGAAAGATAATTCTATAACGAAGAAGCATCATTACAAATAGCATAGCTTTCCCACTATGTTGCCACCGGAATATAACACTGGTGACACTTAGTTTCACCCTGCCACTAGGAGGCTACGACCATTTGACCAAGCAAGGAACTCACCGCCTATCTAGAGCAGACACGTTACTGCCACTAGGAAGTTGTGACCATTTGCCAATGCAAGGAACTCGCAGCCCACCTAGAGCAGACAAGGCACACAAGGTGCAAAGACCGGCATGAAGCCCAACTCGTCCTACCAAAGCATGGTAGAAACTTATTATCAACAAAACAGAAACTGCAACATAAAAAGTAATCCCTAAAAAACTAGCAACAATAGCCCACCAGCAAGGGCCCAAAGACAAAAGCCCAACCCAACCACCTCTCTTCCCAGTAATGGACACCCATGCTGTAAGCCGCCACTCCGCCGCCAATGAACCAGTGCCATCCGCTCCCGCACCACCGCGCCACCGCACCGTAGTACGACGCTACAAACGGCCAAGAACCTCAGCAGACGTCAGTGCCCGGATCCCAAAGCGCAGCCAATCCCTTTCGAGAATATCTCTACTAGAAGTTTGCCGCTCACCCAACTGCCCAGATCCCCAGTGCCTCGGTGACACCAGCTGCCGCCCGCCAACAGCTCCCTAGCGCTGCGCCTCACCTGCACTCATCAACGATCCGAGAGAGTACGATCGATATCAATCTGCCCAACCCGGTATCCGACGCCGATCCATCTTCCCTGGACCATGCCCCTACCAGAATGCCCCATCGGTGCGCACAGATCCCTCAAAGGCCCGTCCGACGACAAAGCCCCAATGACGCACCGCCGGACGGAGCATCAACCTCTCTCAACTTCTCCAAGCGCGTGAGGCGCGTTCTCCAGACCTTAGGGTTTTGTCTATTGTTGAAGCTTATCGTTTGCTAAAGGCAAAGATTATCCTTTCGTTAGTATGCTGCAGATACATAGGCTCAACCAACCATTCATCTATCCAAGCTAAAGTCGAACACGCAGAGTGCATTTCCATCTAACAAGTTGCGCAACCTAGGCAGACACACCCAGCACGCACTTATAATGAAAAAAACATGTTCTCACAAATTGGTGAATGATTAGCAAGATAAAACAAAGTCTTCAAAACGTGCAGAAAACTAATCCCATTGAATAAAATCAAGATGTGATAAATACTTGAATCGGAACAAGCGTCCGAGATCTAATCACTGTATCAACCCGGCCACATCTCAACGCGATCTCGAATGCTACGCATCTCAGAAGACACCGGAAGAGAAGTTGGGCAGGATAGTACTCGGCTGCTTCCTCCAATTGTAGTTGTCAATAGTGATTGCGCCCATAGGGCCATAAGAACATACAAGATAAAAGTACCCTTCCGGTCTTCCCTGTTAGGCTGTTAGAATTGGTATGGTTTGATGACTTTGATAAAAAAATTGGCAAACTATCTATAAAGTTGGTGGTTACATAACTACTTGATGCACATGCACAACATAAAATAGCGTTATGCATGTGTTATGTATCACTTTAATAACTTTACAAAACACTAAGCTCCAAACCATGAACACCACCAGGAAACCACTTGGGTATTCACGTGAATGCTGAGAACGTCTCAGACAAAAGGAAATCAATCATCTACATTCCATCTCTTGCTATCAAACCTGCAGCCTGTCAAATTTCTACACAGTTTGGTTGTCGTCTCCTACTATGCGCGTTTTTATCTACACAGTTTAGTTTTGTTCGGTTTCAGGAATAGACAGGATTTACAGTGGAAAAGATATCAATCAAACGGGGAGATTACGAAGAGAAACACTAGTCAAACTATGTGATTTGCTCGGTTAAACAAAGTGATAATCGAGATACATTAAAATTTCGCTACTGTACAAATAACTCAATACAATTATTCTTTCATCATCTAGGAGGCACAGCTTGAAAGCAGTAAAGCACAAAAAAACATTATATATTTGAGCATCCCTCCGGTTCTAATTCTATACAAAGTAGCTGTTCATCAGAACAAGGGAATGATGTGACTTTTGAACAAGTCAAACCCAAATGTAAAGCCACTCACTTATCTCCATTGATTCCAAAAATCCGGACTTTGTGCATGTTTGGGAATTTGGCAATCACTAGAACAATGACCGCAAGAGTGTTGAGAAAGAGCATCGGGTGTTGATAGTCAGTTGTGTGTGAGGCTATCAAGTACCTAGCAGAAAAGAAAGGAAAAGAAAATGAGAACCACATGGTCTTTATGTGAATAAGTTTTCAAAACGAGACCCTAGTATAATTAACATCCAAGACCAGCATTGATCAACTGAAAAAATTATGTATGCATTGCAACTAGTCAGCAGATTCACAGAATGCTTCAAATTGACTTCTTCCGAGAGTTAACTATCTATACCTACAGAGTAATTTTTTTTATTTTTTCTTACTTTTTTATGAATCCATGTCCAATAAGGAAGTCTGACTCCTGTTATACCTAAATTTAATATGCCATTGTTCAGGGATCTGACAAACTCTATGCTCAACCAATCACACACATGCTACTGTGCAAATTTCTCACGTATCAAACCCATTCAAAATACATGATCTATTTAACATGACTCATTTGATGTTGAACAGAGTCTGTCGAGCAATTCTCTAGTGTGTGCATAGCAGATAGTACAGATTGAGAGATGAAACCAAGAGAATACCACCAAACTCATATCTGGGTAACTGAGTTGATAGACTAGGCATATGCATGCAGAGGGAGGGAGAGAGAGTGACCGGAGAAATCTAGAGAAACTATACAGTATCATAAAAATACACTTACAGCACCACAGGAACAACCGTTAAGAACTTCCTGTTACGGGTGAGCTGCTTCCCATTATCCATCTGCTCCCACCAAGTCAGTCCATTGTAGATCCCCTGGTCTTCGGCAAAAGGAGTTCCTTTTTTCCAGTGGAAGAATTGGTAAGTTACCTGAGAAGAATCAGACTCCTCAAATATAGACGATGGAGATGTAAACGAAACTAAACTAGTATGAATGGTTACACTAACAAAGCAGAAGAATGAAGGGTTCAAATACATTGTCTCTAAGAAAAATGCTGTATTGGCCCAAGGACAACAACTAAAGGATAGAGTGGTACTTAGTAAAAATATTGTTGAATAATGCCTATGTGTGAGAGACCTTAAAGTAGTTTATAGCTAGGCACACACAGAAGTGATGCTATGTGCCTCAATTCGATATCGAACAAGGCTGTTTCTTGACTTTCTTCTATCCAATCCCTCATTATATTAGAACAGTGATATTCACTAGACCTCAAATTCAGATTTAGTCAATTTGTACAACCCCTACATATCCAATAAAAACCAACTATCCTCCACTCGCAAATCCCAGAAAAGAGGCACATTGAGCACTTTCGGAGAAGGGAACAAAAACAGGTTCTGCTAATTAAGATTAACAATGACAATGCCCCAACCAGTAAACAAACTTGAAAGTACATGTGATGACCGAGAGACAGGTAAAGTTTGGAATCCTTTGATGCCTTTTTCCTTCCAAAGTCCTAGCTAAGTCTCATAAGACAGCTTAGTAAATACAATTTCTCTACATTCCTATAATTTATCATACCAATTAAACCAAGTATTGATCTAACCTATATCCACGCAACAAGGCTCCACAAGATTGACCTCATTTTCTTAGCTAAACCACCAAAACATCCACCGGCTCACACCGACTAGAAAATAATTTCCCATCTTCAGTCAAGAAAAATACAACATGGGTTTAATGCCCCCAATTCAGCTTCCAGATACAAAACCCATGTAGAATCATGTAACATAAACCTAATGAAGTACAGAGAAACACAAAATATCATTGAGCTAAGCAATTGCAACATGGGTTCTTTATAAAACCCAACTAAAAGCCATTACTTGATTGATGATGCAACCCTCAAATCAAAAATTTCAGAAACCCAATTTGAACACAGCAATCAATCAAAGCCAGTATATGTTGTCAAACAAATACATACCACGAAATGAGAGAGATTGACTATGGTCCAAGCCATGCCAGGAGAGCAGCCGAAAATCGAGAGCACAAGGAGCCAAGAGAAGAAGAGGATGAGAATATAGGTGGTCCAAACGCCAGGGTACATGAACCACTCTGTGTTCCTATTCAGATCCGCAGGAGGCACAGCTTTCACATACAGGCTCGCCATTCACGAATCAACGCTTCTGGGTTTTGATTCGGGGACCCGTTGGTGGAGAAAGTTTGAATCTTTGGTGGGTTTTGATAGAGATGAGCTCGGAATTTTGATTGAGATTGGAGATGGAGGAGTTGGAAATGCAAAACCCAAAGCAGAGCACTCTGTTTTTTCGTGGTTGCTTTATATTCGACCAATAATTATTAATTAATTAATGCTGGGGTTAACGGTGGAGGCTTAGAGCAACTCCAACAGCTTCCCTATAATTTATGTATTATAGGGAAGCAAAAGTCAAAGCTTTAGCCTCTTTTTCTTCTCCAACTCCAACAGATTCTCTATTTTACAACAATCTCTAAAATCTCCATATTCTTCCTTAAAATTTTAGAGTTTGCTGTAAATATAGAGAATTTGATTTTCTATTTCCTCACTTTTCCTAAAATAGGGATAGTTATAGGGAATCTGTTGGAGCAAAAGAGACTTATTTTTCCCTAAAGTAGAGAAAAATCAAAATATGGGGAATCTGTTGGAGTTGCTCTTATATTGGGAAATGAAGGTTTTTTTTTTTTTTTTTTTTTTTTTTGGGGGGTTGGTCCAATTCCGTCGGCGTTGGCATGATAATTAAGAGAGAATTATTTAGTGGTTTTGGGATTCTTTTTTATGTTAAAAATTTGAACTAACACCGACATGAGAGAAGCATGACCAATATTGTTCTATACAAATAAGAGTAACATAGTGCTCACGGAAATGTTTAGGTGACTAAATTAGGGGTCAAGTTAGATCTAACACTGGATTACCTAAGTATGGAATTATAGTACAACTCAAAACCATTTCTTTGAATGCATGTATGAAAAGTAAATTTCACTCAAGTGTCTTGTGACCCGTGAAAACTAGATATTTATCAATTCAATAAAGAACTATGATCCAGATTTATTGCCGGTTCGAGGACTAGGCCTACCGAATCAAGGTCGCAAATGGGACTACCCAATCTTGCCAAGGGTTACAAGAAAAATACTGTAATTAACACATTTGAATTCCCTAAATTAGAGAATCCAAGTTAGCCGTAGACAAATCCCAAAAAGAAAATCATAATGAGATAACTGAATCAAGATAAGCCGCTTCTGACGACATAATGGCGAGACCACCACTTAATTCGGCTGCCTCCACCACAAGAACCACTGCTGACGAAACCCAGTCAAACCGCAACATGAATTGAGATACGCCACAAAATTGATAAAACTCCACATCTATTCTTACCAATATGATTAAACGGATAGAATATTGGTCCTGTGTGATACCACTAAGATTGGAGGCAAACAAATTTAGTTGAACAACAAAATGTAGGAAAAATCCATCCCTCTCGATTCCAAGAAGTGAACCCAATTCGGTCAAAAAAAAAAAAAAAAAGGCTCACCTTTTTCAATTGACTACTAAATTAACTCTTTGGTGTGAAGTCTAAATCACAACCAATTCCTAACATAATGATGTCTTGAAAGCTAGATGCCCCATATACTAATAATTGAATAAATTGATAAGGACAAGTCTGTGTATTATCTAATGTTTGACTTGAAGTAGATATTCGCTAAGCTTGGGATGGCAGGGGTTGGCTCAAAATTGTCCTTTGTTCAAAAGATACCACATAATGTCATAGCGAGTAATATCCCAAGTACATAGTATTGGTACTCATCAGAAAAAAGTGCACGTTAATTTGCAATACCCAGAAAGAAAAGCCTACCTAGCTAGCTCTGAAGTTAATAATATCATTTCTGCTGCCATTTCTCTCATGGTTCGAGTACATACTTTCTTTTTCATTATGATTAATTTGTTTCGTCCACAAGTAATATCAACTTTCCAGCCCTAAACCCTTAAGATCTGTGTCACTAAACACATGTTCATGATAGAAATGGTGAGTCCGTGAGGAAAAAGTGCATTGATGTACTAACCAAGCTTTCTCAAACTATTTGTTCACCAAATTGTAGGAAGAATACTAGCCGTTTAGAGATTTGAGTTTGTCTGATCAGTGTACAAAGAGACTTACTTTTATTCAGTGTTGTAGTGGTGCAAGACTTATTTTTGGAATTTATTTTTGTTTTAGGAGAGCTTCCCTCTCAACCCTAGACGAACCCTAGCTAAACCTAGATCGGCACCTATTTTGATCCCTTTCTGAGATTCATCTTCATGCAGCGTTTTAAGATTCTCGTTTGGAATTGTCGAGGCCTCAACAATATTGAAACTCAGGATGCCGTAGTCAATATTGTACGACAGCAGAATCCCAGCATTGTTTTTCTTTCTGAAACCCTAGCTGCGCCTGATCTGCTTACAGAGGTTCGTAGGAGGATAGGGTTTGATGGAGTCATCTGCTCACCTCGAGAGGACGATTTTCGGGGGCTTGGATTGTTCTGGCGTAACGAGGTTCCGGTGTGTCTCCGGAACTACTCTACAAATCATATCGACGTCGAAGTTGGTGCTGTAGGTTCTGAAGGTGCCTTTCGATTCACAGGAGTATATGGTGTAGCCACAGCGGCAAATCGGAACATCACTTGGAATTTACTACGAACCCTAGCTGGACAGATTCGTCTTCCCTGGCTAGTTGCTGGAGATTTTAATGAAATCGTTTGTCTGGCTGACAAGTCTGGTGGTCCACCTCGCTGTGTAGCCCAGATGAATAGATTCCGTCAAGCTTTGGTTGACTGTGAGTTGATGGATATGGGGTCTGTTGGCTCTCACTATACTTGGTCAAATCGGTTTACAAAAGAAAGATTGGACTGTGCGTGTCAAAATTTCCATTGGAGGGAGCTTTATCCCTTTTCCCGGGTTATCACCCTCCCTCTGAGCAGGTCCGACCACTGTCCTCTTCTTATAGAGGTTAATCCAGAAAGGCCTCCGCTGCACCGAACTCCTAGACGTTTCCGCTTTGAAGAAATGTGGTTACACTATTCAGATTGCATTAATGTTGTTCAGAAGGGTTGGATGACGACTGGTGAACCTATGGCACAAGTTAGCAAGAAAATAAAGCAGACTGGCAACTTATTCCTTAGTTGGAATACAGGGGTGTTCCAGCAGAGACAGGTTGAAATGAAACTTATCCAAGAAAAACTGGATGAGCTAATGAAGACACACTATGAGGCCTCTCAATTTGATGAGCAACGAGCACTACAGACCAGACTGAACTAATTGATGTCTATCAATGAAACATATTGGAGGCAACGTTCAAGGATACAATGGCTTAGAGAGGGTGACCGAAATACTGCCTTCTTCCACCGAAGAGCATCGAATAGACGATGTAGAAATCGAATTAAAGGTTTGGAGAACGAGAATGGTCAGTGGACTTCTAAACCGGATGAAGTGGCAGATGTTTTAGTCAGGTATTATGAGTCCATTTTTCATTCTGAACACTCTGATCCAGTGGCTATAGAGACAATTCTTGATTGTCTGCAGACTCGTGTTACTGAAGATATGAACTCAGAGCTCCTAGCCCCATATTCAGATGATGAGATCAAAAGAGCCTTATTTCAGATGCATCCCTCTAAATCCCCTGGACCTGATGGTATGTCTCCATGTTTCTTTCAAAAAATTTGGGATGTAGTGGAGTCTGATGTTTGTAGGGCAGTCAGAGAAGTGCTTCTTACAGGGCAGATTTCACAAGAGTCGAACTTCACTCATCTTACTCTCATCCCAAAGATCAAAGAGCCAAAGCTTGCATCTGATCTGCGACCAATTGCCTTATGCAACGTGGTATATAAGATTGCTTCCAAGGTTTTGGCTAACCGGTTGAAGAAGATCCTTCCGCAAATCATATCTCCATTGCAAAGTGCTTTCGTTCCGGGACGACTCATCTCAGATAATACTCTAGTGGCTACTGAGGTTGCTCACTTTATGAAAAAGCTCAAAAGACAAGCAGAGGGTTTCTTTTCCTTGAAGCTTGATATCTCTAAAGCCTATGATAGACTTGAATGGCAATACTTGGAGGCCATACTATTGAAACTAGGTTTCTGCAGAAAATGGGTGGATATTATCATGGCTACTGTCAAGTCTGTAAGTTATTCTATTTTGATTAATGGTACACCTACGGGCTTCATTTTACCTACTAGGGGTATTAGGCAAGGGGATCCACTCTCCCCTTACCTATTTATCCTCTGTGCCGAGGGCCTCTCTGCTTTGATTTCATCTTCTGTTCAGCATGGTTCTATCGCAGGCTTGGTTATGTCACCTTCTGCTCCTGTTATCCATCATTTATTATTTGCAGATGATTGCTTTCTGTTTGGGGAAGCTTCTGTTAGAGAATGTCAGGCCTTCAATAATATTATCTCTACCTATGCTCGAGCTTCTGGTCAAAAGATCAACCTTCAGAAATCTAGTGTTGTTTTTAGTGGCAATGTGGGGGTGCACTCAAGTAACCAATTAGCTGCAGTTTTGGGTGTCAAATGTGTTAAGGAGCATGGTATGTACTTAGGGCTACCTATCCATGTTGGACATAATAAAACAACTATATTTGCGTACTTAAAGGAGAGACTCACCAAGAAATTATTAAGTTGGAGATCCAAGATTCTCAATGCAGGAGGTAAGGAGTTGTTAATCAAAGCTGTTGCTCAAACCTTACCTAACTATGTTATGAATTGCTACTTGTTGCCAAAGTCTCTTTGTGACGATCTTCAACAGCTTTGCTCTCAATTTTTTTGGGGAAGTACAAATGAAAAGAAAAAGATCCACTGGAGGTCTTGGGACAGAATGTGTCTCCCAAAAGAACAAGGTGGTATGGGGTTCAAACACTTACATTCCCACAATTTAGCCATGTTATCCAAGCAAGGGTGGAGAATTTTATCCAATCCTAATTCATTGGTGGCTCAGGTATTCAAAGCTATTTACTACCCTAATGGATCTTTTCTCACTGCGGACATGGGTGATCGACCTTCTTACTCATGGAGGAGTATTATGGAAGCTCGTCCAATACTTACAGCTGGTCTATTTTGGCGTATTGGGAACGGAACCTCTGTGAATATTTGGGAGGATGAGTGGATTCCTAATGTTGCTTCTCATTCTCTTGTCAAACCTAATGATACTATTTTTGAAAGAGTCTCAGATTTAATTGACACAGACACTTGGACTTGGGATAGAAATGTTGTTCATATGTGTTTCGATGATGAAGTGGCTCTAAATGTTCTATCCATTCCTTTGAGTAGAAGATTTGGTTTTGACAAAGTGGCATGGAAGCCTAATAAAAAAAGGTTTCTTCTCAGTTAAATCTACATACATAGTGGCTCGTGAATTCTCCATTGGTCATATCTTTGCTTCAGCTTCTGCTGGAGACCCTTATGCTCCATTATGGAAGGCTTTGTGGAAGGCAAAAGTCCCAAGTAAAGTGGCTATTTTTGGATGGAGAGCTGCACTCAATCTTCTTCCAACTCGAGTAGCTCTGATTGCTAAAGGCTATATGGGTGAGTTGTAGTGTGTTGTTTGTTCTCAATTGGTAGAATCTCTTGAACATGTTTTTTGTGAATGTTCTGTTGCCCGGGATATACTGAGTGCTCCTCCTTTCTTCTTTCCCTTGTCTACTCTTCCTTGGAAGGAATGGCTTTTGGAGAGAGCCACCACCTTACCTTCTGCACTATTTGATAAATTGTTAATCCTCTTATGGAGTCTTTGGAGGAACCGTAATGATGCATTGTGGAGAAATCATTCTCAAACTAGCTCAAGTTTGGTGGCGTATTCCCTGGCTTGGTATGAGGAATATTTACAATCCCAAAAGTCTTTTAATCCTACATGGGCTCCACTTAAAGCTAGTAAAAGATGGCTAGCGCCTGATGTAGATACCTTGAAAATGAATGTGGATGGGGCCTTCTTGCCAAGCTTTCAACATGGTGGAACAGGTGGGGTCCTCCGGAATGATCAAGGAGAATTTCTTGCTGGCTTTTCTCATAGAGTGAGCTATGTAAGCTCTCCTCTGCATTCTGAACTGATGGCCTTAAAGAAGGGTTTGGAGCTACTGGAAGCCATGCAAGTAACGAAGGCAATCGTGGAAAGTGACTGCCTAGTAGCAGTGCAGGCTATCAACACGGGGCTGAATGATCTCTCCCCGTTGAGTGCTTTGATTGCAGACGTTAACGGTTTGCTGAGTTCTAGTCCTGATGTCAGTGTTAGTTTTGCCCCTAGACAGGCAAATTCAGTAGCTCATAGACTTGCTAGTTACAGCTTTGAATCTAATGTCCATGTTGAATGGTTTGTAACTGCTCCAGATTTAATCCTGGATGCCCTCATGTACGATTTGAATCATACTTAGTAATAAAATTTCTATTCCCTTAAAAAAAAAAAAGACTTTTTTTTTTGTAATTTGATTCTACCAAGCAATAAATCTTGGCCATAAAATTCAAACAAAATTTAAATTGGTGTGGAAGTGTGAACTGAAGCAAGAAGTAGATTATTTGTCATTTGGTGGGGCCGTAAAATTTGAGTCCAAACTTATTTAGGTAATTCTTTGGATCAAATCTGATCCAACAAATAAGTCTTATGCAGATTTGAGTCTATTTTTTTCTAACCCACTACAATCTAAGAGCAATGGAGACTCAAATTTGGGTCCAAGAGCAAAGGAATTAGGTTATAATGGGTTGGAAATAAAGAGACTCAAATCTGCCTGAGACCCATTTATTGGATCAGATTTGGTCCAAGAAATGACCTATAAATCAGTTTGGACCCAAATTTCGCAGCCCCACCATGTGACAAAAAATTTGTTATTGCTACTTGCATCAATTCACACTTTATAGAGTGGTCTTCACACCAATTTAAATTTTGTTTTGAATTGTTAGTTGGTAGAATCTAACGGCAAAAAAATGAGTCCAAAAAATAAGTTTTGCACCACTGCTGCACGGCCTGCACCCAATATAGTAAGGCTCTTTGTACACTATTCAGATAGAGTGATCAAATCACTATTTCCAGCTAATTTGGACCCAAATTTGAGTCCAGAAAGTGAGTCTCCACTGCTGATGATCTGATTCCTTGGGTTTTGGACCCAAATTTGGGTCCGCTCTGCTGATGCTCTTGGAGTTGTAGATACGAGGTTATCTCAAGATCAATCGTCTTTGATTTCTTCGCATTTAAAGAATAGATAGAAAGAGGGATTGAAAGTACGCGTCGGTGCGCGTGTTAATGTGGCAACAGGCAAGTGATCAAAGTTGGATGCCATGTAGATGTAGAGCACTGGTTAGCACACAGAAATGCAATACAAACTAGATGGTATATACCAAATTCTATCAAAGAAATGGCCGGGTTGCTCTCTACCAGCTCTAAAACCTGTAAAATATAAAACTTGGGCTGCATGCATGGAACTACCTTGGTAATGTGATTCATGATGTAATAGAGATTAACTAAAATACTAATTAGTCTTCTGTAATAGTGTGTGGATGTGTGTTTGAGAAAGACATAAAAACTTTGTAAGCTCGTTAGCTGCTTGATAGTTGAAGCTGGCTATCAAATCCTATGAGTGCATTTCTGTGCCATTGATGTGAACACTGAGAATAAACATTATAGGTCAGGGATTGTCTCCTATTGGATTCTGATTGATCGATTAGGTTGCATTTCCTATGTTGTATTAGTATAATAGAATGACCTAAATGTTATTCATTAATTTTTCAGATCAGAAGCGAGTATGCCACTTAATTGGATACCTTGGAAGGTTGCAAAAGCCTCGAGCTCAACTTCAGGTAACCGCACTAAACAGTGTATTAATAAGTATAATTAGGTATATCAACCTATAGAACTGCATCATTCTATTGCGATGCTTACAACAGAAGCATTGGAAAATTTAATTATAAAATTGGGAGTCGGTTTGCTTGTGGTTTTGTTCGGATTATTAATTTCTAGCCAATTGCACCTTAGTTAATTGCACCGATGTGAGTGTACTCTGTAATACAAATTAGAATTTGAAGTTTCTGTAGAGAATGCAGCAAACCTGCCTGATCTTAAGATGCATAATATCCATTGGAGTAAGAAACCGCAAGGGAATAGCTAGACCAACTATTTACATATTTCTGAAGTAAGAAGTTATTTTAGACCTTAACTAATCTTCCCTAATTGGCAATCTTATACTCCTAAGATCTAGTCTTAACACTTGACGCATGAGTTTTTTACTCCTCTTACCTTACTGTCTTACTAATTAAAACAGTGGTTCACGGCATCTTCCTCAAACCATGAGTGTACGGTCTGGGATTAATATAACATCCACTTGTCTAAGGAGATAACAGCACCAAGATATTGTTAATTCAAAACCATTAAAGTTAAACAAACATAATGCATGGTGATGACACTCGGAAATGTTTATCACTTTGTTTAGGCATGCTAGCTGTCTTTTCAGTGCTCAAGGAATTGAAAATTCATGTAAACAATGTACAAATTCGAAGCCTAGCCTGCAACCTTGTATTGTTCTTATAACTTCAAGTAACCTGTGACTGCCATATATAAGCATAGCCACTGACTCACACAGCTATATATGCAAGCACCTCAATTAATTAGTCCTAACTTCCCAACTCTGTTCTTCTTTTTGGTCCAGTCCTGTCCAACATGGTGAATGAAAAGGATGTGCCAGAGAATTTGGAGTGGAGTATCAACGTGGCTGATGGGACAAAAAAAGTGGTAGCAGTTCCAGAACTGAGGCTAGTTAATAATGTGTGGCTAGGATCGAAGTCTGTAGTTGGAGGTTTGATATTCAAAGTTTGGAGGTTTTTAGTGAAGGCATGGAATTTAGGAGTTGCTGAACCTAAAAAGGTTATTCATGCTGTCAAAGTTGGGTTGGCTCTTACTATTGTGTCACTTTGTTACTATATAAGGTCTTTGTATGAAGGTGTTGGAGGGAATGCTATGTGGGCAGTTATGACAGTTGTAGTAGTTTTTGAATCTTCCGTAGGTGAGTAACTGTGTAGTGAGTACTAAGTAATCCTAAGGCATATCTTAACATACTTGCTATACATCAATTTAAATTACAAAAATGCGCAATATAGTACATTTCATTTTGCAGGTGCAACACTCTATAAAAGCATAAATAGGGTAACAGCAACTTTTCTTGCTGGATCACTTGGCTTGGGTGTGCATTGGATTTCTTACAAGGCAGGAGAAAAATTTGAGCCAATAATTATTGGAATCTCAGTATTCTTCTTAGGTATGTTAATTGTGTTCTATTTTACAAATTTTTGACTCATAGAGTCATATATAGACTTATAGAGATAAGTGTCCTGCAAACACACTCATGCAATGCTCATCTTTTCAGCTTCAGCAGCAACCTTTTCTCGATTTATCCCATCTGTCAAATCCCGATTCGATTATGGTGCTCTCATATTCATCCTCACCTTCAGCTTAGTTTCAGTTTCTGGGTATCGTGTGGACGGAATATCTGAGTTGGCTTTCCAAAGACTGTCCACCATTTTCATTGGGACCTCTTTTTGCATTCTGATTAGCATTCTTTTCTATCCCACCTGGGCTGGTGCTGAGCTTCACCGTTTGATCTATCGGAACCTTGAGAAGCTGGCTGATTCCTTGGATGGTGTGGTCTCTAATTACTATGCTAAATAATTTCCTTTTGCCTTAATCTGAAGTCTTTGAAGAAAGGATATCATATACTAATTATGAACATGCATGATGGTATCTTGTTAACTTTAAAAATTATACAGGATACGTCATCGAGTACTTAGACAATGAAGCTGTGGCTGAAGACTCCAATCATAATAAGGCAATCAAAGGGTACAAGTATGTGCTTGATTCAAAGGCGGCCGAAGACAATTTGGTAGGTGATCGAGTTTGGTTGGAGTAATAAGTACGTAAATGCTGATTTGTTGACTAAATCTACATTGTTGCTTGAACTTTTCAGGCTAAATTTGCAAGATGGGAGCCCGCACACGGCTGTTTCAACTTCCAACATCCATGGAAACAATACCTAAAGATCGGGGCATCAATTCGTAGTTCTGCATATTGCATTGAGGCTCTTAGTGGTTGCATGGATTCAGAAATTCAGGTAGGACTTTACCTTTAGAGTAGCTGTATTTAGATTTGTTCTGTACCACTAGTTTCTTATATTATGCAAGTTACTTGTTACTGTGGCCAGGCACCGGGAATTGGGTACCTTAAGAAGCATGTAAGCAATGCCTGCACGACAATGAACAATTCTTCTTCAGATATCTTAAGAGAACTGGCAATAACACTAAAAACCATGACAAAGTCATCTCAGATGGGTTCATTGGTTCGAGAAATGAACATTGCGGTGCAGCAACTTCAAATTTCTTTGGGATCTATACCTAACTGCCTCATTGCTCCAACATCAGAAGATACTACTTATGAACCCTTCAGAAAAACCTGCATAACACCACTAGTGGAGGTCATTCCACTGACCACTTTTGTGTCTTTGTTAATAGAAAATGCAGCAAGAATCAGTGGGATTGTTGATGCAGTCAATGAGCTAGCAGGCATGGTTGATATGAAGCATGGGAACTCAAAAGCAAAACCAACACAGTAATAAGTATTAACTCTTCCTCAGATACCCAAAACCATAAAGGTTCTTCAAAATCATGGGTCTATTTTATCATGTACAGTAAAGAAGCCTATATATGACCATAGCTCATCTTCATGGACATTATTGAAGAGCTTTCAAATTCCTGACCACAATCCACTCATTGCACTAGTTATGCATGAGGGCATATGATTACCAAGGCTTCTTGTACTTGGAACCTACAGATTATCAGTGTATCATGCACTTTTAATTAATATATATAAGAACTTTGAAGTTGCTTTCTTTGTTTTTCTGAGAGGCAATGATGAATCTTTTATAGAGGAACTTGAGCCATTTTAATTTCTCAGTGCCCACATATAGCTAGTGCATGTTTATTAACAATCTGTTGTGACAGAGAGAATAATTACGCTTCGTAACTTAAATTTTGTCTTTTTTAAGAATATTATCGAAAATAATACTAATAATAAATAAATAAATAAAGAGTGCGAATTGCAAATTAAGGAGTGTAAATTTCAATCTCTAAAAAAAAAATTAAAAATTGTGTATGATATATTGTATAATATTGTTAGATTCAAAAGTTGGGAAACTCAACAAGTCATTTTCAAAATTATGAAATACAAAAGTATTTTATGAAAGAAATGTAAACATGTGTACGATTCTCATAGTACACGGGAAATTAAGAAAGAAAAAGACAATTGTTGTCCAATTTGGCTTATAATTGATATTATTTTTTGTTCTTTTTCAAATATGGGGATTCTCCAATGTTCAACACGCTCTCTGACATGCTAGGTTCGCATGTGCAATATATCAATTCAGTATGCGCCCTTATGTGCAACCTAACTCTTAAGTCTGCATGAAATAATCAATCTCCATATATATTGGAAGTTTGTTAATTCATATGCTAGAGGGTAATCAATTCAACATACCCCTCATGTGCAATCCAACTTAATTAAGAAACCAGTTCTCACATATGAAACAGGTTCGTTCATATGTTAAAGCTAACATATCATTTCAAGAATCCGCTCATTATTCATTTACTAGAGCTAAAACATCTTTTTGAAGGCCTAACTTAAGGAAGTAAGTTTGAGCCAGTAATTAGGGTCAAAAGAGTCATTGGAAAATATAATCTTCTGTATTACCATCTTAAACAATGACAAGTATGGTCTGTGTGGCCATCCTAACATCCAATACCAATTTGAGTACCACTTTGAAAAATAACACATGCATGTTGTTGATTCTGACATTTAATCACTGAAATGAATGCAAACCCTTTTTTTATTTTTTTGCACTTCACAGCTATGATATGATCAATTATAAATTTTTAAGCATCACTTTCACTTGCAGGATTAGAGTTGAAGTCTTCTTACATTACAATATGAAACTTAACATCTTGTAAGGCAACATTTTTTTAAACCTCATGGATGTAACGAACAACCTGAAAGAGTGATACTCCTCCTTGTTTATCTAGTGAACATATATGAGTATTTGCCTCACAAATTTTTTCATTTGAACCCTCAACTTTGATAAAATCACACATTTTGCTGATGGCTTAAAACATCATTTTTTTTCTTTCTTTTCTTTTGAAGTCCCGAACTTGTTTACAGCCTCATGCGTCAATCTAACAAATTCAATTCATACGTTTTTAGTTTTCTAAATTAATTTTGTAGATATAATATTCCGCAGCCATCTATCGCATTAGTTTTCATTTTGAAAGTTTTAGCATAATCCAATCTTT
The DNA here is from genome assembly GCF_958449725.1 of Rosa rugosa. Taxonomy (NCBI): domain Eukaryota; kingdom Viridiplantae; phylum Streptophyta; class Magnoliopsida; order Rosales; family Rosaceae; genus Rosa; species Rosa rugosa. The sequence goes on from NC_084825.1 coordinate 40,245,659, forward strand.
CCAGCTTTGGTTTGAACCAAGTATTGAAGTACTCTGACTCAACTTCTTATCACCAAGTGTTGGTGACCAAAAATTTCGATGCGGATTTTGACTCACCAATGAATGCGGACTGGAGCGGGTTAACTGATCGGGAACAATCGAGAAGCTTCCTTAGGGTGTTGACTCAAAAGTTTGACCGTTGGCTCGAAAAGGAGGGGGGGTACTTGCAGAAAACTCTCTGAAGCTCAAGTTAAAAACTGTTTGAGTTGTCTGTAATAGAAAGAGTCAAAATTAGATATCTTACTTGGACATCATGCCCCCTATTTATAGGTGAGGGAGTGTTTGCACCACAAGTCGCGTTTAATATCGCCTTTATTACCTATACTTATTATCGCCATCATGCCGCGTTAATTACCTAATTTATAATCGCCATAATGCCGCGTTATTTATGATCGCCATCATGTCGCGTTATTATGATCGCCATCATGCTGCGTTATTATGATCGCCATCATGCCGCGTTATTATGATCGCCATCATGCCGTGTTTATTAGCCTTCTTCATTGCATCATTGCAGCATTTACAATGGTAGTTTTCATCGTATTTATGATCGTCATTACTCGCACACTTATGACGACGTTTAATTGTCATGAAGGCGGATCAAAGTCGTTGACTACCCCCACACCAAGTATCGAGTCCTGCAAGGATAGTGAAGACCTCCTGGTTTTTGTCTTCTTGTTATTCACTCATTAACTTTCCTAACTTTATAATTGGTATTATAACTCCAGTGATCGTTTGCCGACTCACATGTACTGCATCTGCAGTTCTGGGGACAAAAAAAGACTGGAGTTGTTCAAGATTCAGAGGTCATTTTACTTGTGGTATGCCTCTACTTTCGATAAAGTTGAGAAACGAGTTTCTGGAATCATTAACAGGTCGAGGATCACGAGTTATGAGATCAATTTTTGACATGAATTCCTAGGTGTTGTGGAGGCAGCATCGAGTGCCACATTTATATATATGATAATGAAAGACGAGTGGTGACTCATATCACTCGAGTTAATGATTCGCTCTCGAGTATGAGTGATAAGAGAAATTTGAGGCAGATTATCGAACTTGACAGTTTGACAGTCCTGGTATCGATCGTCCTTTGTTTAGCATGCAGAGGACATTGGTGTTAGGTCTTTTGGTTCAGCTTGGCCATGATGTCTCTGGACCTGCATTCCTCGGGTTCATATAGAAGTTCCATTAGTGATGCCTGTGAGAAGTGCACAACGACGTTAGATGTATATATGGATCTTGCACTCTGTTTCAGGGCCTTGTAAATGCTGTAATTGGGACAGTTTCTTAGTATGAGGTTCTAGATATATATTTGTTGGATTTTGCTCATCTTGTATTACAAACACATCCTGTGTTGTTTCAATATGTTAGAACAATTTTGATTACACACGTAATTAGCTAATTCCTGAGTATAAGAATTAATTGTGTTTGGATGCAAGGTGCCAAATATTATGACTGAACGGTTAAAATGTGAATATGTGATCGAAAAATGGTCAAAATATGGAAATCCGTTCCTTAGCTAAGGAACAGACCTCGTTAGTATAGAAAAAATGTATGTGTGTGTGTGTGTTTAAACATAGGATCACACAAACAATCTCATTATCAGTAATTTTATATATGGTGTGCTCACGTTTATATATACTACTCAATAAAATTTATACCAGGAATTTTTCCTTTGGATGACCCATTTTATGTATGGTGTGATGGAATTTATTTCTTTGTCCCACACAATAGGACTTGTATCGAGCGTTTTTCCTTTGGATGACCAATACAATTACTAAAATTTATGATATAATTTTTCTCTCTTCCAAACCGTTAAACTTCTTGACCTCTAGCACGAGATTACCAAAATTCTGAGTTAGGACATATAGTTGAGACATTTTCTGGCATATATTAGAGTAATTCGTGGCAATGTCAAGGACAATGTCACATCAGAATCAATGATGAGGGCATGTTCTGATCAGAAATGTGGTAGGCAATTTCCGGATCAAAAATTTATTGTGCAATCACTTGATGGTAGACCACAACCAATGACATTTTCTCATGGAAAAAGTGAAAAGAGTGTCCAACCAGATGATGCAGTTGATAGTAAACCTTCATCAGCGCCTTCTTCTTTACTTGATCAAAAGAGTATTCAACAAGGAATTGGTAAGCCTCTATTACCACTATCTGATCAAGGTCTACAATACGTAGAAGAATTAAATGAAGATCATAATCTCGTGTTTGGTTATCCACCATTTGCGTCTTTGGAAACTTTTTCATGGCCCTGACCCAAGTGCTATGTTCTGCTGCACAATCAAGCCAGATTTAGGTAAAAACATTTCAAAATGAGTTGACTTTAACTAGTTTCAAGAATTTTTCCACCATAATTGGTTGGTTTAATGTTATTTTGTTTCTTGGGTTTTTAGGCTAGTGAATGACATTGTTATGGCTTGTGTTGGTGGAATATATATAATGAGTAATGATAGGGGGCTCAATAAGGCTTAAAGTTTAGGTTAATGTGGATGCGTTTTTTTTGACATGTAAACAATTTGCATAAAAAAAAAATAAAGTAAAATAAAAAACGCCAATGGTCCTATCAAAGCTCCTAAAATTTAGGATATAACATGCTTTCTAATGACTTGTTTACTTAGTTGGAATGGAGAAATTCATGAATTAGATACAACCTTACGGGAAAGAAAAGGAATTTGTATTGGAATGAATCATTTTAATTATGCTGCTTATTAACCATTAGTGATATTGTGTACAAAGTAGTATGATTAATGAAATGCCCTCTACTTTATAAGGGGCCGAAACCTTATTTTACAAAACATCAAAGGTCAGAAAAGTTATGTAAGAATTACTCTATAACATATGATAATCATAATATCATATGCAGTATATATGTAGCTGGTATGTTATAATAATAATAATAATAAGAGAAAGAAAAAAATCTATGTAAATAGAGGTAATGAAAATACGCAAGGATATTTTTGGTAGAAAAAATTCATTCCTGTGGATTCATTCCGAATGCTTACTCTCCCCTTGATTATCAGACTCCTGAATATTCAGGACTTGATTTTTGATATTGATGTGGGACCCACACTCATTCTCATATCCGGATTCTTGATGTTGGTAAATGCAGGAGAACTTAGTTTCTATTCCTCCATCTCCATACTATTCATCCATCTCCATATCTATTCCAAATAAATAAACGTGTCATAAATATGTATTTTCTTAAAATCAGTATTGCCCCCATTAGGCTATAAAGAATATAATTCCTTCCTCCCTTTCTTCCCCTGTCTTGTTCAGTGCTTGGTTAAAGCAATGCATGACTTTGTTTTCTGCACCACATTTTTCTTGCAGTGATATAATAAAATGTTTCTGTGCGGATTTATAAAATAATAAAAAATAAAAAAATTATCACATGTGCTTGTACACACAATAGGCAGGGATAAGCTTTCAACATTTTATGCATAAACAAGAAAGCAACTGTGTCACAATGAACAAATGGATTTGTAAATCCCACATCAGAACTTCAGGCATTAGTGCCAACAAATGCTTATGTTTCTTTTCTTTGGTTTAACACCAACTACAAATTTTATACATGCAATTGCACAGATCATGTTCACAGCTGTATCAAAGGAGCTTCACTATCCTTGGCCTCTTCCTCATGGTGAGTTGTCCACCCCAAATTCACAGCCAAATCCTCCACGGCCACCTTGATCACATCAGTTCGGACACCAATGTCAGTCGAATACCTGCTTATACAGTACATCCCGGCTGTTGCGGTAGCAACACCAACTGGGCCTGGCATCAACAACGTTAGAGGAGAAGAAAGCATGGCCGCCAGTGGGGCACCAATAACGGAAGCAGCTTGGCCACTTCTTCCGACTCCCTGCTTATCCATTATCAGGAGACCAGTTTTGCAATACATTGCAAAATCCTCACAGTTATTTTGAAAGACGTCGTAATTGCCAAATCCATTCTGAAGAAGATACATAGCACGGTGGATAACAGATTCAGGGGAGTCAGATGCTGCAGTGGTGCATGTGCCACCCCGTACTTTGGATAGGAAAATTGAAGGGGTAACCCCATATTCAAAGCAGTAAATGGATCCATTTCTCAGGAAGCAATCGAGGCATGAAAGGACAACACCACTATTGGGTTGCCTGAATCCACAGTCAGGAAAGGTGGGACAGGACATTGAATCATAAGATTTGCCAGTGCTTGAACTAGGCTTTTTCTCCGGTGTAAAATGCACCACCTTGCTTCCTCCTAGATAAATACCTGCACAGTATGATATACAGTACACTTACGACTAAACTTGATCCAAGCATACAGAGCAAAAAGAAAAGAGTTGATAGAAGCACTGGAGTAACACAAGGGAGCAAAAATACTGGAAGGACCTACAACATAAATGTTACGAAAGAGAAATTGTGAGCAGGATACACTAAATAGTAGTCGTATATTAGATGGACTGATGGAATGAACACAACTGATACGATTTAAATGGAAAGCACAAATCAGGTAAAAGAATCCTTATAGCAGATGATGATGACAATGATATACAATTAGGTCAGAATAAATTCAGACATATCTCCGGGTAAATTCCAGATCCATAGTACCTATCTACTCTACTACCTAAGAACTGGGATATTTTCAGGGATCTCTGTTTCTAGAGTCCTAATTATGATAGAAAAATCTCGAGTTCAGAAACGATTGATGGGTTACACACAGTTAAAGAAAACAACCAAGGAGGATCTATCCCACAACAAGGGGAGGAACAAAAATTGGTGTCCAATTCTGTTATCCCTTTATTGAGCCATACAAACTATCCAACAAACTCTTTGAAACAGTAGTAGTGTTTAGAAACCTTTCTGCGGCTAGATTGAGTGCATAAAGTCAAAACACGGGAATTTCCAACCTCCATGGTAACTAGCAACAAGGGTAATTTACAAACATATTATGAATACTGAAAGGTATGCGATGATACCAAACCAAAATTGACCAGTAGGAATCACTAAATCAGATTCAGACCACCTAAATGGAGAATTATCAACGCACAATAGAAGATTCAGTCACATCACACAATAATTAGCAGCTGCCTCACTCTGGGAAAGTAGAAACGTCATAGCAATTATTTCCAAAAAGTCAATGGTAGAATCTCCCAACTGAGGGAGATCTAAACTTCAATAAGGACTCAACTAGAAGTGAATTGATATCTCAAGAATCTTAAAATTCTTCTCTTCAATAATCATTCGTTCCGTGGATTAGTGAGAGTCCTTAAGGAATCCGCAACCATAAACTTGCAAGCAAAGAAATTTACAAGTCAAGATACAATAGCAGAATTGCAAAGGCACAGACTTTGAAATGAAGACCATAAATTTTTAATTCACACCTCACAAAATAACCCCAAAAGCAAATAATCAGAAAATGAAATTGAAACCCAGAAAGCATTTTGATACAAACAACAAGAATAACCCAGAAACAACAATACCACACAATGAATCCACATTGTGCAATTCTTCAAAACGAAATAAAAAATCCCTGAAACAAAAAATGAGAGAAGAGTGTAACCATGGTGAGAGTAGGTGAAGACAGCTCTGTAAGTGTAGATGTGATCTCCTGGCTTGATCTCATCCCTCTCAACTTTGTTACTCAGCAGACCCATCTCTCTCTCTCTCTCTCTCTCACCCTCTTCTGCTCTGCTAGCACAAGAAACCAAATCAAAAACAGACTCTACAAAAAGATAAAACGTACATAACAGTCCCACATCGTCACAAACTTCAAACAAAAAACCCAACATATACAGAGAAGCATAGAAAAGAAAGATTCGCGTACCAAGGAATCAGGTTAACCACCTTTACCGAAACTGCATAGAAATTTCATTTATATTCATGATGACGATGATGGGTAGGTGTTTATGTGATGATGACCCTTTAGTTTCCACTCCGACTTGACTTGGGGTCTTTGAAGAACAAGTGGGCAATATCCAATAGTGTGAAGCCCAACGACTCTTAAATTTTATTTTGTTCCATTATAAACACCGACATTTATGGCCAAGAAAAGCTGAATGCTTTGGATTCTTTGCATTGTTCCCACGTTATACATGTCTCAACTTTCATATTTGCCGCTTGGCATGAGTGTTCTTTTTCTCCTTTTTATGAAGCGTGAGAAATACTATGATAACGTCCTCTTAGAAAAGAAAGAAGAAAAAAGAACCATATGTGCTCCAGCCAAAGTTCATTTGGATCATGAACGATATTAGATACAATGTGTTTAGAATAAAACAATGTGGTACTTACGAATTTACGGGCATCTGTTTCTGGTACTTATTAGTATACAGAATTTCGAATGAATGAAGAATGTGTGAGAAACCAAGAATCAATCTAGAAAATATAGTAATGCACCTTGTAATAAGATGTGTATGACTCTACTTATCTAAGGAGATGTTCCAGTTGTATACTTTGACGTCAAAGTTTGAATCTTTTTCCAGCAAATGTGTTAGTTTCTTTGCATGCTCGGCATCCTTGGCGAGTAACAAGGCAAATCCTCCACCACCGGCACCGACGAGCTTGTAGCCGGAGCAATAGGGGTGTGCGAATTCAAAGAGTCTATCGACAAACTCGTTACTGCAGTAAGGGTCGAGTTCTTGATGTAACCTCCATGCCTCTAGCATTATGTCCCCAAGGTCGTCTATGTCGCCATTCATCAGAGCTTCTCTCCCGATCTTAGCCAGTTCGGCAAGGCGCTTGATGCTGGATACGAGAAGGCTGTCCCTTCGAAGGTATCGGATTACCACCTTTTGCAAGACTTGGTGTGCTAGTCGAACCTGCATGGAAATTACATTGCATATATTTCAGGTGAGAAGAACATAACATGAGCTTAGACCTATGGAATTGACAACATAACTTGTGGACAATATGTCACATGCCAGGCGCCACTTAACAACATAGCTTTAGCCACAGTCCAACAAACACAGTATTTTCGTGCACACATGAGAGAGAGAGAGAGAGAGACAGAACTTGGCCATAGATTTATAAAACCAAGGCGTTGTGTGATGCTCTCTGCATCCAGTTATTGGTACTGCAAAGAGAGTCTTAATGCAGATTCAAGTTTGAAAGGAAGGCTGTGACATACTTGACCAGTAAATACCACAAGCAAGCGTTGCTGCAACTCTGAAACTAATGGAGGAGAAGCCAAAAGTGGGATGACTTGTAGTCGCAGCGGAATTCCAGGAAAACTTGCAGTAAACTTAATGCCAGGGTAGAGACCCCCAATTTGATCCTGCCAGCCACCACCTGTCCCCATAAGCTGTTCTAATACCAGAACAAGTCGTGCAACATTTTCATTACTTTCATCACCGTCAGTAATCTGCAGAAGTGCTTTCACAACAGCAGCTGCCAAGATGCTAGAAGTCCCCAAGCCGCTGCCACGAGGAACATGGGCCCAAGTTGTAATCTTCAAGCCCACTGATGCCAGAACATTTTCATGAATTATGCCAGTCACAAGCAGTGCAGATTTAACAAGCCGAAATGGATCACTGTGGTCAAATGGAGTAGCAATTGAGGTTAAGTCTTCAATGTGCAACTCATTTCCAGCATCATCACTGACAAAGACACCAGTAGCTTTTGTTGTCTCTATGATGGTGCCAATTGGAAGAGAACCTTCCAAACTTATTGCCATATTCAAGACACAACCAGCACGCTCCAAGCTCCATGGAGGAGTGTCACTCCAACCCCCAACAAAATCAACACGAACCGGCAATTCAACCTTCACCCTTCTAGGATTGAAAAAATCATCCACAGAGCCATTAAAATCATTGTTCTTACAAGCTGGAGGAGGTATATTTATGGGGGCATCTGAGAGATGTTCTACAGATCATAGACAAGAAAAAATATTATGAGTAACTTTGATAGGATATCAGATATGGAACTCCAGAGCGATAGATGATATGCACCATGTATTACTCAGAGACTTAGGGTGACAGAAATGAATGAGTAATCAGAGAGTTTAGAATTGTATGAGAGAATTTTCTTCCTTGTTTCCCTAAATTATGCAATGTGGGATATAAATAATGAACTCCTACCTTTGAAACCATATTTTACTGCTGAAGCAGTTTCATCAGCAACTGCAGCCCAAACTTTGTTCTCCAATTTACATGCTGCTGTTTCGTTGCTGCATGCTCGAAGAAGATCAACTTGAACCTGGTATGCACGGCTTTTGGGAAGAATCTTACTGTTCTGCTCCAAGAGTGTGGGACAAAGATCTAGAAAATCATTACATATCTTGACTCCTACATTTTCCATTTGCAGAATTTCTTCACACAAACGATACAAGTTGCATCCAAGCATGCCATAATTAATGCAAGATTTAGCGACTGCAGCCGCAAGATCTGCTTGATGATTAATGGAACCTGTACACATTTTTGAAAAATCAATTGATCTATGCAACTCCTCCAAGCTGACACGGGATGAACTTCTCCACAGCAAAAGCAACTCCTCAGATTTTTTATCACTCAAGCCCATCAACCAAGTTGCCACACTTAGCATCTCAAAATAAGAAAGAATAGGGAATATCTTTGCATTCCATAAACACTTTTCCTGATTACCAGTTGAGCTCCAAAGATCATTTTCTTCAATTCCTAAATCATACAAGACCTTCCTCCAGGGCTTCCCACAAAAAGTTCCGTCTTTAGAGAGTGAAATTTTGGGGTTGTCATGAAGGCCACAATACACTATTACTTTTCCAGTGCATCCTACTAAGGGAACCTCCCAAAGACAATGACGATCCGGAAGTATGAACCTAAATGGATATTCTGCTGCATTACCACTTATGACTGGAACATTAATACCAACAACTATGGACAAGGAACCAATTTGTATCCCACTGGAAATGGTTGAGTCATATATAAGAGAATCTTCCCCAATTGAGACAGCAGGTGCAATTTTGCTAGCAAGAATAACAGCAGATGCTGCTATGTCAGATAGAGTGGTTGCCGGGATAGAACAAAGGTGTCTTCGACTCACCAGTCCCGAACCAGCTCCACTCAGATGATCCAAAACTTCACTGGAGGTTCCAAAATGTAAGAACGACAAATCATCTGCAGTTAAATCAAGAAGCTGATATTGAAAATATATATCATATAGGCATTGAAAATAAGAGAGAAATTTAAGATTTGGATGCTGGCATCAATGTTACACATACAAGCACAGTAGCTGTACATCTTCTGCTTTCCTAATCTGCTGACAAGTTCTTCGCCTGAGGGGCGTAGCCGCAACCAGTCATGCTTTGCAGGTACCCAAGCTGCTACAAGATCTTCATATAAACTCATCTGAAAAAAATAAAAATAAAAATAAAAAAAGGATGTCATTCAAAGCTTTCTGAAAGTCGATGAGTATCATATAATTAATGAAACCTGTGTACAGGATATTACTACAAAGCTTCCAATAAAAATCCAGTTGACTTTATTGTAAACCATACACTTACCTCCTTTTTGGTCTTCAGAAGTTCTGAAATCATTGGCTGGCAGGAACACGCAAGTGTAACAAGCTCCTCCCACCCTTTACCTCTAACCGCTATTAATCCAGTATCAAGAAGTGCTCTGCCATCGTCAAGAATTGCATTGTGCTTAACAAGTTCCTCTACACTAGGCTTTTGTAAGAGGTTATCAACTAGATTGACATTATTTTCAGCATTTCCACTCTTAGATGCCACAACAACACCGTGGTTAGACGCAATATCGAGGGTGATAGGAACTGTGATGATACAGGATGTGTCCTCTGGAAGCACCAAATTGGAGGCATCAAAACATGGAAGTACGTCTCCAGTCATGGTAAACATTCCCCCTGCAAAGACAGTAACATCATTACGTGAACATATATGATTCTGGGAGAAATGAACCCAAGTATCATTCACCAAAAGCCACAGCAGCAATATCATTATATTTCACAGATAACAACAGACACACCAAAAAGAGATACCGACATTATGAATCAAAGATAAAAACAGAGTATCTATTTGCATATCATGTGATCATGATGTTCAGTTCGACTTTAAAGATGTAATGATTTAGCAAAATAACCTTCATTTTTAAAAGCTTGTCTTGCACAAGAAGCAATTGCAAGTATGTGATCGAAAAGCAGCGGGACCGGCCCATCAGGGTCATCAGCTGCCAGATAAGGAAGTGGCAGGAAAACTTTCCCCATGGGATTCGCCCACGGCACCCTTTTAGAGTCCCCTCCAGCATGAAGCAACAATATATGCCTTTTCGCAATGTAGCTAACCACTTCACCATCTCCACTTCGCTCCACCTGTTCGAAACAAAACACAGTAAAGGAAGCTACTTTTATCCTAAATTTCATCCATTTTTAATCAAGACCAAACTGTTATTAGCCAATTGCATTCTGTTACCTGGGAGTTTGGGTCCCTTAATTTGCGGTAGTGGAGGGCGAGGGCGCGAATGGCGTGGAGAGTGGCGGCGCCGGAGCCGATGCGCTGGCCGAGCGGATCGGGGACGGCGAGGGTGACGGTGCAGGGGGCGATGCGGCCCATACGCTTGGCGCGGTGGAGCTGCCAGTGGTAGAGCTGGGCTTGCTCGGGGCTGGCGGCCGTGAGGACGATGGCGTCCCACGTGGCGGCGCGGGAGGGGTGACGGACGGAGAGGCGGAGACGGTACCATGATTTGCGGAGGACGGCTGCCACGTCGGATTTCTGTTTGGTCCGCGCAAATCGGGGTTCCATTTTCCGGTGGAGATTGTGATTGTGATTCTGATTGTGTAGTAGAGTAGACTAGTAGTAGTGTAGTGTCAGAAGAGGAGGCGATGATTTATAACAGAAAACTGTACTGCAGGTAATAACAGAGGATCATTCACCTGTCCAGTTTTTGTCGGTAGATAATTTCTCCAGTTGAAAAAGGCAACTTCATAATAAGTACGGGGGAGCCAATGGCTACGCTTATTTAACTATTCTCTACTAAGCCACTTCGGTTACGATAGCGAGTTAGTAATACACACAGTCAGTATTTGGATCGAGGTTCACGAGGGTATTTCAACAAAGCTAGACTAATCGCTCTGCCGTAGGCGCACGAGCCAGAATGTGCTTCAAACCTGATGGGAGTTGGAACTCGAGCGCTAGACACAAGAGTTCCATGCTAAGCCGCTCGGCCAACCTGTGGTAGATATGATATCGGTTTTCTAATTATTAAAACCAAAATTAATTAAAATTCCAAAAAAACAACATTAATTCTTTATGCTATAATTTGAAAAATGAAATTCATACTTCTTATTTAATATAATCCACACTTCATGTTTCTTTTTTAAGTATTTTAACGTCACATGTTTTATAATTCACACTATAAACAGAAAAAACTTAATATATTAAAAAAACGAAACATAAAGTGTGGATTGTAAAATACGGACTGTGAATTTCACTTCCTTAAAATTTAACATGTTCTCTTCGTCTGAAATTATAAATGAGAAATGTCCATTCAACATTACCAAAATTTGTTACGAAAAGCGTAATCTAAGTGAAGGAGCTATCACGATTTGCTTACATTACATTATCACAAGGGAAGAGAATTTAATATTGAAGTAACAAAAGCATTCAACAAATTAATTTTCTTTTGTAAATGCTATGGTTGAAAATGAAATGTTCTAAAAAATAAAAAAAGAAGAAGGAAAAAGTCAAAAAAACAAAATTCCAATGGCTTCGCCCGGGTTCGAACCGGAGACCTTCAGTGTGTTAGACTGACGTGATAACCAACTACACCACGAAACCTTTGATGCTCATAAGTACCACACAAAAGTTTATATACAGTCCGTTTAGTACTCAACTGCTAAGGTTATGTTAAAACTTTACCTTTTTCTCCCTTCTGCATTTTCTTGGGGTAAAGAACACTCACTTCACTGAGAGCTTGTATCAACTTTTCAATCTAAACCCAGGTGAGCTCATTTCTTGTTCCTCAACTTTATGTGTTGCTGGGTCATCATTTTCTTGATGATAGTATCAATGTTCACTACTGTATAGAATTTCATACTATAGGGTTTTGGTTCCTTGTCTGGTTTCTCTGTATTGGGGTTTTTGCTTCTTCGGCTTTACTGTATCTTTTACTTTTCTAAGTTGGTGTTTCAATGAAATGGGTACTCAATTATGATTAAATTAGTAGCCTTGAAAAACAAAAATGGATTAAAGTAGCTTCAAAACTATGGTAGAGTTAACTGCAAGATCATTATCCAGGTGTATGATTACTTTGAATGAAGAAATGTTTGGGTGTATGGGGCTTATTGTTATGCACTACTGCATGCTTGTAATATGAATTCTCAGATTACTTGGAATGTTTTTGTGGACAATTGGAATATTATGATTTTCAAATTCTATGGTAATATCAATTAGTCCAGGATCTCTTGGAGTACAGTTATTACATGAGAGCTTTTAGGGTGATTTGGAAGAGTATCAGAAACTTTTGCAGGGGAAACTACCTTTCCAGTTTCAAGTAAGAAGGTATAATTCACGTCACGTTTAGCTCAGTGGGATTTCTTTTTTTATCTTTGGTTCAAATTTGGAAGCATGTGATTAGGATAGCAAGTTCAGGTTTGAAACTGGAGGTTTGGTAGCTTCATTGTGCTATAGCCGGTGGTCAATTGATTTATTGATATGGAGTTATGATGTGTGGCAGGCTGGTAGCTCGATTGTGCTTTACGGTTGACAATTGATATGTTTATGAGTTATGAGATTCCTTTCTGATGCTTGAAAATTATCCAAGCTTTTGTACATTCTCAACCTGTTTCTTATGTAAAATTTTTTATGGCTCCTAATCTCTCCTCTTCACTCTAGGGGTTCAGAGTCAGTTTCCTTCCACAGAAGGTATCCCTGACCGTCGAACAAGTCAGCACCATAGCTACCTTCCTGAAATGGAGAAAAGAGCTTGCCTAATTTCTAGTTCTGTTCAAGGAAAGGTAGCACTGAGGCTGCTTTTCTTTCTCCTACACGGAATACTAATTTTGCATCAGTTTTTTTCCTCGTTATCTAACTAGTCTGAAATGTGCTTCTTTTTGTTTATTTATGTAAACTAAGGATGCGTACAAGTTGGTGGACAGAATCAGTGAGCTGCCGGATGAAATTCTGGTTAGAATCTTGTCTCTCTTGCCACTAAAGGAAGCTGGAGCTACCAGTACCCTTTCTCGGCGTTGGCTTTATATGTGGGCATCCACTAAAAATCTCAATTTTGATGCTGATGAAACTGTACGGCGTTATTATTGGGAGTACAACCAAGAACTCAAAGACCAGGAAAGCTCTAAATATGTAGATTGGGTCAATCATGTGGTGGAACAGCATAGAGAGCAGGAGGACTTGGAACAATTTAGGGTTTGCTTCCTTGGTCTGGATAACCGTTTTACTAGTTCAATTGATAAATGGATTCAGTTTGCAATGAAAAAGAGAGTTCAAGTTCTGGTGTTGGATTTTGTGACGAGATTATATGATGCAAAACATTACACATTTTCAAACTACCTAGAAACGTCCTCTGAACACTTTAGCTTTGAATCCCTCAAAGTTCTTCATTTGGAATGCGTTAATGTGACTGGAGATGTTCTTGAGTGCATGTTGCGAAACTGCCCTTTTCTTGAACAAGTTTCAGTGTATTATGCCAACAATTTGGTTGAGTTAAGCGTTGTCGATCCATCCATTGCACTCAAGTATTTGGAGATAAGATATTGTGGTGACATCAAAAGGATTCAGATTCGTGATGCAAACCTTGTTTCTTTGTCTTATAGTGGACGTCCCATAGAATTGGATCTCAGTAATGTGCCTTTGCTGATTGAGGTATCCATTTGTTATGATGGGTTTACCGATGAATCCATGAGACTTGCCTTCACCCATCTTTCTTGCTGCATAAATCAGCTACAGACTCTCATGCTGGATATCCCCATGGTTAGTATGTAATTATAATGTGTAGTTTTCTTTTTCTTTTTTCTTTCTCTTCATTTTGTTTGATTGTCTACCTACCTCCCTACTCCTTGTTTGGTTCAGTTCGTGCAGGTCCACCAAAAGAATTTCCCTGTACTACCAAATCTCAAGAATTTAGAAGTAAGAGTCTGTGCAGATGCTTGCCAGAGTACTCTTCCTGTGCTAACCTCTTTCATGAAGGCATTTCCTAATTTGCAGAGGCTCGTTTTGAAGGTATTTATTCATACATATTTCTTAAATGGCAATGCAGAAAAGACTTGAAACCTTATATAGACAAAAGGAATATTGGTTGAAGTTCCTTCAAATTCGTAGTGGAATAAAAGAAATCACTACTTAATTCACATTTTTCATTGTTGCATGTTTCTTGTTTCATATGCTATGAAACATGCATGATTTTGTAGTTTTTCACCTTTATTGGATTGGAGATCTGAGGTTAATGGCGATTCTATGTGTGAGCTGTAAACTTAATGGTCCTTGTGCATCTTGTTGCGTGTACCTTAAAAAATTGTTTTTCTTCGTGCAGTTGGAATTCTCCTTTCCATTTAACCCAACAGAAGGAGAGAAAATGTTTAAAGGACTATGCTATGGCATTTACACTGAGAAATGTCCACATCGTAACATCAAGGTTGTAGAAATACTAGGGTATCGTCATGCTTCAACTACTGTTGAGCTTGTCAACTATATAGTAAAGAATGTTGTTGCGCTAGACAAAATTGTTATTGATCCTGCCCGGAATTGGGCACATCATGGTACCAGAGCGAATAAGAGAATTGAAGAGGTCAAGCTTGAAGAAGAGGCCAGAGATCATGCTATGCACTTTATTAGAAAAGTAGTGCCATCAAGTGTAGAATTTGTCTGCCTGTAGTATGCACAACAGTCGTTTTGTTCCAGTTTCTGCACTCTCTCATATCTTTGTTTTGTTTCCGTTTTAATTCGTTGTTTCCTTCTTGCTTCTACCAAATATGTATGTATTGACGGAAAATATTGCTGTTCGACAGACTTATCTTCGTGCCGTGTAATGTGTAGGACAGTCACTCATAACTCTTAAACTTAAAGCTGCTTACCTCTACTTTCAGTGCCTTTACTTTCAGCAGGCACATTACCGGATGAATATGTATGGTGTTGAAATTTTCTCGTCCTCAAATATGGTGTTGACTGTTGAGTGCTGCAGCAGGTTAGATTGAAGTGGAGGTGCAGTATGAATTTAACTCGAGTTACGACGAAGTTAGATTTATCCCGCCAAAAACTAGTTCTGTTGTTTATTGTCCAAGCTCTTTGTGGTGAAGTATTAGGTAGATAAGTAA
Source organism: Rosa rugosa (assembly GCF_958449725.1). Lineage (NCBI taxonomy): Eukaryota > Viridiplantae > Streptophyta > Magnoliopsida > Rosales > Rosaceae > Rosa > Rosa rugosa. Next base: position 40,260,946 of record NC_084825.1, read on the forward strand.
TTATAGACGATAACATATTACCACACAAGCTACCAAACTACAAATTTCATGTACGACATCTAGATTGAAAATACTTTTGATTTGTTATAATTTGAAGCTACAAGAACTTCGTACAATGCAATTCATTTTGATACTTTTGAAGATGGTAGTTTTAGAAGTTGATTGATTCTAATAAGATTTTAAATATAGGGAAAAAAAAAACAAATACGTTGAAAAAATCTTGTGTACCAGATACAATGCAGACAATATGTGTTCTGTTCAAGTAAATCCAGAATATGTGTCTGGCCCAAACTCGAGGTTACTTGCTCTAGTTGAAATAGGGTTTATATTAGAGATATTCTCGGAGAATCTTAAGAGATATCCAATCAATGTACGATTATATTTCCATGTACAACTCTATCTCTATGTTTGTAATCCTCTATATAAAGAGACCCATATTATCAATGAAAGCACCATTCAAAGGAAGAGGCAGCCCAAGCTGCAGCCCAAGCCACGGCCCACTGACGCAAGCCACGTCAGCAGCACAGTCAGCAAGCGGTCAGCAGCCACGTCAGCACCGTTCAACTCTGGTCAACGCCGGTTGACAGTTTCCGGTCAACTTTTCGGCGACTTTTTCTGGCCAATTTTTCCGGTCAAGATTTCCGGCAACTTTTCAAGGTAAACTTTTCTAAAAGTTCCCGTTTTTGAAGTTTTTATTGTTTTTCTCTTCTTTTTCTCGGGGACTTGCAACCTCCCTTCTTCTACCCCCCTTTCTTTATCATAGGGGAGACCAAATTAAGCCGAACTGTGGGGGTTCGTGCTCACTCCAAGCTTGGAGCTTGTAGAGTCCTCCAAACTTAGAGTTTGTTAAGATAAAACGATCGACCGCAGACATCATTGTTTCGATCTAATCCAACTCCTCTTGGAATCGAATTTCTTGGAAGCGACTATGATCAGAAATTTTATATGTTTTCGTGGTAGCCTTTTACGCTCCGAAACTAACTCCTTTTCTTGTTCTCTTTCAGGATGAGTAACCTGAACAGATTGGACTTTGCTCCATTGGGAACAACTAGCTCTGGATATCACAGGTGAGTTCGTGATATCCGCCAGCATCTCAAGGCCAATGGAATCCTGGATACGATTCTCGAGCCTAGGCAAGACGTGCTAACTGTTGAGCAAGCTCAAGCTTTGGAAGCAAATAGAGCAGCCTTAGAGGCAAATAAGGCGAAAGTCATCATCCTAATGACTCATCATATGGATGATTCGCTCCAGTACGAGTGTATGAATGAAGAAGACCCCAGAAGGCTATGGGTCTCACTCGAAGAAAGATTTGGCAAAGTCCGTGACTCTCTGCTTCCTGACCTAGAAGTGAGATGGCATAGCCTCCGCTTCTGTGATTTCAAGTCAGTTCTTGACTACAACTCGGAAGCACTTCACATTAAATCCTTAATGGAATTCTGTGGTAAAGAGATCACAAATGCGATGTTGATTGAGAAGACTCTCTCTACCTTCCCCGTCTCTGCATTGATGGTTGCTAAGAACTATCGAATTGATGTTACTGCAGGACGGATCACAAGGTTTCATGAGCTCATTGGAGCTATGAATGTCGCTGAAAAGCATGACAACATCCTTGTGAAGAGCTATAATTCGAGATCCGTGGAAATAGAGCATATTCCGGAATCCAATTATAGTCGCGCCCCTAAGAGAAGACGCCAAGAGCGAAACCCTAACATTAGGGATACTTCTGGACTTTTTGGTCCATATAATCGCTCTACTTGGGAAGGTAATCGCAAAATAGGCGAACACGGAACCGAAGAGGTCAACGTGGAAAGAGAGAGGGAGGCAACGCCTCTGGCCATGTTGGTGGTGCCACCAACACTAAGAGCCATCTAAATAACGCTTTCAAAGCTCCTCAATCAATGGAGTTTGAGCAAAGAGATGTATGTTCTCGATGTGGAGTGTCTGATCATTGGGCACACATTTGTAGAGCTCGTGAAGAAATTGTCACTGCCTACAAAACATATTGTGAAGCAAGAGAAGCTCACTATGTGGAACAAGAAGATCAAAAAGATGATCTAGAGTGAAGGGTTGAAGACTACAAATCTGGCTGGGATCAATAGATCACCAATTCTGTTTAAGTCTTTATTTTCCAAGAGATGTAATAGGCAATTGTCATATACTTTATAGTAAATGCCATTGGTTTACTTTTTCTTCACATAGGCTCATCCAAAATGAGTGTGATGTCTAGGAAGGTTTTGAGATAAGTGGTACTTAAGCGAGCTTTGCTCCACTGACATCTCTCTACTCACCTGGTCATATTTATTTTGGAGTTACCGAAAGAAGTCAAACGACTACCTTTGTTTTGCATTCGCTAGCATTTGGGTTAGATTCTCCTAATGGTTAAGAGACAATGATGTACTCCGTTGGCTTATGAATAAAATTTCGAGTTCTTTTCATTATGACTCAATTTTGATTCTGAGCATATTACTTTGTGACTACGATGGCTGAGCCATCAGTATTAATTCAAGGATATGGAATAGCCCAAGTTTCCCTTTCCAAAAGGCACCTTGATTACTGTCGCAAAAACTCTCTACGCTCCTAGGGCAAATCGCACCTATGAGTAGCCAATGGATTCCATGCGAAAACGCATGTAGAGAACTGAAATGAGTTCCTTTGCAATACCTCTAATGATTGCGAACAAAGGCGCATCTTAGAGAAGTTTATGTGTCTCTCTAGTGGACTATATGTCATTATTCGAGCTATTAATCCAATAAAAGTTATGAGAGAAGATCTCTTGGATTTAGACACATATTGGCTTTGTCACGACAGGATAGATCATCTTAGTCATGATATGATGATCCGTCTACTAAAGACTTCACATGGACATCATTAATTTCTTTCGAGCGAAACGAAGCATGAATCAAAAGTTGATTTCTGGACTAAGTGTGACCGACGCAGCTGCCTAGGGCACCGCCTCCGTCCACCACCAGCCTAGGGCTAGCGCAGTCCTTATCCATGACGCCATGGACGGCGTCCATCATGGTGATGGCGCCCTAGGTGATGCTGCAATCACCAACTTGCTTCAAATAGCGTTTCAGACGCTCAGGCCTAACCAAAATTCTCATTGGTTACTTCTCAAGCCTCTCGCTCGTTTACAAAGCCCGTTCCTTAGGGAAATTAGGACTGAGACCGTCCTATGCAAAGGATATAAAAATACTCATTATGTTCTTACATAGAATCCCTGGAGATTCTGTGGACTAGTTCAACCAACTTGCGGACGTTTAAATATCTCATGATGTTGGTTGACACGCAAACATGCTGGTCACGTGTTGTGTTATTGTCCACTTGTAATGCTACTTATGCTACACTCCTAGCACACATCATATGACAACGGGCTCACTCCCCGAATCATCCTATTCAGTCAATTGGATTTGACTATGCTAGAGAGTTTACATCGAAGACTTTCGATGGATATTGCAATGGGATTGATGTTGGACATCATATTCTCATGGACACACCCAAATGATCTCGCGAAAACGACTACGATGGTAGTCCGGACATTGGTAATGCGCACCAACCTCCTTATATCCGCTTGGGGTGATGCAATATCGCATGCAGCTATGCTAATTCGTCTACGACCCACTGCCATTCAATCTACCTCTGCGTTACAGCTAGTGATTGGGTACAAATATCGTACTTACGCATCTTTGAGTGTGCCATTTATGTGCCAATTGCGCCGCCACAGCGCTCTATAATGGGTCCTTACAGACGAATGAGCAACTCAGTTGGATTTGAGACTCCAACAATCATCCGCCACTTAATGCCCTTGCATGGCGATCTCCTTACCGCTAGATTTGCGGATGTCACTTTGATGAGACAGTCTTCCCATCGTTAGGGGGAGATAAGAACACAGATGTTCACCAGGAACGACAGGAATTGTCGTGGCCTGTCCCCACTATGTCTCATCTCGATCCCTACTAAAGTGACGAGATCAAACAAATATGCTGCAAACATTCCTGCAAGGATGGACATCCCTACGAGAGGACGTAGAGCCACCCTACACAGAGGTAGGCATGGCGCCAACGCCATAGAGAGTGGCACTTTGGCATTACAGGCCATGGCTCCAGCTAGGATGCGTGGGAGGCCCGTGAGTTCGAAGGATACTTTGGCACATTCCAATCCTTTGATCATCAAGATTCAAAATCCGTCTCATGAGAATCTTCTGGATTATGGTTATCGTTGGGGGACGCCTTAACGTCAGAACCTATTCCTGAGAAGATAGAGCTCTATGAAAATTACACTAGTGTACATGAGACGTGGGATAGAAACTCTATCATAATGATGATGCAGTTGCGCATGCGCATGAGTTTGTTGAGTTTGATGACATCAAACCACGCTCCGTTGATGAATGAATACCAACGTAGAGAAATTTGGCCTAAATGGAAAGATGCGATCCAGGTTAAGAAGGATTCTCTAACGAAGGGGAAGGTTTTTGAGTCAGTAATGCCAACACCTCCTGACATAAAACCTATTGACTAATGGGTCTTCGTTAGAAAGCGTGATGAGAAAAAGAGATGGCAATCTCGCCTTATGGCGCAAGGCTTCTCACAAAACGCCCTAGAATCGACTACGATGAGACATATTCTCTCGTAATGGATGTCATTGCACTCCACTACCTTGTCAGTTTGGTAGTTTCCAAATAACTGATCATGCAGCTTACAAATGTGGTCACTACGTATCTCTATGGGGATCTAGATACGGAATATACATGAAGGTTCATGGTGAACTTTATTTACCCAAGTCAAGTGGCTCTAGACCACGGAGCGAGTTTTACAAAGAGGTTGAAACGCTCACTAAGATGACTACTTGATTGGGAAAGGATATGCCCACGCGTTTCCATAACAAGTTTCGGATTCTATCGCGGTTCATGTTGGACATGATCTTCATTAGAAGCCCTTAAAGAGTTAAGGGAAACCGCTGAACACTAGAAATCAGAGTTTGAGATGAAGGATTTTGGGAGAACACGATTATGTCTCGGTTTGGAACTTGAGCATCGTGTTGATAGATGCTTAGGCATTTTGATAAGGTCAAACCTTCAAGCACCCCCATGATCGTCCGTAGTCTTGATCCTGAAAAGGATCCTCTTTGTCCGAAGGATGATGGCAAAGATGTGCTAGAGGCGGAAGTGCCCTACATAAGTACAATAAGCGCATTATTGTACTTAGCTCAATGCACAAGACCGGACATCTCATTTGCAGTGAGCTTGTTAACTAAGGTATAGCTTTGCGCCAACGCAACACCATTGGATTGGTGTAAAAGATATCTTTTGGTACTTGAGATGTACGATTGATATGAGCTTGTTCTATCCCTACAGAGAGATGATGGATTCGGACCCATCACACACCAGGAATGCCGCCAACACTGGCCTGCGTCCATTATCCCCATCCCAAAACGACATGTGTTTTGCTGATATTGGGTATCTCTCTGACCCATACAAATGTCATTCCCAAACTGGTTAAGTGTTCACCATAGGTAAAGACCGTGATATCTTGGAGGTCTATAGAATAGACCCTAGTCGCTATATCTTCGAACAATGCAGAGATTATTACTCTTCACAAAGTGGTTCGTGAATGTATATGGATTAGATTCATAATTACGCATGTTCGAAAAGTTGTGGTTTGAAGTCTACCACAGATGAGCCTACACAAATGAAGCAAGGCTACATCAAAAGCGACAACGCCAAGGATAATCTGCAACAACAGACTCTCCTCAAGATCAAAGTGAACTAGGTTCAATCTGAGGACAGTGCGGCAGGCTTGCTCACTAAGTCATTGCCTAAATTCCACTTTTGGGAAACATGTTGGTAGCATCGTTTGCGGAAGTTATCCGAACTCCCATGACCGTTGTCATCAGGGGGAGATGTAGACATCAGGGGGAGGTGTCTACATGTATGGTCTCGAAACGTGAAGGGTGTGTTTTGCTCTTTTTCCCCTTCGACCGAGGTTATTTTTGTCCCACTGGGTTTTTGTTACTCAGCAAGGTTTTTAACGAGGCAACGAGAGAAGCACCACGTTTGGGCGACACAAGGGGGAGTGTTCAAGTAAATCCAGAATATGTGTCTGGCCCAAACTCGAGGTTACTTGCTCTAGTTGAAATAGAGTTTATATTAGAGATATTCTCGGAGAATCTTAGGAGATATCCAATCAATGTACGATTATGTTTCCATGTACAACTCTATCTCTATGTTTGTAATCCTCTATATAAATAGACCCCTATTATCAATGAAAGCACCATTCAATTCTCTCCCAATTCAGTTTCTCTAGAACATGTTCCAATTTTTTTATGTGTGGAATGATAGTTTTACTCATCGAAAGTTTAGTTTTAGGGGGGTGTATTCATTTAAGAGTCTGTCTACAAGATTTTTTTTGTATTTTGAAAGTCTATGGGTATTTAATTGAGATTTTAAACAATCTTTAAAAATCTTGATGTATTCAATTAAGATTTAAAATTATCTATTCAAATCTACAGATATTCAAAAGTATACGGATTTTTAAAGATTTCATTAAATGCTGGATTTTAGAGGATTTTATAGTTCTTTTTATACATATCAAAACTCAAAAGCAATCCAACCACCTCCCTAGAGTTGGAATGTGAATGGATATAATCCATATCTATTCGAAAAAAAAAAAATACAAAATACAGAGTTGTTTCCAAAAATAGAATAGAGAATTTATTTTGGTAATTCAAACCACACACAAGTGTCCGTTTCAGGCTTCAATTTCGGAGGTCCCCCTCTACCCGCGCTTCAGAGAGTCCCAAACCCCCTCTTCCTTCCTTCCTTTCTCTCTTCCCCAACTTGCTCTCTCCAACTCGGAATTGCACCTCATTCCCAATCTGGGTCAATCCCCAATGCTCACCTCCCCACATCCTTAACCTCTCTGCCAACTGGGTTCATCAAAGAAATGGTTTTCGCCAACTGGGTCGCACTCGGCTTGGTCTAAAAGAGAATGACAACACCGACTTGCATGGGTCTTGGGGTCTTGAACTCTTCTGGTTCATTGCCTCGATCCAATCCCATCATCGTCGAATGCCGATTCCGATCGAAATCGGCATTCGATTCCTTCTGCATTGCCTCCGGAGCCTTCTACGACTACGGAATACGTCGTCGTTCTCTGACGGCGCTTGCTTCTTCTTTTAGTTCATGAATTTGTTTGTTTTGGACCAAGCGAAAGTGTATTTAGTTAAGAAGAGTGTACATATATATTTACAAGTCCTTGTCTTTCTGGTAGCTGTTGGTTCTTGGCAGGAAATGAATTCCGGGTTTGGTTTTGGACCCTCGAAACAGAATAATGGAATGTTTTCGATGGTGAAGCCTCCCGAAGATGAGGCCGAGGGTGTAGAGAAGGACCCAACAAATCGATATGTTCGGGTATGAAACACACACCATGCATTTGATTTAGTTTTGTGAATCAGCATTGTATGCAATTTGGGATCTTTATGTGATTCAATGTCGTTGATGTTTTGCTTGATGGGAAATGGTGGTGTTTTAGGTGGCATCTTTATATGTGTTTCGAGCATTATTGATGTTCATGTTGTGATTGGTCTTGATTTGTGTTTCGATTATGGTTGATGATTTAGTATTTAGGATCCTGTTGGATTTATGTGATAGAGTCCTTGATAATGGGAATGCTACTTTTCAAGATGCAATCTTTATGTCTATATTGTTTGAGTGTTGTTGAAATTCATGTTGGTAATTGTCACCTATTGATTTGTGTTTAGATTAGAAATGAAAGATTGTGTTTCCTCTCTCATAGAGTCATTCATTTCTTCTTTAATTGGTTTCCTTTTTCTTGGGAACAGTACAATGAAATCTTGGGCAGGGGAGCCTTCAAGACTGTGTATGGTTTTGAGACCCTTTCTCTTCATATTTTTATTTTCTTTCTTTTATTCTTGAGGTTTATTGTAGCTACTTTCAGGAAGTGATTTCTTTAAGAAGAAACAGTTCGTTAACTTGAACGACTTTTGGGGCTCTTTCTTGGGTTTGTCATTTTTGTTTTTGCAGCTACAAGGCATTTGATGAAGTAGATGGAATAGAAGTTGCTTGGAACCAAGTGAAGATTGATGCTGTTTTGCGTTCACCAGACGATTTGGCAAAATTGTACTCTGAAGTCCATTTGCTGAAATCACTGAAACATGAAAATATTATCAAGTTCTATAATGCCTGGGTGGATGATCAGAGAAATACTATTAACATGATTACCGAGCTCTTCACATCTGGAAATCTAAGGCAGTACGTTCTATTGATTCTTGTCATTCTCTCTTTATGTTGCTTTGCTGCATTGTGTGCAATTAAACTAATTATGTGATGCTCGGTTACTAGATATCGTAAGAAGCATAAAAATGTTGATACAAAGGCCATAAGGAATTGGGCAAGGCAGATTCTCCGAGGTTTAGTCTATCTCCACAGTCAGAACCCGCCTATTATTCATAGGGACTTAAAATGTGACAATATTTTTATCAATGGAAACCACGGAGAAGTTAAAATTGGAGACCTGGGGTTGGCAGCTGTTCTGAAACAGCCTACTGCTCGAAGTGTGATTGGTAAAGAAAACTATGTCATCAGATGCCATCTCTTGGTCAAACTGACCAAGTACAGTATACTGAAACTTTTCTGTTTTCTAAACTAGGGACTCCTGAGTTTATGGCTCCCGAACTGTATGATGAGGAATATAATGAACTCATTGACGTGTATTCATTTGGGATGTGCATGCTAGAGATGGTTACTTTTGAGTATCCATATAGTGAATGCAAAAGTCCTGCTCAAATATTTAAGAAGGTTACCTCAGTAAGTTGATGAATCATCAGATAATCATCATTTCTTCTGCTGGCTCCTTTTAAGTAGAATCACTGCGTTTTCCCAGGTATCTTATGTCTGGTATGTTCTGTTGCAGGGTGTTAAACCTGCAGCCCTTGGTAAGGTGCATGACCCCCAAATTAAAAAGTTCATTGAGAAATGTCTGGTTCCAATGTCTGAGAGATCTTCTGCAAAGGAGCTGCTTAAAGATCCATTCCTTCAAGTTGAGAACCCTAGGGAACCAATGCGTGATCCCTTAAAGTTACCTAACCAAAATCTCAAAGCATTAAATTTACCCAAGTCTGGGCCATTTTCCATGGACATAGATAGTGATTATAAGCAGCTCTCAGTAAGCACATGTACAGGAAGCAACCATGGAAGTCCACAGGTTTTGGAATTTCAAAGGAAAAGTAAGAACAATGAGTTTAGGTTAAGGGGGACAAAAAGTGATGATAACTCAGTATCATTGACCTTGCGTATTGCTGATGCATGTGGTGAGTAAGCAAATTTGAGAGTGACCATACAATTTTTTAAACATGACACACACACACACACAGATTCCAGACAAATAATGTAATAACCCGACTTTTTTTGGTGTCTTACAGGTAAGGTGAAGAATATAGATTTTCTCTTTTACCTTGATACTGATACTGCAGTCTCTCTGGCGGCTGAGATGGTTGAACATCTGGAATTAGCAGATCATGATGTGGCCTTCATTGCTGAATTTATTGATTACTTGATAATGAAACTCCTACCTGGTTGGAAGCCATCATCTGATAATTCCTCAGGTGGACTGACCTATGGTGGATCCGAATGCCTTGATGGCAAATCCATAGTGGCATGCCCGTGGGGTTCACCGTTATCTGGTGTTCCTGCTGGTTCAATGGTTGATCAAGCTTGTAGCGTCTGGAATAATTCTGATACAATTAGTTTTAATGGTGGCATTTCCTCTTATCCAAGCTTTACTGAATTTGCCGATGGACATTCAAATGCATCATTCGCTTCTGTGTTTCGGGCTGATGATGCTTCCAGCAATATTAATAAAGCAGCTGAATCTGTTGGTTGCAACATTGTACATCCTAGGTATTCGTTTGTTGATGACAGAAGCTTGCAAGGAAATTACACTAGCAATGCAGGCCAAGTATTTCCTATCAATATCCCAAAGAACATAGAGTTGCCATCACATGATCAGAAAGTATCTAATGATATGAGCTTGTCAAGCAGCTGTTCATCGGTTTCTTTGGCAGTTGATCTGGATGTGGAGCTGAAGTTGGAACTCAATACTATTGAGGCACAATACCAGAACTTGTTTCAAGAGCTTTCTAGGATGAGGGAGAAAGCATTGGAAGGGGCCAGAAAGAAATGGATAGAAAAGCAGAAACTAACTGTTCACTAATTAAGACCATGCTGAACCCTTTATTTGTAATGTTTTCCCTTGTTTGATGATACTGTTGGTGTTAATACTGTATGCTGGTAATCTATATAAGGGTTGACATAATGTTGCCCTATGTACTGGATGCGGCTCAAGTTTTCTGAAGTCGTGATCTTTCTATGGCCCTAGTTTTGTGCCCATTTTCCTGTTTGCTTTTGTTTGTTGAGTGTAAATATCTTCCCGAATCTGTTGATTATGCAGACACAGCTTTCTTGTCTATTGCTGATTCATTGACAGGGTACAAGGACGTTGAATGAGGATGATTGAGGTTGGCAAATTGTTAGCAAATTGAATGAACTTAGGCACTTGGACCTTTTAAGACCAAAGTCGAGATTGAGGCAGCAATGAAATTACAGGGGAGGTTCAAATTTGTATAAAGCTCAAGCTCTTCAACTTTAATTCAGTTGACAGTTGACTAATTCACACCTTCTACACTATATTCCACTACAAATGCAACTCCAAAAGGCCAAAGAAAAACAACAACCCAGATTTAAGCATTTACCAAAAAATAGGCAAAATGTTGCAAAGCTGGCCAACAGTTATTTTGATTTCAAGTCCGAAAACATAACAGAATGGTGCTTGGCACTCCCCTTGTCCATGGCAGGGTGGCAAGAAATCTTGGCTCAGGAAAAATCAAGACCAGAGGAAGTAAAAAAAGATTCTGAATCTCCTACTAAGAGTAATCGATCCAAGCATGTTTACAGTCTTCGTTCAAACACCTATAAAATTTTGTTGATGCTTCATCAGCAGATCGTGTTTGCTGTTCCCGGAAAGCAGCCTCTTTATGACCACAGATTGGGCATGTTTCTGCCACAGAAAAGTAGATCAAGGAAGAAGAGAAACAAAAGTCAGATTTGCAGTCAGGATTGATTTCAATAAAAGTTAGAAAACATTGCAAGCAGCAGCATCAACACAAAAACAACAAAATGAGTTCAAGAATAAGATGCGTGCTCTGCTCTGGCAGTCACATTCAAGCACCAATACCTGCATGTTCTTCTAAGTTGGAAATCGTAAGTTGTATGGACTAATTATTAGTTAATATGATACAGACAAGATGAACAAAGACTAACTACTGCCAATGTGTGAGAGAGAGCACACAAAAGAAACAGGTTTTTGCTCAGTTAAAACTTAAATCTAATCGAGTAGACTAGTTTGACAGAGCATCTTCTTAACATCAATTGCCAAGCTAACAAAAATGGATATTCCTCCATACCAGTTGGTTGACATTCTCTCTGAGAATACTCTGGACCATTGATTGTGTCAACACAAACCATAAAATTACTGATTTTTCGACCTGACCAGACTATTCTAACCGACCCTCATCCATTGTATCCTCACCTGCGCTTTCTCCTTTGTACAGAAGCATTTGTTCCAAAATATAACGTTTCTTCCTTTTCTTACCATTTACCAGCAAATCCTATCTCACATTTGATATATACAATAGTTCCGAAAAGGTATACTTAAAAAAGGCCGAGCATCAATTCACAAGGTAGACATAGCTTCAATTCACACATAAAAGGAGAATTATCAAATTCAGCAGAAGCACCAGGAAAAACAAAGAAATTGCTGGTTCTACAGACCACAGAAGAACCAATTAATAAGCTAGAACTAGTAAGACTCGGACAACTTAAATTTTAAATCAGTTGTAGTACTGCAGTAACCATGTCAATACTATTGCTGGGTTACTGATCTAAAAATAAACTTATGACAGCATATTGTTGGTCAGTTTTAACAAACATTTCAACTCTGAAAAGAATGCACTACTTTAACGCAAAGTAGGAGAAAGAATGAAATCCTCATGTGAATGTAAATTAAACAAACCTTCAGTTTTGGGTGCATTTGTAAAGTCATTCAGGTTAATTATGGGTTGGATCTCCTTCTTAACTAGAGCCTGCCTCCTCCTAATTTCACCCTGAACGCACAAAACAATAGAGCAACCAGTAAATAAACATTATGCATACCCTTCAACATAGCATAAAGAGATAATGCAATTCAGGCAACGTAAAAAGATCTATATCGTAGCTATACCCGTTTCTCCATGTATGCTACATAAGGACAAGTTGGACAGAAGAATCTAGCAGCATGCATATTCGGAAGCTCATACTGCAGCATGCCTCCACAATCCGGGCAGAATTCCATTTGCGAAAATCTCCCACCACAACTCTCCCTCCCTGCATAATGTTTGTTTAGATTCCGAGATGCCATTGATAGTAATACAACTCCCAACTACAATTCTACTAATCACATAAACATAAAATAAACTAACTAAAGAGTACACCAATTGCCAAATTGTGAATATGTTTAACAACAAAAACAGAGCAAAAGTTAAGCTAATTCCTAACTATGTATGTGAAGGTACCAATCATAAAAAGAACCAAATTTATTGGTGCCAATCATACCCAACAATAAAACAAACAGATATGACATATCAGCTATATGTTCTAAGCTCAAAGATTAAATCTTGCAGCTATGCACATCAGAAATTCATCAAAATAACAATCCACAAAAGCAGCATGAAATAAATTGAGGAATTTGGGTCGATCTTATCGAAAAGAATAAAAGGGTGCAGTATGTTTCTACATACTTTTCGATAGATTGAGGAATTCGGATCGAATTTGGCAGGGTTTTGCGTTAAACCCTAATCTCAGTCTCAGTCGGTTTTTTGTTAGGATTTTAGGCAAATAGCAGTAAATAAGTTTAGCCACCAATTTTTTTTTTTTTTTTTAGTAAATCTTTTATTTTTTCTTTTGTTTGGTAAAAGTCCCAAAAATAATGTCAACTCACACTCATAAACAATGAATTTTTCATATTTCATTTTAGAACATTTCCATTGAATTGAATCTAAGGGGGGTGTATTGTATATAGAATTAGTGGAACTTTTAAACAAATCTATGGAATTTAAAAGTCTGGGTGTATTCAATATAGACTTTTAACAGTCCATGAAAGTCTTGAGGTATTCAATTAAGATTTTTAAAGACTTCATGAATTCCACCAAAATCTAGGGGTATTCAATTAGGACTTTTAAAAATGAATAAAAGTACAGAGGTATTCAAAATATCATTCATACTTATGGAATTAGAAAATCATGGATAATCATGGACTTTGTAGTGTTAACTATACATACCAAACTCCAATAATTTTCCAGCCTCCAGACCAAAGATTTCAAAAAGTCTATCAAAGTTTCCTCTTCAAAAAAAAAAAAAAAAATTCTTCTCTCTACGCACGAAGAAGTTTGTCCTTCATCATCTCTCTTTCTTATGATATCAACCTTTTTTTGATACCCAACATGTTCATTGTAGTTGTTGAATGTGATTTTTATTTTTTTTTGTTTTTTTGTTTTCAATTGTGATACTTCGAACCCTAATAGCAATAAAAATGATTTATGAAACCCTAAAACTCAAATATTGTGGTCTAACCCTAAGACCTTGAACCATACTAAATTTTATCTTATTAATTAATTATTCTCATTAATTTGAATTTATATTATGGTTCAAAAAAAGGTTGAACAATTGAATTTCAATTGATTGATTATAGATCAAGACATTGACCAATATTGCTACAATATATGTTAATCGGCGAAAACAAAATTGATGAGAATAATTAACTATAAACATCAAGTGATCTATATTGTATATTTATGTTGTTGGGAGATTAGGAATAAGAACAAACTCGCTAGACAGACTAACAATCATTTATTTGAGTCAATTTCTATTAGAAGATACTGGAGCATTGAAGAGACAACAAGTTATTATTTTGTTTTGTGTTTGGGCTGCATTTGTTTTAATTTTTTTTGTTTTTTGTTTTTGTTTGTTTGTTTTTTTATTTTTTTTATTTTGTACATCCTAGGAAATCTGTAGAAGTCATTCATAATAAAGTATATAGATTTTCATGAATCAATAAAAGTCTGTTGCTAAAATCAATGGTTTTAAGAAATCCATAACAGTCTATCAACTTTTTAAAGAGTCTGTGACTTTTCAAAAAGTCTGTCATTTAAAAACAGTCTGCACAAATCCAAATACAATACACCCCCTAAGTACAAATATGAAGAATTACTTAACAAGAATAGTCAAAAGTCTTTAAAACGGACGATGACGTCAATCGTAATGATATAAAGCTCACACACATGATAACCACATTGTTTCAATATAATAAAAATATTTACTACTTAAGTAATTTCATCTTTAACTCCTGGTCATAACACGGTCTCAAGAAAAAAAAAATGGTATAAACTCATATCTCTGCTGACATCCTTAAACAAACTCAACAATGGCATCAACTGGATCACCCAACTTCTTCTTCTCTTTGCACAAATAGGAGGTTCACTCGAAACCAAGGTAAAATTACAGAGCACTCTAGGTTTGTTCTTACTACCTTGAGGGTAATCCCTATGCTTGCTTAAAGAAAGAGGAGTAAAATTGGGCCTCCTATCCCAACACCCAATTTCACGAAGCTAACACACTTATTTAGCCAACCGATATAAGCACCCTTCATGAACACTGAGTCCGAAGAAGAGGTTCTGCCTCACCACTGAATCAGACCACAAGACAATAGAGTTATAGAGTCGGAACCAAATAGGAAGTCTCTGACGAGAATTCCGATTCTATGTGACATTCTCCAAGTCAAATACATCATTGTATACTCCAATCAATACCTACAAATAAACTATAAATTCTCCAGACCCCATACACTACAACTAGGTCGTAAATCGAATTAAGGACCTCCCACTTTAATGCAACTTTCAAAACCTAAGAACCTCTAAGAGATGGAAAACATTTTCTAATTTGAAAATACTATCAAAATTATTGTATCTGTTCAAATATGATCAAAGGGTAGGAAGATTGAATTTGGGTTGACCTGTTATAAAATTTGAAATTTCTATTTCTGTTTTTCAATTATCTCGTAGGGCCCAACAGATTTTCTTGAGTTATCCAAGGTGGCGTCTCTCTGCATAATTGCTAATTGTTATTTGTCAAAACCCAAACTCCCCATAACCTCCCATAGTTTTGAAGAAGGTAAAATGCAACCTTTCTCCCTCACTCTGAAATTTCTTGTTTTCTACTAGTGAAATACAGTGTTTTTTATTAAGAAATAATGCTTTGTTCTTCTTCTTTTCAAAGTGTAGGTATTGACTAAACCCCAATCATCTTTCTTTATACATTTCTTCTAGTCCAGAATTGTCTTTCTTTCATTCAAGGATAATGATATTGACATAAAAACCATCAAATGCTATTGGTTTTCTTTTCTTTGTAACTTCCAGAATACTAGAATATTAACCTGTCATGATCAACTCCAATTTGTTAATATTATACTACACCAACTATGTGTTTCTTCAATTGGCTGAATGCTTTTCAGTATTGTGAACAAGATCTCTGGCTTGATTATAATTTTTCCTTTTTTTTCTATTTATGATTTTGTGCAGTATTGAAGTGATTGTATTGTCAAGCAGATTCTTCAATGGCTGATGGGGCTTGGCCAAGGCTATACAACTGCTACAAGTGCCAGAACCATATATGCTGTCATGATGATATTGTCTCTAAATTTTTTCAGGTGATGAACTCATTTGTGATTCATTTCTGCTTAAAAGTTTGGTCTGGTGTGTAACTAATTAATAATCAAGAACATGATATGAAATGTTCAGAATGTTTTGCATATGAATCTTGATGTGCATATAGACGTGCACTGCCTGGAAGCGATCCATGTGGTATATGCTTTGCCTTATGTAAAGGGTTATATTAGAAGAGATCGAACGCTAATCAATCATATTCTTAATTTGGATGACTATGTGCTTTGTTTTGTTAGGCTGAAAGTGGCAGAGCCTTTCTGTTCTCTCATGCAATAAATGTGGTTCAAGGGCCTAAAGAGGACCGGCGACTCATCACCGGTCTCCACACAGTTGCTGATGTACACTGCAGCGATTGCGGGGAGGTGTTGGGTTGGAAATATGTAAAAGCTTACGAACAGTCGCAGAAGTACAAAGAAGGGAAATTTGTGATTGCAAAGTTCAAGATTGTCAAGGCAAACTGGTAGCAAGGAGCAGTTGGTTTTGTGGAATTCACTTTGTTTCATTGTTCATACATTATTCCATTCATCATGTACAAAGAAGTCCTTTTCAATTGATTAATTATATGCTTTTGTGAGTAAATAATCATATCCCCAGTTCGATATTTGTGCTTGAGCTGGAATATTCTCTCTTTCACCTAAACTTAAGATAGTTGGTTAGATGGAATTGTTGAATGGGGTCATGATTCACAATTGGGAAACATGACATACCAAATGAATGACGATGGAACAGTACCCTATGTTTTAGGGATTGTTAACCTTATCTTGCTAAGGACATGATGTGTGATAGGAAGGAAGAAAGCTAGATGTTGCCTCACCAATGGTGTGGATTAAAGGTGTGAACTACTGGTCCTTGTGGTACTTCTGTGGAGAATCTGAACTATGTCTATACCTTTTGCTTTATACCTCTTGTGATGTCTACTTTTCATTCGATGCAGTACATTTCCGAAGAAGATAAGCCTTCGGAGGCATAGAAACAGTGGCGAAGTTCTGAGGAAGTACTGGGATAAATATTGTGATGAGGCTGAGACATATATAATGGGCATAATGCCTCACATAAGAAGAAAATGAAGGTATAAGCAAAAGAAAAGAAACCGAAAGGTACTGAACCAATAAGGAAGTGTCAGGTTGTTCTACACAAGCTAGGCAAAGGTCCTCTTCATATTAGACTTTAGAACATCTGGTAGAGATGATACCACTAAACTTGCTTGTTTGCCACACAAGCTAAAGAAGAAGAAACTCGTGGTTTCTGGTTGTGCTGTTCCAGAATCCAGATTGCCCCAAAAATAAACCGTGACACTAAATACATTGTTCTTGCTTACTTTGTGGAGAAGAAATTGATGAGTGGTACTCTGGTTTCCCCTCACGAAAACGAGATTGGAGTTGCTTCTGAAACGCAGGAGGATGTGATTTAACACTTGCTTGCTTTCTTGAGTTTATTCGAAACAAATCAAAGAAGAGCTGAAGAGATGACATCAATCTATGTACATTGATTTAGAACGCCATAAGGGATACACAACTTTGGAATATTAAAAATCAGAATATTGGCTGGTAGGATTATTGGGGGATTTGGGGCTGTTTTCTTCATGCAGGCGACTCATTTTCATTCTTGGGGAACTTGGCACCAAATCTGTTCATCCGTGACAGATTTGGGGATTAATCATGCGTATGTGTGGGGGCTCTCGAGTTAAAAGACGTGCTAACTTTTAACTGTAACTGCTCGCCACCCAAAATACTATGTGACAAATCGGCCTCATTGAGTTTTACTTTCTCATAAATAGACGTTAAGTGTGGTCCTAACATGTGTCTTGTTCCGTCAGTTGAATGATGGATATGATATTTGTGCCTTTGTGAATACAGATATCGGAAGGAATATACATTTATGTATGAAATGATCTTTTGACAGATAGTTTGACATGCTATGACGTTACCTGCGAGATCGGAATCTAGACCTTTAATCAGATGAAGTTAGGGTTAAATGCTTAATTTGGATTCACAGTCTAGCTGTAAACACAGAGCATTTTCCTCTGCCTCGTTTAGGGATCATCCCATTTGGGGTTTAAAAAACACGAGTAGTGCTAACGACTTGTCCATGAAGGTGACAAGAAAATTTGGAAGTTTCATGAATGTTGCATCACTCATAAAATAGAAGGATGGTGCATTATTTCTTGATGAGGACAAGAAGCTTGGCCTACCTCTTTTTCTCAATCCAGTCTTTACTACTTACCAGCTACTCCTTTCTAAGAAGTCCTTTCTTATTAACCTTTTCCTCTTTCCAAGGCACCGATATGTTATTGTCTGGTTGGTTGGGATCGGAGCTTAAGAGTTAAAGAAGATGGTGTCGGTTCTGGATTGATGATTAAAGCAAATATGATTATTCACTGTAGTGTATTGGAGTAGTTGTGGAAATAAAATATCCTCTAATTTCATACCAACTCTACATAAACTCTTTAGTCTCTACCACAACCTAACAAACATTGCTAGCTCAGCATGTAAGCTTATGTCGGAAATAGTCTGAAGTTTTTGAGTTTCGTAATTGTCTAACATAGTATCAGAGCTAGAGTTTTGTGTGCAAGATGCTGGTTAACATGCTAATCTCCTACCTGTCACAGACGTTTATCATAACACTGGCCTACAGGTGTAGGATTTCTGCTAAGAGTCCCCAAAGTATTGATTATCAGTGAAAAGAAAATAGTGGACGGCAGATATTATCATCCTTGACAGAGCAACAAGATACAAGAATCCAAAAAGAAATTGATAAAAGAGACACAGTAAGGAAGCTTCATAGAAGCCAAACTCCAAGACAATATAAGCTATTCTCTCAATCTTGATAGAGGACGTTTAGCCCACCAATAAGAACTTTCCTGGAAACCGTTAATATTGGACTAAAAAAGAAAAATAATCCCAAAAAAGAAGAAAATAAATCAATGTCAGATGGTGACATTGACAATTTTTGGCCCTCCACATAAGTTGTTCCTTGATGTATCAACCGTCCATTTGATGTTCAAATTTCACTATCAGATGGTTTGGCATGTATTCCATGATTCCATGATGTGTGGATTCCATAAGAACTAAACAAATGGATGGCCAAGATTGAAAGAAAATCATGCCCAATTAGTGGCACTAAGTTTCACAAAGCAATGATCGATTATTCATATTGATCACTTAGCTTAGCTCTCTAGCTCTTAAACAAAGCAAAGAAACTGTCCAATGTCTATAAAGGCCTAGCTAAGCATTGTATATATATAGAGGACATTCTTATTGGTTCTTCAAGTCTTTCTGATATTGGTTGCTGTATATTGGTTGCTGTTTCATATTTTTTCCAGTATCAATATGGGGAGCAATGGAACAACTGAATACCAGGACTTGTTACCAGTGATGGCAGAGAAGCTGGATGTGGAGACCTTTGTGTCCGAGCTATGTGGAGGTTTTCGACTTCTGGCAGACCCCGAAAGCGGGCTGATCACCTCGGAGAGCCTGAAGAAGAATTCTGCGCTTCTCGGAATGGAGGGGATGAGCAAAGAGGATGCTGAGGGCATGGTTAGGGAAGGTGATCTTGATGGAGACGGCGTGCTGAATGAGACGGAGTTCTGTATTCTCATGGTGAGGCTGAGTCCAGGAATGATGGAAGATGCAGAGACTTGGCTTGAGAAAGCTCTTGAACAAGAGCTAAAGAAATCCTGATCATATGATGATCAACATGAGTCTTCATGATGATCAAAATGAGTCTTCGATGGTATGTAAAGGTCAATGTGTTTTTACAACTTGGTAAGGCTGTAAGCTACTGTTCAATAATGTTGTTAAAGTTGTTGATTGGAGAATTTGTTACCTCGCAGATGAGAACTTCCTCAGATAATGCCTTTTTTTAGTGACAAGAAAGAAGTAGTAATACATGATGATGGATCCCATTTGATACAATCAATGATAGAAGTCCTTGTGTCACATAGTAGAAAATAAGTTGTGATTCCATGGCAAGTATATAGGAGGAGCCATGTTGAACCTAAAGGGCTGCAGACATATTCCAAAAGCTAGGATTGTTTGCCACATATCATGGTTTTGTCCCATACATGATTTCATCGACTTAGAAAATAACCAGCTTTGATTCTAAATACATAAGCTTTGATTCTAAATACATAACCGGCTTTGATTCTAAATACAATAGCGAATAAAATGCCTCCATTCATACGTCCTTTATTGGTATGTAGACCTCCTCTCATATAAATTAAAAAATAAATAAACTTGTGTAAGCAAAACAAAACGTGTCTCTCCAACTCTTCTAGTTTTCCATGTTTTCTAACTTTTAGTCCTCAATTTCTTAAACCTCTCCAATGGTCGTGCACTTGTGCTGCATCAGGTATCTGGTTGAATGAAAAAGTTCCTCTTCAATTTGGTTGTATATATATGCAGACATGTATGGTAAATTTATCTGTTTTGTCCTTAATCAATCAGGTTCATACTAAATTTCTCCTCTACTAGGTAAATGGACTTCCATCAGTTTGTATCATTCCTCGATGACTTTCGACCACCAACAAGTCTACAAATTAATTAAACTCAACCCCATTGTTTCCCCTTTATATATATATATATATATATATATATATAGTCCGGTTCTGAAGAGAACGTCCGCACTTCGCTAAAGTGTGGACGTCGACGCAGTTGAGGAGTTCCAGGCTGCGACAGCGGAGCGCGGCTTGTAGGAGGGAGGCCGGAGGCATTCCGGACGGTTCTGGGCAGCGTTCGAGGTCGGAGGAGGTCGGGGTTGCAGGTTCTGGGCAGCAACCTGACCTGCAACTGCAGGTTTTCTACAGTAAGCTGCAACCCCGTCGCCGGCGACTCCACTAACTGCAGACCGCTCCGTCCGACCCCTGTCGTCCGTCCGCCAAGCCCCGCCTCTCCGTCAAACCCCGAGCCGAGCTTCAGAGGCGACGTCCGCACTTTAGCAACAGTGCGGACGTCCTCTTCAGAACATTTTCGTATATATATGTGTGTGTGTGTGTGTGTGTGTGTGTGTGTCCTTCGTTCCATCAATGAGCAACATCTAAATTGATCCAATTGAAAGAACAGTTTGTCAAATGGATTGTCAACGAAGAGGACGACTAATGTTGCTAGAGAATGGCACATGGTGTGGAGTTGTAAAAGTTCGAAGAATAGGAGGTCTAGCTAGAAAAATAATGGGCAAAATGGGAAGTTTAGTGGTACAAAGTATGGTGAGATCGAGGTCCAAATACCATTACATGAGGTTTGAATAGAACTACTGTAGCGAATATCTACAAATAAAACAGAATTTAAACATGTCCAAATTGATCCAAGAGCAAATGGTCCTCTCTCAAAACCTTGGTCATGTTTGGTTCGCGGAAAGGAAGCATCAGGAACCTTTCCTGCGTTTGGGATGCAAAAAGAAAGGAAATCGTTTCCTGAAGGAAGGGAAAATAAGAGGGAAAGTGGTTCCTTCCAAATCTCAAAGGAATCACTTTCCCCCCTTCTTTCCTTGTATTTATTACTCATAACATATTATTTTATTATATTACTAGCTCTTTAACATGTGCTCCGCACATGTCAATTCACTTTTAATTTTATTTTATTTTTTAAATTAAAAAAGTTACAACAATTTCTCTTATAATTTTAGGAAAGCTTCTCATTTTTTCATGAGACGTATTGCAATTTTTTTCAAATATAATATACTATATTGACTATTTTATCCTCATATAGAAATAATTTATTTATTAATATTTATATTATGTGAGGGCATATATGGTACTTCAAAAATTTAACCATTCACTCAAGAATTGGCTTAATTATATAAGATTTACAAACTTTTTAACAACTTTCCTTACGTTACCAAACATCGGAATAAAAAGTTGTTGGAAAATTTCATTTCTCTTCTCATGGAAAAGACAAAGGAATTATTTTCCTTTCCGTTAACCAAACGATGCCTAAAGGCAAGCACTTTCCCTTTAGTAGAAGGGTTGACATGAAGGGGCAAGTGCTTTTTTTTTTTTTTTTTGGAGTAAGTGAAAATTTTTATTCACACACGCTTACTTTCTTAATACACACCCATTACATTTTATGAAGTCCTATTTTACCCCTTTCATTTCTTCCTCACTCTCCCCCATTACAGCCCTAGCCTTCTCTCTTTCTCTCCGCCCTTGCTTATTATGTTTATGGCACGTTTACTTACTTTGAATGGAAAATAATCATGAATCGGAGACAAGTGGAATAGGAGAAGAAAGGAATCGGTATTGATTCCGGAGGAATGATTCCTAAACCCATCTCCCCCCTTCGTAATCGAATTCCTGAGTATTCAGGAATCGATTCCTGATAAGGAGGTGGGACCTACATCCATTCCGATTCCTTCATGTGTTAGTAAACGCAGGAATTGAAAAATCATTATTTGCAAAAAGGGAGGTTGGGAGCCCCTCTCTTTCTATTTATTTGGTTTGTTAGACCCGGTGAGCAAGAATGCCCATTGGATTTCTCTCCATCCTACAACAAGCCGCCTTCCTATCGTTGCATCCATTCTTGTCGTCTAGTTGATCAGAGATGAATATTTTTTTTCTTTTCTTTTTTCTTGAAGGGAAGAAGGGGTGAAATAGGATTTTAAATTTTCACAAAAAATTGGGGTGTGTGAAACAAATAGAGATGTGCAAATATAATTCTCAAATCGTGGCCGAGTGAGTTATCATTCTGGAGCTGAGAGTAACTTGGATATGGCCCCTCCCCAAAAGATGTTTTTCACAAATTGGGGTTCGAACCAGAGACCTATTACCAAGAAAATTCCTACAGCGTCCGCCCCACTTTCAGCCTAACATGCTTTTACTAGACCGACCCAATGGGGGCAAGTGTTTCACAACACCAAAATTCTGGTTTCTGCCATTTGCACATGGTGGAAGAACTGCTCAGAATGCAACTAGGTTTCCTCGTGTCACCCATTCTTGGAAGAGTATGATATGACCAATTAACTAATCTTCTGAGCAAAATACTAATTTGTGAGGTGGCCATAAAAGAAATTAAAGGAAAATACTAGCCAAACCATTATATATATTTATTTAAACAGTAGAGCTGAGGTACTAATGTGATAATACCGGCAAACTTAGAAATCAAAGGAATCCATTAGGCATATAATTAACATACATCGAGAAGAACCTCGAGTACTATCATAACATTCTCTTTCTACCTAAAGCTATTACTAAAACCACCAGAGTAACATCTTGAGCCCACTACTGCAACTGAATCAGTCCGGCTTCATGTTCTTGACCTTCGAATAGGGGAGCGACTGTAAGTAAAAGATGGATCAGGCAATGATATGGATGTGACCCAAAACAGCTCGAAAGCAAATTGAACAAAAGAGACGGTAAATCTGGATACCTACCTGCGGTATCTGCCATATTCCGGACTCACATTTCTTCCATAATCAGGACTCCTGCGCCTGTCATACACTGGACCATTGTACCTACCATAAGCTGGGCTGCGGGCACGACCATAATCAGGACTTGGACGCCTGCGATACACAGGACTTGGTGACCTCCTATAAGGACTATCCACATGCCTTCCATAACCGCCTCTTCTAGGACTATCATAACGTCGCTCACCTCTCTCATCATCATCTCTCAGAGCATACTCAACAGAAACCACTCGGTCTAGTATCTTGCTACAAGAATGATAAAACTTAGCTTCAGTTTGCCAGCCTTTTAGTCAAGAGGGTTAACCAAGTAAGAAAACTAACAAATTACTTACCTCAAGTGCGTAGCCTGAAGGGCTTTGGTAGCTTCTTCCTGAGTGTCAAACTGCACAAATGCAAAGTTCCGCCGAATTCTGACATTAAGAACCTTCCCATAGGGGTCAAAGTGTCTTTCAATATCCGAAACCCGGGTGCGAAGGGGATCAAAGTTGATGACAAACAAGGTTTTTGTGGGCCTCTGGTTTGCCACAGATTTAGACCCATCAAGATGATGACCACGTTCACGACCACGTTCACCCTGATGAGATTAAGTTGTTTTCGATTAGAACAGATAGAATGATGTTTAGAGAAGCTCAGTAAATTAAGAAAAAAGAACGAACAAACAGACAACAATCCAAATAAAGAACCTGAAAAAGACCATTGAAAAACAGAAAAGGAAAAAACATTATACCCTAGCCCATTCCACAGATAATCTGCGCCTGTCATAACCAAATGGCCTGTCATCAAGGTGATGGATAGCATCTTCAGCATCCCGATCATTATCAAGATACACAAAAGCAAAACCTGAAACAGAGGGGAGAAAAATCAGGAGCAGAAAAGTGCAAGAGAATCACTGGCATATAACCCACTTAGCAGAGACATCAGCCTCAAATATCTTTGCCCTGGCACAAACTAAAGTAAATACAACACCTGCTAGTGAGGGGCTGATGCACATAAGACTGTTGAGGCATTGCATGATGAACTAAATGATGATGGTTGCATAATAAATGTTTAAATCCAAAGGTTCAAGTCTGAGAAGTCATTGCTAAGCATGATTCGCCATTCAGAGAGCACGGTTTCAGTAATGGAAGACAAGGCATGACAGAAAGCAAAGTTCCCCCTATTATCAGTGATTGAAGGCATGTTCAATAATCTCCTAGAACAGTGGTGAACTGGTGAAAAGCATGGCATGACAAATGACTGATCCAACTATGACCATTCTTGTCAAATGGCAACTTTAAGCGATGATGGAGTGTGTGAGTGACGGATGAGCGAGTGAAGAAAATGCAGGATGTTGCTATCTGATTGATCCAACTATGACCATTCTTGTCAAATGGCAACTTTAAGCGATGGAGGAGTGGGTGAGTGACGGATGAGCGAGTGAAGAAAATGCAGGATGTTGCTATCTGAGAATGTAGTGGTACAGAACCAGGCAACCAGGAAGGTTTCCTTTCCAAATTAAAATTTTGGCAGTGATGTTGGCGAGCCCAGATAGAAGCTCAGTTCATTTTCCCTTAGTAAACAAGTTCCTGCGTCAAAAGAAACACTTAAAAAGCCAGAGATTTTCTCCAATGAAATTGAAACTCGTGGCCGCCACTTCCCTTTCATCCAGGAAAAGGGGCCATGGGATATACAAGCTACTTACTACAGTAGCCATATATCCATAGCCAGCCAACTGGAGTTTATACCAACACGCTTACTTTTAACAAACAAAAAAATCAAAAGATTTGGTACAATTGTTCCAGCTAGGAGCACTGGCAACTGAAATTAGCGCCCTTAGCAAACTGAAACAAGCTAAGCATTCATCTTTATAACTTGATTCAATATCAGGCCAATAAAAATGCAGGAATCAAAACCAAACCAAGCAGACTAGTCCTACCATAATGTAAATTTTCCCCAGAAATTTACACATAATAGAACAGTACTTTCATATCCCAGCTCAGAAAAAAAAAAAAAAAAAAAAAAATCAAATAATCAAGCCCAACCCAAAAAAGAACAGAACTTTTTACTGGACAGATAGAAATAAATCATACCAGTTTTCATGTCCACACGATCAACCTTCCCGAACTTGGAGAACAGCCGCTCCAAATCCGATTGCCGAGTATCGTTCTCAAAGTTGCCGACGAAAATCGCCCTCATTCTGGAGGCTACACGTTACCGCCAAAATTACAGAATACCCTACGAAACCCAAATTACAAATTACATAAAGAACCAGAAAAAACAATGGAACACAGAGTGCTGTGCTCAATTCTCAGGAAAATCGGAGGAAAGGAGACAACTTTGGGGTGGAAGCAGAGAGGAACAGTAATTAATTGATAGAAAAATTAAGATAATTCAGTAATACCTGAAAGGCCGAAACAGAGAGAGGAAGAGAAACCCTAGAATAGAGAAAGGTAAAGTTGGGGACTTTATATATCCAAACGAAGCCTAATTCGGCAGGGATAAACCTAATTGGGCTGTTAGGAGGACAGGGCTTTAGATATGAGAACCATTTGACCCACTAAAACTATGAGAGCCCGTCTAATGAGAATTAGTTGAGGATTTTTGTGTTTGATTCACTTTTCAATCATATTTCCACAAATCAACTGTTAGATATTTAGATATTTATGTGTAGATCATTCATGCAATCCTTCAACTAAATTGAAAATCGTTAAGGCATTCATAATAGTGATTTATCAATTATGAACATGAACGAATCATGTTTGATAGATTTGGTTCTTCCATTGTTTAGTCTAGTTTGGTACCTTAAAGATTATCAATCTTTTTAGAAGTGATCTACTCATGCATACATAAACATCTAACGGTTGATTTTCCGTAATGTAATTTAAAAGCGGGTCTCTTAAATCGTTGATTAGAAAGTCTTCAACTAGTCCTCATTATAGTGGTCCTCGTTAGAAGGACTCCCCTAAAACTATTAGTCAAATCAATTTTGTTTTTTTTTTTTTCCTTTTTTCTGCTAATCTTCAAACGATGAACAGATGATCAAGAATTTTGTAGTCGCCCGTTTTTGAATTAAAATTTCTTTTAAGAGCCCAAGACCTGTCATTCCGAGAGCTGTAATCCAAATCTCTTCAAATTTTGTCTAATTCTAAATACAAAATAATAAAAAATGTATAATGAGGGAATACTAACTTCCCAACAAAATGTTTGTCAACAAAGGTCATTTTACATTTTTGTTTTTAATTTTTCTTTAATTTAATCTAAATTGAAACGCATCACTTATGTTGGTTAAAGTGTTGTGTAATTGGATTTTATTGGTACATTACATCTTTGTTTACACTCCTTCAAAGAGACTTGTGAAGTTAACTTTTAACTATAGAATAAATAAAAGAGTTATGGCATTATGATTCTTCAAGTTCACTAACATATGTCTTTTTTTTTTTTCTTTTTTTTTTTACTAGAATAAGAGATTTCATTAATCCCATAACGGGTTTAGTTCGAATGTTATGGTTACCATCATAAGTGAGACTGTGAGAGAGACAATATGTCTACTAACAGACTTTTTTTTTAATTTTTTTTTTTATAAGAGTGTGTAAACAGACGTTGGGTATGATTACTTCAAAAATGATCACTGACTGGTTGGTATTTTATAATCCCAATCATTTTATAATTCCTCACCTTGCTATGAACAAACACAAGCAAAAGAACAATATCGACGTGCTAACTACCCCTAGGACCAAGCTAAATCGATCACAATCCACGCCCATGTCATTGACTAAAACAATTTCACTGTCTAGGGTTTCTTAATGGATAGAAAAGATAAACCCTAGTTTAAGGAGATAGTGGTGCAGGTATCAGATGAAGTACTTTCCTAGAACTTGGCTTTCCAATAAACAATTGCTATTTGCTAATGATATGATTAAACACACACGCGTTCTCCCAAGTCCCACCAGCTAAAGTGATGGTTTATCATCACACATGGTCGATCTTGACTCTTAACAGCCTAGCATCCCTCTGTCCCCAAACAATTTCACTGTCTAGGGTTTTGTTAATCTCCTGTCACCTGTTAGTGGGCACCAATGAAACTTTAACAATGATATGCATTTTTTTTACTAAACAACAACGACCTTTATAATTGAACTTATGATTTTTCATTTACGAATGTGAGACTTATGTTACTAGATTAAATGATTGTGGTCATATAATTTTATACATGTTTATCATACTTGTTTGTATTTATGAGAGAACTTTTTGTTGAGTTGTTAATGTCTTCACGATTGACTGTTGTGAATTTGGGAGCTTCCGAGCTGATCATGACCATAGTTTATCGACTGTATCAATTACTAAGAAAAGAAGATGAACTATGTACGTTTAGGAGGCGGTGATGGAAAATTGAACATCTTTGCCATGCATTGCAATCAATATAAAGTTGTTCGGACAATCACAAGAGGCAAACTAGCTTGAATTATCACGGTGAGCATAAACCTAAAAGACTTTTTGTTAATATTATTGACATGTTTACTCAGAATGTTATGATGGCATGTTTTAAGCATATAATCAAAGGGAAATGATGGAAAAGGTCACATTAGAGTGTGAAATGATAAAAATGTCACATAGTTTCTCACTTGATAAAAAAGTCCACTATAAATTATTAGTAATATTAATTTAGTCCTTATTAATAATGAGATAATGTTAAAAAAGGTCAATTTTTAATTTGTCTGATGTCCATTCTGCCCTTAAACCCAAATACACGTTTATAACTCTACGTTCAAAAATTTTAGGTCTCAAATCTTTTCTCCATTTGATCAGAAATCCCAAAACAGAGACCCGATTAGAAACCCGGTAGAAGATGAAGATGAGCGTAGTCGAGGCTATCTGCAACAAGTACGACCGATACGACATCGATAAGAAGAAGGACTCTAACGTCTCCGGCGACTATGTCTTCGCTCGCCTCGATCTACTCCACCGTCGAGTCCGACATTGAAGCTGTTCTTCAGGTTCAGTCTCTTTCTCGAGAGATTCTCTAATTTGATCTCTGTTTGGTTTCTGGAAAAGCTTGTGAAGTTGAAACGTGATAATGTAATATCTGGACATAGGTGAATGAAATTGACTAGAATTTTAGTTATTATTTGGTCCTATTTTTCAAATTGAGACTGAAATTTGAGTAATTTTGAGTAGCGACAGAGAGAAATGAGGAGCGAAAAGGTTCCCAATCCTAACTACCACCTCTCTCAAGATCTAATGCTTTCTTTGATTCAGTTTTTGCTTTATTCTGTTTGCGAAATGAAATTTTTGGATTGCTGTGTTTTTTTTGTCTGGTTTTGCTTAATTGTTCGTCTTAGATGTGTTTAGCTCAGGTTCTTGATTCTCAAATCATGAAGAATTTGATTTATAGGTTTTCTTTGATTGTAACCCTAACTTCAATTCTGAAATTTCATCTAAGAGCAGGAGACTCCGCTTCGAGCTGCTGTTAATTATGGCGAAGGTAGTATAGTAATAACTCTTTTCTTAAACTATTTCTAATGATTTCTGCTTTTCAATGTGCAATTTTGGTCAATGATTCATTAGGTTCAGTTTGTTCAATTTGTTGTTACAGTTGTGTTCTTAGCTCAGATAGTTGATTTTTGGTCATACTGTGCTTGATTCATAGTTTGGACTTCGTTTTTTATTGCTTTACTTCTCATCAAGCTTCAGATAGATCTATGAGTTTGTGAAGTTTATAGTCTCTGTTCAGATCTGGTAGTTAGCTCACTAGGAATTGCTGGCTTTAGTAGCCAGCTTTTGAATAGTAGATGTACTCTGGGAGGTTTTGATTGTTATAAAAAGTGATTGATGAGTTCATGTGATCTGATCTGATTGCAGCTTCCGAGTGTTGAGATTAATCCACAATTCATAACATTTACGCATGTTACTATGGAGTCCAATAAGTACACATGTGTTCGGGAAACAATGCCGTAGAATAGTATTGTGATTATTGATATGAGTGTGCCGAATCAACGCCGACTCTGCACTTATGAATCCAAACTCCTAAATCCTTGCTTTGAAAGGTAGGTTTTAACTTATGACTTCGTATTGACATTGATAACTGGTCATGCTTAGCCTTTTGGTATTGATCTTAATATGCTTCTGCTTCAACTTGTTGGACCTCGGTTTACTTAATTATGAGTGCATGACTTGTAGTTGTAATTCAACTTTCTATTACAAGTGTTACATTTAGTGGAACCATCAGCAACTATTATATGCAGTTTAAGTGTTAGCATTATTTAAATTTCTGGTTTGTTCTTGCATCTAATCATTTTACATCAAATGAGTTTTGATGCGGTCAGTAGAATATACACACAGTAATTTACAAATTACAATGTTTTACATTGCCATTGTCTTTGATAAGGAATGCACCTGAAGTGCTTCGAAGTTTTATTTTCTCTAGTTGGAGTATGTTTCGGATTTCCATATTGTTTTAGTTTTCTTGAGCTAGCTAGTCCTATTAGAACAAGCAATCGACTTGGTTCAAATGTGTACAAAATCATTTAAAAACCCCATTACTAGTGGCAGCAGGAAACTCATATTCGAAACAAAATTTAAGGTCGAAAAAATGTGAATTGCAGTAACCAATTGCCTATGCATGCTTGTAAGTTTTAGATAGATTATGCAATGTACCTCTTGCATTATGTTAGCTTTGTCTTTAATGATGCTAGTGATAAGTTATGCCTCAACCAGTTCATACATTACTGCATAGTCACGTGATAGAAGTGTTGTTCCAATTATCAAATGATGATGATGATCTTGATATATTCTCAAGTCTGATGCATGCTGCTTATTCTTTTTCAGGGATCCACTGAATGTCAAAATATTCCTCAAAATGCATAGGTCTGATTATGCTAAAAGATGGCTGAAGGAAATGCAAAAGATTGATAAGGACCACACCTTAACTCAACTTGAAACAGCATGGCAAAATCTGGCTGTGGTAATTCATGAATTTTGTTCTCCCTTTATAGTTCTCTTACAGAGAAGTTATAGTCCATACTTCTAATTACACTTTCATTGTATTCAGGGTGGTTCTAAGTTACAGGAGGCATATCTCATCTTCCAAGATTTCTCTGAGAAGTCTCAGGTTACAAGCTTGATTTTGAATGGAAAGGGAAACACTGCTTCTTGAACCATGGAACAAGGCAAGTCTCATTAATTAGTTGTAGCTTAGTTAGAGATTTTGAAATGTCTACAGGTAGTAGTCAATTTGGACAAATGTAATATAATTTGCACTATACATAAGTACATGATTACAGTCTTATGGCTGAACTCAATCTGATTGGATAGATACACACTAGTATGTTGATTTGTGAGTTCAAATATTGCTGTGTGCATTATTATGGATTTAGTAATGCTCCAAATATATGAACATCCTGCTTTTCAACTAGAAAATGGCACTTAATATGCACATGTTTTCAATATTTGAGTAATATGGAGTCATTTTGTGTTTCTCACAGGATGCAGAGGATCCAGAAACTCTAGCCAACCTGGTCGTATGCTATCTTCACCTTGGAAAACCACCTTCTCGTTTTGTCAGGTAAAGTTTGTTGGTAGTCATAATTATGGGGAATATCTTCACTCGGGGTATTATAATTCAGGTGTTAGCTACTGTATAACATAATAGTTAATGATTCTACTCACTGCTTTTCAGCCAATCAAGACTTGCACATCCAGACCACGTCCTCGTCAAAGGTGCCTCAGCTGTAGAAGAGAGCTTTGACAGAGCTCTTCAATCAGTTGCTTGAAATCTGAGAGATTGATTTCAGATGAGCTAATTAATGCTATTGTATACTCCTCACACCTTTTGTGACGGCTCTTCTTTTGATTTTGTAAGCTAAGAAATTAAGAATATATAAAATTTAAATGAAAATGTGTATTTGGTGACTGTTTACATGATTAGTGACTTGGTCAGTGACATATTCATGATCATGACATGGCCAGTAACTTGGCCAATGACTTGAGGTTAACGGTGATCAGTGACATGTTCATGACTGTGACATGGCCAGTGACATAGCC
Organism: Rosa rugosa; assembly: GCF_958449725.1. Classification (NCBI taxonomy): domain Eukaryota; kingdom Viridiplantae; phylum Streptophyta; class Magnoliopsida; order Rosales; family Rosaceae; genus Rosa; species Rosa rugosa. Next base: position 40,292,191 of record NC_084825.1, read on the forward strand.
AGCGACTTGAGGTTAACAATGACTTGACCAGTGACTTGGTCAGTGACATGTGTATAACCTTACAAACTGTAACCTGACCAGTAACTTGGCCAATAACATAACCAGTGCCTTGAGGTTAACAGTGACCTGACCAATAACCTTACAAACTAAGGACCTGGCCTAGCCAATGACATGTGTATAACAGTGACTTGACAGTGACTTGGTCAATGACTTGACAGTGACTTGGTCAGTTACTTAAGGTTAACAGTGACTTGACAGTGACTTGGTCAATGACTTGACAGTGACATGGTCAGTTACTTGGTCAGTGACATGGTCAGTTACTTAAGGTTAACAGTGACTTGACAGTGACATGGTCAGTAACTTGGTCAGTGACATGGATATAACAGTGTGTTAACCTCATGTCACAGATTATGTAACTGATCATGTAACTTACGATGTATGTAACTAAACATGTAACTGACCATGTCACTTACTTAGTGACTTGGCTACTGACCAATAACATGGTCAGTGACATGTTCATGATTGTGACATAGCTAGTGACTTGAGGTTAGCAATTACTCGACCAGTGACCTGGATATAATAGTGATTTGAAAATTCCAAAATATGTCAGTGACTTGGTCAATGACATGTGTATAACAGTGACATGCAATGTGATTTGGCCAGTGACAGGGATATAATAGTGACTTTTGAAATCGATTTTTCTAAAGATTAAAAAAACTATCCAGATTAATAATGTTATCAATTTCAATATTAAAACAAAAGTTTCAGTCTTCATAAAATGAAAATTGGAATAAAAGAACAAAACTATATATTTGTTCAATGATTTTTTGAAACTGTACTATATTACAAGAGGATATACAGTAATCCAGTTAGAATAAAGCAGCTATCAAACATGCTATGAATGAGAAGATGATCAAGAGGCTAGGAGAACATGTTATATCTAGCCTTATACACCATGTAGCTGCAGATATGTCTGAGCATTGATCTTGAATCTCAATTACACAAGCAACCTACTCCATTTTCTTTTCTCAACTGCAGTCCAACCACTCGATTCTGGCGTGTTAACGGTGCTATAGTAACCTGCCATTGCATTTGTGTAAACAGTAAGCCACAGCGAACCAACAAGCAAATGTTTAGGTAGAAAGTACACCAAATCATACATATAACTATGTATGAGCAGAATTGAAACTAAATTTCAGATCAACATCAAAATATGCCAATCTGCATTTCTAAATTCCAGATCTACCTAAAATCACAGAGAGTAAGCATGGAAAAAATCAAATCATAATTCAGCATCAAAAGTCAATACTAATTCACAGCACAAGTCAAAACCATATGCACATTCCACATTATAAATGGAGTTTCAAGAGCTATGCTTAGATACAAACGAACCGTGTTGGAAAACCATGACAACTAATCAAAAACCTTAATGACACTAATCATCAGACTTCTCATTATTTTCAAAACACCAAGAGCTTCTCATATCATCTACAAATTCAATTGACTACATTGAAGGATTTGTTATAATTAACAGAACAGGTCTTCTTAATAACTGGAGGTCTTCCTTCAATCCTAAAGATCCAATTCAAGCAAGCCAATTTAACTCAGAGGGAAAAACACTTTACTACATAGAAATAGTATTTGGCCATAACCCAAAAGAAACTGATGTCATGGATCAGGTGAGACACTCCAAGTGAAAAATATATATATATTATGTACATATATTATCCCTCTTATCTTCCGATGATACAAGATGATATTCAATTACTAAAGTACTTATTCAAGTATTTGAGGATCCAGTAAAGCTACACACATAATTGATGATTCAAATGAATATAACTGATATTGAATATAGCAATGCGAAGCAGGTTCCTCGTCTAACATTCACAGCAAACACTATAGTATTCAGACTCCAAATTCACAAAACTGTTGCCAATTTCCTCATCGCAGTCCTACAAAACTTAACTCCTAACATATGATACTATGATAGTAATTAGTGATCAGAAATTCACAGAGACTGAAAATCGATTTGTGCATCGCAACTGAAATGCCAAAAAATCCTAACAAATTAAAGCAACACCAAAGTAAATAAAAAGTAAAATGCAACTTCATCCCTTCAAAACGAAAAAAACTAACTCTTTCGAAATGATCCATACGATCATCTCTACTAACATGAAAATTAGTGATCGGAAACTCGATTGTGTAAGTTTGCTACTGAAAATGGCAAAGTGAAACTTCAAAACGAAAGAATCGAACCGATCGTCGGAATGCGCAAAAACTAACCCGATCAAACCAATTTTCGGCCACAATTACAGTTCATTTTTTCTTCAATAGTAAAACCTACACTTACCTTGATGGTGAGGTCGAGAGGGAGAGCCCAGGCGATGGAGTTGTGCTTGGAGGCTCGTCATCTCGCCGAGCGCTTACCGGCCTTGAGGAGCACCGATCCCAACTGCAGGGCGCGATCAATGAGCTTGGTCTGATCGGCGTCGGAGTCGAGGATCCGCTCGAATGAGAGATCGATGGCGAAGGGCGGCGAGTCGGAGAAGTCGAGGAAGGTCTCGAGGAGGTGGTCGCGGTCAAGGAGGTTGACGTGGTAAGGGTTTGGAGAGAGAGAGAGAGAGAGTGAAATTTTGGTAAAGGTCCAAGTCCGAATGGATAACAGAGAGAGAGAGAGAGAGATATCTGCCGATGGCAGCTTTGGTAATTATGCTTAATTTGAGTGGCAGGTTGTAAAGAGGTGACCTTAATTATCATGGGGACATTTGTGTGTTCTGGATTATAATAAGGCACTTCAAAATGACCTCTTTTATCATTGGCCCTATAATCAATGTTAGGAATTTTTCAACCGTTTAATTTGATGGAAGCTAAATTTATTAGTTGAAAGCTCATAACATCAACTACATTGCTTTTACAATGGATGTGTTATTTATGTTTAAAATTATTAAACTATGATTGTGTTTTAATATGTCTTATAGACGTTAAGATTCAAATCTAAGGAGAGTGTATTAAATCATAAGCCTACAAGACTGGTATCCAAAAGTTTAATGTTTTTTAAATATTCAATTAAATTCTTATTATGGAGGATTTAGAGTGTCGGTTATAAATACCAAAACTCATAGAGAAGTTCACTCACCCTCAAAGAGATTTTGACATTCTTTCTTATTTAGAAGAGAAGAGATTTCAATAGAGACAAACAAAACTCTTTCTATTATCTTACCAACCAAGGTACTTTCTAATTTTTTTTTTTTTTGTAAACTTGTTTATTCAACTTATTGATAAAATGGTTTCGCTCAGTGGTTAGAGCACCCACTACCTATGTACGAAGTCATGTGTTCGAGTCACCATTGAGGCAGGAGTGAAACCCTTTGATGCTCTTTTTAAAAAAAAGAAAAAAAAAACTTATTGATAAAATGAGATTTGAAATGATCCTACATAGCTATCGTGTGATAGGATATAGAGCTTTGCAAATCTTCTTTATTTTTTTTTTCTTTTACTACACTATTTTAAAAGAGGATCAAATGATTTCACTCCTACCCCATGGTGACTCGAACCCATGACTTCGTCATTAGGTAGTGGGTGCTCTAACCACTGAGCTAACACCACTTCGTCAAGCTTTGCAAATCTTAACTTCAACAAGGTTTGAATCGTTTGAGATCTTTCATAGTAAAGTTCCATAACAACATTTCCATTGTAAAAACATTTTTTAAATAAAAAATATTGTTTATTTTTAACGCTATTTTAAAGGTTTGAGCTTTGAGTAAAGCGGTTTAAGGAGTAAAGAGGACAAAATCCCAGTAAGTAGGCACAATGATGAAAGAAACATCAAGTTCTAGTTAAAGGGTTTACTAAGAATGATTACTATTTTAAGTTGTGGGTTTGAAATTAACAGTGTTTTGGGTTTTTTGTCTGGTTTTGGTTTTTTCTTGATATCATCATAAAAAAGAAGAAAATGGAAGCATAGTCTTTGATTCCCTCTGTTCTCTTCTCTACGGCTAATGCGTACGGTCACAGTTCACAATTTGTTTTTGTTTTTTGTTTTTTTTTTTCAAATAACAAGTCAAACTGGAGGGTCCAAATCGTAAATAATCATTACCCACGATGTCATATTCTTAACCGCACCATGGCCTCAGTTCAAAAAAAAACTGAAGCTTTGAGCGACCACAGAAGAAGAATTTGAAAAGCAAAAGATCCCAAAATTCTTCCATTAAAGCGAAAGAGAGCAACAGTTGCAGACCAGTCCACTCATCAGACCCATAAATTCCTTCTAGTTTCTTTGACAAGTTTTTTGTGTTACTTTGGACTTTGCATTGCTTTGTTTCCAAGCCAGCCTAGCTAGCCATCTTTGCTGTGTCCTCATTTCCTCTCCATGTTCTTGGTTGAACTTCAAAGGGTCAGTGCCTTTTCACTTCAGAAATGTTTTGAAGAGTTTTTGTTTTTTGTTTTTTGTTTTTTTGTGTGTTCTGGGTGTTGATGATAATTGACATGTTTTGTTTTATTTTGTATGATAGTTCTTTATTGCAGTGTGAAGATGTGTCATTTAGTTGAGGTTGAGTTTGTGTTTGCTTAATTTGATTGGAGACTCTGTATGTGGCTCAGTTTTACTTCCAAGTTCTCTGCTTGATTTGTTTGCAGACTAGTCCTGTTCTCTCTCTCTCTCTCTCTCTCTCTCTCTCTCTCTCTCTCTCTCTCTCTCTCTCATGGTATGAAACTACCTCTAGTTGATTGAGTTGAAGAATTAGTGAAAAGAAAACATTTTTTTGGCTTGCAGAGGAGAGTAAAGTTCAGTTCAATATCTTTGAACAGTAAGACTTTTTTATGATGAGATTTTTTTTCTTGTATCAGATTTTTGACATTATGGTTTACAGCTTATTACATTGCTTTTCCACTTTTGAATTATCATTTCCTAATCTGAGGATTTATGGTTCATGCTCTGCTTTTAGTTTATTAATTTAAAAAAAAAAAATTAAATATTTTTGGCCAAGGTGTCTGCTGAAGTTTCTACATGTTCTTGGATAGTTCTGTAGGTATCTGAGATGGGTTTAAGAGTTTTTAACTTATTATTTTGGTTGAAATTGGGACTCCAGCTTTTATATTTATTTTTATGGTTCGTGCTGTTCTGAAATTTCTTACATGTTTTGGTTAATACTGTAGGAACCTGACATGGTATTAAGAGAATTTTAATTGAGTTTTCATTTTGGGTGCAATTCGAACTCAAAAATTAAGTACTAATGGACGAAAAGCCATTCCCGGCATGGTCATGGTCAGTTGATCAGTGTTTGAAAGAGCATCATGTAAAACTTGAGAAGGGTCTGGGCACTTATGAGGCTGAGAAGCGGCGTGAAAGGTATGGGTGGAATGAGCTTACCAAAGAGAAAGCGAAGCCCTTATGGCGGCTTGTATTAGAGCAGTTTGATGACACTCTTGTGAAGATACTTCTAGTTGCAGCCTTTATCTCGTTCGCGTTAGCTTTCATGCATGGAAGTGAGTCAGGGGAGTCGGGGTTTGAGGCCTATGTGGAACCATTTGTGATAGTCTTGATTCTAGTGCTTAATGCCATTGTTGGTGTTTGGCAAGAGAGCAATGCTGAAAAAGCACTTGAAGCTCTTAAACAGATGCAAAGTGAATCTGCAAAGGTGGTAAGGGATGGGTATTTGGTGCCGGATTTGCCTGCAAGAGAACTTGTTCCTGGCGATATTGTGGAGTTGCGAGTTGGGGACAAAGTCCCTGCTGACATGAGAGTTGCAGTTTTGAAAACCTCAACTTTGCGAGTTGAGCAGAGCTCATTGACCGGAGAGGCAATGCCTGTTTTGAAGAGCACTGATTCTATACTCATGGATGACAGTGACCTGCAAGCTAAAGAGAGTATGGTTTTTGCAGGCACAACAGTTGTAAATGGTAGCTGTCTTTGTATCGTTGTTAGCACTGGGATGAACACCGAGATTGGCAAAATACAAAAGCAAATACATGATGCTTCTTTGGAAGAAGATGACACCCCTTTGAAGAAGAAGCTGGATGAGTTTGGAAGCAAGTTTACTACAGCAATTGGGTTCGTTTGCCTCATTGTTTGGGTTATGAACTACAAAAACTTCATTTCATGGGATATGAAAGATGGATGGCCAGTAAATGTGCGGTTTTCTTTCGAGAGATGCACTTACTATTTTAAGATAGCTGTTGCACTTGCAGTAGCTGCAATCCCAGAAGGTCTCCCTGCTGTTATTACAACTTGCTTAGCTCTCGGGACAAGGAAGATGGCACAAAAAAATGCAATTGTGAGGAAGCTTCCGAGTGTAGAAACTTTAGGATGTACTAGCGTGATTTGCTCAGATAAAACTGGGACTTTGACAACAAATCAGATGTCTGTGACAGAATTCTTCACTTTGGGTGGGAAAACTACAGCTTCTCGAACGATTCATGTTCAAGGCACAACTTATGATCCCAAGGATGGGGGAATTGTTGACTGGACTTGCTTCAATATGGATGCAAATATGCAAGCCATGGCAGAAATATGTGCCGTTTGCAATGATGCTGGGATTTATTTTGATGGTCAACTCTTTCGGGCTACAGGTTTGCCAACTGAGGCAGCTCTTAAGGTTTTGGTTGAAAAGATGGGAGTTCCAGACGTCAAGGCTAGGAACAAAATTCGTGACTCACAGCTTGCTGCAAGCTACTTAATTGACTCCACTTCAGTGAAATTAGGTTAGCAGAAAATGGTCTATTCTTCATTTGATCCAAGTTGCTGAGTATGCGGAAGCTTTCTCTAACAAATCACTTTTTTTTCCAACTATAGGCTGTTGTGAGTGGTGGACAAAAAGATCAAAAAGGGTTGCCACACTAGAGTTTGATCGTGTTCGAAAGTCAATGAGTGTTATTACTCGGGGGCCAACTGGGCATAATCGACTTCTTGTCAAGGTGACTGTCAATTTGATGTCATTGCTGTTTACAATTTGGTTTCAGTGTTCTGCTAAGCATTTCATGCTTGATGTATTCTGGTGCTTTCAAATGGTTGATATTTACAGGGTGCTGTTGAGAGTTTACTGGAGCGAACTTCGCATGTGCAACTTGCAGATGGATCCCTTGTTCCAATAGATGAACCTTGTAAACAATCATTGCTTTTGAGACTCTTGGAGATGAGCTCAAAGGGTTTGAGGTGCTTGGGTTTTGCATATAAAGATGACTTGGGAAAGCTCTCAGATTATTCTTCTGGGAGTCATCCAGCTCACAAGATGTTGCAGGATCCAGCCTGCTACTCCTCCATCGAAAGTGACTTAGTTTTTGTAGGAATTGTTGGCTTAAGAGTATGTAGATTCCACTGTTTGTTTGCTAGTTGATTTTTTAAACGTTCAAAGACTTCATTTGTTAACTGTGTTGTGCAGGACCCTCCTCGTGATGAAGTTAGCAAAGCAATCGAAGATTGTAAAGAAGCTGGAATTAGAGTTATGGTAATAACCGGAGATAATAAGTCTACAGCTGAAGCTATCTGTCAAGAAATCAAATTGTTTTCGAGAAATGAGGATCTGAAAGGGAGAAGCTTTACAGGAAAAGAGTTTATGGCTCTTTCACCATCACAACAAATGGAAACTTTATCAAAACCAGGAGGGAAGGTTTTCTCTCGTGCCGAGCCTAGACATAAGCAAGAAATAGTAAGGATGCTGAAAGAGATGGGGGAGATTGTTGCAATGACTGGAGATGGAGTGAATGATGCACCAGCACTTAAACTTGCTGACATTGGAATCGCCATGGGCATTACTGGAACTGAGGTAACATAGATTCTCACTCTTTCGAATACCATCTCTCTCTTAACCAATTGCCACTTAAGAATCTGATTAACTTGGGGATTGTACCATAATTTCTAAGCCTTCATGATTCATGTCTCAGGTAGCAAAAGAAGCTTCAGATATGGTTTTGGCTGATGATAATTTCAGTACTATTGTTTCAGCTGTTGCAGAGGGCCGTGCCATTTACACTAACATGAAAGCTTTTATCAGGTATTTGTCTGATTTCTTTGTTCCTCCTCGTAATCATAATCTCTTCTTTCTTTTTCTTCTTTCGAGTAAGCATTATTTCAATCTCTTATTCTGCAGGTACATGATATCTTCAAATGTTGGAGAGGTAATATCCATATTCTTGACTGCGGCATTGGGAATACCTGAGTGTATGATACCTGTGCAGCTTCTGTGGGTAAATTTGGTTACAGATGGACCACCTGCAACAGCTCTTGGCTTTAATCCAGCTGACATTCACATTATGAAGAAACCACCACGCAAAAGCAAAGAAGCTCTTATGAATTCTTGGGTTCTTCTCCGTTACTTGGTTAGTGATCTCATTTTGAATTTAAACTTCAGTATGGAATTTCATGTGTATGCTCTTTGTATTCAATATATTTTCATTGGCAGGTAATTGGTTCTTATGTGGGCATTGCAACTGTTGGAGTCTTCATCTTGTGGTACACTCAGGCTTCATTCATGGGTATCAATCTTGTGAGTGATGGACATACACTTGTTAAATTATCTCAGCTTCGCAATTGGGGAGAGTGTTCCTCGTGGTCAAATTTCACAGCGGCTCCATTCATGGTTAATGGGGGCAGGATGATCGCTTTTACTGACCCTTGTGACTATTTTTCTGTTGGTAAAGTGAAGGCAATGACTTTGTCACTCTCTGTCTTGGTGGCAATTGAGATGTTCAATTCCCTCAATGCTCTTTCTGAAGACATTAGCTTGCTCAAAATGCCTCCTTGGAAGAACCCTTGGCTTTTGGTCGCCATGTCAGTCTCATTCGGACTCCATTGCGTCATTCTCTACATTCCATTTTTAGCAGATGTGTTTGGTGTTGTCCCATTGAATCTGAACGAATGGCTTCTGGTAGTTTTGATTTCAGCACCGGTGATTCTTATCGATGAGGTTCTTAAGTTAGTAGGAAGTAGTAGACGATGGAGAGCAAAGAAGGAGAAGACAGCATGATAAAATCTCAGGTTATGATCAGAGTGAAACCAGACATACTGGATATGATAGAAGTAAAGCATATTGTAGTTAACTAGATTTCTCTGGTAGCTAATTTTATTTATTTCCAAAACTACAGTTTGTTTTATGTAAAAGGAAAATCACTAATCAGATTTGTTCATCAATTAAAATATAATTGAAGGCTTGTTTTACTGTCTATTACTGAGTCATTAAGTCAAATTCTGCCTTGTTTTTGCTATAGTATATAATGCATGAATTGGATTTCATGACCCTTTGCAAAGTAGTAACCTGTGAATTTCTATACATATAGAAGATTTTCAAGCCACTAGTGTTTCTTACCAATCCACATACATACATTGATACATAGAACATACATATTGACCAAAAAGGTTTTCAGGAGCTGCTTTAATGAAACATGGGCATAAATTGCATAGACCACGTAGTAATATGAATGGAATTTGAATGACACTATTACCTGAGAAGTTGATATGGTTCTTTTAACTGCTTTTCCTACATATACACAAGAAAGAATCCACGCCTAATAGTAGAAAAGAATTTAGTGATTTCGGAAAAATGGTCTCCACTTCCTTACCAGAGTTTAACAGTGGTGGTTTACACTGATTTTTCTTCTGCTTGCTCCAACAATCAAATCAAGCTTCAAATATACAGACAGAAATGAACGTCCTGCACCACCTCATGTGAGTCACAATCAAGCTCCCTACAGTGGGAATCCTACTTGTCGTACAGCTCACTTTCTATCTAAGACCAGTAGAACTCGAATTGTCAAATGTGGTACTTGAAGCTGCAACTCCATGTCAAGACAAACTGAATTTCGTCGTCAGATTAATGTCAAGAAAACCAGATACTTTCTAGCTCTCACAGAAATGTGAAGAGCTCCCATGTTTAGTTCCCCCCACAAGTTCTCATGTAGATATAAGATATTAGTCAAGTTGAAGCATCAAAGTGAGTTTATGCTTGATCTTTCAATCACTGAACACATGCAGGTGAACCAAGAAGTTCCTTTAAAAATAAGAAGACTGATCATGAAGCACGTTCAAGTGAGCAAGTATTCTCGCTGCCATAGATTTCATACTACCAGTTCCACGCTGAGTTAAGTCAACCAAAGGCATCTGAGCTGAGGCTCCAAACTTCTGTTTAAACTCCAGCAGACGGAACATTCTCTCTAGAGCATGTAGAGCCTTCTCCTGCAAACTGGGGGAGGGTTGAACAAGAAGTTTTATTATAGGTGGTATGGCATCTGCATCTGTAAGCACCTTACTACCATTCTGCAGTCTCTCACCTTCAATTAAAGTTACTAGAGCATCTAAAGAAGCCTCGCAAGCTTCAGGATCAGGTTCCCCAAGCATCCGGACGAGTGGTCTCACTGCATCAGCCTCCACGAGGCAAAATGATGAAACAATGCCACAGATTCCTCCATGAACAGGGCACCCAGTTTCTGGTGGGGGTGAGAAGCACCATAGTCCTCTGTGCTTAGGTAATGACCTGGTTAACCTGGGCGAACTCTGTGAAAATCGAGAAAGAGATAAGGCTGCACGTGTTTTAGTCAAGGAGGTTCCCGACTCCAGCAACTGTACAAACAAGGGTATAATGCCAGCTTCAGCTGCACTTCGTTGCCATTCCAAGTTTGATGGAACAGTGAAACGGCAAATGGCTCCAACAGCATTCTCTATCACCTGATTGTTATGGGGACCATTCTGCTTGCCGTTCCGGAGGAAATTGAATATGACAGGTAGTACCCCAGCATCGACAAACCACTCTGTGATCTGGGGAATTTCTGGAAGATTAGAGATAACACCCATTGCAGAAGCAATCTCGTCTTCATCACTAGAAGATTTGATAATCTTGACTATAGTCTCAATGCACTTCTGACCCACATGCTCCTTTATGCTGATGGCTTCACTGCCACCTTCTATTAAGCAAGAGAGCAGCTTTACTGCATTTGCTCGTAGATTTGGGTTATCGTGCTCCATCAATTGAGTCAATACTTGCACAGCTGAGGACTGTAAACGTAACCAAATCAGTGCAAGATTATATAATGATTACATAGAAGAAGCTGAGCAAATCAAATTAGCATCATGTAACACTATCATTATACCAAGTAATGAAATGATTGAAATGCGGAACTAGGAATCAAATACTTAATTCAGACATGTCCTCACTTCATAATGTATCTGTATCAGGGGTGAAAAGAACCATGATCATGGTAAAGCCATAATGGGATGAAAGAATATTCCAAGTGATGCCGATGTTACAAGCGGACAAGCACATCTGAATTCACATATTTCACAATTGGGATTATGGTAAGTTTAAGTTATTTTAGTCAACAATTTTCACTTTGCACGAATTCCCAAGGTCTTATCAAACTAGCCACCCATGATCATCTCACTTATTCAAACGTCTGGATCCCATTAACATTATACTAGTAATTAAGTCAGCAGGTAACATACTTTTATTAAAATGAAAACGTATTCACCAATAAAAGACACACCTCTATCAACTTGGTCTTGATGTTTATAGCAGAGGGGGATTGACACAAAGTGTGGAAGGTGAGAATGATGCTGTGCTGTACATCAGGCCCCGTTAGGTTAATCAAATACAATAGCTTGGAAATATCTTCATCCGATTCCAGAAGAGAAGCAGGTGTCTGGCTGGATTCTTGAAACACCACTGACCTGGCTAGGTGCATGAGTGTGGCCGCTAAATGTGCACGCAAACTTGACAATGATGAGCTATGATCAAAAAGAAGGTCAAGTAATGGGCGTTCTGCACCTGCTCTAATCATCTGCAGACCATTTTTAGGTAAGCTAGAGAGGTTTCTAAGAGCTCTAACAGCCCCCATTTTAATCGGAACGTCACCATGTGAAACAATATCAAGAAGTGGACCCAGTACTCCCCCTTTAAGCAAAGACTCTTTATTGTGGTCAGTCAACTCCATATCTGCCAAATTTGATGCCATGATCACTTTTACATCTTCTGGTCCTGAATTAAAAATGACAAAAGTTGTAGAAAAGAATTAACATGAGATGAAGCCTTACACCACATAGATAGTAGCAAACATACAAAATGAAAGCTGCATTGCATGCCAAGGCTAATTATTATTATTTTTCCAAATTATAAACATACAACAACAAATTCAAGCTTTGATAAACCATTCTAAGATATCTACAGCATATCATTGAGTTTAACATAATCACATGCAAGGAACTATTAAATAAGATAGAAATGAAATACAATTTCATGAGTAAAAAGTTGGATCACTGATGAATTAATTGTACTTCTATTTTCATCAGCGTGAGATCAGGTTACTTGTAGGGTTATTTTAATTTGCAATACTTTAAACTGATTCTTCTTTACAAGCTATTTTATAAGGAATTAAGATGGAAGAATATGAAAAGAACCTGTAGAAAGACGCTGTAGCAAATGTTTAAAATAATTTGCCTTTGCCATTTGTATAACATTTTGGTCTGAGAATGACAGATTCTCCAACAGCTCTCGTGCGTCTCTGGCAGCTTGATTATCATCACTGTTGGACATGGTAACTAATAGGAGTATGGAACCTTGAACCTTCCCAATTTTGTCTCTTATCAAATTATACTTTGACAATTCCAATAGTAATGCCACTGCCAGCTTCCTTTCCTCGACACGGCGCCCAAGTGACCGAACAATAAGTTCAATGCCATTATCAGCTCTGGCAGTTCTTTCCTGCAACATTAATATCAGGTTATAGATAATTTAAAGAAGTAGAAAATAGAGGAAATCAGATGTATTTTTAGCTAAATATAAACCTCCTATTTTTCTTTATCATTTGTGTAGGCAAAAATGAAGATGTTCAGAAAAAGAAAACCACAGCACAAGGCTCATTCTATGCACACTGTATATGCAGGATTTTTATATATGCACACAATTCTGTTAAGGTAATCAAAGTATTACCTTGGCATCATCACTGTCCTTCACCAAAATGAAAAGGTTGACAAGAACTTGATTCCTTATCTCAGGTTTTCTTACACCAAGAAGTTGAAGGAGAATAGGTATATAGTCCTCCAATAAGACCCATTCCTGATGTAGGTCTCTTTGTTTACAGAGATCTAGTAGTTCTTTAAGGCAATGGAGCACTTCCTCCTCGTCTTCAGACTTGAGTTTTGATTTCATGGAAGCAATCATAATCATGGTATTTCTATCCTTCCATTCTTCTATTGATTGCCGCAGAGTTTTATTGGGCCGTAAAATTGATGTGTCTAAAGAAGTCCTGGTCAGCGGACACAAACTATTCCCATCAGCTAACCACTTTTCTATAGCAGTCCTCTCAAATGTTTGTCCAGAAGAAGTTTCCACAGGGTCCTCCATAACATCCCCAGTGATTGGGCAATGAAATGACTGAAGTGGTTCCAATGGTTGACTGCCCAACGATCTTCGCTTAGTGAAATATTTCCTTTCTTTCTCCTCAGGAGATGAAGCTGCATCAGCTCTTTCTAATAAAGCAATTATCTGTTCCATCTGTATAGCTTCTGCCTGGTCTTTCCTTAGCCGAGCATTTTCTATCTCATTTCTGAATTCCTCTAATTCCTTCTTCAATGCTGACCTCTCAGTTGAGATTCCAACTGCCTCTGCTATGAGAACCAACAAACTATTGGCATAAGAACGATCCATATTCCTCTCCTGGATTCCAGTCTCAATTTTGTTCAGAATCTCTTCTTCTGCTATAGCTGCCCTGAACTCAGCTCCAAGCATATTGTCACGAACCTTACCAATTTCTTCAACTATGCCAGACGAAAGATCTAGAGAGGTCAGGGGAAGAAGACCTAGAGCACGACTGATCTCTCCCATAGTATTCTGTAGGTGGTTAACTATTGTTCGGCAATTCATTAAGAGATACATTTTGTTTCTCTTGCTGCACTCGATAGTCATTGTCTTCGCAGATCTTATTTCTCGGTTAAGGATCTCCAGAACATTGTTCAAGCTCTCAGAATGCAAAACTGTTTTCTTATTCAACTCTCTTAAGATGGGGACAATCCTTTCCAAATAAGTTGCAAGTTCCTTAAAAGTGTCCTTCTTAACAAGGACGTCCCTGGAAGCAACTACGATTTCGAAAATGGCCTCTACCGTTTGAGAAATGACTTCTGAAGCCGGAGCAGATGCAACACTTGTAGCCAAGTCTAGGGCCAACATTTTGCAACCTGCTATAACTAGGAAGCAAGACCCTCATTTCCTATGTGAGTGCATAATTGACAAAAATTTGCAGAAGTGCTGTTGCCGGACAATAACCTGAAACTTTTGATCCACCATAGTTTTCACACCCAGAATATTATTTCTGGCATATGCCTGCATTCAGGTGCAATCTGGAATATTACAGCATTGCTTAGTCTTGGTAATACTCTAAATTTATCATATAAATTGAATGTATTTACTCGTAAAGAGATGGACCCAACTATCCATAAATTTGGAGAGCACTAGGCAGAAATGAAAAGCACACAACTTCAAAACAACACATGCTTTTTCTGTTCGGTTTTGAACTATGGAAGCAATGTCCCTAGTCCAATAACTACTCTCCGTTTTCCAGATATCAAAACAGCATGAAATCACTATTGAAACTGTCATTTTCTTCTCTACCCTTCAGTTCACTCAGTGACCAAAAGAAGGGTTGTTTTGCTTGGTTAATCAACAAGAAAAGACTGAAACTAAGCTCAGGCATCAAATTGTTCTGGACACAATCCAGTGGAGTTTCCTGGTTTTATACTAATAAGCGGTAAGTACTGTAATTTACCCAAACTCTTCATTATTTCCCTACATTCTCTCAGGAGCCAAACAGAGTTCACAAAAGCTACATAACCATTCCAGAAAAACAGTTTCAACAAACCCAAGCTAACAGACATCAAGCACTTCAAAGTTCAACCAAAGACTGAAAGCACAACTGAATCCTAGTCCTAGTTTAATAAACTGAAATCAAATGCTTCTACTATTCAGCTTCTTTTTCAATTTCCAGCTCAAAATTTGCAATTTAGAACAACCCCACTAAACATCTACCACACATGCCATAACCCAGAAGGCAAAGACCCATCTAGTCAACTACAGAAGTCTTCACTAACTGAACAAGAGAAGGTTAAAGATACACACCTGAGAAAGAGTTCATGCCCATCAAACTTCACACCACCACCACTCTATTCAACCCAACTTTGGAGGAAGCTGGAATCAAATTTCCGGAGAAAACTGGCAATCAAGTCACCATATGTAGAAATACCCAGATAGAAAATTGAAAACACATGACCAAAAAGAATTTCTTCTTGGGTTTTTGGGTGTTTCTGGAAGATTGTAGTCTGAAAAATAATCTGTATTTCAGTTTGTTGCCCTCCAAGTGGAGAGTGAAGACTCCCTTCCTCTAAAGTCTTGACCTTTTCCAAGAAAGTTTGGGTCTTTTGTGGTAAAACACCAACAATGCAAAAAAGAAAGGATATGATAGTGGTAAAAAGAGACAAACTTTGTTTCTGGGTCTCTTTGCTTTGATCTTGTGGAAGTCACTTGGTATCCAGCAAGGCCAGCAAACATGAACCGTTGACTGAAACACTCAGTAAAGGACCAATCTCTGTAACTAAGTATTTTTTGATAGGAATCTTTGTAACTATAATTAGCAATTACTAAGTAGTAGATTAAATCCAAACTTGGACCAGTCACTACTACAATGCCATCCACCTTTGAAAAGTATGAAATTCGTTATGAACACGTTATTTGAGGGCCCATTGGCGTCTCAGACTCCAGTAGTCAACGTACCATGTGTTTTTTCCACAGAGAAATTTGTATAGGGTTATCAAAAGTTTTACGAATCCATAATCATCGTTTGTGATTCTGAACAGAGTTTACCAATAGAACTTGTAGTGATGTCAATAATGGAATTCAATGCGTTCCACGGTTCTTCCACCCAGCCATTTGATATTTTGATTTAAACAGTTTATGGGGTGCACCTGTTCGTTTTCTGTTTTAATATGGCCAATGGGGTCTAGCTGTTCGTTTAGGGGAAGAAGTACGTGCCTCTTGAGTTTTCTAATAAAAATATAAAAAAATCAAAAGAAATTTTCAGTTGAGCGACGGCCCTGATCGGCAGTCGGCACTAAGGCCGACTTTTGTAGGTTTAAACTTTAAACCTTTGCTACACATAGATTTAGGTTGGGAAGTGAGTGTTTCATAATGTGGTATATGTAATGCATTTTTCATATTCTTGCATCCTTTAAACAATTCTTACTGTTCTCTACAGGTTCCATGTCCGTACATCTGTTGAAGAAATCCATGTTTGGTTGTTCAAACTTGGCACAGTTATCATTCGTTTTCTCACATGCATTTCTTAACCTCCCAAGAGCTTTGGAGTTTCGACTCATCCAAATCACGCTTCCTCTCGAATTGTTCAACAGAAAAAGTCACCATCCTGTTATCAAAGTCTTCGATCGCCTCCAAGATGAGTGTCTCCAGCTGTAGCCTTCACTTCAAACACACCATCCCCTATGGTAAGTAGCGACACATCTAAAGTTCCACCGCCCAAGTCAAATACCATCATGTTTCTTTTGCCATAACTCATCCTGCCTTCTTGTCGAGTCCATAAGCAATGGCTGCGGCTGTTGGTTCTCTGAGAATATGAATGACATTTAGGCCAGCAATGGCACCAGCTAGCGTTCTTCTTTGCTTGACTTTGTGACTGATTGAAGCAATGGCACCAGCTAGCGTTCTCTTTTGCTTGACTTTGTGAGTGATTAATCGAAGTGAGCTGGGACGGTGATAACTGCGTTCTTCACAGTTGAGCCAAGGAAGACCCCAGCAATTAATCTCCCGCATCTTTACAAGAACCATGGATGAGATATCTTCAGCAGAAAACTGTGTCTCTTGACCCTCGTGGGTAACCATAATCATTGGTGTGTCACAAAGACCTTCAATGACCTTGAATGGCCAGAGTTTTAAATCGTTTTGAACAGTTTTATCACTGAATATATAGTTTCAAACTTAGATTGATGTCTGATAAAGATAATCCAATAAGGAAAAAGAACAAGGGTGTATAGTGCAAAGGATATATTTAACAGTGTATAGTTTTCACTAAACTAATTTATTACTTCCAATGCCAAAAGTTTTTAGCGACTCTCATATTGCTAAAAGAAGAATGCATGTACGTTATATATTGGTTCGACATCCTCTCGCTCTTAACTATGCCGTACTGTATGTATAAGTTTTTTTTTTTTGAGAGAACAACGACAAACAATTTTATTGATCTTGAGAACTAGTGAGTACAAATAAGAGCAACAATGTTACTCAAAGGTGAAGGGGTTAATCCTTCCCACATAAAAAATGAAAATCTGAGGCCAAAGCAGCCTTTGCTAATATTCATGTGCAGCAGAATTAGCATCCTACGCACATGAACCAAGGAAGAAGAAGGAAGAGCAGACAAGGCAATCCTAATGTCTTCCAACAAACGTCCCAACTCAGAAACATCCTCACTACTGTCAATCAATCAGACTCAATGATGATAGGAGAAAAATGAAAAGTCTCCACTAAAGTACATGCTGCTCCCATTGCATATTGCGCATGAGCACACTGTCCACAAGCACCACCAAGAACCAAACCAAGACTATCCCAACTCCCAATCCCATTTGAGAATGCAGCGTCCACATTGGCTTTAAGCCAACCAGCCTGAGGTGGTTGCCATGGTACCACCACCCTTGGAATCTACACACCCACAGGTCTAGAAGCTTTAAAGGCCGTGAAAAGAGAGAATGCAGTTGAAACAAATCTGACCTTGATTTAAAAACTTGTTTGACCATACCCGGCAGTTTTGTTCCTTCCAAACGCTCCAAACAAGCATCAGAGCAAAGCAAAGTTATCCTTAGATAACTTGCGTTTGCATAAACCAAGCCAATCCTGCATTGATCCAGCCCTATCTGTTGGACATCACCACTCCTACACTACTAGCAAAACGGGCAACTCACACAGATTTTAGTCACACAGATATTCTACAGCTACGGATATCCGTGTGAAAGACAATTACATACAGATAACCGTATGAAATCAGTTGAGTTGGACCCACATGAGTTTCTGTCATACCAATTGCAATAGACATCCGTGTGAAATAACAATTCACACAGATTTCAGTGTGAAAGCGTTGATACTTTCACACGGTTTTCCGTGGGGAAATCAGTTCACACAGATGTCAGTGTGAATAAAGTAGTTCATTATTTAAACATGAATTTTTTTTATACTTATACGCATTATACAACTACGGTCTTCAGTATCTATTACAATTTGATACAGATGTCTGTGTGAAATGAGCATCACACAGACATCAGTGTATAATGAACATACTGATGTCCGTGTGAGAGTATAATTTTCATACGGATATCCGTGTGAAAGTTGGAATGACAATTGACATGACAGTAGGAGATTACCGAGGTAAATACACACAGACATCGGTAAGAGTTGGAAGTGCATTTCACACGGATATCAGTAGCTATACTTCTTAAAAGTTAAAACTACAAGATTGATCAGAACTCAAAAGTTTGTCATTGTTTTCATTTCTTGAGCTGCATAGATGATGAAGAAGAAGACTGTGAATGATCTCAGTTGATTCATAGATTTCAGGCATTATTTTCCACTTCCCTTACCCTCAGATTGTATATTTCAAGTTTTTTGTTGGTGTGTTCATGAATGGTTTTAGGATATTCATGATCATGATATGTAGAAAGACATAATTTGAAGAGTGAAAGTCTATAAAAGTTGTTGTTTGGATCATTGATTTACTCTATGTTGAAAATATATTTGTGTGTTTGTATAGAAACTAAAATATGATTAATAATTAGTTGGTTGTAAATTGATTGTAAATTTGCAAATTTATTATGTTCATAATTCGAATTTACTACTGAAACTTTGCTTAGAGTAGGATGATATAAATTTTCCAAACACAATGTAATTGTATAAATTTATACCAATTGCTTGTGAAGAAAATTTATATATACTATTTAAATTTCTGTAAAATTCATTACATTTGCATAAAGCCTTAGTACCCGTTTAAGGATTTGGTATTGGAATTTGATGCATCCATGCCCAATCCTTAAATTGTCCCATTTTTGGACAGTTTGGTAATGAGGTATTATGTATACTTTATGATACTTATTCATCGTTATATGTTATTGGAATATTCGACAGCCTGACCCTATGATCCCGTTATGCTTATTAAGTTCGTGCATAGTGGGATCATAGGCGGAGTGCTGCCGAAATTTTCAATAATATGTAGCGATGATTTAGGTATCATAGAGATATACATAATATGTCATTGCTGAATGGGTTAGGTTCTACACCTTAGGAATGAAGATATAAGGCGGTAGTTAATTTATTCGTCATGTGTGCATTTATTAATGACCCTTTTCATAATGCAGTGATTCTTTACCGAAGCAGCGAGTAGTTGAGAAATATGGACAAAGATTGGGTCTTTCTCGATCGGGAAACTGATGAATATATTTTTGGGCTCCGTGCATTTATCAACCATGCACAAGCTATCTCCCCTGTTCCCAATAGAATATATTGCCCTTGTAAAGAGTGTAAAAACCGGTGGAGACAATCTGTTCAAGATGTGGAAAACCATATAAGTTATGTAGGCATGTGGAATGCCTATGTAAACATGCCTTGGACCTCACACGGCGAGCAATTACCCTTAATAAATGAACTTGATGTAGCAAGTTCGTCCGCCCAACAAGATATTATGCCAGAAGATGATATGGCTAATATGTTGCAAGATGCTTTTGGGTTTCATGATGATACTACCATGCCTCCGTCCTCTTCAGAAGCAATTGGAGGGCATGACTTTGGGCAAACCTCAGATGCTAATAAATTCTATAAGCTACTAGACGATGCAGATACTGATCTTTTTCCATATGTTGAAATAACTCCACAAGTTAGAGAAGATATCTATGCAGAGGTTCTTGGGGTAGAGAAGCGTAACTGAGTGAGGGGTCTTGGAGCGGGTGTCTGCTGGCGTGATGTTCCATATGTTCATACCGAGAAAAGAGGTGTTTCAAGAGTTGTAAAAGCATTGACAGCAACAATTCAAGAACAACGCATGGAGACCGCAAGATTGAGGACTGAAGCTGAAAAAGAGAGAATTGAAGCTGCCCCAAAGGGAGGAAAGAATTAGGAAGGAAGCTGCTGACCTGGACAAAAAGTTCACAGCCCAAATGGAGCAGTTTAAGAAACAGCAAGAGGCAATGATGGCAAGGAAGGTGAAGGAACTAGCAACACTTGAAATGGGAAGATGGATTAAAGAAGCTGGTTTTTCGGGGATTGACACAGAATCACAAGTAGATATTGATCCAATGACTAAAGGTAGTAGACCTGTGATCCCAACCCCAGCCATCACTGATAATGTATATCGCCCGGAAAAGCCTCAAACTGTTCCAGAATCGCAGCGGAAATCAGCTGGTTAGTTTTACCTTATGTAGATGTCATTTCCTGACTTTGATGGTTTTGTTTTTGTCTACTTTGAGTTAATCCTCAAAGCTCCATCAAAACTATGTTCTTGGCCAATGATTTTGTTGTTAAAAGGGGGAAAATCTTATTCATATTCCACCTTGAACAACACTGTATTCTGGAAAACATCTTTGTTTTTTGTACGCCAAGAATTTGTTTAATGTATGAAGTAGATGTCCTTTTCGTATGCCAAGAAATGTAAAAAAAAAAACATCTTCCTGGCATGGCCAGTTTGTATATATTGGTCAATTACTCAATGATATATAGCTGGATTAATTAAACAATGATGACAGGTTGGGAATGTAACGTTCACTTTCTTATGAGTTACTATGGATGAGTTTATTTTTGTTGGGAAAAATGAAATGCAATTGTATATATTTTTGTATGAGAAAATTTCGCAAACAGTACACCAAGTAAAGACCACTATTAATTCTTATACATGAAGTTTCAAACCAAACATTTCGGTACACGAAATCTGAAACTCGACCCACTATCAGTACACGACATCAATTTTTGACACCAAAATGTCCATTATGCCCTCAGTTCTTTTTTTTTTTTAATAATTTTTTTTTCCTTCGTTTTTTATGTTATTTTTTTTCCTTCGTTTTTTCTGTTATTTTTTTTTCTTCGTTTTTATCTCTTTCTTTCTGTTCACATGACTAAATATTGGCTGAGTTACAAATATAAGCTGTAGGACCATAAATCTCACCAATTGGAGGGCAAGGGCGGCGTTGGAAGCGAGGGAGTGAGCCCGAAAGAAGGAAGAAGAAAGAGATAAAAACGAAGGAAAAAAAATAACATAAAAAAATAATAACAGAAAAAACGAAGGAAAAAAAAATTTATTAAAAAAAAAAAGAAATGAGGGCATAATGGACATTTTGGTGTCAAAAATTGACGTCGTGTACTGATAGTGGATCGAGTTTTAGATTTCGTGTACCGAAATGTTTGGTTTGGAACTTTATGTATAAGAATTATTAGTGGCCTTTACTTGGTGTACTGTTTGCAAAATTTTCCCTTTTTGTATTTGTTAATTAATAGTTTTTTTTTTTAATGATATTCATATTTTCACATAGATATCAGTATGAGACTATTCATAACAAGTTTTGTTGGGATTTATTTCACTCTGAAATCTGTGTGAGTACAATAATCAATTCACACGGATATTTGTGGGAGTTAAGAACATATTTCACACAGATATCTGTGTGAGTTAAGAAGCTATTTCTCACAGATATCTATGTGTGTTAAGAAGGTATTTCACACTGAACAAGCTATTAAAATATTATTTCCATCTCACACGGAATATATAAAATTCCACTATGCAGGCTCGAAGATAAGGGGGACCCACTTAAAATTTCACACGGACTCCCAAAACCGTGTGAATAGAGCATTAGCGCCCCCTCCGAAGGCAACCGAAAATAATTCCGTGCTTGCACCGTAGGTACAGCCTTTTACATATTGACATCCGTGTGAAATGGTAGTATCTCACACAGATTTAAATCTGTGTGAGTTGCCCGTTTTGCTAGTAGTGCGATATCAGGACAACTACTAATTAATAAGTGAGCACACAAAACTGCAATCTCTATTAATATGGGCAATTGATTCATCTCCAGGATCACAAAAGCAACAACCCTCCCCAACAAAGACCCGTTTAGAACGAAGCTTGTCAATGTATGTAAAGTTGTTATCTTGTTGTAATGCATAGGTTATTGTTATTTGTGGCCTTATCTTTCATTCTGCATGTGTTAGACAAACAAGACTAATGTTGTATAATACAAATGTTGAACAAATCAGGAAAGTCCAGTAAAGGGTGGTGTTGATGTTGGCTTTCACTTAATGGGCTTGGCCCAAGTTGGCATCCCATGTGAGTTGCATGTGCTAGGTTAATTGCACATGTGTAGACATATATATATATGCCTTTGAAGTGGGCAGCCGTAGGGATGAATAGAAGGGGAGAGAGAGAAACATTGAAAACCACCTTGAATACTCCTTGTGCCTTCCTCTTCTTGTTGGGGACTTAGCTACTCCATAGTTGAAGCTTCTTAAGCTTAGTTGTTGGTGTTGCTATGTATTGTATATGAGAAGAAGTAAGTATTCTTCTTCTTCTCTATTTGAATCAAGAAGAGAGTTAATAGGTTTGGGTGTATTGGGGATTTGGGTAGAGAGAGTTGTTCATAAACTCTAGTTGTATGTTTCTCCAAATTGATCATAGTGGAATATCTTGCCGGTTCCGAAAGTGGATGTAGCTCAATCACACCGATTGAGTGAACCACTATAAATCTTGGTGTTCTTTGTGGTTTGTTTTATTGGTTGCTTTCTTGCTTTGTTTGTTACTGTTGAATTCATATCAATACCTTGTTTGTTACGCTTCCGCACAACAAACTGGTATCAGAGCTCCGGTTCTGAATTTGGGAGTTGTGTACTGATTGGATTCAATGGCTGACAAAAAGAAAAATTCGAGTTCGGGTTCATCGTCGACTACTAGGCCATCAATTGGCAATGCCAAATTTGAAGTTGAGAAGTTCGATGGAACAAACAATTTTGGCATGTGGCAGTGTGAGATGATGGATGTCTTGTGTCAACAAGAATTGGATATAGCTCTTGAAGACAAACCAGAAGATATGAGTGAGAAGGATTGGAAGCAGATTAATAAGTGGGCTTGTGGTTCTATCAGATTGTGTCTTGCAAAGGATACGAAGTTCTTTATCATGAAGGAAACTTCGGCAAAAGAGTTGTGGAAGAAATTGGAAGACCAATACATGATCAAGAGTGCTGAAAACCGGTTTCACCTGAAGAGGCGGCTTTTTCGATTCAATTATCGGCAAGGTATTTCTATGTCTGAACGCATCAGTGATTTCAATAAGATACTTGCAGATTTGGCTAATTTAGATGTACAAATTAGTGATGAGGATAAGGCTTTGTGTTTGCTAAATTCTCTTCCTGACGAGTATGAGCATTTGATTACAACTTTGTTGCATGGCAAAGAATTTGTGAAATTTGATGATGTGTATAATTCATTGATAAATAATGATCGAGTGTCGAAAGAAGGAGAAGCAATTGCAAAAAGTGACAGGTGAAGCACTTGTAGCAAGAGGAAGATCTGATGATAGAAAGTATGGTGGAAAAAGAGGTAATTCTCGTTCCAAGTCAAGAGGCAAATTTCCTGCAAAAGATGAGTGTGCCTTTTGTCGCCAAAAGGGGCATTGGAAGAAAGATTGTCCCAAGTTGAAGACTAGAGACAAGAAGGGTTCTGAAGTGAATGTTGCGAAATTTGAAGATGATGATGACTTTGGTTTCGCATTGAGTTGTTCATCTACCTTTGATGATTTTGAAGAGGATGAGATTGATTTTGCTTTAGCAAGCTCATCTGCACTTGATTATTCTGAGAAATGGATTCTGGATTCGGGTTGTACACACCACATGTGTCCTAACAAGGAATGGTTCTCTACTTTAAGAGAAGTAAATGGTGGAGTAGTTTTAATGGGAGATGATAGTCCTTGCAGAACTAGAGGGATTGGTACAATTCGTCTCAAAATGCATGATGGGGTTGTTAGAGAATTGACAAATGTTCGGTATGTTCCGAACTTGAAGAAAAATCTTATCTCTTTGGGAACTTTAGAATCAAAGGGTCTCACAATTACATTGAAGGATGGAGTTGCTAGAGTTGTCTCCGGTTCACTTGTGATGATGAGAGGTACTAGAGATAGAAACTTGTATTTTCTACAAGGGAGTACAGTGACAAGTGAAACAACAATTTCTGAGACTACAGATGATGCAGATACTACCAGATTATGGCATATGCGTCTTGGACATGCTGGTGAAAAAGCAATGCAGGGATTAGTGAAGCAAGGTTTGTTGAAGGGTGCAAAGACTTGCAAATTGGAATTTTGTGAACATTGTGTATTGGGAAAGCAGACTAGAAGTTTGGTACTGCAGTTCATCAGACTAAAGGTGCTCTAGACTATGTTCACACAGATGTGTGGGGACCTACCAAAACTGCATCTTTGGGAGGTAAGCACTACTATGTCTCTTTTGTTGATGACTTCTCTAGAAGAGTGTGGGTGTACACCATGAAGCATAAAGATGAAGTCTTAGATATATTTGTGAAGTGGAAGAAGATGATTGAGACTCAGACCGGTCGAAAAATTAAGAGGCTCCGATCAGATAATGGTGGTGAATACAAGTCTGATCCATTCTTGAAGTTATGTCAAGATGAGGGCATTGTGAGACACTTCACAGTTAGAGAGACACCACAACAGAATGGGGTGGCAGAGCACATGAATCATACTTTACTGGAGAAAGTTCGATGTATATTGTCTAATGCTGGATTAGGCAAAGAGTTTTGGGCTGAGGCAGTTACATATGCAGGCCATCTCATCAACAGGTTGCCTACTGCTGCAAATGAGGGTAAAACGTCCATGGAGGTATGGTCTGGAAAACCTGCTACTGATTATCATTACTTACATATTTTTGGTTGTCCTGCTTATTTTCATGTCAGGGAAAGCAAGCTTGATCCGAGAGCCAAGAAAGCTATTTTCTTGGGATTTAATGATGGTGTGAAGGGATTTAGGCTTTGGTGTCCAGATGTGAGGAAAGTTATTGTAAGCAGAGATGTGACATTCGATGAGGCTGTTATGGTTAATCAGAGTGAGCAGACTAATTCTAAAAAACAGGAGATAACCATAGAGAGTTTGAAGCAGGTGGAGTTTAAAGAAAAAAATTGATGAAACTCTGATTGATCCAGGTAGTCCTGCAATTGAGTCAGATGATTCAACAAATGAAGATTCAAGTATTGAAGTAGACACTCAAGCTCAAGAGTCTCCACAGCAACATGGACCTATTGCACTTAGAAAAGGAAAGAGAAATGCTCCAAAGCCGGCTTGGCTAAATGATATGGTAACTTATGCACTTCCAATTACTGAAGAAGAAATTCCTTCTACCTATGAAGAAGCTGTGATACATGCAGATAGTGTAGAGTGAGAAAAAGCAATGGATGAAGAGATGAAGTCTCTTCACAAGAACAAGACTTGGGAGTTGGTTCAGTTACCACATGGGAAGAGAGCAATTGGATGCAAATGGGTATTTGCTAAAAAGGAAGGATCTCGGTACAAGGCTAGATTGGTAGCAAAAGGCTATGCACAAAAAGAAGGAATAGACTACAATGAGGTATTTTCTCCTGTTGTGAAGCATTCTTCTATCCGTATTCTATTAGCCTTGGTTGCACAGTTTGATCTTGAGTTAGCACAACTTAATGTCTGCATTTTTACATGGTGAATTGAAAGAAGAGATCTATATGACTCAGCCAGATGGTTTCAAAGTTGCTGGTAAGGAAAAATTGGTTTGCAAATTGCATAAATCATTGTATGGTTTGAAACAGTCCCCAAGACAGTGGTACAAGCGGTTTGATAAATTTATGTTTGGTCAGAAGTACACTAGGAGTCTTTATGATCCATGTGTTTACTTTCGCAAGCTACATGATGGGACTTTCATTTATTTTCTCTTATATGTTGATGATATGCTAATTGCATCTAAGAGCAAGGTGGAGATTGAAAAATTAAAATCACAGTTGAGTGGTGAATTTGAAATTAAGGACTTGGGAGAAGCTAAGAAGATTTTGGGCATGGAAATTGAAAGAGATAGATCAAAAGGCAAGGTTTGTTTGTCACAAAAACAATATTTGAAGAAGATACTACAGCGGTTTGGCATGGTTGATAAATCTAAACCTGTAAGTACACCTCTTGCCTCTCATTTCAAGCTTAAATCTACTATGTCTCCTAGCACTGATGATGATATGCAATATATGGCTAAAGTTCCTTATGCTAGTGTTGTTGGTAGCTTGATGTACTGTATGGTGTGTACTAGACCTGACATTTCACAGGCTTTAAGTGTGGTGAGCAGATATATGCATAACCCAGGTAAAAGCCATTGGCAAGCTGTGAAATGGATTCTACGGTATATTCTTAGTACTGTGGATGTTGGAATTGTATTTCAGCAGGATAAGATGAGTCAATGTGTTGTTGGATATGTGGACTCTGATTTCGCAGGTGATTTGGATAAGTGCCGATCTACTACAGCTTATGTGTTTACTCTTGCTAGTGGAACGGTGAGTTGGAAGTCGAACTTGCAATCTACTATTGCTTTGTCGACTACAGAAGCTGAATACATGGCGGTAACAGAGGGTGCAAAAGAAGCAGTTTGGCTTCGTGGTTTGCTGAGGACTTGGGAATAATTCAAGATTATGTGGATCTCTATTGTGATAGTCAGAGTGCTATTCATTTGGCAGAGAACCAGGTTACTCATGCTCGCACTAAACATATCAATGTCAAATTTCACAAGATTCGTCAACTGGTGGAGGATGGTGATATAGAGCTCCTGAAAGTTGGAACTGAAGACAACCCTGCTGATATGTTGACTAAGCCAGTTCCATTGAGCAAGTTCAAGCATTGCTTGAACTTGATTGGTGTTCGTAGCATTTGATTCTCCCTACGGGGATGTCGGAGCGGCAAATTGATATATGATATTCTACATGTGGTATTATTGTATTAAGTGAAGCCAAGGTGGAGATTGTTGATGTTGACTTTCACTTATGGGCTTGGCCCAAGTTGGCATCCCATGTGAGTTGCATGTGCTAGGTTAATTGCACATGTGTAGACATATATATATATATATATGCCTTTGAAGTGGGCAGCCGCAGGGATGAATAGAAGGGGAGAGAGAGAAACATTGAAAACCACCTTGAATACTCCTTGTGCCTTCCTCTTCTTGTTGGGGACTTAGCTACTCCATAGTTGAAGCTTCTTAAGCTTAGTTGTTGGTGTCGCTATGTATTGTATATGAGAAGTAAGTATTCTTCTTCTTCTCTATTTGAATCAAGAAGAGAGTTAATAGGTTTGGGTGTATTGGGGATTTGGGTAGAGAGAGTTGTTCATAAACTCTAGTTGTATGTTTCTCCAAATTGATCATAGTGGAATATCTTGCCGGTTCCGAAAGTGGATGTAGCTCAATCACACCGATTGAGTGAACCACTATAAATCTTGGTGTTCTTTGTGGTTTGTTTTATTGGTTGCTTTCTTGCTTTGTTTGTTACTGTTGAATTCATATCAATACCTTGTTTGTTACGCTTCCGCACAACAGGTGGTACCTCTATATATATATACACAACGAATTAATTAGTTGAACATATATAGGATGTAGAAGCCGCGCGTCTTTCCAGAATGGTAAGGTAAACATATAACAGCTAAGAAATTCTACAAGGTAACCTGATCGAGTAAATTTATGTTGTAAGCTTCTAGCCTGATAGGTTACCTTTATCAAAATCTATGAATGATCTAAAGGTCTCTAGGTAAGGAGCAGTACATATACTAAGGCGTCTTATTACATAAGCCAAATTTTCCAAGAGTTGATCTATATAAAAGGATACAGATCACAAGCATATTATCTTAGAAAATAGAAAGCTACTTTGTTCTCAAAATACTACTCTAGACGATTGAGGAAAGAACATACCAAAGATGGAGTTGCTGGTCGGGTTTCTGGTGATCTGGTTAAGTGCCGCTTGACCGATCAAGCGCTCTGTATCAGTGAAAGCAACATGAGATGGAGTGGTCCGGTTTCCCTGATCATTCACTATAATTTCTACATGATCATGCTGCCATATACGGCCACACAAGAGTAGGTTGTCCCCAGATCAATCCCAATTGCATGACTCTCTTCTACTCCTGCCATTCTGAGATTAATGGCACGTTTACTTACTTGGAATGGAAAATAATCATGAATCAGAGACAACAAGAAAGGAATCGGTATTGATTCCGGATGAATGATTCCTAAACCCATCTCCCCCCTTCGTAATCGAATTCCTGAGTATTCAGGAATCGATTCCTGATAAGGAGGTGAGACCTACATCCATTCCGATTCCTTCATGTGTTAGTAAACGCATGAATTCTTTTACCCGGAATCATTCCGATTCCTTTATGTGTTAGTAAACGCAGGAATGTTTTTACCCCGTAATCATTCACTTTCCTTCTAAGTAAGTAAACGTGCCCTAAGAGTAATCGAAGAAGACTAAGTGAAAAATGGTAGTAGCTAGAGCTCTGCTTTATTGGGGAATGCACACTACAGAATTTAAACCGTTGGTGAAAGATTTGTTGATTGGGGAGTGTAATAGCTAGGTCTAAAGAAATTTATTTTACTTTAATATCCTGTGTATACCACTCTTTCCAACACAGCAAGGTAAAATTTATTGCAGATGAACCAAACTGAATTGAAAATTTGAAATCCCAAAATAGGTTGGTGTACAATGTACGTACATGAAATAAATAACAGTTCATTTCCCTGTTTTTTTTTTTTTTTTTTTTTTTTTTTTGTGGAAGAAACATACTAGTGTTGACTGTTTAATTAGTTCTTTTGAAATCTGGATTACATTGACACAATCTATCAATATTTCAGAACATGGACTTGTCTAATAGAAACATAATTGTGTTTTACGTGATGAAATCCTGTGCAATGATTGTATGAACCATGCATCCAGAAAGGAAGCTCATATGAGTCACTGACTATGTTTCCTTCTCCTTCAGTCCCAAATGAATTGAAAATGTACTACAGAAAAAATGGGAATAGCCAACAAGAGGGCATTTTCGCCTCAACAAAATGGCATTCTAGCATGCATAAGGGAGAAAAAACCCAAAGTATTTTGGGCAGGGGCGATTGCTTATGACGTAAGTCATCATTTCATCTGGCAACTTCTCCTATCACTGTTGATTCTGATTCCTTTCATCTGTCCCGTAGAGACATCCTGAGCAGAGACAGTTAAGATACCATTGGCATCAATAAAGAACCAAGTATTGAGTAGAGGGACTCCCTTAGGGGCAGGAGGAATGTCATCCATTGTAAATTCTCCCAAATAGTTATTATTTGCGGCAATTCTACTCTCACCCTCGTATATGGCAAATCTGACAGCCTGTTGGTTGTCGTACATGGTAGTGAAGTATTTATTTTTGATGACAGGAATTCTAGTGTTTCTTGGAACCAGAAATTCGATGGTCTGATCTGGGCCGACTACCACCCCAAGTGACAAAGGTGTGACATCTAAGAAAATACTGAAGTTCTGAAGCTTCCCACTCAAGAAAGCAGCTTGAACAGCCGCACCATATGCCACTGCCTCATCCGGATTAATTCCCTTGCATAATTCCTTCCCCTTGAACAGTTTCTGCAATAGTTCCTGCACCTTGGGAATTCTAGAAGAGCCACCCGAAAGAACAACATCATGGACACTGCTTACGTCCATGTTCGCATCCCTTAAACATTTCTCCACCGGCTCCATACACTTACTGAAGTAATCCATGTTCAATTGTTCGAACTTGGGAGCTAGTAAAAGTTGTATAGAAATCAATACCCTGCTCCAAAGAGTCGATTTCAATGTCAGTTGTAAACGCAAATGAGAGCCTCCTCTTTGCCTTCTCACATGCATTTCTTAATCTTCTAAGAGCTTTGGAGTTTCCACTCACGTCCAAATCATGCTTGCTCTTGAACTTTTCAATGCAGAAATTCACCATTCTGTTATCAAAGTCTTCGCCTCCAAGATGAGTGTCTCCAGCTGTGGCCTTCACTTCAAACACACCATCCCCTATGGTAAGTAGAGACACATCTAAAGTTCCACCGCCCAAGTCAAATACCATCACGTTTCTTTTGCTATGCCTTCCTGCCTTCTTGTTAAGTCCATAAGCAATGGCTGTGGCAGTTGGTTCATTGATGATATGCATGACATTAAGCCCAGCAGTGGCACCAGCATTCTTTGTAGCTTGACGTTGTGCATCATTAAAGTACGCGGGGACAGTGACAACTGCATTCTTCACAGTTGACCCGAGATAAGCCTCAGCAATCTCCTTCATCTTTCCAAGAACCATGGATGAGACTTCTTCTGCATTTAACTTTTTCTCTTGACCCTTGTGGGTAACCACAATCATCGGTGTGTCACCTGGACCTTCAATGACCTTGAATGGCCAGAGTTTCAAATCATTTTGAACAGTTTCATCACTGAATCTCCTACCAATTAACCTCTTCGCATCTGCAAATCAATGTCCAATTTAGAACACAATCCAACAAGAAAAAGAAACAAGGGAATATAGAAATTTTTTACTTACAAAGTGTAATGCCAATTGGTTAGTGATTATAAATTTATCATATTGCTAAATGAAGACAGCATATACTAAGGCCTAGTTTGAGATTGCTTTGCTTTGACAAAAATCAGTTTTTTTCTAAAGTTTTAGGTTTTAAGATGTTTGGTAAACTTAAAAAAACAGCTTTAATTAAAAAAAATATAGGTGATTGGCAACAGATTATAGAAGCAACTCTAAAAGCTGCTATCAGTCCCAGCATAAGCGGTTTTTTTTTTTAAAGTCACAGCAACCCCAAACTAGTCCTAAATTGAAATTCAAACACTAATAACTGGTGGATTGCTGCATATATAGCTTATTATATCATTCATTTAGCAAGGGTACTATAATACATCTACCATACTAATATGTTAAGGATACAAGAAAATAATTAAGTGGATTGTAGTACCTTTTAACAATATTATTTATATATCCTTCATGCTGACTATAATGAATCGGAAAATATAGTACCTGAAAGAAAGTTCCCCAAAATGGGTACCTATAGCATTCTCTGATCAACTCTCTTTGATAAAGAAGTCATGCACAAGATTCATGAGAGTACAGGCACCAGATTGGGAACTGAACCTTTCTAAATTTATAAGATCTAACGTCTGTAGTTAAGGAGAACTATATATACATATATATTTCATCTTAGAGTTTCCCAGAATAAGGTGTATACTTTAGTTACACTTCATGAGATCAAAAGTATTTGATCTCTGGTCTGTAAAATTACGAAACACTAAGTAGGGTATCAAATTGCTTAGTTCATGCGATACCTTGCAACCAAAGTTATCCCAATTAAACGTAGCAAGGAAAATTCTAAGCAATACTAAATCATTCAAATTTGAAGATAGAAAATAACATGTCGATCAAAACACTGCTGTGGGAAGATGAACTTACCAAAGATGGAGTTGTTAGGGTTTCAGATGGTCTGGTTCAAAGCCGCATCTCCGATGAAACATTCAGTATCAGTGAAAGCAACAAGAGATGGGCTGGTTCTGTTGCCCTGATCATTCACTGTGATTTCTACATGATCGATCAATCTGCCACACCGCTACGCATGAGTAGGTTGTTCCCAAGTCAATCCCAATTGCATGACCCTTGTCTTCTGCCGCCATTCTCAGAATAAGAGTAGAACGTACTCGAATAAAAGAATAAGACTACTTGAAGTCTTCAAAGTAGAAAATTTAAGTATAACTCTGCTTTAACTATAACTCCACTTTGGATCAAATTTTAGCCCATCTCCCACATATGGTCACAAATAGGGTCCCATCCTGTTTGTTTCATAGTTCTTTGTAATTTTTTTTTTATATTCACGTCAAATATTAGTTTTTTTTAAGTCGAATTCACAATCTTCCACTTATAAAGGGAAAATTATGCCATGAATAATCACAATTAATCTTCTATTTACGGATGAAACTTCTTTTTTTTTTGTTGGCTTTGTGTAAAGAAAAAAGGGGATGAGAAATTTTATTTACACATGTCTAATTACTTAATACACACCCCTAAAGCTAAACAGAGTTTCTAGAGCTTCGAGTTTCTAGGAGAGAATCCCTAGGTTTTGGAAAACACAGGGTTTTTATATGTGCTTTGTCCGGTGGCGCCCTCCTGTCAGTGGTGGCTTCTTGCCTCGTCGATGTGTGATGGGTGCAGCTGGACTGGCATATTTTCATGTGGTGGTTGGTGGTGGTCAGAGTGGGTGGTTGTGGCGAGATGCTTTCAATGTTACACAGCAGAAGATGATGGTTTCATGGTGATCTATTGCTAGAGAGAGACCACTCTGCCGGCGGGTCGCTATGCAAAGGCGGGCACTGTGAGGTTCGATTCTCTCGGTGGGGCTACAAGGGGTAAGTGTTACTGCTAGTCAGATCTAGGGCAGGTTTGCCAAGACCAAGATGGTTGACAACGGTGGACATCGGAGTCGGTCTTTCTTGACAGGGAGGCTGGTAAGTCTATGACAAGGAAGCCTATGTGTGGGTGGTCCAACGATGATCTCTGTTGGGTGGGGTACGGTTGGTGGTTTGTTGGTGGCTGGGACGAATTCAAGGAGTTCTCCCATGGTTGGGGATGGCGGTGGTTCTGCCTTGGACCGGTTGTATGAGTTTTGCGATCGAGACTATCGACGTTGTGAGTCACCACCTTATTGTGACAGTTTTCAGGGAACTGGAGTCAATTTGTGGAACATGATAGCAAATCAATGCAATTTTTTATTTTGGTTTATTAGGTTTTTATTTTTTGGTTTTTGGTTAGGTCTAATAAGTCTCTCCTCTATTGAGCAAGAATTTGGGTATTTTGGTGTAGTGGTTGTGCCATTGTTATGGTGGCATCGATCTCCAAGGACGTACTATTTGTTTTCATTTCAATGTTTTCTTATCGTCAATGAAATGGGGAGATGCCCCTACACGTATACTGGCGGTTTTGCTATATGGCTATAAGGATGTATCGGAACTCCTGAGATAGGTTGATTGCCTGTAGCCCGGAAGAGTGGGCGATTCATGTGGTTAGAGTTGAGTCATATCGGCTCATAGTGTCTGTAACCACGGGTTCTACATTAGGGGTATGAGTATATTGTTGTAGGAGAATGCAATTGTGTTTATTATTGATAATAAGAGCCCTTTAAATAGGGAGTTACAAGGTACCCAAAAGGTAATAGAATCCGATTACAATTGAATACCTAGAACACATTCCTATTACAACTCTAAACCCTAGTTTGTAGAGGCACACATTATGTCGACATCCTTCAACACTCCCCCTTGTGCCGCTCAAACTTGGCGATGACGCTTTGATTGTTGCCTCGTTAAAAACCTTGCCAGGTAACAAAAACCCAGTGGGACAAAAATAACCCTGGTCGAAGGACAAAAAGAGCACAACACGTCCTTCACTCTTCGAGATCGAACTTGTAGACATCATGCCTCCCACTGATGTCAATATCTCCCCCTGATTGCTACAATCATAGGAGTTCGGATAACTTTCTTAATCCGATGCTTTTCATATGTTTCTCGAAGGTGGATTTTGGTAACGACTTAGTAAATAAGTCCGCTACATTATCCTCAGATCGGATTTGGTTCACTTCAATATTTAGAAGTGCATGTTGTCATTTTGATGGAGGGGAGGAGGAGCACGGAATGTGGCATTTTGCCTTGTGGGGTCCGATCCCACACTTCAGTTATCTCTTTTCTCTGTAGGGATAGAACAAGCCCATATCAATCGTACCTCTCAAATATCGAAAGATTGTCTTTATACCAATCTAATGGCGTTGCGTTGGCACGAGGCTATATCTAGCCAACAAGTTCATAACAATTGAGGTGTCTAGTCTTGTATTGTGCTAAGTACAATAATGCGCCTATTGTACATAAGTAAGCACTTCTGTTATTAACACGTCTTCGTCATCATCCCTGGGACGAAACAGATCCCTTTTAGGGCCAAGACTACGGACCACCATGGGAGTGCATCTTTGACTTTATCAAAATGCGTAAGCATCTATTGACACGGTATACAAAACCGTGTTCTCCCAAGGTCCTTCCTCTCAAACTCGGATTTCAGGTGTTCAGCGGTTTTCCTTAACTCACAAGGGTTCCAATTATATTTATCAACATAAACCGCGACAATTGCAAATCCGAAACTTGTCATGGGAACGTGTGGGCATAGTTCATCATATCCCTTCCCAATCAAGTAGTCACTTTAGTGAGCGTTTCAACCTCGTTGCAAACGTGCTCCGTGGTCTAGAGCCACTTGACTTGGGTAAATGAAGTTCACAAGAACCTTCATTATATTCCGTATCTAGATCCCCATAAAGATATGTAGTGATCACATTTGTAAGCTGCATGTTCAGTTATTTGGAAACTACCAAACTGACAAGGTAGTGGAGTGCAATGACATCCATTACGAGAGAATATGTCTTCTCGTAGTCGATTCCAGGGCGTTGTGAGAAACTTTGAGCCATAAGGTGAGATTACCATCTCTTTTTCTCGTCACGCTATCTAACGAAGACCTACTAATGTCAACAGGTTTTATGTTAGGAGGTGTTGGCATCTCAGCCCCGAAATCCTTCCTCTTCGTTAGTGAATCCAATTCAACCTGGATCGCATCTTTCCATTTAGGCCAATTTTCTCTACGTTGGCATTCTTCAACGGAGTAAGGTTCGATGTCATTGGTCTCAATAATTCCACGTCCTCATGTACACTAGTGTAGTTCGTAGAGATCTCTATATTCTCAGGAATTGGTTCTAACATTGAGGCGTCCCCCAACGATGTCTCTTGGACATAACCACAATCCAAAATATTCTCATGAGACGGATTTTGAGTATCAATGATCAATGGATCAAGTTGTGCCAAACTCGCTCTCTTCTTAGGGCGAGAATCCATCGAACCTATGGGTCTCCTACTCTCTCTAGCGGAACCCATGGCCTATGACACCATTATGCCACCTTTGTCTCGTCACCATACCACCATCCATGGTAGTGGTGCAGTACCCATCTTCTCTGGGTGGCACCATGTCCTCTTGTGGGGACATCAATCCTTGCAGGCATGTTTGCAGCAGGTATATGTGATCTCGTCACTTTTAGGGGATCAAGATGAGACATAGTGGGGACAGACCACGACAATTCTTGTAGTTCTTGTTGAACATTGACGTTCTAATCTCCCCCTAACGACGGGAAGACTGTCTCATCAAAGTGACAATTCGCAAATCCAGCGAAATAGAGATCGCCTGTCAAGGGTTCTACATAGCGGACTTATAGTTGGAGACTCATGTCCAACAAATATATATATATGCATTCGTTGCAATGACTCATGTTGATGCGCTGTGGCGGCGCAATTGGCACATGAACCGCACACTCAAATATGCATAAATACGAGATATTAGACTCGAACCCAGTCACTAGCTGTAACGCAAATAAAAGTTGAGTGGCTGCTATGAGTCATAGACGAATTAGCATAGCTGCATGCGATATTGCATAACCCAAGCGGAAATATTGGTGCGCATTACCAATGTCCGGGCTACCATCGTAGTCGTTTAATGGTGGCTTTTCCGCGAGACCAATTGGGTGTGTACATGAGAATATCATCTTTTCTAGTTGGAGTAGGGATTTTACAGAGTCATCCCCGTTGTTGTAATATCTTGAATTAATAAATTTTCTTTTATTCTAAAAAAAAAATACACACCCCTAAAATCTCTTTGTTTAACTTCTGCCTCAAAGTTTCTACTATATATGCCCCTCTACTTTATTACCTTTTCTTCACTAATGGCCTAATGCCTCATCTGCACTAATGCCCTTGTCATACTAAATCCATTAGAGCCTGCTTTATAGTTTTAGGGTTAGCCCATCTCCCACATATGGTCACAAATATGGTCCCATCTTGTTTGTTTCATAGTTGTTTGTAATTTTTTTTTTTTTTATACATCACATCAAACTAATGTCAAACTCACAATCTTCTACTTATAAAGGGGAACCTAATGATGAAATTTAGTTTATTTTTCTCTTTTAGCTTTGTGTAAAGAACAAAAAAAAAATATTTACACATGTCTAATTACTTAATACACACCCCCAAAATATTTTTGTTTAACTTCTGCCTCAAAGTTTCTAGTTTCTACCATGCCCCTCTACTTTATCACCCTTTCTTCACTAATGCCTCATCTGCACTAATACCCTTGTCATACTTTATCCACCATCTCACATTCTCAATCTCCAAAATTCCTTCGTCACTATTGATCGACGGGGATACCTTTCTTAACCTCCTAAGAGCTCTGAAGTTTCCACTCACGTCCAAATACGTTTCATCTCAAATTTTTTAACACAGTAATTCACCATCCTGTTATCAAAGATCAAAGTGTTCGCCTCCAAGTCCCTAAGCAATGGCTGCGCGGCTGTTGGTTCATTGATGTACGCATAGTATTTAGGCCAGAAGTGGCACCAGCGTCTTCTGTAGCTTGATATTGTGAGTCATTGAAGTAAGCAGGACGGTAAAAACTGCATTATTCAAATAGTGAGCCGAGGAAGGCCTCAGCAATCTCCTGCATTTTTCCAAGAACCATGGATCAGACTTCTTCAGCAGCAAACAGTGTCTCTTGACCCTTGTGGGTAACCACAATCAGCAGCTTGTCTCAAGGACCTTGAATAACCCAATTAACAACATAGTCCTACTTTATCACCCTTTCATCACTAATGCCTCATCTGCACTAATGCCCTTGTATCCTCATTATTCAATACAGTGAAATAAATTCTGGCTCCATTGTTCTTTAAAGATGATGTTTGCTGGCCTGCTGGGGTTGTATTGTTAGATACAGTGTATGTAAAACAATGGTAAGGTGGGAAATACAGGAAAATATTTAGAATCCTAGGTACTTAAAGATATTTGCTGGGTTCAAATAGCAACACTCATAAAAAAAAATTTATACCATTGCACACTACTGCAAATCTGTAATAATCATTGAATTATTACAAAACAAGCGGCATTTTTATTTTAACAAAATGCCATACTTCGATACTGTCATGTAACAAGAAAGATGTTAATGCCAAACTGCTTGCCCTTTGTAGTCTAAAATGGAGTAACAAAGTACGGCTACTATGACACCCATAGATGTAGGCACACTAGAATGAAGAAGTTGAGCAGTAATGGCTCAGTTATGCAGCTGCCTCATCTGCTGTTATGTCCTTGCATAACTCCTAAGCCCTGATAACATTCAGCAATAGCCAACACAGCACCACTAAATGAAAACCATTGGCAAGCCGATAGTAATTAAGTCATTGGTCAAGAATAAGAGAAACATGTGCATTAGTCACAGATTTACTCACTGTCAAGTCAGTAGAAATGAATTATACTAACTCGGTTGAAACATAATCTGTCATACTTAATCAACCATCTCAATTCCTCCAAAATTCCTTCTATCACTATTGATGGTAATGCCTTTCTTTTTGCCAGTTGACTTGTCCTCAGCACTTCAGCAGACACACTCAGGATGCCATTCGCATCAATATCATAACAAACATCGAACTTAGGAACACCCTGAGGAGCTGGAGAAATGCCTTCAATACAAAATTTACCCAAAAAGTTGTTTTCTGTAGCTACTCTACTCTCCCCTTCCTAAACTGGAAAGCACACTGTGGATTGGTTGTCAATGCTAGTAGTTACACGTGTCTTCTTCGTAAGAGGAATTCTAGAGTTTCTTGGAATCACAACCTTCATGAAATTCTTGGAACCATCATATTTATCAACATCTAACCCAAGTGAAAGAGGGGTCACATCCAAGAGTGAAGTCGTGAATCTTTCCATTTCCATTTCCATTCCCACTCAGGACGGCAGCTTGAACAGCCGTACCATATGCCACTGCCATATCCGGATTAATGCCCTTGCATAATTCCTTCCCCTTTGAACATTTTCTGCAATAGTTCCTGCACCTTGGGAATTCTAGAAGAGCCGCCCGAAAGAACTACATCATGGACACTGCTTACTTCCATGTTAGCATCCCTTAAACATTTCTCCACAGGCTCCATACACTTGTTAAAGAAATCCACGTTCAGTTGTTCAAATTTGGCACGAGTAAAAGTTGTAGAGAAATCAATACCCTGATCCAAACAGTCAATGTCAATTTCAGTTTCAAATGCATAAGAAAGTCTCCTCTTTGCCTTCTCACAAGCATTTCTCAACCTCCTGAGGGCTCTCGAGTTTCCAGTCACGTCCAAATCATGCTTCCTTTTAAATTGTCCAACACAAAAGTTGACCATTCTGTTGTCAAAGTCTTTGCCTCCAAGGTGAGTGTCTCCAGCAGTGGCCTTCACTTCAAAGACACCATCCCCTATGGTAAGTAGTGACACATCTAAAGTTCCACCACCCAAGTCAAAAACCATCACATTTCTTTTGCCATACCAGCCTGCCTTCTTGTCAGTTCCATAAGCAATGGCTGTGGCAGTTGGTTCATTAATAATTCGCATGACATTTAGGCCAGCAGCGGCACCAGCTCTCTTTGTAGCTTGACGTTGTGCGTCACTGAAGTAAGCAGGGACAGTGACCACTGCATTCTTCACAGTTGAGCCGAGGAATGCCTCAGCAATCTCCCGCATCTTTCCAAGAACCATAGATGAGACTTCTTCAGCAGCAATTTGTTTCTCTTGACCTTTGTGGGTAACCATAATCATTGGTTTGTCACCAGGTCCTTCAATGACCCTGAATGGCCAGAGTTTCAAATCATTTTGAACGGTTTTGTCACTGAATCTCCTACCAGGCTACCAATTAATCTCTTTGCATCTGCAAATTAAAGACAAACGTAGAAACACAAGCACTAACTAAATTATTTCATTACAAGATCTAACACCAAATTGGTTAGTGATAATCATATGGCTACATCCTTACTCAACATTCTCTCACTCAAACTATGCCATACTATAACTACTGCAGTGTTATCATGTTATGCCTGGTAAATTGCTAATACAGGTCCCATAAATCATTCATATTTACCGGTGCATATGTTAGACAACAACACTAATACCATAATACAGTTTCCTTTTTCTAAGTTAAAAAAAAAAAAAAAAAAGGAAATTATCATGTGTTGTACTCATCCTATAAATGCATTACATAATAAAAACCGAGAAGTTGAACAGGGGATAGAGTAGTCATCTGTCCTGCACAATGGATAAAGTAACGGACAATAGCTGAGAATTTTTCAAGGTATCCATTTTACTCGATCTTCATGTGTAGAACTTTAGTTTGCTTTAATCTAATTTGATAAAGCTCTTAAGTAACTGATACAAAGGCATGTACTTAAAGGAGCAGTATACACATTTCTCCTAAAAATTGAGGCATCTTCTTACATATGACAAACTTTTCAAGAATTGAATCTCTATAGATCACAAGCATTTTATCTCTATTTCGGATTTAAATCTAAATCATAGTCTTTAGAAATTGATTAATATATGGTATACCTTGCATTCATATGACGCATACATTGATACAAATCATC
The DNA here is from genome assembly GCF_958449725.1 of Rosa rugosa. NCBI lineage: Eukaryota > Viridiplantae > Streptophyta > Magnoliopsida > Rosales > Rosaceae > Rosa > Rosa rugosa. Next base: position 40,331,759 of record NC_084825.1, read on the forward strand.
ACAAAATACAGTTTGATGTTTCATTCCACAATATATTTTTGGTTATAAGTACTAAATTGTTATCAGATCTTAGATCTTCTATATTAGATTATTCACATTACAGATTAATTATCAACATCCTAAATTTATGAAAATAGAAAGTACTCACTCAAAACACTAGTGGGAAGATGAACTTACCAAAGATGGAGTTGGTGGGGTTCCTGATGATCTGGTTAAATGCCGCATCACCAATGAAGCGCTCAGTATCAGTGAAAGCAACAAGAGACGGAGTGGTCCTGTTGCCCTGATCATTCACTATAATTTCTACATGATCATACTGCCACACGGCCACGCACGAGTAGGTTGTCCCCAGATCAATCCCGATTGCAGGACTCTCTTCTACTCCCAGCATTCTTAGATTAATAGCACTCGAACCAAAGAAAATATTAAGAGTACTTGAAGAAGGATAAGAAGTTGAAAAATGGTAGTAGCTGGAGCTCTGCTCTATTGTATTATTCTAGCGGACTCAGAAGAATGCTTTGGTAGGTGTCCAGAATTTATTTTGGTGGGAAGATAGAGTGGTCTTTAGAATTTAAACCATCAGTGGAAGAGTTGGGGAATGTAATCGGTCTATTGGAATTTATTTTGGGTCAGTCCCACTCTTTCCAACACGATGTTATGAGACACAGTATACAATGTACATAACATGATGAGAAATTTATTTCCCTGTTTTTTTTTCCAGGGATTTGTATGATACTACGGTCCATAACAAATTTCTTACGATTGATATCAAATTCGACTCAATTGCAATCTAACATACTATCCTTGCACAGCACAACCTATTATCGCAGTGGTGTTAATGTTACTAAACAATACAGATGAAGCATTACATATGTTCATGATCATAAATTAAATTTAAAAACTGGGTCATAATTGTGGGCAACTGATACCGATCATTACCAAGATCCAGAGCATCGTGAAAAGTACTTCATAGCATGAATTTACAAAGTACTACTTGCTTTTACATTCTCTTTCCTAGATTGCAAAATGCAATCTTTACATTGCTTATGGTATTATTTTACATTGCTTATGGTATTATGACTAGTATCATACAGCAAACTAATAAGTCAAGCTTTCATCATAGACCATATTCCTCACCTTCACCTTCACAGCCCTCTTAGCAATCCTTGATTAGCCCCAGAGAGCTCACTGCAAATCCTCCCAAACTCCTCCAACATTTCCTTCACAATCCCCACTCTACTTTTCTCAACCAACATCTTCACCAAATTCACCAAGTGCTTGTTGAATTTCCCTTTCTGGGCCACCAGCTTCATCACTTGGCCCTTCTCCTCCAAACCCACAAATGGGCTTTCCAAAACCGCTTGAACCTGCTTGTTGTGGAGCAACTGCAAGAACCTCTTCACATCCTTGTGGACCAAATCAAGTGTCCTGTTGCATTGAGCAATGTCCAGGAGAGCAGCTGCATAACCAGAAGCTGGGTTTTTGTGGAGATTTGGAGATGAGAAAAGGGTTTTTGTGGGGATTGAGAATGAGGGTGTGGATAAAGTTAGAGGCTTTTGGGTGAAAAAGGTGGTTTTGGTGGTGGTTTTGTGGAGGTGGGTTTGTGGAGGAAGTTTGTGGGTGTTGTGAGAGGTCTTGAAATGGTGGAGTAGTTCACGAGATGGAGTTGAAAGAAGGGTGCTTGGGACTTTGAGAGTTGAGACAGAGCTTGAGAATGTTTCCATGGAGGAAGATGAGGATAGGTTTCAGTTTTCAGCCACTGAATGACAAAGGAATTGGAGTATGTTACCGTTGAAAGCAATTTTTCTGGATTAAAAGGAGTGGAAGCGCAACGTTGCGGACTTGCGGGCTTGAAACGTAAGCAAAGTTATGAAGAGGCCTTATAGCTCGGCCCATAATCAAACCAGTTCACCCACCATGTATAAATGTAATTAAGCAGTAGTTGCACTATCAATTATAAGCCTTGATGATTTTGTTGAAACAGAAAGGATTCAATTTGATTAGGGAGGGTCGGGAAATGTCTACTTAACCGGATTTTTATGAGAGAAATTCATTCTTAAAAATTTTACACGTTGAATTACAAAAAGAAAACACGGCAAAATAAATGTTTGGGTACGGGTTTGATGTACTATTTCTTATATATATATATATATATATATATATATATATATATATATATATATATATATATATATATATATGATTAGGGAGGGTCAGGAAATGTCTACTTAACCGGATTCTTATGAGAGAAAAAAGAAGAATGAAAAGTGCAGACTTTCAATTTTTTCGACTACCATATAATGTAATTCAATGATTGAAACTGTTCATTCTTAAAAAATTTACACGTTGAATTAAAAAAAGAAAACACGGCAAAATAAATGTTTGGGTGCGGGTTTGATGTACTATTTTATATATATATATTATTTTTTATTATTATTATTTTTTGAAATGTTGCCTTCAAGCCTTGATTAACGAAATTGCAGAATACATGGGGGGGACGTAGAGCCTGAACCCCAGATTACAAGAAGCATAAAGAGAATATCCTGAAATAATACCAAGATTCTCCACAAAGTCTATGTATTCTAACAAGCACCAATTAGCAAAGAGTACACGAATGGCAACTCCATTTGCTTTGACATAGCGGTGACATACCAGAAAGATAACTCTATAACGAAGAAGCATAATTACAAATAGCACAGCTTTCCCACTATGTTGCCGCACGGAAATAAATCCGGCGGCACTCAATTTCATCCTGTCACTAGGAGGTTGCGTCCATTTGACCAAACAAACAGCTCGCCGCCTCGCTAGGCCAGACAAGACACACATAGTGTGCATACCGGGACCAAGCCCACGTCGCCCTACCAAAGAGTGGTAGGGACTTATTGTAGGCATCAAGCCACGTATTACTAAACTGCAATAAGACATAATAAAGTAATAAAGCATAAAAGAAACAAATTTTTGGACTAGAGACCAAACCAAGGCCCAGGCCCAACAGTCACCGAGCCCAAGCCCAAGCCCAGAAAGAAGGCTGCCAACGTCACCCCTCCTCCCGATCGCGCACAGAGATCCTGCCGTCCCGCCATGTGCGGCACACCCATCGAATAGAGCAATCTCAGGCCGATCCTCCACCCCGCCGCCCTCCCCTTCATGCCGGTCAGCATATATATATATTGGGTGAAGATTTGCAAAATTGGAAAATGCATACATTCATTCTATGAAGTGTTGTAAAAGGTTGGAAGCAGAGTTCTCAAGTGATGTATGTCTTTAAGACTTGACATGCATGTGTATATTGAACAATAACACCGGTAATTGAATTTCCTGATTTTTCACATTTATAAGAACATCGTTGATTCCTAGTTTTTAATCATTCACACTCCTCTTTTTGATCCATTCTAACTTCCATTTCAAAGACATATACATGCCATAACTCCTATGAACCATAATCATTGTCATTTGTCTCTACTGGGTTACCTCCAGTGGCGGATCCACGTTGTGGACTATTTGGGATGTAGCCCAACCCAGAATTATGCAAATATAGTATATAGTATATGTGGTTTCATGATGTGGTTTCCTTTTCATGAAACCAACTATGGTTCAGTTGGCTGCGTGGGTTCGAACCCCCACTTGCCCATTTTTATGTGTTTTCTGCCTCTTTTCCTGTTTTTTTTTTTTTCATCCATTTTCTTCTCCATTCTTCTTTGCTTACAATATTTTCTTCTCTTGTTTCTTTTCCTCTTTCCCCTATTTTCTTCCTTTGGTTACAATTTTCTTCCTTTGTTTTGTAAATTTTCTATAAGTGTTTCTTTTAAAAAAAAAAAAATTCTTGTTTAATTCTGCTCTTTTTTTTTTTTTTCTTTTGAATAAAATCTTGTTTAATTCTTAGTGTCTCAAAAATTTTAGAAACATTATTTTCCAAAAAAAATTCTTATAAGCAATCTTCGATTAGCCTGCCACTTTTGTATTCTGAATCCGCCACTGATCACCTCTGTAGACATTTCCAAAATTGACATACAATAATAACAATATTGTAAGCTCTGGACTCATAACCATTCGGTACGTAGCAATAACTATAAGCACTGGGTTGTGTTCCCTCTCCTCGACTCCTATATTCCTCGATCTCTATCTTCTTTGATATCATCACCATTACTATTTGATTCCAAATGTTGCTGCACCAAACACTTTGTCGGTGCCAATTAACATCACATTTAAAGATGACCAATTGTAGTATTTTCCGGACGAAAGTGGGTTACATAAAAGTTGTTCCCTGTATTGGGTTTGCTGTTATGGGCCCATAACACTCATGCATACACATATATACTTATATAGCTAGGTATAATTATCCAATAATTCGAAGCAGGTCATAAAGATCTAATAAGAGAGGTTCTGATCTTTAGTGACAGCAAGAATGTGATGATGCTAAACTATTTGGTAGAGATCGGGTTGTATGTCTTTTTTTTTTTTTTTTTGAAAATGTTGAAAATGTTGTATGTCTTGTATCATATATAAGTAGTTAGCTATGCCCTAGCCTTTATTATGTATAGCTATGATTTCAAGAGAACTGCTATTGTTGAACTATTAATGTAAATTATACACATATTGAGTCGTTTAAGTTACAAATAAAATAACTTAAATTTATTAAATTGCGTACATATAATGTTTTATACGTACGCAATTAGATAAATTTAAATTATATTTATCTTAATTGAAACGATTGACAGTTTAACAATATAAGACCATCTCAAAGGCGTAGTACCAAGGGGGGTCCCGCTATGTCTAGGTATTTGATTGTACAATGAGTAGGTCTATTTTATATGTACCACTGTGGGTACTACCACTATCTTCTTGTCTGTCTAGTTGGTAGCGGAAATGTATGTAACGGCATATTCTGGCTTATGATGAATATATTTTCTCGCCCTTGGGCGCTTCAAAAAAAAAACAATATAAGACAATCTCAATTAATATATAGTAGAGTTATAAACAATGTAACCCCGCGTCCCCACCCAAACTACACGAAGTCACGAAGGCTTCAAATGCGTTGGTTCATTATCAAGGACAAACCCACTTTGTATCAACTTTAATGATAACATTAGTGGCAAATGCCCTGGATTAAGCCACAAAGTCTAAAGACATTAGTTAATATATATGCTGCTTATCTGGATCAACCCCTTTAATATATAATTCCCCAAATCCCAAGTGGATCAAAAACCCAAATGACTCATTGTATATATTATATATAAGCAAAACCTGTAGAGTTTCTGACCTACGGTGCTTTGCTCTAAGAGCAAGTTCACCCGTTTGGTTACCGGGTCACATATTATTTACTGCTTTTTAGTGTATATTTTCATTCTCTGGGTCACGAAATACACTGTGCCCGCGACCCAAGACACCAAATACACTGTGCAGGTCATCATGGTGACCCAGAAAGTGATCCAGGGCACGAAATACACTATACTCAGTACTCGTGACCCAGGAGGTGAAAATAACACTAAAAAGCAGTGAATAGTGAGTGACCCAACGAGTCAACTTACTCTAACAATCATTCTACACTATTCAACGTTAAATAATGCAGGGTACGTCCACTTTTCTTCAAAGCATTAAAAAGAGAAGACAAAGACCGGACCAAATTCCATTATTATTTGATGCCCTCTTTCTTCCTTCCTCTCTCCTCAACCCTGTCTTGTCTTCAACCTCTTTTCCTCTGTTCCTTACTGACTTTCCTACTTAACCTCATAGACCAAAAAGACCGAGTCCATTTTCAGGTCCAGTTTCAAAATGAACCAGGAAATGAATGGGGTTGAAGCTGAGAGGTATCAGAAGGAGAATCTCAGCAATGGTCATCATGTTCAGGAGAAGATAGACTATGTGTTCAAGGTGGTGGTTATTGGAGACTCAGCTGTGGGGAAGACTCAGATACTGTCGAGGTTTACTAAGAATGAGTTTTGCTTCGACTCCAAGTCTACTATTGGGGTTGAGTTTCAGACCAGGAGTGTCACTATTAAAGGAAAACTCATCAAGGCCCAGATCTGGGATACTGCTGGCCAAGAAAGGTTTGATTCATCTCTCCCTCTCTGTCTCTCTCTCATTTTGATCTTCAAAAGCTAGAAAGGATTTTAATGATCTCATATCTTTATGATTCATATATATCTGGTATAGATTACTGTTACTTTCACAGTTTCACTTATTAAGCGAATTCAAAATAGTTTAAGTACTGTATGACAATAATCGGGTGAAAAATGCTCGACTAGCCAAAATTGCTGACCAAATTATATTTTGGAACACATACTTTGTTAATAACTAATACACGAGATCTAGGGCGAGCACGATCTGAAACACCAACATTATTTCATTTGATGCAAAATGTATTAAGCAAATTTATGAAGTGTAACAGCACCTACATTGGATTCGAACCTGATTACTACCTAGTAAAATTCAACCTCTTCTGCATGTCCTATGTTTCAGCTATAAATGTAGCTATAACAACATATGAAAATATTATAATTATAACCGACATGCTTGCTGTAATATTAATTGATATTACTCTCAACTCAACTACGGTATATTGTGAGCTAGCAAAGTACGATATTTTATTGTAAAGTAACTTTCTTACTTGTACTCAGTCATAAAAGATCTCTTACTTGTACTAACTTTTCGAACACATGTTGGGATATGGACCGTTTAGTTTTTAACTCTATATGAGTATATCACTTCTGCAAAATTTCAGTCAAATTAATGGTCGTTGAGGTATCGAACTATATTGAATTAATGAACGAATTAAATCTGTCCAACCTGAACCTTTCATGCTTATAATTGTAAATCACAGTTATGAATGTCTTAACGATCATCAATTTGACTGAAAATTTATAGAAGTGATCTACTCATATAAAGCTAAGAACTGAATGGTCGAAATCCCAATATATGATCGAAAAATTAGTCTAATAAACGATCCCTTAAAATAATAAAATAATAATAATAATAATAATAATTCCCCACGGGCTTGATATCCGTAGCAAGTTAATCTTTCTCAATTTTTGTTTTATTTGTGCCATAGATGACAGACATTCACGTTCGTAGGGTTCTGATTTTGAGTGGGTGCTGTAGTTATGAGAACATGAGTTTTGGGCCAAAGGGCTCCCTGTATTTTCTGCATCAGTAGCACCAACTGTACGTCTGTACTGTATGAATGCATTGGAACTGGATGTCACTCAGTTTGCATTGAATTGGGCCAAGAATAGTACATACTGATGGTGAGAAGAAGATGCTAAAAATAACGAGAATGTATTCAGTAAACCAACATGTTTTCGCACTAATAAGAGTAGACGGCTGAATAACATAAAGTATATTTTTTGTTATGACAAAAAAAGATTGCATGTAAATATCAACAATTGAGATCTCTTGAATCTGCTAGTTCACTTGAGATCTCTTGAATCTGCTAGTTCACTTGCATCAGCGGTATATAGAAGAATTTCTAAAAAATAACTTGCAATAAACATTTCGTTAACATAACATGCGAGATTATTTGATCACAGGTATCGAGCTGTTACAAGTGCCTATTACAGAGGTGCACTCGGGGCAATGCTGGTATACGACATCACCAAGAGGCCGACGTTCGATCATGTGGCTAGGTGGGTCGAGGAGCTCCGGGCACATGCGGACAGCTCGATCGTGATCATGCTGATCGGGAACAAGGCTGATCTCGGCGATCAGAGGAATGTTCCGACTGAAGATGCAGTCGAGTTTGCCGAGGAGCAAGAGCTGTTCTTCTCTGAGACATCGGCCTTCAGCGGCAACAATGTGGACAGTGCATTCTTTAGGGTACTAGAGGAGATATACAGTAGAGTGACGTCTAAAAAAGCACTGGAATGTGGGAATGGGAAGAAACCCATTGATGGGATTGGAGCAAAAATTGATGTCATTTCTGGGTCTGATTTGGAAATTAGCGAGATGAAGAAGTTGTCTGCTTGCTCTTGTTGATCCAGTTCCTTGTTCTTATAAGAACCGATTATCAAGGAGCGATATATGCATGTACTACTTTTTTGTGTTATTATCTTGGACTATGGACAATTCTACTGTGGCAGGCAGTGGCATATTTTTTTACTAGATTCTTATTGCCATGCACAGAAAGTACTAGTACTAAAGTATTTGAACTATAAACCGTAGGATGAAGCATTTTTATGTTGCTTACAAGTTTAGTTGTATGGGATTAGGATGTAGTATGATTGTAAGCATGATATATCTAGTTATTTGAATCTATGAGCCGAGTGATAAGCATGTTTTGATTTATATAAGGAGACTTTCCACTAGGTGAGATAATTGTTAGTGATTAATTAGTGTACAATGAGAGTTTGATCAGACTATACATACTTATTTAGTCACCCACATGGCAGATATATCATTGATCGTAAATAGATGAATAATGAGTTACGCCAGATGTTGTCATCCTAACATTCCAAATTATAAATTAATTGATGATTTTTAGGACTTAGACGCCTTATTACAATCACCAAAGCAATTCGTTGTTAAAATTCTATTATCTCTAATAATGTCATTCATTCGATAACCATAAAATAAGAACCACAAAAAATGTGTTTAGTTTTTATATCTAACATTTATATAACAATTTTGACGTATTTTATAATGAACCACGTGGTGTGGTGTGTTGGTCGAACGGCCTAGTCTGGAACTCAATCCTTTGGATTCGTGCGTCTGCGGTGCAGTGGATTAGTCTGGCTTTGCCTCGCTTTCGCCGCAATGTCGGTGCAGGTGTCCTGACGCTGGGATACCACTGCATGGGTGTATGAGAACTTTTTTTTTTTTTTTTTATCAGGTAGTTAGCTGTACAGCTAACTACCTGATAAAAAAAAAAGTTCTTTTCAGAATCTCATGTTAATTATCGCATTGTCATATCTATAAGTGTTATTCAAAACCCACAATATGGAGGTTTTATATTCTCAAAAGAATTGGATATTTCCATTATGATTCATATTCATCATACTACTAAGTTTTGAAAATCAAGGACTTGTCCTGTCTAAAAATAAATAAATTCATACTAGAATTGGAGTTGCAATTATACTAAATAATTTGATACATTTCACCATCACAAACCAATCCTGTCTAAAATTAGTTGCTTTCTCTTTGTATAATGCTTGGCAAAGTAGAAGATATTTGTTGGACTAGGCCCTATCTATCACTCTCAAAATTGGCATCAAGTAGTAGTACAATCATGAGTTAGGTCATGGGTCATAACAACTCAAACCAGTACCATACTACCATATAATTATTGGAAGCAACTCGATCATTTTCTTTTTGAAACCATATAATTATTGGAAGCAACTCGATCATATATATATATATATATATATAAGTACTATATGCTTATATATATAACCCTTGCTTAGCTTAACCATTCATTATAGTCCAACTACTACTTGTGCTTAACAATAATGATGCCTCACCTTTTGATGTTTATTAGGTGAATTATTGCTGTTAAAGATCAAAGCACACAATTTGTTATCATTTATGTCAGAAATTTAAGAAACAACCAGATGGGATCTGCTCACATTTTCTCAGACAAATTTCAACATGGCATGGCATCTATGCAAATGACTAGCTCGATCGTGTCTATATCTAACATTCCATGAACTGAATTATTGGCATGCTCATTTCTTAATTAACCAAGTCATGCGTGCGATGGAACTGTAAATAAAATGGGGTGATTATTATCCATAATTTTTAATTTGTTATTCTTAAAAGTAAAAGGTAATCGTGTTATATCGTTAACATTAAAGGATTTTTTTTTTTCGATGAAAACATTAAAGAGTTGGTGGGTCGGTAATTTTAACTTGATTTGGCTGCATGCAATTGAGGTCAGTGATGTGGAAACTTGAATAATAATTTCAGATCATGGTATACGTGGTGATTCGGGCTAATGTTATTGGTCCATATGAGATATATTTTTTTTTTATTGGTTAAACAACAACAAGAATGGCATGTGGTCTACTATTGTACTGATATTTTGTTAACTCATCCATGTATTAAGAGTTGTGTTTTAACTCAAAAGAGTTCGGTACGATTAAGAATGAGCTCGGAACAATTAGAAGTGAGTCACCCACTTAAAAGTTATATTATATATTAGGACTAAATTCAGTTTGCCCTCTCCAACTTTGGAGCAAACATCAGTTTGGTCCCTGATCTTTTTTTTAATCATAATGGTCCTTGCACTTTCATTTTCCTTCACGCGAGTTCAAAATTCAAATTTGGCTCGAAAAGTGATGTCAAGTGTTGACTTGGCACCGACATTATGGCCCATTTTTCAAACTTTGACCCTCAATTTGAACGAAATGTCTAAACTGCCCCCTTGAATCTTTGCACGATTCATCATCTTCTTCCTCTTGTTCATCCTTCCAGCAAATAAATATTCACAGTTCATCAAATTGTGATAGACTCCATAACAGAAACTCGTCAACTAAGTTTAGTTGAACATCAGAAACTACGTAATGCCAAAAGAACCACAAAACAAAAAGCCTGTTTTACACAAAAACAATGCTAAATATTGTCCTAAAAAATAATGGAAATACAACCCCAATAGCACCTTCATCACAAATTACACCACTAATCCCCAAAGTTCACAACTTTTCCTCGAAATTTAGAACTCCAGAAGCTATTTCAAACAGTAAAGCAGCAAAATTACCCATACCAGGCTTCTATACATCTCAAACTCCACAAGACAAACCAAGATAGCAACTTCAACCAAGAACAACACAAGTAAGAAATACCCATAACCAAATTTGGCCAATCAAATATAAGAACAACGAAATGGGACAGCTGGAATTCAAAAATACTCAATTGGGTACATGAAGAATAAAGCCTCCTCCAACTGGGTACGAATTCACTGGAATTGCTGTGCATACTCCTCTTTCCCCACAGTGGCTTGCTTCTTCCCAAGTTTGAGAAACTGAGTGACATCGAAACCCGAACTGGGTTTTTGTTTTGGATTCGTGTTGTTCATTTGTTGTAATGGCGGATGAGCTTCAAGAACGACTCGTTCTCTTCTTGGATTGCTGACCCAAACCTTGATGAAGTTGAAAATGCGAAGATGAAGATGATGTGGGCGCTAGTGGTGAGGCCGGACCTGTGCAAGATGAAAGGTGGTGGAGGAGGGCGTGCGGTAGCCGGAATCTCAGGTTTGATGGAGGACGGAGGAGGATTGAGAAGATTGAGAAGTTGTTGGATCGATTTGGTTTTAGGCTTTGCAAATATGAGAGAGAGGCAAAGTGAAGCAGAAAATAGAGAAAATAAAGAGAAAAGGGGGGAAAATTAGAAATTAGATAATTAAAAAAAATTAAATTAGAGATGTATATTTTGCCCTTCTTAGTCTTAAAAATGGGTGAAGCAAAAAATAGAGAAAATAAAGAGAAAAAGGGGGGGGAAATTAGAAATTAGATAATAAAAAAAAGATTAAATTAGAGATGTCTATTTTGCCCTTCTTAGTCTGAAAAATGGGCCCTAATGTCAGTGCCAAGTCAGCACCTGATGTCACTTTTCGAGCTAAATTTGAATTTTGGACTCGCGTGATGGAAAATGAAAGTGCAAGGACCATCATGATTAAAAAAAAATGTCAGGGACCAAACTGATGTTTGTCCCAAAGTTAGAGGGGGCAACCTAATTTAATCATATATATTATCTTTTTGTTAATTGTCTAATATGAGATCTTCACTCTCCAACATGACTGATTCATATAACCAAAATTTGTATTTTTTTTTTCTTCTCTGTAGTGTACACTAACTTTTAAATTGCTCGAAAGTGCAGAATTTAAAGAAAGATTTGAAAAAAACAACTATATTGCCAAATTGTCAATTAATTTTATTTGTTGCTGTGGGGAATATCTAGTGACTAGTGAGGCAAAGAATCATTGGGTACGTTATCCATATGCTGGCATGGGAGGGCAAACCGACGAGCCTTGAAGCCTTGAAGTTGTAAATGATGATGGTGAAATTGAAAGAACCCAGCTGGCCTGAGTGCCCGACTCAGAAACATCCTTCTGATAGTTGGATACTTGGATAATCCCATAATTGCATAAACATTTCTGCCAAACTAGTGTAAATACTCATTGCCTACCTTCCCAGAAAAAGGTCGTCGAATATATATTGATTGCTGACAGAAAATGAGCAAGACAGGTCTTTATTGTAATATGGAGAGGACCATAAAATAAGTAATTGTGATGGAACACCAACTGGTTAGGTTTTTTGTAAATTGATCGATTCAATGAGGCAGTTATGATGAGAAAGGACTAAGAAATCGATGAGACATTGAACCAGCTTGCTTCTTCTCATAATGTTTACTTCAAACTCAAAGTTACTCGAATGACTGAGTAAGCTCAATACATGAACTAATTACAAGGATAATAATCATAATATTATTACTAAATTAGCTTTCTAAGAAAATTGAAAATGGTATGTAAAAATGATGAAATCTAGTCCGTGGTGGGGTTATGTAATCGAATCTCTATATCTTCAAGAGTTTATTCTCATTTAATAGTTCTTGAGTTCTAGAATTTAGAGAAGTAATTAAACTAGCCACTTTTATTTATTAATCAGCAACCCAAAATTGAGTTTAAGTTGTTCATAAATATGCTTCTAATTTTGATGAAGAGTCCATTTTACCTTTCTTATAGATGTGCTTGTAAAGTGTAAACACATGAAAAGTCATGTATTAGAATAATTTGTCATTCTCATACTTATATACGGTTAATATAGAATGAGAAGTAGAATGCAATTGATTTTTTATTTATTTAGTATTGTATAATAATTAGAATTACACAGTAACTAGTTGTTTGTGAGTCGAACTCTTAATCTTTCATTTACAAATGAGAAACTTATGTCACTGATCGTCCATAAATAAAACTCATGAATGCAATAAAATTTTGTTTGTATTGTAACTATTGTTTACTAACTTTTTAAACAAAAATTACTAATTTAAATGAGTGGTTGAACAACCATGCGAAAATGGACAAGAAAATAATATTGTACATTACTCTTGTGTTGCTCACTCCTTTCTACTCGTCTGTCTCTCTCTTTTTTTTTTTTTTTTTTTTTTTTTTTGAGAATATACTCTTCTGTCTTTCATTTTGCAAATTTGATTTTGTATTTGATATATATTTTGATGGGTTATAAGTAGTTTTTATTGGGGGCTTTGGTTGTGTATCCAGATGTAATATGTAATTACCATCAATCTCTGATCACAATACATCCCTAATGGCCTAATCTTGACTACAATCATATGCTTGCACAGTTGCGAGCTAAGCTTCAAGTTAATGATTATTTTATAGAAGGTTAAAATCATTTCGAGTAAATTGATTTTCAGAGATCAGATGTGAATTATGTATAGACGTATGAGAAATCATGATTTTAATGTGAGATTCACTTACTAAAATTATTGAAAGGTCCTTGAAAATAGGTACCCTTTTATTGCTAAATATGAATAATCCCACTTAATTAACGATCACAATCCATAGTTAATTTGAGAATATTCCAAATGACCCAAAACAATAACAATGCAATAGTTTGGCATTAATCCAAAATAACCAGATATAAATCAACTTTTTAAGAGGGGAATCTCAATATAGAAAAATCTGGAATCCCCAACAAATCCACAATCACTAAGCAAATGATATGGAAAATCTCAGAAATTGACCAGCAAACGCGTTATAGCTACGATTATTTGAGGAAAAAACTGCAGCCTATGAGATCCTTGTCAATGCTAATACTGGTCAACTAACTGTAATTTCGTTTTCTTTCTAAATTTTTGGCAGATTCTTCTTCTTCTTCTGCCACAGCCAAGTGACAGAAATGACTTGAAAAGGAAGCAAAATCGTGGGCATCATGACTAAATCATCATCAATGATTTGAGAGCATGAAATTGATAAAAATGTGGGTCTCAGACATATGGTTTAATTATGGCAATAGAAAAAAGAAGAGGGGGAATATCATTGAATTTGCACCAAAATACAGAGATTACATCACAGAGACACAGACTGAAAGCTGATGTTTTTGTTTCTTTCTATGGCTATGGGCAGTAGGTCCAATAGAGTTTTGCTCTTTCCTTTTTTTTTCATTTGGTCTGGACAGAACTTCAAGCCAAAGACTCATTTTCGGAAATAACATTCACTCCAAATTCTATGAATCGATATTTTGACTAATTACTCTTTTTTTTTTTTATTACGACTTACCCGTCAATTTGATTACCTCATTTTCTCTCTATTGACCATTAATTTACTTGCTCGTTTCACTTTTTGGCTTGTTTAAAGTAAAAGAATTCGAATAACACTTGGTAGCACGAGGTGTGGGGTTTTTCGAATGTTAATATGCATGTAGCCACCATCACAATATGTTTTGAGCATGTGCAAGTGCCCTTAACACGACTTTAGGAAGTGTACCTCTATCCTTTTGAATCTTGGAATGAAAGAGCATGGAATTGACTTTAAGTGACACCTAAAACATTGAAATCTACACAATTTATAGTTTTATAAAAATTCGCGCTACATGTTTTATTTGATGTTTGTTATGATTTTTGTACATAACTTTATTTAGATTGTATTTCAGCTCTAACCGACTATGACAATATATCTTAATTCTTTGCAGCTGAAACAGCCAGATATAAATAGATGATTTTGACATTGTATGATGGCAAATCAAATAGAAATTGAAAAAAAAAAAAAAGCAAAAAATTGACATCAAATCCTACATTGGTCATTTGAAGATGATTTAATGGGATAAGTTAACCAAAAACTATCATAGTTCATCATGTGAAATGACACTAAATCCAATCTTGAACTACTCTAACAACCAACAACCCCCTCAAACAAGACAGATTTCATGTTCCTTGCTTCTCTTCAAATTCCTCAAGAACAACCAAACAATGTACACTCTATAATCTATTTTGCACCTACTAATTTCTAAATACCTAACAATGTAATTTACATGCCCAAATAGTTATGCCAAAAGAAAAGAAAAAAGAAAAAAAAAGGAAAAAAGAAGAAGAAGACAGAATCACATTCCAATTGTTAACAATTGAGCACCTATCTACAAAGCATCAAATCTAACTAAACAAATATCAAATTCCCCCCCCAAAATATCAAATGGTTGGGTTTTTTGCTTGTATTAAATTAATTATAAAATGCTGTATTTTTGCACTTCTAACCTACATTTTTGATTCTGTGTTCTCCCCCCACCAAAAGGACATGTCATTTCCAATCCGGATCGAACAGGTCGACCTCGATCGCACCCACCTGAATGGTCCCACCAAAATATTCAGATTCCCACAGCCGTCGGATCAGCCCCCTTAGCCCGCCGACCGCTCCGACCCCGCATCGAACGACTGAGAATTCTTGCTGCCTCTCATCCTCAAAAACCCGTAAAGCTTTCTAAAATCCCTAACCGTATTCACACCTTCCCCACATAACACAACGGGTTCGCCCGACTCGTCCCCACCTGACTTTCTCGACCCGGTTTCGAACCACCTCGGAGGCCGTCCGATCTTCCCCGCCCCCCTCCCATCACCGTCGGTTTGCAACGCCGTGATGACCGACTTGATCGCCCGGCTCGGCGAGTTCCGGTTCGCGATCATGAGCTCGCCGATCTCGGCCGGGCTCAAACTCGACCCGGATTGGAAAATCTCCTCCACCTGGGGGAACAGCTTGTGCTCCTTCACCCCCAAATAGCTCGTCGCTAGGTTCCGAAACGCCGTGAAATCACACAACGGAAAATGGATGTGGACGTCGATCCGACCCGGTCGGAGGAAATTCGGGTCGACCTGGTCCTTCGAGTTCATCGTGAACACCATGACTCTCTCTTCGGCGCAGCACGAGTTGAGCAAGCCGTCCATGAAGTTCGATATGCCGGAGAAGCTGACCGCCGTCGATTTCTCGGCGAAGAACCGATCCAGGTCCTCGATGAGGATCACCGACTTGCTCGTGGTCTGTAAAAGAAGCATCTTCAACTCCGAGTCGTCTTTAACCCTAGAGAGGTCGAGATCGTAGACGTCGTAGCCGAGGAAATTGGCCATGGCGGCGACGAAGCTGGATTTCCCGGTGCCGGAGGGGCCGTAAAGCAAGAAGCTTCGCTTCCAGACGCGGCCGAGTCGGTTGTAGTACTGCTTGGCTTTGAGAAACGAGTCCAAATCGGACTTGATCTTCGATTTGAGGTCGGCTTCCATGGCAATCGTCTCCAGCGTAGATGGGTGCGTGAACGGCACGGCCCTCCACCGCGCGTTGGGGAAGTCGTCGACGTTCATGTATAGCCGCAAATCTCGCTTCGGCTGGTCGAGCTCGTCGGCGACGACGTGGATGTGCTGCAAATACGGCCGCAGAATCCGCCGCTTATCGGCTTTCCGAACCTTCAACACCAAATTCCGGCAATTATTGGAACAACCCTTGCTCGCTTCGCTTTGCCACGTGAGCTTGGCCCCGAGAAAGTCGTCTTCGATGGTCTGGTTGGGGTCGAGCTGGAGGACGATCTCGTTGGGCTTTTTTCCGGTGACGAGATTGGTGAAATCGGAGTCCTCAATGGAGGTCAATGAGTTGAGATAAACGGTGACCTTGCAGTAGAGCTGATTCTCCTGCATACTTTCGTTGAATTCCGGGACTTTGAACGACTGGTAGACATGGAAGCAGTCCTCCACCGCCCGCCACCATTTCTTCACAATATAAACCAACCCTGTTTTGTACAGAAGCACACGAACCGCCACGAATATACAGACCGCCAACACTAGCAGAAAGAATGGGTTGGAAAGAATCATTTCTGAGAGAGAAGAGAGAAGAACCCAATTGGGAAATATCAATTCTGATGATGGGTCTGAAGTACCATACTGGGTGTTACAAATAGCAGAATGAAGGAGGTTGAGTTGAAATGAGAGACAAAGTTTTTGATGGGTCAAAATGGAGTGGGGAAAGTGAGAGAGGTTTATAAGCAAACTAATTAGTAGGAGGAGGAGGACTACAAAAGGAGCACCTAAAGTAAAGGCTAAACTAAAGGCTGTGTGTTTATGAAATTTTATCCTTTTTAGTTTTTAATTTTAATTTTTCTATTTTCTTAATATTATTTTCTGTGTCATTTCTGGCTGCTATCCAGCCCAGCAATGATGTATTTTCTATGAGCCTATGAGGCTTCTCTGTTAGCTTTTATTGTAGACTTTTTTGTCCCTAATAAACCCTTAAAAGACTTTCTCATAAATAAATATGTGGGTGTGGCTCAATCTACTATGTAGTAGTGCCAATATGGAAATAATCTTATTTAGTACCTTTTTTTTTTTTTTTTTTCCTTCTCTTTTTTCTCAACCCACAAATTATTCAAATTATCCAACCGAGAGTAATATGAGAGAATTTGATATTGGGATCTGATTTGCGATCACTGTACAGTGTTTTTGTGATACTATTCCTTAAAAAGATAAAAGGTTTGTATGCTAATATAATAAATTCTGGTTGGAAAGTTGGAATTGTCTTTGTTTTAATTTTTTTTTTTTTTCCCGTGTGCTCACATTCTTGTTCTTGCTTATCCTCTTACTAGTTACTAATATGCTTCTCCGAGCCGGCCGCATTTTGCAAAAATTAATGCATTTTTATGCTTTAGTTGACACTAAATTAAAGGTGGTATCATGAGACGATAGGGTAGAATGCCGTACAAACTTGGTGAGTTAATTTAATGTTTTGGGAGACAACGTGTAGCAAGGACTCTGATAATTTTGACTCTATAATCTTGAGTAAGAGGCGTTGCCTTCTAATAAGTAGTGGTGAGAACTGGTCTGTTATTAAAAATTAAAAAGAAGTTAGAATGTGTTAGTTTATAGGTGTTCAAGAAGGGACAATAACGATGTGTTTTAATAATGAATATAAACGGAAGGCATTGTCACCGCTTCTCATATATATAAACGGAAGGATTGGTTATTAAAAACATGTATGAGTTATTTTATGTGTAGTTGTAGTAGAATAAAAATAACACTAGCAAATGTCAATCTCTCTTTCTTTTTTGGGAGGGGGTTGTCAAAAATCTTACTCTCCATTTGGCACCCTGCTGAACATTAATTTGAAATTTAGACTAACAAATCTAAAAGACAAGTCGGCAACTTCTACAAGAAAAAAGGCAATCATTCACGCTTTAAACATGCATATCGCGAAGTAAAACTTTATAGCAAACTCTCTAGCCAATCTCAATTATCAACCAGAGCTGAAAAAAATTTGGTTGCATTATACTCTTGAGCAAAAACCGTTTCTACTTTAAAATTTGACCATTTAAAATCAAGTCGTAGCCGGTGATGTTGTGGTTGTATTTTCTTTTTTATAAAAGATATAAAAAAACAACACCATTACCATAGTTTTACTTGCTCTAGTTGATGCCATATGTATGGTCCTTAGTATAGTCGTATATTCTCCTTATATTATCCAAAAAAAAACCCATCATCTAATTAGGGTTTATGTCACTCAACTGTACCAATTGTTGAAGCGATCGAGTCTGTGACTTACCAACAACCAAACAGAAAACATAATATTATTATATACCCAACTACTGAAAAGCCTATTGCCCTAGCTTTACCAGATCGATAGCTTCCTTCCCAGTTGGCCCTGCACGAGTTTTGATATTGCCCTAGACGTTAGTATTCCTCAAGAACAAAAACAATTCCAATAATTTTGAAACTCTTACGTCTACGTAGTCCAATTTCATATATTCAATTCAAAATCTCAAACAAATCAACCAAGCCTCTTTTAAAATCTGCACACTCTTCATATATATAATCATATCATGAAATACATGTTATCGATCGAAACGTTTTAAGATAATTAAACAAAGCGTGAGCACTTGAAACTGTTCCAAAAAGCCAATCATATGTTTGCCCTTACCCGATGTGTTTGATGATGTATAATATCAGTGTTTGATTTTTCGTAATCAAAGTTGGTTAAACAATATTGATATTATATTTATATATATAGGTATATATGTGATTTTGTCTGGATTTTTCTGGCCCCGAACTCGATGGACTAGTCTGGAAAGAGCCATGAAAAGTTGATGAAATCAAACATGAAGATTTTTTCTTTTCTTTTGGGTATACTCAGGAGGGAGAGAAAACACGGAGTTGAAATGTTCATGTAGAAAAAAGTTACGAATTTAACGATAACAACTGGACTAAATTGTTCACTAGGTTTGACTAGGTTAAGCTTTTGATTTGGCTAATTAACTTATATATGGTAGTCAAACCGGCCAATAACACGATTCAGGATTTGACTCTTATCCTGCTATGTACGTTCACTTCATTATCAAGATCTTTCTAGTTCGAAACTATCATGGTAGGTAATCCACGAACATACGGTCGCAGCTAAATTATATTAAACGTATTCAAGTTTTACAGAGTTTATTCAAAATATTATTAACACATTTTACTTATATGGAATGAGTATTGGAATAAGAGAATCAATTTAAAATCATGCATTTTTTTTTTTGAGTTGAAAAGGTCATACTTTTATAAAGTTCAGCAAGCAGTACAATAACGACTTGCCCATAGGGCCGTCAGAAGAAGCCATTACATAGAGCACACTACACTAGCACACCCCTCACACAAGCGTACTACTCAGCACACCCCTAGCACACCCACCTTTTTGTATTAAGCTCAGACAAAGAAAAATTAGAGCTCTGAAGAAAAGTAAAAAAGACAACAGAGCCCCAACCTTTTTTCGCGTTCTTTCCCGCTCAAGCCAAGAAAAATACAGACCCACCCTCTTTTTGGACAAAAAGAGAAAGGCCCACTACTAAATTAAAAAACATAGGCCAACAACGAACCCAGAGCCCAACAGAAATTGACCATATCCAAGGCCCAATTTCCGCAAACCCTAGAGGAGAAGACAGCCCTGGTGTTGCCGCCGCCACCTCCATGTGGGCCCAAAACCTAGCACTGCTGCTGCCGCCACCCTCTGGGAAACCCCCGCCATCGCCATGGAAGCTACTGCTCCCATGGAAACCATTGCTGGCGTCGAAGAGATCGCCGCCGCACAGGACATACTGCACAATTGGATCCGAATTCGAGCACAGGACCGCCGACAAGCAAGACCGATCCACCATTAACACCATCAGAGCGATGTAATCCCGAGCAAACCAACCTGGATAATCAAGGCGACGACCACCACAGGTCCAAGCACCACCGACTTCCGCAGGCCAAACACCGCTGAATTCCCCAGGCCAAACACCGCTATCCATTCGCCCCGCATCACTAACAGTCCGATCCAATCTCAGATCAACACCACCATCACCATACCCAATGCCGGCGATGAGCAAAATTAGGCAGAAGCACAGGAGCAAGGAGCCCCGACAAGAAATCTCGTCGGCAGCACCAAGAAGTAAACTAGAGAAAGGAGGAAAGATACCCTTCGCAGTCAAAAGCACAAGACCGACTCCACCCGAAGATAGTCGCCGTCGAGAAACCTCCCTTGCGGGAGTCAGAGAAGAGAGCATTCGCTCTTTGCAAGTAAAGAACATATTTTAAATCATGCATATTTTCCAAAGAGCTTGCTAACATAAAAGAGGGAATTGGGTTAAACAGTAAACAAGTTGAAACCCTAACTCTGGGTTTCGTGCAAAGCGGCGACGACGACCGTGCAGGCGCCGGTCTTGGCTGGGCGTGGCTGTTCTCTGGCGTCACCTTCGGGGCGTGGAGAGAGGTTGAGGAAGTTTACAGACCGTTCTGTGGTTGGATTTGGGTGTTTTCGCCGGTGAGAATTGAGCACAGCGGGCTCGATTTTGGCTTGATTCGGCTTTCGTGGTGATCTGATTGGCCTCGGGGCAGCGTTCGGAGGTGGTGCTCTGGTTCAACCTTTGCTTGTCAGCGTTTCCGACTGGTCTTGGCGGGGAATCGTTCTTGGATTCTTGCTGGATTCTTAGGTTTGACGCTTGAGGTCACCATGACCAGGCTCTGTCGCGGTCGACCGCCGGAGGGTTGGACGGCGGCAGGGGTGGCTTGGCTACTGGGGCTAGGGCTGCTGCTCGGGTTTGGGCTTGGGCCTTTGGGCCTGGGCTCAAACTTGGGTTGCTGGGCTGTAACTAGGCCCACTTTATGGGCTTAGGGTTTTTTAAAAATGTCAGTCCTAATTCAGATCATGGTTCTTCGGAATTGGTAATTATCTTGCATTTGGACTGGAGGAAGCGGCTTATGGATGAGGAACTGACTCCTATTTGTTTGCTGGGAAGTGGCTCTCTGTTAGTACCGCAATTGTGCGCCTGGCTAATGGGGATGCTAGTCAATGATTTTTCCCTCGAAGACACGGAGTTGTTCTTTGTTTATGGGTCCGCTTCCAAAGCGGGCTCAAAATCGACTTGTAATGAGTTTACATTGCTTAGATAGGAGCGTGGTAGTTACCCCGCCATTTTTCTGTCTTTAAGTGTATGTTTAGACTCTGGCTTTTTGGCTGGTCATCTAATGAAATGAACCTTTGTTTCAAAAAAAAAGAAAGAAAAAAAAAGGGAATTGGAATGGAAGTTTATCTCACCTCAAAATCGTGAATATATTTTTTAACAACTCGGAATTCATAACCCAAAGGGGAGGGGGATTGGGTTTAGAAATCAATTCCTTTTTAATTAAGTCATGTTCATGTTTTTCTCTATTCTAAATAAGTAAACATGCGAGTGAGTGATGTGTTTAATTTTTTAAACAACTTGTATGACTAAATGATTTCTATAGATTTGCAAGTATGATCTGAGTGACCAAAAAGAAAGAATGATTCCTATAGTTGGAGAAGAATATGCAAAACATAAAGTCCCCAAAAGTTGAGGCCTACTCTAAACAACCGTGCAAATATGACACCATAATTGATCTTGAAATATGAAAAAGTCTCGTAAAAATAAGGGAACCAAATGAAAGCTATTTTGATTATGATACTTTAATCATTTGCTTTTAGGGAAGGCTTGACTAAACACTTGTTTAGTGTTGGTCATCTTTAACTTATTAGACGCGGGTTAGACGCGGTGGCGGAGATTGGATTGTTAATTTGGTTTGGCTTTATCTTTCAATGCCTTCCGGCTTGAGATATTCATATCGATGGAGACTTGTTCATATAAATATTAAAGCCAACACTTTTTCCCCAAATTCCAAAAACTTCTTCATGCCTACGGCATTCGACTATATTCGAATATGTATAAAGACATATGCCATGTAATGTCAACTTCGTGTGTTTATGTTTTTCCTTTTCCTTTTACTTTGGATGTTTTTTTGGACCAGTTCTTTGTTTCAATTTTTTCTGGGGTTTCTTTTGGTGATGACTTGGGTTTTGGGTCTCTTTTGTTTTTCAATTGTTGGTGCTAATACAGACAACGATTTTGTGTCGGAGACGCGTAGTTCAACCACATGTATAGCAACTTCCGATGGCAACCAACCTAACTAGATGTTTAATTTGTTTGAATGAGATGAAAGAGTAGTATTCTCCCAAAATATTTGTGGAAAGATAGTGGCAAATCACTAGTTAGGCAACTACATCGATCTTTTCGTCTACGTACATATGATAGATAAGGCTTGGAGTTTAAATTTTTCATCTCTCAAGATCCTCGTAACAAAAAAGAAAATTATTTGAGATCGATGACTAAACACATATGCCATGAGGCTATTTCTTGTAACCATGGTTGGCTTTGATGTTTGTCGGAGGAGTGGCGGGGAATCATGATTAACTGGCTTCTTGCCTTAAGTAAGAATTATGTGACATCTCCGTCAAGCAATGGAGCTCTTACTATTGTAGATGGGACTTGAGTTTTCTAATTTGAATTGTTATTGTTTCACTTCATTCGTTAAATTTGATTACTTGGAGGTAATATCCCAATGCAACTTTATTTCGCCGTCGTGAGAATCATTATAGATGGACTTAATAAATGGTCAAGCTACAAGTCTTAAGAGTCCGCTATATATGGCACTAGGGTCTCGTTTGGTTCGTGGAATTGAGGACTTAGGAAATGAAATGAATACATTTCCTATGTTTGGTGTGCACAAGGAAGGATTCAAATTTGCTCACAATTTTGATTTTGTGGTGATATCACTATCCTATTAAAACTTGCCACGTCATGTAGAATTAATTTAATACTTAATTTTTTTTTTAATAAAACATCATGATTAACTATAATTATGTTTTATAACACATTAATTGCACTTTTATATTGAGTGATGGTATCACCACCAATACTTTGCTGGTGAGCAAATTTGAATCCGAGTTGGATTCCGAGTTCCCACAAGGAAAGTTGGAGTGGTGGTATCACCACCAATACTTTGGTGGTGAGCAAATTTGAATCCGATTCATTTTCCCATCATTAATTACATAATATAGTTACATTTATATCCTTATTGAAAACTATTATTGACAATTTTATTCAAAAAATTTATGAGATTTGTATAATTCTATATTTTAATACATGAGGATATAAATGAAATTTTAATATAATTTAGCTTAATATGGTGGAACATAATATAAGGCAGTTTAATGTGAATAGCAAAACTTTTTTTTTTTAAGTAAATAGCAAAACTTTATTTAGTTCAAAAATGAGTCTAATTGACTTATATAAATAAAATGAGTGTGGAGATCATATTTCACAAATCTTAAATTAAAAAATAAAATAAAATAAAAGATATCAACAACTTTGATAGAGTTTCATAATGTAATCATGTGTGTGTTCTCACACGTTATGCATATATTGCTACTTCAACACGTATGTAATTTTATTTTTATTTTAAAAAAAAATCATTAGCCCACCTCACCCTTACATATGTCAGTGATAATCGAACCCATGACCTTTACAATACTAGAATTATAATTTCAACACATATGTATTTAATTCTTAATCATGAAAACCTTGCCCTTTTGCCTGTCTTGTTCCTGTTGTCTTGGAGGAGATGATGCAATACTGTTTTTTACGTAGTAGCACATGACAAAAATGATGATAATAGTTTATCGTTGCTTTATATCATCATCATAGTCAGATTTCCCAACTGCTCACATCCCGATCAAAATTTAGGTATCAGTAGAATCATGATGATAGATATCTACAAAGTTACAATTCAATAATTAACTGATTTTGTATCAGCTTATTTTTCATTATATTTAAATAAAGAGACACTCGCTAATTAAGTTGGAGATGCTTTTGTGACATCTCCGATCCCACCTGCTCAACATCTCCGATCCCACCTGCTCAACATCTCCAATCCCATAAGCCAAGTACCGACCATCAACATTAAATTTCAATCTCCCGAGGAAGACATGATCAACAACCCTTTGATCACAAAGTTATGATTTATGGAAATTATCAGATTAAAAATGGAGATATAGTCAGCAAAGTTAGACTATAGCTGCTACGTAATCGTGGATTTTTCAAAGTATATCTTTCACAAACTTGCTCTAGAAAGACCGACTAATTCAAGCTAATTAATAATCTAGTTAGTTAATAAGGACACAACATGAAAAAAAGAATCACTATGAACTCGGCATCTTTTCTTATATGTGCTTATGGAGATAGCATGGAGTTGTCGTCATTTTGAGTTGTTTTTTATTTTAAAGGGTCTTTGATTTAAAACACTAAAATGAGCCAAAATTATCTCACTTACCCCACAAATAAATTTTTATTCTCACTAACTCAATTTAAAGAAAAATGACTATTCTGCATTCAACCTAATTAGTGAATTATATGCCACTCTCTCTCTCTCTCTCAGAGACTCACGCTGGAAACTATTGCACATCAGCGCCACCAGAATCGCGCTGTGTATCCATGTCAAGGGACCTCTATCTCAAGTCCATCGTCCCCATCGGAGCTCTGTATGCTCTGTCTCTCTGGTTCTTGAACTCAGATTCTGATCAAGAAAGACCTTTTCAAAGCGGACACCATGCTCAAATTGGTCCGACAACGATTCCGGAGCCAGGCCTCTCTCTCACCAATTCTAGCTCCTCCAAAATCTGATTTCGATTCCGGACTTCGACTACGACGCAGACAGCCGGGCAATAAACTCTGACAACGATTTCGGAGCCGGGCAATCCAATTCCGGGCAATAAACTCCGACAACAATTCCGGTGTGCATGCCGGTGTGTTTTTTGAGCTCCCCCCATCTGGAAATCAAAAGGAACCGTTGAGCTCCCCCAACTCATTCCGTCTCTTACAGTTCAGGTTTGCAACCGACGAAAAAGGAAGAAGACGTGGGTGCCCAGAGCATTTTCTAGGTGCCTAAATAAAAAAAAAAAATTATTTGTTAAACTGTGGGCAGAAGGCCAAGAAGGAAAGAAAAAAAGAAAAAAAAAATTTATTATCTCGTACTAAAACATATGTTGCCCCCCAATAAACATTTATTGTCCCCAATAAAAGATTTTGAATTGATGTAATCTCCTCATCTTCTTCCTCAATCAAAGTTTTATTTGTCTAATTTTAGGGCGATCAGTTCCCCTTCCCCCCAATAAATTTTTATTTGTTACACCCCACATCTGATATACCTTTTTACTGAGTTACATGAAATTCTTTATTGGTTACTGTTCACGATTTTAATTTTAACGTTTAGGGGGGGTGGTTAAAAATTGACTTTTTATGAGTTAATAATTTGAGAAAACTTCCTTCATGAAAGTTGTAGAGGACGTTAACCCGAGCGCGGGCATATGTGGTACGTAAAAATTGGAGTTCGTATGCAAAAGTTATGAGTGAATTACGAAAGTTACTGTTCATGGTAAGAAAATTATATATATAAGGAAAATTACTGTGGTAGGTTTCCAAAACCGGAAACCCACCTTTCTCTCTCCTCTCCCCCGATTTTCCCCTCTTTCTTCTTCGGGAAATCCTTCTTCCCTTCGATTGGCCGCCGTCCGGCCATCACCCGGCAGATAGCCGGCCACCACAAGGTCGTCTCCTCCCCCTGGTCACGCTGGTGCCCTTAGTTTTCGACGATTTGGCCGGAAAAGCTCAGATCGAAGCAAAGTTCTCTCCGGCTGCAGTTTGGGGTTTTCGCCGATTTCCGGCCACCTCCGGCCACCAGGTTAGCATCGAAGGTTCGGTTTTTGATGGTGATCATTTCCCCTAAGGTAGTTCGTTCCAATTTGCATTGTAGAGGTTGAATTGATGATTTTTCATTTCTAGGGTTCTTGAAGCTTCGGGGCTTTCCTTCACCGGCTTGATTCGACCACTTCGAGGTAAAATTGGTTGATGTTGTAGTTGGGAAGTTGATTGGGCTTGTTGTGTAGATGCTAGTGCCGGAGTTTGGTGGTCATCGGAGGAAGTGGCCGCCGGCGCATGGTCCCCACGCGCCGCCACTGTAGGTAGCACGTGGTGGTGCGTAGAGTTGTGTTTTAATTGTCGTTTTAATCCCATGTACCCTATAATGATTGTGGAATGTAATGCATGAAGTTTGGTGGAAATCGGAAGATTTACGAATTGAGTTAATTGGTTAATTATTGATTTTCGCGAATTCGATCGCCGAATTCCTTTCGTATTCACTTTAGATATTACATCGATGAGAGATTATTGTGGAGAGTTGAGAAGTTGGATTTTAGGAAAGGGGGGGATGTTTTGAATTTCCAATTATAAGTATTGTAGAGTTAATTCCGTCCTGTGAATTATATATATATTTATGAATGTTATTCGTACAGGACGAGAGGAGTCTCCATACGAGGAAAATACCGAGTGACGTCAGGATTGAGCATATATCGTGAGTGGACTTTTATTTTTAAGTAAATGATGCATGCATTTATTTCCTTGAATATGCCCTATTTATTTATCAATTGACATTTCGAGCATGTGATTTAATCTCGGAGTTTGTTTTCGCTTTATCTCACATAATTACTTTCGATAATGATTCGTTTCCGAAGTTGCTTATGATTTATAATTTTAAGTGATGAATTATTTTTATTTCCGAGGTGATTTCCGGAATTATACTTTTAATTATATTCTATTTCGATTTGAGACTTTTAAAGGATTTTCGAAATGGGATTTCGATGGAGTTGTTTTTCCTCATTAATTTATTTATCGACTTTCGGATTTGGCATTGGGAATGCCTTAATGATGATTTTGGAATTGGTTTTGTTTCGGTTTACGGATATCATGTTTTTTTTTATTATTTCTTCCTATTTATTTGAACTTGAGATTATCTTGGCGTGTGGGACACGTCGTTAGAAATTCATTTGCGAGAGATGGGGAAGCCTTATGTATTTATGGATTTACTTGGTTTTCGGATTCTTTTGCCATACTTTGGGTGACTATTATCATTGCTAGCATTGATCTTCCGCCTTTGTGGCGAGGTGATGGGATCACCGAAGCCCTCCGCCTTTGTGGCGCTGGTTACTGTCTCTGTGACAGTAATTCTCAAGCCCAGTATCCTATCGCTACACATAGTGGCGTAGGGGTATATTACGGGAGTAATGGGAGTACTTTAGCCTGGGAGGCTTACTCGTATGGCTATCATCTTCCCCTACTCATTATATTATTTCTGGGCTAGCGGGGTCTAGTCCGATTCTTTTAACCAGCGGGGCTGGTCTTATTTCCTGAGTATCGGAGTTTCAATCTTTTCTTATCGTTGCTTGACTAGCGGGGCTAGTCCGATTTTTCACTATAGCCTACGGGGCTAGTCTTATCTTCTTGAGAAGTGAGATTTCGGTTTTTCGATACATCTTTTCGAATGTTGTGACTAGCGAGGCTAGTCGGTTTATCGTTTGAAATCCTCAGATTTTTAGCTAATTGTGTTTTCTAATTGTTGCATGCATCGGTTTTTAATGAAATAAATGTGGGAAAGTATGAAATTCTTTTCCTTTAAATTGTTTATTTTTGTCTACTCACGCTAACGTTTTTATGTACTTTCCCCTGGGCCATTCGGTTTCAAATGCCCAGTTTGCAGGCGAAATTAGTTAAGGTCGGGCGTACATGGAGTCGAGGCATAGCCAACAGCATTGCTTCCGCGTACTCATTCTATTTCTGTTTTCTTTGTTACCTAGTGGATTAGTATTGCTCTGATAACCTATGGGATTACTATTGTTTTTGGGTTGAGACTGATATTTGTGAAATTGGAGTTGTGATTTGGGGAGCAGACGGCTCCAGGAGAATAAGGATGGATGATTTAGAAGTGTAAATTTTCTTTCTACAGGTTTTGGGTTGTCCACTTTAGGAGAAGTTCTGCCAAATTTTTTGGCAAAATTTCTTCTAAGGTGGGCCCCGCAGGTCCACTTCGGATTTCAGGGTGAAATCCTGGGCGGGTCCTGTCATTATTGATGCCCAATAAATATTTTATTGGGGGCAATAAACCCCTATAAATTTTAAATTTTTTTTATTGTGGGGGGGGGGGGGGGGGTAATAAACCTCTCCAGCGACCTATGAGATCTTCGATGACCTCTTTGGGGACCTCCGACGAGGTTTTCAGAGAAGTCCGGCAGCCGGCGATCGGTGACCGGATTCCCGCTGCTGGTGACCGGACTCCGGCGAAGTCTCCTATGGCTTCTCTCTCTATATGTAACAAAGGGGTGAGGGCAAAATAGTTTCAAAAATAAATAAAAAACAAAGAAAAAACTTAATTGGGTACATATTAGGGAATACCTTATTAGTCTTTATGGGTAAGTGGGAAAAAAAAAAAAGTCAGTGGTGTATCAAAACCCCTAGAATTAGGGTAAATGGTCAAAACCCCTTAAATGTATCCATTTTTTTTTCAATCAAGTGAAGAAGAGAAATTTTAAATACACACCCCAAACTACTTAATACACATCCCTATTATTTTATATTTCAAATCAGATTTTATAGGTAGATAAAATGACCAAAATAGACATCTATGTATTAGAAGAAAAATAATAATAATCATATCTTCCTTATATGATTCTATAATTATAAACACAATAAATTTCTATGCATGCATCCTCATTTAAAACAAGAATAAAGTTAGAAAGCATCTAATTTAAATTTTCCTTAAATAAATTGTAATTAAATGGGGTGAGAAACCATATAATTTAGAATTTCAAAATCAATGACATTAAATATTTTTAAAATAAATCGCTTTACTCCCACTTTTAGTTTTTTTTTTCTTTTCTAAAAGTTATGATTAGTCAATTGATTATCTAATATAAAACTTTGTAATTGTTAATTTGTTTGACCATCCAATGACAATTTCGTAGTTCCGCCATTGTGGAGAAACTACTGATACAGTTTTGTTGAATGTTCGATTCACAAGTTTATACTTGATCAATATGGTGTTTGGTAGATGAGAACTCAAATAATACAAAACTTATTTCTAAGCATCTATTTGAAGGGAATCATTATCCTTATGGATTTCCCAATAACTAACACAAATAATTAATATGGTCAATTATAAAACACTAATATGTTAGTATATATACTAATCAATTATCTCGTCTCCCAAAATTGAAAAAACCCTAAGGCAGCGCTCTGTGTGCAGCCGTCAAACCCTAGAAAACTGAGCGACGTCTGTCGCTCCCCTTTCGATCTCCATACCGCCAACATGTCCAACATCGACGCCGTCACCTCCTCCTTTGCTGCGTCGCTGGCACTTGCTAGCAGGGATTTCATTGATGTTTCCCACACCTCTGGTGGAATCCAACGACGAGCCAAGCAGTCTTTTCTCTTGGCACGTCCTCTGGTCAAGAAGCCGGTCGCCTTGAATGACCTGAAACGCTTTCTCCGGCGAGTATGGGTCCTGGATAAGGACTTTAAGATTCAAGAACGTGCACCAGATCGGTTCGTTCTGGCTTTTGATCTGAGGAAGGATCGCAATAAGGTTCTGAAGGGTGGACTGTGGAGGTTCCAACAAGCCCCGATCGTATTTCAAGAATATGATGGTGTTACGCCCATGGAAGATATCGCTCGGACCCTACTCTTCTTCTGGGTTCGCATCAACAACATCCCACCGCTGTTTGAGGAGCCTGACATGATTAGAAACATTGCTTCGGTGGCTGGTAAGTTCCTTGAACTGGATGCAAAGCTTTTTGCGAATCAAGGCAAGGTTCGAGTCCATGTGGCTCATGATATCTCCCAACCTTTTTTTCTGAACAAAACCCTAAGGCTTGCAGCTTGAGTTGAAGCTGAAATTTCTTATTTTTTTGAGAACTTGGTGGGAAAGTGTGACCATTGTAATCTGATTTATCATGAGGGTGATCATTGCCCTTTGCTTGGGCATCATACTACATCATATACAGGGGACCAGAGAAAGGATATTGGTGGTCCGTCTTTGGGTTTTGCTGCTAACAAGTTTGTTGATGGCACCTTTCGCTTTCAGGGTGTGCAAACACCGACGAATATTTGCAGGTCTCTATTCCAACCCAAGGAAGCAATCAAACCACGCAAGCCAATTATACTGCGTGCAAGAGACCTCAATCTCTCTGAGACTGATGAGGAAGTCCACCAACCTTTAGCACTGGCGGTGCTTGCAGACCCAGTTAACCATGTATCCAATTCTGAGTCGACAACTCTGACTGAGGGCTTGGAGCTTGAGCAGGTGTCACCATCTGAACCGGCAGAGAGCACTCCTAGCCTGAAAACTTCTGACAACACAGGTGTACCTGCCGAGTTGGAGGCAGTGACCAAGGAGAATAGGGGTGACAAGCGTCACCTACCTCCCTCCCCTACAAAATCTCCCCAAAAGCTAAAGTGCCTGCTACCGGAGCTGTTCAAACCTCTCCTCCCCGAGGTTCATGCCAAGAAACAAAAGATCCCCATGTTCACCAGTAGGTTCTCTGCTAAGTCCATAGGGATGGTTGAAGTGCCTGGCAATATCCTCGTCCCCAAGGAGCTGGTCTCTGCTCACTCTGATGCCAAAAAGAAACGAGGAAGGCCATTAGGGGCAAAGAATAAGAACCCTCCAAAGTCGAAGAAGGTGACTGATGCTCAAGAGACTTGCTTTGCTTATCTTTCTAAACCTCCTAGCCCAACTGTTAAGGGCAAGGAGCAAATTTAATTTTGTTTTTTTCTGCTAAACTTTGCCTAATTACTACGTGCTAGTTTTGTCATAGTTCTTAGGCTCGCTTTTCTTAAATAAGTGAGCACTGGTTGTCTAATGGGTGGTGCTAGCATACCACGTCCTAAACTTGTCCTTGGTATGGCAAGGGAAGGTATGTATCCGTGCCATTTTGGCTTGAGCATGAATGAAATTGATGATTGAGTTAAAAAAAAATACTAATCAAATTAAATAGTAGCCTTAATATAGTTAAATAATAGTGTATTTCATCGTTAAGGATATTTTAGGTAATTTGGGTTGTGTATTTTTTTTTTTTGAGTAAATGTGGATTTCATTAAACATATGCCAAGATGGTCATTACATATCCTTCTGCTGCCTTAAACTAGACAGATCAAGAAGTTGTAGTAAGAGAACTACTGTGATACATAGAGATAGACCACCTATATTCGAACTAACCGCTCACTTATTAAAGCGAGCCTATGACTATGGAGACACTATGACATAGTACATAGGCCTAGCACCACACAAAACTAGATTTTTCCTTTGCCCTGCAAGCTAGGGCTAGGAGATTTTCCCAAGCACAAATATCGGCCGATGCATATAGAGAACGTGAAGTGGGCCCCACAGCTGCCCCAACTCCTGATGACCCGCATTACTGCTTCAATAATGAAGGGCCCAAGCCCATCTCTTTGTTCAATTGTAATTTCTGGCCCACAGGAGCAAAGTCCAAGCCATAGAGATATGTGGCCCAATCCCCATAACTCTGAACCAGCGGTAGTAACACCACTGCTGTCATATCCCAGGCCACCGGCTTCGTGCGCAAACCCATAGCCAGCTAAGTAACCGCCGTCAGGGAGAACATCAAGGGTCTTCTCCGATGCTACATCCTCCATGGAAGTCATTGAGAACTCGGTTCGGATTGGAGGCCAAAATCGGTCCAGCCACATTGATCTGGACACTCAGATCCAGCTACGCTCCCCCAAATCTGGCAGCAATCGCAGTTCCAGCCAAAACCAACCCACCATCGATGAAGCATGGTGACGGTTTGCAAACTGTGGACTACACCTATGTGCAATTATGATTCTGGACGAAGCCAACCCGATTGTAAGAAACTCGCCGCCATAGTACAGACCATCACTGCCATTATCATATGCAGGGATCTGAAAATGGAGCCCCCACGGATTAGGCCACCACAACTAGAAACTGCTATCCCAAGAGGACAGTTCTATTCTTGACAAATCGAAGACCATCGATGGGAGAAAGAGGATTGTACCCAAATGTGCCGGGCTTGGAGGCTGGTTGGAGGCGCTGTAAGCGTCACCGCCATGCTTTGGGGTTGGAAGTCGGCCGGAGCCGCCATGTTCTTCGTTGCCGCACGAAGGCAGCGTTAGTGTTAGCGCGAGGAGAAGCGCTACTGGGAAGGCTAGGGTTTTCATAAGTTTTCGACAAAGGGCTAATTGCCATCCATTATTAAAAATAATGATTTGGGTTGTGTATATAGTAAAATATTAGACTGAGAAATTAAATGGTAGGTGTATTGAGTAAGGAGTGTGTATTAAGTAATTAAGGGTGTGTATTTAAAACTTCTCATTGAAGAATTATGTGACATTAGATATTCAAAAATAGACAATGTAGAGAGCAAGTCTCAACCTGAAATCTGAAAAGAAAAGGTTTGTCCCATTTTAGAATCCTACAACACGTTTCACCTAATAATATCTATCTAACAATTAGATGTTAGGTCCAAAACAACAAAAGAGAAACAAGAATGAAACAATTCAATTCTTTTCAATTGAGCTAAGCTAGCTAGGTTGCTAACTTTCTATTCAGTTACAACTAGAGGTGGCAAACGGGCCGGCCCGGCCCATTTTAAGCGGGCCTAGTCGTGCTTCATGCCGTGCTTGGGCCGGCCCATTTATTATCGTGCCGGGCTCGTGCCGGCCCATTTACTTAAACATTAAGCCCGGCCCGGCCCATGGCCCGAGCCCATATCGTGCCGGGTCAATAACGGGCCGTGCTCGTGCCTACCCACTATAAAGCACGATTTTAAAATCTTAATTTGAACAAATAAAAATTAATTTTATTTAACTATTTAGAAAATTAATATAAATTAAGTTCTACAACGTTTTTCTTAATCTTAGTTTTTTAAGATTAGATTTCTAATAATTTTTTATAAGGGAAATGATGGAAAAGGTCACTTTAGAGAGTGAAATGATAATAAGGTCACCTAGTTTCCCACTTGATAAGAAGGTCCATTGTAAATTGTTATTAATATTAGTTTAGTCCTTATGAATAATGAGGTCATGTTAAAAAAGGTCAGTTTTTAATTTTTATCATTCCGATTCTGCCCCTAAGATAATAAACCTTTATAACCTTCCATTTCAAAATCATGGAGCTCAAATTTTCTCTCTCCTTTGATCAGAAAGCTTCCGATTCGATTTGATAGGAGATCTCGTTCCGAGATTCTTTCTTCGCTGCCCTCTCCGTCGGAAGCTTCCGATTTCTCTTTGTGCCTCTGCGACGATCTGAAAGTGGTTTTGGAGCTTCCTCAGGTCTTTTCTCTTTTTCTGGATCTCTGGCTTCGTCGGTGTTTGTCTTGATCACGTTATTGTGTTCTTCTTCTTCGTTGACTCAGTGCTTAGTTACAGTCTCTCTATTTCTTCCTCTCTCTGGTTTTCTCTGATTTGATCGGTAAGCCTTCTCTCTGTGAATTTGTTCGTTTTGGATTTTGCAGTGTATTTTTGTTGTTTGTGTTAAATTGTTGAATTGTTCGTTTTGGATTACTGTTTTCTTCTCCTTCGTCGAACTCAGTGCTATGTTGAATTGTTGATGATGTTTTGTGCTATTGCTGTACTATATTTGTTCTATACTGTGATTTTTTTATCAGTGACATGGCCAGTTACATTTTTAATACTGCTGTTTTGTTCAGGAATTATCATTTATTTTGCGAGTATGATGTTGTTCTTCTGTTCAGGCATTAACAGTTACTTTGGCAGTGACTTGTTTGTGTTGATTCTGTTGATTTCCTTAGTAGTGACATGGATAGTGATTTGTTTTATTCTTGTGCAGTTGTTATGGATACTAGCTATGTTGTCAAGTTTATTTATTCTGGTGAAGCAGCGACAGTTCCATTGTTGCATAATTGGTCGTTTGTTGACCTATGCAATTCCATACGCTCTCGTTTTCCGGATTTGATTCAAGGCAATTTCATGTTGAGGTACATTATTCCTCCGGATTCTACTTCATGTTTTCTAGAGAGTGAAGTTGATATGAGAATGATTTTTAGGAATTTGGTTCGTTACAATTCTGATTTTGTTGAAGTGTTTGTGACTGATTTGCCTTCTATTAGTGAAAGTGTGGTGAGTAATACAGTGTATGAGGATTCTAGTACCATGCTTGAGGAGAATGATTATTTGGGGTGTTATAGGGCAGAGGCACCGAAGAGTTATATGACGAAAGGTTGGGAGAGTTATATTCATTCTGAAGGCCAAAAGTTTGAGGGTGGGGTTGTTGAGTTTAGGGATAAGCTGCGTAAGTATGCTATAGAAATTGGCTTTTCATATGAGTTTGTTAGAAATGACAAGGTTCGTGTTATTGCTCAGTGTTCTAAGAAACATTCTCAAGGCTGCAATTGGCTGGTGAAGGGTTATTTATGTAGGGCTAATGGTTTCTTTATGATTAAAAGGTTGGTTAATGTTCACACTTGTCATGGTGTGATTCGTTTGCAGAAGAGTAAGATGATGGGATCCAAGGTTGTCAAGTCTATTGTGCTTGATAAGATTCGTGCCAATCCAAACAAAAAGCCAATTGATATAGCTGATGAGATCAAGAGTGATTATGGTTTGGATGTTGCTTATCGTACAGTTTGGTATGGTACGGAGTTGGCAAAAACAGCCCTACATGGTGATGAAGCTGAGTCTTATGCTCAGCTACTTTGGTTCAGTGAGTCTGTTATGAAGTCAAACCCCGACTCTAGGATAGTGGTTGAGTTTCATCGAGAAACACACAGGTTTCAGCGTATGTTTGTGAGCTATGGTGCATGGATGAAGGGTTTTCAATTGTAATAACCCGAAAATTAGTGTCAACTATAGAGTACTATATTATTAGTTATATTCGAAATGTCTTACTTTGTTATTAAGCTCAAGACTCTCATCCATATTATTTTTATGATGCATGTCATTTTAGTACTAATTATTGATATTTTCTTTTTACCTTAAGAAAGCACTAAAGTTCTTTACTTATCAATTAGGTAAATGTGTATCTATATATTTATGGATGTGTGCATGTATATATATATATATATATATATATATATATATATATATATATATATATAATTGGCAAAGATGCTTTATGTTTTCTTTCTTTTACTACTCTTTTAATTTTACTCTTCCTTTTAATCATTTAACCTAACTAGTGGATTAGCCACTTGCATTACAATATTAGTCACTCACTTATCTTAGTGCTTAATTCTAGCCTATATATATCATTATGATCTGATCATACTCAACTTGAAGATCAAATGCAAAATTTGATAAAAAAAAACTCCCTTAGTTGAAGAGAAAACCCAACTAAAAGTTCCTCACACAAATCCTTCATCCTATTTCCCTTGAGAAGTTTCCTTTTGTGAACCTTTTGTGAAAGAAGTCCAAAGTTTGATCACAAGACCTTCTGAGTTCCTTAAGTAAGTACATGAATACATTTCTATATTCTTTTGTCTTTAAGATTTATCAAACTACATAATCAATGATAAAATGGAAAAGGATCTGCTTTGCTGCAAACCTGTATTTTCGTATATAACAAAGTCTGTTTTGTTAAAAATATTTACAGTATTAAATTCCTCATCAAAAGTTCTTCAGTTTAGGCTTTTGAATCACTAAAAAAGGTTAAGAAATGAAGAAGTTATGGCTAATCAAAGTTTTCAACTTTTAAACTCGCTGGAAATCTCATACAGCCATCACAACTTCAAAAATTCATATCTCCCTCATTTCTTATCCGTTTT
The DNA here is from genome assembly GCF_958449725.1 of Rosa rugosa. Taxonomy (NCBI): domain Eukaryota; kingdom Viridiplantae; phylum Streptophyta; class Magnoliopsida; order Rosales; family Rosaceae; genus Rosa; species Rosa rugosa. The sequence goes on from NC_084825.1 coordinate 40,367,682, forward strand.
CTACAAACTTTATATCAATTTGAAGCTTATGACCTCTACTTGTGATCTGGAGAGTTTGAGAATTAATGGTAAAATACACGGAACGTAAAGACTTAAACACCAAAGGTCAGTATCAAAAATATCGGTTTCTGCACTGTTATGGTTCTTCACCATTTCTGGACTATATCCCTCTGATCTGGACTACATGACTTATTCCATTGAATTCCTTGTGAAAAACCCTTTGAAATGGTGTACTCATTTGACTAATTCGGACTTGTGATGGACAATATAACACATCTTGAAGTTTGATGACTCTAATCGGAGAAACATGAACATGGTTGATGAACTTCAATGGATTTGGACATAAGAACTGAAATACTAACTATAATATAATTTTGTTAAATTCTGTATATTTACTTATTTAATGCTTGTACTTTATTATTTTACTTTATTTCAGTTATTTACAAGCTTATTAATTGTGTATAGTTACTCATTTAATGCTTGTGCTTTATTATTTTACTTGATTTCAATTATGTATAAGCTTATTTATTTTATTATGTTGCTTGCAAGTGAATTTACTTATTTGTGTTATACAATTATGTTACATATGTTTTCATATGAGATTATTGCTAAATATATGTATCTATATGTGTGTGTACATATACATATATTACGATCTATAATTCATAAAGATTGTATTTTGCGAATTTGATTATGTTTGAAAAGTACAGTTGTGAAGCCGAGTGATTTCTACAACCCCGTGCTTAAGTGAATTACTGGTAAATGTGTTTTGGTGTTATGAGACGTTAAGCCTGGGCCCTAGTCCCTACAGATAGTGCACTATTATACTCTTAGGAAAGAGGTGTTCTCCTTGAGTATACATACTTTGGATTTGTCCTCTGTATGCTGCGGCTTACCCGTGCTTTGGTATTATGGACCCTAGCACGTGGATTTATGATTTGTTACCAGTCAACCTGGCTTACTCGTGCTTTGGGTATAGTACGTTGGACCCTAGCACTTGTATTTATGATTTATTACCAGTTAATCCGAAAATTCACTAAGAAGAGAAGTGTACTTATATTATTTCGATCAAATATCTGTCTGCGATATATTATTAATATGTTACGATGATAAGTGAAAAAGAGAATTGAGCATGCATTTCTTTGAGGTTATTTCACATATTAATGCTGCAATATATTGTTGGTTCAATAAGGAGATGTGACTATATGATTTATTATAAACCATTCACACGGATGAATATATTTGTATATATGTGTGTGTGTATTGTGCGTATACATATACATATTTAAGAATTCGTATGAACATATAAATGGTTCCCGGTACATTTTTACTTGGTTATTCACTTTGATTTCCTATAAGACACATTAATATAAGAATGTATGTTGTGTACTTATTGGGCTTGTGTTGCTCATGATGCTACACCTTCTTGTTTTCAGGTAGCGATTAGACGCTTGGGGAAAATGGGGCGATTATCTAAATAAATGAATGTTTTATTTTCTACCGCTTTCTCAAAAGAAATAATGTAATATATTTTGTTCAGCTTTAGTATTGTAAAAATAATAATTTCAATTTCTAATAAAAGTATTATTCAGACTTATTTGCAAATTCTTTTACTTTAATTTATCCATTGAGGAAGTTTTATTTGTAATAACCCACATCACGAATTCGGGTACCATATTTCAGTATAATATTGGTCTCGGGTTTGGGGTGTGACATCAATCTTGTAGACCTATTCTTTTCATTGATGCTACATTCATTACCAACAAGTACAAGGGGCAGATTATTGCTGCATCGGCAAAGGATGCCAATCAAGGTTGAATCTCCTTCATTACTTGTAGTTTTTTATTTTTCTTGTTTTCTATTTGCTGCCATGTCTTGTTTTTTTTTTTGTAATGTAAGTGACATGGTTAGTTACATAGCTACTGACATGGTCACTTACATGTTCATTGACAGTTACATGTCCAATGACCTAAATGTTCTGTGATTTGAATGACATGTCTCTGGCCATGTCACTGTCAAGTAATTTGCAGTTATGTCAGCGACATGGTCAGTGACATTAACAGTTACATGGCAGTGACATTATTTTGTTTTTCTGTTCAGGCTTGTATCCAGTTGCTTATGCTATTGTGGATTCTGAAAATGAGAGTAATTGGAGATTTTTTCTTGAGGTTTTGGCTGAAGAGTTTGCAAAACACCCTATGAGGAGGGTGACATTCATTTCTGATCGTCATGTTGGGCTTGTTAGTGCTTTCCCTAGAGTGTTTCCTAATAATCCACATGGGTTTTGTTTTAGACACCTGATGTTTAACCTTTCTGACAAATTTCCAGCTGGATCTTACCTCAAGGATCGGATTCCTTGTTTATGTGTTGTGCTTATTCTCGCACACCGGAGATGTATGAGTTCAACATGGAAATCTTGAGGAGTGAAGGCGGTGACATAGTTGCTCAATTTCTGGAGGAACTTCACAAGGAGAACTGGTGTATGGCTTACTTTAATGGCGAAAGATTTGGTGAAATGACAAATAACTTGGCTGAGTCTTTCAATAATTGGGTGTTGCCTTTGAAGAGTCTTCCTATTCTTGATATTAATGATGGCATTAGAGTGAAGTCCATGGCTTCAATTGCTGCTCGGAAGCAGGATGCTCATGAATGGTTGTCTGAGTTGTGCCCAGTGATTGAAAAGAAGCTGAAGGACAATTTGGAAGTCGGAAGGCATTGGAGAGTGAGCAGGTCTGATACCTATGTGTATGAAGTTCACTGCCAGAAGTACAATAGCATGGTAAATTTGGAAACTCGGTTTTGTTCGTGTGGAGAATGGCAGCTGTATGGCTTCCCATGTTCCCATGCACTTGTAGTGATCCAACAACATGGTTCTTCCCCGTATTTGTATGTCAATGAGCTGTACAAGGTGGATAAATATCGAGAAACTTATTCTTTCCCAATTAATCCTCTTCCCTCTATTTCGAAGCAAGTGCATGATTTTGGTAGAGATGCGGTGATCTTGCAGCCACCTTTGACTAGAAGACCACTGGGAAGGCCTAGAAAGAAGAGGTTCAGAAAAAGGAGCGAGAAAACCAGGGTGATCAAGTGTGGTAGGTGTGGAAAATGTGATGGTCACAACAGAAAGAGTTGTACAGCTTCGATATAGGTTCAATTCTGCCTACATGCCTTTAACAGTGACATGGCAAGTGACATAGCAAGTGACTCCAATACAGTTTGAAATTTTGTTTTGATTTTTCTTTTTTTTCAATAAATGATAAGAAGTGCTTGTAAGGTGCTTACTCATTGGAATTTTTTTTTTTGACTATGAGACAGTGTATCTGCTTTCTTCTTTTATAAATCCTTCAGTATTCTTTGTGTCTACAGGTTTTTAATAGTTACATGTACAGTGACATAACCATTTGTAAACTAATTGACTTGTCCATTGACATTAGTTTTTAGTTATCTTGTCAGTGACTTGTTCTATGACTTGTAGTTGGATCACTGCATATAGATTTGGTCATTGGCAGCGGAACGCTGCAAATATTAATGAAAATTAAAAAATGAAGTAGCTACAACAACTTTGGTTTATTAATTGGCAGCGGAACGCTGCCGTTGCGGTGCAGCGGCACGCTGCAAACTGAAATAGGAATATCATTTTGGCCGTGACTTCTCTAGTGACTTATAGTTTTAATGTTTTTTGTCCAGTTACATATTCAGCTACATGCTCAGTTACATGTTCAGTTACATATATTGTAAGTTACATGGTCAGTTACATGGTCAGCTACATTATCAGTGACTTGGTCAGTTACTTGAGTTTTACAGTAACTTGCCTAGTGACTTGGCCAATGACATTCAGTTTTCTTTTTACTTGGCCAGTGACTTAAGCAGTTACATAATGGGCAGTAGTGAATTTAACAATGACACTTTCAATTATATGCGGCCTTCATATTTACATAGTCAGTGACTTGCCCTATGAATTCAGAAGATGCATTAATCTTGAATAAAAAGATCCATACAAGTCATAGTCTGAACTAAACAACACATTTCTGAAATTCTGAACTAAACAAACAAATTTCTAAAATTCTTAATTTGCTGAGTTCCAGCTCTGCTTATGTTCTGCAAATTTTTTGAATATTTGAGCTTTGAACTTCATCATCTGAGCTTTGGTGACTTTGTTTGGCATCTTCTCCTCTTTTGCCATTATGTCCATGTAATACATTACAAAAGGTCCGCAATCTAATCTGTTGACAATTAAAAATTTCAAGTTAATGATTTTGACCAACTTAGTAACAGTAAAGTTATCATTTTAAATTTTTGAATATAGACTTACGATCCTTGGTCTTGTTGGGGGCAGATTTTGGCATGGTTCAATGGGATCCTTCCACCATCATAATTTTCCTTTATCCAGCTTATTGTTCTTATTTCGTCATTGCTCAAAATACTTTCAACCATCTTTAATTTTGTGTGAGAGCTTTGACTCTTGTCAAATTTCATTCGGCAGCCTTGCTGCAGCATATCATCTGCTTGATCTTTCACTGCTCTCATCCACAGCTCGACCATTTCAACCTGTAGTTTTTAACAGATTAGTGAGTGATAGTTACATGGTAAGTTACATGGTCAGTAGGAAGTTTCTTACCAATTTTTTTATACTTTTAAAGCACTCCCCTGTTCCTGCTCTTCTTGGTTTCATTGAATCAAAATGCAGCCATTGCGGTATGTCCTTGTCAAAGACCAAGAGCGTGTGGTGAAATTCTTCATTATGGGTAATTGGGAAGAAAAGCATGCTGCATTTTCCCATGTTTTGGAACAGCGGCTCACACAAGTATTGATGGAGGTTTCTCACAGTTAAATGTATTGTCGAATACTATTTAAAGAAAGAAAGAAAGAAATACATAGAACGAGTTATAAATAAACAAAGAATGAGAGATAAGGATTCAATGTTTATGAGAAAGTGCTCGTCATACTTACCCAACACATGCTATGCATAAAAGCATATCTTCCCAAACTTTGTGAACTTTCGTTTTGCAGTTCATCCTTCAACATTTCCCCATAGCAATCAATCCAGTTGTTTGCTATTAATTGATCGCTTATGAACATTTTGACATCTGCCCTTGTGATTTCGCTTCCAGGCTCTTTTCCCTCCCAGAATAATACGCTGCATAACATAGAACGTTGTTAGTCCTGTGACTTAGCCAGTTACTTTTCACTTGCCAATGATTTGGACAGTGACTTGGCCAGCTACATGGCAATTGCCATGATCTGGACAGTGACTAGGCCAGCTACATGGCAATTGCCATGATCTGGACAGTGACTTGGCCAGCTACATGGCAATTGCCATGATCTGGACAGTGACTTGACCAGTGACTAGGCCAGCTACATGACAATTGCCATGATCTGGACAATGACTTGTCCAGTGACTCAGACAGCTACATGGTAAGTTAAGTCACTATCTTATGAGCTGTAACATGAAACATTACCTTTGTTCTGCCTTGTTCCAGTACTTCTCTAATTTGCTTTTAGTTGGGCTGTCAAGTAGGTTGTACAGTTGTCGTTTTTGCCAATCTATCACTTCAATTTCGTTTTTTTCTGTTTGTTCCTCGTCATCCACATTAATCGCAATAATAAAGCTACAAGTCTCAGCAATCAATCAACAATATAAGCTAGCTAGCTAGCTAGCTAGCTGAATTAATAGAAGCAGAAAAGGTCGATGAGATGCAATAGATGAACTGTGAAATGGAATCAGAGAAGCAGAGGCTTACGGAGAGAGAGGAGTCGTCGGTAGAAGAAGAAGGTCGGAGGTGGTCAAGGAGAACCTTCTGCCTGTTGATCGCTTTCTCCATATTCTGAGTAATCAATCAGAAACTGAAACTGAAATTGAAATTGAATTTGGGGAAGGAAGGGAAAAGGGAAGGGACTGTAGGACAAGGAAAGCAAATAGTGCTCCTCTGGTTGTTTATATATAATATATAATATATAATATATAATATATAATATATATAGAGACTAGAGAGAGAGGGAGCTGATAGATAACGCCCATGGATTATGGATATATCTCATTTCCTTTTTTGCCTTTTTTCTTTTTAAACATGCAGTATTTTTCTTCATTTATTGGCCGTGTCTACCATTTCTGAAGTTGTATATCAATACTAGTACCATTTCTGAAGTTGTTTCCTGTTCAGCCACCTCAACTTGTAGGTTATCTTCTTTGTTTTCACAATTCTGATCATCAGTTCCTTTTTCCTCTCCTTCCGGAACTGTCTTTGCTTCATCTGATCTATTCTCCTCTTCCTCGGATTCTGATTCCTCTCTATCCTCCTTCAAGTTTTCAAAGATTTTCTGAAAGAAACATATTCAATATGTCAGTGACATGCTATGTGACATGAGCAATGACATGTTTACAACAGTTATGAAGGCCAGTGACATGAAGTGTGAATTGGCCATTGACATGCAGTGTGATAGTGACTTAATCGGTGACTTTTAACCAAGATAGTTACTTGGCCAGTTACTTGACCAGTGACAACTACTTTGACAGAGAAGAAAATACCTCTAGTTTTTTCAAGCTGTTAAAACTTGTCCAATTATGTATCAGCTTCTGGATGTCCCATTTTCTCATCCCATGATCTTCGTTCTCCCTTCCAGATATTGGCTTGATTTTTCCAGTCTTTTGACAGAACCAATACTGCTTGCACAAAAAACAAAAAAAAATTAGTCATAGTGACTTGATCGACGAATGACATGCAGTTTGTCTTGATCAGTGACTTGACCAGTTACATTTCAGTCTGACAGTAACTTACCAGTATTATCAGAACGCAGCCCCCCGTATTACCATATGGGCTGCTTGACTCCTTTTTCTTTTTCAAAGTCTTTATAGACTTTTTTAAGAAGCTTCCAACTTCCCTTGCCCAGTCATAAGATCCGATCTTATCCAAATTTTCGCAGGCTTTGACGTAGTCCCATGAAATTGTTCCTCCTGCGTTTGGGAACAGAAACTTGATGGACAAGTCCAGCTAGATTAATCTTGCCACATTTTTGTCCTTCTTCTCAATCCCATCCTCTGTTGTTGGATTGTCTTTCAGCGCATCTTGCAGAGCTTTCTCCACGACTTTCTTGTTAATTCTCGCTGTGTTTGAAAAAAACTGCTGGACAAAGTCGGACTGATATGCACCCTCAGAAGTCTTTGGGACCAAGTCACCTTTTTCTGGCATTCCTAGGATCTTTGAAATATCTCTTGTCGAGATCCTGAATTTCTTCTTTCCAAAGAAGAAGAGGTCAGTTTCATGGTTGTAGGCCTGCATGAGGAGTGTAATGAAATCATCAGATTTCTTGGCTGACTTCTCCTCTATGTAGCCACCATGGAATGCATCGACAATATTTCCAAATGGTGACTGCCTGAGCAAATCTAATGTTCTTGCACTGAGATTCTTCTTGTTATCTTTAATTGTGTTCAAGAAACTTATTAATGTGCACCTGTACTGCACATGTCCTGGTTTCACATTTCTCTTCCTCTTTGGTGCTGCTTCAGTTTTTTGAAATAGCACCAAAGAGGAACCCTTGTTTGGTGATTGTTCTACTTTTTCTTCTTCTTCTTCTGTTTCTTCCTGTCTTGTTTTTTTTGATTTCAAGCTCTTCTTGAGAATCTTCTTCAGTGATGGTTCTTCTTCTTCTTCTGTTTCTTCTTGTCTCCTTTTTTTTGATTTCTTCAAGCTCTTCTTCGAATTCTTCTTTCTGTGTATCGTTCGATCGTGTTCTTCATCTTCTGATTCCACCTCTTGGTAGTCTTCATCATCATCGCTTGGTTCCCTTTCTTTTCTTTTTGTTCTTGCCATTTCTGATGTTTAAATTCTGTTGAAAAAATAAGAAGGTTAGCATTGAGTTTGCAGTTATATAATCAGTTACGTAGTCAGTTACTTGGCCAGATACATATATTGTAAGTTACATGCTCAGTTACATGGTCAGTTACAGCTCATGGCAATGACAACGTCAGTTACATGATCAGTTACTTGGCCAGTTACATATGTTGTAAGTTACAACGTCAGTTACATGATCAGTTACATGTTCAGTTACATGCATTGTAAGTTACATGGCCAGTTACATGATCAGTTACATGATCATTGACAGGAGTTTAACACACGTTGCCAATGAGTTGGCCTTTTCCAGTGACTTATCTGGCCTTTGACTTGTCTAGCGACATTATCTGAGCCTATAAAATATGTATTTACACTAGCAGAATTTCCATTCAAGTAAAGCCTAAAGCCTAAACAGCATGACACACAGTCATTATCTCCATATAAATTGTTATGTTACTGTCCATGTCTCTGTATCAAATCACACCAAAATGGAAACAGAGCCCCTCCAAAATCAAATGATACCCAGTCAGTAGCCTATGTCACTGGCTATGTTACAGCATCAAACTAAAATTTGAAGACAGTCATTGATCATCTCCACTCAAAAAAGCTTTAAATCTTCACTCAAACCAAAACTTGGAATCGAATTGTTTTGTTTAAGAATCAAATGCAGAAATAATTATATCATATTCGACTTATAATTCCAAAACTAAATACTATATCAATGACTCGAAATTAAGTAAGAGAAGTTTCTGAGATTAATCTTTATTAATATAGTATATTATTGTGAGATTAATCTTTATTAATATAATGAAGATTTAGTATCTATTATTCTTTCCTTCATTTTATAGTTGTATTATTATGAGATTAGCTTTTATTCATAAACATATATTTAATATTTAGAAAATATACTTATTTCAAAACAAGGATATAATGTTTTGTTTCATTATTTTGACAATATAAAAGAAAGCATTGGTGGAATTGTCATGAGATTTTAAATAAAAAGATCTCATATTCAAATCTCATCATTGTAGTTTTTTAATATTTTTTTTTTTAAAAATGAAATTTTGTGTTTGTAACGGGCCGGCCCACAATATGTCGTGCTCGGGCCGTGCCGGGCCCATTACGGGCTCGGGCCAATGGGCCAATATTCTTAGGCCCAGCCCGACCCGTTATTCTAACGTGCTCGGGTCGTGCCGGGCCACTAACGGGCTTGGGCCGTGCCGGGCCGCTTTTAAGCGTGCCGGGCCCGTGCCGTGCTCGTGCTTAGTGGCCCATTTGCCACCTCTAGTTACAACTGTAGAGTACAGTTACGTGTGTAGAATGAGGAACATAGGATTTTTGATGGGTAGAGATTGAGTTGTGATGGCCTGTCATGGCATTTGAACCTCAGAAAGGGGCTCATAAGTCATATGATAGATTCATATGAGGATTATAAGCTTTGGCTATATTATTTATAGGACAGCACAGATGTGTGGTTTGAGGACTTAGAGCAAGTCCACTCACTGTCAAGAAATGTTAAGGTCGAAAAGTCAAGGGGTTGACCAATCAAGAAACTGTTCACTGCCACTGGACATGGGTTTCCACTTGTTCTGTTTCTTGACTAGTCAGATTTACTGTTCATTGAAATTTTATTTTATTTTTATTGGAAAATTGAAATAGATTTGTTGTAAATAGATGGTAATAATGGAGATTTGTATTATATTTAATGTCAGAATTGTGATTGCTATAGCTTTCCGGAAAGGGAAGGATGCTAGGTAGAGAACTCGAGCTTCGCCACGACATGTGGGGTTTTTTGGGCTTTCGGGATCGTTTTGGGCCTCAAAACTGCAATTTACTATTTTCATAATATTTTCGGTGGAAATTTTCAGAATTTTTAACAATTTTTTTCCTTACCTTTTTGTTACCGTTATATACATATATAGATGGATTAATTATACGCCGTTAGATCTCTCCATTAATTGAAGTCACAGTCCAGATTTAATGAAAGTTTGTTTCAACTTTCTAAAGTAACCAATGGCTAGCCTCCACGTGCAATCATGCTGTCCCATTCAATCATGCAATCATGCTACACGAAAAAGTCACCCATTTACATAATTATTTTACTCCACTTGTGTAGATGATGTCACCCACGTTATCAGTTGGGCCGAGCTGGCAGATGGGTTGGCTGGGTCAAGGAAAATGTCATGCCGTTGGCTTTTTTCTTGGCTTCAGTCAAGAAAGTCTGGATTTTGGCTGGTCAGAAGCCCACCGCTGGAGCCCCGTTTTTCTCCTCCATGGTCACCACCTCAGCTTTTCCTAGCTGGTGACCGGTCAAGAAGCTACCGGTGGAGTTTTTATCTGGTTATGTCTCTTGCTTCAAGTCATGTACAAAACCATCTTGTTTCTTTCCGGCCGGAAATGAAACTCCTTTGTTGTTGTACAAATATTGTGGCATTCCAAATTATTCGTGGTCGGGTAAATGGACAAAAACCCTAAATATAAAGGGTCCTTGACCAAAAGCCCCAAAATGAGAAAAAATTATCCTACTTACCCCAGCAACAGATTTTTATTCCCACTAACCCAATTTGAAATAAAATAACAATTTTACCCTCCATCTAATTAATGAATTACATCCATATGCCATCAATTTTCTCTCCTCTGTCTCTATCCCTCTGCGATCTGCAGACTCTCTCTCTCTCTTTCTCTCTCTCTCTCTCATCCCTCTCTGATCTGCTCTCTCTCACCGCCGTCGTCGTTTTCAAATTCTGCCGCTGGTCTCACCAGGCTCGCAACGTCGCCGGAATGGATTGGGTCGTCGTGGAGGCCAGGAGATTTCGTCGGATCCAGTTTTGGAGATCGTCTCCGAGCGCCGGTTATGGACATCGTCTCCGAGAGCCTCCGCCGCTGCTTCACCGCCTGGGACACCGTCAACTGCACCGGCTCCCTCTTCGACAATCTCAATGCCGGCCATGGAGACGAGGACCGCAAGAAGGACCACCACCACAAAATCATCACCAGCGACTCTTATGCTGGAGACGACGATGCCGACCCAACCCGGTCAGGGCTTCGCCTTGTTGGAATTCGGATCTCCATGGTTGGTTCCTTATATTCGAGTCCAATTTGGCAGGTTTGGCACAGTTTCGACTGCAACAAAAATGGAGAAGACGACATGGGTGCCCAGAGCTTTTCTCTGGGTGCCCAAATCAATTTATCTGTTTTTTTTTTCGTACAATGGTGCAGAAGGCCTGGAAAGAAAGAAAAAATGAAGGAAAAAAAGTTCTATTGGGGCAATAGAAGTCTGTTAAAGCGTCTATTGGGGGGTAATAGACGTTTTGAATTGATGTAATATTCTCATTTTTTTCTTTAATAAAAGTTTTATTTGTCTAAATCTAGGAAGATTAGTTCCTATTCTGGCGACTGAAAGTCCTATTGGGAGGCAATAGACATCTATTGGGGGGCAATACATGGCTGATAATCGTCTATTGGGGGCCAATAGACGTCTATTGGGGGGCAATAGACCAAAAATTCTATTGGGGGGCAATAGACGTCTATTGGGAGGCAATACATGGCTGATAGAGGTCTATTGGGGGGCAATACATGGCTAATAGTCATCTATTGGGGGGCAATACATGGCTGATAGTCATCTATTGGGAGGCAATACATGGCTGAATAGGCGTCTATTAGGGGGCAATAGATGTCTATTGGGTGCAAAAAAATTTCCGGTGAGATTTTCAGCAAATTCCGGTGGGCGGTAGCCGGTGACCGGAATCCGGCGACCGTTGACCGGAATCCGGTGAAAGTTGACCGGAATCCGGCGACCGGTGACCAGAATCCGGCGAAAGTTGGCCGGAATCCGGCGGCCGGTGACCGGATTCCGGCGGCCGGTGACGGGCTCCGGCGAAGTCTCCTATGGTTTCTCTCTCTTCCATTTTCACTCTCTCTCTCTCTCTCTCTCTAAGTAACAAAGGGGTTAGGGGTAGAATGGTATTAAAAAAAAATTAAAAACAAAAAAAAAATCTTAATGGGGTATTAGGGAAGACTCCCTTAGAGTGTATTGGGTAAGAGAGAATTAAAAAAACTTAATGGGGTTAGTGGGAAAAAAATCCCTAGAAATGGGGTAAATGGACAAAAACCCTAAATATAAATTTTTATAATTTTTTATGGCATAAACAAAGCTTACCGGGTATATTCCATTGAAATCTTGATATGATAAACCAATTAAGAGCAATTACTGCTAAAAATGATCGTAATTACGTATAATAGATGTCCTAATTGAACTCGAATACATCTTTTTTAGTCATTGCCATTGTCCATACATGTACTTATTGGACCTAGAATTTCATATCGAAAAATCTAAGCAAAATTAGATATAAGATCTTGCTGCAAGTTAGAGTGATTAACTCTTACTTTACTATCACTCTAGTCTTATATCTTTCTCTCTAACCTCTTTCCTCCAGGAGACAAAACACATTCTTCTTACTCCTATTGCCGTTGCAATATATTGACGAATTTATTCTACCCTTTTGGCACGATTCTTTCGATCTGGAGTCCACACTTAAGAATCTGTTGCACCTTAAGTTGGGGTTGAGTTTGGATTCACGGACATATGTAAGGGTGAGGTAGGTTAAGAATTTTTTTTTTTTTCTTTTACAAAAAAAAAAGAAAAAAAGTTGGGGTTGCTTTTAGAGTTGGGATGTTTTGTTTTTGTAACCCAACAAGCTCTTGGGCTTCTGGGGTTTTTCTAGCCCTAAATGCCAGTCAATTTACATAAATTCATAGCCAACTAATTCTTTTATTTTGAGGGAATCCAAAAAAAATAATGGATCACTCAATTATGATCGCGTCCAAAAGAAAAAAAAAATCAATTATGATGATGTAGTCATAAAATTTTGTTGATTTATTTCTATTGAGAAATGGGAACCAAACCAAAACAGCGTCTAGCTACCTCCAACATCAAGCAAAAATTGTTCACAACGTGGGAACATTGAAGACCAACCTCAAATTCAAGGAAGTAGCGAAAGCTGTTAGGCCTTCTCCAACCCAAGAGGCCAAAGTGCCAAAGGGCCAAAAAATAGCCCTTTCTTTCTCCAACCCATGAGGCTAAGGGGTAAATTGCCATTTTTTAGGGCCAAAAGGCCAACCCAAGGGCTAAATATAGCCTTTAGGATAGCACTTTAGCCCTTAGGGCCAAATGGATCAGAAATGGGATGCCCACCCGTGTAGTGCTGTGTGACATATGCATGACGTCAGCAACGGCTAGTTGCTGACGTCAGCTAGCCGTTGCTTTTTTTTTTTTTTTTTTTTTTTTTTTTTTTTTTAACCGTTGGCTATATAGCCGTTGGTTTGAAAAAAATAATAGCATTTGAGTAAAGAGTATTATGACGGAAAGAAAAGGGAGATAATGGAGAAAATTCGGCGCCATGAGTTGTTTCCGTCATCCGGTTCGACGTCGAATGACTACCGCCCGGAAATGTCATTCAATGACTCGGATGAGTAATTAATGTTGCCCAAATAAATTGTTATAATCTATTAAAAATTCCTTGTAACTTTTATTTATTATGAATAAATTTTGCTTGTAACTTTTATATTTTATTAATAATTTTTCCTTGTCTTACTTTGTTGTGTAACTTTTAAATGCTTATGTCATGAATAAAATAAATATTAAAAATTCTATTGCAGTTTTATTTCATTTCAACATTAGCTAAAGATATTTTTAATTATCTTTAAAAAAAAAAATACAACCGAAAAAATATTTTTTATCATATAATTTATTTCAATTACTATAAGTCAATTGACTTTAAAAAATAAGCACATATATATATATAACCAATCCAAAATGTTAAAATATATTTTAGGGCTATAATTTAGCCTTGACGGGTTAGAGACGGTTGATGTCAAATCAATGAATAGTACAGAATTTAGGGCTAAAATTTAGCCCCAGGGCCATTTTTAGCCCTTTGGGTTGGAGATGGCCGTGCATCAACAACAAAGTTTTTTTTTTTTTTTCCACTATAATAAATGCTTAATTAGTCTAACATTTTACTATTAGGTAGAGGCGGAGTGCCATATGCACCGTTCAAAAGCTCCTTTTTGTTGTTCTCATCATAATTATTGTTTATGGAGGTCAACATTTTTTTATATTTTTCATGCTTATTCTACTCAAAATAAAAATTATATTTATTAGAAATTGACTCTCGGTTAGGCCAAATGTGACTTAAACAATAGTTAAATTATTGGGGCTGTGACCACTTACCCAATTTTTGGCCAAAAATTCCCCACTTACTCCACAAAGAGTTTTTTAACCCCATTTACCCAATCTAACAGTGTTTGACAGTATTGCCCTCATTTTAATTAACAAATTACACTCATATCTCTCTCCTCCCCCTCATCGATTTCTCTCTCTCTTTCTCTCTCTTTCTCTAACCTCGTCTCAGGCTCTCTTTCTCTCTCTCTCTCTGAGCCACCACGCCCACCACTCCACCGTCGATGTCGGCCTCCACCGCCGCCGCTATGTCCCACCGTCGGACCACCAGAGGATGACGCCATCTAACTCCACGATCCCAACCCCTCTGGGCTTCGCCGGTTTTGTTCGTCAGATGTCTGGAAAGCTCTCCACGCCGGAATCGGGTCTGGGCTTCCCTTGCAGGTCTAGGACGACGTCAAAACTGTGGTCTATTGGGGGGTAATAGACAGATTATTGCCCCCCACTAATTTCTTAACTGTGGTTAATTAATCACTGAAATTAGAGTTTTGATAAGTCTTATGTTGTTTTGAGTTTATTAAAGTACAATAATCTGTCAATAATAGTTAAGTGAAGGGTTCTGACTTAAAACGAAGACATTATTTGGGGGCAGTAATGTGTCTACTGCCCCCCACTAAACCATTAAAACTTGCACCAGTTAAGTGAAGGGTTCTGACTTCGTATGAAGACATTATTTGGGGACAGTAATGTGTCTACTGCCCCCCACTAAACCATTACAACTTGCACCAGTTTCAAGGATTCACAGTGTATTGCACTTTATCACAAACAAATCAACAAGAGATGATTACTGTCTCCTAAGAAAGACATTATTGGGTGGCACTAATGTGTCTACTGCCCCCCAATAGACCATCAAACATTACACCGCTTCCTATGTTTCACAGATTATAGAAGTTATTCACACTCAAAACAACAGATAATGTCTAAAAATCCACATTATGAGGGTCAATATTCTGTCTACTGCCTCCCACTAGACTGACACAAACCACACAATTTTTGTCATTTATCGACTACTGCAATTTAACACTACATTTACTTTGGAATAGCAGTTTTCAGTCCGTCAATAAATAAAGCAGACATCATTAGCCCCCAAAACAAAGTCTACTGGGGGGCACTAATGTTACAATTTTTATGGTTATGACTGCCCAATAGCAGAAAGCAGTTTTCAGTCCCAGATAGCAGTTTTCAGTCCGTCGTCGATTCCTTCAGAAGGTCAACCCCGGCCTCAACGAGCTTCTCAGTGACGAGGACCGTCGGCTTGGCGTCGAGCCTGACAGCGGAGAGCACGACGACGAGTTTCGGCGAGGCGATGGAGAGAGCAGGCGTCGTGGGCGACCTGCTGGAGGGATGGATGGAGGGAGGGAGAGAGAAATCCGACGTCTTCTGGAGAGAGAGAGAGAGAGAGAGAGAGAGTGATCGGTGAGGGGGGAGGAGAGAGAAATCGGTGAGGGGGGAGAGGGTAAAAAAGTCCCAAAAATAAATAAAAAGAAGACAAAAAGAATTAATTGGGTAAAGGGGAAATAATCCCTTAGAGTGTTTTGGGTAAACGGGGTTAAAAAACAGTTAGTGGAGCAAGTGGGCAAATTTTAAGCTAAAATTGGGTAAATGAGCATTTTCCCTAAATTATTACTTTAAGAATTTAAGACTCTTAACACATTCATTTGAATAAAAAGACTTTTACGTAATGTAAAAGTCTTTTTACGTTTGTGAGTTATGACATAGACAAAAAACAAGTTGATATCGCAATAAATCTTTACTACAAGGCAATAAGTCAAGAAGTTTTGGGAGTAGTTACCGCAAAGGGAGAGGATCCTCTCCTGAGCAATGAAAAAACAAGTTGATATCGCAAAGGGAGATGTTGACACGTGGATATAATGAATCCAACGACCTACAACAAGCTTTAGCTTTTTTTTTTTTTTTTCTCTTTTTCTTCTCTCGTTATCAGTCTCTTCCAGTCTTCTTCACTCCTCTCTCTCTCTCTCTCTCTCTCTCCCCTCTCTGTTCTTCTTTACGAGTCTGTCTACAACTGAGACTAAACAAGTTGTTGGAGATTGGAATACGATTATAACACCATTTTCTCTTTACCTAAAACTCTACTCCATCAAAATACTCCATATATAAATGATACATCCCAATTAAAGCAAAACCCTTCAAGAATCTTCCCAACAGAAAAATGTAAACCTAAGCAACAACATATTATGTTTGAAGATAAGCTCTGATAACTAGGAGTAAACAGTAAAGGAATGGAATAAGATTCAGATCATAACAAATATTCAACTAGACATCGTCACACATGAATTGCTGTTCAGCAAGACTAGAAATTGAACTGAAAAACTTGGAGAAAGAACAGCAAGAAAATGAACCAGAAACTTCAAAATTCAAACAGAAGAATAGAAATGTGAAGAAAACGAGCAAGAGAATTGTGGAAAGTTTTCTTGTATTACTTCATAAATAAACTGATTACAAGGATGCAATTATATACAAGGAGGAAAAACAAGCAACCATGCTTTTTAACCTCAACTCTACCCACTATGCTTAACAACTCTACTTTAACAACTAAAAGTAAGGTATGAACAGTGGAAGTTAATGTACAAACCAGTAAACTAGAAAACCATGTTGCAGCCATACTGCAGCAGTAAACTAAGCCATGCTACAGCCATGCTGCTACTGTCAATACTCCCTCTCAAGCTGGATCAAGAGGATTCATTGATCCAAGCTTGCCCAAAATTCTGAGAAACTGAGCAGTGGGAAGAGATTTGGTGAAAATATCAGCCAATTGATCATGGCTTCGGGTGAAGTGTGTAGCAATGATCTTGAACTGAACTTGAGCTCAAATGTAGTGACAATCAACTTCTATATGTTTGGTTCTTTCATGAAAAACCGGATTAGAAGCAATCTGCATTGCAGCTTGATTGTCACAAAAAAGGGACATTGGTTGACAACTAGGAAATCCCAAATCAGATAGGAGACCCTTTAACCAAATAAGCTCACAAGAAGTGGAAGCCATAGTTCTATACTCAGCCTCTGCACTAGAACGAGCAACAACAGTTTGCTTTTTGCTCTTCCAAGTAACCAGATTTCCACCAAGAAATGTACAGAAGCCAGTTGTTGATTTTCGATCAAGAGAATTGCCTGCCCAATCAGCATCGGTGTATCCCATTATGTGAGTGTTTCCAATGTTTTTCATCAAAATACCTCTTCCAATAGAACCTTTGAGATAACGAAGAATTCTCTTCACAATGTGAAGATGAGCTAAAGTTGGAGCATGCATGAATTGACTGACAATGCTTACAGCATAAGAAATATCAAGTCGAGTGATTGTGAGATAGATAAGCTTACCCACTAATCGTTGATAGGAGGTTAAATCCAAGAAAGACTCACTTAATACATTAAGTTGCAGCTCGCTGTCAAGAGGAGTGCGAGCTGGTTTACAATCCTCCATATCTGCATCTTGCAGTAAATCAAGTATGTACTTTCTCTGATTGAGAAAGAGACCTTTATGAGAAGTAGCCATTTCTATGCCAAGAAAGTACTTAAGGATTCCCAAATCTTTAATAGCAAACTTGTTTCAAAGAGATTGCTTGAGAGACTGAATCTCCTCAAAATTGTCACCAGTCACTATCAAATCATCAACATAGATGAGCACCACAAGCTTACTGGTTGAACCAATTCGAACAAACAAGGAAGAATCTGCATTGCTTATGTGAAAACCAACTTCCTCAAGTACTGAACTGAGCTTAGCATACCAGGCATGAGGAGATTGCTTTAAACCATAAATGGACTTGTGCAACTTGCATACTATTTCAGGATCATGAGATTGAGGATGACCAGGAGGTAATTTCATATAGACCTCCTCTTCAAGATCACCATGTAAGAAGACGTTTTTCACATCCATCTGGTACAGCGGCCAAGAATGGTTAACTGCAACTGATAAAAAAGTCTCCTTGTAGTCTACTCCATATGTTTGAGTAAAACCACGAGCTACTAAACGAGCCTTATATCTCTCCACAGAACCATCAGAAAGAAGTTTTGTTTTGTAAACCCAACGACTGCCAACAACTTTCTTTCCTTTAGGAATTCGAACAACACTCCATGTAATATTGTCATGGAGAGCTTGAAGTTCATCTGCCATAGCTTTCTTCCATACATCAAAATGATTAGCTTCCTCAAAGCTTTGAGGTTCATGAGTGCCATCAAGAACATTTAGAAAAGCAGAATGAGCCGAAGAGAATTTCTTATAGGATATGAAGTGTGTCATTGGATACCTTCCAGTATAGGTTTTGTAGTCATTTAGCTTGGATGGGGGACCTCGATCTCGTGGAGGATTCCTTCGAAGAACAACTGCAGGAGGTGATACCAAGGGATTTCTACGAAGAACAACTGCATGTGGAGAGGTAGGCTCATCAACAGGTTGAGTATCAGTTTCTATATCAGAGGATACTGCTGGAACTTTATGATCTTCTTGCATACCAGTTTCTGCATCAGTGACTACTGCTGGAACTTCTTGAACTAAAGTGTCAGGATTAAAAAACGAACTGCAATCCTCATTAACAGGAAGGTTAGGACTTGGAAACAAATCAGAGAGAAACTCCCCCTGACCAAAATCACATGATTTTCTAGTGAAATAGGGAGTAGCTTCATCAAATCTCACATCCGTGGAAACAATTAGTTTCCTGGTAACATAGTTATAACATTTATAACCCTTTTGAGTAGATGAATATCCCAGGAAAGCACACTTATCAGCTCTAGGATCAAGTTTATCACGTTGATGAGCTTGAATATGAACAAAACATGTGCAGCCAAAGACTTTTAAGTGAGACAGATCAATCTTTCTTCCTTTCAACACTTCAAGAGGTGATTTGAAACCGAGCACTCTACTAGGGAGTTTGTTGATGAGATATGTGGCAGTGAGAACACCTTGAGACCAAATTTTTTTTGGAACATTCATTTGAAACATAAGTGCTCTTGTTTTTTCAAGGAGGTCTCGATTCTTTCTCTCAGCAATCCCGTTCTGTTGAAGAGTACCAACACAGCTAGTTTGGTGCACAATGCCTTGTGTGCTCAAGTAATTTGACATATTATTGGACATATACTCATAGCCATTATCGGATCGTAACACATGAATGGATGAAGAAAATTGAGTGATGACAAGTTTATGAAAATCCTTAAAAACATCCACAACTTCACTTTTGAATTTCAATAGATACAACCAGGTAATCCTCGTAAAATCATCTACAAATGTTACAAAATACTTAAATCCATCATAAGATTCAAGAACTGGACCCCAAATGTCTGAATGAACGATTTCAAAAGGATTACTAGCTCTAGAAAGAGAGGAAGTAAAAGGCAACCTAGAGGATTTTGACAGATGACAGACATCACATTGATTGTCTGCTTTGCACAAATTTGGAAACAAAAAAGACAACACTTTCTTTGAAGGATGAGCCAAGCGTTGATGCCACAGATGATGCTCTTGTGTTGATCTTGAACTGACTTGGAAGGCTTTGGAATCAAAAAAGTTCTTGGACAAATAATAGAGACCATTCAAAAAGAAACCCTCACCAATCGTCTTCTTGGTGATGAGATCCTGAAATATGACATTATAAGGAGAGAAGATGACAAGACATTTTAATGTGTTTATGATTCTTCCAATAGATAGGAGCTGAAAAGGGAAAGAAGGAACATAGAGAGCAATTGACTCAACAAGGTTGGAGAGTAATTTGATTTTTCCCTTTCCTAAAACTGAGGCACCTTTGCCATTTGCTACAGACACTTTAGAAGGGATAATTTTTTTTTCAAACTCATGCAAATTTGTGATTTTATTTGTCATGTGATCCGTAGCCCCTGAGTCTATAATCCAATAATCATCCACAGCACAAACATTGAGCGTAGTAGAAAAGGATTTTAGAGTACCTGAAGCTTTTTCACGTGGAACATAATCAGTCTCTGCAAGGAAGCCAGCAAACTTTCCAAGGAGTGCAGTAAATTCATTGATTAAAGTAGTGGAGTTTGAGGTGAAGTTGAGCCTACCCTCAGAAGAAGAAGAAGTTGCTGCCAGATTTTCTTTTGGTGGATTCCAACTCTTTTGAGAGCTTTTGCCTTCCTTTAGAAATTTTGGCTTCTGCTCAGGATAGAGAACCCAACATCTTTCCCTGACATGTCCAACCCCTTCACAGTAGCTGCATTTCAAGTGAGGCCTCTTGCCTTTGTACACTTTAGCTTCATCTTGCCTGTGATTAGAAGCATAAGCTCTGGTTTCATATGCACTTGTCTTGGTCTCCATATTCATCACCCTTTTTCAAACTTCTTCTCTTTGAATGGTGGCACACACATTGTTGAAAGATGGTAGCTCAGTATTCATAAGAATATGACTTCTCAAATCTTCATATTCTGCGCTTAAACTTGCAAGAAGCTGAAAGATCTTATCCTCCTCAGCTCTTTTTAACAAAACACTAGCCTCGGTAGTATGAGGTCTATAAACATCTAGCTCATTCCACATACTTGTAAGACTCCCAAGATGCTGAACAAAGGGCTTACCTTCTTGTTGAAGATCGGCAATATCTCGTTTGAGTTGAAAAACTCGAGCAGCATTATTCTGATTTCCATACATCTCCTTGACATTATTCCAGAGATGCATAGATGACTCAGAAAAACTGAAAATTTCTGCTATTCTGCTCTCCATGGAGTTGATTAGCCAAGACATGACGAGTTGATCCTTGCACAGCCAAGAATCAAGTGTAGGGGAGTCAGCTTTAGGCTTCTGTATAACTCCATTGACATAGCCAAGCTTCACTACTACAAAAATTGAATCAGACGACGCCTCTCAGACGACGCATCACAATTTTCCGTCGTCTGATTGATTTTTATTTTTTTAGATGTCGTTTTTATAAAATCCGTCGTCTAATAAGGATTTACGAATGAGTTCAGAAGACGTTTAAGGATAGAACCGTTGTATGACCCAAAAAAAATTGAGCGGCAAATTTTCCGCCATGTATGTGGTGCCAAATCTCATATCAAACTCCACATTCCCCCCTAATAGGTATTAAACATTCGACGAGAAAACCCTCAAATTTAAATGGTTGCATTCAGACCACATTTTTACACAAATATGTTGTGTCATTCCTTGTCCAAATTGATAGGGTCGAGTTTGAAACCCTAACACTCGAGTAAAAAAAAATAACAAAAAGAACAAACATACCCAAAAGGCCAAAATCAAAACCCTCTCTCGACAGCGCCTCACTCTCGCCTCGCCTCACTCTCGACAGACCCAAACTCAAAACCAAAACTCTCTCTCGACTTGCCTCACACTCTGCACTCACTGGCAACCCCAACACTCCCTCTGCTTGGCAAAACCCGACCTCTCTCCCCCTCGACAAACCTTTTCTCGTCAAACCCTATTTCTTCTTCTACAAACCCCAACCAAAGCTCTCTCTCTCTCTCTTCTCGACAAACCCAGACCAAAACCTAATGGGTTATTCGATCTGGGAAATAGTGAAGCCCTTCATCGATGTTGACCTCAACAACTCCGAGCTCTATTCTGACCGCGCTCAGGCTAACATCAAATCCAACTATCTCTGGTAACAACCCCCCTCTCTCTTGCAATTTCCGAGATCGGCTGTGTGTTTTTTGCTTTGTACAAAGTGAAAGAGAAAGAGATTTGGGTAATTTCTGGGCATTTAAAAAGATAAATGCCCAAATCGGTGAGTCGCTGTCTCGAAGATTAGGGTTCTCCTGCCGCCGCTTGCCATCGCCATCGCCTCTCTTCAGTCTGGGTTCAAATTTCAAAATGACGAAGTCGCCATCGCCATTGTCCTTTCTGGCTCTCCTCTGTCCTCTCTGGCTCTCTCCCTCTCCAGGCTCCAGCATGGTCACACATCGACAAAACACATCGACTGAGCAAGTGAGTCGAATTTCTCATGAATCTGAGTTTCTCTTTCTCACGAATTTCTGGGTTTTCACTTTTCACTCTTGGTTTGCAGTTTGCTCTCTTCAACTCTTCGGTCTCTTCCTGAAGCCGTCAAGCAACAAAGCAGATTCTGGGTTCGACTCTTCAAGCTCAGTCAGTCGCTGATTCTTCAAGGCTCAAGCTCGGTGAGTCGCTAACTCGCTAATTCTTCAATTGAAAGTTTGAAACTATGAATGTAAGAAACTTAGAATGTTTAAGTTGCTGCCTTGCTGTTGCTGGGCATTTTGAATCTCTGATTCTTTGAGCTGATTCTGCATCTGTTCTGGTTCTTAAGTTTCTGATTGGTGTTCTGTTCAGGGATTCTTGTATGAGTTGTATCTGTTTTGGACTTTCCTAGTTTGCTTAATGCTTATTGTATCTGTTTTGGTTTAATGAAATTTGGCAGTTTTGCCTGTCTTGATTAATAGAACTGCATATGTTTTGAATTAATGAAATTTGGCAGTTTTGGATAGGAATTGATTAATAGAACTGCATCTGTTTTGGTAAATTGAATTGCATCAGTTGTGGACTTGTGGTAAATTGAATTACGCTATGCATGTACTGTGCCACTGCTGAATTCTATATTGGTTTTGGTGATCTTATTTATTTTCATCATTATTTTGGCCTCTACATGACAATGATTTTTGGAATTAAGTTTCAGCTGCTTAGAGAAGCTAGCACTTCCGTTTTGGAGATACTGAAAGTTGATGTTATCTCATTTTTGTACATTCCAATACAGGTACTATTTTCTGCAAGTATAGGAACTTCTGCTAGGGAAAAAATTGGTCTTTCTTATTTATTTTTAAGATTATGGTGGTGAATATAAAGGCGGTGTAATCAATTGTATCTAGCATATTGAGGTCTTTGTCACTTATGAGGGAGCTTTACTTTGGTGCATATAATCATCTTGGTACCAACCATATCATTAGTTTATGTCTGTGATGTTTTCTGTACTTTTGAAAAGCATGGTCCTAGAATATCAAAGTAAGAGGTTGATTCATTCCAAAATCACGAAAGGTAAGAGGAGAAGTAAAGGTCATGTAAAAAGTGTTGTTTCAATCTACTGAAACACGAAAGGTTATGATTGCAGTCGGAAGTAATTGCCTTAGATGTTTTTAATCTACTGAAAAGAAAAATAGGATTGTTTTGGTTTCAATCTTCTTAGGATTATTTGGTTGGGAACAAAAAAACAAAAGAAAGAAAGTAGGATCAAGATGCAGTTTTCTCTTTGTTTCTTTTAACTAAATATCTCTCTGTTATTGTTCTTGCATCAGTGTCTCTTTATATATGTCAAGCTTATTGTTCTTGCATCAGTGTCTCTTTATATATGTCAAGCTGCTAACTAGCTTCATATTTTATACAAAGTAAGGTACCTAAAGACTTCATACGTCCTCTTACAGCTCTATCAACGTGCAGTCATACTATACCCTCACTTATACTAGATGTGCACACCTTCATTTGTTGTGAAGACTACGATTTTTAGCGCCCATGAAACATATTTGTTTTAACTTTAAGTGCAGAACCATTTTACCATGCATATATGTCATGAATCATAATTCCATATACAAAGGCATATATTGTATGCATGTACTTCCACGTGGATGTATGTGTTTGTGTGTGCATTGATGCATATTTTGGCAAGTTACTAGTTTCTATGATCAAACATCTATGTGACTCGAATTGATTGCTTATCTTCAGGTAGTTGGAAAAAAAGTATATAAGGCTCTATCATGCTTCATTGTCAGAGGAACTCTATGCACATACTGAAACCATGCTTTGCAACTCAAGTCAGGTAATTGCATTCTTTTTTGTTATTGGTATAGTTGTATGGTTGAAGGTAGTTTACTTTTGCTTTTAACATACTGAAATTTCAGAATACCAATTGCAGTGGGTTTCTTGGAATGCATGGTTGAAGGTAGTTTACTTTTGCTTTTAACATTTTGCCTTGATTTTGGTTGTTTTTTTTCCGTTGATTATCATAGTCGAGATTATGTTTCAGAAAGTCCATCAATGATAATTATGTATAAATTCTACATTGCTTTCATGGTTCTTGCTGTGGCACAGTATCTTAAAATGATATGTAATAAATTCTACATTACTTACAATTTAAATATAAAAGGGAAAGTTTCATTAGTCAACATGTGTGATATGTGTGTGTGTTTGTGTGTTGTGCATTCATTGACTTATCTTCTCACTTATGCTTTACAGGTCTTTGATGCTGCAATTGGCAACATTGCCATTGTTACAAATTGAACGAAGATGGTGGATTTTACACAACTATATGCTGCATCTGGACTTGTTGTAGTGGCCCCCTTTAAAAAATTGAACTCTGGTGCTTGGACCTTCCTTCGACCATTTACTGCACACATGTGGATAGTCATTGCTGCTTCCTTTTTTGTTATTGGTATAGTTGTGAAGATTTTGGAGCATAGGATAAATGATGAATTCAGGGGTCCACCAAAGAAGCAACTTATAACCATCTTGTGGTAAGTTCTGTAGTTAAAATTTCATCAGGACATTACTAACTTGTACAAACTTTTTACCAATAGTTTTCCCTTAAATTCCTAATGTGATCAACACCTTAATACCTTAATCCCAAGTGACGAAGAAAGTGATTTAGAATGGTAAATCTGGCCTTAAATTAAACATTAGTTTTGTGTCCATATATCTTATTTAAGTTTCTGTTTACATAATATATCACATGTAACCATGAAGACAGTAGTATTGGTGTATTTGGCTTAAATATATCAATTTTAGTCGTGCTTTGTGTGCATGATAGGTTATTGTGAAGGAGGGGAAACATTTAAGTTCTGCTTCTTGGTTGCTTCTGTAAGTCATTGATGCACTGAAAAATGTTGGTACAGCTAATAGTTTTTTTAATTGTATACAAGACGTGCATATATACAGAATAAAACTTTATTCTTTGGATAGCTGCTAAGCTTATTTTCTTGTCTGGTTAGCAGCAGTGAGACAGCGGTGGATTCTGAGAATGCTGTAGCTGCCGTAAATGTAAGTACTTGGAGCACCAAATGAGTGTATTTGGCTGCTGTATAATTAGCACAACAACTTCCTGTTTTTGGAGCACTGCAACATCCTAGAACTCTTTCAATGAGGAAGCCCCATTACTGTTCTTTAGGCCATGGAGAGTGCCAATGTTTTGAGGTGAAGCCTAATTTTGAAGACAAAAGCTAAGAAGAGCAAGAGATCAGTGAATAGAACTTGACTTGGATTTTTTTCTGTTCTCCTATTTTGTAGATACAATTAGCATTATCAGACCCATTTAGATTATTATGGGATTATAACAACTATCTATTATGATTAATTTTATGTTCTTTTGGTCATTTTTCATTCTAGAATTTAAATCTTGCCATTACAACAACAATATATAGAAAAATATGTCGTATGATGAGGATTATAGGGTGGAATCAAACAAAATTTCTACAATTCACACGACGGTTCTTATTGATATCATTGTTGGATACACACACAGACAACAAGTAAGCAAAAACCATCATCTCAATTGTCACAATACAACGGTTAGAGTTATATCTGTCGTGTGAAAGTGCACGCACTGAATTTTTAAGTCATCACACCACATTTTATGCTGGAAGAACTGTCGTGTGTATACAATTTACACAACGTCTTAAAAATAAAAACTGACTTCTGAACAACAAAGAGACAAGGCTGGAATCCTAAAAACCGTGGTATGAGTAGAAGTTACACCACGGCATATTTCTGTCGACAGCTTGTCGACAGCATGTCGGCAGATCTGCCGGTCTATCAGACGATGGATTTAGCTGCAAACCGTCGACCCAATGATCGGTATATGACGGTTGAAAACCGTCGTCTGACAGCGTTTCATCAGACGACGCCTCGATAGACCACGGAAATGCAAAACGTGAGACGACAGTTTTAAACCGTCGTGTGAAGCCTTTTGTGTAGTAGTGCTTGGACCTTCCTCCAAGAGCAAGAGTAACAGCTCTAGCCCAAGAGAGATAGTTGAATTCATTAAACAAAACAGAGCTAAGACGTTGGTTTGGATTAGACTCCACATCGGAAGAATTTGTAAGAAGATCATCATCTTTAGAACCAGATTTCCCAGCCATCTTAAGCTGGTGAACTAAGGAACTAAACGAAAAAGAAAAACACAGACTCAGGCCTTGAATGCCTGCTCTGATACCATGAAGAAAACGAGCAAAAGAATTGTGGAAAGTTTTCTTGTATTACTTCATAAATAAACTGATTACAAGGATGCAATTATATACAAGGAGGAAAAACAAGCAACCATGCTTTTTAACCTCAACTCTACCCACTATGCTTAACAACTCTACTTTAACAACTAAAAGTAAGGTATGAACAGTGGAAGTTAATGTACAAACCAGTAAACCAGAAAACCATGCTGCAGCCATATTGCAGTAGTAAACTAAGCCATGCTGCTACTGTCAATAAGATGTTACTTTGAAATTTGCAAGAACCCAACTTTGAAATTGAAAATTGGGAAAACATGGACAAGAAGCAAAAATTTTAGGTGAATAAAAATCTGATGCTGTTCTTTTCCGTTGTACAGAGAAATTGGTTTTCCAGATAGGGATTGTTCAATATCATATTCCATTAGTTATTGAAATTTTACAGGGAAGAAACACATCAATGGAAAAACCAACCCCAAAAATCGAACCCATCAATTGATCGAATCCCAACCAATTCCAGGAGAAATTTATCAACTACCAAAACCCATAAGGACGAGTCAAGATTCAAGAACTTAACAGAAAGCGAATGTCTTCTCTGCGGAGATCTGCCATTGAGAGAGAGAGAGAGAGAGAGAGACAGAGAGACAGAGAGGGAGACAGTCGAGGTTTCTGGCCTTTGGGTACTGATTTTTGATGTCAGTCACTACGTGGCACTATTATAGCCACTAAGAGCAAGTGCAGCGGTTGCATTTTGCCCGGGAAAATTGGGGGAATGATGATGTGTTGACCAGCCAAAGTCATTTTGTTGCTTCCACCGGTCCATCTTTGACCAGGCAAGCCTTGCCTTTTCATGACCAAGGCCTAAGAAACGGGCAAGCAAATGACTAAATTCTTGACTGGGGGTGAGGGCTGCCAGCTCGGCTGAGGAGAGAGAAGAGAGAGTTTCAGGGGTGAAAGTGAAGAAAAGCAGAAAAATCTGTCCTTATGAAAAAGGACCAGAAATTTTTGCTATTTATAGAATTTTTTTTAAATTTTCAAAAATTTATAACTAATTCATACGAACTCCGATTTTTGCATTCCACATATGCACGAACTCGTATCGACGATCTCTATAACTTTCATGAAGGAAGTTTTCCCAAATTATATATGTGTAAAAAGTCGATTTTCGAGACCCCCCTAAAATTATATAATAATGAACAGTGTTGACCGGGCAAGAAAAACAACGGGTGTAAACCCATGTCCAGTGGTAGTGAATAGTAACTTGACTGGTCGAATTCTCGACTTCTCGACTTTGCCTTTTCTTGACTACGGGTGCACTTGCTCTAAATGACTGTAAGCGGTGCCATTTGCCCAACAAAGTCCACATCGATCCCATGGCCATCGTCCTTCTTGAGGTTGTACGTGGATCAAACTCAGTCCTTCAATAAAGGGAAAGAGACGTCAATTAGAGAAGCAGGGACCCATTTTACATGAAAACCAAAGCACAGCGAGCCAAATGGACACATTCCCGTCTCCTAATCTCACCTCTTATCTTCTCCACAACTACTCTCGAACCCTCTGTGCCTCTCTCTGCCCAAACACAAGCTCTGACGCAGAATGAGCATGGCGGCCCAGCTCAGCTTCCTCAAGCTTCCTGTTCTCCTTCCCCACAAAACCAACTATTGCATCTCAAAATTACAAGTACAACCCTCATCATCAAAACCCAATATTCCAAAGCAGGACTCAACTCCTTCCCCACAGAAACTAGTCACAACCACCCTCCACAGCCTCAAGTCAGCTTCTCTTCCCCTCACAGCTCTCACATTGCCATTTTTCTTGGACCCCAAGGCAAGTGCAATTCCGTCATTTCACTCTCGCCATTCTGGTTCCATATTTTGTGAATTTTTTC
The DNA here is from genome assembly GCF_958449725.1 of Rosa rugosa. NCBI lineage: Eukaryota > Viridiplantae > Streptophyta > Magnoliopsida > Rosales > Rosaceae > Rosa > Rosa rugosa. The sequence goes on from NC_084825.1 coordinate 40,395,769, forward strand.
TCTCTCTTATTTTTAAGTTTAATGCAGGATGCATTTGCTGTTGGTGGGGAGTTTGGGATTTTGGAGGGAAGGACGTTTGCTCTGATACACCCAATTGTGATGGGCGGGTTGTTCGTTTACACATTGTGGGCCGGGTATTTGGGCTGGCAATGGAGGAGGGTCAGGACAATCCAGAATGAGATTAGTGAGCTCAAGAAGCAAGAGAAGCCTACCCCTGTCACACCAGATGGGACACCAGTTGAAGCACCACCATCTCCTGTTGCTCTTCAAATTAAGCAACTCAGTGAGGTAGGCTGATTTTGTATCCATGTATTCCTAATTGTTCCATATGCTTGGAAGGAAGGTCTCCTTAATGTATTAACTTAGTGGTGTACCACTATACAGAGTTGGTCTACCATTGCATTGCCAACGTATTACTAGCTAAAAGTAATGTGTTGGTACGTGCCAAACGCCAGTAAGTAGTAACCCTTTTTAGAGGTATAAATGTTACTTATACGATCATACCAAAATTTTTTAGAGTAAGTGGAAGATAATTTCATTGGTAAGCATCGTTTAGTGGATCAAGCCGATGTAAACATCATAATCAGCTGTGATAGAAGTGTTGAAGTGTTGATCATATGTAAAACCCTGAAATTAATGGGATGAAAGTGTTGGCCACAGTAGTTAATATTGGGTTGTGCTTGCTTATGGTTGCGACACAAAAATGTATGTCTCTGCTTTATTTAGTGGTTTGTTTTATAGAAATTTTATACTTGATGGGAGGGTCTGATGTATTGAAATTTTGCATATCAGGAAAGGAAGGAGTTGGTGAAAGGGAATTACCGGGATAGACACTTCAATGCAGGATCAATACTGCTCGCTTTTGGAGTTTTTGAGGCGATTGGTGGAGGAGTTAACACATGGTTTAGGACTGGAAAGCTATTTCCGGGTCCCCATTTGTTTGCAGGAGCAGGTAAAACATGGGTTTTGCGTATGCAACAACTAGAGCAAAATAACATACCAAGAAACTATGAATAATGTGTGCCAAACCCGAGTTGAAAAAGGCTCGATTGAATTTAGTTGATGTTTCTGCTTGTTGACAGGCATCACGGTGCTATGGGCAGCAGCTGCTGCACTTGTACCTGCAATGCAAAAGGGGAATGAGACGGCTAGAAGCCTTCACATTGCAATCAACGCGATAAACGTTCTGCTTTTCATATGGCAGATACCTACTGGACTTGACATAGTTTGGAAAGTGTTTGAATTCACTAAATGGCCTTGAATTGCAGACTATTGAAGGTTAGTCGCTTTGCATTTGGTGTATTCGAGTTTAAGTACCATCTGCAACTTCAAATCTTCATAGCCTTGTACCAGAGATGTTCTTTTCGTGTTTGATGTAGGTGTATAGAGTTTCTTTGTAGCATTGGATGCTGTATCTGCTCCAGTTAACGTTTTTTGTATATGTTAAAAAGGCATTTCACTGTATGCTGTACGGTACCATGAAATACATACTAATCTTTTTACTTAAGCCTAATATATCCATCTATGCTTGACAGCAGGGGTAATTATTGATTACCAATTTAGTGCAATATTTCTTCTTCTACAACAATAAATCTTTTGTTCAACTCGTTCCAAACCATCAACGATTACCACCATTAGAAGCACCTGAAATGTTGCTCTTTGCCTTGCAACTGTGTAATGTATTATGTGATTCTGCACTTTCTGCTCTGATGTTCACAGTTCACTGCACTGCCTCCGTTTATAAGCTGAATCTCACAAGATCTTTTCCTAATGAAGAGAATCACACGAGACAATGCTCTTTCACAATCGTAGCATGAGTCATGATAATAGTACCTTATAATCTGATTATCTAGTGCTCTTCTTGGTCTTACTGATATATAACATCTCTCAACATAATTGCATCTTTTTCTCTACACTAGGAGTGAGCAGCGCATGTTTATCATCGAAAGTTTGCGTAAGAACAGTGGGAGAAGAATATATTCCTGAGGTAAAAAGGAAAAAAAAAAAAAAAAAACATTTGTGTGTGTTGGATGAAGAAATTGGAGGTCTTTTATTAATAAATTTGGGCGGAATTTTCCTCTCTCATTCAAAAAAAAGAAATTGGAGGTCAAATTTTAAAAGAAAAAAAAAATAGCATTTCTAAAATGCTTTGTTCGGAAACTTATAGGAAGATTGTGATTGTTCTGAATATGGGTCCTCGACCTAAATTACATGATATTCAATTCCCGTGACAATGTGATATTAGAATTTCAATCAAAGATGCACACAGAGCCGAAGTTTTGACCTTGCTAAGGCATAATATACCCCCGCTTCATAACATTGCTTCTATAGGTTTGGTTGCGTAAGGAGCCATTTTCTTGGGTTGCAGAAATATAAGCTAAGCAGTCGTGAGATGGTTATCCGGAACCCTTGTCCGTGGAGCTAAGGGGACTTCAATCCTTACTCTTATCCCCCGGACTTAGTAGGCCCCGGTGCAAATCCGAGGCCTTGACCAGGGTCCGGAACCAGAATTCTAGATACATCAAGCTCTGGCGGTCTGGTCAGTAAGCTTGCATAGGTGCTTTGCTTCATGAAGTTTCATTCAACACTAGACATGAAAAAAGGTATCTAAAAATTACAGTAACTGTCTCAACTCAACCCTCCACAAACTAACGAGAAAAGAAGAAAGAAAAAACGATAGATATTCTAAGAGCAAGTCCACCGGAGGCAGTTTGCCCGGGCAAGACAGTGGAATCTTGACGTGGTGACCAGGCAAGAGAGTTTTTGCAACTCCACCGGTCTGTGTTTGTCCAGCCATGTTTTGGCTGTTGATGACTCTAGTCAAAATAAAAGTCATGGGCTTGCCATTTCGTTTGCCCTTTCTTGCCCAGCTACCAGCTCAGTGGAGAAGGAATAATTGTGGACGAAAAAGTCAGAGACGCAGAGAGAGACGCGGAGGAGAGGTAGACTGGTGGGCACGCACCAATCACAAGCTGACAACGTGGAGGAATTAATGTTTTGTCGCCTAGCTACAACATGTGGGACGCAACAGTCAAGTGTGGGCGCACGTGGCAAGTAGCCGTTGGCTGCTATGGGAATTTGAATCCAACGGTCAACAAATCTGGGCCACCCAAATCAACAGTAAAAATCGGCTAGGAATTAATATGAATCTAATATAGGTAACGGTAAGAAAACGGGCAGAAAAAAATATGCAAAAAATTCTAAAAATCATACCAAAAATTTCTCTATAAATACCTACAATTTTTTCTAACATCTCACACCCAAAATACTAGAGTTCATAGTTACAAATTCCTCCTCTTCATATAGCTCTCATCATCCATATTTTTCATTATCCACTATGGCCGAACAAAGGGGAAACACACGTCCAGTGGCCGGACAAGAGGGAGATCAAAGTGAAGATACCCAAGATAAAAGGAGATGGACGGATGAGGAAGATGTTCAATTGTGCAAGTCTTGGAAAGTTGTAAGCCAATGTCCGGCTGTGGGCACAAATCAGAAAAAAACCGAATTATGGTTGCGCGTGAAGCGACACTTTGACGCAAATTGGCCCAAGAGCCGATCAGCCCAATCTTTGCAGGGAAGGTGGAAAATTTTGAAGATTGAACTCTATGAGTGGCATTGTGCATTAAGGCAAGCGAAAAATTGGTACAAAAGCGGTTCGAATGCGGTTGATGAGGTATGTATTTGCTGATAAAACATTTATTTTGTTGATACATTATAATAAAATATTACATGATAAATAATGTAGTAATTATAATATCGTTTTAATTGTAATAATTGTTTTTCGCTATAATTAAAATAATTAGTACTTATTTAATGATGTAATTACCACGATATTTATATTTGTACTTATTGAGTTTTATTGTAAAACGGTGAGATACATTCTTATTAAAATTATGACCTTTATATTTTTTGATAAATCATTTAATTTGTTGATACATTATAGTAAAATATGTCTTGATAAATAATGTAGTAATTATAATATCGTTTTAATTGTAATAATTGTTTTTCGTTATAATTAAAATAATTAGTTGATAAATAATGATGTAATTACCACGATATTTATATTTGTACTTATTGAGTTTTATTGTTAAACGGTGGGATACTTTCTTATTAAAATTATGACCTTTATATTTGTACTTACTGATTTTTAACGCAAAACGTGATCATAATTAAATCATTTAAAATTATGACCTTTATAATAGATTACCCTTCATAATAGCGTTTATATTTGTACTAATTGCATTTTTTATTGTTTTTTTTTATTACGTAGCAAGATGAAGCACAAAAATTGTGGCATGCCGGGATGAAGAGAAAAACTGGGAAGGCCAAAAGACACAATTTTCAGAGCTTTGATAGTTACGCTGCTGTGGAGGGCTTTGCACAATTTAAAGACATCCCTAACCATACATCCGGAGGAACATCAAATGTAGGATGTCAACATACGCACACACAACCAATTGCTGCAAATTCCCCCATCAACTTGGATATGGATGTAGATGAGGTAATTGCAGGTGAAACTGCAGATCCTAATGTGAGGCCTCAAGGAAGGAAGGCTGGGAAAGAAGCAATCCGGAAAGCCAAGAAGGCAGCGAAAGAAGGAAGTCCTTACTCAAGCAGTCTCGAGAGTATAGCGAACAACCAAATAGAGGCAATGAAGGGCAAGAAAAAACTCGATGACGAATTCGCTCGAAGTCTCCAAGAGGAAGAGAAAAGAGCATGTATCCTCTTGCAAATCGAAATGCGAAAAGAGCAACTCCTATTGCAAGAAAGGCAAGATCGAATTAAAGAGATGGAAGAGCGTATTAAAGAGAGGGAAGAGCGTATTATGGAGATTGATACAAGTAAAATGACGCCAAATAAAAAGCGTTATTGGTCAAGAAAACAAAAGAAGATAGCGGAGAAAGAAGATCTTGACGAGCAGCCGCCACCTTCTATGGGTGGATACTATCCGCAACCAAATTTTGGTGGTGCATTCTCACAACCTCCTTACCCCGGTGCATACCCACAACCACCTTACCCGGATGCATTCCCACAACCTCCCTTAACCGGTGGATTCCCACCACCTCCCTTCACCGGTGGATTCCCACAACCCCCTTACCCCGGTGGATACTATCCGCAACCACCTTACCCCGGGGGATATCCTACACAACCACAATTTTCACCTTTCTCTACGGGTGAGTCCACCAACCCTAACCCTAACCCTAATTATGAGCCTTCAAACACAAATTACCTTTCTAGAGAGGATGAGGATTATGATTTGAATAATTAGGTTATTATGCATGTTTGTTATTGTATTGTATTTTTTCCTAGTTTTTCATTTATGTAAGCGACAATTTAATGAAATAAAAGTTGTATTTGGAAATTCCACGTATTAAAGCACACACCTTATATTCAAATAAATAGCACATAATAAACATAATACGATGACAAATTTAGATCACATTGACATAAAAAACATAGACATTGGCCAAACTAAAATGACACCAACTTTCAAAAAAATGAACAGTAAAAATGAACAGTACATTTAAACAGTAAAACCCACGGGTAAACAGTGGATTACGTGAATAGTAAAATGAACAGTACTGTGAACAGTGAAAGGTGAACAGTGTTGACCGGGCAAGAAAAACAACGGGTGCAAACTCATGTCCAGTGGCAGTGAATAGTAACTTGACTGGTCGAATTCTTGACTTCTCGACTTTGCCTTTTCTTGACTACGGGTGGACTTGCTCTAATGACCCACTTGTTAACTTTCTTCAAATTTCTCAAATGTACTCAAATGGATCACTGGGAATCGTTCAGCATTTTGGACAAACGTCCTACAGATCTGTCTTTTCCTTTCAGCTGCCCTGCACTCCACTGCTGAAACAAATTAACGAAAATGACCCTCCCCTCCCGTACGTTGATACAATAAGGCTCTTGATCAAACTAGCCAAGAGGAAGACACAGACATTAGCGGTACCAAAATCCTCAGAAGATTTCAAGAATCCTATTACAGTGACCCCTAAATAGATAGCTAGTTTTTGTGATCGTTAAGAATAACAATGGTCTTTTACTGTCAGCCATCATTCATAAACTAACGAAAGAAGCACTGATCATATGCATATATGCCATTATTGCTAGCCAGCCCATTCTACGTACGTTGAAAGCAATACTAACAATCAAGCAACGTGACATGTCCTTCCTGAGAGAGCTAGCAGCCATGAGCACAGTTAAAATTCGAAGAATTTATTCTAATTCTTGCATTAGAAAAATTTGCAGCATGAAGTAAATGAATATGACAATATGAGGTGACACCAACTACCGCAAAATATTTACAAATCTACAGAATGTGAATCATCTATGAATTCTACTTTTTCTCGAAAAGGGTTTTTGATGTTCATCTCAAACTGTTCTAATAGAAACATAACTACACGAATACCCACAGAGTGCTACAGAAATGGGTATTAAACTTGCAAGAATTGAACTGCCACAGTGTGTTGACAAATAAGATTCACAACACAGACAGAAAGTTATTCTTCCCAGACCGGAGTAGACTGAAATCCCTAATATCAGAGAGAACACATCAGAAATCAATGGTATAATAAAATGTTGTCAATTAGCTGTCAAATCCTAAAGAAAGCAAATTCAAAAGTAATGAGGCAATGGGTTTTCTAAAATGTAAAAAGTTCATGCCTGCATGGAGATGTCATTGTTGAAGATTGTTTATGGTGCAGAGAATCCCCAATAACAGACAAGGGGAGGTCACTCCTGTAAGATCAAATATGGACATAACACATATCATCATAAAGTAATTGATGATTAGCTTAATATCAATCCTAGTTTAACATGGATACAAACAGTAAATCAATACTAGTAACTTAATGAATAGTGTATCAATTCATTAAGGATAGTAATCCATTGCTTAGTCGACAAGAAAGGCTATAAGTTGTGATACATTAGGAATCTAATAGTGAAACCTAAACCGACAAGGAATGCTTTAATGGGAAGCTTCTTGAGGTTTAAGTCTCATATATATACAGATGAATTGGTCCCTGATTACTACCACGACTATTGCATAAGTTCTGTCCATTGAGAAGCAAGTTGGTAAGTAACAGAAGACTATATTCAGTGATCGAGTTAAGCAGTTGCATAAGATGGAATCCATGACTGTTATTGCTGAAGGTAAGCCTTAATCCTATTATGATTGTTGTGCATATGTTGTGAGCATGTAACTATGGTTTTACAATTGGTATCAGAGCATAGGCTCACAAATATGAAAAATCGTTTTAGGGTTTTGCAAAACAAACATAAATTTTTTTTAAGGGTTTTTGCTTTACGGGTCAAGTAACTGATCAGATTATTGACCAAGTCACTGGTCATGTAACTGATCAGGTACCTGACCAAGTAAGTAACTGACCAGGTAACTGACCAAGTAACTGGTCAGGTACCTGATCAAGGTAAGTTACTTAAGTCGACTGCTGCATCTGGTTAATTATAAAATTCACGCTTCCGCTATGATTTTTTAGCAGCAAATTGGGGAAAAAGCAAAAACAGGTTTTTCTGTGAAAATTGTTTTCGATTCATAGCATGATAATTAAGTTTTGATTGTGCCCAAGAACCCTAGTTGCATTCCCGGCGTGCGTTAGGCTAGAGTAGATGGTGACCGGATGAAATTTACAATTTCTTGATTGTTCTGTGGTTTCTTGGAATCGAATCAATTTTGGTTATGCTTGAATATGCATGTTGAATTGATTGATGATATGGTATTGTATCTGTGATTGTGTAAAATTGTATGAAGAACAGAAATCTCCCAGATTTTGTTTACACGTTAAAGTTGACAGATACAAGAGCTTAATTTTCTTACAAGGATGAATCTGGATAGAATGTAAAGTAAAAGAGCTCATATGTTTTGTGGTTTTCTGTTGGCACAAGTGATTATGATGCACAAAGCATCCTTCATTGATGTTGGCAGAAAACATTGATCAGGTACGTGTAACTGGTCAAGTAACTGACCAAGTAACTGTATCTGATCGAGTAACAAAACTGAAATTGTGTTTTGTGTTTTAAAACTACGCTTCAATTTTATCTTCCAAAGAAGTGGTCAAGTGTGGTTTTAGAATACAAAACAGCAGTATGCATGCTTGATGAAAATAAATTCGGATACTTAGAAATTTTTCTTCTGTCTAAAGATGTGGATAAATTTCTTTGGATAACTTGTTTTCATTGAACATGGCATATTGATAAAGAACTCCAGGATATTAAGTTTCTGCTCAAAAGTGATGCTTAATATTGTTTTTGTTATGGACTGACATGAATGCAAGTATGGTTGTTTAGGTTTTCTGTATGTTCTTGTTTTGGTTACTTAAAGCTAAATAAAACACAGAAAACTTAAATATATTTTCTTTACAAACTGAGAACTCACTCGAATTTTTGTTTTGCTCCTTAGGTAACTCTTACATGAACTTGAACAGTGTCTTGATGTTAACTGGAACCAACTATAGAGCTTGGCTAGACTCTGTGGAAAATTATATGGGAATGCATGAGAACATAGACTACTGCTTTACTGAGGATAAGCCTGAAGAGTTAAATGAAAAGAGCACCAAGAAAGATACTGACCTTTACAAGAAGTGGCATAGATCCAATAGAATGGCTAAGAACCTCATCAGAACATCTATGTCTAAGACTGTCAGGGGAAGTATAGAAGAGCCTGAGCTAGCATCAGATTTTCTGGAACTCATAGGTGCTAAGTTTAAAGAAAGTGAAAAAGCAGAAGCAGCTAGGCTAACCAAGGAGTTTCATGATTTGAAGTACATGGGTTCAGGGGGAGTTAGAGAACATATTATGAAGATGATCAATATAAATGGCAGACTCAGGGAACTCTTAATGGGGGTTAGGGATGAGCAAGTAGTGCATTATGCACTACATTCCTTGCCTAACAGTTTTAGTCATCTTAGGACCAGTTACAACTCTCAAAAGGGAAACTGGACTCTAGATGAACTTATATCCATCTGTGTGGATGAGGAATCTAGGATCAAGGAAGAAAAGGAACCTGCTACAACCATTAACCTCATTGAGAAGCCTAAAAGGAAAAAGCCCCAGAATAAGCTCAAGCCTACCAAAGCCATAACTAAGAGTTCAACAGCTGTAGTGGCCAAGGAAAACAGGCCATTCAGGTTCAAGTGCTACTTTTGCAAAAGAGTAGGACACATGAAAAAGGACTGCACTGGCTATAAGAACTGGTTAGCCAAAAAGGGTAAGATTTTTTCTAATACAGTTTTTTCCTTAGAAATTAATCTTATAAATGTTGAACCACAGTCTTGGTGGATAGATTCAGGCTCACCTATTCATATTACTAATTCTTTGCAGGGATTCATAAGGAGGAGAATCCCAAAAAGTGATGAAGTGAACCTGTGTGTAGGAAATGGCATGAGAGTAGCAGTCAAGGCTATTGGAACCTTAAAGCTCGATTTAGGATTAGGAAAATTATTAGTTCTGGACAATGTTTTTTATGTACCTTCCATGAGAAGGAATTTGGTTTCAGTTTCTCTTTTAGTAAAATCTGGTTGTAGACTTGTTATGGATAGTAATGGAATTCTTATTTCTAAAAATTCTGTTCAAATTGGTTCTGGTGTTATTATGAATGATTATTTACAGTTAAATTGTTCAATGGCTCAACAAGAAATTTTACTTGTTGAAAATAACACTAACAGTACTAGCACTTTAACAGGTGTTAAAAGAACCAAACTAAATGAAAAGTCTGCATTTTTATGGCATAGAAGACTCGGCCATGTTTCAAAAGAGAGACTGAAAATTTTGGTGAAAAACAACATCCTAAATGAACTTGATTTTTCTGATCTAACAGACTGTGTTGAATGCTTTAAGGGAAAAATAACTAATACTAGAAAGAAGACTGCATATAGAAGCCAAAATTTATTAGAACTCATACACACTGATATATGTGGACCATTTAGGCATCAAACTATCTGTGGAAATGTGTATTTTATCACATTCATTGATGACTTTTCTAGATACAGTTATATTTATCTACTTTCAGAAAAGGCACAAGCATTGAAAGCCTTTCAAATCTTTAAGTCTGAAGTAGAAAATCAACTAGAAAAGAAAATCAAAACAGTAAGATCAGATAGAGGAGGTGAGTTCTATGGCAAGTACACTGAATCCGGCCAACAAAAGGGTCCATTTGCCTTGTTTTTACAAGACAATGGAATTAAAGCTCAATATACAACACCCTATAACCCACAACAGAATGGTGTTGCAGAGAGAAAGAATAGGACTCTTTTGAACATGGTTAGATGCATGATGTGTACAACAGGTTTGCCTAAATTTCTGTGGGGTGAGGCTTTAAAAACTGCAAATTATATTTGCAACAGAACACCTAGCAAAGCCATAGAAAATACTGCTTTTGAGCTTTGGTGTGGCAGAAAACCTAGTCTTCATCACTGCCATGTTTGGGGATGTCATGCAGAAGCTAGGATTTATAATCCAAGCTTGAATAAACTTGATCCTAAGACAGTTAGTTGCTATTTTATAGGTTATCCAGATAAATCTAAAGGCTATAAATTATATTCTACTTATCATTCACCTAGAATTTTTGAAACACATCAAGTAAAGTTTCTAAGTGAAAAAGTTCACAATACAAACCTTGAGGATTTATCCTCAGATTTTGAGGAAATTGTGTCGGATGAGAATATAAGCGTAGCATTGCCTTTAGAACAAGAAGTAACTGATCAAGTCACTGGTCGAGTAACTGACCAAGTAACTGATCACGTACCTATAACTAGTCAAGCAACTGACCATGTCACTGACCGAGTAACTGTCACTGGACAAGTCACTGACCATGTAACTGGTCAAGTATCTGACCAAGTCACTGGTCGAGTACCTGTAACTAGTCATGTCACTGACCAAGTAACTGGTCAAGTACCTGTCACTGATCATGTCACTGACCATGTAACTGACCAAGTAACTGTCACTGGTCAGGTAACTGACCACGTAACTGACAACCCTCAGCCTAGAAGATCACAGCGAGCAAGAAAACCAACTTATGGGGGGGAAGATAGTGACTACATTGTTTATCTGCAAGAAGCAGAAATTGAAATAGATTGTGCAGAGGACAATGATCCAACTACATTTAACCAGGCCATTGAAAGTAGTGAATCTCATCAATGGCAGCTAGCAATGGAAGCAGAAATTAATTCCATGAGTCAAAATGCAGTTTGGGAATTAGTTGAACCTGACCCAAATCAGAAACCTATAGGTTGTAAATGGGTTTTCAAAACCAAAAGAGATGCAAATGGCAATATAGAGAGACATAAAGCAAGATTAGTTGCCAAGGGTTTTACACAGAAGGAGGGCATTGACTTTACTGAGACTTTTTCTCCAGTTTCTACAAAAGACTCATTTAGAATAATCATGGCTTTAGTTGCTCACTTTGATATGGAGCTACACCAAATGGATGTTAAGACAGCCTTTTTGAATGGTGAACTAGATGAAGTGATTTATATGAAGCAGCCAGAAGGTTTTGTGCAAGCTGGAAGTGAAAACTTAGTATGCAGGTTAAGAAAATCAATTTATGGCCTTAAACAAGCTTCTAGACAGTGGTACAAGAAATTTGATTCTGTGATTTCTACTTTTGGATTTACAGAGAATCTTGTTGATGAGTGTGTTTACTTGAAGACAGTTGGGAACAATTTTATTTTCCTAGTACTTTATGTTGATGATATACTTTTGGCTAGCAGTAACATTAAACTGCTTAAAGACACCAAGAGCTTTCTGTCAAAGAATTTTGACATGAAAGACTTAGGAGAAGCATCCTATGTACTAGGCATTGAGATTAAAAGAGATAGAGCACAGAGACTACTTGGTTTGTCTCAACAGAATTATATTACTAAAGTTTTGAAGAGATTTGGTATGGAGAAGTGTGCAACTGGAGAAGTCCCCATGTCCAAAGGAGATAAACTAACCAAGAAGCAAAGTTCCAAAAGTGATGTTGTGAAAGAAAATATGGAGTCAAAGCCTTATGCTAGACTTGTAGGAAGTCTCATGTATGCACAAGTCTGCACTAGGCCAGACTTGTCTTTTGCAGTAGGGATTTTATCAAGATTTCAGTCTAATCCAAGCCATGAACATTGGGTAGCTGGGAAGAAAGTGTTGAGATACCTGCAGAAAACTAAAAGTCACATGCTAGTTTATAGGCAAGTGGAGGATCTGAACCTCGTTGGATTTTCAGATTCTGATTTCGCAGGGAATTATCCAGACTCCAAGAAGTCAACTTGTGGATACGTGTACATGCTAGCAGGAGGTGCAGTTGCTTGGAAAACCATGAAGCAAACTCTAGTTTCAACCTCCACCATGCAAGCTGAATTTATTGCAGTATATGAAACTGTGTGTGAAGGACTTTGGATCAGGAATTTCTTGATGCAGACCAAAGTGTTAAGTCACATTGTGGCAGACACACTTGTGATTTATTGCGATAATGAAGCTGCAGTTTTCTTTAGCAAGAACAGTAAAAGATCAAATAATTCTAAGCATATTGATTTAAAGTATTACAGTGTTAGAGAAAGGGTTAAGCATGGTGAGATAGCTGTTTTGAGCATTGACACGAATTCACAGCTAGCAGACCCCTTCACCAAGGCATTGTCAGTAGCAGCATTCCAGAAGCATACAGCCAACATTGGAGTTTTAGCTAGTCTAGATGCTTAGGTTCAGTAGAGAGTTAATCCAGTTGGAGCAATTTAAATTTCTAAGGTTTTTGAGTTCTTGTATTTTTTAGTTGTGGTCTTTTGACTTTATTTATCACAACTTGTTTGTAATGACAGATTTTATTATTATCAATAAACTTTTGAGGTATTTCCAGTTATGATTTTGCTGCAGCTTTATTGTTTTATTTTGGAAATTATCATCTTGTTTTGAATATCATACTTGCTATCAGATGACTTAAATCATGTGAAGCATGATGTTAAGGTTCAAGCAATATTTTTTAAGCCATCAGTGTTCAGTAAATTTGCTTGAGTTTCTGGTTTTAGAAACATAAAGTAGGACCTAATATATGTTTACTTGTTGATACACATTAACATATATTGTATCACTTCTGGTTGAACATATGTAGATTGCAGAAGCTTGTGTTAGTGGTTTTGAAACTCTGCATTTTTGTTAAAATGTATACTGTTTCTTGCTCTACATAAGTAACTGTGATCTGACCATGTTGGAATGGATTTTCGATTTGAGTTTGTTATCTGGCGCGCACTTCAGTAAGTTAAGTAGGTTTTGATGTTCTCTGGTGCAAATCATCGAGCATGATATGTGTGAGTCCAAGGGGGAGATTGTAAGATCAAATATGGACATAACACATATCATCATAAAGTAATTGATGATTAGCTTAATATCAATCCTAGTTTAACATGGATACAAACAGTAAATCAATACTAGTAACTTAATGAATAGTGTATCAATTCATTAAGGATAGTAATCCATTGCTTAGTCGACAAGAAAGGCTATAAGTTGTGATACATTAGGAATCTAATAGTGAAACCTAAACCGACAAGGAATGCTTTAATGGGAAGCTTCTTGAGGTTTAAGTCTCATATATATACAGATGAATTGGTCCCTGATTACTACCACGACTATTGCATAAGTTCTGTCCATTGAGAAGCAAGTTGGTAAGTAACAGAAGACTATATTCAGTGATCGAGTTAAGCAGTTGCATAAGATGGAATCCATGACTGTTATTGCTGAAGGTAAGCCTTAATCCTATTATGATTGTTGTGCATATGTTGTGAGCATGTAACTATGGTTTTACAACTCCATCATAACTCTTCTAATTTACTCTACTGGATACCAATCTTGCATCATGAATTCAGGGTGCTTTTTTCCCTTCACAAAAGACCAGAAAATTAGGTGCTTTGCCAGCAGCTGATGCCTTTCTTATTTCTCTCTTCACTTTCCCCTCTTAGCGTGCTTTGCATGTTTTTCTCCGTAAGTTCATCCCCTCAATTTTTTTTTTTATCTCAAACTTAAGTTGCTGTGCCCAGACATCTGATACCTATAAATAACAGCACACACGAACCATTTCTCATTGTGTCCAATTCCTAGGTTTCTTCATTGATTCTAGGATAGACTCTCTACCTCGAACTATTCCTTGTGATTAATTATGGCATCACAACCTACTCGTCCTTGGTTTCGACTAAGCTCCATGGTGCGGCCAGCCACGACACCAACCCCAGCTCCTGCAGCAGCCCCGGCACCCACCCCCGCACCAACCCCTGCCCCTGCACCTGTGGTTCGACCTACATTGAGGCCGCTAGCTCCTCTTCCTCCTGCTGAACCCACTCCACCACCACCAGCGGTCCGAGCTCCAATTCCGCCCGCACCAGCAGCCCCAACTCCAACTCCACGGCCACTTGCTGTGGCACCTCCACCGGTTGCTACTGCTCCAGCAGCACCACCACCTCTGGCTGTGACTAGTTCAACTGCATCTGTTCCATCGTCCCCAGCTCGTGGCGTTAGTTCTGCTCCCTCAGCAGCATCCCCTCCTGCAACTGCAATTGCCATCACATCCGCTTCATCAGTACCATCATCTCCTGGAAAGGTAGCCCCATCCTCTACATCAGGGGTGCCATCTCCTAGAAGCAGGGTCACTACTTCAGTGTCCGACTATCCAGTTACCTCCAGAGCAGTACCTCCACCAAAACCCGTGGCCACTACAATTTCAGTGCCACGACAAACTTATTCTCCACCTAAACCCAGAAGCACAACCATTTCATTACCCAGTACTGCTCGGGAGCCTAGTCCCAGTTACATTCCACCTCCCAGAACCCTTAAGCCGGTGAATAATACCCCACCTCAGTCGCCTAGCAGGCCCAAACCTACTGCCCCGCCACCCTCTCCTCTCAAACTGCCACCATCTCAGTTAAGGTCCAGCACTGCAGATCAAACTGATCAAAGGATTCCATTAGAGGCTGAGCAGAAGATGGTGCTGGTCCAAAAGACCATTGATCAAAAGCCGACTTCCTGGTTCAGTACTGGAGTCTCAAAGCAGGATCATGAGTCTACTCGTGAGTCCCAAAGGCCTGGCAATCATGCCCACCATGCAAAGCAGGAAGAGAAAATCACCAAGAAGAAGTTATCATCTGATTCTGAGGAGGCTCCAGGCATGAGGGTTATAACTCTTACAGGTGATAACAAAGGGGCTTATATGGAACTCATTCAATCCCCTAATAAACATCATGAGCAACGTGGGGAGCATTCTCATTATCTTTTCAAGAAAGGCCACAATGGTAAGTCGGCACAGACAGTTGGGAGTCATGAATCTGATAAAAGCTACAGCAGCAGCAGCAGCAGTGGCGAGGAAGGCAAGCCAAAAATGAAGGACAAAAGTCACCACAAAGGAATTAAGGCAGGGAGCTCATCACAGCTGCCTCTGAGTTCATTCACAAACAGCAATGTTCAAGGGATCAACAACTCCATTGTGTACAACAGTTCCTGCACTCACCACGACCCGGGCGTGCACCTTGCTCTCACTAGGAAGCCCAATGGGGATGGATTCGATGTCAAGAGCCATGTCAATGGCCGACACAGTTAAGTGAGAGACAGAAAGCACAACAACACACAACTGAGAATCGATCAAAGGAGAATTGTTAAACGGTTTTAATTAATTACTTTCATGTTTTTGGATTTATTAGGCTACTATATAATTTGTGATGAGAGAATAAAATATGAGTGATTTTCATATGTAAGTGTTGGAAAAAGGGGGCATATATGGGTTCTGATTCTTCAGCTTCCACTCCTAGTTGGATGTGACTAAAGATTGTTGATCGCCTTGTTTCCTAATAAAAAGGGTCTATGGCCTGTTTATTATGCAGTGCTAGATCAATACCACAAAAGGGAACTTGTATCTTTTCTTATTAATACTACTACAGCCTAAATTTGATTCAGAAACTCATTACACATTTCATCCAACACCATCTGGGCATTTCATCATTACTATAATGCAACGTTTCTGGGCTACAGAAAATCTAAAGTCAGAAACTTGAACAATGAATAACAGGCTTCAGAAGTACACTCACTTTGGTTCCTAGCTGTGGTTTTTGAGTGCCGTAATTGGTTTCAGCAGAGACGGGGAGATAGGGGCACGAATCAGGAGAGGCTTCTCCGAGAAACAAGAACTTCGTCACGGGCATGGTATCAGATAAAGTTGGGTTCTTGATTGAATTGGAGTTGGAACTAGAAGAATCTCGGAGGAGTTGCTTGTTTCCTCGGAAAAGTGGGGGAGCAAGGAGAAAGATCGAAATTGAGTGCGGATAGGAAAACGAAAAACTAACTACTAAAATATTGAATATCGAGGAAATATTGATAGTCCAAAAAATGAAAATATTGATGGAAATATTGAGGAAATTTCGATCTAAGTAAATTTTTGAAAAAAATGATGAAAATTTAGAAAGTAACATGGAAATCATTAATGAATTTTTATGAAATGTTTACATGATCAGTTACTTATAATATTTCAAACAAAGTGTTTGATCAACTTAATTGTATAATGATTGTAGTAATTTGGAGTATAATAAGATACATTGACATGACATAAATATGAAATTCTACAAGAAAATTCTCCAAAATGATTTAAATAGGAGACTAGGAGAGTTAATTATTAATTATAATAATATTTTACAATTAAATACATATGTTAAAAAAAAATCGGTCTCCAAATAAACAGAAAAATAAGTAGAAAATAGTCCATTGAAATACATAGAAAAGTTTATTATTATTATTATTATTATTATTATTATTATTATTATTATTATTATTATTATTATTTTAATAGAGCCAAATGTTTACTAATTAGCAAATTAGATAATTAGAAGATTTATAGGCATGGAGGGAAAAAACACAAACAGCAATACATGACCCTATAAATTTTTAAAGTTTTCCTCTTTAGATGCTATCAGTTTAGTCGGATTGGATAAGGACAAAGGCTAGTTTTCACGAGCCACATATCGTGAGAGGTGGCGATAATCTCGAAATTTCGCAAAAATTTTGAATATTTCCGGAAATATCACGAATATTTCGAATATTTCTGGAAATATCGGGAAATTTCGAAAATTTCTCCCGATATTCTCTTAGTAAGTCAAAGATATATCGAGAGCCTAAAAAAATGGAAATATCGCGGAAATTTCGGGGATATTATCGATTTTTCAGTCCTTGCGAAAAACCTTGAGTATTTGACCCGTTTTCTTGAAGGTGGGTATGGGTCAGCCTAGTTAGATTAGGGTCCAAACCGAATGGATCCGTCTTTGAATGAGTGAAATGATGTAATGACTAATGAGTGATGTTTGTTTCTGTTTTATAATGAGTGATAACTGAGTGTCTTGGCCAGCGGTGGAATTTTCATTTATATTTATTCAGATGATTAGAGACTTTTGTCTCTTGTACGCTTGCTTTCAATAAGTAAGTGAAATTATATAAATGAGCGGCATTAATTTTTCCAGCATATACTGTTAATAAAAAGGCTTCTAATTCTTTAGCCTGGAGAGGAATTCTTGATGTCAGATCTTTAGTGATGGAAGGTATGAGATGGACTGTTGGGATTGGTAAATACATTTTATTCTGGACTTTTAATTGGGTTTTGCCTTATCCTCTTTATTTGAAAATCCTTGAAGATGAAAGGAACAATTTAGATTGGACTATTACAGGACTCTTTTGAGAAATCGACTGAAGACAAGAGATAAACTCTCTCTTTATAATCCTAATATTCCTTCTTGTTGTCCTTTATGCCAGAATGGAATTGAAAATTTAAAGGATTAAATACTCGTTACTCCTCATACTTTTGCATGAAAAACAGTTTAGTCCAAATTTTTTAAATTAAACAGTTTAGTCCTTATTCTTTCTAATTCTCACACAACAGGTCCTAAAATGACTTTTATACCCCTCACTCTCTCTCTCTCTCTCTATATATATATATATATATACACACACACACACACACACACATATATATATAGGAGAATTCTTGGGTACCTTGGTGTTTGCCATACCCGCATTTGGTTAAATATTTTGGACCATTGGATTAGTAATATATCTAATGGTTCAAAATATTTAACAAATTGGTAACTTGTTTAGCCCTTAGCCTTTCTAATTTTTTTGGTAACACAAACTACTAATTGAATTGAAAACAATTAATAAAGATAGCTAGTGAAAACAATAAAGCCAATTAATGTTTGATTATCAATTGACAATTGACAATTATGATTTTTCCTTTTTCAAAAAAAAATTAAAAGAACCTTCTATCCTAGGTTCACCGAATTACTTTTAGTTAAATAGTCTATATTACTAAATAATTTTATTATTAGTGAATTAATGCTTGTTATTAATGGACAATTACACAATTGAAAATTACGTTTTTTCCTTATTAAAAACAAAAACCTTCTAACCTAAGTTCGCAAAATTAGTATTAGTTAAGTAATCTTTATTACCAATTAATTATATCATTAGTAGTTTCCTTAACCAAATATAATTCTGTTTACATGCATTTTACGACAACGACAACAATTAGTGTAAAAATAAATAATATTTGTTTTAAATGTAGTCAAATGAGAACCTACTTTATGACTCATTTACTCAAATGAGAATCTATTTTACTCTAATGAGAACCTATTACAATTAATTACCACTTTTAGGACTTAATTACTCAAATGAGAACCTACTTTTCTCTAACGAAGATCTTATTTACTTTAATGCGGATTTTTTTTTCTAATTACCACATGTGTTCTCAAAGTCGTTACATGAGTCTTCAAAGTGGTAAATATTATATAAAATAGAACATGTATGAATCTTTATGTTTTTATCATTAGTGAAATTATTACTACAATGACTACACATTTTATCACAACCCACAACACTTGATGTAAAAGCGGTAACTTTTGTTCTATTTGTAGTAATTACTCCGCCTAAACTAATGTACTAATTTATAGACAATTTAACAAGTATGACAACAAATTTGTTGTCAGAGTGGTAAATCTTTATGTTTTTATCAAATGTGTATATATGTGTGTGTTTGTGTGTGTGTGTGTATATATATATATATATATATATATATATATAAGTTTGCTCAGGTGCGGATATCCGCACCGAAGAAAAAGGTGCGGATTTCCAGTTTTGACCCACTTTCCGATCACATTTTTACATCTTAGCCGTTCAGTTTTTAGATCCTAATGTATAGATCATCTCTGCAAAATTTCAGCCAATTTGATGATCGTTAAAGCATCCAAAATTGCAATTTACACGAACGGACCGAATCTGTCGAACCGGAACCGTTCGTATTTATAATGGTAAATTGCAGTTTTAGATGCCTTAACGATCACCAAATTGGCTGAAATTTTGTAGAAGTGATCTATACATTATGACCTAAAAACTGAACGGCTAAGATGTGAAAAAGTGATCGGAAAGTGGGTCAAAACCGGAAATCCGCACCTAAGCAAAAAGTGTGGACGTCCGCACCGGAGAAGCGCTGTATATATATATATATAGAGAGAGAGAGAGAGAGAGAGAGGCAGAAAAAATAAAAAAATAAAAAGTGAGGGGTATAATAGTCATTTTAGGACCTGTTGTTTGAGAATTAAAAAGAATAAGGACTAAACTATTTAATTTTAAAATTTTGGACTAAACTGTTTTTCATGCAAAAGTATGAGGAGTAACGAGTATTTAGTCCAAATTTAAACCATCTTTTTATGCATTGTAACTTTGCTCAGGCTGTTTGGAGATTCTCAAACAACATACATATTCCTAATAATTGGTTTGGTTCTTTTATTTCTTGGATAGAATCTTTGTTTCATAATCCTGACATTACTGCAGATACCATATCACAAGTTCTTCTGTTTTCTTGATCAATTTGGCATACCAGAAATCAGGTAGTTTTTAAACAGTTAATTCCCTCCCCTTCTCAAACTTTCTTCGGGGCTGTTACTCTAGGAGCTAACTATGCAAAGCTTATCTTAAAGTGTGTAATACTAAGCTTTCTAAGTACTTTCATATTAAATGGAATCCTCCAGATCATGATCAAATTAAAATAAATTTTGATGGTTCTGTGAGGCAGGGTAATGCTTCTCTTGGCTTTTTTTTTAGGAATGCTGATGGTCAACCTATTTTTGCTGCTTCTAAGAATCTGGGACATGCTTCAGTACTCATTGCTAAAGCTATAGCTCTCAGGGACGCTTTACATGTTGCTCAATATTATAACTTTTCCAGAGTTTTAGTTGAAGGAGATTCTAAAGTGCTTATGGATTGCATTCTTAAGAAGATAGCTACTCCTTGGCGGATTAAGACTTTGGTGGAAGATTGCTTCTTCTTTCTCTTTCATCAGGTTTAGGCATATTTTCAGGGACGCTAATTTTGTGGTAGACAAATTAGCAAACTTTGATCTTCAAGATCGTTTTATAGCTATTTGGCATCATTGTCTCCCCCTTTCTGTGTCCCATGTGTTCCATTTGGATCAGCTGGGTGGGGGAGTACCTAGAGGTTTCTCTCTATATTTTGTTTTCTTGTTTTGTTTCTGTCATAAAAAAAAAAAATTCCATCATATATTATATACTTGTTCATTGATTTATGATTGAAGTTTCAGGGTGATTATGTGTTTGTCATCTGGCCTTAGTTTAATATGATGAAATCTTCTGAAAATTTTATATACACCCTAGCCTCGAGAGCAATTAAGAGAGAAAGTAAAATCCTAGCGTTCTACACGAAACCTAGCTTGTAGGAGGAGATGGAGCTAATCGACGACAAGGCGGTTCGCCTGTTTGTCTTCGCTGGTGGTGGTCGACGGTAAACAGCCAGTTGATTTCTGGTCTTCGAAAGGCGAGGGACTGTGGTGGACGTAATCCTACTTGGTCGGAAATTTGCTGACTAAGAGAGCATTCAACTGGAATTCCTTCAGAGGGATCTTCCGGTTAGCATGGGTCTTGAATGGCCGCTACACGATTCAGGAGCACGGTGATTGATTTCTATTCACCCTTCTAGAGCCTTCTGATTGGAATCGAATTCTGAGAGGAGGATCGTGGGGCTTTGACCAGGTACTGGTGGTTTTGGCTCCGTACTAAGGCGTCAGTCATAGCCAACGTTCCTCTCAACATGCTGGCGTTCTAGGTTAAATTCAGAGGCATTCCACCAGCTTTTCAGACTGATGCATCTGGTTGATTGGTAGCGCCCTTGACCTATTTGTTTATAAGGATTCGGTAGAGTGTGCGGCAAGTCAGGTCTGAATTTGCGTGAAAATTGATTTGCAGCAGCCTTTTTTTTTTTTTTTCAGTTAAAGTTTCACGGTGGACGACGACGTCGATATAGATGCGACTTCTCTTTGAGAATTCGTATGGGCATTACAGAGACTGTGGCTTGCCCAACCATGTTGGATTGCCCTACACTGGTCTGTCGCTGCCTCAGGTGGTCCAAGCTGCTGCACCGCCTACGCAGTGCAACATGGAACATGCTTTGGCTAAGGTTCAAACTATTCCTACGCCTGGCCCTATGTTCTCGACGTCATGCCACCAACGCTATCTATGGCGATGTTTGATGGTATTCCAGTGGCATCGCTGAGGACACATAAGACTATTACTATCCAGAAGTTTGATTCTCATGTTGCTATGGTAATGGCTGTTAGTGGAGTGATGACGCTACTACAAAAATTGAATCAGACGACGGCTAAAAACTGTCGTCTGATGTGGAGCTGACTGTCGTATATCTCGCTGCCGTCTGATGAAACATGATTTAGAGAACTGTCGTCTGAAGAACTCGGCATCCACATCAACAGCATGTCGACAGGCTGTCGATAGCTTGTCGACATCATTAACTGTTGTGTGAACGTCACTCAGACAACGGGCAACTTAAGAACCCGTTGTGTGATGGTGATTCAGAAGTCATTTTTTTTGTTAAAACTGTTGTGTGATTGTTATTCACACAACTAAAACATTGATTGCATCCGTGATCTGTATTACTCTCACACAACAGTTTTTATTGTATGGCTGTTGTGAACATTGTGTACGTACAGCAGAAAATGAAATAAAAAATCACCAAATGAATAGTAATTACCAATATATATCTAACATTGTTATAATCCACATAATTGTACTGAAATTTATTAGACAATATTGCCAAAAAGGAGCACTATACTACTCCATAATTGTACTGAAATGTATTAGACAATGTTGCCAAAAAGGAGCACTAGCTATACTACTCCAACACCAAAATATGGAGCACATCTATACTACTCCACTAGCAAAATAAGTGAAGAAATGCACTTTAAATTGTCACTTTGGAGCACAAAAACACATTTCTAGCCTATTTCACTTCACAGCTTCTAGAGCATGAGCAACTGCATACTTTACAGCTTGAGGATGTTCTTCAACACATAACTTGCGAGCTCATTACACACTTCATCAATTTCCACTTGACTATAAACATGGTTGGTTCTCCTAGCCCACTGTAATAGTTTGAAAATAACAATGAAAGAAATGCCATCTGATAAACTAAAACAAAACTATTTTGAAAAACTAACAGCAAACATCCAAATTAAGAAGTTTCATGCAGTTACCTTATCTGCAAATGACAAGTTTGTATCATGGATGATATCCCTCATGTATCTCATCACAAAATAGCCGCACTGTTTGTCGTTTGGCTGTGATGGAATACCCTAAAAAATAGACAGCGCGCACCATCAATCAACATCATACATATACTACTATAATTATTGACTGAATCATTATTCAAAAGGAAATAACTATGTCGAACACTACTTACTGCCATGTTCTTCCATTGAACAGAGCTCCGTCCTTTCTTGTTGCGTTCCCCTTTTAACATTGAACAGACCTTCATGTATCTTTCAAAAGGATACATCCACCGATAGAAAACTGGTCCACATAGTTCAACTTCTCTAACTAGGTGAACCGTCAAATGTACCATTATGTCGAAGAATGAAGGAGGAAAATACTTCTCCAGCAAGCACAATGTCTCAACAATATCACTTTGAATTTTAGGCAGCTTAGATACCTCAAATGATTTACTGCAAGTCTCAGTAAAGAAAATACATAATATGATAACAGCAACTCTAACCGGTTTGTCTAAGACAGCCCTTAATGCAACAGGAAGGAGTTGTTGCATTAACACATGACAATCATGAGACTTCTCGTTGTATGATTAGCACCTGTTGGGCAAAATTTTGGACTATGAGATGGGATTTGGCACCACTGACATGGTGGGAAAGTTGCCGCTCAATTTTTTTAGGGTCATACAACAGTTCTATCCTGAAACGTTGTCTGAATTTGATTCATAATTTCATATCAGACGACATGTTTTACAAAAATGACGTCCAAAAAAAAAAAATCAATCAGACGGCAGAAAACTGTAATGTGTCGTCTGAGAGGTGTCGTCTGATTCAATTTTTGTAGTAGTGTGAGGAAGAGAGATGAGGGTGATAATTTGTCGCCCAAGAAATCGAGGCTAAGCCTAGTAGTGGGTAGGACTAATTTGGATGCTAAGTCTATGGGATTGGCTTTGGTGACTATTGCACAAGAGGCTTCTAAGAAAAAGAGGCGGCTCAGAGGAGCGAAGAACAAGAAGTCTATTGAGGTTAAGGCCAAGAAGACATTTCCCATGAAACGCTCAAAAGTTTCCAAGAAAAGAAAAGCTAGTGAATGGTTTGCCTGAGTTTAATTACTATGCTTCCTAAGGTTGAGAACTCTGACCCTAAGGGTAAAAATAGATAACGTTACATCATGACTCACCCTAGTTGGGCTACGACAAGATTGAGTTATGTCTAGAAAACCCTAAAGTAATCTAATGTAACATCACCATGAGAATAAGCTCAAAGTAACTAATAACCTGACATTACTAGAGAGAGCTTCGAAACAACTCAGGTTATGCGATCCTGATCACATGGTCAGCAACTGACCATGGATTTTCTGGTCACTGACCGTCCGATTGAGATCGGACGGTTGACAGCTAAGTAATGAGATTTAAGATGAGAGCTGTCAACTGTCCGATCTCAATCGGACGGTCAGTGACCAGAAAATCCATGGTCAGCAACTGACCATGTGATCAGGACTGCAGGTTATGATCCTAATTTATTCATGTTTCCAAAGGGCCACCTTACGCAGAAGTGGTATCCTCAAGGATGCCCATAGACACAGTAGCCTAAAATTTTAAAAAATAAAATAAAAAAAAGGCCCACAATAAATTTCTAGACCTGAGCCTATAACCAAGAGACAAGGAGGCAAAAATTCTAGGCCACCATCAAGCCAAGAGCTCTCATCAACACCATCACCGCAACACTTACCAATACTGCTGTACGTGATGCAAGCGTGGACTCAACAACCAATAGGATAGAGCCACTTTCTATTTAAAACATGGCCACCATCCCCGTTAGAAGCATCTATACCAACATTACCCTTTTTGTCGTTCTTAGGCACACTGGCGACGCTCATACCATGAATCAAAGCACCTTCAGTCCCACTAAAAACACCATAAATGTAGCGATCCAACTTCTTGTTATTAAACGGAACCTAAGGATTAGCAAAGCGGACTACCTGAAAAAATCCTGTATCCCAATCTGCAACACTCCCCAACGGAGTAGCACCGCCGTGATCCAAATTCCGACTTGTCGCCGGGAGACCATTCTGCTTAACTTTTGATTTTTCTTTGCACCTTGAGATAAATAAACAATTTTGTATTTAATCTTATATAGTATTAATTAGATTCTAAGTAACATGTTAAAAGAATTAGAGTTTTAGGATGATATTAATGATAGATAATGTTATGTACCATAGAGCATTAATACACCAGGTAGCTAACAACTAGTACTTAATTAAACAAAAGTTTTAATATTTTACATCACAAATCTTTAAGCAAGTAATAAACTGATGATCCTTGCAAATTAAAGAACTCACTACAAGAGAAAATAGCAAAAGCGAGGAATTTCATTGTGACAACCTAAAATTCGTCGCAAAAGCTTGGCAAATACGAGGAAATTTCAGTTGTTGCACATGATCCCATCGGCGACAACCAATTGGTCGCATAAAGTAGGAATTTGCAAGAAATTGACAGTTGTCGCCCATATGACATTATGCGACACCCAATTCCTCGCAAAATATCAATTAAGCGACAATTTCTACCAATTGTCGGTTAATGTTTATGTGACAACTTTAACTTCCTCGCAAAAGATTAATTAGGCGACGACTTCTGTGAATTGTCGCTTAATGTTTATGTGATAACTAGATTTTTGTCACTGAATACTGATTTAGTGACCACTTCTGTGAGTTGTCGGTTAATGATTATGTGACAACCTTACCTTCCTCACTGAAAATCAATTTGGTGACAACTTTATTGGGTTGTCGCTTAATATTTATGTGACAATTTGAATTTCCTCGCTGAAAATCAATTTGGCGATAACTTTAATGGGTTGTTGCTTAATGTTTTTGAGACAATTTGAATTTCCTCACTGAAAATAAATTAGGCGACAACTTCTACTAGTTGTCGATTAATGTATATGTGACAACTTTAATTTTCTCACAAAAGGCCTATAAGGTGACGACTTTTATAGGTTGTCGCTTGATGATTATGCGACAACCTGAACTTTCTAGCTGAAAATCAATTTGGCGACAACTTTAATAGGTTGTTGCTTAATGTTTATGAGACAAGTTGAATTTCCTCACTGAAAATAAATTAGGCGACAACTTCTACTAGTTGTCGATTAATGTATATGTGACAACTTTAATTTTCTCACAAAAGATCTATAAGGTGACGACTTTTACAGGTTGTCGCTTGATGATTATGTGACAACCTGAATTTCCTCGCTCAAAATCAATTAGGCGACAACTTTTACGAGTTGTCGGTTAATGTTAATATGACAACTTTAATTTTCTCACAAAAGACCAATTAGGCGACAACTTGTATTAGTGGTCGGTCAATGTTTATGTGACAACTTTAATTTTCTTGCAAACGACCAATTAAGTGAGGACTTGTACAGGTTGTCACTTAATGTTTGTATGATAACCTGAACTTCCTCGCTGAAAACCAATTAGACGACGACCTGTATGAGTTGTCGGTTAATGTTTATGTGACAACTTTAATTTTCTCACAAAAAAACAATTAGGCGACGACTTTTACGGGTTGTTGCTTAGTGATTATGTGACAAGTTTAACTTACGCTCTGAAAACCAATTAGGCGGCGGTTTATAAGAATTGTCGTTTATTTTTTGTGCAACTACTCGCTTATTGTTTGAATTTTCTTGTCGACGTGAAATTTTTTAAGGCAGATTTGGGTGAGATGAAATCATTTTGAGGCGAATTTGGATGAGGTGAATCTTCTCAAGGCGGATTTGAGGGAGGTGAAATCCCATGAAGCTGGGTAAGATGAAACCTCCCAAGGTTAATATGGGTGAGATGAAACCTTTCAAGGTGAATCTGGGTGAGGCCAAATTCCCTCAAGGCGGATTTGAGGGAGGTGAAATCCCATGAAGACAAATCTGGGTAAGATGAAACCTCTCAAGGTGAATCTAGGTGAGGCAAAATTCCTTCAAGACGGATTTGAGTGAGGTGAAATTCGCTCAAGGCGAATCTGGATGAGGTAAAACCTCTTGAGGCAAATCTGAAACACATTGGTAGGTACAGCTTCGTGTCTCTGTTACTAATTGTTCAGTCCACCTTAATTCAAACCTATGCTCTCCAATCTCAATTAGTCTGATTATTGAACCCGCTAGCAGCTAGCAGAACAGCCAATCATATTGACCCTCAATAACGATTACAAAGGAAGAAATTCTTTAACAAAAGATGGAAGGTAAGACGATCTGGAGTATGCTTAGAATCAATCATTTTGGTATAAAGGTTCATGAAATAGTAATTTTTTTTTTTTTCCAGTGGTGTACGTACTATCTGGGCAAAATGCTCCTTCTTCAATCGCATTATCTGGGCAAAATGCTCCTTCATTTCAGATTGAAGAGAAAGAACAGTGGAAAAGAAACCAAATTCAGATTGCTATCCTCCATTCCTCCTTCACGTACATACACAATCTACCACTGGAATCCCATCAATTACAAGCAAAAAATTATAATGCCCAGATGAAGAATCAAGTTCAGAACCTACCTGAAATCCATATCACAAAATGCAATGTATCAATATAGAGCTATATAGAAACACCCAATCTTGAAATTACAAAATTTCAGAAGCCTGACCCACACCTGATTTCATATCCCGAAGGTGTTAGATTCCATACAACGGGGTACGTAACTAGCCTGAGGCATCAGTCCTGCAAATGAACTTGGCTGTATGATACAGCCTGTATCAGTCATACCTGGGCAATAACAATCGAATCTAATTAGTTTTGTTCTTCTTCTCCCAAACAAGCATATACCTCCAACAGAACCATCATCCAAAACAGAATCGCAACCAAATCGATAAAGAGAGATTCCAATAATTGATCAAAGTTCCATAATTTCAATGAAATTTAATCAAAACCCATGAAATATGAACAACAAAGAACGAACCTTTCAAAGAGAAGAGTGGGCATTTGAGATTGGGGTTGGGGTTCCAAATCTCATTGAGAAGGGTGGGCATCTGGTAAATTAGCGGACGAGCTTTCGAAGTCCATCAATTGACGGAAAAATTTCTCCGGAGGCTCCGATGATGAAGGGGGCCATGAGAAAGGGGGTGGCGGGCGGTGAGTGTGCGGGACGGAGAGAAATTGTAGAAGAGGTTTCAGAACCAAAATAATAATAATAATAATAAAAAGGAATATGTCCAAGATTTAGATTAGCTCTAGGATTAGGTCCTGCATAAAACCTATTTCACAAAGGAAAATATATGTTGGCCCGACTGGGAATTCTCCAGCTTCACGGAAAAAGAAAAAGAAAAAAATATAAATAACAGAAACAACAATAACAAAAAGCAATAAACATTGAGTTTGGAATTTGATTGTTTGTTTCTTCTCACGGGCAGTCCCATATCTCAATCAATCTCTTTTGAATTCAGTGAGGAGCAGCGAAAGCTTCTTAATAATTTGACGCAACAAGAATGGATAGGGCGTGGATTCAGTGGGGTTCAGATCTAAATTATCGGTTTACTAATGCGTTTAAAGAATGGGTTAACTCTTTTCTTGAGGTTGCGAAGCATCATGTGAATGCGAATAATCAGATCTCATGTCCGTGCATGAAGTGCAATAACACAAATTCACACCCTTTAACCGTGGTCAAGATCCATTTATTGAAAAATGGCATGGTAACAACATATAACCCATGGATATATCACGGAGAACAGAATGAAGTGCGAAGTCAAACTATTCCGAATAGCCTAGTTGATGCATCTGAACACAATACAGGTATTTTTGATATGATGAACGATCTTTTTCCAATGGGTAATGCACATGTAACGGGTGATAGAGATGATATAGGGGAGGATGAAGACGACGATATAGATGATACATCAGGAAATCAGGATACCCAAGGGGCTTACGATACTATCGGTGTTCATAATGAAGATAAGGATAACTACGATAAGTTATTGCAAGAAGCTGAACGAGAACTCTACCCTGGTTGCACAGAATATTCTGTTTTAACATTTGTTGTGGAGTTGATTCACTGCAAAGTTGACAATCTCTGGACCAACAAGTCTGTTGATACCTTGTTACAAATGATGAAGAAGATGTGTCCGAAGCCAAATAATATTCCGGAATCATATTATGCTTGCAAGAAGATCTTAAAAGGTATTGGCTTGGGGTATGAAACCATTCATGTTTGTAAATATGATTGTGCCTTGTTCTACAAAGAGAATGAAGGGAAAGACAAATGTCCGGTTTGTAATGAGCCACGATATAAGAATAGTGATCGTGAACAGAAAAAAAAGGTTCCTCAGAAAGTGTTGCGATATTTTCCATTGAAACCAAGGTTACAAAGATTATTCAGATCTAGACACACATCGAATGACATGAGATGGCATAAAGATAAACGAGTTGATGTGGAGGGTGAGATGAGGCATCCGGCAGACTCTGTAGCTTGGAAAGAGTTTGATAAGATGTACCCTGATTTTGCAAAAGATCCACGAAATGTCAGATTAGGCCTTGCAACTGACGGCTTCAATCCTTTTGGGAACATGAGTACTTCTTACAGTATTGTTATCAATTTTGTTAAAGTCGTATTAGTTTTGGGAAAATAATTACTATTTAAATATATAAGTAAATAACATATATATATATATATTTTTTTTTTTTTTGTAGGATCGACTGAAAAATAAGAGAGAAGAGCATAAGGAGAAACTAACCCTGGAGGCACCAGAGGGTACTCCACCAGAATCTGTACAAGTTACTGCGCGTGATGAGATTCCAATCATGGCTGAAGAGTGTGGAAGGAAGGGAAAAAGAGTTCGTGGTTTAGGCTCGTTTCCTCGCATGGAGCTTCCAACTGTTACATCTTCAACAGCTGTGAGTTCTGAGATGAACGTAATGCAAGATAAAGTGAAGAAGCTTGAATCAACTGTGGACACTATGCGGTCACAAAATGCACAGCTAATGACAATGTTGAAGAAGTTCATGATGAATAGCCAAGGTTGCTTTGCTGATACAGAAAACATTGACATGAATATCGTAGTACCCACCAGTGAAGAAGATGATGTCTTTGGAAGAGATGAAGACGGTGTCCAAAACAATGGAGATAATTCTGAAACAGAGGATTTGGAGGAAGATTTGTGATTCATAGTTATTTTTAGTAATTTTTGGATTAGGATTTAGCTAGTCTAGCTTGGCAAACAATTTTTCTTTTTATTAGCTATTATTATTTTTGGGTAGAATTTTGTAAACTCTATTTGATTTATGATTTAATAAATCTTTTATTATTATTAATAAATTAATTTTTTAAATATTCAAATTATTTTGAAATTTTTAAATAAATAATTATTAAATGAGACAAACAATCCAGCCTCATTTAAAGTCATTTGCAACAAACAATTATTCTTTTGCATATGTTGCAAATAATTATATGCAACATTATATGCGATCTTGCCTATTATTTTTTTCAACAAATATTTAATCTTGCATTTTATATTTTCGACAACTATGCTAATTTGACATATCTTTATAAAGATATTGGTGACAATCCAGAGTTGTCGTAAAAAGACTAAATTTCTCGCTTAATTAAATATGCGACGCATTTGGGTTGTCGCAACCAGTTGTCGCGTAATGTGTTTTACTGATTGTCAAAAGCGACGAAATAACAGGGTTGTCGTTTTTTCAATATGCAACGCAATAAGTTCCTCGATGAAATTATAGGAGACAAATAAGAAGCCTCACATATAATTTTCTACAACAAATGCATATGTGTCACATATTAATATATGCAACAAAAATGAAACCTCGCAGTTACTTTTTGCAACAAAAAAAAGTCCCACATATAAATTTTTGATCAAATATATAAGCCTTGCAGACGGAATATGCAACGTAAACGAGGTCTCGTATATTAGAAATTGTAACAAACATAAAGTCTCGCTTATAGCATTCTGTAACGCACTGACTTGTCTCGCAATATGTTATACGCGAGGAACGAATTGCGTCGCTTATTGAAAATGCAACAAACATCCACGCCCTGCATATGGAATATGCGACGTAAACGAAGTCTCATATATTAAAAATAGCAACAAATATAAAGTCTCGCATATAGTTTTTAGTAACACACTTGTGTGTCTCACAATTTGTTATATGCGAGGAACCAAATGCGTCGCATATTGAAAAAGCGACAACCGTGTAATTTCGTCGCTTTTGACAATCAGTAAAACACATAAGGCGACAACTGGTTGCGACAACCCAAAGTCGTCGCATTTTTAATTCAGCGAGAAATTTAGACTTTTTACGACAACTTTTGGTTGTCGCCGATGACGTTTTCTCTTGTAGTGACTTCAACAACCCCAAAGTAGCATTATGCAAATTAAAGAACTCCAAACAGTTGGCAAAGCTGACGATCCTTGCGAGCGTGCTTTTTGTTCGGAAGTTATAGCTTTCCACCAGGTGATAAAATCTTTAACGGAGACGATTCAAGAGGTCTCATAGCTAGATTGAACCTAAGATAAGAGGTCTCTTAGATTGAACTCAATAGGTGACTAGAATGAGTCAACAAGATTGAAGACCAAAGATATCCCGACGCAAAAAGACAAAAGAGTCATCTTGAAACTAATGTGTTAGTCTCAAAGGGATCATTATGCACAAACTAAATCAAATTTGAGATTTTTCAGTTATCAGTGATTCAAATAAACAGATGGTTAATCTTAATTAGTATTCTCAATTAAGCGAAAACACATATAAGTAGTCACTTAATTGTTTTTATGCAAGAAAGCTTGAGTTGTATAACAAATATGTGAGAAAGTTCAAGTAGTCGCATACGCAATGAGCGACAACACATAGAACTTGTTGTCTAATTTGGTATTCTGTGAGGAATTTTCACTTGTTACATAAGCATAAAGAGACAATCAGTAGAAGCTACCATTTAATTGGTCTTTTGCGAGAAATTTAAAGTTGTCGCATAAACATTAAACGATAATTCATATAAGTTGTATGCGAGGAATTTCATGTTGTCACATAAATATAAAGCGACAATCTGTAGAAGTCGTAGCCTAATTGGCCTTTTGTGAGAAAATTAAAGTTGTCACATAAACATTAAGCGACAACTTGTAGAAGTCGTAGCCTAATTGATTTTTAGTGAGGAAGTTCAAGTTGTCACATAATCATCAAGCGACAACCTATAGAAGTCGTCGCCTAATTGGTTTTTTGCAAGAAAATTAAAGTTGTCACATTAACATTAACCGACAACTCGTAAAAGTTGTCGCCTAATTAATTTTTAGCGAGAAAGTTCAGGTTGTCACATAATCATCAAGCGACAACCTATAAAAGTCGGCACCTTATAGGTCTTTTGCGAGAAAATTAAAGTTGTCATTAACCGACAACTAGTAGAAGTCGTCGCCTAATTAGTTTTCAGTGAGAAAATTCAAATTGTCACATAAACATTAAGCGACAACCTATTAAAGTTGTCGCCAAATTAATTTTCAGCGAGGAAGGTAAGGTTGTCACATAATCATTTATCGACAACTCACAGAAGTGGTCACTGAATCAGTCTTCAACAACAAAAATCTAGTTATCATAGAAAGATTAAATGACAATCCGCAGAAATCGTCGCATAATTAATCTTTTGTGAGGAAGTTAAAGTTATCACACAAACATTAACCGACAGTTGGTAAAAATTGTCGCCTAATTCATATTTTGCAAGGAATTGGGTGTCGCATAATGTCAAATAGGCAACAACTGTCAATTTGTCGCAAATACCTACTTTATGCGACAAATTGGTTGTCACCGATGGGGTCATGTGTGACAACTGAAATTTCCTCGTATTTGCCAAGTTTTTGCGACGATTTTTAGGTTGTCACAATGAAATTCCTCGCTTTTGCTATTTTCTCTTGTAGTGTACACTAAAGAAATTTTCCCATGTTGGAGACTTGGAGTTAATAACTGTTCCAAAACCAAATCTTAGGTTTGTTTAGTCTGTTGGAAATGCTTTTATAAAAGAAAAGATTTAACCACTGCAAGTGGCCTAGTGGTTCTTGCCTAGTTGGGTGTGCTCTCCAACCTAAGTTCGAACCCCGAAGCTGTTAAAGTGGTCAGACACTGTGCTGCAATGCACAGTTGGAGCATTTCATATGCGCCGAAGGGGTTTATTTTGGGTCTAGGAAGCCTTTGGGTTTCCCTTCACAAATTCAAAAAAAAAAAAAAAAAAAAAAAAAAAAAGATTTGGTATGTCAGACGAGAAATTAAGTCAAAAAAGTATGTATGGCAATAGAATAAAGGCAACTTACACAAATACATTTCATAGTGGAAAGAATATTTATTTTTCCTTTTACCTTCTTAAACAATGTGTATTATATAATATGGTAGGCGTAGCACGAAAAACAAAATTATCTTGGAAGATAAAAATAAATAAATTATGATAAAATCCAAAATTGCATTAGACAATATTGCGAAAGTATTATATATAGTCGGTAACATAAATCATGTATTGCATAATTAAAATGAAAATTGATTGATCGTAATGAGGACCGAGGCTACCACAACCCCTTTTCAAGATCCGAGAACGACACAATGGCAAGCAATCACCACGGACCAGGCTGTGCGTTGTCAAAGAAACAGCTGTCATTGAGGTCTCAAGAGAGACCCTAGCTAATTACTATTGAGATCGATGAAAATGCCAGTTCATAAAGACTACGTATTATTTATTCAAAACAAAAAAAGACGTACTACGTATTATTTCTAAATGTATAGATAGTTATTGGAACTACATAAAAAAATAGAGCAAATACAAGAGGAGCTAAGTTGATCACCAACGCACCTCTATAAACATTGATGAAATATCTATACCTACTCTTCATTCTTGACTTGTATGGATCCCACAAAATTCTCTAACCAGAAATAAGCCACTGGAAATAATCCAATAGTTATACCCTCCCTGTATACATTCATGTATTTTGCCTGCAAACCAATAACACCTCCAAATTTCCAGTGGCTCTTTTGTGCTGTGTAAAGCCTTGAATGCTTGCATGTGCCATTGGAATGACAGATATGATGCATCAATTCTGAGCAATTCCAACAGCTTCCTTATATTTTGATTTTTCTCTATTTTAGGGAAAAATTAGTCTCGTTTGCTCCAACAGATTCATCCTCATTTTAGGGATAGTGAGGAAAGAAAAAACCAAATTCCCTAAATTTACAGCAGTCTCTAAAATTTAAGGAAGAATTATAGAGATTTTAGAGATTGCTATAAAATAGGGAATCTATTAGAGTTGGAGAAGGAAAATAGGCTAAAACTTTGACTTTTGCTTCTCTATAATACAGAAATGATAGGAAAACTGTTGGAGTTGCTAAGCTCCTAGTTAATCCCAATTTCTGGTTCTGAAACATCTTTTCCATTTTCAGAAATTGGTATATAGTTCCTTTTATAGACTAACGTTATCACTTTGCATTCAAGAAACTGGCTCAGAACTCTGCATAGTGTCCAAATTCTTTGAGTATCTGTTCATATGTCATTGTTATAAAATTGGATATTTTGGTATTGACTTACACCCTTCTAGCACTTTGTGCAGGTAACCACCATCATTTGGGGAAGCCAAGCTTTCATTATAGTATAATTATACAGAACAATATTGATGAAATATCTATACCTACTCTTCATTCTTGACTTGTATGGATCCCACAAAATTCTCTAACCAGAAATAAGCCACTGGAAATAATCCAATAGTTATACTCTCCCTGTATACATTCATGTATTTTGCCTGCAAACCAATACTATCTCCAAGTTTCCAGTGGGTCTTTTGTGCTGTGTAAAGCCTTGAATGCTTGCATGTGCCATTGGAATGACAGATATGATGCCTCAATTCTAAGGTCCTAGTTTATCCCAATTTCTGGTTCTGAAACATCTTTTCCATTTTCAGAAATTGGTATGTAGGTCCTTTTATAGACTAACATTATCACTTTGCATTCAAGAAACTGGCTCAGAACTCTGAGTAGTGTCCAAATTCTTTGAATATCTGTTCATGTGTCATTGTTATAAAATTGGATATTTTGGTATTGATTTACACCCTTCTAGCACTTTGTGCAGGTAACCACCATCATTAGGGGAAGCCAAGCTTTCATTGCAACGGGTTAGAGCGTGTATGACAAAATGCCTCAATGAACTGTGCTAGGTTTTTAAGTTTCCAGTATGAATGTGCAGATTGAATGGTGAATCTTAACAGTAGCATTACAAAATATAATATTAATAATCAAACCTGTATAAACCTTTCTGTGCAACTCAGTACCAACCTAATCTCAGTGGGACATGTAGGAAATAGCTAGATTGGTTTGGAGTGCAACATGGAAGTTATACTTTTTGCTTGCTGTAGAACTTTTAATCGATCTTGTCGACAGTCGATCCTTTTGCATTAGTGGAGGTTCATTTCAGATCCAAGATCAACCACATTTTCGTTTCTTTCCCAAAACTTTGTTCATTATGATAAAAGATGCAAGTCTGTGGTCAGACACAGGATCGACCAGAGCTAGCTGTCCCACTCCCACACCGAGAGATATAAAAGATCAAATTGCTTTAAGAAGAATCCGAAGCATTTTATTTAGAAGAATCCGAAGTATTTTATTTAGCTTTAATGAGCACTCAGAAGACCCATAAAGCCTAGACTTGGTGCTACCATCCAAACTGGTCTTAGCCTTCTAGCTTGGGATACAAGCAAACAAGTTGCTAAGAGCCAAAGAACATGTATTATTAATAGAACTCATCTAATTCTTCTATGGCTCTGTTTCCCTTTGGCTAGAACCTTTTCATAAGCCTCTTCCAGCTAGGCTTTCGCTCTCATGGAACATTCTACTTCTTCATGCCTGATTTGCCCCCCGAAAATAGTTCGCTGGTGGCAGACTAAGCTTTCACTCATGATATACAAGAAATGAGCTAGAGATCAGTTTTGCATAAGAATTAAACCTGACCAACAGTACTGAAAAATGCAGTATCTTGGTGATTTCTTACTGCGAATGAAAGGTACGTACAGTTTGTCAAGTCCAATATGTCCACTGCTACATTTCTGAAAGGTCATTTGAGTCCAGCAAAAAGAAAACTAAAGGAACTTGTAATGCCTCAAAAGGAGAATGGAAATGAGATAATAATAGGAAGTAACACCTGAAAAGTTTGCGTGGTTATGGTGGAATCTGTACTGGCAAACACCTGACCTGATACCTCATTGTCCAGGCCGGTAGAAGTGACTTTTTTCCAATAAGAAGGTGAAAGGTGATATAATGGTGCGTATACGAGTCCCACAAGCATAGAATTGTCACATGGGATGAGAGGTTAACATCCCCTGTCATATAGGTCTCTTACAATCATAAAGAATTGAGAAGAGAAAAAGTTTGGGTCTTTGCAAACCATATGTTGATGAAAGAAATAAGTAGCCGAATATAAATCGCGAAATGAGTCAACCGTCTTAAACTCTTAAAAGTTAAGCTTAAATGTGATAAAAAATTTCAGAAGGTGTTTCCGGTCATCTCGTCAGTACCAAATGGCAGAAAACCCACTTAAATCATGTCATTTGTTAAACTTGGTACATATCTGCTTGTTTGTAATTTAGGTTTTGAACAAGATTTGGGAGATAGAAAACCAATCAGGTGATACAAATGTGAGCTGCTGGACCATAAGCATGGCCTAGGGGATTGTAGCAGAGGGTAAACACATCCTATCAAGAATTTCGGAACATCGATCATGCCACAAAGACCCAACATTTTGGCTCGTCAAACATGCCATTTACCCACAAACATAGCTACATTCTAGGGGGCCCACTCCTAGGCACGTGTCACCATCTCATTCTCCAACCCACTTGGCCCGCTCCTTTTAAGTTTCTTCTACTCCATAATTATTCCATTCAGCTTCAATTTATACTCATCATTCTCTTGCCCACCAATTCTCTCGTCGACTCTGGTCAGAAGATATGAAGGTGAGTTCTAAGTAGTAGCTAGTGGTAGAACTATGCACCATGATCTCTTGTCAATTAGGGCTCTCAATTGATCCTGTTCCTTCTTTGTTTGCATAGATCTTCAACTGGGTTCATAAGAGGTTTCATCACAAGGTCCTTAAAGGTATATTATTTTCATGAACTTATGGAATCACCAAGTTGAATGTAGCTAACATTTTTTTGTCATGTATATTGTGTTACTGTTGAATTGAGCATGCAGTACTTTATATCTATGTGGTGTTGTACACAGATTTTGCTGTGAACTTGCTTGATCTTGTGTGTTTTTCCAGATGAGGTTGCAGGAAATGGGGAAAAGATTGAACCGGAGAGTAATACCGATAAGGACACACAAGCATTTCTGAGACAAGTTTCCCTTGTGGATGGGCTTGATCAGGGATGGAGAGATGGCATTTTAACAATAGGCACCTTTGGTTTCGACCCCCTAAAACCCTTCAACAACCAAAATGACTACACGGTTTTGGAGAGCGAGGAGGATGGTAAGGAAGCCCAAGAAGTTTCACATGGTGGTGATGATTGTGACAGTGATGAAGATACTGATAATGTCGAGTATGAAGAACTGAACCCTTTGATGTTTACAACATTTGGACACAGTTTTGAGGAAACGGAGTCAAACTCTGAGGCCATTGTTGCGAAACCAGATGTGATTTTGGACATCGATGGTGTTCCTCTTACTCCTTCTGAGGGGTCTCATGAAATCAGTACTGAACCTGATCACGATTCTGAGAGTGATCAAAGGAAGCGCAAAGGTGAAAGGATAACACTGGCTGACTTATTCATGGCTGATGGTCATGATGTTCAATCGCAGCTTGACTCTCGCAAGGTCCAACCAGAGTTGAAGAAGAAAATGAACCCTCGAACAAGGAATGGTGGCCTGGCATTTGCCAAGAAGCTCATTCCTCGTGTCAAAGAGGATTCAACTCCAATCAAGAATGTGCAACGAGTAAGTAAACACTTCAGCAATTTTTCTAGCTTTAATTCCTGGTCTCTTGTTTGGCTAGATAAAGATTAATTAAGACACTGATTCCCATCAAGTAATTGTAATTTGTGGTAGTTTTTGACTTTTTGTAAGGTAACGACACATAATCTATTAGACATCAAAGCATGTCACTGATTCAGTTAATTGATTTCTAATGTCATAGCTGATGAGGAGGATGTTGAAGAGGAAGATCCATCCAGCAGACCTTGATGTCAAGAAGCCTACTAGTGCAGTCGAACTTACCAGTACCAATGTCGAAACTGATGCTTCTGAATCGGTTTCTTTGCTTCCAATTCGAGGTAAGTACTGACTTCTATTCAAACACAGCTTAAACTAGCTGCCACATTTTTTCCTTTAATTATACATGGATCTCTCAGCTACATATGTTCTTAAGCTTCAACATGGTATCAGAGTTAAAAAGTACCAGAGACACCAATAGAAAATTTGCAAAAGGAATAACCAGTGGATAATATAAAAGGACTAGCAATCCTCCTTTTGATTAGGAGCAGGAGCTAACGTGTTAAAAATCTTGATCAATCATTAGGATATTATCTCAACATGTCAGCATGAACATGCATGTAAAGTATTGTTTCTGATCGAGTGTTTTAACATTTTGACCCCAAAATCATTAGGACATATTCATGTTTCTCATTCTTTTTCTGGGTGTAGCTGCAATATCATGAGTAATATGTACTGATATGCAATTCCAACTAAATCCCACCATCCCTAAAATATGAAATAAAAGGAGTTCAACCTGATGAGGTGACATTATGCAATTCCAATCATATGTCCTTTGTATTTTAATCATGTACCGGTAATGGGTCCTCCTGATAATTGCTAGAAAACAAGTCCAATTAGGAATAATGAAGGCGTTTCCCTCTTCCAGCTTTTATTTTCTCCTTCTGTTTTTAATAAAGTTAAAAATTTGAGAGACGTGAGTTTTCAGGTGTATTGATCATTATTTTTTTTTTATAGAGTTAGCACCTCATTCAAAAGGCGTTATTGAAACTAATATCACTTACTTCTCTATTGAAAAAATAAAAAAGTAAAAAATAAATAAAGGTGTCCATATTATTTCACATTCCTGTTACTTTCTTATAAAAAGGTGATGTCGTATGGTCTTATGAACATGATCTTTATCCTACTAATGTATACAGTTGCTAATCTTTTGGAATTGGCTAATGTATGTATTTGCTAATCCTGTGCAGGTGCCACTTCTGTGCATTGAATAAAGGCCTTCTGCAGGTTTCCTGGGAATTAATGTTCTTTTGTGTTTGCTAGCTATAAATAACTATTTCAAGGACAATGCTAAATAGGATTTTCAAATGATATGAACTGTTGGATCATGAACCAGTTTAATTTGTAATTTTTCTTGATTGCATGTGTTTTAGTATATGATCATTCAAGTTTGGTTGTCTGTGGAACTCATATGCTATGGTTCTGTCTTGGCATTTTTAATCCATTTGTCCCTCTTCTCCGCAAAATTTCGTCGTCCTCCTATTAATCTCATCATAATGTCAAGGAAGTGGCTCCGCGGTCAGATTCGCATTTCGGTCCGCCCCCCCCCCCCCCTTACATCGGAATTGAGTTGACATAATATCATACTACATTTTTATCCGGTTTTGTGGCTTGACGCCAATTGACGCAAAGGGAGAGGGTCATCTCCTAAGCAATTAAATTGTCTAAGCTTTCAATCGTATAATGACACAATGG
Organism: Rosa rugosa; assembly: GCF_958449725.1. Classification (NCBI taxonomy): domain Eukaryota; kingdom Viridiplantae; phylum Streptophyta; class Magnoliopsida; order Rosales; family Rosaceae; genus Rosa; species Rosa rugosa. Next base: position 40,435,018 of record NC_084825.1, read on the forward strand.
TTTGTAAAAGGTCACGTAGTGACTGACTTAAAAAAACAAATTGGTTATCCCAGAAACCTGACTCTTCAACATCGCGCTTGGAGTCTCTCTCTCTCTCTCTCTCTCTCTCTCAAGTTCTTGACTCGTCCTTATGGGATCTGGTGGTTGATAAATTTCTTTCTGGGAACGAAGAGTCTCATTGAAGGAAATCAGTAAATGAATCTGATAACAAAGAAAAAATTTACCTTGGAAAAAGAGCTCCGACTTGTAATTGGGAAATGGTTGATAGTTGAAAGGTGAGGAGAAGCAGATGGTGTAAAGTGCGCTCTTAGTCTCAGTGATTTCAATTCATGGGTTTGATTTTTGGGGCTGGGTGTTTCACTGATGGGTTTCTTTCCCAGTAAAATTTCATTAATTAATACCAGAGTTATGGGTCAACCTGCTTCCTCTCTTCAAGGACTGGGATAAACCACACCCATTAATTTGGGTTCTCTCTTAAAATTTCAGAAATCAAATTTGTTCCATATCAAATTTCATTGAAACCCACTTGATTAGTTGTTATATGCATTGGTGCTGAGTGAAGTAAAAGAAGAACAGAGGGGAGAGAGAGAGAGAGAGTCCATGAATGATGCTATACCTTCATCTTTGTATATTCAACCTACTTCTCTCTTATGGGTAATTGATAAAGAAGAACAGACGGAAGGGGGTTCAAGACGTGAAGACGTGAAGGATAAGAAGAAAAATACAAGGGAGAGAGAGAGAGAGAGAGAGAGAGAGAGAGAGAGGATGAGAAGAAAAATAGAAAAAGACATAGACCGTTGGATTCATTATTTCCACATGTCACTATCTGGTCAAAAGCTTAGGTAGGTTAGGCAATTTTATAACTTAGGAGAAGATCCTTTCCCTTGAGGCAAGTGTGAATAAGGCATGCATAAAGCATTCCAAGGAAATCATGGAGGAAAACACTAAATCTCAAACCCGCATATTAGATCACGCAGAACAGATCTAGATATGAGTTTGAAAAAATGAGAAAACTTTTATTTTTAAAAATGTGAGTTTTTCTTACTAAAGTATAGTAGTCCAAGCTTGTCAGATTTTAAAATATAAAAATAAGAAATGGACAAATTTCACTTTACCACCATATGGTTTGCACTCAACTTTATAATAGTTTTTCCTCTTTCATTTTCATGAGCAACACCACCGTGCTCTCAATTTCAATCAATCGTGCCCAAAATTTTCTCAAGCATCCAAATTGGACGTTAAGTACTAAGCTGGCACTGACAAACTCAGCGAGTAAGCCCACATGAAGGGGTAAATTGGACAATTCACTCGATTTGCGTCTAAAAACTCAGAATGTAGCCAACAAAGTGAAAGAACACATTGAAAAACATCAAAATGCCAATGAGAGTTGGTTCAGTTGGCAAGGGCAGACTTGAGGTGTAAATCTACACAAGTTCGATCCCCACTACCAACAATCTCTCATTTGGTAGGCAATCTAGAAAATGTCCTGCATAATTCCATACCAATGGGCTGGACTGGGCTGGGACACTGGCCAGTTTCATAAGTCCTGTTGGGTTGAGGTCATAGGTTTGCCCTGGCCCTGGTAGTGTAGGGAAGCCTCCCTCTTACCTAAACTTTTTGTAACAAAAAAAAAATCAAAATAACCTGATAATAACCATATAATGAAACAAAAACAAATACCAATGACATTAAAACCTGATAGATAGATAGAACATTAATAATAGTTCAGTTATATTCCACATTAGCAAACCAAGGATGATATTAGTGTCTTACATCCATGACCCAAAAAAATTCAAATGGGATACAAGTTGCAATTTGAATATACCTAATCATCTTATCAAAATATTAGGTCCAGCAACCTTGTTACAAAGTACAAGGTTGCACAAAAGATTGCAACACAAATCATTGATCTCCTTAAACAAAAATTTATCACCCTAAAGCTAAACTAAGGCCTGCTAATCTGAAATGCTTTCAACTCTATCTTCCACTTTCTCTAAGCCTCTTTGATGATCTAGTTGGTACGTGTTCCAAAAGCTTTAGTGCTTGAAACAGGAGCTTTACCTTTTGCACCAATTGCTTTAGAGCTTGACGGAGCAACTTGAGAGCTTGAAGCAACAACTCTTGCATTTACAGAACGAGCAACTCTGGCATTTGTAGGAGCAGCTCTTGCATTTGAATGAGCAGCTTAGCTGTGGCAGCCTTCTTATCATCCATCTTTTTCTACAACCACACAAACCACAGTAACTTAGCTCATAATTAAAGGTACCATAGAAATCATCAGATTTTTACTGATTAGTTTACCTTCAGTTTTTCTGCCTTTTACTTTGCCTTCTGCCTTAGATGCCTTTTACTTTGCCTTCTGCCTTAGATCATTCTTCGTCATGGGAGGCTTTTTCTTACGAGTAGCCTACAACAAATGAACATATAAATCAATCATATTAAGAAAAAAATGGTTATGTGACATAACTCAACTTTTTAATAAGAAAAAAGTTACAAACCTGATTTCCAGATGTTCCTACCCCTTCATTGTTCAATTTTCTCTTCTAGTTCAAATTGGTTGCTTTTTGCTGTCAATTTTAATATAGTACTCGCAAGTGCACGAATCAATTGTAGAATAGATGTGCAAGCACGAGGTCATTCCCTCAAGGACTGATTGAAACAACTTTGTTATGACAAATGTGCTATACTTAAGTGATAAAATAAACAAACTGATTTATATGATGTGGTTGAGTTTTAAACAGAAAATTAAAGAAAGAAAAACTAAAACTAAAGATAAGAATGAGCAATGAGATTCCTTAGAGTTTAAGAACATATTATAAAGATGCTAAAGCATTGAATACACCACCTAATACTTCTATCCTATTCTCTAGTTGATAACAATTGAATTCCCTAGATTTCATGCTAAAGATTTCCGTACATAAGCCTTATTGATCCCAGACATATGCCAAAGTTCTTCTGACCTATGAATTCCAACTTATTGATCTTGTATAGAACTCAAGTAGCCAAACTATAATTTACTCCACTTAATGATCAGGTTAAAGCAAACATGTTCAACTTCATTAAGCCCAAAAGAACTAGGAAATCATGCAAACAAGAATATCGACTATGATCAAGCACTTGTATCCTTAATTCACAACTCTTTAATCACAAGATTGAATTATCTTTTGGCACCCTAGAAAACATCTACTTATTGATCAAGCCTCATGTTCTCCAACCAAATAACCAATAAACAAAACCTAGGTCTTATTGATCCCGGGCAAAGATTTTGAATAAAAGTTATATTGAAACAGTGATTAAGAGTTTAACATAGAAATCCAGAAATTCAATAACAAACCAACTAAATAAATAGAATAGTCATACTAGGGGCTTCATCTCAGCCCTAGCTTAGAAGTTTAGCAATCCATAACTATGAAAAGCATGACTAGAATCAAAGAAAACATGAAACAAACAATTGAAGAATTAAGGAACTCGGGTCCAGCGATGGTGAGAGCTTCTCTTCTCCTTGTCCTCTGCGGAATCTGCTGCCTCTTGTGTCTCTAGACATCCTAGGTTTCTGCCTTGTATGTCTCTTTTAATTCCTACTTGACTTAGGCTTCTTAAGTCTTCTAGTCCAACTTGGAATAGATTTCTTCTCTTCAAAGAAACTCAAGGTTATTATAGTCAACGCAAGAAAATTACTCCAAATATTCCAGACACGTTAAGTCTTGTTCCATTCAAGTGCTAAGAACAACGGACTTGGGCCTCACAAGTCAAATTCTGAAAAGATATGCAAAATCTGTCAGAATCTACCTTTCCAAACTAGGTTCACTTAAATCATCATAACTTGCTCCACAAGAATGCGAATCCACTTCCGTAAAATTCCTCAGGAAGTTAACATCCATATCTTTCCAATGGTATATGGCTCGCCTGCTAATTCCTTCTAAGAAGGTACAATTTAATACTCAAAGTTGAAGCACAGCAGAGACAATTCTGAACGCTCAGGATAGCAAGCACCCTTTCAATCCTGCGTTGACTTTAAGCTCCAAATTTTTTTTTTCTCCAATTTAACCTATAAAACACAAATACAAAGTAAATGACTCAAAAATAACAAGAACTAAGCATAGAATCCTACATTAAAGGGTATAAAAATGTATGAATTATGAACCTATCACTTTTGTCTTGGGAGGCAAGTGCCTATGGCATGATCTCTCATTGTGGCCAACCACACCATAATTACCACACTTTAAACTTCTCTGAGCATTGCCAAGCTTGGGACCTCCATTGGTAGCCCTCTCAGATGCATCCTTAATCCTTGCGTGTCCTTGGCCTTCATGGAAATCTTGTATACTATGGGGGCAGGATTGTAGGTTCTTCAAAAATGGACCACAACTCCATGCCATTTACAGGCTTTCTGGTCTGGCTGTAAATAGCCATATATGTCTTCTTCAAGTAGCAATCATCCACAAAATCATCAGGGTTTAGCCTCATGAAGTTAATTAGCAACAACATGTTTAATGGTATACCACTCAAGTCCCACCTCCTACAACCATAAGTCCTTCTTTCAAGATCAACAACATGCATACCTCCTACAATGCTTTCTACTTCAATTTGTGGACTTCCAGAGCCATGTGGATACAATCAGTGGCAGCTTTGACTATTTTTTTTTTTTTCAAAATCACTCGAGGTTTAAGCCAGTTGTTACACTCATACTTCATCATCTTTTCCTTCCTCAATATGATCATTTGTATACCTTCATCTCCTCAAAACTTAACACAACTAGCTTGCCTCTTACACCTAATATGAATGCATTAAAGCTCTCACACAAGTTATTTAGAAGAATATCACATTTGATATGAGTTTAGAAGTGTGCTCTACACTAGTGAAGGGGAGGCCTTTTTGGATCTACAAGATCAACAAAGGTATTAATCCAAAGGGGAAGGCATATACAAACTATAAATTATGAAGACTAAGTTTCAAAAATCCATTTCAAACTTATAAGCCAGTTAAGCTGCAGGGTCTATTTGATTCATTAGAACCATTTTCTTGTGAAAATAAGCCAAGGTAGTTGACTTTGCTACTGCCCAGAGCTAGTCCATCATGGATTTACCAAGAAATAACTTGGAAAACTTTGTTCAGAGGTGTCTCACACAAAATCTATGGTCTGCAAGTGGGACAACTGACTCAAAAGCTGGTAAAAGGCCTTTCTTCTTGTCACTGATAAAAGTCCATCCAGCTCGCTCATGCTCTATGTCTAAGTCCTTCACCAGTAACTTTAAAAACCATTCATATGAGTCTATGCTCGTCATCTCAACCTGCGCATATGCAACTACCCATGTAGTGTTATTATATCCACTTCAACTGCATTTAAGAGCTGCCCACCATGAGAACTTTTGAGATGGCAACCATTATGCCCTATTACTGATTTGCAGCGAGCTTTAAAAACCATCTTCAATGCTCCTAACTAGATATACATCCTTTTGAACACAGGTAGACCATTGGGATGGTTGAAGTCACACTTTATATCCACAGTGGTACCAGGGTCCACTCTTTTCAGTTCTGCTCCATAATCTCTTACTCTAACATATTGCTCCATGATAGATTTTTCCAGCTGCTTCAAAACTGCCCTCCTTAGCCTTTACTCCAGCTGACGTAGTTTGTCCAAGTGATTCTGAAGAATACAATTACAAAAAAAAGGTATTAGTTCAACACATATTAATTCCAGTAAGCCAAATACCCAAGTTATGAGTCAGCTAAGTTACCTGTTTTTCAGTCGGGAGCTTGATCTGATCAACATACTTTTCAGTCAAGTAAGGTACCTTGATCATGGAGTTCACATTAACCCTATTACATGTATGATCTGCAATGCAGGTCTTCACCATAAAAGTTTATTCATGCTGCATTTTGCTTGCATGCAACTCAAAAAGGTAGTTCTTAGCTTTGTAAAAATCGCACAAACCCTAGTTCTGTAACTCTTTAAAAAGACTAATTTCCATCCAGACATGATCGTCTTCTCCCTTAAAGAAGCTCTTAGAATCCTCACTGATGCAAACTTAAGACCCAGTTTTGGGATTAAACTCAGGTAAACTATCCCTTCCCTCTCCATCCTAGTTTACTTCACCTCCTATAACTTCCTCATCTGAATCAACAACATTAAACATGTACTCATTGTCCTCAACCACAATGTCTTCTTCCACGGTACTTCTGCCACAAGTAGACCTTTGTGTATTAAGTTCAATAGACTCACCAAATACATCAAACTCTTCTTCCACATCCCCAAGCTAATCATCATCCCAACCATAATCTCCATAATCATCATAATCAAACTATGGTTTGTAATCTTCATCTTCAGAATCATCATTATTCGATTATTCCTCATCATAAGCCATTTCAGGCTGCACTCTTCCTCTGCTCCTAAACTCATTCACTTTAATATCAACCAAGTTGTCAATTTCACTGACGTTCTCTTTACCTTTGGCCTTGGGATCTACAAACGGTGTTTTGCTCGCTTGAGTTGGTATTTAAGATGACCCTATCCCACTCTTTAATCATAATACCCAGATCTTCCTTTATTGGTTTGTCCACCAATGCTGACTTGCTTAACTCTTTTGGAAGCTCCTTTATGACAACACCAAATTTTTTCCTTGGGAATTTATTAGGAGTTCTTCAATGAACACAACACTTGAACCAACTTGACTAACGAAAAAACATGAATCTGCTTCATCATACATGTACAAATCATCATTGTCCTCTTCATAGTCATCGTGGAGATCTAGATGATCCAAGTAGATGATGACTAATCTAATCTCAGGTACACAGCAACACATGGTGACTGTATCCTTATTGTGTTCAGCTTAGTACGTCAATGCGTCATCTTCACTCCCAATACTGTACCAGTAATCAATTCTTCTCTCATTATAGTTATGGTTTAAGCTCTTCACCATTCCATCAACTTCAATGACAGGACCCGCCCCGAAATTCACTCTGAAATTCGAGGTGGCCCTACAGGACCCACTTCCCAAAAAACTTTATTGAAAATTTAACAGAACTTTCCCTGAAAGTGGACAATCCAAACCTATAAAAATAAAATCTATATTTCTATACACATCTACCCTCATGTCCTGGAGCCTATATTCTCCTTGCAAATAACCAACTCCATAATAAAAATAACATATATTAAAATATATCCACACCGACAATTAACACCACTATATCCAACAATTCAAGTCTACAACAACATATATAATGTCCATGAAATCCCAAATTCGGCTGATAAACCCATATTTTACAAATAGTTAATAATCAAGATTCCATGGTTATTAGAGCAATCTAAGGAAAATTTATGGGAATGTTACATAGTGGTTAATTGGTAACCTACAAGCAAGGGATGACAGCAGTGGTGCTATGCCTCAACTCATAAAGCCGAACAACAACTCTGTGAACTAGGCATTTGAAACCAAATGGCCCAGGGGAAAGTATGCAAAAATGTTAGCGTGAGTGGACAAAAATAATTATTCAAAAAAATAAAAAGAAACTTTCCCACGTTTAGATCTTTCTTAAAAACTAATGCATGCAACAATTTATAGAACAGTTTTCTTTAAAACTAAGAATCTCGTAAAAATGAACCAGCCATGTTGGTTAACATAAGAATATTGTATGGAGAAGAAAAAGTCATCATACAGTAAAGAGTGCCTCCCAGGCTAAAGGCTCACTGCAACCCACAAGGTATTGTGAGGATGAGCAATGAGCTAGCTAGCAGTAAAATATGATAACTCAAGTATGGTGAAGAAAACAATTTAAAAACCAACATAAAACATTTCCCAAAAAATCTCTCATAAAATAAATAATCGCGAACCGAAACATGACTAGGATTCCCAACCACACTCGGAAAGCATTAATCAAGATCATTCTAGAAAAATATGGCAACAAATGCGATTAATAAATTTAATAAGATTTCTCAATTTGCTAAATATAATTACGCGAGATCAATGAAAATCCATAATCACGTTTTGGAAATTCCTAAAAAAACTCAACCTTGTTCAAGTAAATCCAGAATATGTGTCTGGCCCAAACTCTAGGTTACTTGACCAAGTTGTAATAGGGTTTTGAATTAGAAATATTCTCGGAGATATTCATAGATATCTGATTAGTTGTAAGATTATCTTTCCTTGTACAACTCTGATTCTATGTCTTGTAATCCTCTATATAAAGAGACTCATATTATCAATGAAAGTACGACTCAATTCTCTCCCAATTTCAGTTTTCCTTAAACACGTTATCAACACGAAGCCCTAACCCTGAAATCTCAAAAACCAAAACCCAAAAACCCTAGCCACCGTCGACTCCTCCGTTGCCCTTAGCCCGTGCTAGCCTCGCCACCGCCCGTGCACCCTCGCTGCCCCTGCGCATCAAGGATCCCTCCTCGGCCCCTAAACCCTCGGCAACAGCTCCGCAAGAAATCTGCTTCGCCATCTGCGGCAACCAGGATTGAAGCAGCTTCTGCAATCCCGTAACCAGGATTGAAGTTCGACTGCACGTAACCAGGATTGAAGCAGCCTCTGCAATCCCGTAACCAAGATTAAAGTTCGACTGCACGTAACCAAGATTGAAGTTCTACTGCACGTAATCAGGATTGAAGCTGCTTCTGCAATCCCGAACGAGGATAGAAAGCTCGTCTGCAATCCTACAACAAGGATCAAAGGCACACTGCAACCCTAAGAGGTATGTTATTTTACTAAAAGTTTTCGTTTTTGAGTTTTTTCAATTTCTCTTCTTTTCTTGGGGACTTGCAACTTCCCTTCTTCTACCCCCCTTTCTTCTTCATAGGGGAGACCAAAAGCCGAACTGTGGGGGTTCGTGCTTACTCCAAGCTTGGAGCTTGTAGAGTCCTCTAAACTTAGAGTTTGTTGAGAAGTTATGATCGACCACAAACACATCATTGTTTCGATCTAATCCAATGGAAGCGACTACGCTCAGAAATCTCTAATTTCTTGTAAGCGACTACGCTTAGAAATTCTATTGTATTTGTAGTAGCCTTTTTCGCTCCGAAACTAATCATAATTTCTTGTTCTCTTTCAGGATGAGTAACCTGAACAGACTAGACTTCGCTCCATTGGGAACAACTGGCTCTGGATATCACAAGTGGGTTCGTGATGTCCGCCAGCATCTCACGGCCGATGGAATCCCAGATACGATTCTCGAGCCTAGCTAGGACGTGCTAACTGTTGAGCAAGATCAAGCTTTGGAAGAAAATAGAGCAGCCTTATAGGCAAATAAGGCGAAATCCATCATCCTAATGACTCGTCATATGGATGATTCGCTCCAGTACGAGTATATGAATGAAGAAGACCCCAGAATGTTGTGGGTCTCACTCAATGAAAGATTTGGCAACGTCTGTGACTCCCTGCTTCCTGACCTAGAAGTGAGATGGCATAGCCTCGGCTTATGTGATTTCAAGACAGTTCTTAACTACAACTCGGAAGCACTTCGCATTAAATCCTTGATGGAATTCTGTGGAAAAGATATCACAGATGCGATGTTGATTGAGAGGACTCTCTCAACCTTCCCCGTCTCTACTTTGATGGTTGCAAAGAACTATCGAATCGATGTTACTGCAGGATGGATCACAAGGTTTCATGAGCTTATTGGAGCTATGAATGTCGCTGAAAAGCATGACAACATCCTTGTGAAGAACTATAATTTGAGATCCGTGGAAACAGAGCATATTCCGGAGTCCAATTATAGTCGCGCCCCTACGAGAGGGCGCCAAGAGCGAAACCGTAATCTTAGAGATACTTCTGGACGTTTTGGTTTATATAATCGCTCTACTAAGGAAGGTAACCGCCAAAATAGGCGAACACGGAACAGAAGAGGTTAACGTGGAAAGAGAGAGGGAGGCAACACCTCTGGCCATGTTGGTGGCGCCATCAACACTAAGAGCCATCCTTATGACGCTTTCAAAGCTCCTCAATCAATAAAGTCTGAGCAAAGAGATGTATGTTCCCGATGTGGAGTATCCAGTCATTAGGCACACATTTGTAGAGCTTGTGAAGAAATTGTCACCGCCTACAAAGCATATTGTGAAGCAAGAGAAGCTCACTATGTGGAACAAGAAGATCAAGAAGATGATCTAGAGTGAAGGGTTGAAGACTACAAATCTGGCTGGGATCAATAGATCGCCAATTCTGTTTAAGTCTTTATTTTTCCAAGAGATGTAATAGGCAATTGCCATATACTTTGTAGTAAATGCCATTGGTTTAGTTTTTCTTCACATAGGCTCATCCAAAATGAGTATGATGTCTAGGAAGGTTTTGAGATAAGTGGTACTTAAGCAAGCTTTGTTCCACCAACATCTCTCTAGTCACCTGGTTATATTTATTTTAGAGTTACCGACAGAAGTCAAACAACTACATTTGTTTTGCATTAGCTAGCATTTAGATTAGATTCTCCTAATGGTTAAGAAACAATGATGTACTCCATTGGCTTATGAATAAAATTTCGAGTTCTTTTCATTATGACTCCATTTTGATTCTGAGCAAATTACTTTGTGACTACGATGGCTGGGTCATCAGTATTAATTCAAGGACATAGAATAGCTCAAGTTCCCCCTGCCAAAGAACACCTTGATTACTATCACATAAACTCTCTACGCTCCTAGGGCAAATTGTACCCTATGAATAGCCAACAGATTCCATGCGAAAACGCATGTAGAGAACGGAAATGAGTTCCTTTGCAATACCTCTAATGATTGCCAACAAAGGCGCATCTTAGAGAAGTTTATGTGTCTCTAGTGGACTCTATGTCACTATTCGAGCTATAATCCAATAAAGTTATGAAAGAAGATCTCTTGGATTTAGACACATATTGGCTTTGTCACAACAGGATAGGTCATCCTAGTCATGATATGATGATTCGTCTACTAAAGACTTCACATAGACATCCTTTCTTTCGAGCGAAATGAAGCATGAATCAAAAGTTGATTCCTGGACTATGTGTGATTGCCACCGCTGCCTCCGGAGCCGCCGTCGTCTGCCTCCAGCCTAGGGCTGGCACAATCCCTATCCATGATGCCATGGATGACGTTCATCATGGTGATGGCACCCTAGGTGATGCTGCAATCACTAACTTTGCTTCAAATAGAGTTTCAGACGCTTAGGCCCAACCAAAATCCTCATTGGTTGCTTCTAAAGCCTCTCGCTCGTTTTACAAAGCCCGTTCCTGAGGGAAATTAGGATTGAGACCGTCCTATGCAAAGGATATGACAATACTCATTCTATTCTTACATAGAATCTATAGGGATTCTGTGGACTAATTCAACCAACTTGCGGACGTTTAAATATCTCATGATGTTGGTTGACACGCAAACTTGCTGGTCACGTGTTGTGCCATTGTCCATCTGTAAATGCTGCTTATACTACACTCCTAGCACATATCATATGACAACGGGCTCACTCCCCGGATCATCCTATTCAGTCAATTGGATTTGATATTGCTAGAGAGTTTACATCGAAGACTTTCGATGGTTATTGCAATGGAACTGTTGTTGGACATCATATTCCCATGAACACACTCAAATGGTCTCACGGAAACGACTACGATGGTAGCCCGGACATTAGTAATGCGCACCAATCCCCCTATATCCGCTTGGGGTGATGCAATATCGCATGCAGCTATGCTAATTTGTCTACGACCCACCGCCACTAAATCTACCTCTGCATTACAACTAGTGACTGGGTACAAGTATTTCGTACTTATTCACATTTGAGTGAGCCATTTATGTGCCAATTGCGCCGCCACAGCGCACTATGATGGGTCCTTACATACGAATGGGCAACTACGTTGGATTTGAGATTCCAACACTCGTCCGCCACTTAAGGCCCTTGCTAGGCGATCTCTTTACCGCATGTCTTGCGGATTGTCACTTTGATGAGATATTCTTCCCGTCGTTAAGGGGAGATAAGAACACAAATGTTCAGCAGGAACAACAAGAATTATTGTGGCATGTCCCCACTATGTCTCATCTCGATCCCTGTTAAAGTGATGAGATCACACATATCTGCTGCAAATATGCCTGCAAGGAAGGACGTCCCTACGAGAGGACGTAGTGCCACCCTACACGGAGGTAAGCATGGCACCAACGCCAAAGAGAGTGGCACTTTGGCGTTATAGGCCATGGCCCCAGCTAGGATACGTGGGAGGCCCATGGGTTTGAAGGATACTTTGGCACATTCCAATCCTTTGATCATTAACACTCAGAATCCGTCTCATGAGATTCTTCCGGATTATGGTTATCGTTGGGGGACGCCTCAACGTCAGAACCTATTCTTGAGAATATAGAGCTCTATGAAAATTACACTAATGTACATGAGACGTGGGATAGAAAGTCCATCATGATTGATGATGTAATCGTGCATTTCGTTGTACATGAGTTTGTTGAGTCTGATGATATCGAACCACGCTCCGTTGATGAATGAATGCCAACGTAGAGAGATTTGGCCTAAATGGAAAGATGCGATCCAGGTTAAGTTGGATTCTCTAACAAAGAGGAAGGTTTTTGAGCCAGTGATGTCAACACCTCCTGACATAAAACATGTTGACTAATGGGTCTTCGTTAGAAAGTGTGATGAGAAAAAGAGATAGTAATCTCGCCTTATGGCGCAAAGCTTCTCATAAAACGCCCTGGAATAAACTATGATAAGACATATTCTCTCGTAATGGATGTCATTGCCCTCCACTACCCTGTCAGTTTGGTAATTTCCAAATAACTGAACATGCAGCTTACGAATGTGGTCACTACGTATCTCGATGGGGATCTAGATACAGAATATATATGAAGGCTCATGGTGAACTCCATTTACCCAAGCCAAGTGGCTCTAGACCACGGAGCGCGTTTTACAATGAGATTGAAATGCTCACTAAAGTGACTACTTGATTGGGAAGGGATATGCCCACGCGTTTCCATAACAAGTTTCGGATTCTATCGCAATTCATGTTTGACATGTCTACATTGGAAGCCCTTCAAGAGTTAAGGGAAACCACTGAACACTTGAAATCCGATTTTGAGATGAAGGATTTTGGGAGAACACGATTATGTCTCAATTTGAAACTTGAGCATCATGTTGATAGATGCTTAGGCATTTTGACAAGGTCAAGCCTTTAAGCACCCCCATGATCGTCCGTAGTCTTGATCCTGAAAATGATCCTCTTCGTCTAAAGGATGATGACGAAGACGTGCTAAAGGCAAAAGTACCATGCTTAAGTATAATAGGCGCATTATTGTACTTAGCTCAATGCGCAAGACCGGACATCTCATTTTTAGTGAACTTGTTAGCCAGATATAGCTTTGCGCCAACGCGACACTATTGGATTGGTGTAAAAGATATCTTTCAGTACTTGAGATGTACGATTGATATGGGCTTGTTCTATCCCTACAGAGAGACGATGGATTCAGAACCATCACACACCAGGAACCCCGCCAACACTGGCCTCCGTCCTCTATCCCCATCCCAAAACAACATGTGTTTTGGAAGATTTTGCTGATGTTGGGGATCTCTCTGACCCACACAAAGGTCATTCCCAAACTGGTTAAGTGTTCACTATTGGTAAGACAGCGATATCTTGGAGGTCTACAGAATAGACACTAGTTGCTTTATCTTCGAACAATGCAAAGATTATTGCTCTTCACGAAGTGGTTCGTGAATGTATATGGATTGGATCCATAATTTCACATGTTCGAACAATTGTAGTTTGAAGTCTACCACAGATGAGCCTACGAGCATTTATGCGGATAATGCTGCTTGGTTTGAACAAATGAAGCAAGGCTACATCAAAGCGACAACACCAAGCATAATCAGCAACAACAAACTCTCCTCAAGATCAAAGTGAACTAGGTTCAATCTGAGGACAATGTGGCAGACTTGCTCACTAAGTCTATGCCTAAATTCCACTTTCGAGAAACATGTTGGTAGCATCATTTGCTGAAGTTATCCAAACTCCCATGACCGTAGTCATCAGGGGAGATGCAAACATTAGGGGGAGATGTCGACATGTATGGTCTCGAAACGTGAAGGGTGTGTTGTGCTCTTTTTCCCCTCCGATCGAGGTTATTTTTGTCCCACATGGTTTTTGTTACTCGACAAGGTTTTTAATGAGGCAACGAGAGGAGCACCACGTTTGGGCGACACAAGGGGGAGTGTTCAAGTAAATCCAGAATATGTGTGTGTCTGGCCCAAACTCTAGGTTACTTGCCCTAGTTGTAATAGGGTTTAGAATTAGAGATATTCTTGGAGATATTCATAGATATCCGATTAATTGTACGATTATATTTCCTTGTACAACTCTGATTCTATGTCTTGTAATCCTCTATATAAAGAGGCTCCTATTATCAATGAAAGTATGACTCAATTCTCTCCCAATTTCAGTTTTCCTTAAACAAACCTAATTTAGTATCCAAAGCATTTTCAATTCAGAAAAATCATAATAAAAACCAATCCAAATAACAATTCACAATACATTTCTGCAACCAAAACACATACCCAATAAATAAAATGATTTTTATGAAAAATAATTGTATGCATATTTAATTTTAAAACAAAAGTCCATTCACAATATACGGCTACGCCTGCAGTCGATCAGAACTCTCCTCGAGTGGGATCTTCTCACGTTCTATACAAATCAAAACTCATGAACAACAAAACCAAGGACCGAAATTTAAGTTTACATTAATTAGAAACCGAACCCTAATCCTCGACCCCGAACCTAAAAACTTTTATCTTTCTCGGATTCACCCCAAACTTCACCACTAACATCGTTGATTACTTACATTCTTATGTGTATAATTACATACTAAACACTAGAATTAAGATAATCTCTAAATCGACGAAGTGGTGTTAGCTCAGTGGTTAGAGCACCCACTACCTATGTACGAAGTTATGGGTTCGAGTCACCATGAGGGCAGGAGTGAAACCCTTTGATCCTCTTTTTAAAAAAAGAAGATAATCTCTAAATCAATTATTATGTAATTAATCTATTTTATTTATTTTATAGAAAATAAGTGGAGTCACGGAAATTGAAAGTAAAATGCGCAAAATCATCGTAGCAAGGTGGCGTTTTCAACAAAGGTCCAGGTGGTCAACTCTAGGTCAAAGCATCCTTAATTAACCATTAGTCTTAATTAACTAGTGGCTAATTAAGGTTAATTATGGGCTGCACGTTAGCTCAATTGAAAAAGTCCAAAATCATGAATTTTGGTGACACGTGGCAGTAGTATAATTAATCATTGTGGTTCAATTATGCAGAGAGGGACTGCAGCATTTCATTCTTTCTTTTATTGCCAAAACGCACAGCAGCACTGACATTATCCTTGCATCATTCAACCAGTGTGCTTATGACACGTGTCACAGTAGTCTTCCCTCGTTGAATTAAGGGTTAATGCTCATACACCCCAAATTCATGAGAATACTTCTCATACACCCCCAATGTCTTATTTTTGTTCCTCTTTACACAACATTTTCTCCCTTTCCTTCCTACCTATCCATCTTGTCAAAATTCCTACCATCAATACCCTTCCCTATTGCAATTTTCTTTGCTGTCTATTTCAGTGTCTGCATAACAAAGTTTTGTTGAAAACGTGGTGGGCCCATCAGAGTTTTATTTGTTTAAATATATATGCAGATGTTAACAGACATCCTCTATTTCAAAGGTAAACAGTACGCTTTACTATTTATAATTTCGATAGTTGACAAACTAGAGTTAAATGTTATTTGTCACAATACTACAAAAGAATTGAAGAAAAAAAGAGAAAAATTGAGAAAGTTGAAAGACTATAGAGACAGTCTGAAAAGAGAAACTCCTAATTACTGGGATCTCATCTTTAGTATCCAAACTAGGATCTATAAAGTTGAGCAGGATATTGAAAATCTCTTATATACTCTCCAAGAGGAACAAAAACCTCTTGATTATTTGAGCATTGGTTAGATCCGCAAATCACTGGTATCAGAGCTTGTAAAAGGCTCAGCAGGGGAATCCCCAATGGGGATAATGTCTGATTTGATAATAGAGAGACTGAATTCTCTATTAAAATCTTCTGATGAAAAATATCAGAATCTGCAGAAAGAAATATCTAGATATCAAGATCATCTAGAAAAAATACCTGTTATAATCCACCAATTAGAAAAATTGGAAAACAAACTGGATTATATCAAGGAACTTCCAAAAACGGAAGAAGAAAAGTTAACAAGTGTTAGTAGAAAAATCAAGGGTTATTATCACAAATAGTACCTAAACTATACCTCAATCTTATCGATGGTACCTGAACTTCAATTTTGATCACAACCAGTACCTGAACTTTTCGATTTCATTTTAAATGGTACCTAGAGCCACCTCCGGTCACTATTCCGACTAAAAACGGCATGGGAGGCAATCATAGTGATGATTTTTGATGATTTCAAGGGTTGCAATCATATATAGTGATGATTTTTTGGTAATATACTTGCCTTGAACTTGTTTTTTTTTTTTTTTTTTTTTTAAGATTTGGCTTTTTTGGCCGGAATAGTGACCGAAGGTGGCCTTAGGTACTATTTAAAATGAAATCGAAAAGTTCGGGTACTGGTTGTGATCAAAATTGAAGTTCAGGTACCATCGATAAAATAGAAGATAAATTCAGGTACCATTTGTGATAATAACCCAAAAATCAATGAACAGCAAAAAACGCTGGATTCTATGAAAACTATACTGAAGGACAAGAAAGTGCCTACAGTAAAAACAAATAAGGCTAATGGATTCAAACCATTAGAAAGACCGGAAAAGAATCCTGTTCTAAACATGATTTTTCTGGACCCCTCAACTAGTTCTACTAGTATTCGGTATGAAAACCCGAAAGAAACTCGAGATGTCAATATGATGAGCATCTTCGGGAAAAAGAAAGGAGTACAACTCCTAAATGCTGAAGAGTTCGAATACAACGAAATCGAGCATGAGGTAAAAAACGCCTCAATTCCAAAACTAGATTTCAAACAAATCTACAAAATGGGAACATTTGACCTGATGGATAGCCATCATTTCAAATTATTGGAATTTACAACCCCCTCCACAACAGGAGAAACAGATCTACTATTGATCACTCCTGAAGAAGTTGCCAGAGCAAGAACAAAAAAGTATCAATTTATGCACATTGGAGCAGTCCAAGTCGGCATAAAATTACTTGCTCGAGAATGAATAAACTGTTCAGTTCTATGTGTCTTGCAAGACAATAGACTAACAGATTTTCAAGCTAGTCTGTTGGGAACCCTTGAAGCATCTTTATGCAATCAAGTGGCATATTTCAACTGAAAGGAATGGATGGATTTCAAAACTTTTTAATTAGTGCGGAATAAGTTTAACAATTAAACTACTAACTAAACATAAAATCCATTCCTTTAACCCATGATCTTGGCTTATTGTGATATGTATATAAACAAAGCATGCATAGTAAGGAAGAACAAAGAGGGAGTTTATGTTCTACTCACCCTTGGAGCGTGATTTTAATCCGATCCAAGTGAACCACCAAAGTTCCTCTCCTTGATCTCTCCTTGTGTGTGTTTCCTCCACCTTGAAGCACCTTGAATTAAGAACTCCTTCTTGTACTCCTTCTTGTGCTTGTAATCTCCTCCTTGATGTAACAAGTAAAGCCACAAAAATATATGGCATCTAAGGATCTTCACCAAGTGAATCAAGAGATGAAGAAAGATGAAAGAAAAGAAGAAATTATGCAAGTGTTCTTCTTTCCTTTAATTTCTGAAAAATGGACCAAGAGAGAGAACTCTCTTTCTCTCTCTCTAATCTGAAAATAATGGTGTAGAGATGCTACCATTATTATGTCTATGCTTTCACTTTTATATAATAGGAAATAACTCCAATTACTAAAAGAAAATATTGACTTTCATAAAGCCAATATTTTGGCTGGTCCATACATGTTATTGGGCACTAAAAATGTGTCTTGGGCTTTCATTTAAATCTCATTTAGTGAAGCCCAAGTCCACACCAAAAACCCGACAATCGTTTAGGCCCAATAGGTTCGGTTTTTCCCGAAAATCCTAATTATGTTCAAATAATAAATCTAATTAATTATTTGCTCATAACCAACTCTTGTTTAATCTTCTTCATATACAATCTCAAAGATCCACTTATATGGTGTGCGATCTCTTAGGTTCTAATTAACAAGGCAGTGAAGTTTATAGAAACCATTCTATTTTGTTTACGAATCAAAAACTCCATTTTTGATTCTCCCTTATTATTAGGATAATAAATGTTTATTAATCCTCGGGAACTTCACAAGTCATGAGTGACGTCTTGCAACATATCATGACTACCCTAGTTAATGTAGAATGACAAAGAACCTATTCAATTGGAATTACAATACAATACGGTCCTTCTCTAACACGATGTTCTAAATCACATCATCGGGGTATGGAATTGATATGTCAATCCCTTAATGTGATTTTCATTCTTATGTGATTCTTAGAATGTGATTAAAAACTCTTTTTTAAATCTCATTCAATGCTTTGGCCAAAGACTCATTGAATCACATCTTTGAACATACACCTTATTTACTTAAGGATAGAGATTCCTTGTTGTACACTCACATGTCTCCATGACCGAATTGATTATACCAATGAATGCATCTATTATATCCATTAAGGGACACAATATTATTGCATCATCAAGAGATAATCCATTCACTCATAAGACAACTATGGTGTCTCAGGTCAATGGACTAATTTGTATTATTGCAATTTAGAGTTCAAGTTTGATATGTAAGTAAGACTCCATACAAGAACT
Organism: Rosa rugosa; assembly: GCF_958449725.1. Classification (NCBI taxonomy): domain Eukaryota; kingdom Viridiplantae; phylum Streptophyta; class Magnoliopsida; order Rosales; family Rosaceae; genus Rosa; species Rosa rugosa. Next base: position 40,453,810 of record NC_084825.1, read on the forward strand.
CTAATGATCGCGTTCAGTGTACTCTTTAAGTTAAGAGCACCCACATACTTGTATTAGTGTCTCTACACAAATGACAAGAGACATATCATCCTCCATATTGAGCATACATAGTATGTGCTAGTCTTTCCGGATTATCAATGTCCAAGTGATAATCCTATGACTAGGAACCTTTTAGGATAAGAGTGTGAAAGAGTAAAGGTCTCACACATCTAACTCTTTAGATTACTTTCTCTTTAACCCATATTCCTTGGACCTTGTTCAATCAAATATTAAATATAAGCAATGAACAATAAACTTGCCCTTTTGAATAATAATAATTACAATAATAATTACATCAAAATGATTGTTTTAGGACACAATTCCTTCATCAACTGCTTCCCAAATTTCTCCACCAGCTTGAAAGATGCAGCTCACTGTCTAAGACTGATAGTCAAGACATATGGCATATCTATGAAAAATGATATGCAAGAACTCGCAATAGTATACAGAATATACTACAAACTGATGAGTACCACAGTAGAGCCAAAGACAAGGATATCAAATATCCCTGGTCTTACTACTGGATTCCTCACCAGTCAGAAGAACCATTCACAACAGATTCATAAGGTTACTTGGAATAAAGTAACTTTTTCTATTGAATGGAAACTTTCAGGTCCGAAGCTACCAGCAGAAAGTGCAGAAGCTAAAATTTAGGAAAGTAGAAAGACTTGAGAAATCAGTCTAAATTTTGACAATCACAGAAAAAGTGATTTCTGTCCTGAGAATATCAGGATGAACAAAAATCTTCTCAGAAGAAGCTACAGCACTAGAGAGGCTAGTGTTAGTGTTACAAAAAACTCTGAAGACCCATCAGAGTCTATCACTGAAGAACAATTGGAAGCTGATCTAAACATACTAGTAAATATGCTTAGAGCACAAAACTCTATGATCTCTATGAAGAAGCAGATTCATGCGAAAATCCTGAGCGATTAGAAAAACTAATCGAAGAAATGAAAATTTTCAATCCAGGAAAGGAAAGAAAACTCCTTCCCTATCAAGATATTGAAATGGAAGAAGGAGAGAGCTCCAAAACTTTCATCATTAGAGAAAAGGGAAAACTAAAACTCCCTGTACAAAAAGCCCCTACGGGTAGAAATGGAGAAAGAAATTCTCAAAGATTTGTCCCAGAGGACAAGATACCCAGAGTACCAATTTCCAATTATGGTATCTGGCTAGGTCTAGACAAAGCTCTTGACAAGAGAAAAAATCTTGACCAATGGGTAGACAGCCTAATGATGGCCTCTGCTCTAACCCTTGGAAAATTTGAAGCTCCAGATCTTCAGATGTACTTTGAAACTACTCTCACCAGAGTAGCGAAAAGTATTACTTCTCTTTCAAGGAGACGGCCAGAGGAAAAGAATGGCTGGAAGAAATCAAAACTTCAAAATCTCCGTATGATTTTGCAGTACCCCTGTACGATCAGTTCTGTGGAGATCTCTCAAATCTGAGTGAAAAGGCTAAAGAAACGGCCAAATCAAATATCTATGCTCTCAAATTTGTGACATGAGATATTTTGAAGAATACTTGAATGAATTTCAAGAATATTACTGTACGATTGGTGCACTAGAGAATACTGATCTAGTCAACCTGTTGCACAGGAAACTCCCTGAACCATGGAGAACAGCTGTGAGAGAAAGCATAGCTGAAAAACCAATTGAAAGATTTTCAGTTGGAGGAATTGCCGACAGAATCCGGCAATTACTAAAAGAACAGTGTAAAGCCAATCTTAGAGCAAAGATGGCTAAGAAACAACTCAAAGGAGTTGAAAATTTCTGTTACGGAATACTGGATATGCCAACCAACTGGGGATGTCATGAATCCAAATTCCACAGAAAGAAGAAAGAAAAATATTACTCTAAAAAATTCAAAAGGAGTAATCAGAAAAAAGATTGGAAATTCAAGAAAAGTTCCAATTACAAGAAACAACAAGATGAAGATCCTAAGAAGAAATTCTTCAAGAAAAAGAAGAATACTCATCAACATAAACAACCAAGCAAGAAAGCTTGCAGATGTTGGTTATGTAAAGCTGAAGGGCACTATGCCAATGAATGCCCGGAAAAGGGTAAAAGATCTACTAAGGCTCTCTTTGAAGAATATGAGCATATAGTAGAATCAACAAATATGAAAGGCTACGAAATTGCCTAGGCTACGAAATAGCCTATTCTGATGATGAAGAAGACGACAGGTCAGTTTACTCTGCCTGGTCTGAAGAAGAAGAATCATCTGAGTCTGAGACAGATTCTGAAGTAGAGTACTTCGAATCCAGACAAATGAATGTTTTGAAAATCAAAAACTGGGAGGAAAGTAAGACAGAATCCTTAATGTCTTCTTATCAGGTGAACCCTGGTACATTCGTTTGTGACTACTGCCTATGTCACGAAAAGGATGGTCTCCCTATGTTTTGTGAAGAGTCAAAAAGACTTATCACAAAGAATGCTTCATAGCTGAAGCAAGAAGAAAAACCAAGAATGGCCTTGTCAGCCAATTGGTAGAACAAGAATATGAAGAATATTTCTCTGAACAAAAAGAGAAAAAGGTAGAAGCCTTGTGTGAAGAAATCATGGAACCATTGTCCTCAAAAATAAAGGAAGAAATCATCGATGAAGAAAAAATCGATGATAATATCGAACTGGTTGAACCACCAGAAATTGTTCCAGAAGAATGTAAACCATTCATTCCAAAGGAACAAGCTCAAGAAAATGAGCTTCAACAATCGAAGGTCATCTCTACTAGTAGATACAACAACTACATAGAGATTGGACTAAAATTCCCTGATCACAAAAAATATCATCTACATGCCTTTGTAGATAATGGATCAGGATTTACTGTTGCAAAAAGATTTGCAATTCCAGAAAAACTCTGGAAAGAAGATAAGAAAAGAACTGCTACTGGTGTAACCTTTGACGGAAGCCACCTTACAATGAACAAAGTAGCGAAAAATGTTCATATCACCATTGGTGGAGGAACATTTATCATCCACAATGTCTGGCAATCTGAAGGCCAAGGCTCAGATTTCTTGTTGGGAAATGATTTTTTTTCTCCAACAGAGATTTATTCAGGATGAAGAAGCAATAGGCTTCAGAAAAGGAGAAAGGGTGTTCTGGGCAGACAGGCTAACTTAAGCCAAAAGTTTAGTAGGACCAAACTTTACTACACAATATCAGAGATTGCAACAGAATAGTGGTGATCTTACCCCCTACAAACCCAAATTTGAACCCATACTCCAAATCAAACAACAAGAAGAATTACTTGTTGAAGAGTCTTCTGAAGAAGAAGAAGAAGAAGAAACTAGTGAAGAAGAAGAAGCTAGTTTCATCCATGAGCATAACCTCAAGCACTTTCAGAATAAGCTTGAGTCTCAGAAAATTCTCACTCTTGAAAAAATCAAGAAACTACTCGAACAGAATATCGATGTAGATCCTCAGAAGTTTTGGGAAAAAGACCCAGTGGTCTGTGAATTGTGATTGCATGACATGAATGCTATCTGTCATGTCAAAGCCATTCCTCAGTAAAAAGAGGAAGATAAAAAAGAATTCAGAAAAGATATTGAAGATCTCCTGAACAAGATATTAATTCAACCTTCCACTAGCCTTCATCATGCTCCAACATTCTACGTGAGAAATCATGCAGAAAATCTAAGAGGAAAAGCTAGAATGGTGATTGACTACAGAGATGTCAACAAGAAGACTGTCAAAGACGGTTATCAAATTGCTCAAGTAAGAGTATTGATCAACCAGCTCAGAGGAGCTAAAGTCTTTTCAAAATTCGATGCAAAGTCGGGTTTTTGGCAAGTCAAGATGCATCCTGAGAGTGTACCTTTCACTGCATTTGGAACACCACAAGGACATTACGAATGGTTAGTAATGCCTTTTGGTCTAAAACAAGCTCCCTCAATCTTCCAGAGAAAGATGGACAACATCTTCAAACATGTTGCGGAGTTCTGCGTCGTCTACATAGATGACATTCTGGTCTTCTCCAAAAACAGAGAAGAACACATGAAACACCTCCACGAGGTTGTAAAGCTGATAGTTCAGCATGGAATTATCCTAGGTGTACATACATGTACATTTACAAGCATAATTAGCTATAATGAACTACACTCATGGTACCGCCAGAGGTGTTGATTTCTGCCAAAGGAATAGCCTACGGATACACAGACAGGCGAGCTACCGCCTGAGCTTCGGATCACCCCCAGATCACCGCCGATGCGCCGCCACGCGCCCTGCCAAGATAGCATGAGAAGCTCCTGACGCTGGGAACTGAAGCACATCAGTCCCATATCGAAAACAAGGAGAAGATCAGCCTTCTCCTCACCTATAAAAGGTTCTCTCCTCTCTCCTCATTAATTACGCATTTACTACTCATTTATTGTTATGCTGTCTATATGCATCGACTGACTTAGGCATCGGAGAAGTGAAGACCGCCCAACGCGGTCTCCCTCTGACGCCCTATCTTTCATTTGACAGCTAGCGAAGACCACTAAGTCCACAAAATAGTGGTCCGCCCACCAGACCAGCGTTAAACGAAGATTCGGCTACCGCCGGACTTTGAGCATTAACATTGGCACCGTCTGTGGGAAACCTTGAACAAAAGGTCATCCCACCACAATTACCATGACTAACGGTAGCGGGGGAAACGCTGAAGAGCAGGCGGACCAGTCCGCCATTCCCCAACCCACCAACCCAGCGGTAGGCGTTAACCACGCACTATTCAACACCCCAGCCAACCCCAGCGGTGAGGCAAATCCAAGTAGCAACCGCCCACCGGGCCAGGATCTCACCGCTCTGTACGAGCTGGCACTGGCAAACCTTCACAAGGCAAACAGAGAGTGTGAAGATGAGCGCAGAGAGAAGGCTGAGGCCCAAAAACAAGTGGCTACGCTGATGTCACGCTTTGATGAACTAAAGAGGACGCTGGAGGCAAACGCCAATCCAGCACAGAGCGAGCAGTCACGAAGCACCGGGCGTAGTCGGCCCCACACTGGCACATTGGTACCGGGACCAATCATACAGATGCAGGTACCGCTGAACCCACCTGAACTATTGGGGATGGGACCACCGCCCATCCCCCAACTAATGTTGGAGCAGGAGGCGGAATCACTGCCGCACACCAACTGCGGGGACTGAGGGCAATCCGCCTGCCCCAAGGCGCAGACGTGTTCAACAGAATATCCAGGCAGGTCATGCCGGCAACGCAACAGCCCAAATACTGGAAAGGATGCAACAATTAGAGCAGAGATTCATCCGGCCGGAATCGGGCGCCCCAGCACCCACTCCAAATCCGCTTTTCGCGTCCAGACCATGACCATTCACCGCTGCGATTTTGCAGGCTATCAGACCAGCGTACGCAAAAACCCCAAAGATGTCACATTACAGCGGCATGTCTGACCCCTTCGTCCATATGGACACCTTCAAGAAGGTCACCAACAACAAGGGATTTGACGACGCCACCCTGTGCCACTTGTTCAGCGAAACGTTGGACGGTGAGGCAATGAATTGGTTCTTCGAGTGTCTGCCGGGATCCATTGACTCATTCCATGCACTATCACACGCCTTCCTCTCTCGGTTCATCTTATTGTCCGCCGGACATCACAACACAAGTCAGCTGTTCAGCGTCAAGCAAGGGGCAGATGAATCACTGAAGGCATTCGTCACAAGGTGGCGGGGGGCAGCATCTCAGTGCCGCGATCTAGACAAAACAATGGCTTCGGCGGCTTTCAAGCAGGGACTCCTCAAGGGACCATTCCTCTATCACCTCAACTACAATCATCCAAATGCGGTGTATGACCACGTCATGAGTGAAGCGGTCATTCATGCCCAGGCAGAATTCATCACATATGGAGAAACCCCACCGCCACCAGCAACACCAACAAAGTCAACACAGCCCTCCTCCAGTCATCAGGACACCGCTAACAAGACCCCTGCTGCGCCGCCAACTGACAAGAAGAGGGAGTGGCAACAGGGCCACTACCAGAACAAGCGGTAGAAGAACCAACACTACAACAAGGGCAACCGCCCATCCCATGGGGATAACCGCAACAAACAAATGGAGTCCTCTCAGCGGTATGTAGTGTTTACGGTCCTTACAGCCTCGTATGAGGAAATATACAATCAGTGCAAGGATCAGATCCCACCGCCACCCCCAGCAAGGTACCCAAAAAGGGGAAAACCAAGAAACACCGGTAGGTGGTGTAAATACCACGAAGACAGCGGTCACAATACCAACAGCTGCAATGCTCTCAAAACGGCCATTGAGACCTTATACCGTGACGACAAGATGGAGCAATTCAAGGTGCGCCAACCGCCACCTGTGATCGCCAACATTGAGCCCTTAGGCCGCATCAACAGCATCGACGGCGGTGCTCCAATCACCAACATGTCTCACAGGGCAAGGAAGCGTTATGCACGCGCTAATCAACCAAAACAAGTCTGCAACATCCGCTACAAGAGATCCGCCAAACTCCCAAAGTCTGGTTGGGAGCCCATTACCTTCTCAGAGGAGGAGGAACGCGGAGTGCATCTACCCCATGACGACCCATTCTTGGTCGACGCCATTCTTGGCAGATGGTCAGTCGAGAGAATCCTGGTGGATAGCGGGTCCGCTGTCAACGTCATATTCAGCGATTGCTACAACCACCTCAAGCGGAACAGGAAATTACTCCAGGATCATGAGCCACTGCTCAGCTTCTCCGGAGACGTCACGCAACCGCTGGGTTCTGACTACATGCGGCTGACTATTGGCACTAGTCCATGCATGGCGGAGATACATACAGAGTTCATAGTCGTCGATTGTTTCAGCTCATATAACGCCATCATTGGCCGACCGGCACTCAACAAGCTCAAATACATCATCGCCGGGTACATGTTTCTCATGAAGTTCCCCACACCTAACGACACGGGCTGTGTGAGGGGAAGCCAGCAGTTGGCGTGAGAATGTTATTCAACGACTATAGCACGGTCAACGCGCCGCCATGAAATCTTGACGGTGGGAAGCCAGCCTTCGCCGCCAAATATCTTCGAGGACCCTAGAGATGACGAGAAGAAGTATGTAAAGAAGGAGCCAGTCAACCCAGAAACGTCGTTGAAAGTTGTCTGCATCTCGGACGAGCACCCTGAGCGGACAGTCCGCATAGGCGCCCAATTGGACCCAGAGGTAGCGGAGAAACTCACTCAATTCCTACGTGATAACACTGTCGTCTTTGCATGGTCATACGCGGATATGCCGAGTATCTCCCCTGAAATCATCACGCACAAGTTGAGCATCAAACCATCCTTCTATCCTATCAAACAGAAGCGAAGGGCCTTTGATGAGGAAAAGTATCGTGCAATAGGAGATGAGGTTGCCAAGCTCCAGGGCATTGGGTTCATTCGCCAAGTCATCTATCCCCAGTGGATTTTCAGCCTGGTTATGGTCAAAAAGCCCAGCGGAAAGTGGAGGATGTGTGTCGACTTCAAAAATCTTAACAAGGCATGCCCAAAGGATAGTTTCCCGCTACCCCGCATTGATCAACTGGTTGACGCAACCGCTGGACATGAGCTCCTTAGCATGATGGACGCTTTCTCCGGCTATAATCAGATCAAGATGCATCCCAGCGACAAGGCCTATACTGCTACAATGTTATGCCTTTCGGCCTGAAGAACGTCGGCGCAACTTATCAACGACTGATGAATGCCATGTTCGCGGAGCATCTCGGAAAAATAATTGAGGTCTACGTGGACGACATGTTGGTCAAGAGCATAAAAGCCAGCGGACATGTGGCAAACCTCAAGATCATAGTAACCATTCTTCTGGCCTATGGTATGCGCCTCAACCCAGAAAAATGTTTCTTTGGCGTCACCGCCAGCAAGTTTCTGGGTTATATCGTCAGCGAGCGAGGTATCGAGGCTAACCCGGAGAATGTACAGGTCATCCTCGACATGAAGGACCCTGAGTGGAAAATACACGTCCAAAGCCTCCAGGGCAAGTTAACCGCCCTTTCTCGATTCATCTCCAGACTCACAGACAAGTGTGCCCCATTTTTCAAAGTCCTCAAAACGACTCATAAGAAGGTCATCAACTGGAACCCAGAGTGTCAGGCGGCGTTCCAGGGCTTGAAAGAATACCTGGCGGCAGTCCCACTCCTTTCCATTCCTGTGCAAGGAGCAACACTGTACATATACCTAGCGGTATCGGTATCAGTGGTAAGCTGCGCCATTGTCCGGCGTGAAGGCCAGGAGGGACTCCCAGTGTTCTACGCCGGCAGAGGCATGAACGGAGCAGAAACAAGATACCCTCCCTTAGAACAACTCGCTCTCGCACTCATCGTTGCCGCCAGACGCCTCCGCCAGTACTTTCAGGCCCACACAATCCATGTATTAACCAATCAACCGTTGAGACAGGTAATGCAGAACCCTGAACACTCAGGGCGCCTCAGCAAGTGGGCCATTGAGCTCAGCGAGTTCGACATTGACTACAAACCAAGAACCGCCATGAAGGGCCAGGCGGTGGCAGACTTCATTGCTGAACTCACCGAGTGTCAACACGAACCCAGCAGAGAGACAGAGCCCGGAACGGAAATGGTAACCGCTGAAGAGCTGGCCCCCCTGCAGTCAGACTGGAACCTACATGTGGACGACTCCGCTAGCGCCAAGGCCAGCGGCGCCGGAGTCATCTTAACAGGACCGGGGGGACTAAACGAGGAGTACGCGTTGAAATTCAACTTCAAAGCTTCAAACAACATGGCGGAATATGAAGCACTCATCACCGGCCTACTCCTCGCCATCGACTCGGGGGCTGACAGCGTTAACATCTTCAGCGACTCTCAATTAGTCGTTAACCAGGTCAACGACAGCTTCCAAGCCAAAGACCAACAATTAGCGGCATATTTGGGGTACGTCAAGACACTGCTCAAAAAATTCAAATTCCACACTATCACACAGATCCCCAGGGAAAAGAACGCCAAGGCTGGTTCACTGGCAAGACTGGCAACCACTCAGCCACATCAAAGTCCAGCAGACACAAGAGTGGAGTGTCTTGACAAGCCAAGTATTACAAAAACCTTGGCAGAGATCTTCAGCATTGAGGTCAATCCCAGCTGGATGGATGAGATTATCGAGTACAAGCGCAACGGGACATTGCCAGAGGACAAAGCCAAGGCGCGACAGCTCCAGCGGAGAGCAACCCGCTACAACATCCAGAATGGCAAGCTTTACCGCCAGGGATTCACCCACCCCAACCTCCGCTATTTAACCCCAGAAGAGGGAAAGGTCGTGCTAGCAAGGATACACGGCGGAGAATGCGGAAACCACTCGGGCGCCAGATCCTTGACCAATCGCACAATGCGACAAGGCTACTTTTGGCCCACACTCGGTGATGACGCCCGGCGGATATCGAGATCTTGCCACAAGTGCCAACAGTATGCTGATCTCCCACATGCACTGGCGGAACCACTGTCAATCATCATCAGCCCATGGGTTCACTCAACGTGGGGCCTGGACCTGATGGGAAAATTCCAAACCGCCAAAGGCCAGTTCAAGTACATCATTGTTGCTATCGACTACAACAGCAAGTGGATAGAGGCAGAGCCACTGACGGCAATAACTACCGCCAAGGTAATTCACTTCCTCTGGAAGAACATCTACTGCCGCTATGGTGTCCCACATACAATCATTACAGACAACAGCACACAGTTCAACAACAAGGAACTCATATCTTTCACCGCCAACCTTGGCACCAAAATGAGTTTTGCATCTGTCGCTCACCCCCAAACCAACGGCCAGGTCGAAGCAGCAAACAAGATAATCAAGAAGCTGCTAAAAAAGAAACTAGACAACGCCAAGGGTTTATGGGCGGAGAAGCTTCCTGAAGTTCTATGGGCCATCAGGACAACCCCAACTTCCGCCACTGGCGAAACCCCCTTTTGTATGATGTTCGGAGTTGAGGCTGTCCTACCTGTCGAGGTAACTCAACCTACCGCTAGGGTCGAAGGCTACTGCCCCGAGACCAACAACAACGGCGTCAATCTCAACAAGGACCTTCTAGAGGAAAGACGACACAAGGCCCATTTGCACAATCTACAAAACAAGCAGCAGATATCGCGTTTCTACAACACCAGGGTCAAAGCCCGGAACCTTCAACTGGGGGACTGGGTAATGAAGGAAGTAATTACACCGCCAACCAAACTCCGCCCAACTTGGGATGGTCCATACAAAATTGTGGAAGTCGTTAGCCCAGGCACCTTCTACTTAATGGACAAGGATGGCGTCACAACGACCCACCCTTGGAATACCGAACACCTTCGGTATTACTACAAATAGTCATACCGCTACCCAAGAGCATCTTGACTTAGCTAAATTTTTGTTCAATATTTAGCTAAGGGAAGCTACCCAACGGGTACTACCCCGCTTTTGTAAACGCTGATCAGTCAACTATCAATGAAATGAGGAATTATTCAAACCATTGTTACCAAGTCTAGCACTGAGGGCAACTGGCAACGCCAGCAACAGTCAGCGGACCTCGTCCGCTACGTTGTGCACTTGGACCAATCTTAATTCCTTTAATGTTTCATTGATTGACAAAAGAAAACTCAAGTCAAAACTCTGGCGGTACAGGCATATCATGACAAACACAACAAAATTTTGAAATATCACTTCATATACGTAGGGCTGGGACTCCCCACCCAAAAAATATTCATTACATCAAAAATTACGCCTCAGCGGCTACAAAAAAAAGAAGGGGCGCTCAACATCAAGGATTGGCACGACTGCCATCAGCGTCTTCACCTTCGGCATGCGGCGGTGGATGTAGGCGGCTTGTTTGGTCAGACCCTCGAGCGGTGGGACTGGGGGTCTCTATCGTACCATCCGCCCGGGTATGGGCCGCCAGGAAACCGGCACGGGACACCTCCGACTGGGTAGGAAGAGGAGTCCGCTGGGAGTCATCCGCCGGACGTGCGCCACTTTCTCCACTACCCGAGCGGGCACCATCAATCTGAGCGGGGGCCATACCCTTCGCCGGCGGAGTATTCTTAGCTGGCGACACGGCGGGCAGGGACGCCTTCACAAAATCAATGGCGCCCTTCTGCCTCAACATCTCCACGTTGGCGACGGCACCAGCCTTCACCGCCTCGGTCAGCGCCTTCTTGTATTCCGCAGACTGCTTGAATGCCTCCACAGCGGCGGCCGCAGCACGGCTCCCTTCAGCTCCCAAGCGGGCGACCTCACCCTCTAGCCTCTTCACCTCAGTAAGTTTGGCGGCCGACTCCCGCTGCAGGATCTCAACCTTCTTATCCTTGGCGGCCACCCGATCTCAGAGCAAGGACATGTCTTGCTCCAGCTTGGAGACATGATTCTTCCGCTCCAGGTCCCGTTCAACGGCGATGGCCAACTTGCCATGGGCATCCGCTGCATCACAGTCAGCCTTGCTCAGGCGCCGCTCCACGTCCGCCAGCCTGTCCTTGGCCTCCCCCAGCTCCCTCTGAAGACCCTTCACCTCCTCCCTGAGCTCCCGCTAGACCCGAGGCTGTTTCGCCGCCGCCAGGAACATCTCGTGCAGTCCAACTGAGAGGTGCCCAAAGGTTGTGCTGAAGGACGATTGGTCAACGACGGTTGACCGTACAATCCCCTCTAGGCCGCCGAACCCGAGCTGCTCACAGAGGTGGTAAAGAAATTCCCGTTCCTCGTCATTCAAGAACTCTGCATACGCGGCGAACGAATCCAGGTCGCTCGCGGGCGTCTTCCTCTCCGCGACCACGGGAGCCTTGAGCGGAGCCTGTCGTGCCCTCTTCTCCTGGCGGGCCCCAATGGTTTCCACATCATCCTTCTCTTCCCCGCCAGAGTCATTTTGGCGGCGCCTTCGCTGAAGCGCCCGTGTGCTTCCAGCAGGACCAGGCCTCGATCCCCTCAGCGGCGGCTCCAGCCCCGCAATGGTGCCAATCTCAGCCAGTGGCACCGTTTTCTCCTTTTGTGGCCCGCGCCGGTTGGCAGGCACCCTCTCTTTCAGTGGCACGGCTGCAGAAGGGCCTCTACTCCCGCCGACAGCCCCACTGGCCATACCAGTCCCCGCCTGAACGACGGGCAAACCATCGCTACCAAGATGAGAGTGGTGTGGCATAGGTAGCACCACGGGAACGTCGGATTGGCTTAGCGCCAGTGTGTCCGGATTAACGACTGTCTGCTGAGCCGCCAGCCCGGAGGCATACATACTCTCCAGGAAGTTGTCGATTTCAGCACGATCCATGGCTTTGGCGAAAGCGTCGCGACTCGCTTTGTTACCCGGCGGAGATTCTACAACAAAAAGACTAAGTGACTTAGACTTAGACAAACTGAACGAAGGCATAGTATGGCGGAGATTTCTTACCAATGCCACGCGTCAATTGTTGATCTACCAACAACTCCCAACCAGTGAGGAGACGAAGGTCCAACAGGTTGCGATTCTGCCAACAGCCTCTAATACATGCCACACGATACTCCTCTTCACGAGTCAGGTTATAGCGCAGGCCCGCTACAAAAAAAGAGGTAACCGTTTGTACAAACTACAAGGACTATCACAAGAAAAACCGCTAACTCTGGTCAGCGGAGACCGACAAACAACCTCGGATAGGCTGAAACTCTGACTTAATCCTAAACGTCGGTTCCCCCTCGTTTGACCCCGCTTGATAATATTCCCACCTCTCCGTGGCAACACAGAAGGTACCCCGCCAGTAGGACATGGAGTCCTTCAGGTTCTCGATCAGCTTGGGTGCCCCCTAGCGGCGGCTCAAGTTCACCTGCCCTCTACAACCTTGGTGCTTCACGTACACCAACTCGTAGAAGTGTAGCACCTCCGCCACAGTTGGTCCCTCGCAGCCGGACAAGCGCCATAGTGAGTTCAGCGTCATCATCAACCGCCACATGTTGGGATAGATCTGCCCAAAGGCAAGGCCAAATTCGCACACCAGGATTTGGAGGTTTGGCAGTAGCGGGAATGTCATTCCTTGGCGGAATATCGCCTCGTGCACGGCGGCAAACCCCACTGGAAGAATCGAGGCCTTCTCGTCCACCGTCGGCGGACGCAGCTTAACCACGCCTGGCAACCGATACATCCGTTCAACCGGTTAACGGTGGCAACAGTCATCCGCCCTCCCGCCTCGTCAACATAGGTGCCATCGGAAAAGACCCACGCTGACTCGGTATCCTCCCCCGCCACCTCTCCCTCGTCAGCGGAGCCACTGGCAGCGCTGTTACTTGCTAGCCGCTCGTCACGCCTATTTTGGGAGGCGGCAGCCTCCCCTGCCCTAGAACTCTCTGGACGCGAAGCACGACCCATGGCTACTTCTCAGTGTATGGTTTGTAGTGGCTCGATCTCTAGCGGTTCTGGCAGTGAGGTTCCTGCACGGGCAGACGGACGCAACGAGTCAATAAAAATTCTATCCGCCACGCCGAACGACACGTCAGACCCGGAGTCCTCACTGCTTGAAATTTCTACGACGTTAGCCATCCCAAACCCTAAAACCCAAATCAGTCAGTTCACACAAAATCTAACCTATCCTTATATTAGTTGCATCAAAGAACCTCAAGAACAATTACCCAGAAAATCCCAAAACAAGAACAAAACGCACACTCAACCCAGATTCGACCATCTAGCAAATCAGTAAACACCAACTCTCTGCCAAAACACCATAAACATACCCCCAAACCTCACTTTACACCCTCAGAACACACCGGGGGAGAACAGATCGTACCTCAAAGACAAAAAACAACAAAACCCAGAAACTGGCAGTAAACAACACAGATCCAATGAAACAGTGGGATTCGAGATACCAACCTCAACACAAACTCTGGTCTGATCGGGAACGCTTGTCTTCACCGATAGAGATTTCGTCCCCAAGATTCGATAACTCCACAGATTTCGTCCACTAGAGTTCTCTTCACAAATCGCAGACGAACATAGCTTGAAGACGACAACTCAGGTTTGAAGTTTTCGCAAAAGTGTCAAATCTCGCTAAGTTCCCCCCCTCCCTTTTTATGTCAACGTCAAAGAATTCTAGGCCGTCTGCTCAAAAACGACATCACGCACCAGCCGTACACGTGTCCCACGTCTACACTTACTCTCCGGATTAACCGAGGCGACGCCTCGGTTACAAAATTCATAATTACTCGCATTAATGATGAGAAGACGACCAGCCTGAGGAGGCATGCCTCCACACGCTAACCCTTTAGAGGCCAGCCATGTGTCGACCACCTTCAGACGAAGCGTCTAGAGGAAGTAACTGGTAGAGGGGAAGATCACCAAGGTGACGAAGTCTCCGCTAAGCGAAACTCCGCTAGCGGAACTTCTCCTTTATCGTCTTCAAGCAACGAAGTCTCCGCTAAGCAAAACTCCGCTAGCGGAACTTCTCCCTTGTCCTCTTCAAGTGACGAAGTCTCCGCTAAGCGAAACTCAGCTAGCGGAACTTCTCCCTTGTCGCCTTCAAGCGACGAAGTCTCCGCTAAGCAAAACTCCGCTAGCGGAACTTCTCCATTGTCGCCTTCCAAGCGACGAAGTCTCCGCTAAGCGAAACTCCGCTAGCGGAACTTCTCCCTTGTTGTCTTCAAGTGACGAAGTCTCCGCTAAGCGAAACTCCGCTAGCGGAACTTCTCCCTTGTTGTCTTCAAGTGACGAAGTCTCCGCTAAGCGAAACTCCGCTAGTGGAACCTCTCCCTTGTCACCCTGCAAGCGGGACATCTTCCACTACACGACACTGTTAGCGGAACTCCCTTTCCATCTTACAACATACGTACTTTGCTGAGTACAACAGCGCTCAGTAAAATACGCGACGCTGCTTCCTGCTACAACCAGCGGGGGGATTTCCGCCAGCGGCGGATCCCGAGGCTACGCCTCACTCTGACAACGACCGCCACGCGGCGTTATGGTCAGACCATCCCTACGGGACACGGGGACTTGTCAACAGTCTACGACGGCCCTAATCAGGCACGTTGAGCCCCGTCACTTGGGTACTAAAGATTGGGCTCGCTACCCAACACCCTCTGCTCCGTGCAGCTCCCCCTCAACAAACAATTTACCGACCATCCGGAGGTCCATCTTAGCCGGGGAGTGGAGGACTCCCTGGAGGGCCTAGCATGGGCCCGCCCGAAAGGGTATAAAGCGTTTTCTCAGTAAATTCATGGTTGACAACGCACTGACGCTAATTATGCTGTTGCAAGTCTAGCGGAAGATAACGTTTCAAACCGCTGAACAACTCCCCAACCAAGATTGCCCTCCTTGACTGGGGACTTGGGGGACTTGTACATACATGTACATTTACAAGCATAATTAGCTATAATGAACTACGCTCATGGTACCGCCAGAGGTGCTGATTCCCGCCAAAGGAATAGCCTACGGATACACAACCAGGCGAGCTACCGGTTGAGCCTCGGATCAACCCCAAATCACCGCCGCCGCGCCGCCGCGCGCCATGCCAAGATAGCATCAGAAGCTCCTAATGCTGGGAACTGAAGCACATCAGTCCCATATCGAAAACAAGGAGAATATCAGCCTTCTCCTCACCTATAAAAGGTTCTCTCCTCTCTCCTCATTAATTACGCATGTACTACTCATTTATTGTTATGTTGTCTATATGCATCGACTGACTTAGGCATCGGAGAAGTGAAGACCGCCCAACGCGGTCTCTCTCTGACGCCATGTCTTTCATTTGACAGCTAGCGAAGACCACCAAGTCCACAAAGTAGCAGTCCGCCCACCGGACCAGCGTTAAACGAAGATTCGGCTACCGCCGGACTTTGAGCATTAACACTAGGAGAAAACAAAATCTTCTTTATCCTCGATGAAGTTGATTTCCTAGGAATAAATATCAAAAATGGAGTGATAAAACTTCAACCTCATATCCTTGAGAAGATCTGGAAATTCCCAGATAGAATTCCTGATGCTAAGAGTCTAGAGAGATTCCTTGGTGTCATAAATTATGGGAGAGATTTCATTCCCAAAATCTCAGGGTTAACAGCAATGTTATCTCCGAAGACAAGTTCCAAAAGAAAATGGAACTTCACATAAGATGATGAAAAAATTGTGAAGCAGATAAAAAATCTCTGCAAAAACCTCCCTCCTCTACAACAACCAGAGGAAAATGATGAAATGATCCTCCAAACAGATGCGAGTGATAATTATTGGTCCGGTATTGTTCTGGCAAAAACGCCTGGAACTAACATTGAAAAGATCTGTAAATTTTGTAGTGGCAAGTTCAGCCCTGCAGAACTGAATTATCCAAGGTTCTAAAAAACGCTAGGCGCTAGTCGGGCGGTGATCCGGGGCCTAGGCGGGGACTAGGCGGTTTTTATTTTTAATTTTTTTTAAATTATTTTATGACATAAATTAAATAAATAATGAATTATTAATTACATAATATTATGCATGCTTATTAATAATGCATAACTTATTCTAACCTATTAAGTATTAATTGATAATGATTTTCTCAAAAAAAAAAAAAAAAAAAAAAGAGTAATTGATAATGATAGTTGCCATCTGCCAATCACTACTCACTACTCACTACACGTCTACACCTTCTTTCTCAAAGGGAAAATAGCAAAAGAAAAACCCCAACCACTTATCCCTCATCTATCACGTGGACTCTTCAATCAAAAAAAAGAAGAATCTATCCTCATCTTCCTCAATCCTCATCTGTCTTCTTCCTCATCTATCTTCTTCCTCATCTTCTTCTACAGTCCACAAATATAACACGCCCAAGAAATTGAACCCAGAAATTCATGAGACAGAGAGAGAGTGTCAGTCAAGGACTCAAGGTCCTCAAGGAGAGAGGTTGTGCGGCTTTGCCGGAGAGAGGGAGAGAGGCTGTGCTGAAGAGAGAGAGAGAGAGAGAGAGAGATGGTGACAGAGTTTAGGCTTCGACTTTGAGACTTTAAGTTCGATCGATGTTTTACCCCATTTGAGTTTGAGAAGAAAAAAAAAAAAAAAAAGGCAGTAGCGCCCAGGACGACCCGCCTACTCCGCCTAGCCCGACTAGGCGGCCGCCTTTCAGCCCGGCGCCCAGCTCGATCGATTAGCCTAAAATCCGAACGGTATCGAGGCGCCGCCTAGGCCGATTTTTAGAACCTTGGAATTATCCCATAGGGGAAAAAGAAATTTTGGCTGTTAAGAAAACAATTTTAAATTCTCCGGTTGTGCTAGAGTAAAGAATTTCAAAATTTTCAAACTTGATAAAGCTGCTGATAGAGGAAGATTAGCAAACTGGCAATTATTTCTTAACCAATATGATTATGTTGTTGAATTAATTGCAGGCAACAAGAATTATCTTCCAGACGCCTTAACCAGAGAACTGGCAATGTTCAGTCGAAAAGAAGACGACGAAGGTCGCAATCCCAGAAGCAGAAGAACTGGGAATGAACATGAACCTGCTGAGGATCCAAAAGAAAAAATCCTCAAAAGATTCCTGCTAGGCCCAAAAGGATTAGCCACAACTGATCAATCCCAAGGTAAACGATTGGATAGCCCGTCTCAAACGGCAGACGGTAAAGGCTCATCAAGACCGTTGACGGCTGTTGCTTTGCCAAAAAGCAAACCTACTCCAACTGGAGTAATAAATATTTTTAATTATGAACTTCAAACATTTGATGCTCCTGTGTTCAGAACTGGCAGGAGACTAGCTTACCACCAGAAAGCAATTCTGGATAATCTCTTATTTGCTTTTCAGGAAAGAAGCAGTGGTCTAATGTTCCCAGCTCTCTTTGCACTTGCTGAAGAACTCTATGAAAATACCAGACCACAGTTTGAAGAACTTCATACACAGTATAGTGTTATTAGAAAAGAAAAAATTCACTTCCTAGAAGATCCAGAAAGTGCTAGGGTCCCTATCATAGCACTTAAAGAATCAGACTGGCATGAATTCCATAGTCTGATAGGAAGTCATAATTCTGAGGACCGTATTCCTCCAACTCTCTTCATTATTGCAGGACCATATGTTGGAAGATACTTAGTTAATGTTCAGAGTGAACATCCTCAAGAACACAAGCTCTGGCTTGTTGAAAATGGTTTTGTCCATAATCTGTGGACTAAAACAAATGATGATCTCAAAGGCTTGCCCCCTATCATTGTCAACACAGTCAAAAATATTAGAAAAAATGACTGCATGCTTCGTCTGAAGTTGAGATCCACTCCTCCAGAATGGATCCAGAAGGCAAACGGTGAGGTTGAGTATTGCACCTACATGTACGTTGCAAAGCATAATTAGCTATTATCAGACACCCTCATCGTACCGCCAGAGGTACCAACTATCGATCGTCAAAGGAGTAACCCACAGATAGGCAGCCAGGCGGGCCACGGCCTGAGCACAAGTGTTCCCCAGGATCACCGCTGACGCGCCGCCACGCACTCTGCCAAGACGGCATCAGAAGCTACTGAAACTGGGAACTGAAGCACTTCAGTCCCACATCGAAAACAAGGAGAAGATCAGACCTCTCCTCACCTATAAAAGGTCCTCTCTTCTCCCTTCATTAAATTACGCATTAACTCTCATTTATTACTATGCTGCCTATATATATCAACTGACTTAGGCATCGGAGAAGTGAAGACCGCCCAGCGCGGTCTCCCTCTGACGCCCTGCCTTTCATTTGGCAGCTAGCAGGAATCACCAAGTATACAGAGTAGCGGTCCGCCCGCCGGACCCGCGTTAAACGAAGGCTTGGCTACCGCCAGACTTTGAGCATTAACATTGGCGCCGTCTGTGGGAATCCTTGAACAAGAGGTCATCCCATCACAACTACCATGACTAGCGGTAGCGGGGGAAACGCCCATGAGCAGGCAGACCAGTCCGCCATCCCCCAACCATCCAATCCAGCGGTAGGTGTTAACCGCGCACTATTCAACACCCCAACTAACCCTGGCGGTGAGACGGATCCAGGCAGCAGCCGCCCACCAGGCCAGGACCTCGCCGCCATGTACGAGTTGGCACTGGCAGACCTTCACAAGGCAAACAAAGAACGTGAAGAGGAGCGCAGAGAGAAGACCGAGGCCCAAAAGCAGGTGGCTGCGCTGATGTCACGTTTTGATGACCTGAAAAGGACGTTAGAAAGAACCGCCAACCCGGTACAAAGCGAGCATTCGCATAGTACAAGGCGTAGTCATCCCAACGCTGGTACATTGGGACCGGAACCAGTTGTACAGATGCAGGTCCCGCTGGACCCCCCTGAACTACTAGGGATGGGACCACCGCCCATTCCCCAACTCATGTTGGAGCAGGAAGCAGAGTCGGTACCACGCACCAACCGCTCGGAAATTAGGGCAAGAACTGAGGGTGGTCCGCCTGCGCCAAGGCATAGGCAGACCCAGCGGAGTACATATGCCGGACCCGCCGGCGACGCAACAGCCCAAATTCTGGAGAGGGTGCAGCAGTTGGAACAAAGGTTGGTCCGGGCGGAGTCGGGCGCCGCGCCGTCAACTCAAAGTCCACTTTTCACGTCCAGACCAGGGCCCTTCACCGCTGCAATCCTACAGGCTATCAGGCCTGCGTACGCAAAAACTTCGAAGATGTCGCATTACAGCGGTACAACCGACCCCTTCGTCCACATGGACACCTTCAAGAAGGTCACCAACAACAAGGGATTTGACGACCCCACTCTGTGCCACTTGTTCAGCGAAACACTGGACGGGGAGGCAATGAATTGGTTCTTCGAATGTCCGCCAGGATCCATCGACTCATTCAACGCACTGTCACATACCTTCCTCTCCCGGTTCATCTTACTGTCCGCCGGACATCATAACACGAGTCAGCTGTTCAGCGTCAAACAAGGAGAGAATGAGTCACTCAAGGCATTCGTCACAAGGTGGCGAGCGGTGGCATCTCAGTGCCGCGATCTGGACAAATCGATGGCATCGGCGGCCTTCAAGCAAGGACTCCTCAAAGGGCCGTTCCTCTATCACCTCAACTACAATCATCCAAATGCGGCATATGACCATATCATGAGTGAGGCGGTCATTCACGCCCAGGCGGAATTCATTACATAAGGAGAAGTCCCACCGCCACCGGTAACGCCAGCAAAGGCCACACAGCCTACCTCCAGTCATGAAACCGTTAATAAGGCACCCGCCGCATCACCAACTGACAAGAAGAGGGAATGGCCACAAGGTCACTACCAGAACAAGCGGCAGAAGGATCAATACCACAAGGGAAACCGCCCAACCCAGGAAGAGAACCGCAACAGGCAAACGGAGTCTTCTCAACGGTATGCAGTGTTCACGGTCCTCACAACCTCGTACGAGGAAATATACAATCAGTGCAAGGATCAGATCCCGCCACCTCCTCCAGCAAAATACCCAAAGACGGGCAAACCCAAAAACACCGGCAGATGGTGCAAATACCACGAGGACAGCGGCCACAATACCAACAGCTGCAACGCACTCAAGACGGCAATTGAGACCTTGTACCGTGAAGGCAAGATGGAACAGTTCAAGGTGCGCCAACCGCCACCAGTGATCGCCAACGTAGAGACGTTGGGCCGCATTAACACAATCGACGGCGGTGCTCCAATCACGGGCTTGTCTCACAGAGCCAGGAAGCGTTACGCACGCGTTAATCACCCAAAGGAAGTCTGCAATATCCGTTACGAGAGATCCGCCAAGATCCCAAAGGTTGGTTGGGAACCTATCACATTCTCTGAGGAGGAAGAGCGCGGGGTGCACCTACCCCATGATGACCCCTTCTTGGTCGACGCCATCCTTGGTAGGTTCTCAGTGGGGAGAATATTGGTAGATAGCGGGTCCGCTGTCAACGTCATCTTCAGCGGTTGCTACAGCCATCTCAAGCGGAATAACAAGTTGCTCCAGGATCATGAGCCGCTGCTCAGCTTCTCTGGTGACGTCACACAGCCGCTCGGTTCTGATTACATGCGGTTGACTATTGGCACTAGTCCGTGTATGGCGGAGGTACATACAGAATTTATAATCGTTGATTGTCTCAGCTCATATAATGTCATCCTCGGACGACCGGCGCTCAACAAGCTTAAGTGCATTATCGCCGGGTACATGCTTCTCCTGAAGTTCCCCACACCGAACGGCACAGGCAGTATGAGGGGAAGCCAGCAGTTGGCACGCGAGTGTTATTCAACGACTATGGCACGGTCAACACGCCGCCATGATGTCCTAACGGTAGGAAACCAAGCACCGCCACCAAATATCTTCGAGGACCCTAGGGATGAGGAGAAGAAGTATGTAAGGAAGGAGCCGGTCAACCCGGACACATCCTTGAAGGTTGTCTGCATCTCGGACGAGCACCCTGAGCGGACGGTCCGTATAGGCGCCCAACTAGATCCAGAAGTAGAGGCAGAGCTCATTCAATTCCTACGTCATAACGCCTCCGTCTTTGCATGGTCCTATGCGGACATGCCAGGTATCTCCCCTGAGATTATCACTCATAAACTGACCATCAAACCCTCTTTTTATCCCATCAAGCAGAAGCGGAGGGCCTTCGATGAAGAGAAATACCGGGCAATCGGAGAAGAGGTCGCCAAACTCCAGGACATTGGATTCATCCGCCAAGTCGTCTATCCCCAGTGGATCTCAAATTTGGTGATGGTCAAAAAGCCCAGCGGCAAGTGGCGGATGTGTGTTGACTTCAAAAACCTCAACAAGGCATGCCCAAAGGATAGTTTCCCGCTACCCCGTATCGATCAGCTGGTCGATTCCACCGCCGGGCATGAGCTCCTCAGCATGATGGACGCTTTCTCCGGATACAATCAGATCAAAATGCACCCTAGCGACCAGGAATGCACAACCTTCACCACCGACAAAGGCCTCTACTGCTACAATGTCATGCCTTTCGGTCTGAAGAACGCCGGTGCCACTTACCAGCGGTTGATGAACGCCATGTTCGCGGAGCATCTGGGAAAAATCATCGAGGTCTACGTGGACGACATGCTAGTTAAGAGCATAAAGGCCGGCGGACATGTGGCAAACCTCAGGATCATAGTAACCATTCTCTTGGCCTATGGTATGCGCCTCAACCCGGAAAAATGTTTCTTTGCAGTCACCGCTAGCAAATTCCTGGGATACATTGTCAGCGAGCGGGGCATCGAGGCTAACCCAGACAAGGTCCAGGCCATCCTTGACCTGGAGGACCCAGAGTACAAGGTGCACGTCCAATGCCTCCAGGGCAAGTTAACCGCCCTTTCTCGATTCATCTCTCGACTCACTGACAAGTGTGCCCCATTCTTCAAACTCCTCAAAACAACGCACAAGAAGGTCATCGACTGGAATCCGGAATGTCAGGCGGCGTTCCAGGGCCTGAAGGAATATCTGGCAGCAGTCCCTCTCCTCTCTGTCCCTGTCCAAGGAGAAACCCTATTCATATATCTAGCGGTATCTGCATCAGCGGTAAGTTGCGCAATTGTCCGAAAGGAAGGCCAAGATGAGCTCCCGGTTTTCTACGCCGGCAGAGGCATGAACGGAGCGGAGACAAGGTATCCTCCCTTGGAACAACTGGCCCTTGCACTTATCGTTGCCGCCAGGCGCCTCCGCCAGTACTTCCAGGCCCACACGATCCATGTGTTAACAAATCAACCACTGAGACAAGTAATGCAGAACCCTGAACACTCCGGGCGCCTCAGCAAGTGGGCCATCGAGCTCAGCGAGTTCGACATAGAATACAAACCAAGAACCGCCATAAAGGGCCAGGCAGTGGCGGACTTCATCGCTGAACTCACCGAACGTCAACCTGAACCCGGTGTAGAGATGGTACCTGGAGCGGAAGTGGTAACCGTCGGGGAGGCAGGTCCCCTCCAGTCGGATTGGAACCTACATGTGGACGGATCCGCCAGCGCCAAGGCCAGCGGCGCCGGAGTCATCCTAACAGGACCCGGGGGACTGAACGCGGAGTACGCGTTGAAATTCAACTTCAAAGCTTCAAACAATGTGGCGGAGTACGAGGCACTGATCGCCGGTCTACTTCTCGCCATTGACTCAGGGGCTGACAGCGTCAACATATTCAGCGACTCTCAATTAGTCGTTAACCAGGTCAACGACAGCTTCTAGGCAAAGGACCAGCAGTTAGCGGCATACTTGGGATATGTCAAAACGTTGCTCAAAAAGTTCAACTTTCACACCATCACACAAATCCCCAGGGAAAAGAACGCCAAGGCTGATTCCCTGGCGAGACTGGCAACCGCCCAGCCACATCAAGGTCCAGCGGACACAAAGGTGGAATGCCTTGACAAGCCAAGCATCACGAAAACCCTAGCGGAAATCTTCAACATTGAAATCAACCCCAGCTGGATGGACGAGATCACTGCATACAAGCGCAGTGGCACACTACCAGAGGATAAGGTCAAGGCACGCCAAATCCAGCGGAGAGCAACCCGCTACAATATCCAGAATGGCAAGCTTTACCGACTGGGGTTCACTCACCCCAACCTCCGCTGTTTAACCCCGGAGGAAGGAAAGGTCGTGTTGGCAGGAATCCACGGCGGGGAGTGCGGAAACCACTCGGGCGCCAGATCCCTGGCCAATCGTACAATGCGACAGGGCTACTTCTGGCCTACGCTTGGTGAGGACGCCCGGCAGGTGTCAAGATCTTGCCACAAATGCCAGCAGTTCGCCGATCTCCCGCATGCGCCGGCTGAACCACTTTCAGTCATCATCGGTCCATGGGTCCACTCTACATGGGGCCTCGACTTAATGGGAAAATTCCCAACCGCCAAGGGACAGTTCAAGTACATCATTGTCGCTATCGACTACAACAGCAAGTGGATAGAGGCAGAGCCACTGACGGCCATCACTACCGCCAAAGTCATTCACTTCCTCTGGAAAAACATTTACTGCCGCTATGGTGTCCCACACACAATCATTACAGACAACGGCACACAGTTCAACAATGAGGAGCTCATTTCATTCACCGCCAATCTGGGCACCAGGATGAGCTTTGCCTCGGTCGCCCACCCCCAAACCAACGGCCAGGTCGAAGCGGCAAACAAGATAATCAAGAAGCTGCTAAAAAAGAAACTCGACACTGCCAAGAGCCTGTGGGCGGAAAAGTTTCCAGAAGTGCTATGGGCCATCAGAACGACTCCATCCTCCGCCACTGGTGAAACCCCCTTTTGTATGACGTTCGGAACTGAGGCCGTTCTGCCTGTCGAGGTAGCTCAACCCACCGCTCGGGTCGAATGCTACCACCTAGAGACCAACGGCGATGGCATCAACCTGGACTTGGACCTCCTAGAGGAAAAACGACACAAGGCCCATTTGCAAAACCTGCAAAACAAACAACGAGTTTCGCGTTTCTACAACGCCAGAGTCAAGGCCCGCAACCTCCAACTGGGGGACTGGGTAATGAAGGACGTCATTCCAGCACCAACAAAACTCCGCCCAACTTGGGAAGGTCCATATAAAATAGTAGAAGTCGTTAGCCCAGGCACCTTCTACTTAATGGACAAGGATGGAGTCACTACGACCTACCCTTGGAATACCGAACACCTTCGGTATTACTACAAATAGTCATGTCGCTACCCAGGAGCATCTTGACTTAGCTAAATTTTTGTTCAATATTTAGCTAAGGGAAGCTACCCAACGGGTACATCCCCACTTTTGTTAACACTGACCAGTCAGTTATCAATGAAACGAGGAATTATTCAAACCATTGATACCAAGTCTAGCACTGAGGGCAGCTGGCAACGCCAGCAATCGTCAGCGGACCTCGTCCGCTACGTTGTGCACTTGGACCAATCTTAATTCCTTTAATTTTTCATTGATTGCAAAAGAACATCCTCAGTCAAAACTCTAGCGGTATAGACATGTCATCACACAACGTCAAAAATTCCATATTTCATATATTCAGGGCTGGGACTCCCCACCCAAAAATTGTTCATTACATTCAAAAACAAAAACAACACAACAAAAGTACATATATTTTCAGCCTCAGCGGCTACACAGTCAAAACAGGGCACGTCCGGCATGTCAGGGGTTGGCCTCGGCGTCGCCTACTTCGGCCTGCGACGGCTGTTCACGGCTTGCTTGGTCGGTCCCTCGAGCGGTGGGACTTGGCGTCTCAATGGTCCCATCCGCCGGAGTCTGATACCCACTGCCTGAGCTGCCACATCCTGCTGGGGGACTGGGTACTGGCGGGGGTCTCTTCGTCGGCGCTGCATTTTTTGCCTGCGGCGCCTTGGGCAGGGACGCCTTGGCCCAATCAATGGCACCCTTCGCTCGCAACATCTCGACATTCGCCAGGGCGCCGGCCTTCGCCGCTTCATTCAGCGCGTTTTTGTATTCCGCGCTCTGCTTGAAATTCTCCACAGCGGCGGCGGCGGCTCGGCTTCCATCATCCCTCAGCCGGGTCAGCTCACCCTCCAGTCTCTTCACTTCCCCTTGCCTGGCGGCAGACTCCCGCTGCAGGATGTCAATTTTCTTCTCCTTGGCGGTCACACGCTCTTGCAGCAAGGCCTTGTCTTGCTCCAGCTGGGAGACTTGATCATTTCGTTCTATGTCCCGTTGGATGGCGACGTCTAGCTTGCCTCGAGCGTCCGCCGCGTCACAGTCTGCCTTCATCAGGCGTCGCTCCACATCTGCCAGCCTGTCCTTGGCTTCCCCCAGCTCCCTCTCAAGCCTCTTAACCTCCTCCCGGAGCTGACCCTCAATTCGAGGTTGCTTGGGCGCCGCCAAGAACATTTCGTTCAGCCCCACCGCCAGATGCCCAAAGGCTGAGCTAAAGGGCGACTGCTCGATCGCCGTTGGCCGCGTCATCCCTGCCAGACCGCCGAACCCCAACCGGTCGCACAAATGGTAGAGAAACTCCCGCTCGCTGTCGGTCATGAACTCGGTGAAGGCAGCGAACGAGTCCAGATCGCTCACGGGCATTTCTCTCTCGGCCGTCACAGGAGCCTTCGACGGGTCTTGTCGGCTCCTCTTCTGCCTGTGGACCTCGAGGGTCTCGTCATCATCCTCCTCCCCGGCCGAATCACACTGGCGCCGCCTCCGCAGGATCGACCGGGTATCTCCAGGGGGCGCGGCCCTGGTCCCCTTCGGCGGTTGTCTCCCCACCGCGGTAGCGGCAGCCCCCACTGGCGCCACGACCTTTTCTCTCTGTGGCCCACGTCGAGTGGCAACCACTCTTTCCTTCTGCGGCCCGGAAGAGGATCCCTTTTTCCCCCCGCCCGCTTGTCCATCCGCCTGCACGCTGGGCAGACCGTCGGCCCCTAGGTGCGAGTGGTGCGGCATGGGCAGCGTCACCGCAACCTCGGATGCGCTCACCTCCAGCGTCTCCGGATTCACAACTGTCATCTGGGCCGCCTCGCCTGAAGCATACATTGTCTCCAGGAAGTTGTCTATCTCCGCACGGTCCATGGCTTTGTCAAAGGCGTCACGGCTCGCTTTGTTGCCTGGCGGAGTCTCTGAGAACATGCAAACACTTGTCAGCTTTAACCAAGTTATCAAGAGGTACAATGTGGCGGAGGTCTCTTACCAATGGCGCGCGTTAGCTGTTGATCGACCAACAGCTCCCAGCCGGTGAGGAGACAGAAGTCCAGCAAATTGCGGTTCTTCCAACAACCTTTGATACGCGCAACCCGACACTCTTCCTCACGCGTCAGATTGTAGCGCAGGCCCGCTGTAAAACAACAGACAAGGTGTTAGTCAAACGATTACAACATGTATACCATAAACCGCCAACTATGTTCAGCGGAGATCGACGGACAACCTCGGATTGGCTGAAACTCCGACTTAATCCTAAATGTCGGCTCCCCCTGGTTGGACTCCGCTTGATACTCCCACCCCGTCGTTGCCACGCAAAACGTCCCCCGCCAGTAGGACATCGAATCCCTCAAATTCTCTATCAGCTTGGGCGCTCCCTGCCGGCGGCTCAAATTTACTTGCCCCCTACAACCTTGGCGATTAATGTACACCAGTTCGTAGAAGTGCAAAACCTCCGCCACCGTCGGCCCCTCGCACCCGGATAGCCGCCACAAGGAGTTCATCGCTAGCATCAACCGCCACATGTTGGGACAGATCTGCCCAAAGGCGACGCCAAACTCGCACACCAAGATCTGGAGGTTGGGTACAAGCGGCAACGTCACTCCTTGGCGGAATATTGCCTCGTGAACGGCGGCGAACCCCGCTGGAAGAATTAAGGCCTTTTCGTCCGCAGTCGGTTGGCGCAGCTTCACCACTCCCGGCAGCCGGTATGTCCGTTTCATCCGGTTGACCGCGGCGGCAGTCATCCGCCCTCCCGCCTCGTCGACGGAGGTCCCATCCGGGAGCACCCACGCCGATTCTGTTTCCTCCCCCGTCACGTTTCCCCCGTCAGCAGAACCACTGGCGGCACTATTACTTGCTAGCCGCTCCTCACTCCTCTCCCGCGCAGCAGCTTCCTCACCCGCCCTAGAACTCTCCGGACGCGACGTACGGCCCATGACAACTTCCCAGGGTATGGTTTGCAGCGGCTCGATGTCTAACGGCTCTGGCAGTGAGGTTCCTGCACTGGCAGACGGACGCAACGAGTCAATAAAAACCCTATCCGCCGCACTGATTGACACGTCAGACCCGGAGTCCTCACTGCTCGAGATCTCTACGACGTCGGCCATCCCAAAACCCTAAAACCCAAATCAGTTAGCCCACAGAAGGATCTAACCTATCCCTATATCAGGCATAGTAAAGCACCACGAACAGCTACCCAGAAAATACCAACACATGAACAAACCCCCCCCCCCCTCAACCCAGATTCAACCATCTAGCAAAACCCTAACTGTCAACTCTCTGTCAAAGCACCATCACCTACCTCAAATCTCATCTTACACCCCCGACAAGCATCAAGAAACCCAGTTCACACACCAATCCCAGACACAAATACCAAACCCACAAATCGACAAATACACAAAACCAAAGAGAAGGATAACCAGAACACTAACCTCAGTCGTTAACTCGTCGGCGTACTGATGCTCGCTATGCCCCGACGACGGAAATTTTCGTCTCTTCGACTACGAGAACTCCACCAACTCACGGCACTCTCTCTGCAAATCTCGGCTGGGCAGAGCTTAAAGACGACAAACAGTTCGAATGGATTTTCTGATCTCCCTTCTCAATACGTTCCCCCCCTTTTATGTCAACATCAGCGGCTTTTGGGCCGTCCGCTAGAAAACGACATCACACCCCAGCCGTCCACGTGTCCCCTGTTCGCACTAACCCTCCGGGTTAACCGAGGCGTCGCCTCGGTTACGAAATCCATCATTACTCGCATTAATGACGAGAAGACAGCCGGACTGAGGAGACGCGTCTCCACACGCTAACCCTCTAGTTATTTGCCACGTGTCAAGGCGTATCACGAAAGCAATCCAGGGTCCACCCCTCTCCAAGTGAGTCTCCGCTGAGCGGAACCCCGCCAGCGGAACCTCACTTGTCCTCTCCAAGTGAGTCTCCGCTGAGCGAAACCCCGCCAGCGGAACCTCTCACTTGTCCTCTCCGAGTCTCCGCTGAGCGGAACCCCGCCAGCGGAACCTCACTTGTCCTCTCCAAGTGAGTCTCCGCTGAGCGAAACCCCGCCAGCGGAACCTCTCACTTGTCCTCTCCGAGTCTCCGCTGAGCGAAACCCCGCCAGCGGAACTTCTCACTTGTCCTCTCCAAGTGAGTCTCCGTTGAGCGAAACCCCGCCAGCGAAACTTCTCACTTATCCTCTCCTAGTGACGTTCTTCGCTGGGCGGAACCCCGCCAGCAGAACTTTTCATTAGCTGTTATTTACGAAGTCTCCTAAAAGCGACACTTCTCCCTTGTCATCATACAAACGGGGCACCTTCCGCTACGCACCTCTAGCGGAAACCTCTTTTATCTGACAAATCGCGTACTTTATTCAGCCCGGTACCGCTCAATAAATTAACGCCAAGCACGTCCACTGGATGCTGTTTACTGCTATAAACCAGCGGGGGGACTCCCGCCAGCGGCAGATCCCGAGGCCACGCCTCATTCTGACAAATGACCGCCACGCGGCGTTACAGTCAGATTGTCCCTACGGGACACGGGGACTAGTCAACAGTCTACGACGACCCTGATCAGGTACGTTGACCCCCGTCACTCGGGTCCTAAAGATTGGGTTCGCTACCCAACACCCTCTGCTCCGTGCAGCTCCCCCTCACCAAACAAATTTTGCGACCATCCGGAGGTCCATCTTAGCCGGGGAGTGGGGGACTCCCTGGGGGGCCTAGCAGGGGCCCACCCGAAAGGGTATAAAGCGTTTGCTCAGTAATATCCATGGTTGACAACGCACTGACGCTAATTATGCTTCTGCAAAAGTCTAGCGGAAGAAAACGCTTCACACCGCCGATCAACTCCCCAACCAAGATTGCCCTCCTTGACTGGGGACTTGGAGGACTTGTACCTACATGTACGTTGCAAAGCATAATTAGCTATAATCAGACACCCTCATCGTACCGCCATAGGTACCAACTATCGTCAAAGGAGTAACCCACAGATAGGCAGCCAGGCGGGCCACGGCCTGAGCACAAGCGTTCCCCAGGATCACCGCTGACGCGCCGCCACGCACTCTGCCAAGACGGCATCAGAAGCTACTGAAACTGGGAACTGAAGCACTTCAGTCCCACATCGAAAACAAGGAGAAGATCAGACCTCTCCTCACCTATAAAAGGTCCTCTCTTCTCCCTTCATTAAATTACGCATTAACTCTCATTTATTACTATGCTGCCTATATATATCAACTGACTTAGGCATCGGAGAAGTGAAGACCGCCCAGCGCGGTCTCCCTCTGACGCCCTGCCTTTCATTTGGCAGCTAGCAGGAATCACCAAGTATACAGAGTAGCGGTCCGCCCGCCGGACCCGCGTTAAACGAAGGCTTGGCTACCGCCAGACTTTGAGCATTAACAAGTATATTTCTCCATATCATTATGTGAGAATTATTCAAAGGAAATATCTTCAGCCTGCCTGTGTTGGATACAATGGCCAGCCAAACTCAAGCATCCCATGGATGAAAGCCATGGCTCTAGAATATATCAAAAAGATCATCTCTGAAGATATCAACAATACCTTCCTAGCAGCAGGAGAAAAAACTATTATCATTGCTTACGATCATCCTGACGTAGTCAGCAGTGACCTGTTCCTATCTCTTACCAGAAAAGAGATAGATTCGACACTGGCATGCTTACAGTGGGTGGGAAGACTTGAAACAGACAACCACTATAAGATGTATGTTGATACAGATGTCGAAGATAATGCCACAACCACTCGTATGGCCTAGGAAGACCACAACTCCTTTGTCTTTGGCCACAATTCTGAAACAGACCAGAACATGTGAAGCTACAGGTGAAGAATAAGCACCAAACTTGCAACTGTAGACTTTTAGACTTTTCAAAAGCTACTTTTGCTTTTTCAAAAGTCAAGAAAAAAACACTTCACCAAATACTTTTCTGCTTTTCCCATCCGACCTCCATGATCAGGAGCACTCAGAAAAGCTGAAGAGTTACGGAGTTGTTCTGTACATTTTTATGTTTTCAATTCTGGTTTGAGTTCCGCTCCCTATATATGGAGCCTTAGTTTCAGTTGTTAGGCATTCAAAAATAAAGAGAAACAGAATCAGAAAAATTGAGCAGAAGAGTCTTCTCTCAAATAGTATAGCAGTGTGCTTCCCTTCCTGTCTAAGTGTGAAGTAGTGTGCTTTCATTACAAGTAAGTATCTGTTCTCATTCTTATGAATAGCTAAACATCCTTTTTGCTGTTTACCTGAGAATGAGGCTCTGAATGTTTAACATGTATGTATATTTGAATAAATGAATTCAGGTGGTTGCTCATCCACTTCTTCAACAAATATAGTTGTCATTACGTTTCCTTAATTATATTTGTCATTATGTTTCATTACGTTTCACTATCTAGATGCATGCATCCTATAGAAATCCAAGGTTCTAATTTTACTATTCACCTGAAAAAATCAGTTTTAAAACCAAAAATTAGGACAAGCAGCTGTGATTCCGCCTGTTAAAGTAGCCGTTAGGTGAAAAACTTAGGCATGTTGAAGGCTAGTCTTGTTTTTGTTTTTGTCATTTAGAGCAAAGTTCTTTTTGGTCGAATAATACTGCTAAAACCACGGGTCAACATAGGATACAAAATGCATTATCCTGAAAAGACCTATCCCTATTAGTCTTTTCCTAAAAGTAATAGTGTAATACAAGAGTGTTGGGCAGTTGGGCAAAATACATAAGCTTTTTGGGTATACGGGAAAAGACCCTTGAATTAAAGCCACAGACCACGACCTATTCCTTTATCTCTCTTCCTCTCGGCAACAGCTGCAATAGACCTCCACACCATTTTTCTCTTCTCTCCCAATTCTCTCACTTCTCAATACCATTCTCTACCATTTTTCTCAAGGAACAATTAAAGGGCTTTCACTTCACATCATCAAGGCTTCGTCACCTAAGGGGATTTTGGCTTTGGTAAAGAGTAGGGGCTTAATTTTAAGTTTGGTTCATATTTGCCTATAGCAAATTGTGATCCTAGTTTGTGTTCCCTCTCTTCTCTATTATTTCTCCTAATTTCTTATGTATTTGATAATGGGTTGTGAGTAGTTCAATTTTGAGAGTTAGGGTTGTGAAGCACTAACTCATCTTGTGTAAATGTTGGTGCTTTAATGAAATAAATGCAATTTTTCTTGTATATGCTTTAAATCCGAATTTATTGGTCCTTAGAAGCATCTAGGCTTTGTCACCCTTTGAAATTATGTTGTGGCCATTGTGCTGATTAGATTGATAAATTGACAACTTATTAGTCTATGGCATCTAGGATTTAAGTGTGGTAACCATTAGCTAGCTTAATTGTTTGGTCTCTATCATCTTGCTCTCTAGGCCTCTAATTTTAGATATTGCAGCCTTAACCGGCTTAATGCCTAAGTTAGAGAGTTGATTATGGCATAACCGGCATAATCCATACACCAAAATGATAATTGGTTTAGTAACCTTGACCTGTACTAGATACAAGACTTAACACATAGAAAATGCATGCATCTGTGAAATTGGCATCTATATTTGCTAGATAGTGTTAATGCTCAAAGTCTGGCGGTAGCCAAGCCTTCGTTTAACGCGGGTCCGGCGGGCGGACCGCTACTCCGTATATTTGGTGATTCCTGCTGGTTGCCAAATGAAAGACAGGGCGTCAGAGGGAGACCGCGTTGGGCGGTCTTCACTTCTCCAATGCCTAAGTCAGTTGATGCATATAGGCAATACAATAATAAATGAGTAGTTAATGCGTCCCTAATGAAGGGAGAAGAGAGGACCTTTTATAGGTGAAGAGAGGTCTGATCTTCTCCTTGTTTTCGATGTGGGACTGATATGCTTCAGTTTCCCAGTTCCAGTAGCTTCTGATGCCGTCTTGGCAGAGTGCGTGGCGGCGCGTCAGCGTTGATCCCGGGGAACGCTTGTACTCAGGCCGTGGCCCGCCTGGCTGCCTATCTGTGGGTTACTCCTTTGACGGTAGTTGGTATCTCTGGCAGTACGATGAGTGTGTCTGATTATAGCTAATTATGCTTTGCAACGTACATGTAGGTACAAGTCCCCCAAGTCCCCAGTCAAGGAGGGCAATCTTGGTTGGGGAGTTGATCGGCGGTGTGAAGCGTTCTCTTCCGCTAGACTTTTCCAAAAGCATAATTAGCGTCAGTGCGTTGTCAACCATGGATATTACTGAGCAAACGCTTTATACCCTTTCGGGTGGGCCCCTGCTAGGCCCCCCAGGGAGTCCCCCACTCCCCGGCTAAGATGGACCTCCGGATGGTCGCAAAATTTGTTTGGTGAGGGGGAGCTGCACGGAGCAGAGGGTGTTGGGTAGCGAACCCAATCTTTAGGCCCGAGTGACGGGGGTCAACGTACCTGATCAGGGTCGTCGTAGACTGTTGACTAGTCCCCGTGTCCCGTAGGGACAATCTGACTGGAATGCCGCGTGGCGGTCATTTGTCAGAATGAGGCGTGGCCTCGGGATCCGCCGCTGGCGGGAGTCCCCCCGCTGGTTCATAGCAGTAAACAGCGTCCAGTGGACGTGCTTGGCGTTACTTTTTTGAGCGGTACCGCGCTGAATAAAGTACGCGACTTGCCAGATAAAAGAGGTTTCCGCTAGAGGTGCGTAGCGGAAGGTGCCCCGTTTATATGATGACAAGGGAGAAGTGCCGCTTTTAGGAGACTTCGTAAATAACAGCTAGTGAAAAGTTCTGCTGGCGGGGTTCCGCCCAGCGGAGATCGTCACTAGGAGAGGACAAGTGAGAAGTTTCGCTGGCGGGGTTTCGCTCAGCGGAGACTGTCACTTGGAGAGGACAAGTGAGAAGTTCCGCTGGCGGGGTTTCGCTCAGCGGAGACCGTCACTTGGAGAAGGACAAGTGAGAAGTTCCGCTGGCGAAGTTTCGCTCAGCGGAGACCGTCACTTGGAGAAGGACAAGTGAGAAGTTCCGCTGGCGGAGTTTCGCTCAGCGGAGACCGTCACTTGGAGAAGGACAAGTGAGAAGTTCCGCTGGCGGGGTTTCGCTCAGCGGAGACAGTCACTTGGAGAGGACAAGTGACAAGTTCCGCTGGCGGGGTTTCGCTCAGCGGAGACCGTCACTTGGAGAAGGACAAGTGACAAGTTCCGCTGGCGGGGTTTCGCTCAGCGGAGACCGTCACTTGGAGAAGGGCATACCCTGGATTGCTTCCGTGATACGCCTTGACACCTGGCAAAGAACTAGAGGGTTAGCGTGTGGAGACGCGTCTCCTCAGTCCGGCCGTCTTCTCGTCATTAATGCGAGTAATGATGGATTTCGTAACCGAGGCGACGCCTCGGTTAACCCGGAGGGTTAGTGCGAACAGGGAACACGTGTACGGCTGGGGTGTGATGTCGTTTTCTAGCGGACGGCCCAAAAGCCTCTGACGTTGACATAAAAGGGGGGGAACGTATTGAGAAGGGACATCAGAAAATTCATTCGAACTGTTTGTCGTCTTCAAGCTCTGCCCAGCCGAGATTTGCAGAGAGAGTGCCGTGCGTTGGTGGAGTTCTCGTGGTCGGAGAGACGAAAATTTCCGTCGTCAGGGCATAGCGAGCATCAGTACGCCGGCGAGTTCACGACTGAGGTTAGTGTTCTGGTTGTCCTTCTCTTCAGTTTTGTGTTTTTGTTGATTTGTGGGTTTGGTATTTGTGTCTGGGATTGGTGTGTGAACTGGGTTTCTTGATGCTCGTCGGGGGTGTAAGGTGAGATTTGAGGTAGGTTACGGTGCTTTGACAGAGAGTTGACAGTTAGGGTTTTGCTAGATGGTTGAATCTGGGTAGAGGGGGGGTTTGTTCATGTTTTGGTATTTTCTGGGTAGCTGTTCGTGGTGCTTTGCTATGCCTGATATAGGGATAGGTTAGATCCTTCTGTGGGCTAACTGATTTGGGTTTTAGGGTTTTGGGATGGCCAACGTCGTAGAGATCTCGAGCAGTGAGGACTCCGGGTCTGACGTGTCAATCAGTGCGGCGGATAGGGTTTTTATTGACTCGTTGCGTCCGTCTGCCCGTGCAGGAACCTCACTGCCAGAGCCGTTAGACATCGAGCCGCTGCAAACCATACCCTGGGAAGTTGTCATGGGCCGTACGTCGCGTCCGGAGAGTTCTAGGGCGGGTGAGGAAGCTGCTGCGCGGGAGAGGAGTGAGGAGCGGCTAGCAAGTAATAGTGCCGCCAGTGGTTCTGCTGACGGGGGAAACGTGACAGGGGAGGAAACAGAATCGGCGTGGGTGCTCCCGGATGGGACCCCCGTTGACGAGGCGGGAGGGCGGATGACTGCCGCCGCGGTCAACCGGATGAAACGGACATACCGGCTGCCGGGAGTGGTGAAACTGCGTCAACCGACTGCGGACGAAAAGGCCTCAATTCTTCCAGCGGGGTTCGCCGCCGTTCACGAGGCAATATTCCGCCAAGGAGTGACGTTGCCGCTTGTACCCAACCTCCAGATCCTGGTGTGCGAGTTTGGCGTCGCCTTTGGGCAGATCTGTCCCAACATGTGGCGGTTAATGCTGGCGATGAACTCCTTGTGGCGGCTATCCGGGTGCGAGGGGCCGACGGTGGCGGAGGTTTTGCACTTCTACGAACTGGTGTACATTAATCGCCAAGGTTGTAGGGGGCAAGTAAATTTGAGCCGCCGGCAGGGAGCGCCCAAGCTGATAGAGAATTTGAGGGATTCGATGTCCTACTGGCGGGGGACGTTTTGCGTGGCAACGACGGGGTGGGAGTATCAAGCGGAGTCCAACCAGGGGGAGCCGACGTATAGGATTAAGTCGGAGTTTCAGCCAATCCGAGGTTGTCCGTCGATCTCCGCTGAACATAGTTGGCGGTTTATGGTACATATGTTGCAATCGTTTGACTGACACCTTGTCTGTTGTTTTACAGCGGGCCTGCGCTACAATCTGACGCGTGACGAAGAGTGCCGGGTTGCGCGTATCAAAGGTTGTTGGAAGAACCGCAATTTGCTGGACCTCCGTCTCCTCACCGGCTGGGAGCTGTTGGTCGATCAGCAGCTAACGCGCGCCATTGGTAAGAGACCCCCGCCACATTGTATCTCTTGATAACTTGGTTAAAGCTGACAGGTGTTTGCATGTTCTCAGAGACTCCGCCAGGCAACAAAGCGAGCCGCGACGCCTTTGACAAAGCCATGGACCGTGCGGAGATAGACAACTTCCTGGAGACAATGTATGCTTCAGGCGAGGCGGCCCAGATGACAGTTGTGAACCCGGAGACGCTGGAGGTGAGCGCATCCGAGGTTCCGGTGACGCTGCCCATGCCGCACCACTCGCACCTAGGGGCCGACGGTCTGCCCAGCGTGCAGGCGGATGGACAAGCGGGCGGGGGGAAAAAGGGATCCTCTTCCGGGCCGCAGAAGGAAAGAGTGGTTGCCACTCGACGTGGGCCACAGAGAGAAAAGGTCGTGGCGCCAGTGGGGGCTGCCGCTACCGCGGTGGGGAGACAACCGCCGAAAGGGACCAGGGCTGCGCCCACTGGAGATACCCGGTCGATCCTGCGGAGGCGGCGCCAGTGTGATTCGGCCGGGGAGGAGGATGAGGACGAGATCCTCGAGGTCCACAGGCAGAAGAAGAGCCAACCAGACCCGTCAAAGGCCCCCGTGACGGCCGAGAGAGAGATGCCCGCGAACGATCTGGACTCCTTCGCTGCCTTCACCGAGTTCATGACCGACAGTGAGCGGGAGTTTCTCTATCACCTGTGTGAGCGGTTGGGGTTCGGCGGTCTGGCAGGGATGACGCGGCCAACGGCGATCGAGCAGTCGCCCTTTAGCTCAGCCTTTGGGCACTTGGTGGTTGGGCTGAACGAAATGTTCTTGGCGGCCTCCAAGCAACCCCGAATTGAGGGACAGCTCCGGGAGGAGGTTAAGAGGCTGGAGAGGGAGCTGGCGGAGGCCAAGGACAGGCTGGCGGATGTGGAGCGACGCCTGATGAAGGCGGACTGTGACGCGGCGGACGCTCGAGGCAAGCTAGACGTGGCCATCCAGCGGGACATAGAACGAAATGATCAAGTCTCCCAGCTGGAGCAAGACAAGGCCTTGCTGCAAGAGCGTGTGGCCGCCAAGGAGAAGAAAATTAACATCCTGCAGCGGGAGTCTGCCGCCAGGCAAGGGGAAGTGAAGAGACTGGAGGGTGAGGTAACCCGGCTGAGGGACGATGGAAGCCGAGCCGCTGCCGCCGCTGTGGAGAGTTTCAAGCAGTCGGCGGAATACAAACATGCGATGAATGAAGCGGCGAAGGCCGGCGCCCTGGCGAATGTCGAGATGTTGCGAGCGAAGGGTGCCATTGATTGGGCCAAGGCGTCCCTGCCCAAGGCGCCGCAAGCAAAAAATGCAGCGCCGACGAAGAAACCCCCGCCAGTACCCAGTCCCCCAGCATGTGGCGGCAGCTCAGGCAGCGGGTATCAGACTCCGGCGGATGGGACCATAGAGACGCCAAGTCCCACCGCTCGAGGGACTGACCAAGGAAGCTGCGGACAGCCGTCGCAGTCCGAAGTAGGCGACGCCGGGGCCAACCCCTGACATGCCGGACGTGCTCTGTTTTGACTGTAGCCGCTGAGGCTGAAAATATTATGTACTTTTGTTTTTTTTTTTTTTGAATGTAAGGAACAATTTTTGGGTGGGGAGTCCCAGCCCTGAATATATGAAGTATGGAATTTTTGACGTTGTGTGATGACATGCCTATACCGCTAGAGTTTTGACTTAGGATTTTCTTTTGCAATCAATGAAAAATTAAAGGAATTAAGATTGGTCCAAGTGCACAACGTAGCGGACTAGGTCCGCTGACGATTGCCGGCGTTGCCAGCTGCCCTCAGTGCTAGACTTGGTAACAATGGTTTGCATAATTCCTCGTTTCATTGATAACTAACTGGTCAGCGTTAACAAAAGTGGGGATGTACCCGTTGGGTAGCTTCCCTTAGCTAAATATTGAACAAAAATTTAGCTAAGTCAAGATGCTCCTGGGTAGCGACATGACTATTTGTAGTAATACCGAAGGTGTTCGGTATTCCAAGGGTGGGTCGTAGTGACGCCATCCTTGTCCATTAAGTAGAAGGTGCCTGGGCTAACGACTTCTACTATTTTATATGGACCTTCCCAAGTTGGGCGGAGTTTTGTTGGTGCTGGAATGACTTCCTTCATTACCCAGTCCCCCAGTTGGAGGTTCCGGGCCTTGACTCTGGCGTTGTAGAAACGCGAAACTCGTTGTTTGTTTTGCAGGTTTTGCAAATGGGCCTTGTGTCGTTTTTCCTCTAGGAGGTCCAAGTCCAGGTTGATGCCATCGCCGTTGGTCTCTGGGTGGTAGCACTCGACCCGAGCGGTGGGTTGAGCTACCTCGACAGGCAGAACGGCCTCAGTTCCGAACGTCATACAAAAGGGGGTTTCACCAGTGGCGGAGGATGGAGTCGTTCTGATGGCCCATAGCACTTCTGGAAGCTTTTCCGCCCACAGGCCCTTGGCAGTGTCGAGTTTCTTTTTTAGCAGCTTCTTGATTATCTTGTTTGCCGCTTCGACCTGGCCGTTGGTTTGGGGGTGGGCGACAGAGGCAAAGCTCATCCTGGTGCCCAGATTGGCGGTGAATGAAATGAGCTCCTCATTGTTGAACTGTGTGCCGTTGTCTGTAATGATTGTGTGTGGGACACCATAGCGGCAGTAAATGTTTTTCCAGAGGAAGTGAATGACTTTGGCGGTAGTGATGGCCGTCAGTGGCTCTGCTTCTATCCACTTGCTGTTGTAGTCGATAGCGACAATGATGTACTTGAACTGTCCCTTGGCGGTTGGGAATTTTCCCATCAAGTCGAGGCCCCATGTAGAGTGGACCCATGGACCGATGATGACTGAAAGTGGTTCAGCCGGCGCGTGCGGGAGATCGGCGAACTGCTGGCATTTGTGGCAAGATCTTGACACCTGCCGGGCGTCCTCACCAAGCGTAGGCCAAAAGTAGCCCTGTCGCATTGTACGATTGGCCAGGGATCTGGCGCCCGAGTGGTTTCCGCACTCCCCGCCGTGGATTCCTGCCAACACGACCTTTCCTTCCTCCGGGGTTAAACAGCGGAGGTTGGGGTGAGTGAACCCCTGTCGGTAAAGCTTGCCATTCTGGATATTGTAGCGGGTTGCTCTCCGCTGAATTTGGCGTGCCTTGACCTTATCCTCTGGTAGTGTGCCGCTACGCTTGTATGCAGTGATCTCGTCCATCCAGCTGGGGTTGATTTCAATGTTGAAGATCTCTGCTAGGGTTTTCGTGATGCTTGGCTTGTCAAGGCATTCCACCTTTGTGTCCGCTGGACTTTGATGTGGCTGGGCGGTTGCCAGTCTCGCCAGGGAATCAGCCTTGGCGTTCTTTTCCCTGGGGATTTGTGTGATGGTGTGAAAGTTGAACTTTTTGAGCAACGTTTTGACATATCCCAAGTATGCCGCTAACTGCTGGTCCTTGGCCTGGAAGCTGTCGTTGACCTGGTTAACGACTAATTGAGAATCGCTGAATATGTTGACGCTGTCAGCCCCTGAGTCAATGGCGAGAAGTAGACCGGCGATCAGTGCCTCGTACTCCGCCACATTGTTTGAAGCTTTGAAGTTGAATTTCAACGCGTACTCCGCGTTCAGTCCCCCGGGTCCTGTTAGGATGACTCCGGCGCCGCTGGCCTTGGCGCTGGCGAATCCGTCCACATGTAGGTTCTAATCCGACTGGGGATTTGCCTCCTCGACGGTTATCACTTCCGCTCCGGGTACCATCTCTACACCGGGTTCAGGCTGACGCTCGGTGAGTTCAGCGATGAAGTCCGCCACTGCCTGGCCCTTCATGGCGGTTCTTGGTTTGTATTCTATGTCGAACTCGCTGAGCTCGATGGCCCACTTGCTGAGGCGCCCCGAGTGTTCA
The DNA here is from genome assembly GCF_958449725.1 of Rosa rugosa. Taxonomy (NCBI): domain Eukaryota; kingdom Viridiplantae; phylum Streptophyta; class Magnoliopsida; order Rosales; family Rosaceae; genus Rosa; species Rosa rugosa. The sequence goes on from NC_084825.1 coordinate 40,493,169, forward strand.
GGGTTCTGCATTACTTGTCTCAGCGGTTGATTTGTTAACACATGGATCGTGTGGGCCTGGAAGTACTGGCGGAGGCGCCTGGCGGCAACGATAAGTGCAAGGGCCAGTTGTTCCAAGGGAGGATACCTTGTCTCCGCTCCGTTCATGCCTCTGCCGGCGTAGAAAACCGGGAGCTCATCTTGGCCTTCCCTTCGGACAATTGCGCAACTTACCGCTAATACGGATACCGCTAGGTATATGAACAGGGTTTCTCCTTGGACAGGGACGGAGAGGAGTGGGACTGCCGCCAGATATTCCTTCAGGCCCTGAAACGCCGCCTGACATTCTGGATTCCAGTCGATGACCTTCTTGTGCGTTGTTTTGAGGAGTTTGAAGAATGGGGCACACTTATCAGTGAGTCGAGAGATGAACCGAGAAAGGGCGGTTAACTTGCCCTGGAGGCACTGGACATGCACCTTATACTCAGGGTCCGCCAGGTCAAGGATGGCCTGGACCTTGTCTGGGTTAGCCTCGATGCCCCGCTCGCTGACAATGTATCCCAGGAATTTGCTAGCGGTGACTGCGAAGAAACATTTTTCCGGGTTGAGGCGCATACCATAGGCCAAGAGAATGGTTACTATGATCCTGAGGTTTGCCACATGTCCGCCGGCCTTTATGCTCTTAACTAGCATGTCGTCCACGTAGACCTCGATGATTTTTCCCAGATGCTCCGCGAACATGGCGTTCATCAACCGCTGGTAGGTGGCACCGGCGTTCTTCTGACCGAAAGGCATGACATTGTAGCAGTAGAGGCCTTTGTCGGTGGTGAAGGTTGTGCATTCCTGGTCGCTGGGGTGCCTTTTGATCTGATTGTACCCGGAGAAGGCGTCCATCATGCTGAGGAGCTCATGTCCGGCGGTGGAATCGACCAGCTGATCGATACGGGGTAGCGGGAAACTATCCTTTGGGCATGCCTTGTTGAGATTTTTGAAGTCAACACACATCCGCCACTTGCCGCTGGGCTTTTTGACCATCACCAAATTTGAGATCCACTGGGGATAGATGACTTGGCGGATGAATCCAATGTCCTGGAGTTTGGCGACCTCTTCTCCGATTGCCCGGTATTTTTCTTCATCGAAGGCCCTCCGCTTCTGCTTGATGGGATAAAAAGAGGGTTTGATGGTCAGTTTATGAGTGATAATCTCAGGGGAGATACCTGGCATGTCCGCGCAGGACCATGCAAAGACGGAGGCATTATGACGTAGGAATTGAATGAGTTCTGCCTCCACTTCTGGATCTAGTTGGGCGCCTATGCGGACTGTCCGCTCAGGGTGCTCGTCCGAGATGCAGACAACTTTCAAGGATGTGTCCGGGTTGACCAGCTCCTTCCTCACATACCTCTCCTCCTCATCCCTAGGGTCCTCGAAGATATTTGGTGGCGGTGCCTGGTTTCCCACCGTTAGGACATCATGGCGGCGTGTTGACCGCGCCATAGTCGTTGAATAACACTCGCGTGCCAACTGCTGGCTTCCCCTCACACTGCCTGTGCCGTTAGGTGTGGGGAACTTCATGAGAAGCATGTATCCGGCGATAATGCACTTAAGCTTGTTGAGCGCCGGTCGTCCGAGGATGGCATTATATGAGCTGAGACAATCAACGATTATAAATTCTGTATGTACCTCCGCCATACACGGACTAGTGCCAATAGTCAACCGCATGTAGTCAGAACCGAGCGGCTGTGTGACGTCACCAGAGAAGCTGAGCAGTGGCTCATGATCCTGGAGCAACTTGTTATTCCGCTTGAGATGGCTGTAGCAACCGCTGAAGATGACGTTGACAGCAGACCCGCTATCTACCAATATTCTCCCCACTGAGAACCTACCAAGAATGGCGTCGACCAAGAAGGGGTCATCATGGGGTAGGTGCACCCCGCGCTCTTCCTCCTCAGAGAATGTAATAGGTTCCCAACCTACCTTTGGGATTTTGGCGGATCTCTCGTAACGGATATTGCAGACTTCCTTTGGGTGATTAATGCGTGTGTAACGCTTCCTGGCTCTGTGAGACAAGCCCGTGATTGGAGCACCGCCGTCGATTGTGTTAATGCGGCCCAACGTCTCTACGTTGGCGATCACTGGTGGCGGTTGGCGCACCTTGAACTGTTCCATCTTGCCTTCACGGTACAAGGTCTCAATTGCCGTCTTGAGTACGTTGCAGCTGTTGGTATTGTGGCCGCTGTCCTCATGGTATTTGCACCATCTGCCGGTGTTTTTGGGTTTGCCCGTCCTTGGGTATTTTGCTGGAGGAGGTGGCGGGATCTGATCCTTGCACTGATTGTATATTTCCTCGTACGAGGTTGTGAGGACCGTGAACACTGCATACCGTTGAGAAGACTCCGTTTGTCTGTTGCGGTTATCTTCCTGGGTTGGGCGGTTTCCCTTGTGGTATTGATCCTTCTGCCACTTGTTCTGGTAGTGGCCCTGTGGCCATTCCCTCTTCTTGTCAGTTGGTGATGCGGCGGGTGCCTTATTAACGGTTTCATGACTGGAGGTAGGCTGTGTGGCCTTTGCTGGCGTTACCGGTGGCGGTGGGACTTCTCCATATGTAATGAATTCCGCCTGGGCGTGAATGACCGCCTCACTCATGATATGGTCATATGCCGCATTTGGATGATTGTAGTTGAGGTGATAGAGGAACGGCCCTTTGAGGAGTCCTTGCTTGAAGGCCGCCGATGCCATCGATTTGTCCAGATCGCGGCACTGAGATGCCGCCGCTCGCCACCTTGTGACGAATGCCTTGAGTGACTCATTCTCTCCCTGTTTGACGCTGAACAGCTGACTCGTGTTATGATGTCTGGCGGACAATAAGATGAACCGGGAGAGGAAGGTATGTGACAGTGCGTTGAATGAGTCAATGGATCCTGGCGGACATTCGAAGAACCAATTCATTGCCTCTCCGTCCAGTGTTTCGCTGAACAAGTGGCAGAGGGTGGGGTCGTCAAATCCCTTGTTGTTGGTGACCTTTTTGAAGGTGTCCATGTGGACGAAGGGGTCGGTTGTACCGCTGTAATGCGACATCTTTGGAGTTTTTGCGTACGCAGGCCTGATAGCTTGTAGGATTGCAGCGGTGAAGGGCCCTGGTCTGGACGTGAAAAGTGGACTTTGAGTTGACGGCGCGGCGCCCGACTCTGCCCGGACCAACCTTTGTTCCAACTGCTGCATCCTCTCTAGGATTTGGGCTGTTGCGTCGCCGGCGGGTCCGGCGTATGTACTCCGCTAGGTCTGCCTATGCCTTGGCGCAGGCGGATCACCCTCAGTTCTTGCCCTAATTTCCGAGCGGTTGGTGCATGGTACCGACTCTGCCTCCTGCTCCAACATGAGTTGGGGAACGGGCGGCGGTCCCATCCCTAGTAGTTCGGGGGGGTCCAGCGGGACCTGCATCTGTACGACTGGTTCTGGTCCCAATGTACCAGCGTTGGGATGACTACGCCTTGTGCTATGCGAGTGCTCGCTCTGTACCGGGTTGGCGGTTCTTTCCAACGTCCTTTTCAGGTCATCAAAACGTGACATCAGCGCAGCCACCTGTTTTTGGGCCTCGGTCTTCTCTCTGCGCTCCTCTTCACGTTCTCTGTTTGCCTTGTGAAGGTCTGCCAGTGCCAACTCGTACATGGCGGCGAGGTCCTGGCCTGGTGGGCGGCTGCTGCCTGGATCCGTCTCACCGCCAGGGTTAGTTGGGGTGTTGAATAGTGCGCGGTTAACACCTACCGCTGGATTGGATGGTTGGGGGATGGCGGACTGGTCTGCCTGCTCATGGGCGTTTCCCCCGCTACCGCTAGTCATGGTAATTGTGATGGGATGACCTCTTGTTCAAGGATTCCCACAGACGGCGCCAATGTTAATGCTCAAAGTCTGGCGGTAGCCAAGCCTTCGTTTAACGCGGGTCCGGCGGGCGGACCGCTACTCCGTATATTTGGTGATTCCTGCTGGTTGCCAAATGAAAGACAGGGCGTCAGAGGGAGACCGCGTTGGGCGGTCTTCACTTCTCCGATGCCTAAGTCAGTTGATGCATATAGGCAATACAATAATAAATGAGTAGTTAATGTGTCCCTAATGAAGGGAGAAGAGAGGACCTTTTATAAGTGAGGAGAGGTCTGATCTTCTCCTTGTTTTCGATGTGGGACTGATATGCTTCAGTTTCCCAGTTCCAGTAGCTTCTGATGCCGTCTTGGCAGAGTGCGTGGCGGCGCGTCAGCGTTGATCCCGGGGAACGCTTGTGCTCAGGCCGTGGCCCGCCTGGCTGCCTATCTGTGGGTTACTCCTTTGACGGTAGTTGGTATCTCTGGCGGTACGATGAGTGTGTCTGATTATAGCTAATTATGCTTTGCAACGTACATGTAGGTACAGATAGTTAGTGTGAATCACCCAACACTCCCACGTTTCCATTAATTTGAAAATCCAGATTTAATTTCTTGTTTGATAATTAGTTGTTTGGTTTACTTTTCAGTTGCGTTTAATTTAGTTAATTCTGAATTCACATTTTCCAACAAAATTGTACATTTCATTGTGCATAATCCATTTCAGCTACAAGTTAGTAGCTTTGATTAGGCTTAGTGTGATATAAACCGAGCATTGCCAAGGCTTGGTGCCTTGTGAATATTTTATTTTAGTTTTCCTTGTATGCTATTAAGTCATTCTACCGCCAATTACCTCGGTTAGGTCCAACACCTAATCTCCGAGATACGATAATCAAGGTTTTAATACTTCCCTTACTTGAAAACTATCCGTACGCTTGCAAGAGTTTATGATTCAAGTCAATCGTTTCGTCGATTTAAATGTTCTAGAGCATAACCGAGGGAACCACAAATCGACAACCGAAACTCCAAAATTCAGAAATTTTTGATCAGTATCAATTTTTTTTTTTCGATTTCCACCAAAATCATATCCACAAGCTCTAAATTGTAAACTCAACCCAACCAGCCAAAGTAGAAGACTAGAAGCAGCCCCTCGCGTTGCCACTTAACCCATGATTTGGGTAGCGAGACATATGCCAAAAATCTTCCTCTCAACATCCCAAACCACTTTCCTAACTATAACAAAGTCCAATTCAAAGCCAAAAGTTTGGAATTTACCTCGAAAAAGAAAAGGGGCCGAAATCTTCCAAGCTCCGATTCTCCTTCCTCGATTCAAACTGGTTTAAGCTGCTTGGATGGTTTGCTATGCGGCCTAAAAGCTCCAAAACACAAAAAGAATCGTCCTAAATGGTCGCAAGAATTATGAGTTCCAATAGGGTCTTCAAAACGGGTCTGCCACAAGAATCTTTAGCATATTAAGGCTTCTACACTTCAAATCGTGCAACAAAACCCCCCAAGGATGAAGAGGTGAGTCGGATGCGATCGGTGCGGAGTCAATCGATGGTCGAACGGCGGAGTTACGTACAGCCGAGTTTGGGTTTCGGGTTGGGTCGGTTTCGCGAGTCAACTGGTGAGAATTTAGGGTTTCTACTTTGGGGCGAGGTGAGAAAACTGACTTGCCATTTTCAGTAAGTCCTCCTTTTATACCCCTTTCTCAAAATAGTAACTTTAGTTTTTTTACCATAACTTTCACTTACAAACTCTATTTTAGCATGCCATGTGTTCATTGACTCAGTTTAACGTCCTCTACAACTCTCAAGAAAAAAATTTCTTTAAATGGTCATCCTATAAAGAGTCAACTCTTCGGGTCCCCTAAATCGTTAAAATAGAAATCGAGAAAAGTAAAACTGAAAGTAAATCACTTTAATACAGTAAGGAGGTGAACTAGATACAAGGTGTATCATTCAGTGTGACTCATCTTATCCTCACCACATTTTCGTAGTAGCTAATTGGTCCAACTAGTTAGGTGTCGTCCATTATGTAGCCTCCATGATACAACCGTGAAGTAATCCAGATGTATTACATTTAAAATGACAAGACTTGATCAGCAATGTAATCAATCCAAATTAATTTACACACCAATAAAACATCATTTCCAGCAACCACACAACCAAAATATGAATGAAAAAAGGACATGCACTAAAAGCCTTGAGCTCAGCAAACTTTTTTTTTCCATGTTAGAACCACAAATGTACATACATCTACCACAAATACAGTATTAAAATGCATATATCAGACCCCTAACAACCTTCACATGCACTCTTTATAGTTTAAACAAGTTTAATCCACAATGAAACAAAACCCTAAACGTATACAGACAAGACATCAATTAAATATGAATTTGGAAGAAGAAATCCACACCCTTTCTCATTTATTCAGTCTACCATCCACTATGAAACTCTAAAAACAAATCGACATCTCAAAACCCCAAATCAGAACATTCAAAGACCAGAACCCTAAAATATTCAAAATCCACCCCCAATCCCGATTTAAACGAAAACACATACATAAAACAGTTGCAAATCACTCGCAATCCCAATTTAAAAGAAGTCCCAGACATCAAACAGTTCAAAACCATTCCCAATCCCAAGTTAATCGCTGACCTATACCCCAAAATATAGCAACAACCTCAATCCCAATCCCAAGTTAATCGTTGACCCGAACCCTAACAGAATTCAAAACCATTCCCTATCCTACTCTAATTGAAAGGCTGAATGGTTGTTGTCCCTTATGTTGCCACCACGATACATCTTCACAGTGAAGTAATCTAGATGTATTGTATCTAAAAGGACAAAACTTGATCAGCAATGTAATCAATGCAAATCAATATACACACCAATAAAACATCTATTTCCAACAACCACACAACCAAAATATGAATGAAAAAAGGACAAGTACTAAAAGCACTGAGCTCAGCAGACTTTTTTTCTTCATGTTAGGAGCACAAATGCACATCTACCCCAATCCCAAGTTAATCGCTGACCCTAAACCCTAAAATATAGCAACAACCCCCAATCCCAATCCCAAGTTAATCGTTGACCCGAACCCTAATAGAATTAACCATCCCCCATCCCACTCTAATCCAAGACATGAATCAATGTTTTCATAAAACATGAACTCACCATAGTTAGGGATTTCATCAGGTCCTTGCACAATTCGAGATACCCATTCATCTGTTGTCGACCACTTCAATGGATGATTTCCTTGTCCTTGGTTGCACGATTTTAGGATAGGGTTTAGGCGAGATTGTTCTGGGTTGCTCTATTTGGGAGATAGTTAGTTTAGAGTTTCTCGATTTGGATAGAGTTTAAGTCAATTTAGGGTTTAAATAAGCTTAATCGAAGTTGGTAGGGGGAGGCGTCCTTTGATAGATACACCATTAGGGTATAATAGGAATTTGCTTCAAATGAGGCCTACTTGATCAGTTCAACACTGCCACATCATTACTTAACGTCTAAACTAGACACCTCGAAAAATCTTGGGCACGGTTGATTGAAATTGAGAGCACATGGGTGTTGCTGATGAAATTGAAAGATGAAGGACTAACATGACGTTGAGTGCAAACCTCAGGGTAGTAAACTGAAATTTGTCCATAAGAAATTAAAGTGGGTATAAAGGAGAATTCGATTTTTTTTTTTTTTTTAATAAAGGGCTGGTGCGGCTGCCCTCAAATCTTGATTAATGAAACTGTCAAATACAAAGGGGACATTAGGCCTAAACCCCTTATTACAATAAGTATTTAAAGAACATCCTGAAATGATATCAAAAGTCTCTACCAAATAAATGTATTCAACCAGACATCAACTAGCAAAGAGTGCTCTATTGGCTCTCTACCAAGAGAATTCGATGTTAAACTATTAGATAAGGAAATGCAATTACTTTCGGTAGTGACCTCTTTGTCATTATCCTTCTTGAGTGAATCATTATTTGTAATTTTTGTTATCAATAAAATTTTGTCATTCTTCACACAAAAAAAACTACTGATATATTTGAATTCATCAAAATGTTAGGAATTCGCCAATAATAACTCTTTAATTTCTTCATATAGAAGATAAAAGAAGTACAACAGCTTGCCTTTTCTTCAAAGGGGAGTGAAATTCACTCTTCCTATTTTACAATCCACACTCCATGCATTTTTCTTTTTATAGTATGTTAACATCACATTTTTACAATCCACACTATAAAAAGACAAAACTTAAAATACTAAAAAAAGAAACATGGAGCATGAATTGTAAAATAGGTGTGTGAATTTCACTCCCCTTCTTCAATTGGCCCAACCCCACAATTTATCATGAAGGAGGTCGTTAAAATGGTTTGTTGACCCATGCAATTCTAAAGAAAGGTTTCAGGATCCTTCAATCCAAAAGGGTATATGTAGGTGAGATTGGCTTAGGGTGACCAAACTTTATACAAAGCTCACCATGAGTGTAAAATAATTACTTGGTATTTAATTTCAAGTGTAGAAAACTGATTAAATAGAGAGTTTTTATTATAACTTTTGAATTTTACACCCATATATATATATATATATATATATATATATAAATGGTGGTTTGCACTTCTTGGACTTGTTGGGTTTCACCCATTGTGACAGCGGTGAGCGCAGTGGTTGTTGGTCTTACGATGGCAGCAAACATGCTATGGAGAACGACGACATCGACATTCAAACTAGGGTTATGCTTAGGTGGCTTTTTCGGCCTTTTGGTTGTATAGGGCCCTTTGGAACCCTAGGGTTTTATTTCTTTATTTTGTTTTGGCCTTCGTCCTTTTGTACAAAAGGATGATAAGGTTCTTTTTCCTTTCTTGAGTGTGAAGAAATTGCAAAGAAGCTAGTAGCTCTGATGTACATTTCATTCTCTTTGGGGATCCTAATTTTCTTTGTTCTGAGCGCAATCTTAAAAGGTAGGTGTGCTAAAAGTGTATTAGGTAGTTTACTCTATGTAACGATTATTTCCAACGATCCTTAGGGGTGTGTTGTTATTGTATTACTTGCTGAATTGCATAATAAATATTTTTCAAGTCATAAAAAAATAATTTAAAAAAACTAATAAGTTCTTTTTTTTTTTTTTTAACTTTTGAGAAAGAAAAAAAAATCAGGAAGCCAACTTGGACCAAACTAGAAATAGCTGCAAAAATTTGACTTAAAATACAATAATTTAAACATGGTGGTGGGTGGGTCAGAATAATACTACCAAAGTAACAATGGATCTGGATTCCAGATTCAGGCAACAAAATATATAGAACCCCAAAAGTCGGGTCACTATATAATATTGGAGGCAAGGAACACAAGTTCTAACCACTCAAAGGAGGAGCTCTGCTGTGCTGCTCATCATCTTCTTCTGTCATATGTAAGAAACTCAACTTCTCCATCATTTTTGGTTGTCCATGGATCAAATCTAGCTTCAAAGTTTCTGTCTTTTCATAACTTGGTATGGTTTTTGTTGGGTTTTCATGTTTTATTTGTTTGGTGTTGGTGGGGTTTGACTTTGTGATCACCAGACAGAGATGGCTTCAGATTCTAAAGTCTATCACTTTGATGAGGTGGCACAGCACAAGTACAAGAAAGATTGCTGGATTATAGTCTCTGGAAAGGTTGGTCTTTCTCTTTGATTTTCTTTCTATTGTTCATGTCTGTAATATTTGTGAATCTATTATCTGAATTGTGTTTCTGGGTTTATTTATGATTTATCTGTTAAAGTCTAAAGGCAAGCCTTCTGCTGCCATTATTTGTTATGTGTGCTAAAAGAGAATTGCAAATGGAAAGGGAATTGCATACGGCAAACCTAAGAGATGAGTGATTTGGGTGTTATATGCATCCCAGCAAACTAATTACTTAACTTAGCGTTGTACCAAAAAATTTGAAGTTCCTTTACCGGTTGTTGAACTTGAAAATTGTTTCCTAAACTCTTGGCAGAATAGTTAAAGTGGACAATTGTGATATCTGATGGAATGTGAGGCAATTGTTACACTGTGTAGGCAACTATCTGAACTGCAGAACCATAATTGAAAAAAAAAAAAAAAAAAGTATGTCTGCGTTGAAATAATACTTATGATAGAAAAGCAAACCAGGCTGCAGATTGCTTGGCCTAGTTTGGTCTAACCTTTCAGATGAGAATCTTGAACTAAGAAGTTTCTGCAAGAGATTTTTAGGTCATTGTTTGGGGAAGAATGAATATGCATTAGCCGTTGAGTTTCTGTAATCTTTCCAATAAATTTGTTTAACTAATTAAGAAGACAAGGACGTATAGCATGTAATATAATTAGTTTCGACTTGGGACTTCGTGTATGCCCTGTTTCTCTTCAACCACTGGTAATACATGTTCCCAGTAGTGAATCCTAACCTACATGGGACGTTTAATTTGTTTCCCAACTATATGATCAGTCTCATTGTTTATAAGTTGATCAGTCACAACTGCAACAGATAGAGTAGTAAAGCTTCTCTCTGGTTCATTAAATAATTCATTATATGTTCATCTCATCCATTTTTATAAATTGATCTACTCTACTTCATTTTATATCACTGCTTACTAGTATGTCTTGAATCACTTTCCCCAGGTTTATGATGTCACTCCTTTTCTGGAGGAACACCCTGGAGGTGATGAAGTCTTGCTATTAGCAGCTGGTAAGATCGTGAATTTCGCCACGACTTAATTTGTCTTTGTGACTGTTGTTTCTCTACTGGTTCTGGAGTCCCAAGAAATAAACAACATTTATGATGTGTGGTAATCAGAAGTCTGTTTCAACGTCTTGCAGATAGGGATGCAACTGATGATTTCAATGATGTTGGCCACAGCGATTCTGCAAAGGAGATGATGGAAAAGTACTACGTTGGCGAGGTTGACACATCCACAATACCAGACCAGCCAAATTACAAGCTGCCTGCACAAGCAACAGCTCCTCAAGCTGACCAATCTTCCGGATTTGTGGTAAAACTTATACAGTTTCTGCTGCCCTTGTTGATCTTGGGGGCTGCATTTGCTCTGCAATACTACAGTAAAAAGAAGTAGTTCAGTTCTCCTTTCACACGGAACTTAATGTTATTTGAGACCAAGAATGTCTATCACTCAAGTGGTAATAATGTAGTTTTCCATTGGTACTTTACATTTTTAAATATCTTGTACTACCCTTTCATATATTTGTATGTGTGCTTGGAATCTATCGACTTGGGAATGCATATTGAAAAGATTTGCCTTTCAGCATATTGAAAAGATTTTTATGTTTGCTTGAAAAGATTTCCTATATGTTTGCTCATTTGGATTAATGGGTTTAGGGTTTAGGGTCTTCACAACCAGATGGAAAACCATCAACTAGCAACTCAAGATATGAGTCGTGCATCTGTGGATGTGTGAAACTGTCAATCAGAGTAGATATAAAATCAGAAAGCGTGGAGGCAGTGTTGTTAGAACTTCTCCAGATGTGGGTTCTTAACTTCACATTGCTTGGATTTTGTAAGGGTTACAAATTTGATTAGCTGATGCCTATAAACCCAGATTGATATTGTTCTTGTGATAACAAATGGGAGTTGGGCTTGGTGCACATCAGACCTTGAGCGCTAAGATTTGTGTAAGCCTTAATGACTCGAATGGCACCAGCTAGGAGTTGAGCAACAGTTGGTGGTCTGGTGGATGACATTGTCCGAAATTGACTCAAATTAGGGTGGTTTCATCTGTTTTCAACCTCGTGCATGCAACAATGTAGCTCATGTTCTTACAAAATATGCTTTGGTTGATCGTAACCTTAATCTTTGGTTAGAGGAATGGCCGGAATGGCTAATGAAATGTATATCAGATGATATATCTGTACCAATTTCCTCGTTTGATTGAATGAATGAATGAATTTGATCAATAAAACAAAGACCTATTTGTTGGGGACTCCATAATGAATAGGACAATTGATGATTTAGCATAACCTTAAATGAATTTCCATACATTTGCCCCTGTGATAAGTGTCTAGTACCCTATTAAAGAGTAGGCGAAGGAAGATCAAAACCTCGCGTATGCATCTGTGATCTGTTCACAATATATTTTGATGTGCTTGATCTGAAGAGTGGATTGCTTGATGATGTTGGTTTTCAATCATAGCTGCATTAGGTTCATACTAACTTTTTGTTACTGGTTCCTTTCTCATTTATCATTTGACAATTTCAGGAAGCACATAGGGGATTAACAGCACATCCCTGAGGCAATCATGAAGGATATTAAAGTGTATTTAGCCACAAAATGTGACATGGTAAGTTCCTCAACAAATGAGTGTTATTGCTCAATTGAGAAGTATATTTAAGATGGTAATTAAAACCTTAACCACATAAATACATTTACGTACCACAAGTTCATCCCTACCTTATCCTGAACCATTTGTCTGATCCCAATGGGCATGTGGTTTTCTGCATATATACCATCCTTGTCCAATAAATTTTGCAAAGAACAAAGCTTTTTCATGAGAAAAGGGTTTTTGCTAATTCTTGAAAAGGGGACATACAAATAGCTAATCCATGCAAAGTGCAATGTACAGCATATAATTGAATCATTGTATCCAGAAAAAAAGCCCAAAGACATGATTATCCGTATTCATCATTTCACCATCACAATAGAGATAGCCCAACCATAACATCATTTTCTGTTCAATCTCTTAAAGGTATGCTATTACACTTGCCTAATTTATTTCTGTGTATCATCAGCCAACTTCATCAATTTGCTTAGTGACAATTCAGCCAAATCTGCGTGATTTGTGGGATATGCTGTGTTCCTAACCAGGGTGGATTTGATAACATGGATAAGCAAGCTCACCAACTGAGAATAGAGAATCATCAAGATAGTGTTAACATTTTCTCATGAATTTTACAAAGCATGTGCCTTGCTACCAGAAAGAAGGTTTGCCTTTTTGCCATTGATGTTAATTGGTTTTCTTATCTCTTCTGGTGAATTCTCACTATCTTCAAGCTGTCTCTCTGCTTAACCTTTCTGAGGAGTGTAGGGCGCTTTGTTGAGCAGGTGAAGTCTCTTTATTTCACTATCATTAATTTTGTTTGGCCTGTGGTATTTTGGCCCTCTCACTTGCTAGTTAATTCATTGTGAGAAAGTATGATATTTGCTCTTGCTTAAACAATGGCCCTGAGTGGATCATGTCATGTGTTGCGGATGACAAGTCAAATCTTACTTTGTATCGATGTATGTATTCTCTATAAGAAATTGTTCGATATGTGATGATAAAAAATAAAAATAAAATTTAAACTTGATCGATGAAGTTTGGATTCCTTATGTTTTATTTTAAAATATCATCTTAGATCGACTGCTACTAAATTATAGCCCATGTAAACCCTAAATACCAAACTCTCACCTTAGAATGCTTCACTCGAAACCAAATTAGTAGGTCATATAACCAACTATGCCTTAAAATAGAAAAAACTGAACTAACAATATCGCTGTAACAGAAAAAATCTGCTATGTAGGTACAGTACTTATCATGATAATCTTTACATTTGTCTACCCATTAGTTGGCAAAGATATTAGGCTCAGAAAATAAGACGATAATACATGTTTACACTAATCAGTTTTGAGCCTCATGCAATTAACTTGGGCATTTTGATAGACGTGTTCTTGTTCATGATTTGATCTGAACTGAAAAATAAGTTCAATACAATTATTATACAGATACATAAACAGGTATGCCAACAATCAACAGGAGGATAGTGTTCTTGTCTTATTTCTTTCAAATTGGCGACAGATACACCAATAGAACTAGCTTGAAAGACGTATACAAACATCTGATCGAATTAGCTACAATGGTCCATAGTTCCATACCCTAAAAACTCAATAACAATTTTTATAATGACGATGTATTTTGACATTAGATGTCAAAGCATATCTAGAAAACTCCACTCTTCTTTATGATTATGTTATGTAATTCAATAATCATACCTTTTGGCTTTAGTCTTTGTTTATTTTAGAAGCAAGATTAATTATATTACGAAATTCAAAAGCCAAAATAATACACACAACAATACTAACACTTTAAACAAGTATCTCATGTTACGATCGAGTTCATCATTCATAAGTAGAATACTCTGTAAGCCTGAATAAGCGATCCTACAAAATGAAGAAAAAAAACTTTGCATTCATGATCCGAGATCGATGCTAGACTGTAACTTAGATCAGTAACCAACAAAACTAACATAAGGCGGTCTAAAGTTTGGTCAGTCTTTCTTAATGAATTTAAATTGGATGAAAGAGTGCATTTCCTCGACCATGTTTCCCATACCTCTCTCTTCGTAATGGAAAAGGAGCCCGAAAAGCCAATATTTCATTTCGTTAATCGACCTCGCAGAAAAGTAGAAAATCTCATTCTTATCCTGCAATAACGATATACCAAAATCTCAACCTATTCTATAATAGTATAATGTTCCAGGGGGTCCCGTGAATTCCTATAGGTTAGGACCAATAGGACGTAAGGCCTTGTCTCGTATGTACTTGTGGACACCTACAAGAACAAAGATTGTGGTCAGGAGAGAGGAATGATTATTTCTAACTGATAAATTTTAACTCCAAAATGATTTCTTATGGTATACCTAAAGAATAAATGATTTCAACCACTAAACCTTATGAGACAAGCGAATTGTCTCTTGAAACAAATATGGTTCATGAGTTTAAGTTATTCATAACAAATTCATGAGCGAACGCCGCACTTTTCAATAGATTTCTTGACGCTTGCTCTAAATTCCTAGTGAATAACATTTATTTCTCAAGAATCACATGTGCTTATCTCAAATTTTTTTTTTGGTTACAAGCTTATCTCAATTATTGGCAAGTGGTTATTAATTAATCTAGAGATCAAGTGTAATTAGCAGCAATCACAAGTGACAAGTCAAACAAGCATCCCATCCAAAACAGTGATTAATTGGATTAAAAACATGACCAAACAAACCCACAAAGCCATCACAAGCATATTAATTCGAACATAATATATTGTACAAGTACTTCACCATCCAAAATTATTAGAAGTTTAGAATGTCTCTTCAGGCTACTCTTGTTTCTTGTGTTTGCCTTTCTTTCCCAGTCGATATCTGTGTTCTGGGAATACAGAGCAAACATTGATCTGGAGCTCTAGATTCTTGCGGCTATTGTCAATTTTAATCCATTATTTGATTGATATACATGTAGTGGTAGGGGGGTCTTTATCAAATTATCAATTTTTTTTAAGAGAAAAAGTCTCAAAATTTTACTGTTTGATAGATCATTGTCTATGGCTCCATATGTTCTTCTCAACTGTCCTAATTGCATGAGCCAAATGAACGACAACAACTTATCAGCATCGTACACGTAAGGCACTGTTCGATTTTCTTTTGCTCTCGACATTTTCCTTCGTTTAAGGCCCCTAATAATCTTAAAGATTTAGGGAACTATTTGAATGATGTTTGCCACACCTAACTAGATGAGTTATCTGTTATTAGATGACTCATCTAATTTGAATGATGTTTAATTAGATGAGTCATCTGTTATTATTTGGAATGTACTCTATAAAGACTATTGTACTAATGTTAGAGGTGAAGACCTTATGTCCCTATCGATGCATATCTCTCATTCTACTATAATAAGTCAGGCGTGGGAATGAGCCTCCCAACTTGTCTGAGTTCCAAAGCAACTAATTTTGATCTATGTATAGAGATTTACTGTAGTGGTTTCCTCCTTCGAGAGAGGATATCCGCCTAGTATAGGCCACCACGAAGAGACTAGTATCGTCTTTTTCCGTTTATTTATTGATATGTATTAGTAAACCAAAGCCGCACAATTATTGATTGACTATATATTTGTTTAGAACTGTATAGAGAAGATCTATCATTATATTGAGCTAATCTATCGTTATCAAAATAGGAACCCTATGTATAGGCCGTAGTTCATGTAACATATATTGAAATCTATGTTGTTATTATCTTACGTATTAAGTTAGAAAGAAATCGAAAGTCTCTTGACCTGTTCTAATTCTTCACCTTTTTGTCTTTGAAATTAAGAATAAAGAAGAAAAATGATGTTGGCATGTGTGTGCATTTGTGTGCATGTTAATTTACGTTAGAACTTTTTGATGATCGGGAAATTTTGATAATCGTCAAATCCATTTTTAAAATTCTTTGTTGTTACACAACACAAGCAACTAACTGTGGCAACAGTATGATTTGATGCACCAAAGAAATTTTTTCAATTTAGTATATGTGAAAGAGACCAGTTCGTTTTGTAAATGATATTAATTAGCAGTCAATTTATTAGTGACACATGCTTAACCTATAGCTTTCCACCAGTTAATGATCAAGCCGAATAATTAATCTAATTGTTTAGCCACATTGTCAAATATAGAAATTTAAATTAATCAGGTTGAATTTGACACATAGTTGACGTGAACATTGTTCATGTCTGTTTCATACGAAGCCAAGATTTTTTATTACGTCTCTAAGAAGAGACCATAATTGATTTCAAGGAACATTAGGATAGTAATCGCGAGGTGGGGTGGTCAATAATCCCTTTTTTAAATAATTAAAGGGTGTTCATAATCTATATAATGAGCATGTTGCTCAAATTATGCCAAAATTTATGGTCTAGGTCAAGCATGAAAATGCATGGAATTGATAATTTGATATATAGTAATGAGCAACCAAGTAAGCAACTGAAAAGTGAGGTGAGGACTGTGAGGATTTGAAAAATAGCAATGGTTGAATTCAATTCAATAACTTCTATCGACTATAAAAATTCGCAAGTTATGGTGAATTTCATCAGTGAAGATCGCCTGGAGTCCTGGTGATTACTAATATTCAAGATTGCCAAAAGTTATTCGTTAGGAGGGTTGGACGAAGCCAAAAGTTACCCCAAACCAAGCCTAAACTAGCTCTTAATCTTGTGGTATCTTTATTTCTAATATTAAAGATTGCTTTCTACTATTGAAAGATACTCTCAATCCCAATTATATCTGCACTAGTTGATCAAAAAGCAAGAGAAACGAAAACATATTGAAGAAACTTGATTATGACTTTACATTGTAATGTCGAACTTAGATAATATTCACATGATAACTTTTGTTCAGTCAGGGGCAAATGTCATTCAAAGAATAATTTAATTTTTATGTCGAACTAAAAATTAAAAAAATTCAACCCAAAGAAAAAAAACAAACAAACAAAAACTAAAATGATTTTCTTAAGACCCAAAATCATATACGATCTCGCAAAAAACAAATATCACTAAATCTCTCAACGTATTGGCTATCCAAACACAAAGTAGTATATACTAATTCGATATTCACATTTTTCTATTCGTCAATAGGCCTAACATATTTATAAGTTTTAAAAAAAACTTTCTAAAAAGAAAAAAAAATTAAAAATGAATAAATGGATTCTCGGTCCATGTTCAATACTGATTTTGTGTCCAAAAATGTTGGAACAAGAGGACTAGAAGGGTTTGGAGTGTTGTGTGAGCCAGGTAAATAGCCGCAACAAACTGGGTCTAGTCCCATCATGATTCATAAACATAATTCCAAAATTTGGTTTGCTAGATAATACATGGATCAAATTCTTGGCTGTGCTTATGAATGTTATGGGTGTTCTTTCTCATCGTAATGCTTGATTGGAGTTTTGGTGTTTAACTGTTTATATATGCGGTATTGCTCTACAAGGTGTTACTTTGATGTTGACCATAATGGGTGATGTACATGCTTACATGGTTCTGTCTGATGTGGCACTGTTCAGTTGCCTTCTCTTCATTGGTGGCTCCTTGACAAGGGACTATGGTTATTCATTTACTCTTTTTGTAAAAGAAAATTTATAATAAAAAATAAAAAATCTTGGCTGTGCTTAGTTCAGAATCAATTTCGTTCATTATAAAATACAAGATTTTTTGGGTGTATGGAGGAGGCCGGAGGGAGTGTGTTTGTGCATACCAAGCAAAAGGTTGGTGCTTGTGGTGGAAATGAGAGGAGGTCTGGTCTAATTGCACCCAAAAAAAAAGGGTCTGGAATAAAAATCTCGTTCAGTCTAATTTTCTAAATTCATGAAATGTCACATTAGTTTGATTACATAGGCATGTGGAAGAAATCAAGGGGAAGTTAGTCCATATATAAAATTGTTATATTGCACATCAATTTGAACATGCATGTCTCTAGCTAGCTAATTATTCTTAAGGGTTGTGGTCCTGGTAGACAAACCTAAACCCACCACATCAAGGACATACAGTGCTTACTTGGTGCCTAATAACCTTTATCATTATTTCCAAGTTCTAACACATATACAAAACAAGATTAAGGGTAGTCATTATCTCAATGATAGATTGACTTGTTAATCATTTATATTAGGGTACCAATGATAATCAATTCTCAAATCCCATGCCATGATAAGAAAATTAGGGAAAAGAAAAGTGAGTAATCTAAAGATACATAGAAATACATAATCTATAAATCTCATGCCATGATAAGAAGAATTTGGTAAAAGAAAAGTGAGTAACCTGAAGATACATAGAAATACATAATCTATATATATTTTTAGGATTGTTCTCGGTTAAGAATGGTTCTTATAATATTTTATATTGTACGTATGTTTAGAAATAGAAATGCTAGGGTCAATTGTCCATGCAATCCATGCATCGAAAAATCAATAATTGCTTTTAATCGTTTCCAAAGAGTCTGACTCTACTAATTAGTTGTTGTTACTGAGAAAACTTACATAGCGGTTTAGGGTTTAACTAGCTAAACACATAAATAAAAGGTTGTTCATCTCATTTGCTTAACCCTCTATGTACCATGATGTTATATAGTGTCATTGCTAGCTTCGTTTGGAAAAACTTTGGGCTTTGGGTCACTGTCCAAAATGAAGAGAATTTTGTTTCCTATAACATCTTCTTCGTTGAAATTACACATAAAGCTACGGAGATCCATGAAATTAGACACTTTGATCATTATTAAGGAAATCAAATTTAATACTAGTTTTTTTTCATCATTATTTACAATAATTATAATTAAAACACTTCGATCATCTAACTCTCTTGGCATTCAAGACAGTGACAGACCAAGAAAAACAACATGACCCAACAAGTAAAGGGTATATGCTTTTGTGAACCCACCCGCATTAGCCCCCTACAACAAACAAACACTTTTTTACTTTTACCGTCTCTTGTTTTTTTTCGTTCTTTTACTTTTCTACTAATGTTAAACTTCACTGACTTGTGCTCATCCTACGCCTTGGGCACACGTTTACAGTCAGAGGCTTGGCCATCTCGCAAGACAGCTTTAGCACTTCAGACAAGTCCACGGTCTTCTGATCGGACGGCATCCATTCGTACTCGTGCAAAAGTGAAGCCACCCAGTACATGACAGTTGTCAACCCCAGTGCCTTTCCTGGGCAAGTCCGCCTGCCCGACCCGAAGGGCGCGAGCCTCAGATCCGACCCGAAAACCGAAAACTCCATCTCACCCTTTTGCGCCACAAATCTCTCCGGCTTAAATTCCAGCGGGTCCGCCCAAACATCTGGGTCCCTCGAAATGGACCACATGTTCACCATCGCAGTGGTCCCCCGGGGCACGTGGCGCCCGTCGATTGTTGTATCGGTGATGGCCAAGCGAGCCCATGATAAGAGTGGGCCCGGAGGGTGCAACCTCAACACCTCTTTCACCACAGCCGTCAGATACACCATCTGATTGACGTCAGACTCATCAACGGGTCGGGACCGCCCAACTACTTTGTCCAGTTCAGCATGCACCGCTGATTGAACTTCTGGATGAAGCACCAACCTCGCCAGAATCCACTCGATCAGAACCGCCACTGTGTCCGTCCCTCTAAATATCATTTCCTGTAAAAAAAAAAAAAAAACGACGACGTTTGGTTAATCACAAGAATTAGATTCTAATATCTGGGTAATAATATCAGAGCTAGCTTAAGCTTAATTTACCCAAAGCACGGCAATCATATCAAAGTCGGATAATTTATCGGGTCCTTGGAGCGAGAGCAAGACGTCAACGAAGTCCGGGGCAGATTTGTCACCGGTTCGGGCCCGGTGCTCGGAAATGATCCGGGTAACGAACCGGTTTACTTTGGGGACAAGTTCGGAGCATCTGAACCGGATTTTTTGGGTGTCAAAGTCCGCGAGCCAAGGAAGATGGTCAGACCAGTTCAACTTACCCAATAAGTCGTAGCCTTCGTCCACTAGCGACTTGAGCTCTTCGACTTCGTCACTGACCGAATCAAGCTCATATTTGCGTCCAAAAACAGAGCACATCATGTTGTTGAGGGAGGCTCTCTTGAGGGCCTCGCGCACGCACAGAACGTGCTCGTGCGCGCCGAACATTGCCACCATTTGGGAGGCAATCTCGGACCGTTGCGACTCAGAGGCCTTGATTTGTTTCGGACAGAAGAGATGCGCGGCCGAGATTCTTCTCAGGGTTCGCCAGTACACTCCGTACGGGGCGAACCCAATGGCCCGGTTGAACATCAGACTGTAGGCCGACTCCTTCACCGGCCGGTCGGCGAAGACGGAGCTGTTGAGAATCTCTCTCGCCACGTCAGGGTTACACGTCACGATGACGCGAGTCTGGCCCAGGCTGAACGCCATGAGGCGCTTGGCGTTGCAAGCCTCGGCCATGGCGGCGGTTTTCCGGTGGGCCAAACCCGTCATCAGGCTCATGCTGCCTGTCAACGGCAGACCTCTCGGACCGGGAATCATAGCAGTTGGTCTAGTAATAATATTTTTGATGGTTCTTCCCCAGGCCGGACCGCCGGGATGAGCCCAGTAAAAGAGAGTCATGGCGAGCCATGAGAGAGCGATGACAAGAAGAGAACATGCAATGCTTTCTTGGGAGAGAGCTCTGCATTTCGAAGCGAGGGCGAAAACCCAGAGGCTTTCAATGTCTGTTTTCATGGTAGAGTGTGAGAGAATACAACAAGCTAGGCTTTCTTTGGTAATCAGAAAGAAAGAGAAGGCTGTGCTTTTCAGTTTGAACTAGAATGAGCTGATGG
Source organism: Rosa rugosa (assembly GCF_958449725.1). Taxonomy (NCBI): domain Eukaryota; kingdom Viridiplantae; phylum Streptophyta; class Magnoliopsida; order Rosales; family Rosaceae; genus Rosa; species Rosa rugosa. The sequence goes on from NC_084825.1 coordinate 40,514,032, forward strand.
ACGGGACTATATATAGGGGAGTTGGGGGCGTAGTTTCGGGGGCTAGCGGAAGCAAAAGCCGTTATACTGAATAGGAACGTATAAGAGTAAGACAGGAGAAATCTTTTTTATTTTTCTTTGGTTTACAAATTTGGGGCAGTAGAATTCTTTTTAGATGCGCCGCCAGATACATGTGCGCATGTATTTGGGCGGTTAGTCCAGAGAGCCGACCTGAAATTGAATGGCATGGTTTGAAGTATAACGAAAAAACAGGTACTAATATTGAGCAAAGCTAAGAGACACATCAAAGCAGGTAAAACCGAATTAGTGTTTTCACATATTCTAATTTAAAAAATTTCTCTTAAGTATGTAGAACCAAATTAATTTCTACTTTTTTTATGTGCTAATGATGCTAAAGGAACTGTTGAATAATGCATCCCTAGCTAGCAGTACATGTTAAAGCAGAGAGTCGTCAAGGTTTTTACTGATATCTTGTAGGAACTACTCACTCACCACTCACCAAATTGTACGTACATCTAAGTTTCATAAGTTTGGTAAGTTCTTTCAAACTTATGTAAAAACCTGATACAAACTTGATACATATTCTAGTATCACGATACATATTCTAGAAGATATCTAAGAAAAAGTTTACTTATTCTAGAACTTATGTCTCAAGATACATAAGTTTTGTAATATATAAATGAGTGTTCACTAATCAAGAAACTGAAATATAAAAGCTAGTTGTAGAGTTTTATAAGCTAAAACACTAACAATAAATTAGGATATTACCTAATACAATACGATTTGGATGGCGCATTGCGTACTAGTCTTTATCTACATTTTATAGGTTATGCTAAATGCATCTCTAACTTTATAAGCTTTTCAAACACCTTGATTAATTATCACAAAATTAAGCAACATTAACCTTTCTAATTCTTATGCTTACGCTATTTCTTTTGAAGAACTTTGAATTTTTTAATCATGTTCACATCTCACACGTCAAACATTTTGCATCTAATTTTCTCAGTTAAGTTGTTTTGGCCTAGCGCTTATAATCTTGAAAACTTATTTAACAAACTAATTACCTCATAAACCCAAATTAAAATAAATTTTTCTTTATTCAAACTACACTTTCGCGTCGATTTAAGAAGAAGCTAAAACTTCAATTTTCAGAAAAGCTTTGCGCGCGCATGGAAGAGCACCGTTGTGGCTGAGATGTTCCGTCCGGGTCTGGACAAGTTAATATGGCCGCCGTAATTTGGTCTAACACGTGGCGGCTTTTGGGGTGGCGTTGTTCGGTGAGAGGGGTTTAAGGCGCACATGAGGCCCATACATTCATGGCTCTGGTGCACTGTCTTTAGGTCTACGTAAAGAAGATGAAGTACGGTTCACTTCTGGTTTATCGACTCGTGGCAGTTGTATGCCATGTCCATGAGTCCTTGACATTGACTGCTCCTAACCCACCTTCCCAAGCTAGCTCCTGGATATTCCTGGGAGACACTCGATCACTAGCTTGGAAATTGGAATTCAGGGTTAAGACCTGAAATAGATATCCCAGTAAAATCATTTCAGGGCACGTTTACTTACTTGGAATGGAATGGAATGATTACGGAGTAAAAATACTCCTGTGTTTACTAACACATAAAGGAATCGGAATGATTCCAGGTAAAAGAATTCCTGTGTTTACTAACACATGAAAGAATGAGAATTGGTGTAGGTCCCATCTATTTATCAGGAATATATTCCTGAATACTCAGGAATTCGATTACGAAGGGGGGAGATGGGTTTAGGAATCATTCCTCCAGAATCAATACTGATTCCTTTCTTCTTCCATTCCACTTGTCTCCGATTCATGATTATTTTCCATTCCAAGTAAGTAAACGTGCAAGTTATAACAACAGGCTTTTGATTCAGCTTAATTACGGATTTCGAAGGGTTCAAAAGTTGATCGATATGGGGATTGTCGAGAGGTATCCCTAGTTAATACTGTTGAGAATATATACATCTCACATGGAAAAAATGAGACATTGCCTATGAGTTTATAAGGGTTTGGGCCACTCCATCCATTGCCAATTGGTTTTGGATGTGAACCTCATATTACTTTATCATGGTATTAGAGCGAATTATCCCACGTGTGCATGCCTCGCGGCCACACGTGCTCCACGTCACCCAAAGTTGTCCACGTGTATGGTTTGAAAATTCGCCACACGTGCGGGGGCATGTTGAGAATATATACATCCCATATGGGAAAAATGGGACCTTGGCTATGGGTATATAAGGGTTTGAGCCACTCCATTCATTGTCAATTGGTTTTGGATGCGAACCCCATATTACTTTATTATCATGGTATCAGAGTGGGTTATCCCACGTGTGCATGTCTAACGACCACATGAGCTCCACGTCACCCAAAAGTTGTTCATCATGGTATCAGAGCAGGTTATCCCACGTGTGCATGCCTAACGGCCACACGGGCTCCACGTCACCCAAATGTTGTTCACGTGTATGGCTTGAAAATTCGCCACACGTGCGGGGGCGTGTTGAGAATATATACATCCCACATGGGAAAAATGGGACCTTGTCTATGGCCCTTTATAAGGGTTTTGGCCAGTCCATCCATTGCCAATTGGTTTTAGACTCCATCCATTGTCAATTGATTTTAGATGTGAACCCCATATTACTTTATCAAATACAAAGAGATTTTTGCATTATGTAAATTAAATTTAATTAAAGTCTGGAAGGCTGTCAACAAGTCCACAAATTTATTACGCTCCGTCAAGTTTTAATAAAGTATCTTGATATAGCTTTTTTGGATCAAGAAATATAGTATTTTGACTGATTCTCATAGTACTGTTCAAGATTTTTCTATCACATCCGAGAGTATCGATATTACATTGCCTTAAATATACTGGAGACAGTTCATAATGTTGAGGAAATTTCTATAACCTCTATATTTTTTTTTTTTTTTTGAAAGCCTATAACCTCTATGTTTTATGTATCAGTATTGGGCACTTTTTATCATTAAATAAAAATTATTACACATTACCTCCAATTTCTCAACTAGATCAAGTTTCAGTCCTCACGTTCAAACTAATACAAAAAGAACAACAGCACGTTAACAATACCTAATATATGATGCATGCACTTGTGAGTAATCGGGTGTTTTGGTCTGTCCCAGGAGACAAATGGAGATGAGTCGTCTCTGGCTTGTACAGGAAGTTAAGTACTCTGGAGAAGGGCTAGAATCTGCAGTGAAGTTTCGTAGTTCAATACCAGTCCTAAATCGATTCTTTTCTTTGTCTAAGTAAACCAGATTCAGGTCGAAGGAACACATATTGACTCAGCATGATCGAAAATGCCAGTTGCTTGAAACTCAAAAGACTTGCGACCATGACTAGATTCAGCAATAGCTACTGTATTTTCCCTTTTTAACTTTTAACACGGGAAATTCTACGGTACCTGTATGTATGTGATACACTCATTTACAAATCTGACAACAATTTTGTTGTCATTATGGTAAATAGAGTTATTTTTTGGGTAATTTTAGTTCTATTACAGGTAATTACTCCACCTACGATATTTTTACAAGTTTATGAACAAATTATTGTCGATGTAGTAACTTGGTTCAATTATATGTAAATGGGTAAAACAAATGTGATAACTTTGTTCTTAATGTTGTAAATTTGGTTCAACTAAATTATAATTTTAGTTCAATTAGATGTAAATGAGTGTATGATAAACATCCAAGTACTCTAGACAACCCCCTTTTAACACATTTATTTAGCTTTGTCTATTTATTTGTGTGTTGGAATATATCAATTAGTTGAATGTAATTTTGTCCTAAGGTATGACCACACAATAATTTTCTGATCTTTATACACAAGACCTTATTAGGTGTTAGAACCATGGTAATGTCAACATGTACTATTTTTACCAAAAAAAAAAAAAAGAACTATCATGACAGGTACCTAGGGGTTCCAATATTTTGACTAAAATCTTCTAGTATTAAGTTAATTTATTAAAAAATTATGCTTCAACTTGTAGACACCGAAGAAAATATTGGATATCTCGAACAAATGAAGCAATGCAGCAAGAAGCCTCCCACTTCCATTGTTTAGCAATAAGATATTGCACCTCTTTTCACGGTCAACTTTTCAAGTCACTTGGAAATGTTAATTAGTTACATTATTTTGATAATAACATATACTGTTGTACTATCTTGTTTAGCAATAAGATATTGCACCTCTGTTGTGTGTTTACTGTTGTTTCATGGTTGCAAATAAGTCCCCCCTCTGTTGAGCGGGGGTTTGGGTGTTTCCGTGCTGCGTCGATGCCATTGTTATGGTGTCTTGGCCGGTTCGGTCTTGTTTTGTTTGGTGTGTTATTTCATTCTCAGGATCGCAATTTATATCTTGGTGGTCAAAGTTATGGGGAGAAGCTCCCGCACATGGTCTGGCGGTATTGGGTCATGGTGCTTGAGAGAGGGGCTGTCTTCTTGAGGTTGGCTGCGGGGATGTGCGTTGTCTCTTGGGGGAGTATGGAGGTTGTGCCATTGACATGGTGTTTTTTCCGGGGACTATTTGGTTTACTATCGATGTTCTCTTGCTGTCAACGTGATTGTCACTTGTTCATGCACGTGGTCTGGTTGGCTTGGGACACGTTGCGGTTGGTGGATAGGTGGCTGGTTGTTATGTTGGATGCAGGGTCTTATCGTGACTCTCGGAAGTGGTCTCATATTGTAGCCCGAGGTGAGGGCGTTTGGTGGTTAGAGTTTGGGTCCTTTGGCCTGATGATCTCTGTAATCGCGGTTTCTTGGGGTTTTTCTGGGGTTGTGCGCGACTCATCTTTCATTCGACCTGTGGATGAGGATGGTGTTGCGGCTTATCACACCCGTACTTTGTAGTCTGTTTGTTTGGTGTTGAATAAAGGACTATGTTTTCTTCTCAAAAAAAAAAAAAAAAAAAGATAATAACATATACATATTGTCTTATCATGTATGTTATATGTGTACCAACTTCTCTATATAGTATACTCTACAAAGCTTGAATTGGGAGGTTTTTTCTTCGTCAAACTTTAGCTAGCTTTTATCCTGAGACTTAGCAGCAAGAAAACAAGAAAGAAACCTTAAAAATTGTAAATTTTTTAAAAATATTGGGAAGGATCCTGGAGCAGCCTAGGCACTAAAGAGTTATTATAATTATCCTTTTTCCTAATGTGAGGTGTGAACAGTGATTCTAATACCTCCAACACCCATGATGGCTTTGAATAAACAACATTATAAACTAGTAAATGGAAGACTATAAGACCAAATCAAATATACCCCATCTTGTGGTTACCTCTTTAAGAGACCAGCATGCTTCAAGAAATTTCCAATGTTGGTCATATCTGGATAAAATATATCATATACATAAATTTCCAAATGCCTACAAGACAATACCACCATCGATCATAGCTTACTTTATATATAATTCTGATGTAATTAAACATCTATAGTACAAGACCTGCGTGCATTGTCCGAATCTTTTAAGATACTGATCTGTAATGGACTCACGGTGTTGTAAGGAGAAGACTGAAGACCAGAGGCGAAATTACAGTGAAAGACAGAAGAAACTGAACCAGGAATTATAATATTGTACCACAAGGTTATTAATTACTCTTTACAGAAAGACCAGCTCACCGATAGAAATATAATTAAAATACAGAAAACCGATCGATACGAACAAAAAGATGACCTAATAAGAAAGCTAGGGTTGGTCTGATGGCGATGAAGCCGATGATTACTATGTCATATTAGGTTTTTGTTTCAATATCAAACTGTTTTCTATGAAGAACAAGAGATAATGATAATGAATATACTAGGCCAAATTAAGAAAACTGCTATGCAAGAAAGTAAGAATCTGCAGCCACCGTACGTATAAAGAATATGTTATATGATCACAGTATTTGTAAACTATAACTACATGCTTGTATATGTTATTACGTGGTCCAAAACTTATAAATTTGGCTTGAGAACCAGAGGAAAGGACGGAGATAGCTAGGTCATGATTAATTAAGACATACTGAGAATCCGTACAGATACTCTTACCTAGCTGTGTATGATGTTTGATTTTTATAGTCTGAAGTAAATCCATTATCATCATCCATTGGGTGCACGTTGATGAAACTTATGCCTTTTTTTCTTGGGTCTTTCCGCTCGAGAATGTGTGCAGTACGTAGCTAGGGTTTTAGTATGCGCGTTGCTTACGACATATATGACTTGTAAATTAATGGAGGGATCCAACAATTTGACGGAAGTTCCCTTCACATATTTCTTTGGCATGATTCACCAACCTCAATGGTGTATAAGTACTTCCTCTTACATCGGAAGACAAAGGAGTCGTTACATCTTAAATTTGAACAACCTGTTATAATAGGAAAGCCTTATATCTTGAAATTAATTCATCTTTTACCCGTACAACCTTTGCCCCAATCATGCTATGGGAGGTATCTCGATCAGAAGCTTTTGAATAGTATATCACTCCTAAGTCGAGTCGAGAACAACTATACCTCAATTTATCATCCTAAACCTTATTGGAGTGTCACTTTTGAGTCTAGTTTGGTAAATATAAGTTTTAGTTCCACTCATAAGTTTATAAATTGCAAATTCTGAAAATACTAAATGATGAGACCTATCGTACGATAGATGTTTTATACTCATATGATCGATTTATTTGTTTTACGATGGAGAAAAATCTTTTACAAGTCATGCATGTTCAAATTTCACATTTACGATGAAATTTATGAAGATTGACTCGCTCTTTATTAGTCTGTACATTTATTATTCTGTACAAAAAGATCCTGCCTATATGACCTAAAGATTATCCACCCTAAAAATATATAAAAACACTCTGTCTGAATATGATTTCAGCCATTCGAAAGTATTATCGTTAATTTAAATATATGATGTCATTGGTATAATTGAGGAATTGTTGCTTGAGTTAAACTAAAAATTTAAGGTTGCTTACTTGAGTGTATACACTAAATTCTTAAGCCTAAGCCATGTAGTAGTCGTACATTTGATGCCCAGTACCCCCAATTAATTCTGCTCCAACAAGTGTATTTTCATCGAGGCCATCCTGATTAAATCATTGGAGAAGGAAAGTCAAGTTAACAATCATTGGAGAAAAAGATCTAGTATTAGTATTGACCACTGAGCATGCGCATGATCAAATACCTTTTCAGCTAATGACATGAACCACTGAAAGTAAGAAGTTACTAATCCTTGCAGCAAATCAATGCGTGAAAAAGGAAACCTCGATCATTATAGAAAATAAGGGTCAAGTTAACAATCCAATATATTTATGTGGCCTTCAGCTCGCAAGTACCTAACCCACTTCCACTTGATTATTTTGAACTCTAAACTACTCCCACGATCGAACGATGATTGGATTCGATGCTGAAATCAAACTGATCATCACAATGAGTTCCATTTTGACTGGCTTTCATGGTGAGTTGGGAGAGCACTCTAAAGGTTCTTGACTCTAAATTTTTTTTCCTTCAAGACTTGAATATCTTTGGATAATGGAGCTAGAATATATTTATGTTCAGCAACAGCAACTTTTGTCGATCCGTGGTCCTTTGAGAATGCTTGGCTCCTCTTCTCTTTTTGGGGTTCCATCTTCTGGCATAAGTTGATGTTGATACATCGCGATCACCCTTTGCAATTGCTAATTGCCACTTTCTTTTGACTGAAAAAGATGAACAGAGGTAACTCACAAGTTCATTTGGGTCCTACATGTTAGATTTGCTGGTTCTCCAATATCACTTTGGAAATATTCCAAGTCACTGAATCACTGAGATTTGTTTCCCTAATCAGGCTAGGGAATCCCTCTTTCGAGTTTGATTAAGATTAGGAAAGAACAAGATGTTACCACCCATGTCTAGTCTCCTAGTTATCTCCCAAAAAGTAAACAGATTGCTGCACAATAACAAAAATCCTAATGAATTGCTTCTTTCCTATTGCTAGATGCTTTTTCGCTCATTGGACATGCATTTTTCGTGAAGCCATTTAAGCAACAGATGCTTTAGGATTTATGATAATTAATTATTGCTATACGTACAATGAAGCTGCAAACACTAATCCGATTTAGGTTTCCGGTGAATGAGAGAAGTTGATGTCTTGTTTTGATGAGGGCATAAACATTTTGAATTAGGGAGTAAATTGTGAGGATCTTTTTTCTTGCTTAAAAAAAAGAAAAAAAAAAGTGACTTGGTCCAATCTGGAAAAGTGATATTCGTTAAAATTCTAAGGAGTCATCAAGAAATTGATATGGGGAACATTAGCATTGCATTGTTTAGTTAAGCACACTGATTAACACAATGGTGAGGATATAAAAATTGATCATATTTACAAACAATATAGGAGATGCTTACTTTTAAAGGAGAACCCACTTTAAGAAATTCTAGGGCATAAGCAAAGTGAAACCAACTAGATATAAACAACAAAGGCATAATCTTGAGCTCATATTCTCAGTTTTCCTTTGTCCAGATTTGATTCGAGACCCAATTTTGGTTCTTCATCATAAACTGTTTTATACAACTTGCAAGCTAGATTCATTTTCCCAGTCCAATAATAGTCCTTCTATGTTGTTTCCTTTTCCCATTTTTATAGTTCTTAAAAGCTTGGTTGGTGCCAAACAACCCAAAAGTACAGTCCCAAAGATCTAACCAAATTTAATGCGCTATATCTATCTAAACTCATTAACTTTATGCCACCCATGTTCACATTCAACTTTCATTAATCAGTGGAAACATTACGATGCATCAAGATGATTCATAATTTAATCAGTGGAAAACATACATAATATTATATTGTGCATGCAACTAACTAAACAATATCTGTTTAAGATCTAAATTCACGTTTAGGGATCAGGAGGATGATCATAGGAGTGAGCCTTTGGCTGCATTGGAATCATATCTTGATTTCAATTAAAGGTAATAATTGTGAAGGGATATTATGCTAATTTCTTTGTTCTTTTTTTTTCTTTCATTTTTTGACAAAGATACTCGGACCAACTGTGCTAATTAACAAGCATTCAAGACATATCTAACCTTATCATGGCTTATAATTAGCTTATTAATTAAATTCTAAGTGGTATAGATGAAGCAAGAATGAAAGGTTATTTTTGGTTCCTGTATATTTCTGAGTGACAGTGAATTATTGATTGATATAAGACGCATTACAGAGTTAATGCAAATCAATGATGTATTATCGGATGCTTATTCGAATGAATGTGAACATTAACAATTTTTTAGAATTGATTTATTTAAAATTAAAAGAAAAATAAAATAACATACTCCCACCAACTTTGTAAGATGTACTTCGTCACATACGATAAGCACATAGCTTTTTGTGGATTATATAAAATGGTTGAGTTTTGTTTATGTTTGACGACACAAATAGGGTTCGTGTGCAACAGTAATTGATGTTTAAAAAAAAACCAAATTTTGTGGTTGTACGTGGAGGTAAGGATATATGGGCAAGAAGTAAAGACCACGCACAAATGGAATCTTGATTTGATTATATATTGGAACTTGGATGTTCCACGATTTCTACCTATTCTTAGATTATGGCCTGAACAAATAAAGAAACAAAATCTGGTCTTGGATTATTTGTAGGAACTAGCACCTAGGTCGTAACATATTTTCTCTTTATGAGCTCATATGATTCGATTCACCAACCTTTTGGTTCCTTTTACTTCAGAATTAAAACAACACCTACAGCAATAGTCACACTTCACTTGGTCTTATTTCCCAACAAATCAATATGCAAGATCTGTTATATACAAGGTTTCAAATTTCGGTTTCGGTTTCGGTACTTCAAATTTAAGGAAATTTCGGAGAAAGTGGAAATTTCGGTTAAAATAAAGAAATCAAATTAATTGCATTTATAAAATGATATTTTTGAATGAAACTTTTACATAGACTAAACGAACCTATAATAAACCTATTTACAATGTAACATCTCTAAAATTATACATTTATCATAGAATTATGATATTTTATATGGACGAGTAATTAACTAGTACTGTAGTAGGTTGCTAAACTAGTGTTTTTATCTATGTGTATTGATAATGTAAATATGATTTACTTTTTTTAATAATTAGAAAATTACAAGGGAGTGGGGCGGGGCACGTAAAACCAAAACCCCATGAATGAAAATGAACAAGTATAACAAAAGGAATATAAAAGCTACTATGATGTGGTTCGATGTAGCTGGTTGAACTGCTTTCATTTAGTATCATACAATACTGCTCCCAAGTACATGAATTTTGGAAATGATTTTCATACTTCATCACATGGTTATTGTATGTGTACGTGTTGTTCCCTTTCCACATGCAATCCATATATCGGATATTGTGGAATTACCTAATATGATGTTACAGTGTATGAAGCATACAATATTTGAGACGAAGCAAAAATGAAATCATGTTATGGTTGGAGCATTCAACTTTGTAGCAGATAAAAACAAAAAGGTTTTTTGTTGTATTCAACTTGATTGCAAAAAAAAAAAAAAAATTCAAAATTTCATATTTTCTCTATAAAAGTATGAAGTAAAAATTCATTGTAGGTGACATAAAAATTTAACAGAAATTTTAGAGAAATTTCGGACAAAATTTTGGTGTGAATTTTTAAATATATAGTGTGTGTAGATATTTCGGAAATTAAGAATTTTGTGGAAATGTACAGAAAATTTCGGGAAACTTCTGACGGAGATGATATAGCATATGAATTTCGTTTCGGTACTTCAAAATTACGGAAATTTCGATGAAAATTTCGGCAGTTTCGGAGAAATTTAAAACCTTGGTTATATGTAGTGAAAGTCTACAATATATTATCGATATATACTTGATGGAGTTGCAGACCAATTCGCTGACACTATATACAAAGTTGTTCATCAATTGTGAAAGGCAATTTGCCATTGCAGCAGGGACCTAATCTACCAATAATATAGTGATAGGACATTAATTTTGTATCAATCTCCATGCTAAGATCCTTGGGATCATGGTGGATTATAGCCCATTATCATAAAGTAAACAATTCTTAAGATAAGCCATATAAAAAAAAAGATAAACCATATAAAATTTATAAAGCTTGTTTGACTAAATTATGATATTGTAGTTTGAATTATGTCCGTCTTTAAAATCATTTAATCTGTTTTTTTTTTTTTTTTGAAATGGAAAAAAAATGCATACAGTACTTGACATTTGGCCAATTAGTAACTTTTGTACCTAACAAAAAAGAAATATCACTTTGGTACCTAAAGTTCGGACCCTGACCCAACTTTAGTACCTGGAGCCGTTAACTCAGTAACGGCGTCTGACAGGTGGCATATATTGAAGGGTAATTTCATCATTTCATATTTAATTCATTATTTTTTTTTCTACCTTATAAGCTTGCTAAATTGATTTTTTTTTTTCTTTTGCTGCCTTCTAATTCTATACTCTCCTTTGCTGAGCTCAAATTAGACGTTCTATCAGGGAATTCAAGCTTTGAATTTGGTGGTTTAATTGAGGATTATGAAGTTTGTTGACATGCTTGTGCTTAAGTCGTTGAATCAAGTTCTCAAGATCACAAATAAATTCCTCTAGGCTTTGAATTCTCTTTGGAGCTTCATCTAAGTTTCTAGATGCTTGCTCTAATGCAGCAATGGCACCTGCCATGTTTGAAACTATCTGTGTTGCAGAAGAAATGGCTTGCAAAGCATCCATTACTAAAAGCACAATGTTGGACAAGTATTGACCAATTCAATACACATTCTCACAAAATTCAAATTGATCTCTGGGATATTGACCTCAGTCCCAATGGATCGCTGAAATGGGATATAGGCATATATAAGAGAAACACCATATTGGATTGATCAAATGGAACAGTTGATATCTTGAATATCAGCGAGCTATTTTGAGGAGCCATACCTATTAGAACCTGGATTGGGTTTGGTCTTGCTACCACAGCAACGCATTTTCCAATCAAGATCAATGGAGGAAACCTAGCTTGGGATATCAAACAAAATTCCAATGCAAAAACTCAATCAACTCATTCGCAGATCTCTCTCTGACTTGTCGCTCAATCGCGGCGTCTGCGACGGCGATAGCGACATGGGGGTTGCGCCGCCCGATGGTGGTTCGTATCAAATCGGAGACTCTAATTCCAGTGACTCGGCTGGTTTGGCATTCAACTCTGGTCGAGAAAGAGCAAGGGTCAGCCTTTCTGGGCCAGTCTTTACTTCTGATTCCTAAAGACGACAGGAGGTTCTTCTTCATCATAGTCAATGGAGGTTCTTCTTATTGTTGTTGTTCTTCTAATTCAACTCAAGGATTGGTTTTTTCTCTACCAAAGAATAAATTCAAGCAAGAAATAAGAAACACCCAGACACTAAGTTCAAGTCTTTATGAACAAGAAACTCTTCTCTGCTGTGACCGTACCGAATCCATACCTCCTGGAATCCGTAACCTCCGATGGGTTCACAGCCTCACTGCCGCCGCTGCCTAACAATTGCCAACTCTCCGATCAGGTTTCCGGTTCAGTCACCACAGCGGTGCGGTGGAAATGTCGGACTGGATATGGGCAGCGCGGAAGGAGCCGGGGATGGAGAGGTGGTAGAGCTTGTTGGAGAGGTCAAGATTGAGAGAGTCAGATAAACTGAAATTTGAAGCATGAGAGCTTGAGAGGTGAAACTGAGTTTGAACTTTGAAGACGAGAAATAGGGAGAGTTGGGAGGAAGAAGAAGATGAATAGAGCGTGAGGATCAGAAGAAGAAGAAGATATTGAGTGAAAGGACGAGAATGCCCCTCAAAGTTTGCCGCCTACCAAACACCGTAATGGCCAACAGTGTTTCAGGTACTAAAGTTGGGTCGGGGTCCGAACTTCAGGTACCAAAGTGATATTTTTTTTTGTCAGGTACTAAAGTTACTAATGGGCCAAAGGTCAGGTACTATTTGCATTTTTTTCCCTTTTAAAATAGAAGTTGAATTCATTAGATCAACAGCAAAATGGCTGAAGTCTACCAAAACTTACACAAGAAATCCGGCAAAAAAATTCGGAGTAACCTACTTAAGCTAAAGCAAACCTTTAAAGATCACTGGGACGTTCACATTTAAGTAAGAGTGAGCCTATACAAGAATGAAAAAACCACGCCTTCTACAGAAAAGAAATCATTCAACTAGCCCCTACTTACCAATCACGCAATTGTGGTACAAGTAAGACATTAGAAACGTCATAGAAGTTAATCTAACCTCACACAGGCTCAATACCCTAATACATTAGGGCCCAAATGGCCTTGACCTGAGCCCAAGCCCAAATCAATTCCTGCCTAGCAAGAAAACTCCCATGACTCATCAACCCAAGGATGAGCCCAAGCCCAGAGACCCAGGCCCAAACCCAAGCCAAAAGAAGAAGAGAATCATTGCATCGCTGCTCCTTTGTTTCCACCGCCGTCATGTCCTCCGGCGGCATGCCGTTCGACCATAGCTCTGGCGGCCGGCTATTCCAACCGTGCATCAACATCGAAGACTTGTTGCTCCAAGCCAAACCAGTCCACCACCACAACACGCAACAAATCAGATCGACAACAATCGATCAGTCTGGGCCGCTCTACTCAATCGTTGATCAGCAACATTGTCCAAGCCTGTAGCAAAACACAGCCAGCTGGAAACCAGCGACCTAAACGCTGCGAAGGAGATGTAGACACCGACGTTGACGCCGACCCGCGATCCTCAACACCACCGCAGCCTCTCGTTGTGACAACACAAAACCACCGCAGTCACACCTCTGACCAAACAGTCTTCCTCCTCAACCAAGAGGTCGCGCCACCTAATCTCAGAGGAAGGGAACTCGACGTCAAGCGCCTTTGGGCATGGTGCAATCCCACCCAAACGAGGGGTGTCGCCGCTGTTGCACGCGAAACCTAGGTTTCGCTGCGTAAAACTCTCGAGAGACTTGATTTCATAAACTTGTTCCCTCTGACTCTTTTTTTTTATTATGTTTTAATTAGTTCAAAGATGATCAAATGGTGTCACTCCTGCCCCCATGATGACTCGAACTCATGACTTCGTATATAGGTAGTGGGTGCTCTAACCACTGAGCTAACACCACTTGTTCCCTCTGACTCTTAATCCCTCATTTAATCTATTTTGTTTATTGACCATTTGTTTAATTTATTTTAGTAATACTGTATTTACTTGATATAGAAAATAGATGATCGGGTATAACGTTCTAGAGGTATTGAAAATATTGAAATAAGCTCATTTATCCCCAATCATGTAATCTAAGACTTATCTGAAATGAGGAACTTTATTTTTTTATGTGGAGCTCACTTCAATTTCAGTTTATTTGTATATGTTAGTAAATGTAATATATCTCATGAATTGAAATAGAAGAAATCTCACACTCAAATTTTTCAAAAAGCTAACTTCATTGCTGATAGTTTGGTGTTCTATCGCTCCCAAAAATTAAGCAGCATTTTGAATCAATATTTACTGCTCTCAGCTCTTAATACTTTTAACTATGATAATTTTTGCTCGAGATGCTTTAGGGGTTTCTCTCTTTAGTTTATATTCGTCTTTTTCATATTAAAAATAGAAAAATTATTTGACATAAATGTATCATTAGTTGTTCAACCTACAAACTTTGGACTAAAATTAAACTGTCTTTTTCCATAAGAATGTTAAAATAGAAACCAGATTACATTGTAAAACTTGACCCAAGTTTGGCGTACCAAAATTGTAATTTGGCCAACTAGTTTTCAAGTTTTATGATCATCATAACCCATTGGTATGTGTACATACACATACCGGCCTTGGGATCATGGCTACTTGGCTAGTGCACTTGTCTATTTTACTTGTTTTGCAGATACCTCAATACAATCCTTTTCCACCCAACTGTATTAAGTAATAATCAAACAATTTCCTACCTATTAGCTGGAAATTAGCCGTACATAATTGAGTTGACTAAGAGGTCAAATCCAAAATAAAGAAGGTCAACCTGGAATGTCAATTTTTGGATTAAACATTTGTGGAGGTTGGTCACTTGGTTAGGCTGCTCAAGTCTAGTTGGTAGAGGTAAATGGGGAGTCGCATCTTCTACACTACCCCATTAATATTAATATCATATAAAGAGTGAGAGTGAAATATAATACGTATATATGCCACACACACCCTTATCACTAATCAGCAATTAGGCAAGTGATTGACAGTTTTTTAATGATTTTGATGTGAGAATATCCTAATCCAATATCCTTGATTTCATATCTGTATATGACCCCAAAACTGCAGGGCTGGGCATTTTAGCCCGAAAGCCCGCACCGGCCCGTCAAAATCCGACCCGTACGGTCCGGGCCCAATTTTTTTTTTTTTTTTTGGCTAAACGGTTCGGGCTTGAGCCTTGAAATCAAAAAGACAAAAAGCCCGCCAGGCCCGTATTGATTAGCAAGAGACACTTGTTTTTATATGATTGGCAGTAATGAAGGGCTCAAAACCCTTTTCATATATTTGATTACACTGAATCCAAGTTGCAAATGACATCATTTAGCTCCCAAATCAGAACCCACGACTCATTCTTCACAATTAGCCCTAAATTCCTAATTCCCAAATCAGAGACTAAGACCTTCGCCGACTCGTGTTCTTCACATCGTCTCCGAGCGTGTCTGATGTAGGACGAGAATGAGCCTGGTTTAGCCGGAAAACTAGAAAAATAAAGAAGCGGCGTAGAATCAAGAAGAGTGATTGGAAAATAGGTAATTCACGCATAATGAGGTTACTAGCCGCTGCAATATCCAAGAAAATTTGGTTAGCAAGAGACACTTGTTTTTATATGATTGGCAGTAATGAAGGGCTCAAAACCCTTTTCATATATTTGATTACACTGAATCCAAGTTGCAAATGACATCATTTAGCTCCCAAATCAGAACCCACGACTCATTCTTCACAATTAGCCCTAAATTCCTAATTCCCAAATCAGAGACTAAGACCTTCGCCGACTCGTGTTCTTCACATCGTCTCCGAGCGTGTCTGATGTAGGACGAGAATGAGCCTGGTTTAGCCGGAAAACTAGAAAAATAAAGAAGCAGCGTAGAATCAAGAAGAGTGATTGGAAAATAGGTAATTCACGCATAATGAGGTTACTAGCCGCTGCAATATCCAAGAAAATTTGGTTAGCAAGAGACACTTGTTTTTATATGATTGGCAGTAATGAAGGGCTCAAAACCCTTTTCATATATTTGATTACACTGAATCCAAGTTGCAAATGACATCATTTAGCTCCCAAATCAGAACCCACGACTCATTCTTCACAATTAGCCCTAAATTCCTAATTCCCAAATCAGAGACTAAGACCTTCGCCGACTCGTGTTCTTCACATCGTCTCCGAGCGTGTCTGATGTAGGACGAGAATGAGCCTGGTTTAGCCGGAAAACTAGAAAAATAAAGAAGCGGCGTAGAATCAAGAAGAGTGATTGGAAAATAGGTAATTCACGCATAATGAGGTTACTAGCCGCTGCAATATCCAAGAAAATTTGGTTAGCAAGAGACACTTGTTTTTATATGATTGGCAGTAATGAAGGGCTCAAAACCCTTTTCATATATTTGATTACACTGAATCCAAGTTGCAAATGACATCATTTAGCTCCCAAATCAGAACCCACGACTCATTCTTCACAATTAGCCCTAAATTCCTAATTCCCAAATCAGAGACTAAGACCTTCGCCGACTCGTGTTCTTCACATCGTCTCCGAGCGTGTCTGATGTAGGACGAGAATGAGCCTGGTTTAGCCGGAAAACTAGAAAAATAAAGAAGCGGCGTAGAATCAAGAAGAGTGATTGGAAAATAGGTAATTCACGCATAATGAGGTTACTAGCCGCTGCAATATCCAAGAAAATTTGGTTAGCAAGAGACACTTGTTTTTATATGATTGGCAGTAATGAAGGGCTCAAAACCCTTTTCATATATTTGATTACACTGAATCCAAGTTGCAAATGACATCATTTAGCTCCCAAATCAGAACCCACGACTCATTCTTCACAATTAGCCCTAAATCCCTAATTCCCAAATCAGAGACTAAGACCGTCGCCGACTCGTGTTCTTCACATCGTCTCCGAGCGTGTCTGATGTAGGACGAGAATGAGCCTGGTTTAGCCGGAAAACTAGAAAAATAAAGAAGCGGCGTAGAATCAAGAAGAGTGATTGAAAAATAGGTAATTCACGCATAATGAGGTTACTAGCCGCTGCAATATCCAAGAAAATTTGGTTTTGGACTTTTCAGGTTTCTCGTGCGAAAAGTCAGGTTCTGGATTGTGAATCAGGTTGGAGTAAATTTTGGCTAGAATGTCCGTTTGAGACGCACGATACCTTTGTGGCATGGGAACGACGAGATCTTCAAGACTCACTTTAGTGAGCCCTAACAGATTTAGGCCAAAATATATCGTTTTAATTATCCGATTCGGGATTTAATATTTTTAGGCTAGTTTTACATTTGTTTTAGGATTCTTTTTATTTAGGTTTTTTATTTTCCTTTTTAATTTGGATTCTTTAGGATTTCTTGTTAGGTTATGATTGTGATTAGGTTATGACTTGGATGCCTATATAAGCACCATCATGCTATGTATTAATAGCAGTTTATCATATCAAATTTAATAAAATGAGAGATTTTTCTCAATTTCTCTGGTGGACTCCAGATTTATCTTTTTAAGGTTTATTGCTTGTAAACCCTGTTACTTCCGACTGCGTCAGTGTCTGAATGGAGAGAGTTTAGTCTGAGTTCGTCTTCATCTTCGTCTAAGTTCACATAGTTTTCGATTCTTTGTCTTCACCGGAGAGAGTTCACATCGTCTTCGTCTCAGATAGGTAGGCGACGATGTAAATTGAATTGCTTCGTCTTCGTCTCCATACTTAGTCTCAGATGAGTTCGCCTTTGTTTCAGTTCACATCTTCCTCTTCGTCTTCAATCCGAGTTCATCTTTGTCTGAGTTCACATCGTCTTCACGAAATTGATGTAAATTGCAGTAAATTTTCAATTCATTTGGGTGTTTTCTGATGTAATTTTTCTTCTCCCTGTTAAGATTGTACCATGGCTGTTGATGGGAAGGCTATTGTACCATCGCTCCGACATGTACTCATCCTCCCAGACCCCTAAAGAGCAAGAGGAAGACTGGAAGAGGGCTGAGATCTGAAAAGGTAAAAAAAAAAAATGAAAGGGGTCGGTCCCTATTGGATGTAAAACGGGCTTTGGGCCTGAACCGTAACAAACAGGCCTGTCCCGGGCCCAGCTCCCCCCCCCCCCCAAAAGAAAACCTTTCACTAATTACAAATACAACTAAACTAAAACATGAAAATGTCATTAAATTTTTTTTTTATGCATTCCATTTGGAATAATGCTAGGTGAACCACCTGTATCTTACTTTATGTGAGCTGATGTGGCATAGCCACGTCATTTAATAAAATTTTGTGATAGGTTAGACTTTCGGTTACATTAGCTGCCACATGCAAAAATTGGTTTACCTAGCATTACTCTTCCATTTATTTCAGCATAGAAGTATGCCTTGAAAGATGCTGTAAAGTTACCGGATATTAGTGATTTTATTAGGAAGAAAAAATATGGAATTCTTAGAAAATTTGCAATTGAATTGAAGGATCTGATCTAAATTGATGCATTGGTTTTGGTTTTCTTGGTCTAATTTTGAAAGGGATACAAACCTAGACCAACAACGTACAAGGTTGGTCTTACATTGTTTTAAACTGGTTTTGTTCAACACGTGAACGAACTTATGAGGCTCAGTTATAGCCCATTTTAATATGATTATATATATATGTTTGGTTTGGTTGCTGTCTTGCTGAGAACCTAGAACCATATACCAAAACTTTTGTTTACTTTATGCTAATGAGCTATAATCCACCGTCACCTTTTCATTTGTTTTTCTGGTTTTGCTGATGGAATGGATCAATATAACTTTTACCATACAATTTCTTGCTCTAAGAAAATGAAAGATATTCACACATCAGAAAGTAAATTCAGAAGTAATGTAGTCAGAACAAGACCTTTCCAGAGCTAAATAATGTTAGAGCTAAAGGTTTACATAGTGATTAGCGAGACATCAAATCAAGTAAGACAAACATGAACTCCTGAGCTGAAAATTTGTGTCATCCTTCAGAGATAATGTGCTACCTACCTACTATCTTTCTGGGTGTTGTATAGAATTTTGGTTGACAGATTGCCCAGCCATCGGAGAGACCCTTAGAATGAGTCCATCAATGTCAACAGGGAGAAGCAGTTTTCGCCATAGACAACCACTGGAAATTACTTCCGGTGGTTGAACAATCGTAGTCATCTCATTATTTCTGTGCAGCATGCCAAATACAGTCACAGTGCTTCCTTCTTGTACATACCTGCCAAAACTCCACGGTACATAAGGATGCATATATGACAACAGCAGGGTATTTGATTGAGATTTTAATGAAAAAATTGGATACCCTTCCTCCAGACGTAGCAGACGGGATTCAGCTGAGAGATTTCTCTCACGTAACCATTTCGTCAAGTGAGGAGAGAGGATTCTGCATTTTCTTGTGTTGACAAGTTTGCTCTCAAAGACCAGTGGGATAAGATTACAACCAGAACCAGCTTTGACAATAGCTCTAAGACCAGATTTCCGATCAGTCAAGAAAAAGTCTGTTGAGAATCTCTGTCAGGTGAAAAGCCGAAGCAAAAGAAAAGAAAAATTATAATTCCAAATAGACTGCCTTTTCTATTTTTCATCGTTAAGCTAAACAAGTATAGGCATGCAATCCAGATTCTCAACAAAGTGATCCTCACCAATATAATTGAATGTTATAAAGAAAACAAAAGTTGGATTGGCTGGTCCACAAAATGGAATGATTAACACTAGCACTCATGAATCATGACTCAATTTTCGATTCACTTAGGGGAATGAATTACTAAAGATATTAAAGCATAGCATCTATAGAAAAGAATGGAAAATTCTTCAAAATGTATATTATTGATACTAATTATATTCTTATTTCTACTAAAAACAGGCAAAACAACCCAAGGTAAAGAAGCAAAGCCTAAGGCCTTCCTTGTAATGATTCATGGCATAAAAGAAGCTATTTGGATCGAGTAGCAACTGTTATTACAGGAAAAAAAGAAGTTCAGGGTAACTTGAGGTTCACATGATCACATGAAATGGGAGATAACTATGAACATCACAATGTTTGAGCATCAAATAAGCATTCTAATCCTCGTAAAGTTAGTGAAATGCATAAATTAAGTAGTAATTGACTCAAGTATGAAAAAACATGGGAACATCATTAGCCATCTTAAGAAGGTAACTGAAACCTATTTAATCTAATGAGAAGGACAAGAAACAGTCCTTTTGCTGATCTATATGGCTACAGAAGAACGTACCTCACAATATTCTAAGTGCCACTGGAAGCATGATCTCTTGACATTTCTAGGTTGAAGAGTTAATCCCTTGTATGCATATAAAAGAGTAGAGGCATATACACATCTAGTAGCCTTTTCATATGAAGATTCCAGGGAGAGACTCCCACATGAGACAAGCTGAAATCATCACAATAACAAATTATGATCCACCCCAACAAACTGAAGGAAACTATAGAGTGATAAACCAATTAATGAGCAAGAAAAAATGGACAGAAACGATTTGCCATGAAGCAGATACGTACAAGTAGAGACTGCCATTCCTCACATGGCATACACAATCAAAATATTATTTGCTAGCCAAAATTAGTTTCCACATGTAGATGCAAAGCTGCAAGAGGCTTATTTAGGAACTCAAATAGCATCTCCTCATACAATATTCGTTAAGTCGATCATACACAGGAGAATCTATAAATTAGAGACTGGTATCCACCATCAACATACGCAAAGGTTGAACCATCTAAGGTCTGTGTTCAGTTGCAAACCCCTGAATTTAGTTTAATGGGACACACTTTTTTGGTTTTTCACCCACTATATTGTCAATTAAATCAGCTGTGTTTGTCATATCCTTGTTGTTCACTATGTAATAAGCCCAACAAAGGGCGTCTTTCTTGAATACCATTGATGTTTAACCCAAACAAACTAATATCAAGCTATAACTTATCAATGTCCTGCTCAACTCTGGATAAATGCCAAGTCCTTTTTATTGGCGGCAACAGATACAGAAATCTTTGCAGATGATAAAACAAAGGTAAAAAACACTAACACATTTCCTCTTGTTTCCTCCAATTTCTCAGCACCCAAACTACATAACACTCAAATAAACGCATTCCCATCCTTGGTTCTCATACATTCATTCTCACACAAACAAGACTTCAAACTAAACTCCCAAAAAAAAAAAAAAAAGATCAACCAAACAGAGTAAAGAGAGCAACCCATTAAAAAGTAAAAGAAACCCATCACAGAAAACGAGCTAAAACATGAAGAAAATCAGTACCCCAGTGATCTTGACCAGCTCTCCATGCTGAGCCACGCGAAGGTCAGACTCAGGAAGAGAGTTGAGAAAGAACAAGACTGCAGCTTTAGAAGCCCAATGACGCGTGTTCCAGAGAATGAAAGCGAGGACGAGAGCAGAGAGCAAAAGGAAGAAGACGAAGAAGAGTGCGTTGTGGACGACAATGAGAATGAAGATGGAGACAGAGAGACCTAAAACAAAGATGGGTATGAGAATGTAGAGGACAAGGGATGGTATGGGCTTGAAGGTACTAGTATGGTGGTCTCTCAGAACCGCGTTTGAGAGGTCGTTCATTACTCCTCTTCGGTGCTCTCGCTCTCTCACTAAAGCACCCACCTTTACCGAACCAGTAACAGGGGAGTGTAAAATGGCTAAAATCAGGAATGGATTGGATATGATGGACGAAACGGCGTCGCTCAAGCAGAATTGGAGGGGGGAGTTGATAATGTTTGGGATCAAACATTACTGCTCATGTGAAAAACATGAGTATTTTTACATAACATTTTGGGATCTATTTACAAAAACATCAAATTCTTCGTTGCATTTAAAAAAGCAAATCTCATGAGATTCTTATTAAGTCCCAATTAACCTTCTGCATTGTGATGAATAATTAATTGTATACAAAATTTTTATCTCTCTCATTATTACTTGGACAATCAGCATACAACATTACAATGAGAGAGATTGATAAATCATGTATACAACTGATGAGAAGGAAAATCACGCCCTACGATATGCACCAACTTTATGATGTGTTTTTTGATCGAATAGAAAAGTTGCATTAAAATTAAGAGGCAGTAGCCCATGGAGGGTAAAAGTCTGTACTGGACATGCTCCAAAAGGAGCTACAAAATCAAACCTAACACTTGACAACATGAAATAACATACAGAGGCCCAAAAAATGGGTCAAAAACATAACCCAGCCCACATACGTTAATCTGACAGAAGAACCAGACGCCGCCAAGACTCGCCGTATATAGCAGTGAGAAGCATAGGCCAAATTCCGTGAGAATAATTCCAAAGTTGAAATCAAAGCTCCAAATGACTCATGCACACCTTCAAAAAACCCAATATTGTCAATATATATCGTGTTTCAATAAAGTTTTGTTTTTCAAACAGTTCAAATATTTTGACTTTTATATATATTTTTTTTTAAGAAATTTCAGAATATGTTGCTCACTAATATACTGTTAACATTCCCCCATAGAGTTAAATTATGTTCATGCTAACTTTATCCATTCATGGTAATCTAAATCGAATATTTTGTGATCCAGTGCAGTATGAAACTTCTAGTTTGTAAATGGGCACTTAGCTAGCTACCACAAATGTTCTAACATACTCATACATGCATGGAATCATGTTAGATGCTAGATCAGGGTTCCTGGGTTTATTGCATAGACTAGCATACCAACTACAAAGTTAATCCTAGTGCATATATCGGTGTGCGCTAATCTTTTGGCTAAGAGGAAAAATTGTACATAGGCCCGTTGTATTTCTCATCACATCTAGTCTAACATGTGATCGGAAGAGTATTATTGTAACGGTTATATACAAAAATTTCTCCTTGCCAAAGGTTAGCTAGCTCTTTGAAAGCTTTATACTCTTTTGCCTCCCCATTGTACTTGTTGGCAGAATCATCCTCTACGTGACATGATGGTGTTCACTGTCACTTTTTGTATACAACTATATGTAACTTTCTCACGCAGCTAGAGAGACAGACACCTAGTTGTATACACCGGTGACAGAGGGGAGTTACTTGTAGCGATAGTGTCCACAAGTGGCAGCAAGAATATTCTTCTTATTTTTACACATTTTCATCTTTCAAGACCAAAAATCCCACCACTGGTAATCACTAGTCGATTGGTCAAAGAGACCACCATCGGAGTTCAATCTACCCCAATCTTCAGGAGATGTTAAGGACCCATCTGCAGATTCCACAAAGTTCACAAGGTTCGGTTCCTCCTCAAGTCCAAAGTACTCTGCCTTTATGCTGCTATCATCATCTGACATAACTCGAAGCCGATGTTCTGATTTTTCGAATGACATCTGGTAATTAGGCTTCCCCTCAGATTCCGACCTAGTAGCATCATCTCCATTGTCCGATTCGCCATCAATGCTATTGTTCCTTTCCTCTTTTGGCCTTTGCATCTTATCATTCAGCTTCTGCAACTGTCACAAAACAACACATCCATATCAGATATTGCTTCCAATTCATTTGTACTAATCTTAAGATGTGGTGTTATTATTTACTCTCGGAAAGTCATTCTGTAATCTGTACTAAAACGGAAGGAGTGAAGGATGACTCTCCGAGATTGCTAGCAAAAGTCCCCTTTCAAAGAATGAATGAATATATTAATTACCTGAGTAACCAAGGCCTGCTTTTCTTTCTTGAGAGCTTCAAACCGGGAAGCCAAGTTACTGTAGTTGGCTCTGAGTATGCTGTAGTCTCTTTCAAGCTGCTTCGACTTCCATCGAGCTCTCTTATTCTGAAACCATATCGCAACCTGCCTTGGTTGCAACCCCAGCTCTTTCGCCAGCTGCAGCTTCTTCCTTGGCTCCAACCTCGACTCGGACTCAAAAATGGACTCCAACGATCGAATCTGCTCATCACTGAACCTCTTCTTGTTGTTCTTGCTGCTCTTCTTCTTTAAACTACTGCCTGCACCTAACGAGTCGTTCATGTAGCTAAAAGCCTCGGCTTCTTCCGGTGAGGGAGAATATCCAACTCGGTCTACCTCTAACATCTCGTTGTTTTTGGGGATCAGTGTCACGGGAGAGAATGCTTTTGGGGTTTTGTGCTTTAAACTATGTGATCCTCAGTGTATGTCATGGTTCTTTGGGTCT
Source organism: Rosa rugosa (assembly GCF_958449725.1). Taxonomy (NCBI): domain Eukaryota; kingdom Viridiplantae; phylum Streptophyta; class Magnoliopsida; order Rosales; family Rosaceae; genus Rosa; species Rosa rugosa. The sequence continues at coordinate 40,538,334 of NC_084825.1, forward strand.
GACTGGGTTTTGTGATTGCTGCTTTATATTCAAAATCCATGGGTGGATCTGCTGGCGTAATATATATATATATATATATATATTGCTTTTCTTTCTGTTCATTTAATGTAAACATTCCCCATACTATTTTTCTTGCTCGAATATTAGTTTCCCCATTTCATTTCTAGCTAAGCAATTTACGAAGCTCAAGCTAGCTAGCTAGCCAGCTTAATTTGTGTAGCGGATTAAGCTGGTTCTTTCTGTGCATTGCATCACATTATTAGCGTTTTTTAAATTGTTTGTGATATGATATAATATGGCCTTTGTCATTGTCGTGGTATGAACCGTCTTAATTACTTAAAAGAAGTCTTCGATCTCCCTAATTAAGCTTATATATGGAGTGTCGGCATTCGGCAATACGTGAATCACGTTGTCCAATTTACCATCCGTCCTTGTCGATTTGGTGAATCCATTGCATGTTACTCAAAGCGTTGTCTTCTCCTAGGAGTAAAGAATGAAGTTCAATAAGATCGAGTCTAGATTAACGCGCGTGAATAATGCCTAATATATTAAATTTTGGTTAGGATTCTTAGAATCTTTAGATCAATAATCACTCTCGCGAACAAGCCTTATTAACATGTCAACCTATTTTGTAAGCTTTGCTTTACGATTGAAGCTGTTGTATAATAATCGGCTTAAAATTAAGTAGGTTGATTGTCTCATACAAAATAAAAACTGTATTTTAATTTCTGAAGTAATTTCTCACTAGTTTTGTGAAGTTTGTCAGACATTACTTTTACAAGCCTCGTATTACAACAACATTTTTGTGAGGATACATGACTACAAAAACTTTACTTTTAAAAGTTTATGAAGCATTGTACAATTGCGTTTTGCAATACTTCAAAACATGCAATGTATTGAAACGCTTTACTTCATAAGAGGAAACTATATTTTTCAAAATTACCTTGAATCTTAAACATGTTTAGATTATATAATATGATGACTACTTTGTCAAATTCTATGATTGTCGATTAAAAAGAAATATTTGAATATAATTGTGACTTTCAAAAAAATTATGCTCTAGAACTCAACAAATAATGTGTCAAGTTATGTATGAAAAAAAATCCATCACGTATATCACATGGCTGGAGTCTTACATAATCCATCAGAAAACTAAACCAAAATACGTAATTAGTCTTCATCATTAATCTAATCTCCTGGCATTGTCTCCATCATTAATAAGCTAATGAGTCTCAATCCATGAGCTTAAAAAAGCGAAGCCATGAACACATCGACTCACTCGAGCCATACTCGTAGAATTGGTTAGGGTTGAGTCGCCATCGAAGACACAAACACAACGTGTCCAACTTTGGTTGTCCTCGATAAACATTAGAAAACTCGCAAAGGATATTATTATAAACCCAAACACTCATCTGTCACACGCAGCCAATCAGAGCCCTCCACATTACCCTCGGTCAAAGCTTAGTACGCCATTTTCTTTGGCGTTTTGGTGCGGGCCCGTTGACGTGGCTGAAATCCGGTGGTTGAACGTAGAGAGCTTGTGGAGTACAGAGGACACGTGCCCTTGTCTTTGTGCCAATCACAGTCGTGGTGGTAGGGACAAGTCTTTCAGGTTGTCCGTCTGCCGCCTTGCTTGACACGTGCTACTGTAGACCACCTATTGAACTCTTTTAAAGACATTTAAAATAAATAAATAAACACAGAACTCTGTACGTTTCACTTATCTGAAATGAGAACTTAAGTTTATATATGAATTACGAATTGTTTTAAGAAATTAGATTATGTCTATAGATAAGTATTCTAATCGCTAATTTCTTTTAGAGAGCTTGTCAATGATTTCTCATTTTTATTTTAAATAAATAACTGTGATGATCGATGTGTCAAAAACGATATTCATAAAATTAAAAAAAAAAATATTAGTTTCGTCAATTATTTAAATGTTAGGCGTGTTTTAAACTATTTCAATTAGGTCTATATATGAAATAAGACCTACAAGATAATTCTAGCGGCTAGAAGAATTCTATGTAGGGTAGAGGAATGTCCTCACGTTTCTTCTATGTTGTTGTTTATCTTCTGGATTTCAGAATTTTTTATTGTTGGAAGTGTTGGTTGTCCATTTTCTCCATTAAATTTCAATTGTGTGTAGGCAACAATTGGAGGACGGAGATTGGATACTCGAGTCTTTAGGGTACAATATTGTCCTAGCTCGGCAGATCTTACTCTTATCATATCAATGGGAAAGAAAGGCATGACGACTTTAAGTTTGTGCTTGGACATAGACTTATCACCATGTAATGTGAACTATTAATAATCTAATAGAGATTTAAATAAAGAAAAAGAGATGCATGGTAAGTGATGAAGATAGTGTGTGAAAATGACACCGTTTTTTATTTGTATTAGGCGGGTTCATGATCGTCGACCATTGTTTTGCATTCTTTCCCTTTGCCTACCTGCTAGCAAGGAAGTTTGAGTGGCTATAGCGCTCGATCTTTATGGCACATTTGCATAACTAGCAGCCTGGCTTGAAATGAGTGATCAGATATCGATAATTATAAACATCAATGGCAAAGAAATCTAATGGGTCACCGCCAGAAAGCCACCTCCATCTATCTCACTCCATGTAGAAGAGGGAGAGAGATAGTGACTGTTCGGTTGTTAGCTAGTTTCTGTTGTGTTATTTGGGATTAGTTTAGGATTGATATGACTTTAAAAAAAAAAACTGCTGCTGCTGCTGTTTCTGTGTTGTGAGAATAATCAATTGTGAATTAAAACAGATTTGTGTTTGGTAATGAATACTTTTAAAAGTGTTGTCAGTACATAAAAAAACTCCAAAGCGTGTTTTAATTGAAAGTAACTTCTAAAAGCAACCCAAATGTTGCTTCTGAAATCTGCTGCCAGTGATCTGTAATTTTCAAATAAAGCTGTTTTTTACTCATTTAACAAACACAAGAAAATCTAAAATTTTAGACAAAAGCTTCTTTTTTTTTTAAAGTGAAGCAATCTCAAATGGGATCTTAATGGAACATGTACAATGATGATCAATCTTAACGGACAAATCTAAGTTTTTTTTTTTTTTTTTGGGATGTAATTGGGATCAGATGACGGGATCAAGAGCATTGAACAGGGAAAGGATGAAATTGAAGTATAGTCATGGTGTTTATGACATTTGAGGATTAGAGTTCTACTTACGCATCAAAAAAGGTTGGTGGAATAGTGTTCGAGTGTATGTCAGATATTCATAAGAAGGTGCTTGGCGTATGTTTATGGTTGCCTAGGTTAACTAGACCACTCAAAGTGCCACATACATACAATCAAGGTGTGATTGTCTTTGTTTGATGACAATTTGTAGCCAATTACATGAAGAAGATCGGTTAGTGAAGATGTACGTACCAATGGAATGGCTTGAGAGTTTCCTTTAATTTGACGGAAGGTAGAGAGAGTACTTTGGAGAACTCCTTTTGGTTTAATTAGAGGTTCAATTAGTCTTCTTTTACTTGGGAAATTACAATTTTAGCAAAAAAAACAAAAGCAAAAACACAAATATTATTCAACAGGGGAAACGTAAAGGAGGAGGGTTTTGTGAATTTTTGCTCAACCTTAGCATGAGTGTGACTCTGGTTTTCTTCCTTGTCTAAATTCTAAAGTTCAATTCATTTTCAACTTCGATTCAAGGAAAAATGTTTAAATTCTAAGGATAATCATTTTACTCATCTTTTCTTGGTAGTTGACAAGAAACTTCCATACATGTGTTTAGTATGTCACATTGTTGCAAACAGAAAATGGTAGGAAACTAGGAATAAGACGCAAATTTCTTCCGTACACTCTTCAAATATAAAGAATATACAAGTCAAAACGGTTGTATTAAAAGTTTGGATAATGAAAGAAATGTCGCAAATTTCTATGCACATTCCATACTTTTTTTTTCTCAGAGTTGGGTATTTTTTATTTCATTTTATAAATTTCGAAAAGTTAAAATAGCAGTGTCATTACCATTTATAACTTCTTCTTTTTTTGGATCAAATACCATTTATAACTTTTGATGCATAAAAAAAATAGTACCGTTAGTGTCTTTCAAAATAGAAAAAAAAGGTGTTTATACTCTCCTACTCGTGCAAGGGTGCGGCGGCGGCGGATCTATGACTAGGAGGATGGGTTATCCCTTTTCCTCTAGTTGACATGAGGGCTTTGGCATCGGTGGTTTTCTTCGACGCGACTCCCTACTTTAGGCGTCGGTGTTTTGATCGCTGATTTTGGTGACGGTAGACCTTGTGTTAATTATCAGTTTTCCCAGTGGCAGATTGGGTGCTAGTGATGGACGATGAATGTTGGGGGTGGGCCTCATTATAAATGATTGAATGTTGGAGGAAATCCACCTTTGAGATAGTAGGCCCACTGTGATGTTAGGACCTCAGGGCCTGACAATAATTTATATCTTCTCAATTAGACATTTAGACAAACAAGGGCTAGGCCTACGATCATTTTTTTTGGAAAGGGATTTTAGCTTTTAACCGTAGATATTGTTCCCAAATATCTGTGCTATCATATATATTTGGAAAGTCGACTATTATGTAAAAGAAGAAGGCTGAAAGAAACTAAAGTATACATGAGTTGTAGAACCAAATGCACAAGCTGCAATTGCCAATATTCCTCAATAAAGTGTCGGGATGATAAGCGATCAAGCAGCTCTTTTGGGTAAGCCTGTGGAGATCTAGCTGCAAGAGACTAAAGAGAGGTCTTGTGTTCAATTGTCACTGATAGTGATGGTGAGGCAAAACCTGGGGTATGGTTGCCCCCGTATGTGGTGCATACTTAGGGCAAGTTCACCGGGGCTCAAGGCGCCCGGGCACCACGTCAAACGGTGACCCAAGTCACCAAAATTCCACTGTTCACCGTTCCACCGATCTGGGCTTCCCCAACAGTTGGCGACCCAGGACAACAGCTCGTGCAACTTCCTCCCCGAGCCCGTGACCCAGGCCTCCAGCTAGCCCAAAAAATGAGCTGAGGGGAGACGCGCCAGGAAGGTGGAGTGCAAGCTAGTCGCTTGTCTTCTAGCGGCGAAAAGGCTGCAGCGCGTGGGGAGGCCGGATTTTGTCCGGTTGTGGCATGTGGGTGGGTGACGTGGCGTCTAGCCATTGGTTTGCTTGGAAATTTGAAGCCAACGGTCCACAGATCTCGACCGTTGGTTTTAATTATGAATGGGATCTGATGGGTAGCAATTAAGGAGTTAGATAAATTGAGAAAAGAAAAAATATATATATTGTTTGTAACCGTTAGATTAAGAAAAAACAAAGAACCAAAATTTCCTATAAATACCTCACTTCCTAATTTACCTCTCACACAAAAAAAATCATATTTTCAAAAACTTTGTCGGTGGTGACGTGGTGTACATGTGATAAAAGTGTCGGTGGAGTTAAAAAAAAAAAAAAACATGTCGGTGGACATATAATTTGTCTACCAATAAAATTTTCTTTGGTTGCATTTTCAAATTGTTTATCAATACTATTTATTTACATCATACATTTCTCATTTTCCAAAAAAATATATATATATATATTCGATGAACAGTAACTGACTGATGACCCTGACCCAACGGGTGGAAGCAAAGATCCAGTGGCAGTGAATAGTTTCCTGCCTTGGTGACCTGGTGACTTAACGGGTGAACTTGCTCTTAGGGACACTAAGTAGTTTCTCAAGAATTGTATCCTCTCCCTATTGAAGTTTTTTCCAAACACAAAAAAGAAAAGGAGGAGATTAGCTTAGCTCCGTGATGGGCATTGACTTGAACATGCTAAATTTTCGTTTGTTAACTATGTGTCTAAACTCAATGGATGGGGCAAGCGCCGAAATGGTCGGTTCCTTCATCTCTTTTCATATGTAGCCCTAAACCCTGCAATGCAGCTAGATAGCTAGCTAGCACACAGGAAATTAGGTCTGTTTTCCTCATGGTAAAAAGCACTTGTTCCAAGTCTACCATTACTTTGACCAAAGAGAAAAAATAACTGTGATCCTTTCACTTAACACTGAACAAACTAATTAACTACACGTACTGACTGATTAGTATTTAGTAGTACAAAGTACGTGTATCATATCAAATCATTTCGACATCATATCATCTCTGTAATATTACATCGAGTCTTTGCTTTGCTTTCTCGATCCAGACACCAAATTGACTTAAGCGCTCCCAAAAAGCTTTGCGCAAAAAAGCTTTCTCAACCTTTTCCCCGCCCTCTCCCTCCTTTTCAACTACTCCTCCTTCCTTTTCCTCGCCTTCACAACTCAGTCACACAGACACAGTAGTAGTCTCACAGTTCACAGACACAGCACGTGACCAAAGCATATGGAAGATAGTGAAGAACAGCGAGAACTGAGAACCCAGGTCCAGGTGGGGTGGTGTACTTTTTGGAAATTATATCATATACTTATAAATATACTGTGATGAAAATTGAAATGTCGACAACCTGGGTTGGAGATGCAGTAGGGGGGATTTGACATTTACGTGTTGTTTCTATCTTCCCTGCTGCTTTTCGTTTTGAATAATAAATTCATCGTTATGATATGTATGTATGTTAGGATTTAATTTATATATACACACACACAATTTTCAAGGCCTGCTGTGTTATGTAAGAGCGTTGAAATCTGGAGCCAGTGTCGTCCTCTCCGTTTGTCACTCTGATGTACTACAAAACACACACCACCAACACACAGAGAGGAGAGAGACCTAGGGTTTGCTTGGTGGATCTGATCGATATTATAAGTTCGGTGGTCGAGGGAGGTGTGCACAGTTTAGGTAGGCATGGCAGCACAACTTCCGGGCACTCCCGCATTTAGATAAAACAAGAGAATACGTTATAAGCTAAGCAGCTCCCCAAATCATTCCAATTCAAGAATATTTCACTAATCAACTCAACTGCCTTATATATTTTACATCATGAATCATCAACCCGTTCCTAATTACTCAATGACCGTGTCAATAATTATTAATTAGTCGTCCTATGTTTTGAAATTTGAATGCGTGTGTAATGGCTGAAATTGGAATAGGAGTGGAGTCAGAGACTCATGTTAGTAATACCTCTTTTTATCAATAGAATGAAAGGCAGAGGGAATATAAGAGCATTTCATAACTAGAAAAAATGGTACCAAGTTAGCATAAAAATGTTAAGAGTATTGGGCCTGGGCTCTGGTGTCGGGCTCCATCTGGGTTGTGTTCCTTTTACTTTTTAGCTACTTTGGTTTTTCAGCTCTTGTTTATTTTACGTTTTCAATAATTCCTGACCTTTTTTTGGTTTGGAGGTGTGGGCTTTGTCCCGGCCTGCGCATCTTGCGTACCATGTTTGCTCTAGGTAGGCGGCGAGTTCCTTACTTTGTCAAATGGTCGCAGCCTCCTAGTGGCAGAATGAAACTTAGTGCCACCGGGCTATATTTCCGGTGGCAGCATACTGAGAAAGCTGCTAGTATTAGTAACTTATGGCTCTGCATGAGCATTATCTTTCCAGTTTGTCACCACATTTGTAAAGCGAATAGAGTAGCCTGTAGAGCACTCTTCGCTAAATGGTGCATGTTAGAATGCATATTCTTAGGTGAGGCGCTTGTTATCATCTCGGGTGGTTCTCTTGATACTTATTGCAATTCGGGGTTAAGGTACTATGTCCCCCCCATGAAACCATAGGTTTCATTAATGGATAAGGTGTAAGGGTCGCTGCACCAGCCCTTTTTCAAAAAAAAAAAAAATGTTAAGAGTAACGGCTTGCTTTGTTATTAGATTCGGTTGAAGAGATTTTCATTAATGTTAAGAGTGAATCAATGATGTAAGTAGAAAAATGCTTTTACTTGCCATTAATTTGTCTTCCCTTAATTGTATACAGGGCAAATATTAAAATTAAGCGCATATGCACGCGCGTTAGAGATATTAATGTCTTGTAAGTATAAATTTCATATTAAATTTAAAAAAATTGTTGTTGTGAATTGTACACAAATACATGCGCTACAACTCATCAATTATCATCGTTTAACTCTTGTTTGCAATCACATTTGGTGTTTGAAATCTGTGCAAAGAACTCATAGGATAACTAATGCATTTGGTAGGTAGGTAGCTAGAGTTTTTCCCATTAGTTGTCTTTGATTGTTCTTTAAATTGGGTTATATCTCGTATATATGATTGAGAAAACTTTTTCCAACCCTGATTATAATGAAAAGCCAGTATATATGGCTTGAAGAAGACGTGTGTATAAGTGGAAAAACCTTTACTCCAACAAAGCTGCATATTATTAGTACTACTAAAGCTAACCTATCTCTGTCAATTAGATGTCCTGCAATTACATTACATTATTAAATAACAATTATTAGAGAGCATTTCTTGAACAATCCATAGGTAGGGCATTTAATTTGCTTAATTGAGCTAGCTAGCTTGCACCCTTGAACAAACACCAAGTTGCAGGACTAGTTATTAGTAACTGCTACTACGTCTAATCATAAGATAATTGAGTGGTTAGAAACCCCAAATTATCTTCTTTGTTTCTTTCTCGCCTTAAAATTCAAACATTCCACAGTGTGTGATTAATTGGCTGTAAGTTAAAGGTCGTTGTTCTCTTCTGCAGCTTCATGTAAGACAGAACATGGTTAATAAATTAACCTAGCTACCCGATTCCTTCTCATCAATACAATGATGTATGTATATTTATCAGCAATAAATGTGAAAATCCAATCAAGATGAAATCAATATTACACATTTCAACCTGCTATTTGATCGGTAGATGTAATGATGTAAGAGCCTGTACCTTAGTAATTTCATATCAAACAAGATACTATTGCATTTCTCGACAGTCTAACCTCCGTTCAATAAGTTGCTAGTCTGATGCTCTTCGTCTCTCAATCATGTTCTCTCTGAAATAGTTTCATTTTGTTACGGTGCATAATAGACTTCGAAGAGTCTTGGGTGAACCAAGGTCCACATGCACCATGAGTTAATTCCCGGTACTGTTTATGAACATGTGGACCTTGATCCATATTAGAATTTTCCTAAAAACTTAACTAATCTCTTTTATAAGAAATGGGGCAAAGGCCAGGAGGAGAGGCAAAGTAATGTCAATTTAACATGGGCCTAAAAGGAGCTGAAATCATTATCACCAGTCATATTCATGGCTTCTAAACTCCATTTGCACCAAAACCCTAAACATACTAGTTTGACAAAAATAATGGAGGTGAAAAGTGAAAAACGGCGAACGTTTGACCTAGGGGGAAAAGATTTCACCCCCAGAAAAGTCGCCGAGGAATTGGGTGCTCGGGAATAGAGCAAGGTAAAAAATCCTCAATTGAAAAGGTTAAAAAGGCAAAGTGAAAATGGACCCATCTGTCGGTCCTCGCCTCGAATTCCTCGCCCCCCTGACCTCAAAAGTGACACGCCAGCCGAGGGTCCTCTCTCTCTCTCTCTCTTATTTTTTTTTCCTAATTTAATTTTTTTACTTTGACAAGTACAAATTTACGTAATTACCCAAAAGGTTAAAGTTAAGAAAGTGACAAAAAATATTGAATGGGGGTTTCTACTATCGGGCAGCTCAATCTGTCAACCACTCCTCTCTGACTCGGTTCATAGCCCTCTCTTGGTTTTTCAGATTCCCTTTCTTCAATTATTATATTTTTTTCATGATTGTACAATCATAGTATCTTACGGTCCAAATTGGGCTCCTTGGTCTGTAGGCTACACCAAACCCTAGAATAGTACCATTATGGTTTTGATCATCACCACCATGTAAGTGGTATTGCTTCTTACTTCTTACCTCTTAAGCTCAATGCTTCCTAGCTCAGTATTATTGTACGAGGTGAGCGTCATCATCATCCTTTGCCCTAATCCTACGGTCCGTATGATTTGATCAAATTTGATTGGGATTAAAGTTTGATTAGAAACTGACAGTGCATGGAGGGGAGTCGTGGTCATTTCGGGGAGGGTGGGTAGGGTAGAGCCTGCACCAATGTTTTTTGTCTTGTATATCCAAGCCTTTACTACTCTTTCGTATTATAAAGTCCCTTTATAACAACCCCCCCCATACCCATTCACCCATATCATTCTCTCATTCATCATCTTCACCTTCTCCTTCAATCTTTCTCTCTTTCTCTCTCTAACCCCCTTGAAGATAGGCGAGTCTCTTGGGGGAAAAAGAGAGAGAGAGAGAGGGGTGAGGAATAGAAGAAACAAAACACAGAACTAGACAGACTCTAGCTTTGCTTGTAAAAACTACAAGGCGAGTCCATGGATGTGGAGCTTTTGCTTTTTTGAGGGGAATGTTGTCTGGCTCGAGGACCCTTTTCCTTGAAAGATCTGTAATCCTATAGATCAATCTTTATATCTGTATATATTGATCATGACTTTTTGGTGGAGTTAGTGTCGTCGGACCAGGCTTCATTCCCCCCAATTTTACAGCTTCCACAGTCCACAGAGCTTAGCTTTTTCCTCCATGGCATAGACTTCTCCAGGTACTGAACTCCAAAGGGTTGCTTTTTTCTATTTTCGGGATTCTTCTAAATTATGGGTTTTCGTTTTTAGGGCAATTAAGGATGTTAGTTATGTGCAGATTGGTGTAATGATGGACTCATTTGACTATAAAAAGGATTTCATCATTTGCCGACTTTTTCATTCGTGCTCATGATGATGATCAAATTATGATGAGGATGATGCGGTTTTTGTCAGTCTTAAGCCAAATTTCCACTATCTGATCTGTCTGTTCTGCAATTGTTTTCTTTTTTTTTGCTTTTTTCTTTTTTCTTTTCATCAGATCTGATCTGGTCTGCCATGGCCTCCTCCTTTAACTTTGGTAAATGTTCTTTCCTCTCTTTCACGTTCTGCTAGCTAGCTACCTCTCTCTCTTAGGGTTTCGTAGTCTAGATTGAGGCTCTGTTAATATCTAAAATAAATGTGCTGAATAATTGTATCACTAATAAGCCTTTGCTTAGATGAGCAAGCAAGGAAGTGGCAGCCTTTCTGACACTGTTTGAAATGCTATTTTTCATTGTTTAATTGTATATACATATAGCTACTGCATCATCCTTAATCTCGTATCTGATTCTGAATGATAATATATATATGCGAAGTATATCATAAAGAATATATAGTACTATTCTACTCAACTAGTTTGCAGATGTCACTACATTTATACGTTCGGCTTTAGCTAGCTTGTTCAGTAATGCCTTACACATCTCTTTATGCCTTGAAGTACTTGCATTTCTTTCAAAATGTGATTCAAGCAAAAGACAAATGTAACTTTGGGGAAATGAGTGTGTGTGAAAACCTAGATGCTTATCTTTTCATTATTGTCTTATCAATAGGGTGTTAATTCAAAACCCTGGTCTTGTTCATCTTGGGTACTAAATGCATTTCTCCTCTTTTGCTCTCCTGGATCTATGTCCATTTGAATTATTGTTTGTGTTTGTGTTAGCTTAAAAAGCTTATAACCATAACCGAAAACCAAAGTTGAGCTAGTCAACAAATGGAGCATTGTGCAGGAAAACCAAGATGGATGCTTCAACAAGTTAGGGTCACTTGATGGTTTAGTTGTTTCTTAATCATTCTACTATGTCATTTGTATCCGAGCTTTGCTTCTGCATTAGGGATACAGGACAACTTCTCAAATGAATACAGAGGTCTTGAAAACAAGGTTGATAATATATAATAAGGTCTGGAAAAAGGGGTTGTTTTTCCTTCCGGTTTAAAACACTGTAACTTACTAGCTTACTCTAACAATCTTACAGAGACACATTAATATTCAGATGCTTGGGAATGATGATTGATCAAACAAGTGGTCTCCTAAAGTCACTATTTCAAGATTTTTTTACTTTTCCTATTACATTACCAGTTTTTGGAAAAGGTCCATCTATGTAAAAGCAGCAAGTTTGGACTTGAGGAAGCAATCTCAAATGCTAGCAACTATTCCCTTGTCCTTCTTGTACTAGTAATGAGTGCATTTTGAGTTTTATGAAATCCACTTTCTTGTTTGAATTACATAAATGTAGGTGTTTATGCTTTTCTTTCACTATCTTTTTTTTTTTTTTTTACTCTTCTTGATGGTCGTTGTAAATTTATTTCCAGTATGAGATTACTGTATTACAGATTGCTGTAAAGACTAAAAGCTCCTTTTGGGAAATTGGATCTTTTTGACCTCTGGAACTTATAAAGCAGAAAAAGCTTTATTGCTTTCTTTTTGCCCATGATTTTCCTCACAGAGTGACAAAGGGAGGAGACAGAGGTCGATTAATTGGGTGAGAGCTTTAGCTTTATGCATGGCCACAACTTTCAATGAGTGTATAATTGTGGTGTGATTGTTCCACTTGACCAAGACTGGATCACTGGAGAGTGAAGACTCCCTGATTAATTAACTAAAGCCTAGCTTTTGAATCAGGGTTTGGGATAATTGTTCCTATTAATTAGATGAGATAGATGCATTGGAATTTTGGGCTATTGGTCCTAGGGCATGGGAAGCTGTAAATAGCTCTCCATACTCATTGGTAGGCTAACAAAACTGTGTAATCATCTATAGCTATAGCTATAGCTAGCTAGGCCCTTGGCTCCTAGCTAAGCTAGTACATTGAGGATCCAAGGCAACTTAATTTGGTTGGTTCTGATGGAGTTGTGCTTGTAGCTGAGATTTGACTTAAAATTTTGAATGGCAATGTGATCAGCTTCATTGTTAATTTAATATTCAAATTGTGAATCAGTTTGAAGAAAGGCCTTGAAGAAATGTTCCTTCCACTAGAGCTATGAGTGTAAGCTATTTCCAATAAGTTGGACTTAACTTTTGGGCTACTAGCTTTTGGGCTGCTAGTGAAGAGCCCTTTTTGAAATTGCATCTTTAAGCGTTAACTATACTGTACGCCTAATGGACCCATATAAGCTTCAACATTGATGTCCAGTTCTTGTTAGGACATCGTTTCTCTATGATTATGCAATTAAGTTCAAAACTTTTCTTTGTTTAATGAGGCTGTTCTTCTTTGGTAATTAGGCTCCCCTCATGCCAAATGGGAAAAAGTTTCTCTGTTGAGACCTCCACATCTTCTCATCTGACCTTTCTTTATCACTTCACTGTGAATGAGAGCTTCCAACCTGCTAAAGAGAGAAACACATGCTTCTCTCTAATCTCAATAGCAACCTTTTCTTCTTTGATATTCCTCACCCATGTGGTGATCCTTCATTTTTGTGGTGATTCTTCATCCCTAGTGGTGATTCCTCAACCTGAGTGGTGATTTAATGTTACCTTTATTTTTTGTCTACTTTTGCATCTGATATGATTTTGGTCCTCTCATAGATCAAAACTAAGAACATTTGAATTTCTAAGGTATACTCATATGTGTTCTCATGGTGATTCTCAAACTTTTTTCTTTCTTTGTTCCTCAAAATCTTCAAACCATGAAGAAAGCTCATTCTTCTTGTCTACCTTGCCCTGTCATGGAAGATTTCATAGTTGTTTGCAACCACCTCTTTAGCCATTTGTGTACCATATTATTGTTTCAGCTTTATAGTTTGCCGAATTATATATGTTCGTAAACTACACAACGAAAAAACACTCAAACAATTTTTAATTTGGATGAGTTTCTTTTTTATTTACAAGGATAATTCTTAAAAAGAAAACCAAACAATGAACGTTCCGATGATAACTCAATCTAGTCAATTATTCGAGATAACAAGGTCTTTAATTAATAGCAAAAAGACGCTCTCACTGAAAGAAGAATCTGTACATTTATCGTTTGCTAGCTAGAACTTCATTGTTGAGCATGTATAGTTCTTGTTGGATGAGTTTTAATTCAGGATAACACAAATCCATCCCAGCTACTTCTTCACTCCTTCCTCGCCACTAGCTAGGTGATAGTATATACAGTACGTATGCATTCAGTTGTATATATTGGACTCGGTCTACTAGTTAGCGTATGTGTTCAACACTCCTCTCCCTTTGACAAATATTATTTTCCTTTTCACCATGGTTCAAAATTTGAAGCACGATGGAAATAGTACATAGCTTCACCAGTAGAGTTCTTCCGCGGCCAAAGTTCCACTCTCTCTTCCCAATTATATCTTTGAAAATAGCACCAAACCCTAACACGCTGTTAATGTGCGCAAATTTGTTTTCCAGAGTTGACTTATTATGATCATCATGGACATCATTGGAATGCAGCTAGTTATGCCTTTCAGAGAGACCAACTTTATTCCCACCAGCTAGCTAGCTAAGATAGTACTAGTTGTACCTGGTGGAAATCCATATAAGCCTGTTTCATATACAATCTTAAGTGCAAATTATGCTACCTAAGTGCCATTGACCTTGATCTGCCAAGGTCAAAGGAAATTATGTTTGAGGAACAATATTCAAAGGCACAAATAAAGCAATCATCCAACCATAGAATAAAGAATAAAATGTCTCTTTTCTCTTTTGCTTTCCTGAAAAAAGCAACGCTCACTCCCCCACTTTGGATGATTTTCCATCCCCCACTTAATTCCTTGACTTTGCATCTTCCAATTAACCGACCATATTAAGATTCTGTGTTCTTTGCCTACATTTTTTTACCAAAGCACAATCATATATATATATATATAAGTTGCAAAAGAATAGTTAATTATTTTCCATACATATACATATGATTAAATGAAATTTTTTTACGAACCTTGATCGTTGGAGATCCAAAAATGCTTCATGTTCTCTCAAATTGAACCAAGTAATTGTGGATACAGCTCACAAGTGTTTGTGTGGTCAGAATTCTCTAGGTGCATGAAGGTGCAAACCAATGAACATTGGAGAAATTTGTTTATTGAGACCAACAAGTTTTCTCAAAGTAATCAAGTGTTTTATAGATGATGCATCAATATTTACTAGGTCAATGCAACTATATAAATTTTTCTCCTATATACTCACCTTTCTGTTATAATATAATTTTGCAAAATTATGTTGTGTGAATTAAAAGTTACATTATTTATCTCTAAATTTAACAAAATTGGTTAAGACTAGCTACTATTCAGAACTGAACACAAAAGTAGTTGGTTGAGACGAATACCTCAAGATTGGAACTCAAAGTCCGCTAGGATTTTAATTTATCACGGAATAGTCATAGTTTGCACCGGATCAAGATTGGAACTCAAAGTCCGCTAGGATTTCAATTTTGACACTAGCATATATAACATATTTAACTACTACTATATTTGCATTGTTTCCTGAATAATATCATATATCAAATTTGTTAGACACTACGTACCATATATGTGTATGTATCTCAGAATATTTCAGATTCCTAGTGCATGTATCTTTTATGTTGGCAAAACCTAAATGGGTGCGGCTATTGTCACCCTACCATTTTCTTAGTTCACCCTACAAAAATTTAAATTATTAAAAGACTATATCACCCAAGTACAAAATTACTAATAAGTTGATTTTCAAAAATCCAAGTATATAAGAAAAAATAAATATATAAGTAATTAATTAAATACAAAGACTACTTTTTTTTTTTTTTTTTTTTTTGAAATAAAGGTTAATATCAATAGATAACCAGCCAACAAGCCAGAGTCGAACATACACTTAAAGACAGAAAAATGGCGGGGTAACAACCACGCTCCTATCTAAGCAATGTAAACTCATTACAAGACAATTTTGAGCCCGCTTTGTAAGCGAACTCATAAACAAAGAACAACTACGTGTCTTCTAGGGCAAAATCATCTATAACATTAATTTCTCATTGGATAACATTAATCTTTATCTTCTCCACCCAAATTTGATTATTACTATTTCTTTTGTCTTTTTATTGCATCATCATCGTTAATTTGTTGTACAATTAACAAAATCATTAGCGTTAACTGCATCAAAATCTTTGCAATATATAGTAAAAATTCAAAACATTAAGAAGAAAAAAATCAATCTCTTCTTCATTGCTCATAGTTATAAATTTACTAATCTTTTTACATGGATTAAAATAAAAAAAACATTGAAATTGAAAGAAAAAATTTAAAAGATGGGAGTAAATCAGATTATGATTTTATTAGGAAAAGTTTAGTTTTTTTATGGGTATAAATTAAATGAGAGATTTTGTTAAAAACATCAAATCATATAAGGATATTCTTGGAAAGAAAAATAGGTTAGATAAGTAAATTTAATAATTGAAATTAAAATGTAGGGTGTAATGAGCAAGTAGGGTGAACAAAGAAAATGATAGGGTGGTAATAGTCGCACCCAACCTAAATTTAGGTTCAATTGGTATGGACTCAAACCCTTTTCGGAAGGGAAATTTTTTTTTCTTTCTCTTCCGTATATACAACCCAATCTAAGATCTTTCCTAATGCAGATAGACAATAGTGAGACCCAATTATGCTATACAGCACACACACGACGCACACTCTTCACATATGGATAGTGAAATCCAGCATTAGCACAGAAAATACTCATCTAATTCTAAGCCAGAAAAATCTTGTTGTTGGGGACCTACTAGAAAGCTATGTTGAGCCGAAAGACAAGCACCCCTTTTGTCATTTGCCACTGATTTTCATAGATTCGACTCTCTACAATTTTGTTGCAAGTACATTTCGTTCATGTATATGCGAGGGTGTTGTGAGTGTGACTGTGTCTCTTCACATAAGACGTCAACATGGACATGTTCTAGGGCTGCCATTGGGTGTCCCCGGAATTTGCCATCCTGTACACGACACCTCACTGTCGGTTTATGCTTGTTGTGCTTCAAAACCCCAACTCCAACCACGTGTCTTGGCCTCCTTCCATTCGCACTCTTGTATATCTTTTGTATTCAAAACGACATTGTTTTGGATTTCATCAATCGTATTAAAATTCTCTGTATTAAACGTGAATTTATCACTCAACACTATCACATCATAGAAACAAACATTTTACGTAAATTTCTCTCTAAATCAACCAACGACACCATTAATTAACAATACGTAGAACGTGTGGTCTGTTAATATGGCTAAAAATTGAACCTCGATAATACAAATTTTGGTACCCTCGATCATGCAAAAGCCCTTTAAGTAAAAGATCAACCAAACTAAACTTCTTTGTATCAAGGGCCAGAAATATGTGACATTGTCTTACCAAACAAAGAAATTGTTATCTCATATATTGTTCCAAAAAGAGAGAGAAGATATCCTCTTTGAGTCAAAATTACGAAACCCTAATTATACACCATAGAAAAGCACGGCCCGGCCCACTTAACTCATACTCCAGGGCACTACCTCGTTCCTCTCCTCTATAGTCTATATATCCAAACTCTGTTTCTGGTTGGTATGCGTTTTGCACTTGAAGAAGTCCTACCGAAGATGACCAACGTACCACGGTCTCTCGGTTACTCTTCCCTAACCCTATTCAAGCAAGCCATCACTGCCTCAGATCCATGGCCCTTCTCCGGCGTTTTCCTCTAAGATTCCTCCATCTAGCCAGTGCAATACGGTTTGTCCGTGTGATCTTCCTCCTCGCCTTCTTTTCCTCCTTTCTCTTTTCTGAGTTGGTTTTTTGAGATATGGGTACAAATTTCCACCTACACCTCCCTCATCTTCATCATCACAACAGCCACAAGAACAAGCAGGTGAATGGCCGAGACGTTCCAAAAGGGTGTCTGGCAATCAAGGTGGGCCAGGGAGAAGAGCAGCAGAGGTTCGTGGTGCCTGTGATTTACTTCAATCACCCACTCTTCATTCAGCTCTTGAAGGAAGCCGAGGAGGAGTACGGGTTTGATCAGAAGGGCACCATCAGCATCCCTTGCCATGTGGAGGAGTTCCGGTACGTTCAGGGCATGATTGATAGGGAGCGGTCAGTCCACAGCCATCACCATCACCACCACGTAGGAGGGTGCTTTAGGGTTTGATGATCATCGAAAATCGGTGCAATCAAAGATAGTATCTTGTGCTAGATTAGGCTTGAGACCCAATTCCAGTTGTGTAAATTTGGAGTCTTTTTTTTGTTTTGGTTGTTAGTTGGAAGATGATGGCGAAGGTGAGGTAGTGATGATGAATGATGATGATGAAAAGTTTTTTAAAGTGTGAATGTGGCTTGTAATTGTAGTCATTTTGTTATTTATTAGGAATCATAATGAAAAAGAGAGTTTTACTCACTCAAGACTCGATAGCTTTTCTTTTCCATTCTATTGTATTCTTTTCCTTTCTCGCTTTTATCTTCCTCTTTTATTCTACAATATTCTTTGGAGTGATAAGAAGGATACACTCCAACAAATTGAGAGGGAAAGAATAGACAAGGCCACACGATTGTAGGGCCAAATTAAGCGGTTGCTTTAAGCCATTAAAATTGCTATCTAAATCGAAATATCTCTCAACAAATTAGTACTATGTGGATTAAACGCTTTTGTGAAATAACTTAATAGGCAAATACTAGTTGAGGTTTCAAATGAGTAAGAGAGTTCCCTGGACCATAACTAGCTAGACAGAGGGTGGACCATTCTAGCTAAACTGTGCTGTGTGCTTCACAGACTGAAATCGCTGATCACAAACTCTCGCTTTGGAATTGTGAGTGTATATCACTCTGCCAGTTTCTTTTTCAGATTTTTCTTCTTGTTTAATTGGTTATTGTTGCCGTTTGGATCGCATTAAAGCAATTGGGGTAGGTGATAGAGGAACACTAACTACAGGGAACACACTAGAGAAGAAGAGTCCGGTGGATGCATGACATCCACGTTTGGAGAGGTAAGAGGTTTCAGTTGGGATCGAGCTGCATATATGGTAGACCCTGTGTGGTTCAATCCAAGGACCCCAAACAGAAAGCCGTTTCGACTTTTCTCAGAAGCCTATTTATTATCAATTAAGAATCTGTTTCAGATATTAGTCTTCGCTGTCGTTTTAAACGATTAGCATGCAGCACCATTCAGGACGCCAAATAAGGGAGAGTTTTTCAAATTTATATTTTAAGTCAAACTGTCACTAAAATCAACGAAATAAATGGGCATATAGGGATTAGCATATCTCTTGGAACTTTCTTTCTATTGCAAACGTTAGCCGAGAGGATAAGGATTCCAATTTACTATTTGGTTTGCGGATTGGAAGTTTGGCAATTAGTAAGTTCAAGATGGCTGAAAAGAGAAGAAATTAAACCTTTCAACCTGCATGTAGCAAAAAAAAAAAAAAACCTTTCAACCTGCTCGCCTTCTTGCTTCCTTTTTTAATCAGGTAGTTCAGTTTAAACTTTAGAACGATAATGACAACTAAGCTGATACTAGATATTCTAATAACCATTTCCAATTTACGTCACAGTTCCCTGTTTATTATATAATTCCAAAGTAATTTGATATTAAATTCAGGGTTTGTATGCTTCCTAACAATTAGTTTTGGAGGTTTGCGAGGACCACTGGGTTGGTTTAGAAATCTCTATGAAGTTTTGTTCAATACCAACAAATCAATAATACAGATTACAGACATAAGGATTAAGTATCCCTATGCCCTACTTTTCAATTATGATCTGTCAAAAAAAAAAAAAAAAACAAAATAAAGTTATGCAAGTTTGTCATTAGATCACATTTTTTGGTATAATACTGTCCAGCTTTGTATCCGTCTTGCTAGTTTTCTTTCTCTATTTGCATTTATATATAACTAGCTAGGATTAGTTGCCAGACTCATGCTTTTGTATCTAAGGAGACAGATGGGGTCACCCTTCATTCTAAATTTGAAAACTTGCACTAGTGAAAAAAACTGTTATACGTATACAAAGATATGCAAGCATGCGGAGGAACTATTATAAAGTACTACAACATTTTCTTGAAAAGAATATAAGTCGTATATATGACAGTTCAAGATTAAGTATTAATCGGTTTTCTGTATTAGATTAGGTCCTTGTTGAAACCAATATGTTGACCCCATCGAATCAGATTGATACAAAACAGTGCATGAATCCCTCATTAAATTCATAAACACATACAACAATATGTCAAATACATCAATACACCACTAAATATATATATATACTAGCTTTTTTCATACATGCTCTGTGAATAGTTTTTTATTTAAGAAAATAAATTAAATAAAATAAAATAGTTATTGTAGAGAGAAAATAGTGGGAGAGAAAAGTGGGGATTGTGGGATTTTTTTTAAATTTTCTTAATAAAAATCTACTTTGTAATTGTCATATTTACCCTTATGATTTAATTTATTCTCAAAGTTTTTTAATCTTTCAGGGTTAAATCTGTCAAAAATTTCAATTTTAACTAACAAAACCTCTTCTATTAATAACTAGCCTTCTTGCACGCGCGATGCGCGTGCGTATTTTATTTTTGGAAAATATGTTTCGCATGCATATTGTCATTTTCCTCTCTTGCTCCGCATGTTTGAAATGATACTCATGAATGAAATATAATTTAAGTGTTGCATATTAGTCAACTCTTACCACATACAGGTATTATAAAATATTGTATATGTCTTTAGCAATCAATTAGTAAAAAACATAAAACTATGTACAAAAATATGCATTGGTATATACAAATATAAACGAAAACAAAAAATCAGAAACAAACATAAACAAAACAGGGAGTTGCAACAGAGACATCGTGACAACTCGAACACAAAAGAGACTGTATATTACAGAGTTTTGTTAATAGGCTTCAAAAATGTTCGCACAATTAGCTTTAAGCCTATGGGTAACTGGACATGAAACTGATCTAAAATGTACATGCATTAGAAGAAAGACACCTTGAAACTAAGAAACCCTTGTTGGATGATCTGAAAGGGACACATCGCCTGGCAATCAACCTTCATCGTTTGTGGATTTCCTAGAACTATTCTGCAAATAATAAGAAGCATAATCAGAACAAACAACGTATACGATAAAAGAACAGAAAGAGAAGTACCTATAGGATAACAAAGAAGAACCATACCCTAATATATACACAAAAAAGAACCCTCAACCAATATATACCCCATCTACCATTCTCATAATCAAAATCATTCAAACACACACACACACACACACACAAATTCATTCATTATTAACTTAGCATTGCTCATTTGTGGAATTAGTTTGAACGATTAATTTTCGAAATCGAACGTTATTTAGGGGCTCGTGGAAATTGACTTTTTATACATACGGAATTTGGGAAAACTTCCTGCATGAAAGTTGTAGGGCTCGTCGATACGATCTCGTGCATATGTGGAACACAATATTCGGAGTTCGTATGAATAAGTTATGAATATTTGAAATTTGGGAATTTTCTATAAATAGGAAAAATTTCTGATTTTTTCATTAAGGACGAAAAAATCTAATTTTTGCTAAACAGTCCCCGAAACCCTCCGTTCTCTCTCCTCTCCCACGCGGCCGAACCGCTCGACCCGACCCGGCCGAACGGCCCTCCTCCGGCGTCCTCCAGCCCCGGACCCGGACACCACCGTGATCGCCGCTCCACGCCCAGACGCCCTCCGGTGTGGTCTTGGCCCGCCGCTGCCCCGAAAGCTGGATCGAAGACACCCAGACGAGCGAAACCGACCCGGCCGGAAAACGTCGACGCCGGCGTTGCACGGGCCGATCCTTCCCATTTTCGTGATCTCCTCTTCCCCCTGATCATCCCCATGTAAGTCTTTCATCACGATTTTGAGTGTAGACCGCTAGATCAAGGTTTGACTTTTTGAACGCCTCTGATTCAATCTAGGATCCGATCGTGCGGCCGAGATTAATCCAACTTCAACGCTTGATCTAGGACGATCTAGGCCGAACCAGGCTTAGCTCCAGGTATGAAAGTTGATCACCCTTTCATTTTGAAGAAGTTTGTGGTTGACGACTTTTGCATCAGAGGTGGTTGACCTTCGTTGACCGCCGCGTTGACCACCGTCTGACCTCCGCTTGTGGCGGCGGGTCGGACCTTATTTTGAGTTTATATTATCTGGACGATGATCTACGCATCCATACGAGCGTTTTGATATATTACAAGGTTATTTTAGAAAATGTGGATAAATAATGGATTTACGTTTTGACGTTACTATTTAACGTTTTTACGGTTTATCTTCGGTTTACGATCTGCGAAGATCTGACCATCGGTTTTACTTCAAATTATAACATGTTGATCGTATGACTGTCCCGATGACTTTGTGTGGTCATGGGCGAAGATCCGACCGTTGGATCTTCGTATAAATGCAAAACAGTGATTAGGGAGGCGATTCGTGAGAATCCGTCCGTCGGATTTTCGTATAAATTTGTGAAGATGTTAGTAAGGACGATTCAGGAAGATCCGACCGTTGGATCTTCGTGATGATTTTTGGAGGGTGATCCTAAAGGCGATCCGTGAGGATCCGACCGTTGGATCATCATTTAATTTCGATCCGACCGTTGGATTGTCGTTTGAGTATGTTTTTGAGTTGTTGGCTAAGTTAAGGTCATGTTTGACTAGGTGATTGACGGTCTTCCTTGGGTGAGCGGTTTCGGTGTGTATTGTGTTGAATTGAAGACGCAGCGGGAATATCGAGGTGAGTAAATCGCACATGGTTCATTCACGAACCGAAATTCGGTGATTTTATTTAATTGAGAAATTGTGGAAATTGTTTTTTGAAAATAAATATTTGTTTTAAATTATATGGACTTGATCGACTACGGTCCATAGGTAAGTAAAATGTATTTAAACTATAAAAATGAATTTCTAGATTTTATTGCATGTGAACTATAGTTGGTATTAGTGGTCACTCTTGTGTGGGTGACTACGTATATATATATTTACGTGGAATATATATTGGATGGTGTAATTTACTGAGTTATATTTTGAGCATTACCCTTTGGAATATGTGATTTATCTTAGATGTTGTGTTGTCTATGATAATGGGTAATTGAGTAAAGTGCGATAGTTGAGTCGTTGAGATGAATTAAATGAGGAGTCGAGTGAATTGAGAAAAGCAGTCATTCGTAAGGTGAACCTTGGCCCAGGTGACACTTTACGATACAGTTAGAGCTCTAGTCTGTCTGCCATCATACTGCTTGGGGGATAAACGAGTTATCATATGCCCTTGGGTATGACATGACATACTGAATGGGGTGATTAATATAATTAATCATAAGCCTGTAAGTATGATATACTGAATGGGGTGATTAATCTAATTAATCATAAGCCTGTAAGTATAATATACTGCATGGGATGATTTATATAAATAAATCATAAGCCTGTGAGTATATATTGAGTAAACAGTTGTTTGTTTTTGAGTAGTCATGTTGAGATGTGAGTTGATTGATGCTTGAAGTGACGTTGTACACTTCAATTATTATGCAAAGAAAATACTTGAGTTAAATTTATGCTTGAGTCGATTTGGTTACTTTAAATCGTGCAATCCTTTCATTTACTCATACGAGCTGTCAAAAGCTTACCGGGTTTGTGTTGTTGCAATCCCGGTACACTATTCAAATTGTGTAGCGGGTAATCCTACAGGTCAGGAGAATCAGGACGGTGATCGTGCGGGTTAGAGAATTTGTTTTAGTTTTACAGTAATTGTAATTGTGAGGTGAGTTATGCTCATTTGAGCCTTACAATATAATTTGGTGAGAGTGTGCTGTAATAAACAAATTTGAGATTTGGTTTATGTAATATCGAGCGATGTGAGGTGTGGTTGTTTTGAGAAAAAAATTCAGGTTGTATTTATGTGAGTTGTATTAATTCATGTTTCGGATTTGGATTTGTTATTCAAAATCCGGGGCGTGACACAACCAATATATACTGTAAAACCATAGTTACATGCTCACAACATATGCACAACAATCATAAAAGGATTAAGGCTTACCTTCAGCAATAACAGGCATGGATTCCATCTTATGCAACTGCTTAACTCGATCACTGAATGTGGTCTTCTGTTACTTACCAACTTGCTTCTCAATGGACAGAACAATATGCAATAGTCGTGGTAGTAATCAGGGACCAATTCATCTGTATATATATGAGACTTAAACCTCAAGAAGCTTCCCATTAAAGCATTCCTTGTCGGTTTAGGTTTCACTCTTAGATTCCTAATGTATCACAACTTGTAGCCTTTCTTGTCGACTAAGCAATGGATTACTATCCTTAATGAATTGATACACTATTCATTAAGTTACTAGTATTGATTTACTGTTTGTATCCATGTTAAACTAGGATTGATATTAAGCTAATCATCAATTACTTTATGATGATATGTGTTATGTCCATATTTGATCTTACAATCTCCCCCTTGGACTCACACATATCATGCTCGATGATTTGCACCAGAGAACATCAAAACCTACTTAACTTACTGAAGTGCGCGCCAGATAACAAACTCAAATCGAAAATCCATTCCAACATGGTCAGATCACAGTTATTTATGCAGAGCAAGAAACAATATACATTTTAACAAAAATGCAGAGTTTCAAAACCACTAACATAAGCTTCTGCAATCCACATATGTTCAACCAGAAGTGATACAATATATGTTAATGTGTATCAACAAGTAAACATATATTAGGTCCTACTTTATGTTTCTAAATCCAGAAACTCAAGCAAATTCACTGAACACTGATGGCTTAAAAATATTGCTTGAACCTTAACATCATGCTTCACATGATTTAAGCCATCTGATAGCAAGTATGATATTCAAAACAAGATGATAATTTCCAAAATAAAACAATAAAGCTGCAGCAAAATCATAACTGGAAATACCTCAAAAGTTTATTGATAATAATAAAATCTGTCATTACAAACAAGTTGTGATAAATAAAGTCAAAAGACCACAACTAAAAAAAATACAAGAACTCAAAAACCTTAGAAATTTAAATTGCTCCAACTGGATTAACTCTCTACTGAACCTAAGCATCTAGACTAGCTAAAACTCCAATGTTGGCTGTATGCTTCTGGAATGCTGCTACTGACAATGCCTTGGTGAAGGGGTCTGCTAGCTGTGAATTCGTGTCAATGCTCAAAACAGCTATCTCACCATGCTTAACCCTTTCTCTAACACTGTAATACTTTAAATCAATATGCTTAGAATTATTTGATCTTTTACTGTTCTTGCTAAAGAAAACTGCAGCTTCATTATCGCAGTAAATCACAAGTGTGTCTGCCACAATGTGACTTAACACTTTGGTCTGCATCAAGAAATTCCTGATCCAAAGTCCTTCACACACAGTTTCATATACTGCAATAAATTCAGCTTGCATGGTGGAGGTTGAAACTAGAGTTTGCTTCATGGTTTTCCAAGCAACTGCACCTCCTGCTAGCATGTACACGTATCCACAAGTTGACTTCTTGGAGTCTGGATAATTCCCTGCGAAATCAGAATCTGAAAATCCAACGAGGTTCAGATCCTCCACTTGCCTATAAACTAGCATGTGACTTTTAGTTTTCTGCAGGTATCTCAACACTTTCTTCCCAGCTACCCAATGTTCATGGCTTGGATTAGACTGAAATCTTGATAAAATCCCTACTGCAAAAGACAAGTCTGGCCTAGTGCAGACTTGTGCATACATGAGACTTCCTACAAGTCTAGCATAAGGCTTTGACTCCATATTTTCTTTCACAACATCACTTTTGGAACTTTGCTTCTTGGTTAGTTTATCTCCTTTGGACATGGGGACTTCTCCAGTTGCACACTTCTCCATACCAAATCTCTTCAAAACTTTGGTAATATAATTCTGTTGAGACAAACCAAGTAGTCTCTGTGCTCTATCTCTTTTAATCTCAATGCCTAGTACATAGGATGCTTCTCCTAAGTCTTTCATGTCAAAATTCTTTGACAGAAAGCTCTTGGTGTCTTTAAGCAGTTTAATGTTACTGCTAGCCAAAAGTATATCATCAACATAAAGTACTAGGAAAATAAAATTGTTCCCAACTGTCTTCAAGTAAACACACTCATCAACAAGATTCTCTGTAAATCCAAAAGTAGAAATCACAGAATCAAATTTCTTGTACCACTGTCTAGAAGCTTGTTTAAGGCCATAAATTGATTTTCTTAACCTGCATACTAAGTTTTCACTTCCAGCTTGCACAAAACCTTCTGGCTGCTTCATATAAATCACTTCATCTAGTTCACCATTCAAAAAGGCTGTCTTAACATCCATTTGGTGTAGCTCCATATCAAAGTGAGCAACTAAAGCCATGATTATTCTAAATGAGTCTTTTGTAGAAACTGGAGAAAAAGTCTCAGTAAAGTCAATGCCCTCCTTCTGTGTAAAACCCTTGGCAACTAATCTTGCTTTATGTCTCTCTATATTGCCATTTGCATCTCTTTTGGTTTTGTAAACCCATTTACAACCTATAGGTTTCTGATTTGGGTCAGGTTCAACTAATTCCCAAACTGCATTTTGACTTATGGAATTAATTTCTGCTTCCATTGCTAGCTGCCATTGATGAGATTCACTACTTTCAATGGCCTGGTTAAATGTAGTTGGATCATTGTCCTCTGCACAATCTATTTCAATTTCTGCTTCTTGCAGATAAACAATGTAGTCACTATCTTCCCCCCCATAAGTTGGTTTTCTTGCTCGCTGTGATCTTCTAGGCTGAGGGTTGTCAGTTACGTGGTCAGTTACCTGACCAGTGACAGTTACTTGGTCAGTTACGTGGTCAGTGACATGACCAGTGACAGGTACTTGACCAGTTACTTGGTCAGTGACATGACTAGTTACAGGTACTCGACCAGTGACTTGGTCAGATACTTGACCAGTTACATGGTCAGTGACTTGTCCAGTGACAGTTACTCGGTCAGTGACATGGTCAGTTGCTTGACTAGTTATAGGTACGTGATCAGTTACTTGGTCAGTTACTCGACCAGTGACTTGATCAGTTACTTCTTGTTCTAAAGGCAATGCTACGCTTATATTCTCATCCGACACAATTTCCTCAAAATCTGAGGATAAATCCTCAAGGTTTGTATTGTGAACTTTTTCACTTAGAAACTTTACTTGATGTGTTTCAAAAATTCTAGGTGAATGATAAGCAGAATATAATTTATAGCCTTTAGATTTATCTGGATAACCTATAAAATAGCAACTAACTGTCTTAGGATCAAGTTTATTCAAGCTTGGATTATAAATCCTAGCTTCTGCATGGCATCCCCAAACATGGCAGTGATGAAGACTAGGTTTCCTGCCACACCAAAGCTCAAAAGCAGTATTTTCTATGGCTTTGCTAGGTGTTCTGTTGCAAATATAATTTGCAGTTTTTAAAGCCTCACCCCACAGAAATTTAGGCAAACCTGTTGTACACATCATGCATCTAACCATGTTCAAAAGAGTCCTATTCTTTCTCTCTGCAACACCATTCTGTTGTGGGTTATAGGGTGTTGTATATTGAGCTTTAATTCCATTGTCTTGTAAAAACAAGGCAAATGGACCCTTTTGTTGGCCGGATTCAGTGTACTTGCCATAGAACTCACCTCCTCTATCTGATCTTACTGTTTTGATTTTCTACTTCAGACTTAAAGATTTGAAAGGCTTTCAATGCTTGTGCCTTTTCTGAAAGTAGATAAATATAACTGTATCTAGAAAAGTCATCAGTGAATGTGATAAAATACACATTTCCACAGATAGTTTGATGCCTAAATGGTCCACATATATCAGTGTGTATGAGTTCTAATAAATTTTGGCTTCTATATGCAGTCTTCTTTCTAGTATTAGTTATTTTTCCCTTAAAGCATTTAACACAGTCTGTTAGATCAGAAAAATCAAGTTCATTTAGGATGTTGTTTTTCACCAAAATTTTCAGTCTCTCTTTTGAAACATGGCCGAGTCTTCTATGCCATAAAAATGCAGACTTTTCATTTAGTTTGGTTCTTTTAACACCTGTTAAAGTGCTAGTACTGTTAGTGTTATTTTCAACAAGTAAAATTTCTTGTTGAGCCATTGAACAATTTAACTGTAAATAATCATTCATAATAACACCAGAACCAATTTGAACAGAATTTTTAGAAATAAGAATTCCATTACTATCCATAACAAGTCTACAACCAGATTTTACTAAAAGAGAAACTGAAACCAAATTCCTTCTCATGGAAGGTACATAAAAAACATTGTCCAGAACTAATAATTTTCCTAATCCTAAATCGAGCTTTAAGGTTCCAATAGCCTTGACTGCTACTCTCATGCCATTTCCTACACACAGGTTCACTTCATCACTTTTTGGGATTCTCCTCCTTATGAATCCCTGCAAAGAATTAGTAATATGAATAGGTGAGCCTGAATCTATCCACCAAGACTGTGGTTCAACATTTATAAGATTAATTTCTAAGGAAAAAACTGTATTAGAAAAAATCTTACCCTTTTTGGCTAACCAGTTCTTATAGCCAGTGCAGTCCTTTTTCATGTGTCCTACTCTTTTGCAAAAGTAGCACTTGAACCTGAATGGCCTGTTTTCCTTGGCCACTACAGCTGTTGAACTCTTAGTTATGGCTTTGGTAGGCTTGAGCTTATTCTGGGGCTTTTTCCTTTTAGGCTTCTCAATGAGGTTAATGGTTGTAGCAGGTTCCTTTTCTTCCTTGATCCTAGATTCCTCATCCACACAGATGGATATAAGTTCATCTAGAGTCCAGTTTCCCTTTTGAGAGTTGTAACTGGTCCTAAGATGACTAAAACTGTTAGGCAAGGAATGTAGTGCATAATGCACTACTTGCTCATCCCTAACCCCCATTAAGAGTTCCCTGAGTCTGCCATTTATATTGATCATCTTCATAATATGTTCTCTAACTCCCCCTGAACCCATGTACTTCAAATCATGAAACTCCTTGGTTAGCCTAGCTGCTTCTGCTTTTTCACTTTCTTTAAACTTAGCACCTATGAGTTCCAGAAAATCTGATGCTAGCTCAGGCTCTTCTATACTTCCCCTGACAGTCTTAGACATAGATGTTCTGATGAGGTTCTTAGCCATTCTATTGGATCTATGCCACTTCTTGTAAAGGTCAGTATCTTTCTTGGTGCTCTTTTCATTTAACTCTTCAGGCTTATCCTCAGTAAAGCAGTAGTCTATGTTCTCATGCATTCCCATATAATTTTCCACAGAGTCTAGCCAAGCTCTATAGTTGGTTCCAGTTAACATCAAGACACTGTTCAAGTTCATGTAAGAGTTACCTAAGGAGCAAAACAAAAATTCGAGTGAGTTCTCAGTTTGTAAAGAAAATATGTTTAAGTTTTCTGTGTTTTATTTAGCTTTAAGTAACCAAAACAAGAACATACAGAAAACCTAAACAACCATACTTGCATTCATGTCAGTCCATAACAAAAACAATATTAAGCATCACTTTTGAGCAGAAACTTAATATCCTGGAGTTCTTTATCAATATGCCATGTTCAATGAAAACAAGTTATCCAAAGAAATTTATCCACATCTTTAGACAGAAGAAAAATTTCTAAGTATCCGTATTTATTTTCATCAAGCATGCATACTGCTGTTTTGTATTCTAAAACCACACTTGACCACTTCTTTGGAAGATAAAATTGAAGCGTAGTTTTAAAACACAAAACACAATTTCAGTTTTGTTACTCGATCAGGTACAGTTACTTGGTCAGTTACTTGACCAGTTACACGTACCTGATCAATGTTTTCTGCCAACATCAATGAAGGATGCTTTGTGCATCATAATCACTTGTGCCAACAGAAAACCACAAAACATATGAGCTCTTTTACTTTACATTCTATCCAGATTCATCCTTGTAAGAAAGTTAAGCTCTTGTATCTGTCAATTTTAATAACGTGTAAACAAAATCTGGGAGATTTTTGTTCTTCATACAAGTTCACACAATCACAGATACAATACCACATCATCAATCAATTCAACATGCATATTCAAGCATAACCAAAATTGGTTCGATTCCAAGAAACCACAGAACAATCAAGAAATTGTAAATTTCATCCGGTCACCATCTACTCTAGCCTAACGCACGCCGGGAATGCTACTAGGGTTCTTGGGCACAATCAAAACTTTAATTATCATGCTATGAATCGAAAACAATTTTCACAGAAAAACCTGTTTTTGCTTTTTCCCCAATTTGCTGCTAAAAAATCATAGCGGAAGCGTGAATTTTATAATTAACCAGATGCAGCAGTCGACTTAAGTAACTTACCTTGATCAGGTACCTGACCAGTTACTTGGTCAGTTACCTGGTCAGTTACTTACTTGGTCAGGTACCTGATCAGTTACATGACCAGTGACTTGGTCAATAATCTGATCAGTTACTTGACCCGTAAAGCAAAAACCCTTAAAAAAATTTATGTTTGTTTTGCAAAACCCTAAAACGATTTTTCATATTTGTGAGCCTATGCTCTGATACCAATTGTAAAACCATAGTTACATGCTCACAACATATGCACAACAATCATAAAAGGATTAAGGCTTACCTTCAGCAATAACAGGCATGGATTCCATCTTATGCAACTGCTTAACTCGATCACTGAATGTGGTCTTCTGTTACTTACCAACTTGCTTCTCAATGGACAGAACAATATGCAATAGTCGTGGTAGTAATCAGGGACCAATTCATCTGTATATATATGAGACTTAAACCTCAAGAAGCTTCCCATTAAAGCATTCCTTGTCGGTTTAGGTTTCACTCTTAGATTCCTAATGTATCACAACTTGTAGCCTTTCTTGTCGACTAAGCAATGGATTACTATCCTTAATGAATTGATACACTATTCATTAAGTTACTAGTATTGATTTACTGTTTGTATCCATGTTAAACTAGGATTGATATTAAGCTAATCATCAATTACTTTATGATGATATGTGTTATGTCCATATTTGATCTTACATATACCCCATCTACCATTCTCATAATCAAAATCATTCAAACACACACACACACACACACAAATTCATTCATTATTAACTTAGCATTGCTCATGACTCGGAATCTCATCGGTATTCATTGCCCTTCGACTGTACTTCTGACCAATGTAATCGTCTTAAACCTCGCTCTCCTACTTAACCTTTTTCTTCCCTACTACCAGTCCACCCTAGTTTCTCCATAATCACAGGTTTTTCTTTATCCACCAAGCATCCTTGGTCCTCTTCCTAATGGATCATTCGTGTGGACATAGCCTCCTAATTGATCCTCTCTTGCAAGACAAAATTATTCCCTGTTCAATTTTCTTCCAATAAACAAAGAACCCCAAGATTGGTTGGATGAGATTGACGCACCTAATTGATAACCATTTCAATACATACGGAAAAAGCATACCTTATTGGTCGAATTGTAGGGTAACAATTAAAGAGATCACTCTCATTCTTGGTTCTTTGATTTCAGTTGCAGAAGTGAGGAGTCGATTTAGTGGGCAAAAGCATAACCGCTGAGCAGTTTGGCGCTCTTCCTATTATACGTGTCGCGTCCTCCTTTTTCTGTTTTTATGTTTGTTTTTCCTTTTCTGTCCTTCAGGTATTAAAATTCGCTGGCAGTAGGTTAATATAAAGGGAGGGTAATTTTTGGGATTATTGAAAATTTAACCATAAGCCTTATTGGCTTAATTAATACTGATGAGGTACATAAAACAAACATTAAGAAAAAATTATTAATCTTCATTTTTTTTTTGCAGAGCTAAAACAGAAGAAAAAAAAAGTTAAAAAAAAACCACAAAATAGTTCATGTTATTTTCTTGTTGATTAGAAATTAATTTTTAAAACTCAATACCTTGTGTTTAATTTTTTTTATTAAAAAAAATTTATGTTGTCTAATTAAGGAATGGATATGTAATTAAGATTTATAGGGTAATTAATTCATTAAATTAACTATTTTTTTTGTTTTAAAGATAATAGTTTGTTTGCAAATTATATGAGTGAGGTTATTTGAGGAAATTCAGTGAGGTTTAATAAGTAAATTTAGTATTTAAAAATTTGATAGGAGGTGTAAAAAGCATAGAGGTCTAGTGAGTAAATTTGGAGGTTCCAAAAGAAAAACTCTTTGCTCAATAGGTTCACCCAAATAGCATCTAAATTACAAATCGCACATTGACCACATATTTCTTTGAACATTTTACGTAGTGGTAGCCCTCTAAGCAACCCAGTCTTCTCTTGTTCCCATTTGCAATGGCTAGCTCAATACCTTTTACTCAAAAAGGAACACTCAAGGCTTTGTACTCTTACAAATGCTGAACACATTACTGAGCCATGGAAGACGCAAATAATCACAGCCCTGAATATATGCTTCTCCCTATCAATGACTTAAATACGTCCCCGTGTCTTGTGTCTTCCACCAGTGATCACAACATTCCCATCATCAAACTGAAGGAATGAAAAACTATTTTGAGAAAGATATTACATTCAATGAAAATTACACACCAATTTTGATAGCCACTTAGACATGAGCAGCATCAAGGACAAAAGAACACACTAAAACAGAAAAAAGAAGCCATACAGAATACAGTACATTGCTATTAGCCACTACTAACTGTTCATGCCCAAACCCACGCTTAATCTGGGATATGAAGCTGAAAAATGGTAAGCCAAAGAAAAGAATGAAAAATGATAAACAACATGCAAAATGATAAACATACCAGCTCTATACTTCTTTCTTCCCCAGTTCTCCGATTTGTTATACAGGAAATACATTAGAAAAGAAACTACAAAGAAAAAGAGGAGAAAAGAATTCAATTAAAGAAAACCAACCACAGAAAAGATAGTAGGACTATTATCGATTGATTAGAGACCAAGCAGTACAAATACCATCACTGCAATCCATCTATAAAACGAAATTTAACATAATACTGCATGTTCAAGATTCCCACGTACTTTAGCATAGAGAAAGATTAGTAAATTAAGTTTATTGTACCAACAAACTACTATAAGAAGGATAACTAATGGAAAAAAAAAGTCTAAATGATCGCGCGAGGAGTTTTCAAGGAAAAAGAAAAGAAAAAAAAAGGCTAATGCGCATCAAACTAAGCAAGTAACTGAACAAAATGGCGTTACCACTTATAGACTATCATCTGTATCAAGAATCACCAAAATGTGCCAAAGTGCTGCATCTGCACTTCAATGAAAGGAAATAAACATAAGAAGAGAACAATACAATACCTTCACCCGAAAAGAAACCAAAACACAATCACACGCAATATTGAACACATTTAAGACTCAAAGCAATAAACACACCTGTGTCTGTGTTTTCCTTCTTCACTGACCCGGTTTAGAGACCATCCAAATGACAACCATCTTATATCTTTACAGAGACCTACATAAATCAAGGAGACCTCATGAAACACCCAAATCACTGGAAAACAAAATCTCAAAATTACCCAATGACAATTAGGTGAATCTGCAATTTTGAATCGATTTTGATATTCTCTGCGCTCCAAACAATTGATACTGATAATTAGGTTTTGTAGGAGGAAGATGAGGCGGATAGTAACGGCATCAGTTTGGGTTTCTCCGGTGTTCAACCGAACGTGGGAGTAACTGTGTTTATCCTCTTCTTTTCCGCTGCATAGGTACAATTTTGCCCTTTTTTTATTTAATCCATTTGCCATAGAGTTATATATTAGGAGGGGCAATTTCAGGGTTTTAAAAAATTTAACCTTAAGCACTATTTGCTTAATTAATACTGATAGTATATATACTAGCCTTCTCCATACATGCTCTGCATGTCAGCATGTGTAGTAGTTTTTTTTTTTATTTGAGAAAATAAAAAATAAAAGAATTGAATAAAACAGTTATTGTAGAGAGAGATAGTGAGAGAAAAAAGTGGGTTGTGGGATAACTTTTTTTTTTTAAGAAAAATTTATTTTATAATTGTCGTATTTACCCTTGTGATTTAATTTATTATCAAAGTATTTTAATCTTTTAGGGTTATTTTTGTCAAAATTTTGAGTTTTGGCTAACAAAGGCTCTTCTATTAATAATAGTATATATATATATATATATATATATATATATATATATATATATTATTTTTTTGATAAAAAACACCACTAAATATTAAATGATCAGTAAATTTATAATATGAATTATATGTCAAGCAATAAAACGTGAAATACGCTACTCATTAATGCCGAATATATCTCATGATAGAATATTGTTATGAGTAAAGTTATCCATGCCATTAGCTTTGACTTAAAAAAAATAATCTGATATGAACTCCATTTATCATGCAAGGCATTTAGGAGGGCCACATATATACACATCCATTCCATTTCTCAACAATTTTACAGTTTATGAGAAATAGGACCCCATAATTTTCTACAAAAAAAATAGAAGAAGAAAAGAATTCCCCAAAACCATGATCTCAACAAAAAATTATGGACTATACCACATGATTTTTTGGCCAAATCGCATGTTTTTATTTTTTCGCCAAATTTTTTTCCACCCTCACACAATGATTTTTAAACACTTCTGAAAACTGAGAACTTAAAAATCACTACTCAATTTTTATTACGATTTTTCGAAGTAAAAAAAATTAAAATTCATAAATAAAAATTTGTTCGGAGTTTAGGTATTCCATCAATTGGAACATGTTCTAAAAGCATGCTCTCTGAATGGTAAGCTTATGGTATAGAATACTTTCAAGAAAAATAGTGTTAACAAAATTTAACATGTTTCGGCATTGTCATTGTATTGCACGGGTGACCCCATGACACCTCCTAACATGCCAAACCATGTAAAGCACGAAGCACCAACTCTATTCAAATCGTCATGTTTCTATTTCACCATTAGTAAAACATAATTTTTATAATGTGTTCCAATTGACAAATTACCGAGATCTCTAGGAGTGTGTTTGGATGAGGGAAAAAATGATGGAATTTAATTGAAAGTGAGGATTTCATAATTCTTAAAAGTCAATTCCCTCGTTTGGCATTATCAGATTGAAAATTTTAAATTTCTCTGTGGAAAAAAACGAAGGAATTTGTTATTTAAATTCATCACTTCAATTTCCACCAAAATAGGTGTCATTTACGAATTTCTTTGCAGTATTCAATTTTTATTTCCAAAACAAGACTTTTTTCTATTTTATCCTTTTATTTGTTTTAAACTTTCTTAATTTATTACACATTTCAAATCCTAAATACCTACAACCAAACAATAGAAATTGCAATTAATGGAATTTTAAATTGATGGAGTTAAAGATTCCATCATTTATAAATAGGGAAATGATGGAAAAGGTCACATTAGAGTGTGAAATGATAAAAAGGTCACATAGTTTTTCACTTGATAAAAAAGTCCATTATGAATTGTTAGTAATATTAATTTAGTCTCTATTAATAATGATGTGATGTTAAAAAATGTCAGTTTTTACTTTTTTTATTCCGATTCTGCCCTTCAAGTCAATTCTCTCCCTATATTCTTCTCCTCCTCCAGAGAGACACAGACCTCCTCTCGAGAGTGTCAATGGCGAAGAACGACGCGTCCTTGGGATCAGTGGGCGAGTTCTTGAAGCGGTGCCAACAATCCGGCGAGTCTTCGACGATCAATGTCTCCAGAGATCGGAGCCAAATGCGCACATGAGGCTCTACGATGATCTCCTTAATTACCAACGGGTTTGATTATCTTCTCAATTCTCCCTAGTTTTTTTGTAGTGACTGTGATTGTAGATTGAATCTATTTTCTATACTTATTTTGAAAATTCCTGTTCATCTGTGTAAATCAGAGTTGTTTTCGTTCAATTATCATACAAATTCGCGCATAGTGCTTCGGATTTGTTCTCTCTTTTGATGAAATTGACCACTGGGAACAGAATTTTGTAGACTAGGATTTGTGAAATTTGTTTTCTGTGTCAGGCAATGTATCATTCACTTCCGATGCGGTATAAGAGAGTTGTGGATCTTCATAACATGCTTGGAGGAGAGAATCATCATCATCTCCGTTAGCATCACCTTCGTTCTTCAATTTCTGAAGAAATGGAGCTGAAACCAGGTCTCTCAATTCTCGTCACCGACGGAGCTTCTAGAATTGGTAAGCCTTCTATTTCTATATATGTGTCAAGATGTGGATCTCTCGGTCATTTATTCTTTCATTTATATATGTTTCAGTGATTGAATGAATATGAATTATTTAGGACTATAATGGAAGTGTATGTATAGCTGCCTTGAATGTATTAGTAGTTATTCTACTTGTATATATTGGTGAGAATTTTGTGACCTCCGGACCGTTGTTTTGATTTTGTCCTGAGGAATTAAGTTCTAGCAAAATAGCTTGAAATGCTTAGTTTTGTGGTATGGGAATAGAAATGATGGTAATCTCTTACTTTGTTTTGTTGTCCGTGAAGTTTGTAATTAGATATCAATATGGATTCTGGAACGAGGGGTTCTGTACTTGTTGCGTTATTTCTCTAGTCGGCTTTCAAGGCCCGCAAGAACGATATCTCAATCAAGGTCGGTGCCTCCTGCTTTGATTTTTCTGGGTGCTTTGATTTTAGGTTTCTTGAAGATTGCTAGTGAGCTTTGAGTTGACTCTATTAGTTTGCTTTTTTTTGGTTTGGTAGACTAAGCTGACGGTGTGTGAAGGGCGCGACGGAACTGAATTCGCTGACGGCGATGTGTTGATTTTCCTGGATATGATCAAATACCGGTGAGTTCACTTGAGGTTTTTGATTTGTTTGCGTTGTTTTGATCGGAATTGTAGTGTGTGGATCACAAGCTAGGGTTCTTTGTTTTGGATTTTCCAGATTTAGTTTGGTTGAATTGAAGTGTGCGCTGATTGCTAGCTGCGGTTAGAGTTTATAATTTTGAGATTTCATTTTGTGAGATCTTTTGAGCTACTTTTGGTACGTTAACGAGTAGTTGAAGTGTTGTTCACTCTGAGATTATGGTTAGGTGGTGCTAATTTTGATTACATGTAGGGCTTTATATCTGTTCTGAATCTTCCTTGATTAAGATTATTGTGGTGAATTCACTAAAGTGATTAGAATGTACTGGCCAGAGAAAATGAAACGATTAGATGTATCATTTTTCTGCATACTCATGTTCTTCATGTGTATAAGTATATTTTCTGCTACTAAATTTCTGTGTATAAGTATATTTTCTCTGTGACGAGTCTGTGACTGTTTCATGTTTGGGAATGTGTCCTATAACTTTCTCCTCTGACTTCAATGCTGCTTTGCTTTTGGATGATAGGGGCTTGAAAGAGTCAGATGTTGATAGCTTTGTGGATGATGTTATCGTGAATGATAAACCATGGGCATCTGAAGCACAGGAGGTCTTGACTGGTTCTCACATTTTTGTGTGTGCCCATGGTAGTCGAGATCGTAGATGTGGTGTTTGTGGACCTGTTCTCATTGATAAATTCACAGAGGAGGCTGAATTGCGAGGACTGAAGGATCAGGTGTTTGTTAGTCCATGTTCTCACATTGGGGGCCACAAGTATGCTGGGAACTTGATTATCTACAGCCCTGGTGCCAATGGAAAGATCACTGGTCACTGGTAAGATCTCTATTAGTTTGACTTATTATAATTGTTTATTGGGCAGAATTTTGTATTCTGCCATATTGTATTTTCATTAACGATGTCATATTGTCCCTTTTCGAGAAATATATTTTTTTGAGTTTTCATCATTGACAATGACACTGTTTAGATTTTTCTGTGGAACTTGCTTACATTTCAACTGCTGCAACATATTAATAATTTCGTGTTGTTGGGTTGCCAAGTTATTTATACTTTGTTTTGGTTTTTGTTTGTTTGATACAGCTGCTAATGCTAGAAAAATTCTGAAAAGAGAGAGGTTTAAGATGACAATATACAAACCGGAGAGTGGGAATGTAAACATCTGCAAGCAGTTCAAGTTATACCATTCAGGTCTGGCTTTCAGCCTGAAATTGTGACCTTAAGGGATGAATCTAATGGAGTAATAAGAAGCTCGTGAGGGGATCTTGCAATTTGCAAATGCTACTGATTGTCTTTTGTCATCTTCTTGGAATTAGTTATATATTTAAAAAGTTCAACCAAGGTTCTTATCAATAAATATGCATCATCTATTTGAATTACAATGCATTAGTTTTCATAACTCCATCATTGATTTAGGGAAAGTAAAACTATTTAATTCTTCTACCAGTTTAGCTGTATATGTTAGGAGTTGCTTCCAGTTTTCAGGTATGGCAAACCTGTCTTTTCTTTTTGGGTGCTACTTAAGGAGTTAGGTGTTTAAGAAGTTGGGTGCTACTGTGGTATTGGAATGAAATCAATTGTCTTTTCTTTTATACTTTTTTTTGGTTAATGTAGAATAGTGATCGATAAGTCTAATGATAAATGGTGATTTCTTTTCATTTTTTTCTTCTCAGTTTGGTTCCTTTTCTCAAATGGCCTTGTCATTTGTTTTTGGATTTTTTTGTAGGCTATAGGTTTTGGTTGTTTTTCTTAGTCATTGTACAACTCGAATTTCTCGTTGAAACAGTTAAAAGAGAATGGGCCAATTTTTGAAGCTCAAGTCATTATTAACATCAAGTCCCTGGTTATGTCATTGGCTAAACTACCAGCCATGTCATAATCATGAACACGTCACTGACCAAGTCACTGTCAATTCCTGACCAAGTCACTGTTAATTTCAAGTCACCAGCAAAGTCATGAATCATGTCACTATCAATCCCTGACCAAATCACTGTTAACCTCAAGCATCGGCTATAATTTTAAGTCACTGGCCAAGTTACTTGAGGCTAACAGTGACTTGGCCAGTGACTTGAGGTTAACAGTGACATGGTCATGACTGACATGCCAGCAATTTGGCCAGTGACGTAGCCAGTGACTTTGCCGATGACTTGACATTAACAGTGACATGGCCAAGGATTGATAATGACATGATCAGTGAGTTTGCCGATGACTTGAGGTTAACAATGACTTGGCCGGTGATTGACAGTGACATGGTCAGTTACTTGAGATTAACAGTGACTTTGGCAGTTACATGATTAGTGACTTAGTTAGTTACTTGAGGTTAATAGTTACCCAGACAGTGACTTGAAAATTCCAAAATATGTAAGTGACATGCAGTGTGACTTGGGTCAGTGACATGGATATAATAATGACTTAACAAGTGACATGTTATTATCAGTGACTTGGCCGGTGATTGACAGTGACATGGTCAGTTACTTGATCAGTTACATGGTCAGTTACATACATTGTAAGTGACATGGTTAGTTACATGATTAGCCAGTGACTTGGCTAAGGATTAACAGTGACATGGTTCAATCCTTGCTCCTCAACCAGATTCTTTTCGAGGTCAGTTACTTGATCAGTTACATGGTCAGTTACATATGTACATTGTAAGTGACATGGTCAATTACATGATTAGCCAGTGACTTGGCTAAGGATTAACAGTGACATGGTTCAATCCTTGCTCCTCAACCAGATTCTTTTCGAGGTCAGTAACTTGACAGTGACATTTCATGATTGTGACATGGTCAGTAACTTGACCAGTGACATAGCAAGTGACCTTGAGGTTAATAATGACTTGGCCAGTGGCATCACTAACTGGGGATTTGGCCTGGCCAGTGACTTGGTCCGTGACGTGTATAACAGTGACATGATCAATGACATGCAATGCAACGTGGCCAGTGACTTAGTCAATGACGTGTATTTCAGTGACATAACCTAAAAGAAGGATATCATCAGTAAATTAAAAGGCATGTTGCTTGTAAAGATTAAGAAATCCTTTGTATGGGGACCAAGAATAAGAAATCATTGCCTTAAAACAAACGGTATTCATAAACCGTAATGAGAATGACTATAGTGCATAGAGCACATGGAGCATAGACCATTATAAAACTTGCATCATTGTACAAATCTTTCAACAAAGCTTCAACCTTCAAGCATAAAAAAGTGAGATTGCATGGGATGAATGTAATCTAGATGCCCGAGAAGAGTAAAAAGACATCTATGCAGCTTGTAGTCACAAACTTTAATCTTGTAATCGTCGCCTGCAGAAACCCAAACAGATTAATTAAAACTTGAACTGAACCATCTACAAGTTAATGATCTTTTATAGAAACAAAATACAGAATCCCCTATCCCCAGGGGTAAATTAATTTGTGCAAGAGTAACATGGGTATCAACTAATCAAGGAAAGGGAGCTTGTTTGCCAACAATACTCATACTAGAGCTTATTTCTAAACTCTAATAACATAAAGTTTCCAAAAACATATCTTACTGGATATGAAAGTAGTTAAGCTAAAAGCCTAGCATTACAATAAATGTGAAAATAAAACTTGCTCCATTTCTAGATCAATCATAAGGTACGTGTTAAGAAAAAAAAAAAAGAGCTCATTTGTTTATTTATGTAGCCATCATATGAAAAAAATAAAAAATAAAAAATAATTGCTTACATGTAATACAAACATCACATGAAATCTGAAATCTAATTGAATTTTATGTATAACCAATTCACAAAATGGTGGCATGGTATGGAAGCATTCTTTATTGTCTCTTTGCTGCAACTAGAATCTTTCTTTAATAATTTTTTAAATATTTTTGAAGGTGTTTCATCTCCAAGTATGGCTATTTCCAGATAACATTGAAAACAAGTACAAACACGAAAATTATAGTCTCAATCTGATAAACCACTCTACGTGCTCTATCAATTGGAACATTAATATCATTACTTCAGCATTCCTCTACTACTATTCAGCTCAGTTTATGTCAATTTCACATTCTCCTGGCATCCAATTCAAAATTCCTCTTCTATTTTTTCTAATTACAGTTTCCTTCAACCTAGATCTATACGATTTGCAATGAAAACAAACCAAAACCAGATACCGCAATCACCAAAAACAATTGCATATACCAAATGCCAACGAAACCGAAAATACACATGCACATACGAAATTTGTACCTCTAGACACAAAGAGAGGCTGAGATTTGTGGAAATGAACACTGCAAACAGGTATGTCATGCTCATCGAATCAATTAGTAAGAGTCCCCATACGGTAGTCCCATAGTTGGATCACACCACTGTGCAGACTCGCGAGGATCCATGGCCTCTTAGTGTGGAAGCTCAGTCCCTTCACTCTATTACTCTTTGTCTCAAACTTTGTCAACATCTTCACCACCGTGATCACTGTAATTCAATCAAATCAAATCAAAATTCACCACCGCATGAACAAAATTCACAAACGAAATCGCATCCACTCTAACGAACTTGATACCACAAATCAATCGAAACGTGAAGAGATAAGAAGCAATCAGATATGAATCAGAAACCTAGGGGTGAAGAAACAAAATTGCAATATTTCCATGAACAGCTTTGGTGATTCTAGAACTACAAAATAGAAATTAGATCAATTTTGCGATGAATGAGCAGCTTACCCCGTCATGGCAAGCAACAAGAAAATATTCCTTCGATCAATTTTGCCAAAAACAGCGAACGAAGAAAAAAAATTGCAATATTTCCATGAACAGCTTCACAAATCATGTAAATTTTCAACGAATTCAAACTATAGGAAAAGCAATTCTTATGATAGTAGAGATAACGAAACCAGAAATTCAATAAAAGTTTACGAACCTGCAGGTGTTTTCCGTTTGCCAAAGATGAAACTCATGGCGGTGGATTGGAAGAACTCAAGACTTCATCGGCGACGGCGAATCGAGGGTCTGAGGCGGTGGCGGCTTCGCGATCGGCGGAAGTGGTTGCAACTCGGGACTCAGCCTGTACCGATCTGATCTCTTGATCGATTTGAGTTTCTAGTACGGCGACCGGTTCACTTCCGGCATCGTTCTGCTCATGGCGTCGCTACTCGTGGAGTTGTGGCTCTGCTCGACGGTGCCAATATAGAGGAAGCTCGAAGGCGCCGCTCTGGAATCATCGGCGAACTGCTCCCTTCGCTATTAACGAGTTTCTGAGTCTCTGATTGGTGCTTGACTCGGTGGCATTCCGAGCGTGACGATTCCGACGGGTCGCTCGCTCTGATCTCAGAGAGAGATTTTGGTGACGGTTTGAGTCCGAATGGATGAGGGTTCAGACGGGCTTGGGTAATATTGGGAGAGAGAGAGTTGTGGTGGCAGTTTCTGTAATTAAGTTTAAACTCTAGTGGTAGGTTGTAAAGAGGTGACCTTAATTATCATGGGGACATTTGTGTTACCTGGATTATAATAAGACACTTCAAAATGACCTCTTTTATCATTGTCCCTTTATAAATTCCTACGGATTTTATAATTTTCTCATCCAAATGCACTGTAGAAGATATATTTTTTTTAGAATTTTTCAAGGTTGAAAAGCAAGAAAATTAATCGCCAATTGACGAAATGCCGAGATCTCTAGCAGATATTTCATTCAATATTTCATTGTTCCACAAGTTTAGATATATTGTAAAATTCATGCTTTATGAATACTAAGCTCATAGTGCATCTAAAAATCTTTCAACAGACGTCAGCATCAATCTCCCATAAAAAAAAAGTAAAATAAAAGGAGATATACCTTTATCAAGGAAATATGCATCGGCCAAAAGCCTCTTACAAGAGAAATGGACATACCTTTGCAAACGAATCATCTGCTAGCAAAGCCAACCCTAAAAAATATGATACACACTTTTGCCGACTACATTTCAATATTTAATCAATAAAGTCTCCATAAAAGGATTACTGCTTCTATTATACCTCCAAAATCAGCATTTGTCAACTCGTTTGATATTGCCATAAGGACATATAAAAGAAAAAACAAAAAATGGTTTTCCAAACTCTTCATTTTTTTTTCTTCAAGTTCAAACCAAACCCTAAGTTCATGGTCTGTTTTTCATCTCCTTTTTGTGTTCAAACCAAACATAACACTACACTTGACGTGTTCTAATATCAATAAATCATACGGGTAATGATAAACAAATCAACAAGGATAATAATAATGCAAAAGAGAATCATCACTCATGAACTTAAAACTGTAGAGGTGGGGATTTATTCGTTATCAACAATAAAACCTTCTATCTTTCAAGAATGTGTAATTTGATATCGGTATACATA
The DNA here is from genome assembly GCF_958449725.1 of Rosa rugosa. Classification (NCBI taxonomy): domain Eukaryota; kingdom Viridiplantae; phylum Streptophyta; class Magnoliopsida; order Rosales; family Rosaceae; genus Rosa; species Rosa rugosa. The sequence continues at coordinate 40,581,120 of NC_084825.1, forward strand.
AGAAATATAAAAAAATCAAGTTCGACTCCTTATCATATTTTGATACTTACCCAGATTGCAAAAGTCATGAAATTTTCAGCAAAACATTGAACTACAACAATTCATTAGAATCAAAACAAGTTTTTAACAAATGTTCAAATGCCTTTGATAGCGAGAAGGGAAGGATGAAGTTTTTGAACGGAAGGATGAAGTTTTTGAAGCGAGTCTGCAGCGCTACTCGATCAGTGACTACTGTTTTAGAACTAATACTTGATGCGATGAATGATGTAGAATTAGAAGGCGGAGGATTTAGTACGTTTTTTGAACAAATTGTGAGTTTGGTTAAGATTTTTAGAACAAGGGTATTTTGGAGAAGATAAGGGAGCACTAGTTAAGAAATTAAGTATTTGAAAAGTAGGTTAGAGGTCTAAAAAGAATGGGGGTCTAAATGTTAATTTTGGAGATATAAATATAAGTCTTAAAAGATATGCACAGAAAGCCTCCCGTTAAAATTTATAATAAAAAGAACTAACTCACACCATCAACTCTACCAATTAGTCTCTACCAGTACGACGCTTATATTGCTCTCCTACAACCCCTTCATAATTTAGATTGCTCCCATTTCTCTCACCGCTAAATTCATAAATGGAAGAGAATGATTAGAAGTTGTCAACTCCAACTTCTACAATTCTCATTTTTTTTTAATTAGTTCATATCAAGGACATGCAAATATGGATACAAACTGTTTCAGATAATTCTATTGGCGTTGGGAGATGAATGTTATTGCTAGTCTATTCCTTTTACAAGCTTCAATTGACAAAGTAATGAGATGCTGCCTTGGAATCTTGGCAATCTAATCCATGGACACATCTACCTACTAACGGGCAGTTGACCGTAATATATACATACCCAGCCACCAAGGGCAGTCTCTGATTGGGGGAGTGATTAGACAGCAATTACATATTAACTCTCTGTGAAGCTATGATTGGGTAGAGTAGCCTAGCTCCCCGAACAACCAAGTTTCTTAATCTTTCATGACATCAATCACCGACCATAATAACAAACCTTCGACCCTTGCTTGTGCAATACAATTTGGCAATTCCAGAATTGCAAAGCAACCCTTCTTTCAACTCCAAACAGCCATTGAAATACTGAGGTCAACTAACAAAAAATAAAGTGGGCATACGACACTTGCAAGCAATTCTGTGGTCTATGTTCCTGTTCATGTTTGCTTCACCGTTTCCATGTAATTAAGAATTCAAGTCATATTCAGTGTGTGGACTTGGTCATCACAGGCAAGCTGCAGATCGAAACTCCCTTCATTTGGTTTTCTTTTTCTTTAATTGATAAATGGTCAATAAGCTCAACCCAATTTTTATCATCTGCAAAAACAGGGAATGAGCTAGGAGAAATACTTCAACTTAGACTGGCTCCAAAATTCCCCACTGGCTCGATTAAAACGTTCATTTATACACATTTTTCTTTACCCCACCCCCAAAGAAAAAAAAATTAAAATTCCCACAAATCATCTGAAAGATTTAAACCCATGAATCTTATAAAAAAAAACCTATATGTCAAACGCTAAAATTAAATAGAAAAAGAAAAAGAATAAAACTAATGGTGCCTGGTGTTGGAGCTACGGATCGTCACACCATGCAAAAATTTTGTATATCCCATGAAACTAAGTTTTCCATCTGTGTTTCTGATCCAATCTCTGAGGATTGAATAGGCAGAAGTGCCCAGATTTAATTCCTGCAGTGACAGGTAATGCCAACGAAATGAAGTCAGAAATGCAAGCTGTATAAGATAAAATGCAAGACTTGAATGGAAATGAAAGAAAACAAGCTGTAATTGAACATACTCTGGCCAGTTCTTCAATTGCTATGACTCGGTTGCCATCGCGTTCGAAGTGCTCAAAAGCAGTAGATGCTATCTGCTCCCATCCTTCGAGGGCCTCCAATTGATGCGTGCTAATTGCAGCAGCACAAAATTCTTCAAAGTCCATTTTCCTATATGCAAGTGGTTCCATCTGCAATCATATAGTGTTTTCATCAAAAGCTGATTATACTAAATTTTAAAATGTAAGAGAACAAAGAGGATCAAATCATAGTTTAACCAAATCGCAAAGGGGTTGAAATATTTAATCAAGCATACTGTTAGCTTGCTCTAGCACATGCCGCAAAAGTGACAGAACTTTATAACCAACACAAACGAAAGCAATACCAGCTAAGCTATATATCTACAGTAGTATTGAAATAAGCCTTACTGCATTTAGAATATCAACAACCCTTGACTCCATCATAGCTTCAGTTGAATTTCTCTGAAGAGCCTGCAGAATTTAATTTCCTAACCATAAGTGACTTGCATAGTGTGGAAGTAACAAATGAAAAAGATAAGGAAAAAAGAGAAGTCCTCTTCAGTGTCTACCCTGGAATCTCAAATTAAAAGAACTAAGAGCAGTCACTAACTGTTTTGAAATTATGAAGAGAGATACGTCGATCTTTATCTGGTCCCAAAAGCATGAATTGGGCTCTAAGATATATCAGCTCATCCTCCGTCAAGGCTTTTGAAAGAGACTACATTTATGACGAGAAAAACAGAACCATAAGTTTGATATCCACAACAAAGGAATTCTCAATCCTTAATTGATGCTTTTGATGTATACAATATTATATATGCTTAAAGTCGAATGTCAAATTCAGAAATGACGACAACAATACCTTAAGTGCTGCACGTTTGAAAGGTGTAGCATGCAGATATGATTTGACTAATTTATAGATCAATATATCTAAAGGGAGAGGACGACTATCATCTCGCAACCATGGGTGAGCTGCAATAGTAAGAGTGATTATTAGCTTAGGATAATAAATAGAAAAGGTCAATTACCATTATCTTTCACCTAGTAAATCTTCTTGTGTTTCAGAAAATGGGATTCAACATTATAGTTTCTCTGAGAAAATTGATTTCAAAACTAACATGAATAAATTTGTTGGGAGTATGAGATGCTTCTAGCACCACAACTTTTAAAAAAAAATGCTCAATACAGTTACTGCAGCATATGACACAGTTCGATGGACATTCAGTTCAAACATGCATAGCCACCAAATAGCTCCAGCATGGAAATACCCCCACCTATTCCCCAATATAGATTTACTTAGAATGTGGAAAGGGAAGATTAAGGCAAAGATATCATCCAGGTACTTTAGACGGCAATGATAAAAGAAATTTGCTTACATAAGGCCTGAACAGCAGTCATTCTCTTTCTGTAGTCCTTGTTCAAAAGCCGTTTTACAAAGTCCTTGGCCTCGTGCGACATAGAAGGCCAGGGTGGATCATCAAAACTAGGATCAGCTCTTAGCACCGCACGGAAAATTCCCGATTCTGTTCGTGCCCAGAAAGGCCGGCTTCCGCAAAGCAGTATATAGGTGATAACACCAATGCTCCATATATCTCCCTCAAGGCTATAAGATCTATGAAGGACTTCAGGTGCAACATAATATGCACTCCCAACAATATCATTAAGTCTTTCATCTGCAAATATATGCATAATCCATAAATTAGTTCTCATATATCTAGAAAGTAATGAGAAAGTTCAATCGAAAGCGCAGGCATTATAACTTAAACATAAAAATCAGTCATATGGAAAACTCTACATGTGGAACCACTACAATCCTCATTATAGTATGGCATCTTCTGGTGTAAAAGAACAACTTAGTTCATCTTAACAATCCTCATTATAGTATAGCATCTTCTGGTGTAAAAGAACAACTTAGTTCATCTTAAAAATTTATAATCAGATCAAATGCTTATTTTGTCAAGAAGCATTAGATTATATCTGTTTTATAGAATTACATATATCATCCGTAGATTTACCAGATAAATAGTCTTAAGGTGATTAATCTGAAAACACTCCAACAAATTTCTCATAAATCCAAAGGACAGACAAAAAAATAAAGTCAAATCTGACAGTTTATTTTGAGCCAGTACAAATCCAAAGGAGAATTTTATCTTCAAGGTTCTATCAAATTAACCTTGACTGCAAGACAGCATTAAGGTTATAAACGTGGACCAAGAGTGCCAAATTACATGTTTCATTCAATAGAACCATCATTTTTGGGGCAATCAGAATGTTGTTTCTTGGAAAAGGACCATAAGTTAATAAACCAGCTGGTACCTTTAAACGTTTTTATAATTCTTACAGAATGGAGTTCAATAGTTACCTGGTCTGATAAAGTCAGAAAGACCAAAATCAATAAGCTTCATATCAGCATCTTCATTTCTAGAAGCGAAAAGGAAGTTCTGTTGAGCAAGAAAGAGAATATAATTAGCAATGCATTGGAGGGATAAAACAGTTATATCAAGTCATAATTAAGACATATTAAGGTTGAATATCGAAACCTCTGGCTTTAAGTCACGGTGCACGACGCCTTGAAGATGACAAAATGCAACAACACTTAGAATTTGCACAACTATAAATTTTGCATCTTCTTCTGCATACTTTCCACCTCTGCATTTAATGTGACTTCATCAACATACAAAACAATCTTCTAATCAAATGAATGATACTTGAAAACTGCCAAAGAGAGTACCTGGATAAAATTCTGTCAAGAAGTTCCCCACCTTCACATAGTCTGAAAAGAAAACACAAATCCACAGATATAAAATCAAAACAGCAGGACTCTTATGGCACTTGACGCCTCAACCAGTAAACATGTATGCAAGAACAATCTTTCGTTGACTAATTTCATGCAAAATTAATGACATTTAAAGGAAATATGAGTGGACATTCTGAAATGTCCATAATAACAAATGCTTGCTCCTCCAAATAAAAAGGATGAATAGAAAATAAGGTATACATACTCCATGATAATGTAAACATTATTGGCGTCTTCACATGCATCATAAAATTTTACAAGATGCTTATGCCCAGATAGAGCTTTCAATATCTTCACCTCTCGGCGAACATCTTCAATCGATATGGCTGTTGTCATCTGCCAAATGAATTTGGATAAGACACATATACTATACAATGTAAAAGAATAAATTGATGTTTACCAAATCAGATACCACTATAATGGAAGAAAATCGAGGCCTAAGAGGAAAAAAAGGAAAAAAAAAAAACATGAGGAAGCACGAGAACCATTCGAATCACCTGTGCAACGGTGTTATCACAGTTGCCAAATGCACTCGCAATCAGATTATAGACCAGATTCATTTCCAGCTATAAATTACGACTTCTGACAATAGATTGTATTTGTATCCTAAAACAACCCCAGTTGTAGTACGACACCTCACTTGTGACCTAGGACATACGACACCAGAAAAACCAAAGATACCTTTGCATAGCTTTTTGCTAGTAACTTCAGAAACTTTAACAATGCTTTACTCATGTAACACGAGAGAAATGAATTAAATTCATGGAGATGAGCAATCTTCTACAAAATTGCCACGTATCCCCCCAATGATAACGCAATCATAACATACTGGTGATCACTATGCATTAATGCAATCACGAGAAACGGACGCGTATAGCTAAGATTGACAGACATATAGCAACGTGGCCGCAGTTGGACTGCAACATTAGATTCTAAGCACTTCTGCTTCGTATCTGACATCATTGTGAGTAACGGCCAACTAGACCAAATCCTTTTCTCTTAATTAAGTGTGACTATCAAGTATCCAGTTTACAAATTTCGTTACATTGGAACAATTTCCATCGATGTGTTTTCTTTTTTAACTACAAAAGAAAGCAATGACTGGACATAACACTGTGTAACTGTTTGTTACACTGCATATCCACAGGCATTGCCATCTTTTCTGTTTCCTATGAAATTACACTCGACACCAGCAGAACTTAAACCCCGGACAGGCATCCTTTATTCAGAAACGCTTCACATTTCGCACTATAGCTCCCCGATATGACAATAATTGCATACAGTCTATAGAATTGTTACCTTCAATGCTCACTGTACCACATTTTCTACCGAAACAGAATTACATTCCAGAATCAAAACGTTCAAAATTAGAAAACAATTAAATAGCATATAATTGAATTGTACCTTGGCTTTGGAGATGATCTTAACGGCCAAAGGCTGGTCCTTGAGCTCGCCTTTCTTGCCTCTACCGGAGCAAGTATGACCAAAATGCCCTCGCCCGACCTCTTTCCCAAGCTCATACTTAGCTCCAAAATTCTTACTATACCCAAAGCTCTTATCCAGCGACTGCTCCTGCTCAACTCCCTGCTCCTCCGGAATCGGGCTCTCCTTCGGCTTCTGCCCGAACCGCTTCGCCAGCGACGCCTTTATGTGCTTCGCCGGCGACGGCGGCGCGAACCTCCTCCGAAAAAACCTCCCCGGCGTCGACGACCTCGCCGGCGACGGCGACACTCCCCCCGGCAGCGGGCTGGCAGACACGCCGTGCGGGTAGGGACTCGGCCAGGGGCTCGGCTGAGGGATCGACGTCCGCGGCGGCGTGCTCTTCACGCTCCCGGCGCCGTTCTGCTGCTCCTCCTCCTGCGACGGCGTCGGGTGCTGGACGGAGGTCGTGATTGTCGTGACGGTCGTCGCGCCGGTGGTGACAGTCGTCCCGGTCTCCGTCGGGTCCTTATCCGCCGTCGTCGGAATAGTCTTGCCGTAGCACTGCCCCATCGGCGACGAAGAAGAAGAAGAAGAAGGGCGGCAGTGTGGTATCGGATCACGCGCGGCCCCCCCGGGGTCAAAGTCCGCACATCTGACGGCCCGTAGCGAATCCCGACACTCTTTACCGGCGAGAACAAGACAAAAATGAGAGAAAACCAATTTTGAGATCTACGGCGAGAAAACGATAAACCAAGAGAATTTGAGTCAGGAGGAGAAGAAAGAGAGAGACTGAGACTCACAGAGAATTAAGAGTAAAAACCCAGCTCTCTGCTTCTCTGTGACAGGAGCCACAATCCCCTGCTCCGCTCCTTAAAACATTGACGTATTCTCCACCGTCAGATTTCACCGCTCCCGAAATGTACGCTCAGGATCAGGACTAAGTTGGTGCGTTGGGTGTGGGCGAAAGCAGGTGAGTGCTGTCACTGGTACTTTTGGTTTTGTCTTTTGCTACTTTTGTTGCCGTTTTTGTAATTTTAAATTGGGGAAAAGGTTATTTCGGGAAAGAAGGAGGTATTATTTTATGGGTATAGTGTGCGAGGGACGTGCTGATGTTTGACTGGTCAACGGTGACAGTCAGGAGTAGGTGGACTATACTACCCCTGATTGGACACGTGGCGGATGTGGAGGGGGTGGGAGGTTAAGGTTTGGTTGTGTGCGAAGGATGGGATAGGGGATTTGAGTGAGTCAGAGCTGACGAACATGAACTTACAGCCTGGTCCGAACCTTCGGAAATAGGTGGGGGATTGGATCCGATGGAGCGCGGTAGAGATGTGTGGGACCTACAGTGCAACAGAAAAGTTTAAGCAGTAAAAGGAGATAATTACGCAACTAATTAGGCAGTTAATGAGTTAATCATTTACACACTTTTTCCCCATTTGGAATTTTGATCAGATGTGGTAGCTTTATACGAAATTATAGACTAAATATCTATGCTCCATAACGGCAGTCTTATTTTGCTTGCTAATGTAAAAACGCTTTATATCGATATTTTTAAAGATAGACAAATAATTATATTCTTGATTTGTTTTTGTTTACTATATTATGGTTTCCATAATTTGAAATCTGGTGTAACCAAACGAAGTCAAAAAATGTATCAAAATACTCAATTAAGTTGATTTTAGTAAAAGTTACTAAAATGACGTCTCAAATTAAATATTGAAGTCAACTAGTGTATTATTGTGAAGCGGTTTTTCATCGGCAAATGTACAGGCATAAGGCAACTTTAAGACTTCCCTTTGCATTTGCTACAATTCCGGCCATCCCGAGATCAGAATGGCAGCACTTTACTTCGGATGCATTTGGGGAATAAATCATTGCTAAATCGGAAGATCACCCTAATGTGATCCTTGCTTAACAAGGAAGAAAAGAGCCAAAAAGATGGGCTACATTCTTGATGATTCCTCAACGACGACCGTTGATGTTCTATGATATCATCTTTGTTCTTGGTTTATTAGTAGAGTAGTTGTTGTCCGTGTCCTTTAATTACTTCTTTTATATTGCAGCTTTGTTGGTTATTTGGTTGTATTATTTGCATTTTGCCATAGGGAAAGTTTGCTCTGTTAGTTGTTGTCAAGTTATGGCCTTACGTGATAGTTGTTGTTAAGGACAATAGAATTGTTGCAAATGGGTTTGGATACACTCGTCCAAATTCTTGTTATTTTAGGTAGGAAATATCTCACATTAGAAGAGTGATAAAAGATAATATAACTTATAAGTGGGTGACTCACATCCAATTATACCAAGGCCTTTTGAGTTAAAACTGAACACCTATACGGCTAGTTAAGTTGAGATAATATCGATATAATGATAGACAACTGGCCACGCTTGTCGCTGTTTAATTTGAATGTGTGATTGTCGATAATGTGTGTACTGTGCAGTTGAGTTGATTCACTTCGCTTTAAGTAGTAGAGTAGTACTTGTAACTGAGTGGAAACTTGGTGCACATATAATCTCTACAGTAAAATTAAGGAGATAATTACGCAGTTAATTAGGCAGTTGATTAGTTATTCTTTTTCACACTATTTCCCCATTCGGAATTTGATCAAATGTGGTAGTTTTATACGTAATTATTGAGTTAGAGCATCTGTAGCAATGCTAGCTATTTTTTAAGTAAGGAGGTGAATAAACTTGCCGGAAGATCACCCTAATTTCTCAAGTTACGTTGAATGCATTTGGGGAATAAATTATTGCTAATTCGGAAGATCACCCTGATGTGATCCTTGCTAACAAGGTAGCAAAGAGCCAAAAAGTTGGGGTACATTCTTGATGATTCCCCAGCGACGACCATTGATGTTCTATGATATTATCCTTGTTTTTGGTTTACTAGTAGAGTGGTTGTTGTCCATGTTCTTTAATTACTTCTTTTATATTGTAGCTTTGTTGGTTATTTGGTTGTATTATTTGCCATAGTGAAAGTTTGCTCTGTTAGTTGTTGTCAAGTTATGGCCTTACGTAATTGTAGTTGCTAAGGATAATACAATTGTTGCAAACGGGTTTGGATTCACTCGTCCAAATTCTTTTTATATTCACTCGTCCAAATTCTTTTTATTACCTAGAGCGGCACTATGGTCAAAATCGTTTATTTCTAAATTACTTTGTAAAAATTGCCTATACAAAAAAATTAACGAAATGGAGATTGTTTAGTCGCTGGTTATTTTAATGGATATAAACAAAGAGATTCTCGTAAACTCTCAACCACGATGGTTCTTCCCAACTTTTTTTTTTTTGTTCAAAGAAAGTTTAGGTTAGGGAGAGTCTATTCCCCAACCAACACCCCGTTGAACCACTACCAAAGCTCGTGATGTAAGAGCCCAATTTACAATGCTGACCGTAGGCAGATTAGTGAGAATGAACAGACCTCGCTAGTCTTAACATTTACCACCTTTAAAAACCCGCATATATCCGCCGATGGTCTATTCTGGACCGATATTGTTTCCTCATGCTTGTCAGCGTACTAGTAGACCCATGTCCCCACTGTGTTTCCAATAGTGGTTGCACAAGTGTTAACCCGATCGATTACCTATCAATAAAGATTTTTGAGATTGTTAGAGCTTGAACTTGGGTGTGGATTACACTCAAGCTCGGGCCTTGCCAATCCTGTCGACCCCCATCGACTCCCAACTTTAAAACATTTTAACAGAGAATACACTATCTATACTGTTATTAAGAGAAGAAGCTTTGTTAGCTAAAATTAAAAATTTTGACAGATTTAACCCTGAAAAATTAAAAAACTTTAAGAATATATTAAATCACAATAATAAATATGACAATTATAAAATAAATTTTTATTAAGAAATTTTTTTATTCCACAACCCCCACTTTTCTCTCTGTAGTAACTACAAGTGAATCTATTTATTCTGCAATAATTACCCGTGAATCTATTTATTCTGTAATAACTACCCACCTTTTTAAAAAAAAAAAAAAAATTTCGTACACATGCAGAGTATGTGATTGCAGACTAGTAACAATAAATGAGAGAAGGTGAGAGTTGTTAGTCACCATGCATGTGAATCGATGAAATGATGGACCATTATTTTCTTTGTAAAGACGTATAATGATAGAAAAGACCGTGGTACTTAGTTGTGACGTAAATTAGCAAGCTGGCTTTTGATCGATTCCCAGTAAATGCAAACAGTGTTCTGAAAGATGGTCGAAGTTCAAAGTCGATCAAATTGATATTTGATCTATTTTTAGACATAATCGATGCCGATTAAGCCTGAACACTTTGTGTAGACCACTAGACCGTTCAATTGGAACCCGTATATATAGTGTTTTCAAATTACGTTTTGATATTCTTATTAATTTTTTTTCCAGTAAATTAAGTTTTGCCCATGTGGTTCTTATTAATTTTTTTTCCAGTAAATTAAGTTTTGCCCATGTGGATCGATAGTGCAGACATATATCACAAATAGGAATACAAATGGTAATAAATTTTGCTCACACAATAAAGATAGCAGGAGGGAGACGAGTCTCTCCTGATTATAATATAAGAACTAGATGCAAAATTTGATGCAACATACATCTTAAGGGCAACTGACTCTTGCATCTCTTTATCAAGCTTATGCCCATACCAAATCGCTAAATGCTGTTCAAGACGGCACAACAAGAAAGAAGGAACCATGCCTCCACTAACGAATCCGGCCTAAACCAATTCGAATGAGCCTTTAATTTGTCTAGAAGTGGAAATGTGGAGTGTTGTCCTACATTAGAAATATATAGTTTTGCACGTATGAATACTTATAAAAGCTGGATTTCTCTGTCCACTGTCAATTAATTTTAAGTTGTGCGGTTAAATCCAGAAATATAATACCTCTTTACTTATACTCGATCATGTTTTTCTTTTTGTGTTATAGATTGGAAGCTGGTGTGGACTTCTGCATAAACAATGTGAGGCATGATCCTTGCTTTTAGCGAGAGTAGTGAGGTTTAAGTTGGAGATTAGCTAATAAGGAGCCCTAAGTAAGATATTTAGGATTTTGAAGATCTACAAATTAATGTTCTTTAATTTGCCACCTACATATTGGTAAACAGTCACTTTGAATTATGGATCAAGTTCATTTTTTCTATAGCAACAATTATTCCGAGATGTTTGGCAATAGATCATTAATTTTAGACACCTACCCTTTGATATACACACACTTCGTGTGGTGTTTTAGCTAGGTCGAAAATTTAGAAACACTTGTCGGGCCTGACATGCATGATCGATATTGGTCTTGGAATTCTAATCTTGAACAGGACTTGTTGGGCTTCTATCAATTATCTAACTTCTATCCTCTTGCAGTGCTCGGCCCTTTATTACAAATGCATGACTGATACATAATAGAAGTATTAATCATAGTTTATTGAAAAAAAATTAGGATACGTTAACATATCGATACATCAGTAATAGATAAGTTCTCTGTAATAGAAGATTAGTTTCATATATTCGTAGATTAACTTGAAATCAATTTATGGTGAATTATTGTATAGAGTTAGTCAACATTTGTATAAAGGTAATTTAATCGATATATTGATACATTAATAGACCGTAGATAAAATTATTATATCATGATATAAGAAAAACATGTCGATGTCTCCAATCTCTATCCATGCAAGATCGATTATGACAAAGCAGCAGCAACCTAATAATTTTGGTTCCTTTCGATCTCCATTAGTTGTATATTACTATAGCAGAAACGTAATTAACAATCCCATAATCCATAATTAACTAAGTTGACTTGAAGCTGAGCGATTAGTTAGGGAGGGTGGTGGTGGTTCAGTTGAGCCATTACACAAGGCTTTTACCTAATATCGTGCTTCATCGACCACACCTTTCTATTACAAAAGGACTTTAAGAGTATGATGCTTCATCCTTCAGATTCCTGGAGTAGCTTCAAAGGAAACTCAGATAAAAAAAATAGAATATGGTTCGCCTCCTTTTCTAGAATTGAAGTAAACGCGGCAGTGCTCGCATGCATGACCTAATAGACCGGAAGCATGGAAGCATATGATTCGTTCTTTTGTATAACGAGTTGTTGGGGCAGTTAGCTAGCTAGTATTTATCGATCGTGATTATTATTCAATCACTGGTATATGCACTTTGATATGTGTATATATATGACATGACATGCATGTTTGGACCAGTAGGGTGCTGGAGCTGTAATTATCATCTATGTACGTAGTAAATGACTACCTAGAAATAGCACAAGATCATTTAATTTAAAGGCCGCAGACTGCGCAGTACTGCATGTTCTAAGGAATTGAACCTGGCTAAAAGAGTCTATCTGCATGGAGGGAGGGTATAATTAGTTAGGGCAAACTAGCTAGGGGATAATTAGGGCCAAAAATTAGACCTATAGTTTCCTAGGGTTTCTACTTATATAGTCAATATAGTTTCAACTTACATTAATTATGTTGTGATTCATGGGCTAATGACAATGACTACTACTACTACTACTCTACCAGCGAAAGTGGGAAACGAGTGTTGATCGAGAGTTTCAAAATTAAACACTGATGTGACGACACACCCTTTTAGTTATATGTTGAAGCAACTACATATATCGGCGCCAATAAGTAAACACAATGACACCAGAATGTCAAAGATTTATATATATATATATATATATATATATATATATATATATATATATATATATATATATATATTGGAATTATATTATAATTTGTAATTTTTTTTTTTATCAATATCCCTATGATTAGAAACTCTATACACCAGTAGTAGATAATAATATAGTTGTTAACATTCTACAACATGTTCCAGTTATATGAAACCTAGAAAATAGAATCTTGATCTATCAAAATCACATCATTTTAGACACTATATTCTCCTTTTATTATACATATAATAATAATAATAATAATAATAATAATAATAATAATAATAATAAAAAGTCTCAACTAACAACTAAATTAATCACTGAAGAGGACGTAAAAATCTCAAAAAATGCAAAATATACATGAACTCCGTGTGTGTGTGTGTGTATATCCAGAAATAATCGAACTCTATTTACCTTGAAATGGATATAATATAAGTTAATTAAGTAGAAAGATTAACCTTTTCTATACATGCACACAGTCATGATCACCTGGTCACCTACTGACCAAATATTATTTGGTCAGTCACCGTTCGATTGACATCGGACGGTTGACAGCTAAGTAATGAAATCTGAGATGAGAGCTGTCAACCGTCTGATCTCAATCGAACGGTGACTGACCAAATGATATTTGGTCAGTAGGTGACCATGTGAACGGGGCCGTACATGCACATAATGTTGTTCCATTGTGACTTGTGAAGTACAAGTGTTCAATTTAGAGAAGGTGTTCTTCCCTTGTACGTGTCTTCTGATTTGCCTGTTAAGGTCGGGTTGTGACAAGTCGTAACTCGTAAAGGGCAACACATGTGAAGCTTATAACACAGGTTCGGGCCGGGGGACCATAGAATAAGAGGCCACCGTTGGATCTAATGACATATTGCTGCATCTGGCATGACATGCATGGGCCTGTTCACGTGCCGCACGACCTTTTGTATTTAATGGGAGTTACCCCATCGGGCTAGGAATGAAAACACCGCCGGGCTGAGGCCGGTTGGTTTGCAAACGCCGCCCAGACTCCACCATTCAATTACGTTGGACCGATCCTCACGACAATGAAGATATTCCATTTCTATCACTGATAAAATAATTTGAGTTTCACATTCAAAATCAATTCACAATAGATGGAGTGACATAACTCTATAAACTTATGGATATAGTTTATATTTTTTCACGTGAGATTTTATTCTTATATCCGATGTGTTGATAACAAATATTACAAGTTAAGAAAATAATAGTAACCATGTTAAATCGACAATAACATCATCGACGATAGGTGGTGACGTAGGGTGGTGGTGTGGTGGAGGAGTAGGTGGAGGGGTGGAGGTGGTATGTAGCGGTCAAATTAAATGACGAAAGTGGAACAAGGAAGGGACATGACATACGTGGGCATGTGGCCATGTGACTCGATTGTGAGGTCCGTGGGAGATGGCATGCAAAAAACAAAAACAGCCAGATCGACCATGTCCCATTTCAGATGCTGCATAAATCCACACTGCTTCGTTTTCTAAGCTTTTTCTTTCTTCCTTGTCCTCACTCAGTCACTCTTACCAAAAGGTTCCAAAAGTATACGAATTCCTAATCTCAAACATACCCCGTGAAAGGAACTGTATCAAATTTCCAAATAAGTGTTAAAAAAAAAAAGGGTTATTATCATAAATGGTACATGAATTTATCCTCTATTTTATTGATAGTACCTGAACTTCAATTTTGATTACAACCAGTACCCGAACTTAAAAAAAAAAAGTTCAAGGCAAGTCTAGTACCAAAAAGATCATCACTATGATCGCAACCCTTGAAATCACCAAAGATCATCACTATGATCGCCTCACGTGCCATTTTTAGTTGGAATAGTGACCGAATGTGGCTCTAGGTACCATTACAAAAGAACCCGAATAGTTCAGGTACTGGTTGTGACAAAAAATAAAATCCAGGTACCATCAATAAGATTGAGGTATAGTTCATGTACTATTTTTTATTTTTACCCAAATAAATCAAATTTCCAAATAACAATTCCTGTTTAAAGTGCTTTTTATATTTGGTAAGATTATTTTGTAAGAGGAAGCACTTAAAAGTATTTACTCTTCTCAAAGTTAATTTTAAGTGTTTTAAAACTCACTTGAGGATGGATTGGCCCTCACCTGATTTGAGTTCTTGTTATTTTTGTCTCTGTTTCTGTGTTTGTGTTGTAGTATGAGTTTGCTTTATGTTGCTTTGTTCTTTCTTGTTCTTGTTTGTTTGTTGTTCCAACCCAGTTTCTAGGTTCATAACCTTTCTTCAATTTAATTTAATGTTAGTTGCTTACTCTTTGTCAAAAAAAAAAAAACTCACCTGAGACATCCATCTTGTATATATGGAATCTCCAATAAAAAAACTCACTGAAAACACTTTTTTAAATATTTTTTTATTAATTTAAAAGCACTTTTTAAAATGTAATCCCAATTTGATACCATACTATTATATACTGTTTTCTTTGGTAGCATACTGTTGTATTGAAGTCTATTTATACAACATAAGACAGTGATTGTTAATCTCTTTCTTTAGTCTAAAATAATAGATAAAATATAAAACAATTTTGTCTATATTAAGTTTTTATTTTATTTTATGGAAATACATAGGCAGAAATTTTTATCATGTGTGTCATTGAACTCTATTTATACAACATGTAGTGACTGGGTCACTGTCTTCTAATCTCTTTCTTTAGTCTGAATATTATTTTTTTGGTCAGTATCAGGTATTTTTCTTTCATTTTATGGAGATACACAGGCATAATATATTTATCACGTGTTTCATTGTATTTTTGGAGAATATTATAAGTATTTGACTCGAACTCAAAATCTCCTGGTGACAGAGAAGAGATTTTGTCATGGTGATTAGCATGTATTTCCCTAGTTTACACCTCATATATAGCTACCCTATTTATTTTCTGAATAAAGAGATATTGAATTTCATTGATAGTTAAATAGTATGATATTGCATGTATTACATCATGTACACATTCGGGAGGTTGATGAAAACAAACCTCACGCTAATTTGCTTTGAAAGCTAAGCAGCTAGCCTGTGTGCTACTGTATTACAAGTTCGTGGTGCATGCTGAATTTGCACACCTGAAATACCACCCATTAAAACTGCAATTTCATTTAGAGTTATTATCACAAATGATACCTGAACTATATCTCAATTTTATCGATGGTACCTGAACTTCAATTTTGATCACAACCAGTACCTGAACTTTTCGATTTCATTTTAAATGGTACCTAGAGCCACCTCCAGTCACTATTCCAACTAAAAATGGCATGTAAAGGCAATCATAGTGATGATCTTTGATGATTTCAAGGGTTGCGATCATATATAGTGATGATTTTTTTGGTAATAGACTTGCCTTGAATTTTTTTTTAATTTTTTTATATTTTAGATTTGGCTTTTTTGGCCGGAATAGTGACCGAATGTGGCCTTAGGTACTATTTAAAATGAAATCGAAAAGTTCGGGTACTGGTTGTGATCAAAATTGAAGTTTAGGTACCATCGATAAGATTGAGATATAGTTCAGGTATCATTTGTGATAATAACCCTTTCATTTAATAGCTCCATATGAGGCTAGCCTATCAATACTATGTCTTTTTTTTTTTAGAATTATCAATACTATGTCTTAACTAAATGAAACAAGAGAAAGAAAAGAGCATGAGATCGATAATTGAGAGATACTATTAGTAAATGAAGACAAATACGAAATAAATTAAATAGAGGAATCAAGAGTCTCAATGAATAGAAAAGATTATAGTGATAATGACCATAACTCCAAAACACAAGTTTTTAATTTTCGAGAGAGTACTACTCTATGTGCCTGATTTGGTCGGATTACATAGACCCAACAAATGTCAGAGATAATGAGAATTGAATGATTCAAAAGACCTCGCATTCTCCATTGTTTGTATTCACCAAAAAGCAGTGGGGATTCTTCAAAGGGGGGATATAGCCTTCACCTAGAGCCAGGGCCCTCCTCGATTTTTCTTTTTTCAATTATCTCCATCATTCTTAATCTGATTAAACTTCTCACTTGAGTAACTTCCAAGACACACACACACACTCACTCTCATCCCCGCCTGTCTACTTGTCATCTCTCTGAGAAAACAAATGAAAAAAAGTGAAGCTTCTTCATCTTCACCACGCTCAACCTTATAATCATTTACACCGTCTCTCTAAAGCAACCCTCTTTACCAAACCCACCTCACCTTCTCTCTAAATAGCAACCCTCCTTTTCCCATTTTTATATTCCATCTCCCTCATTTTTTTTTTCGGCATTCCCCATTAGCAAAAATGGCTCGTCTCTTCCGATCCAAATCTTGCGGACTCGTCGGACTCACCGAGTTCACCGTCGCTCCTCCGACCCAGTTCTGCCAAAACCATGAAGACGAAACAGAGAGAGAAGAAGAAGAAGAAGAGGAAGACGAAAAAGGGTCTGAATTTGATGAAGAAGAATCGTGTGAGGTGTCGACCCCATTTCTCAGTCCGATGAGCAGAGCCAATGGGACTCATAAAGGTCGAGGCTTTAACAGTAGTGGGCCGCAGAACAACCAGTTTGCGATCATGGATATTCTGGTGGCTGCTCTGAGGAAGTCTCTGATTACTTGCAGTGTGGAGACGGACGACGTGGCGTCCTCCTTTGATATAAGTTCACCTACCGAGGTGAGGCATGTTTCGCATGTGACCTTTGATAGGTTTAATGGGTTTCTGGGTTTGCCTACTGAGCTTGAGCCTGAGGTTCCCAGGAAGGCACCTAGTGCTAGGTGAGTTGGTTCTCTCTCTCTGCAATTTTGGTTTTTTGTTTTTTTGTTTCTGAATTTGAGGTTGGGTTTTTGGTGGGTGGGAAAATATTGGGCCTTTTTGGAAGTTTGCAAAATTTAAGTACATAATTGGAGTTACTGTGTGTGCATGTTTTTTGACTTTGAATGATGATTTGTGTACTTTTTCATTGATAGTATCCTATGTTTTCTTCTGCACAGTTCTAGGCCATCAATTTCTGTGTTCCTTTGGCTTGTGTTGCTGAAATTTGTGATTTTTAAGTACGGGGGGCTTTCCTGGCTTGTAAAAATTTGTCTTTTTGATTCTGGGTACACAAGGTAGGGTTGGTATTTGATGGTCCAGAAAAAACAAAGAAAAAGTTATTGGGTTTAAAGGGCTCTTTTTGTTAACCAGAGAATTGGGTTGAACAAGGTTTTCAATTCCCTTGTTTATGCTAATAAGAACCATCAGAACTCTTTTAGGTTTTTAGGGACAAATTCCTTCAAGTATAAGTAACCCTTATCTCCAAGAACAGAGTTCTCATTTACTCCATGAAAATTGGCTGTATAGTATAGATTGCTGTTATTTTTGCAGTTCACAATTGGGGAGGAAATTTAGAGGATGAAATATAATGAAATGAGGTTTATGGGAAGCAGGGAGATGATGCAATTCTAGCATAGACTTCTATGTATATAGTCCTAATAAGCTTTGCTGCTTACTGTAGCTTTTGCTTTATTCTGCTTCAAATCTATTTTTACTGGGTAGAAGAGGGATAGTAAAATAGAGTGGCTGTTCTTCTTTCCTAGAAAAAAAAAATGGTTTTTACAATGAAGGATTTCAGTTGTGGTGGTTCTAAATTCTAATCATCGATGCAAAACATTTGCCTTGTTCATTTTGCAGTGGCAAATATTGTTCAACTTTAAATCTATCTGATTGTGCAAATGGATTTGCATAGGGTAGCACAAACACTAGATCTACTGATCCATGTGAATAACTGTTTCTTAGTTCAGCAAATTTTCCTGCAAAATTTCTTAACTAATATCTTAATGTAGATTTGGTTGATGATTTACATGGATTTTTCTAGATGGAACTTTCCGATTTATCCATTTGAATATGTCTTACTTCATTCTTTTCAAACCTAATATCAGTACTTGTGTCCCCCCCCCCCCCCCCCCCTTTTTGACTAACAACTGATAGCATGCCACCGGTTTTTTTGTTATCTAGTGCTAGTGTGTTTGGGGTCTCTGCTAAGTCGATGCAGTGTTCTTATGATGATAGAGGAAACAGTGTGCCAACAATACTTCTTATGATGCAAAAGCGATTGTACGCAGGAGGAGGCCTTAAAGTGAGTTGCTCATTCTGATTTACTACCTAATTTTTACTTGTATGCTTCTTGGCCCTCCTAATGAAATATGAAGTTCTCTTTCATTCTTGTCACCCCTAAAGGCAGAAGGAATATTCAGAATAAATGCTGAAAATAGCCAAGAAGAGCGTGTTCGGAACCAGTTGAATAGTGGTGTAGTGCCACATGGAATTGATGTTCATTGCTTAGCAGGTTTAATAAAGGTAAACATATTTGACATTGATAAGAGAAACCCCTCCATCATGCTTTTGTATATCTTTTGAAGCATGTGGGCATTGGTTCCTCCTTTAGGGTGTTTGGTTTTGATAAATTGTTGTGGACTTAAGTTGTCTCCTAAAGCATTTAAAAATTCTGAAATGTCAATATCCTCTACAAACTTTTTTGAATTAAACCCATCATTTTTTTTTGCATCAGAACTCTTCTTCCACATCCTTTTGGGTTCATTCTCCTTTCATTTCTTTGTTTTGTTCTCGATATTTTTCTTTTCTATCCTTAATGGCTGCTCACCCCTCTTTCCTTCTTACACCTGCAGGCATGGTTTAGAGAGCTTCCGACACGGGTACTTGATTCTCTTACACCAGAACAGGTGATGCACTGCAACACAGAAGATGACTGCACAGGACTTGTAAAGTCACTTCCTGCAACGGAAGCATCACTGCTAGATTGGGCCCTCAATTTGATGGCAGATGTTGCGCAGAATGAACAACACAATAAGATGAATGCTCGCAACATTGCCATGGTTTTTGCTCCGAACATGACAGAGGTTTGTTGCTTTTGGTTTAGGCATGGTCTTTTGTAGCTGTTTTACTTGTGGCAATATCTTCTTTGAAACTTCATGCATGCTGAGAATTGGTCAATCTGATGGTTTAGGCATGCTCCAAAAAGTAGATCTGTTGCTGACCATATATACTGTCCTAGAGTTCTTAGATAAATACAGTTAATGTTGTTCAGTTGTTCCTTGAGCCTCTGAGGTGGGTCAAGTTGGTCAGGAGTCGGTACTCGAGATAACACAATTTAGATGGAACTCCCTGGTTGAACCCCATAATAATACCTTGTCATTAACCTGATGCCTAGGTCAAGTGTAGGCCTGGGAATCTTGGGGTTCACTTGGACCACCCATTAAAGGATGAGTAGAGGTTCCACATCTTCAAAAATGGTTTTTTCTTGGTAGCTAATATGGGTAAAAAGGCTTTGCTATGCTTGTATAATACAATTATCCATTGCTATTAAGTTGGGAAGTTTACTAGCCAGAATGCACTGTAATACAGTTTTACAACAGGTGGTAACTGTGGATGTATGATCATCAGGTGGTAACAAGTAAATTTTTTTCTTATTAAGTGCTAAACAAGAGTTATTGATGCAGATGGCAGATCCTTTAACAGCACTGCTACATGCAGTGCAAGTTATGAATTTCCTCAAGACACTAATCTTAAAGATCCTGCGCGAAAGAGAGGAATCAGCTGCTGCTGAGGCTTCGCAGAGCTCATCTTGCTCAAAATCTCCCAACCGCAACTATGATCTTCCTTATTCCATTATGGGACATGTTCAGGAGAACTCATTGAGGACAACCACTATGGACATACCTGAAGCCTGCATTGACGAGAAACTTTGGTGCTCTCCTGTAATGAGTGATGAGGAAGAGGAAATCGAATCCGATTCCAATAGTAGCCCATCTAGCAAGCATGAACTTGAGTGTTCGGAAACTGTTTGTAGATCAGGTGGATATGAAGCTGGAGACTGGTTAAGTTTGAGGAAAGGAGTGCGGAAGCTGTGCAGCCACCCGGTCTTTCAGTTGAGTAAGCCGGCTAAGAAGACTGCAAATGTTGGGATTGTAAATACTAGGGGAGGAGATGGAGAAGCTTGGGCATAGAAATGAGAAAGCTGGGAAGTATTTGCATTTGTTCATATGTTTGTGGTTTGTGTAAAACATGTTAGTATAGATATCAGGGTTTTGGTTGATTCTCTAGTCAGATAAAATGTTTGGAAGGAACTAACTAGAGGGGTCTAGTTAAATAGTGGGACTCTTTCAAGGACAGCCTTGCACCATTTAATTCATAACTCTGTGTGGTTTAATAACAGTGATGGAGATTTTGATTGAAGTGAAAGGTTGGTGCTCTTGCAGATTGTGATGCAAAAGGGTATTTTCTTTTTTCCTTTTGCAAATAATAGCAAATGAATTAGTTGTACTAATGGCCCAATTGGCCCAAGCCTTACAATCAACCTTATTCAAAGTTGGAGCCCAAAATGCCTGCTAGGCTCACAGCTCTCTACACTTAATCTAGTTGCATCAAGTTCTATATTTCTTTCTTAAACGTTCAATGAGGAGTTGTTAATCGAAATCTGCACTGAAAAATACAAATAATCTATTTCTTTACTCATAATCTTTTAAGAAAATTTATTTATTTACTTTTTTTTTCTTATATGAATTCAATAATTTTTTCTGAAAAACTCTGGAATAGTGTACAAACGTAACTACATTATCATTTGTATGTACACAATTTAGTAACAATGTACAGTGTGGGAACATCCGAGGGGTGGCTTTTGACACCGATTAACCAAAAAACTGCCCTTACTTGCATCAAACTAACGGAATCCTAACTAAGATTGAACTGAAATGGAAGAAGAAAAAAATTGGTATGAATTGGAGACAACATGAATGAGAGAATGAAGGAATTAGTATGAGAATATTTCATTTTCATTAAGATGTTATGGTACCATATGGAATCAGAATAGGAACACAACCTATTACAATTGATGTTGTTTACTAATGTTCATGAATCGGAATTAAAACTAATTCGGTTATTAAAATATCCCTATAAAAATAAATGTTCATGAGAGAGGTATATATATTTCTAGGGTTATGGGTAATTTTGGATAAAAAAAAACATTCCTTAGACTTTGACTCCTAAACCCATATCCCCCTTGGGTATCAAACTCCGGGTTATCCAGGAATCGACTCTTGACAATGAGGTGAGACCCACACGTATTCCAACACCTATATAAGTTAGTAAACAATAGGAAAACTTATACACCGGAATCATTTACTTCTTTCAATTCTCATTCCAAGTAAGTGAACATGCCACGAAAGTGTGTTTGTGGGGTTGATTTACACTTCATTCTTATGAAAACCGGATGATACTGAACCGAACCGTACGTACTAAACTTCATTTAACTTTCTCAAACATGGGTCGGCTTCCTATATATGGTTTAACAGCTTAATTACCATAGGCTCTCACACAGGGTACTATAGGAAATGACGTAAGTAATGACTAATGCCAAGCCTTTCCACAATAAACGAAGTTTTGACTTTGGATCTTTAACAATCTTTGCCTTAAGATACTGCTAATTAGTTTATTACAGTTTTTTAACAACATCCTTTTGTCCCTCTTTTTTTTTTAAGAATCAGTGAATCTGATAATGGCTTTTTGATTCTTAACTAATTGTTATTACTAGCACCGTACAAGTGTTTGGCCGAAGTGTTTGCCACCGTACATAATATTTTTATAGGTTACCAATAACGTATGAAGATGTCCCTACAGTCCTCACTAGTCACTCCACAAAAATCGATTTTAATATTAGAAAATAGAAAGCATGATTATGGTAAAAAACTCGTGTGTTAACTTAATTAATTATGTGTCATAGAAAAAAACTTAATTAATTATGAGGTCCTAATCATCGTAATGTATAGATAATTTTAATAGCAGAACTTGAGTATTAACGCACCATATTAAAATTAGGGGCCGTGACCACTTACCCAATTTTTGGCCAAAAATTGTCCACTTACTCCACCAAGAGTTTTTTAACCTCATTTATCCAATCTAACAGTGTTTGATAGTATTGCCCTCATTTTAATTAACAAATTACACTCATATCTCTCTGTCCCCCCCCTCATCGATTTCTCTCTCTCTCTTTTTCTCTAACCTCGTCTCAGGCTCTCTTTCTCTCTCTCTCTAAGCCACCACGCCCACCACTCCACCGTCGATGTCGGCCTCCACCGCCGCTGCTCTGTCCCACCGTCGTACCACCAGAGGATGACGCCATCCAACTCCACGATCCCAACCCCTCTGGGCTTCGCCGGTTTTGTTCGTCAGATGTCCGGGAAACTCCGAAGCTCCACGCCAGAATCGGGTCTGGGCTTCGCTTGCAGGTCTCGGACGACGTCAAAACTATGGTCTATTGGGGGCAATAGACAGATTATTGCCCCCCAATAATTTCTTAACTGTGGTTAATTAATCACTGAAATTAGAGTTTTGATAAGTCTTATGTTGTTTTGAGTTTATTAAAGTACAATAATCTGTCAATGATAGAAACTGGTGATTTTTGGGGTGGTCTATTGGGAGGCAATAGACAGATTATTGCCCCGCAATAATGTCTTAACTGTGGTTCATTTATTACAGGTCATTTCAACAAAATGCTGCTAGATTCATTAACCAAAATAATTAGGTTTATTGGGGGGTCATAAAAAGTTTATTGGTTTTAAATTAGTTTACAAAAGTACAGGTATTCAAATTCAATACTTGGTGAATTTAAGACCACAACGAATTGGCTTTTTTTTTTCACACTCTCCACTTCACTTGAACCGCTTCACCCTAGGCCTCCCGGGTGGCCTCTTAACAAGAATAAATGCACCTAACAACAAAAGGATCACCCATATTCCTCCAAAAATTAACAAAACAAATATATTATTGCCCCGCAATAAACAGATTATTGCCCAGCAATAAACAGATTATTGCCCCCCAATAATATATCAGAAATACCAAACACATTAGAAGCAGTCTTTAAACACAAAGGAAAATATCACTGAACACAATTATAGAGACTTTACAACAATTAAGACACATTATTGCCCCCCAATAATCTCGACTCCGGTTGACGATTTTGCCACAATTCCAGTCATTTTGCAACAATTCTGGTTGACCATTTGCCTTCACACTGATTTGACTCCGATAGCAACGACTCCGGTTGCAGCCCGGGACCGGAGATACAATCAAGTTGCGATTTCCGTGATGATCAGTCGCCTGCGAGAGAGACAGAAGCAAATCGAAGACGTACCCGATTCTACTGGCGGTCGTCGATTCCTTCAGAAGGTCAAACCCGGCCTCGCCGAGCTTCTAAGAGACGAGGACCGTCGGCTTGGCGTCGAGCCTGGCTGCGGAGAGCACGACGACGACTTTTGGCGCGGCGATGGCGAGAGCCGGCGTGTTGGGCGACCTGCTGGAGGGATGGAGGGAGGGAGAGAGAGATCCGACGTCGTCTGGAGAGAGAGAGAGAGAGAGAAATCGGTGAGGGGGGAGGAGAGAGAAATCGGTGAGGGGGAGAGAGAGAGAGAGAAACTAAGAGGAGAGAGATTGAAGGAGAGGGCAAAAAAGTCCCAAAAATTAATAAAAAAGAATTAATTGGGTGTTAGGGAAATAATCCCTTAGAGTGTTTTGGGTAAACAATCCCTTAGAGTGTTTTGGGTAAACGGGGTTAAAAAACAGTTAGTGGAGCAAGTGGGCAAATTTTAAGCTAAAATTGGGTAAATGAGCATTTCCCCTTAAAATTATTCAAAATTTACGACCTCACCACTTCAAGTTGATTTGAATATAATATGGACCTGAATTTACTCTTGTAATCGTGTTAGTAGGGCCGGTTCTGACATTTTGGAGGCCTGAGGCGAATAATTAAAATGTGGCCTCACATACAAAAATCATATAATCGTATTCTTCCTATTCTTTTGAAGGGATCTATTTTGTATTCTTAAATTACAAAGGAAAAAATAAATTAGACCCCTATATTAATAGTAATGAAAAAATATATATAATGTTCAATTACAAAATAATTTTTGGATTAAATACTCGTTACTCCTCATACTTTTGCATGAAAAATAGTTTAGTCCAAATTTTTTAAATTAAACAGTTTAGTCTTTATTCTTTCTAATTCTCACACAACAGGTCCTAAAATGACTATTATACCCCTCACTTTTTTTTTCTCTCTCTCTCTCTCTCTCTACATATATATATATGTGTGTGTGTGTGTGTGTGTGTGTAGAGAGAGAGAGGCAGAAAAAATAAAAAATAAAAAGAGAGAAAAATAAAAAGTGAGGGGTATAATAGTAATTTTAGGACCTGTTGTGTGAGAATTAGAAAGAACTAAATAAAATTTTGGACTAAACTGTGTTTCATACAAAAGTATGAGGAGTAACGAGTATTTAGTCCATAATTTTTCCATAGAAGTTGAAAAATAAAAAAGAACAAAAGATGTTTAATTACAAAAGAAACCAATGAAAAACAAAGGGCAAATACATTAGTATTCAATTCCAAAAAACTCTTTCCATAGAAGTTGGAAAAAAAAAAGGAACAAAAAATGTTTAATTATGTTGACACCAAAATTTCCACGAGTTCAAATTTAATAACTGACATGTGAAGAAGGTGAGTCATCAACCTCGTAACCTAGTTGGGTCTTCAAGCAAGCCCATTTCATGCCAAAAGGAAGCCTTCTAGTTAGCAAGAGATACAACAAGCCCAAAATCCTCAAACAACTAACGTGCCTCTTCAAAGCAGCCGACACGCTTAATTACCACGCAATACACGTAGGCCCAAGCTACGTTTGGGGCTTATACGGCGGGATGTGGTGTGGAAGGTAACGGATCCTGTGAGGCCCATTGTTATGATAAGGCCCATCGATAATTTTGGACTTGGGAACCAAAATTCATGCTTGATGGACCAAAATCTTAACATGGGCTAGTAGAGAGATGAAAGCAGGCCTAGCAAAGCTTAAAGCCCACCAAAGCCATTCTCTCACCCAATGTCCATTACACCAGCCTTTAGCCCAAAGACTGTTGAACCATCTTCTTCCCCAAACCAGAAACGCGTGTTGTCAAAGTTGCTGCTGGGATTGGTGCTTCACCATTTTTGGCAAGAACCCAGAATCCATGGAGAAACTCTTTGATTCATATGCCCAGCAATCCCTGTTTCAATTTCCAATAGCCCTCTAACTCTGTGATCACAAGTTTCAATACCAGAAATTGAGGAACTAAAATCTTCAAAAGATCACAGCAGCACAAATTCTGGAGGATCACCCCTAAACCTGTGCCACTGCCCTTCAGTCTCCTAGCTTAAAGAAATTTCCATAGTTTTCACAATTTATCTTCCCAAAATTGAGAGTGGTCTCTAAAAACCCTCAGCCCTTGTCACCAACCTTCTTTTTCCACCTTCGCTATAAAAAGCTGGTCTGCTGCTGTTGGAAACCATACCACAACAACCCAGAAACATCAAGCAAGAGATCAAGCTCTATCTCTGAACCTCTAGCCATCGATTCCTCCCAATCAACCTTAACCTAAAACCCAGAAATCATGCCATTGCTGAAACTCTCTCTCTGCTAAACTCCCAGGCATCTAGCTCCCACACCATATCCACCTATAAGCTCTGTTGTTCTCGTGAAAATAACTGCAATCGCTGTTGTTATCATTCCAATCGTTGCTATTACCATCCAGCTAGTCACAACAAAATCGTTCCTGGGTCAAGCCTTCGATCGATTTTGGGCCTGGTCTTCGCTCTATCAAGAGGGCTATTGCTGCTGGAAAACCAAAACACAAAATTGCCCTCACAAATTACAAAGAAACTAATTAAGAAAAAAAGACAAAAAAAAGAGGTCACTGTGTTTCAAACCTTGGTGCTGCAAACAGCAGCAAAACCAAGTTACTCTGCTGCACTAGCACAGCCACTTTGCAATGGGGGTGAAACAAAAATATATACATATATAACGTATATATGTAAAATTAAAAAACAAATTGGCGGAGGTCGTTGGAGAGCGGTGGCCTGAGGCGGCCGCCTCAGGGCCGGCTCTGCGTGTTAGTTTGATTTCAAATGACTCATTTAAAATGGCTTGCATATATCTTTTTGTAATCTCTAAAATTGAAATAGAACAAAACACGCGCTTTAAGAAAACCCTAGGTTTCATGTCAAAAGATCACAAATGCTGCCATATCAATTAACCGAGATTTGAGGGTCTCTAAAGCACCATCCAAAGCATTAACAATATGGGTATTCTATATAGCAAAACCACATCTCCTTCTTCCGAAATGAGTACTTGCTGCCGTGGAGAAGGCCCCGTCAAATCAGATCGCTTGACCACCCAAATCGGCCGGCAAGGACGGGGTCGAACTCTCCCAGGATGAGTTGCGGAATCTAAATTTATGTTTAGCAGGGGCGTATGCAGAGCCCAACCCAAAATCCAGAGGAAAAACCGAAAAACCCTCAAGTATAAGTTTTGGTTACATATCAGCCCATATAGTAGCCTACACAATACACACACACACACTCATCTCATACTTCCTTCCAAATTATTTCCATGCGAGGTAAGTCATAGATTCAAAACTTACGAACAGATTCAATGGATCAAATATATGAAATGTGCACATAATTAAAACACCAATTTGCTCCTGATCGTTAGCGTGAACGTAGTAAGGATGCAGGCGATGGATGGTACGGCTATATCATTACGTACCTAACCATTGGCGGATCCACATATAGCATGGGATGAGCTTGTTTTCTTCCAAATACTCTCGCCTCCTGGCCTCCATCGACGACTATACAACATGATACTTCTTACATTGTACATAGTTGTACCGGAAAAAAAAAAATTGGGCTTCGCCTAAAAAAGACAACTCAATATGTAGCCCACCCCAGTAGCAACAAATTTCTTTTTCCCTTCGGCTGGAACAAACCATAATTAATGTATGGCAGGTTTCTGAATAAAAACACAGGTCCTACTTCATATATATCAGAGCTGTAGGACATTGATCGTGAAAAGGATGATGTTTTATTTGTTTCTTCTGGTACGTGGAATGTAAAGTTTGCGCACACATGGGGTCTCCATTACCAGGCACTTAATTAACTTCCATCTAATTAAGCATTATAGTTATAACGCATTGAATAGCTACAGCCAGTATTTTGATGATCGATTGATCCTCAATAATTTGAACGATCAAGAGCAGCATTTAGTAGTTGTGTGTTTTCATAAGAGTTTCTTTGGTAAACAGTGCTTTCATCGATAAGGAGAGAGAGAATTAGAGAGTGACAGACTGACAGTAGTGCTATATGTCTGGTATAATATCCCTTGTGAGAGACAAAAAACCCTAGCCGTCAATCCTAATAATCTGTTTATGTGAGCAAAACCGGTTCTAGGAAGCTAATAGAATTGCTTCAAATTGTGTTTAGGAGCAACATGATTGTGTGGAATGCAACGAACAGTAAAATTGTTGAGCAAGTTTTTACGGTGCAGTTGAAACATCAAGTTTTGTTTGGTTTTGTTATTAGGAATCACAAAGGAAAATATAATGGGTCATTGACTCAAAGCACCAAAATGAGCCAAAATTATCTCACTTTTACCCCAGCAATAGATTTTGATTACCACTACCTCAATTTAAAGAGAAATGACTATTCTGCCATCAACCTAATTAAATAACTAATATCATGCCTCTCTCTCTCTCTCTCTCTCTCTCTCTCTCTCTCTCTCTCTCTCTCTCTCTCTCTCTCTCTCTCTCTCTCTCTCTCTCTCTCTCTCTCTCTCTCTCTCTCCGCCTTGCAAAGCCCCAACGCCAACTCCGCCTACTACTAGAGTCAGGCCGCCCACCACGGTGTCGTCACCAACTCTCTCTCTTATCGCTGTCAACCTTGACTACCATCGCGGTCAACTGCATCTTCGATTCGGATTCCGACCTCGACTGCTTAGTTTCCGTCACCGTCGACCTCAACAACTCGGCCTTCAAGTCCGATTACAACCTCGACCGCTCAGCCAGGGAGGAGAAAGCCGACCTGATCGTCTTTGGCTAGGATTGATGAGGACCTTACATCTCCATTTGCAGCCTCGGTTGCACGTGGATGAGGAGAAAACTGGATTGAGGACTGGATCTTTATCTTTGGCGCCTTTATCATCCACAGCAAACACAAAGCTTGAATTACGGAGCGGTCTATCGCTGGCTCCATTGAGGTTCCATCAAGAAGAAGAAGATGTGGGTGCCCAGAGCTTTTTTTGGGCGCCCAAATCAATTTCTTTTGTTTTTTTTTTTTGGTAAAATTGGGACAATAGGAAGGAAAGAAAAAAGAAAAAAAAGAAGAAGGTTTTATCGGGGGGCAATAGAGGTCTATTAAAGGTCTATTGGGGGTAATAGACGTCTATTAGGAGGCAATAAACCAATAAATGTTTTGAATTGATGTAATCTCCTCATTTTTTTTCTTAATCAAAGTTTTATTTGTCTTATTTTAGGGAGATTAGTTCTCATTCCGGCGACCGAAATGTCTATTGGGGGGCAACAAAGATTTATTGGGAGGGGAATAAACCTCTTTGGTCCCATATGAGATATCCGACAACCTTTTTAGGGACTTCCGGCGAGGTTTCATAAACTTTTATTGCCCCTCTATTGGGGACAACAGAGGTTTATTGAGAGGCAATAAAGGTCTATTTGGAGGCAATAAATCTTTCCTGCAACCAATGAGATCTTCGACGACCTCTTTGGGGACCTCCGGCGAGGTTTTAGAGAAGTCCGGTGGGCGGCGGCCGGTGACAGGAATCCGGCAATCGTTAGCCGGAATCAGGCTGCCGGTGACCCGAGTTCAGCGGCAGGTGATGGGACTCCGGCGAAGTCTCCTATTGCTTCTCTCTCTCTCTCTCTCTCTCTCTATGTAACAAAGGGGTGAGGGTAAAATAGTCTAAAAAAAAAAAACTTAATTGGGTATTAAGGAAGACCTTATTAGAGTATTTATGGGTAAGGGGGAATTAAAAAAATTTAATGGGGTAAGTGGAAAAAAAAAATCCTAGAATTATGGTAAATCGACAAAAACCCAAATATAATTGTACGTAGGATATCTATTCCTAATTGGTTATGCCTTTAGCTTTGCAGGTTGAAGGCCTGAAGCATATATAAGGGCTTGAATATGAGGTCATTGTGTCAGCATTAATCCAGCTATATATTCAGGCGGAGGAAGACTCGCAGCTTCTGATCATTCAAGCCTTCAAGGCCAATATTGAGTTCCGCGGATAGCGTCAACTATTGTACATGATATTATCTTTCCGGAGTCCTAGATTCAACAAGTTTAATACAAGGCATATTTACTGAGAAGCTAGTTAACACGTCAGCCTACACAAACTTGCTTATTTGATCAAATAATTGTATCGAGTGATGTAATTTAATATATATATATATATATATATAGGGAGAGGATCAAAAGCGGACGTCAGCAACTGATGCAAAAGTGCCGATGTTGCTCACGGAGGCTCAAGGCGACGCGGATGGCGGCTCTGGTTCTGTCCTCGAAGACCAGGGACACCTCAGACGGCGTCACAATTAAGTTGAGGGCCAACGTGATCGAAGTCGGAGGTCAGCGCCAGAAGTTCTACAGAAACTCCGAGCAAACCAATTTCGACTTCGAACTCGTCATTGAGGAGTCCACCGGCAGGAAAAATCTCAAGATGGAGGTCTGGTTAGGCACTGGCAAGATTAGAGCCACCACCCGCGCTGCCCCGAACCGTTCTGAGCGACGTCTGCACTGTTGCATGTTTGCGGACGTCCGCCTCTGATCCGGCCGACACACACACACACACAGAGCACGGATCAAGAGATGACGTCCTTAAACTCTTAAAGTGAGGATGTTTTTATTTTTAGGATGTATTTTAATAATCACAACCACTCATTCTTTAGTTACCTACACATATATGAATCCTACAAAAAATTAGCCAAATTGGAAAACGTTTAACCATTTGATTAGCATAATGTTCATTTTAATTTTAGGGTTAAATACTGTTTACTCCCTGAACTTTCGGGGAAAAAACAGTTCAGTCCCTCCCTTTTTAATTTCACACGTTTACTCCCTCATCTCTCAATTTTGGACCAATAGGTCCATTCCGTTACTCTCCGTCCAAAAACTCCGTTATATTGCTGACGTGGCAATTATTTCACATCAAAAAGTCTATTATACCCTCGGTTCATCTTTTTTCTTTTTCTTAATTAATATATATATTTTTTATATTTTCCCTATTATTTACCTCTTCTTCCAGCTCTCTCTCTCTCTCTCTCTTTCTCGAACACAAGTTATCCCTCATCACTCTCCTTCACTTGCTCAATCTTCATCACTTCCTCTTCCCACAAACCCCTCTCCGCCACCCTCAGACCCAATTCCCTCAAATCCCCCAAACCCCTAACCATAAATGCCGAGTTCGCCACCCTCCCCGTCTTCTCCTTCACCGGCAACAAGCTCAGCAAATGGGCGATGGTTTTGGCGGCCATGAACAGCTGGTACACCACGGGGCGCAGGTGAACCGGCCTAGGAGCTTGGCAGAGTTGAGGCCGCAGCTGGCGGTTTAGATCGAGATGGAGAGGCTCGGGCGCTTGGAGGCTGGGTTTCGATTTGGGGTTTGGTGAGGTTGAAGCAGGCGTTGAGGGAGTAGGAGTGGGAGCGGGCGGCGTCGTGGTCGACGATGAGAGGGATGGCGGAGAACTGGTGGGGGGAGTTGGTGGGCTTGATTTTGCAGAAGCAGGGAGAAGAGGTTTTGAGTTTTTCAAATTTGGGGATTTGGAGAGAGAGAGAGAGAGAGAGAGAGAGAGAGAGAGAGAGAGAGAGAGAGAGAGAGAGAGAGAGAGAGAGAGAGAGAGAGAGAGAGAGAGAGAGAGAGAGAGAGAGAGAGAGAGAGAGAGAGAGATCGCTGGCCACGGGGCTTGGGCCAGGGGAGGGCGAGCACGAAGGCTTCTCTGACATTCTTTTTTATCTGGGTTTTGCCAAGCTCGTAGTTTTTTCTACAGCGTTCTGTTTTGTATCTTGGAGTTTTGATATGTTCTTGGATGTGTGAATTTATATGGATTATGTGAAAAGTTTGTTTCTTTGGACGAGATGGGCGGCTGTGGCTGGTCGATGGTGAGGAGGCTGTTGGTGGAGGAGGTGAGGGAGATAATGTGGGATCAGCCACTGCTGGTGCTGAAGAAATGGCCACATACTCAGCAGAAGTATAAAGCATGAGAATTGGGTATAATCTAACCCAATTTCGATAAATGTTGCTGCTGGTGCTGGAAGAAGAAGAGATAAAATAAAAAAATTTGGCAGCTCTGAGTTTGATTGCAGCTCTGAGTTTGGCATATCATATAACAAAGCTCTTAAAAAAAGACATAAGGAAGAAGAAGCGGGGAAGGTTGCAGAGGAGATGGAGGGAGGTTTCTGGAGAAGAGAGAGCTGAAAGAAGGAAGAAGAAGAAGACATAAAAAGGAAGAAAAAAAAAATTAAAAAATTAATTAAGAAAAAAGAAAAAGATGAAACCGAGGGTATGATAGAATTTTTGACGCAAAATAATCGCCACGTCAGCAATATAACTGAGTTTTTGGACGGAGAGTAACGGAATGAACCTATTGGTCCAAAATTAAGAGATGAGGGAGTAAACGTGTGAAATTAAAAAGGGAGGGACTGAACTGTTTTTCCCCTGAAAGTTCAGGGAGTAAACAATATTTAACCCTTAATTTTATCTAACAGATTACATTTGTTTACACAATTTTGAATGACCAAATGATTATGGATTTGGTTGATTTTTTGTAGATATCATTCTTGCATAGGAATCTAAAGGCTCAATGGTTGAGATCATTCAATTAGATCACATACTTGTGTAAAATAACAAAAATTCTCAAATTTTTAAAGTAAGGAGGTCCTCCCAAGAACGAGCCTATATATATATATAGGGCCCTTCTAGTAAGGGATCCCTTTTTTTCGTCTTTTTTAGGGATAAGACATTAGACCAACTTTTCGATCATATTTTGACATCTCAACTGTTCAGTTTTTAGGTCCTAATGTGTAGATCACCTCTGCAAATTTTCAGCCAAATTGTGAAATTGATTATCGTTAAGGTATTCAAAACTGTGATTTACAATTATATGTATGAACGGTTCAGGTTGGACAGATTCGGTTCGTCCATTGATTTAATCTAGTTCAATACCTTAACGATCACCGATTTGACTGAAAATTTGCAGAGATGATCTACACATTAGGACTAAAAACTGAATGGTTGAGATTGCTATATATATATATATATATATATATATATATATATATATATATGGTTCTTCTAGTGAGGGGTCCCTTTTTTTGGTCTTTTATAGGGATAGGGCATTAAACTAACTTTTCGATCACATTTCGGCATCTATATATTAACGGTTCAAGTTTGACAGATTTGGTTCGTTCATTGATTTAATCTAGTTTGATATATTAACGATCACCGATTTGGCTGAAAATTTGCAGAAATGATCTATATATTAGGACCTAAAAACTGAACGGTTAAGATGCCGAAATATGATCGAAAAATTGGTCTAATGCCCTATCTCTAGAAAATACCAAAAAAAGGAATCCCTCATTAGAATGACCTTACATACATACATACATACAAAATCTTCGTTGTAACTACTCAATTTGGTGGTTAAGACAAAGCAATCCTGCGTAATCTATATATATATATATATATATATATATATATATATATATATATATATATATATATTAGGTTTTAACCTCTTATTTGTACTAGAGTTTACATGTGTTTCCTGTTCTAGACAGGCCTAGAAAGTTAGAAACTCGACTCCATCTTTGTTCTTTTTCTTGTCGTTTCTATTTGCCGGTAGATATTAAAACGAAATCGACAAAATGAAGTCCCTCCTACAGTCCTACTATGTTCCCTGCCTCCTCCATGGTTAGGTACTTAGGTAGCTATGTCACACTGCATGTAGTTATACAGTTATACTAGTAATTATTGTTTTCATGATCGACATGAAATGATGAAAGCTGCATCCATCTGAAAGGTACCTGTAGTTTTCCCTCCTTAAAAAACGAGAAAAAATAAATTGGCCAATAATCATTATCAAGGATCATCGATCCTTCATCAATTCATCATAAATAATCAATGCTAATGTTGTGCTCCAATTTGATTTAGACATGACAAACAACACATATCACTAGTTTCGCTCTACGCATTCTACTCCAAAACTCCTACATCTATATAAAACTGAATTGATGATTATAATAACAAAATGATTAAATAATTCTCTATTTTAATAATTTTTTTTTGTCTAAATGATCTTTAAAATAATTAAAAAAATAAGTGATTATGATCATCAACTTACAAAGAGCGCGTAGAATAAAAATGTCCTTTCTATATCGATATGAGAGCGCGTAGAATAAAAATGTCCTTATATATATATATATATATAGAATTCCATAAAGTAAAATAATTAATTATGTTATCTTGAATAATGAACCGTGCATGAATTAAACATGCAGATTAATTAAGACCAATCGATGGATGATCAGTTAATTCTAGGCTGTAGGCACTATCGAAATTTCTATATCGATCCTTATTACTGAAATTAATGACATTTAATTAGTTTAGTATTCTCCTGGATTAAACTCTTCCCGAAAATTTATGTTGATAGCTAGCTATTGCATGGACAACTTTAGCATGCATGTGAGAGTTTGCAAATAATGATAACGAAATGAAAAGAACAATACTGCAGCTCCACCCAGGACAGCAAGTTGCAACTTGATACGAGTATAAAAAACATGTAATAATGGAGCCTTATAACGCTGCAGGACAGCAAGGACTCAAAGTACGTACTCTTATAACCTTCAGAGGATTAGCAAGATAGAACACGAGAGAAGTTGCAGACGCACAACTACTACATTAATACTGCACTAATTGACCTCTTTATTGGGTTCACTCAATGAACGAATATTAATTTCATGATATGAACCGTTTATTTCTTCAATTTTACTATAAGAATTATTTACGTAAATATCTTGTTGAAGTGAAAATTGACTAACAATATATTAGAATTATGACCACTTTGATCAATGGTTAATTTTGTTATGATGTCCTGCTTGACAAATTCTTTAACTGATTGGTCTTTGAATAATAAAGTTAGGTATAAAGCAAGTAATGTAGACATGAAATCACATTATGAAGCCGGGCAAGAAAATTATTGATCTCATAAAGCTAAATAAAAGGCAACATAGAAAGGGATGTCTAAAACTTTCTCTATGTTTGATAAAGCAAAATATAATAATGAGTTCTATTCATCTTTTATATATCTGTCCGGTTTGAACTATGAATTAGAGTTACACAACTTGAACTAACACAACCATCTCTAGTTTATGTAGCTAGATTTTAATTTATTTATTTTTTTGTTGAGAGACCACGGCCACCTTTTATTTCCATATCATGTAATTTGATGATTATGACCGTTTAATTCTAAACAGGGTTTCTCTGAGAGTTAAGGAAACAAATTCAAAACTATTCATCGGGTATGATATTCCCATTTCAACCTTGCAAGTTATGTTTTATTTACCCACTTAATAATAACGTTTACCCATGCAGGTCTATTCGATGCCCATGGTGTTTAAGGATAGTAACCAAATTTGTCAATATGCCAATCTAATCTCTACTAAAGAATTGGAAAAATTGAATCTTAAATCAAACAAAGTTTTTGTCCTTACGTCTGTTGCTCAACCAACACTCGTTTTATTTTCACAGCCACATAAAAAAAAAAAAAAACAACTTTTTTTTTGAAAAGAAAAATAAAATTAAATAGAAATACTTCTGAAGCAACTAGAGTTTAGATAACCACGTAGGTTTATCCAACAGTTTACTCTTTAATTAGTTACGAAGATTAGTCACCTCAGTCTTGATATGATCATGAATGCTACCACAATAACGATTATATTAGTGATAAAATTCCAAAACCAGAAACAAAGTTTTGGGGCACTCTTTTAACGTGCTGTAAAAACTTAAATATTAGTTAATTGCTCCACCTATATTAGAAAACGTCAACATAGAAGGATCTCATACGGAACCCTAATTATAACTATGTCACTCCGAATTTAAAACTAAAATGGAGTACTAGATGTAGATGTATAGTATCATCACGTTATAATTGCATGTCCAAATTAATATTTTTATTCATACAATATTTAACCCAAAAAGATCGATCTATTAGCATAACCTTGGATTGTTGCCATGAGACACATGACAAGGATGTGATGACAGTCATTGATGCTTAATTGTTAACTTCTGCATAATTTAATTTTATGTTGCTGGTCTAGCTAGCTTCATGTATTAGGAAACATTTCGGTAATAGCGTAATGTTCTTCTAGTTAATAAATGATCAAGGGGAAAAACTTTACTCATTAGTTATTATTCCATTTAGATCCCAACGAAGAAATGATAGAAATATTCCTACATAAATAATTTGTTTTCTTTATCAATGACTTTTAGGAGTACCTTACTTGGCCAGTTTGAGTTGCTTTTTTTCTTTTTTGCGATTGTCCGTAGGAAAATGATTTGTGGCCTCAATGAGGCCTAAGATTTGTGGTCTCAATCTTAGGTGTCATGTCATGTCACCTACATACATCACCTATTTGTTAAATCATGCCATGTAATTCTTGAGAAAAAGACCATCTTATCCTTCCATAATCTAATGACTCCAAGTTAAAAAATTATTTTGGTTTTTTTTTTTCCTTCATTTTTTCTTTTCATTACACTCATGCTTAGATTTAGACAACAATTTTTTTTTTCTTCAATCATGAATAAAAAAATTTCATGTAATTTAGTCAATAGATTTGCATATACATTCAATCAATAGATTTGCGTATATGAATTCAACCTTTATTGGGTTTCTGTAAATTTTAAAAATATAATGTGAAAAGTACATATTTGTATGATTATATATATTCTTTTGTTCATTTTTTCTATTTATCTAGGGTTTAAACGCTATATTTGAATTAATTATTTTTTGTTTGTTTTTTCTCTTATATTTAGGTTGCGGATGATAATTAATGACTACTACTAACATGAAATTTTTTTCTTACCTCTTAATTTAGAAACACGTATTTTCAGGATTGGAAATATGCCTTTCTCTCTGACTCTCTCACGAGAGGATTTTCGTTCGCGGCTGGTTAACCCTAGAGGCGGCGTTATACCTACGATCGGAAAGGATGGGTCTTCCATCTCTTCTGGTCGCTCTTTGAGTGCCGGTGATGGTCTTCTTCATCGTGCCTCCTTCTTGTTGGCTTTTGGGTTTCCTGCGTTGCTCGAAAGCAATTTTTCTCCATGGCTAGCGGTTGTTTTCTGCGGTGGAAGGTTTTTGGTTTTAGGGATCTTGGGATCTGGAATTGTGACTCTAGCGAGTTTTGGTGCTCGCGGACTCAGGACGTGCGGCAGTGTGGGTGTGCTTCTCCTTCTCGTCTTCTTGGGTGCAAGCCGGATCGGGAATCCTCCATTGCCAGGCTCTGTCACGCCGGGAGCTGGAGGCCATGTAGCTTGCGGCAATGTTTGGTCAGGTTGGTTTGTCTGGGATTGCATCGATCTGATGGTGGTGATGGTGGATCTGTCTTGCTTATCGGGGGACTTGAGTTACTGGGCATCAAATTTGATTATGCAATTTGTCCTTGATGGTGGTTATGATGGTAGTGGTGGTCTCTACGGTGGTAGTGGTGATCTCTATGGGGGTGGCAGTTTCTATAGATACGGCGGCGGTTTCCAAGAGGATGACGGCGACGGTAAAGTTGTTGGGGAGGCTAGGGATTCTCCTAAAGTGGCTTGCTGGGCTCTAGGGTTTACCCAAATTGGGCCTTGGATGTGGTTAATTTCGACAGGGTTATGGGTCCATTTTGGGTCGTCTCCTGATGCAAAGGATAATGTGGAAGGTGGTCTGACACCTTCTACGGCTCTTTTAATTTAATTTCTTTTTGGGTCGCAAAAATCAGTGCCTTAGTTGTTACCATTTATGCCTGGAGGATGGTATGTCATCCTCTGCTTCAAGGTTTCTGATTTTTGTTAGAATAATGGTGCGTGGACTTCCTAAAAGGTGGGTGTACTAGGGATTATATGGGGTGCTATTTGTTTAGAATAGGGTTTCTTATGGTTCTAAGGGACGATTGCTTTCTGTCGACCCATAGGGGTGTTTCGTTCTTGTACTGCTTGCTGAATTTAATGAAAGGGCTGACCTATTTTCGTCGTCAAAAAAAAGAAACACGTATTTTCCAAATTCAATTTATTAGTGCTATTTTTTTGGGTGAAATTAATCAATATTTGGAAAGAAAAGTTAATGCCTATTTTTTGACACCTAAATTCAATATATTAATGCTATTTGGAAAGAAAAATTATAGGAAAGTATTTAATTAAATGTAGAAAAGTATTGGTCTTTGTAGACATATCTCTTAAATTAATACATAATTAATAGCTGGTTTTTTTCGTCATTTAATTAAATTCATTAATGTAATTGGTTCACCCCCTAACACCTTAAAGGAAATATAAAATGGTAAAGTTGGTGTTGTAATAGTATGATGTGGCAATATATATTATGTGGAATTGAAAATAAAATTTGTATTTGCTTACATGGCATGACACACAGGATTTGAGGCCATAAATCATAGGCCTCATTGAGGCCCTATATCATTGCCCTTGTCCGTAATGCCGCTCTGGTTACTTTCTCAATTTAAGATTGCCATTTCCTAATTTATTAATGATGATACTAATAATTGGGTTCCAATACAGTATTAATTCCCAATGGGACATGGTACGTACTCGAAAGATCCAAGTGCAGAATGAACAGGACATTTCATTATGATGATCACTTGTTCTTGATGCATACAATGACAAGCATGTGAGAGATGCCACAACAAGAATTGACATTTTCTATATTCTAAAGAAACTTCATTTCTCTGGCAATATCAGGCTTTAATTTCTGTATGTGTAGGTATATAGCTAGCTATCTCATATATGCAGGGTAGTTGAGATGGCAAGATCAAAGAGTTGTGTCTGATCGCTAAAGAAATGTCCACACATGTTTATTTGAAATTGCCAATTATATGGGTGTCATAATCTAAGCTATATGTGGGACAAATTGTCCGATTAAGTCGGCCCTTGCCAAGATCGATCATCGAAACACTGCTGGTGCAGTGTCTGCCATAGAATTTCTAACTTTCAAGTTCAAGTTAGGTTGAGAAGCTTTTGAATACTGAGTCTGCAACTCTGTATAATAAACTCAGAAAGCTATAACATATTCATGTACCTCTATTAATTAGTATGATTAACTTAGTATAGCTATATATAAGATCCACGGGACGAGATTTAGAGAGTTGCTGCTGATGATGAATCAGTTATGCAGGCTTGCTGATATCTTAGCTGACCATGTTTCTTTAAGAAGATTTGGCGAAATCGAGCCAAATCCGATTGAGTTGAGCTGAATCTAAGATCCAGCAGAAGATCGATCGAGTTGCTCTACAAACTCAAAATGGTGGTCTTTTCTTTCTTTTTTTGGGTAATTACTTGAATGTATTAACCAAATTAAAGAGGGGAAACCCTAGCTAATTTAGTACAAAAAGTACGCACAAGCTCAGGCTAAGAGATCAAACCTAGAACAAGAAGAGACAACGGTAGTTACAGACCTAAACGTACAATGCAGTCAGCCAAAAACAGATTTTAACGAAGAGAAAACCCTTCAAACTCTATCAGAGTATCAGTCAATTGGAAAAACTCCATTCTGCAGAAACAAAAGAAGTTGCGGACGAAGGCTTGAACCCCAATAAGGAAGACTCGATGCAATTAACGCTCGTCATGCTCCATGTATTATTGAGTTAATTGGCTATTTCCTTCTCCTCCATGTGGTTAATTACATCAAAAATATATATTCATACTGATGCTGCTTGGAAGAACGTTTCTAACCTTGCAGACTATGGTGGCTTCTATAGAAATTATAGATCGGTGCTTTCTGTTCGAAGCTCGATTTCCCATGTTCGGTGGCTGTGCAGGTTATGACAGTCAGTAGAGCTATTGTTTAATCTAGCGTAGATAAAAAAATAGAAGCTTGTTTTGTTGGAGGTGGATTCAGTTCATGTTCTTTATTTTCTCCGTTTCTTCTCATTTGGTGCCTCGGTAACAAAAGGGAAAGGTGTTGATTATGGCTTATCTTCCATTAATTTCATTTGGTGAGACTTGGCTCCACTTGGTTTCTACCTTCTTTTTTTCTTTCATTTTATAACAAGGATCTCTTAGATCTTATAATTATTTTTTGTTACATGCAAAGCATATCGAACTTTGGCTTAGTTTAATCTTACCTCAATTTCTCATATTCTCTCACCAATTGAGTTAATCCTTTAGGTCTCTCTAGTTTTTTATTTCATTAATTTCACTTTTGTTATGATCTTTATGTGTTGTAATTAATTATGTTTTTTCAGTAACATAATTTTGAATATAACAACTCTTTTTTAAATAATAATTTTCTCGATTTCACTTGAAATTGACAGAGTGACTTTATCTGTGAACACAAGGTGTACTTCGCTATTTTTTACACACACACACACAGATATATATATATATATATATCTCCTTTGGGTACATATTACCGTGGTTATAATCTAACAAGTTGTTCCTTTTATGAACCACACACACACACACACACACACACACACACACACATATATATATATATATATATATATATATATATATATATATATATATATCTCCTTTGGGTACATATTACCGTGGTTATGATCTAACAAGTTGTTCCTTTTATGAAAGATATATATGTAACATCTGCATGCCGTCCCAACTTAAAGTAGAGTTAGACATAGTTATGGACCAGTAATGAATGGATGAGATAGGTTTAGAGTGATGGATTCAAAATGTGTCCTTCACTAATATTTTGGTTTTTCTAGTTTTATTATTATTTTTTAAATGAAGGAGGCTAGCCATTTTATTCAATAAGAAAAAGTAATATTACATAGTTACCCACTCCTATAGAGTCTTCAAAAAGAGACACCGCTAAACGCAATATCACTCCATCTATTGAGTGAATCACATAGGTGAATAAACTAATAAGAGATTGACAATAATTTTTTTCCGCTGTATCCATCAGTAGACTCATTGACAACCTCACCAATAATCCCTGCAGTTCCTCACGAGTATTGATTCCAATAAAAATAAAAGATTAGGTACCAAAACTGATAGCGTCCTAGATCCCAAATTTTTATAGAAAATTCACCTGCATCCTAAGTTCGGAACCAAGGGTTGGCGAGCAAAATTACCATACTCTAACCCACCCAAAAAGGCACAAGCTCAAATCTGATAAATAAATCAGAGCCCAACCCCAAAGGGAAGTTGCCCTAGTATCCCATTCAACATCTCTTCTGACTTTATCACCACTAGCGCACCAAAGCACCATGGTGCCGCCAACCTGCCAACGGCGAGGAACCGAAAGTCTCAATGAAGAAACCCTAAAGACCACAACACCAGTCGATCTAGCCAGACCAACGTCATCTCCT
The DNA here is from genome assembly GCF_958449725.1 of Rosa rugosa. Taxonomy (NCBI): domain Eukaryota; kingdom Viridiplantae; phylum Streptophyta; class Magnoliopsida; order Rosales; family Rosaceae; genus Rosa; species Rosa rugosa. The sequence goes on from NC_084825.1 coordinate 40,622,299, forward strand.
TGGAAAGTAGGCCAACAAGCCGGAAACTTAGCAACTACCCTACTGCACCTCACCGCCGCCAATTGGCTTTGCCACTAGACCATCAATTAATGCCGATTAGCCAGAAAATAATCACGCCGAGAGAGCTGCCATCCGTGGAGAGAAACCTTGAAAAGAATCTGACCCAACCCGCGCCTCTGTGGAGAGTACTGCCAACCAGACAACCACAAAAACTCCATGCGCAACCCCCATGATCTAACTAGATCTGCCAGCATCTCCGATAACCCACCACTATCTTTGAGCGGCGCTCGCCTTGGCCGGGACAAACCATCACAAAACAACACCCCCAAAGGGGCTGCACAAGCCTGCACATCAATAGTCAAATGATTTGACATAGTCCAAGTCCCCACACCTGCCAACCACGATGGTGCAGAAGAAATTTGCGACATAGAAACGTCGTAGTTGTGCTCCATTCGGAACGGAAAAAAGTATAGAAAGGCCAAGCCCGAGGGCGGCACTCTCCCAACCCTAATAGAGCTTTTAGGTTTAATACCAATGTTGTGTACTATGTATTCTTGGCGGGGCAGAAAAACAGTGATGAATAATAGCACGGGGACCCTCTCGAAATGAAATGAGAGGTATTGAGGTGTGTAGAGGCCACAAAATTTCTGATATAACATTGAGAGACATCATCGTGCAATTTGATGACTAGTGAGTGATGATTAATATTGTCTCTTTTTGCTACTACTGTGCATTCCAAGACGTAAAAATGTACCTGCAAAATCATAAAAAAATAGATGAGAAAACCCTAAAAATGTTACCACCTACCGCAAAATTTTGTTGAGGACCGTTAGTTGCATTATTCTTTCATTTTGTATCTTATATTTAATTGAGTTTTTTTTTTTTTTTAATTGGTTGAAGTCCTGTTGGGTTGAGAGGACTAGGGTTTCTTACTTGCGTCGACAGTTGTTTTGAGTGGGTTTGTAGTTTGCTGGAGTCAATAAACGTTTCAGGCTTTGAATAAAGTGATATTAAAACATTGCCGGTCAGCAGTGTAGTTGATGATGTTTCTATGACAATCTAGCGTGTATGATGTCGGATTCATCAATAATTCGATATTCTCTTTTTGTGTCTTTTGATTTCTACGGGTCCTCTCGACTTCCCTAATATGCTCTGCTTCCTCCTCCTAGTTTCAAATCACGATCATATACGGGTGATATACGTACGGTAATGGTGGGAATGCCCACGGTATAGTTTTAACCTAGACGTTGGCCGATCCTAATCTCATTCAGAGCCCCATGAAGACCCTCTGAAGCAATGTCAAGAAAAATGAACCAACTAAAGCGTCGCAACAAAATGGACCACATAAAATTTCAGAGTTTTATTCTTTCAATTTTTCTCTATGATCCTGTATCTTATATTAAATGAATCATAACTTACATGAAATGTGAAATAACTTAGGTTGGCCCCTCCTTTTGGTTTTTTTTTTAGCTAATAGTGGTATTTAGATGTTACGTATTGTTACCCCACATAGGGGATGTGCTGTATATATGGGCCTACAGCCACTGAGCCCATCGCTTTCCTTTCACGTGCTAGTGGTGCCCAATAGTGACTCCGCCTATTAGCCTACTAATAACCCCTCATTTTCTTTCTTTCTACCCTAAATCCCATTCAATTTCACCCACCAAACTTTAACCCCACAATCCAAACCTCCCATGCATAAGAAAGGATGATTTAGCAAAAATCCAACTCCCCCACACCTTCTGTTCCAGAATCCCGACTATATATATATTCAGTGGTTTTTGTCCATAAATCACATACACTCGCTCGCTCACTCTCTCTCTCTGTCTGTCTCTCACTTCTGAATCAAACTTTATTCCATGGATGATCTAATCATCTCTCCTTCTTCGTCTTCTTCCTTGGTTTCACTCCCACAAGAACCAACTCTCCAACAGAGGCTGCAGTTCATACTCCAAAGCCAGCCGGAGCTGTGGTCTTACGCCATTTTCTGGCAGGCCTCAAACGACGTCGAAAATGGCCGCCTCCTTCTCGGTTGGGGAGACGGCCATTTTCAGTGCCCCAAGAACCCATCACCCAACCACAACCACAACAACAGCCTATCGTATTCGGGAGGAGCGCTACACTCCGACAGAAGAAAAATCCTAAAGGGCATACAGTCCATCCTCAACGACAGCAACCCGGAGCTCGACATGGACAACTTCATGGCCCTAAACGGCGATGTCTCGGACGCCGAGTGGTTCTATGTCATGTCGTTGACTCGATCTTTCGCCGTCGGGGACGGCTCTATTCCCGGCAAGGCCTTCGGCTCCGGGACCTCAATCTGGCTGAGCGGGGCCCACGAGCTTCAGTTCAACAACTGCGAGAGAGCCAAAGAGGCCCAAATCCAGGGGATCGAGACCTTGATCTGCATCCCAACTTCCGACGGTGTTCTTGAAATGGGTTCCTCCGGTTTGATCAGGGAGAACTGGGGGTTGATCCAGCAAGCCAAGTCGTTGTTCGGGTCGGATCAGCCCGACCCGGAAACAAGACCGCTCGAGTTCATCAACCGAAACTTCTCCTTCGCCGACATCGGCATCATTGCCGGCGTGCAGGAAGAGGATCACAGCTCGTACAATGACGACAAGAAACATGTTTTTGGTTCTAGCAAGAAGAAGAACGGAGCTCCGAATCCAAACCCGGACTTCGCAGATTCCGACTGCCAGATGAAAAGAGCGCCGAAGAAACGGGGCCGGAAACCCGGGCTGGGCCGAGACACTCCGCTTAACCACGTGGAGGCGGAGCGGCAGCGGCGGGAGAAGCTCAACCACCGGTTCTACGCGCTACGCGCGGTGGTGCCCAACGTGTCGAGAATGGACAAGGCGTCGCTGCTGTCCGACGCCGTGTCGTACATCAACGACCTGAAGGCCAAGGTGGACGAGCTGGAGTCGAAGCTGCAGAGGGAATCAAAGAAAGTCAAAGTGGAAATGGCGGACAACCAGGACAACCAGAGCACCACCACCACCGCCTCCGTGGAGCAAACACAATCAGTAAGGCCTGATATCAATAACACCAACAACGGGTCGGGTCTCGAGATTGAGGTGAAGATAGTGGGCACGGACGCCATGATTAGGGTGCAGTCGGAGAATGTGAACTACCCATCTGCGAGGTTAATGACGGCGATGCGTGACTTAGAGTTCCGCATCCACCATGCGAGCTTGTCAAGCATCAATGATCTTATGCTCCAAGATATTGTGGTGAAGGTTCCTGATAATATGAGAAGCGAAGAAGGTCTCAAAGCTGCTCTACTCGGAATATTAGATCAAAACCAAGCTTAATTCCATGTTGGGTACGTATGGATGACAAAGTTCAATTCTCTCGCGTTGTATTTGTAAAATATATATATATTAACTATGGAGAGCCCGATCTTCTCTACCTCATATATATCTTGGGTCGGAAATTGTTAGGCTTTGGTTACAATATATAAATGTCTTCATATCTCTAGGGTTTCGTCTAGATCCATTGTTGTGTTCCAAGTCCTGAGATCTTCTATGATCAATGATGTATATTTTTTCGAGCTGGTTAATTAATTTTTGATCCGATTTATATGAAAGAAGGTTAGATCCAGCTTCTACGTGATCATATTACCAATTCGAAAATATTAAACCTTGAATCACCGAGGTTTCATTCATGGTTGTGTTCTGTGTTCTTCATCGATAACAATGGCGTATTCTCTGAGCTGGTTAATATGGAAATGTGATGAAATGCCATTAAATGATCTGTGTTCCCCATGTTAAAGGCACAGTAGGACGGGAGGAAAAGACAGACGAACCATAATGGGTGAAGCAAATGATTTCAGCTTGTGCAGATATTTATGCACGTTTCTAAATGGGAGTGACATGTCTGTAGAATAAAGATCGATGGTGAAAGTGTGAAACTTGAAAAAGGCTGATCAGTTTTCTGTGATTTTTTCTTTCCTGGCCTAAAGTATCCCAAACGTGCTTCTTCTTCTGTGGACTAAAATGAAATGGAATATGGATTGTTTTTGGAAACATATGAGAGAATCTGGGGGACCCATCGCACCAGTGGGGAGATGATAAAGATTAAAGATCAACAATAAGCGCACTTTAAAAATGTGCTTAATAATCCTGAGAGGCCAGGTTTACTATAGTGGGTTTGTTTTTAGTGACGAGTTAACCTTCCATGGTACCGTATAGGTTGACATAGGGTTTGATTATTACTTATTGGAAAGAAGAAGAAGGGGACTGGGTATGATACTGTAGGGTGATTCCTTGCGTAGAAAAAAGAGGACGACAACAATTTATATAAAACCGGAAAGAAACGTGCAAGAACCACCACACGTTCTATTACTGTTTTTGTTGGTATGTGAATTTCTTTTTTAATTTTCTTGGCAGTATATTAGGTTTAGCTAATGGTCCCGTGTGCCTTGTTGTTGTGAGTTTTTAATAATGAAGTTTTATAGTGCAGTAATGTTCAGTGGCCCCAAGTCTGCCCGGCCCTACTTTCCCAACCCTGGGTCGAAGAACGACCTAACTCTTTCTCAAATAGGATAACATATGAGCCATGTAAATGAAGTCTGGGCTGGGCCGAAATTCAGTGGCCCCAAGTCTGCCCGGCCCTACAGGTCGAAGAACACCTGACTCTTTCTAAAATAGGATAGGATATGAGCTATGTAAATGAAGCCTGGGCTGGGCCGAAGTTCAGTGGCCCCAAGTCTGCCCAGCCCTACTTGCCCGGCCCTACAGGTCGAAGAACGACCTGACTCTTTCTCAAATAGGGTAGGATATGAGCCATGTAAATGAAGCCCGGCCCTTTAAGCCTGCCCAATTAAGCCCCAATAATTTTCTATTTTTTCTATTTTCTAAATATGATTCTCTTTTTTCTATAACATACAACTTATCTTTTTATTTGTAATTGATTTCCAAAGCTTTATTTTCTTAAGTTTTTGTTTCATTTGTTAAACAACAATTAATTTTGGAAGATTTAGAGAGATAGTTAATTAAATATAACCACCTTAACTAATATTTATAAATGTTATAAGTTTTTTTTTTTTTTGAAACAAAGGTTCATTGCATTAGATGACCAGCCAAAAAGCCAAAGTCTAACATACACTTAAAGACAGAAAAATGGCGGGGTAACAACCACTCTCCTATCTAAGTAATGTAAACTCATTACAAGTCGATTTTGAGCCCGCTTTGTAAGCGAACCCATAAACAAAGAACAACTCCGTGTCTTCTAGGGCAAAATCATTGACTAGCATCCCCATTAGCCAGGCGCGCAATTGCGGTACCAACAGAGAGCCACTTCCTAGCAAACAAATAGGAGCACATCCTAAGCCGCTATAAAAAACGCCAATCTTACTCCAGATAATTACCAACTCCCGTAGCAGCCATGATCCGAAATTGATTGGACATGGACCATATACCGACCCAAATACCCAAGAAGGTCCACATCTTGGGCTAGGCCCACCCTCAGCATTAAGTGATAAATGAGGGTGGCAAGACACCCTCCTTAAAGGCCCACAAAATAGAGCCCATTAGCTCAAGTTGGAGCCTAGGCCCAAGCCCAAACCCAAGCAAAGTGAGGAGAAGCCCTAAACGTCCTCTGCTAAACCATCGACGCCGCCAGCCAGCTTTCCGGCGGGCGACCCTTCCAACCGGCCATCAGGTCACCAAAGCCTCGCTGCAACCAAACACCTCACCGGCCAAAACCCACCTGCAGACTAGAGCCTCAACTCAATCACTCAACTCGGAGAACACAGCCCCTGCAATGCCGCTTGATCAAGGCCGGAATACCAAGCCGATGCGAAACGACAACCCGGTAATCTGACCCGGATTCACTAAGTCAGCCTCCCTCTGCCTCCCTAGATCGCTGCCGATCCGACACCGCCAATCCTGCTACCGAGAACTGCTCTAAACAAGTCAGATCCATGCAGAGGTCGAAAATAGCACCGATTGAATCAACTTCCGCTCTCAATCGGAACTTGTTCCCTCTCCAGACTCACCGGTCACTTGTGTTGCGACGACCCACGACGAGAATCCTCGCCGTTGCTTGATCTAGCAACTAGAAAATGTATGTCGCTGCCCTCTGCTAAACCCTAGGGTTTCTCGATGTTGCTGCTGCACAACAACACTGATTGATCACTATAAATGTTATAAGTTAATTTCAATATATATATATATATATATATATATATATATCTGTGTGTGTGTGTGTGTGTGTGTGTGTGTGTGTATTAAATATGATTAATAAAAAACAATGAGTCTTGTATTACCTATTTATCATTGAGCTACACTATGAGAAAAATAAAATAAAAATAATGTATTTTTTTTTGTTAAACAAAATAAGGCCCTATTTGGCCCTATTCGGAAGGTTGGCCCAACTCGGCCTTAGCTTCTCGGGCCTTTCGGGCGGGTAAGGGTTAGCATTTTTAAGCCCCGACTCTAAATTTTGTTGACTTTGAATAGGTCCGATCCAGCCCGACCCTAAGCCCTAAAATTTAGGGTAGGGCCAGCCCTAGCCCGGCCCATAATGACCCCTATGTTCAGCTACTCAGCGTGTGAAAGTTGTGATGAAAAGCAAGTTTAAGGTCAATGTTTGTAATTTCTATTTCGGTAGAAATTTTAGTATGTTAGACACTTAGACATACGGAAATGTTGATAGAAATTTTGAATATCTATTGAATTTAGTGACTAATATTGACAACTGTGGGCATGCAAAAATTAATTTTGAAATTTTTTTTCAGTGTCACTCAAATATCTGTAAGATTAAATTACAAAATTTTTGATAGTTTCGAATAAATTTAAACCCTTGATTAAGATTTTGATAGGTTAAAATGTTTAATCCCTAGTATGTACAATAATAAGGTTGATATCTGGATGATTTCATTTCAAATTGAAAACTGGTATACTAAACTGAACCGAATCACCAACAATCTAACAATAATTAAACGAAACTGAACTAAACTAGTTGGTTATTCAAACCAACCAAAGACTAACTATGCGGACTTTTTTTTTTTTTTTTTTGAGTTTCTGTTCATACCTCCGTAATTAATATTTAGATCTCTACTCCTTATTTTTTTTCCAATTCTTCCAATATTGTCCCTCTTGTTTTAGGAAAAAGGATACAGAGAGAACATCAGAGAGAATTGGGAGAATGAATTATATTCCATTGATAATAGAGGCCTCTTTATATAGAGGATTACAAGCAGAGAATCTGAGTCTTACAAGGAAAGATAATTGTACAATGATTAGGATGTCTTAGAAGATATCTATAAGACAAACCCTATCATAACTAGAATCAGTCACTAGAGTTTGAGCTAAACACATATTCTATGTGTCCTTAAACAATCCCCCTTCTGTCGCCCAAAGGTTGGTGCTCCTCCCGTTGCCTCGTCAAAAACCTTGCCGAGTAAGAAAAACTCATTGAGAAAAAAATAACCTCAGCCGAAGGAGAAAAAGAGTACAACACACATTTCACGTTTCGAGTTCGAACATGTAGACATCTCCCCCTGATGACTATGATTATGGGAGTTCGGATAACTTCCGTAAGCCAATGTTATTCACATGTTTCTCGAAAGTGGATTTGGGTAATGACTTAGTGAATAAGTCTGCCACATTGTCCTCATATTGAACTTGGTTCACCTTGATCTTGAGGAGAGTCTGTTGTTCCTGATTATAGAAAAACTTGGGCTATATGTACTTGGTATTGTTGTCTTTGATGTACCCTTGCTTCATTTGTTCAATGCAAGCAACATTATCCTCATAAATGCTCGTAGGCTCATATGTAGTAGACTTCAAACCACAAATGCTTTGAACATGTGCGTAATTATGGATCTCAACCATATACATTCACAAACAGCTTTGTGAAGAGCAATAATCTCTACATGGTTCGAAGATATAGTGACAAGAGTTTGTTTTGTAGACCTCTAAGATATCGCAGTCTTTCCCATGACGAACACAAAACCAGTTTGGGAGCACCCTTTGTGTGGGTCACAGAGATACCCTACATCGGCAAAATTTTCTAAAATATCAATCACGTTTTGGGGAGGGGATAGAGGACGCAGGCTAATGTTGGCAGAGCCTTTGGTGTGTGATGAGTCCGCATCCATCATCTCTTTGTAGGATAGAACAAGCCCATATCAATCGTACATCTTAAGTATCGAAAGATATCTTTTACGCCAGTTCAATGGCGTTGCGTTGGTGCAGACCTATATCTAGCTAAAAGTTCACAGTAAATGAGATGTCCAGTCTTGTACATTGAACTAAGTATAATAATGCGCCTATTGCACTTAGGTAGGGCATTTCTGCCTCAAACACGTTTTTGTCATCATCCCTAGGACGAAGCAGATCCTTTTTAGGGTTTAGGGCCACTTGACTTGGGCAAATGAATTCCATCAGGAACCTTCATGCATATTCTGTATCTAGCTCCCCATAAAGATACGTACTGACCACATTCGTAAGCTGCATGTTTAGTTATTCGGAAACTACCAAACTGACAAGGTAGTGAAGCGTAATGACATCCATTATAGGAGAATATATCTCCTCGTAGTTGATTCCAGGGCGTTATGAGAAGCCTTGCGCATGAGGCGAGTCTATAATCTCTTTTTCTCATCACTCTTTCTAACGAAAACCTATTAGTCAACAGGTTTTATGTTAGGAGGTTTCGATATCACTGGCCTGAAAACCTTCCTTTTCGTTAGAGAATCCAATTCAACATGGATCACATCTTTCCATTTAGGCTAGTTTTCTCTACATTGGCATTATTCATCAACGGAGCGAGGTTCGATATCATCGGACTCAACAAACTCATGCGCAACAAAATGCTCGAATACATCATCAATGATGATAGAGTTTCTATCCCACGTCTCATGTATACTAGTGTAATTTTCAAAGATCTCTATATTCTCAGGAATAGATTATGACGTTGAGGCGTCCCCCAACAATAACCATAATCTAGAACAATTCTTATGAGACAGATTTTGAGTGTCGATGATCAAATTATCGGGTTATGCCAAAGTATCATTCGAACCTAAGGGCCTTCCACGTCTCCTAACTGGGGCCATGGCCTGTGACGCCAGAGTGCCACTATCTATGGCGTTGGTGTCATGCCTACCTTTGTGTAGGGTGGTGCTATGTCCTCTCGTAGGGACATCCATCCTTGCAAATTCTTTTGCAGCATATATGTGTGATCTCTTTACTTTAGCGAGGATCGAGATGAGACATAGTGGGGACAGACCACAACAATTCCTGTCGTTCCTATTGAACGTTGACATTCTTATCTCCCCCTAATGATGGGAAGACTGTCACATCAAAGTGACAATTTGGCAAAACAAGCCGTAGAGAAATCGCCTAACAAGAGTTTTAAGAATCGAACAAGGGTTGGAGCTTCAAATCCAACATATATGTCCATTTGTCTATGAAGACCCATCTTGGTGCGTTATGGTAGCGCAATTGGCACATAAGTCGCGCACTTAAATATACATAAGTATGAGATACTTGTACTAAGTCACTAGCTGTAACGCAGAGATAGATTAAGTGACGATATGTCGTAGATGAAACAACATAGCTGCATGCAATATTGCATAATCCCAAGCGGAAATAGTGAGATTGGTGTGCGTTACCAATGCCCAAGCTACCATCGTAGTCGTTTAAATGACGGCTTCCATGAGACCATTTGGGTGTGTTCATGGGAATATGATGTTCAACATCAATCCCCAATGACATATAATAATCATTGAAGTAACTCTCCAACATTGTCAAGTCGAATTGACTGAATGGGATGATCCAGATAGTGAGCCTGTAGCCTTATGATCTAAGCTAGCAGTTTAGCATAAACAACATTAGGAATGGACAATAGCGTGACACGTGACCAACGTATCTGCGTGTCAACCAACACCATGAAGTATTTAAACGGTCCGTAAGTTGGTTGAATCAGTCCACAGAATCCCCTCAGATTCTAGGTAAGAATAGAATTAGAGTTTTTGTATCCTTTGCGTAAGATGGTCTCCATCCTCATTTCCCTAAGGAATAGGGTTTGCAGAACGAGTGAGGAGCCTTAGAAGCAACCAATGAAAATTTAGTTGAGCTGAGGAGTTAGAAACGCCGTTGGAAGCAAAATGGGTGACAACACTGCCACCTAGGGCGTCACCTCTAGGGATGGCGCCAGTCTCTTGCCGGTGGTGGATGGCGGTGGTCCCACATGATCCAGGAATCAACTTTTTGATCCTTGCTTCGTTTCTCTCGAAGAATGTCTGTGTGAAGTCTTTAATAGACGGACCATCATATCATGACTAGGATGACATAACCTGTCGTGCCAAAGCCAATATGTATCTGAATCCAAGAGATCTTCTCTCATAACATTATTAGATTTGATGACTCAAATAGTGGTGACATAAGGTCCATTAGTGAGACACATTTATTTCTCCAAGATGAACTTTCGTTCACAATTATTAGAGGTGATGCGAAGGTACTCAGTTTCATTCTTATTATGCGTTTCCACATGAAATCCGTTGACACAAATAAAAGCTCAAATGGAGTTGATATGAATGAACTCAATACTTTATTAATAAACCAACGTGTTACACCATTCTTTCTTAACCACAAAGAAATCAAATCTGTAAAATAACTGATGTAAAACAAAGGTTGTCGCTTAACTTCTTTCAGTAATTTCGAATTAAGCATGACTAGGAAAGTGAGAAGAGATGTCGGTGGAGCAAAGTTCGCTTAAGTTCCACTTATCTCAACTACTTTCCTAGACATCACACTTACTATGGATGAGCCTAGTTGAAGAAAAACTAAAACCAATGGCATCTACTAAGTAATATGGCAAATTGCCTTATTACATCATCTTGAAAAGATAAAGACTTAAACAAAATCGGTGATCTATTGATCCTAGCCAAATTTGAAGTCTTCAACCCTTAACTCGAGATCATCATCTTGATCTTCTTGTTCCACATTGTGAACTTATCTTGCTTCGCAATAAGCTCTGTAGGCGGTGACAATACTCTCAGAGGCTCTACAAATGTGCGCCCAATGATCGGATGCTCAACATCAAGAACACACATCTTTTTGCTCAGGCTCTCTTCATTGAGGCGCTCTAAAAGCTCGATTAGGACAACTCCAGGGGCGTTGCCATCCTTTTTCTTCCCACGTTGACCTCCTTGGTTTCGTGTCTGCTTATTTTAGGGGTTACCTTCTAGAGCAGAGTAATTATATGGACCAGAACGTCTAGAAGTATCCCTAGATTTAGGGTTTCGCTTGCGGCGTCCTACCTTAGGGGCGTCACTATAATCGAACTCCGGAACATGTTTTCTTTCCAGGGGTCTCGAATTATAGTTCTTCACAAATCACAATGATGCTGTTATGCTTTTCAGTAATACATATGGCTCCAATGAGCTTGTGAAACCTTGTGATCCATCTTCCATTCACTTCAATCTGATAGTTCTTAGCAACCATCAAAGCATAGATGGGGAAGGTAGAAAGAGTCCTCTCAATCAATATCGCATTTGTAATGTCTTTACCATAAAACTCTAATAAGGATCTAATGCGAAGGGCTTCCTAATTGTAGTCAATAACTGACTTGAAATCACAGAAGTGGAGGATATGTCATCTCACTTCTAGATCCGGAAGTAGAAAGTCATAGACGTTCTCAATGGAGCAAAGTCTAATTTGTTCAGGTTGTTCATCCTGAAAAGAACAAGAAAATGGGTTAGTTTCGGAGCAAAAAGTTACCACGAAAACAATAAGAATTTCTGAGCGTAATCACTCCCAAGAAATTTGATTCCAAGAGATCTTGGATTAGATCAAAATAATGATGTAAGTGGTCGATCGTAAAATTCTCCATATACCCTAGGTTTAGAGATCTCAACAAACTGAAGTTTGGAGATAGCACGAAAACCCACAGTTCGGCTTCAGAATTCCACATAGAAAGAAGTGGGAAGTAGAAGAAGGGAGGTTAAAAGTCCCTGAATAAAAGAAAAGAATATGGAATCGTAAAGAAAAGTAAATGAAAGAGGGAAGCTTAATGAAAAATTACCTTGAAAATGGTCAAAAAGGGGTCGCCGGAACTTTTGGCTGGAAGTTAGTCGAAAAGACGTGCTTCTGGCCGGTGGTGGCCTGAACTGGCCAAAGCTGGCCCAAAACAGCTTCTGTCTGGTGTTTTTGCAGGCAGTTCAGTGGCTTTACCGGCCGGTTCGATAGCTTCTAGACCGGTTTTGGAAGTTCTGTTTTTGGTTCCTAGATTATGGGGTAGAGGCACTGTTGGTGGCCGAGTTTGGTGGCAGGAGGCAGTCTAGAAGGTGGCAGACTGGCAGAGAATTTTGCTGTTGGCAGTCTGGAGATTTCGGGGTCCGGTTGGTTGGTTTTCCGGCCAGTTCTAGTAGTTTCGCAGCCGGTTCTAGACTCTTGGGATCAGGGGCTACACGGTGGGTAGCGGAGGCAGTTAGAGTTTCAAGGTTTTGCTTTTGGATTTCAGGGTTAGAGCTTTGTGTTGATAACGTGTTTTAGGAAAAAGGATGCAGAGAGAACAACAAAGAGAATTAGGAGAATGAATTGTATATATATTCCATTGACAAGTGAAGCCTCTTTATATAGAGTATTACAAGCAGAGAATCTGAGTATTATAAGGAAAGATAATCGTACAATGATTAGGATATCTTAGAAGATATCTACAAGACTAAACTCTATTACAACTAGAACAAGTCACTAAAGTTTGGGCCAGACACACATTCTAGGTGTACTTAAACACATCTTTAGTTTTTCTTACTTTACCCCATGACCACTCTCTTCTACCTGAGAAATTTTTCATATTTGTCATCAGGATTAGGCAAGAGCCAATCATGGTATATATATTACTAGTTATTACAAATAAGTTTCCTCGTTTAAAAAGTCTTTTGGCAGTTTAAATGGTTTCTAAAAAAAATTTATTCTTTTATCATATTTACAGTCTATCAATAACTTGATTTGTCAAATTTTATGACCAGAAATTGAAAAACTTATTGGCAGAAACTGTTTTATATATTCTATTCAGATTAACTTGGACATCATCTTCATTAATCTTCGTGGAGAGCAGACAGATCATAGAGAGAGGAAATTAGAGATTGAGACAAAAACAGTGGGTGGCACCCCGCACCATTATAATTCAAAGTGCCATCAATATTTTTCTCTCTTATATAATTAACATTCAAATCTCTTTCACCATGAACAAATCTAATTACAATGCAAATAGAAGAAGAAGCAGGTATATAGAGGACTCTACCAAATAATAATAATAAAAAAGATATGATCAGGGAGCTTCTATTCATACTTTCGAAATTAGCATTTTGACGTCTCTTTTTTTCAAAGTTATAGTTGACTTTGTCAACTCATGTCAAATTACCAATAAATACACAAAAAAGGAAGAAAACAAATTATAGACTTGTAGTTCTTTTAGTGTACGTACTCAGTGCTGTTTAGATGTTCTTTTAGACTTGTAATTCTGGAAAGGAGCTCTAGCTGGGCTCCTATGTGATTGAATATAGGTTTCATTGGGTTATTTTAATCAAGTTACGTGAGTACTAGTTCATCACTTCAACGTTTCTTGCTTTAAGAATTTATATTGGCATCCATTCTGGATTATGAACTGCAACGTTAGAAACAAATTTGGAGTAGAACGATTTTACGGCGGCAAAGAGATTAGGCAATGCTGCAGACATGACTATATACAGGGAACTCACTGAGCTTCAATTCCAAACACACACGCAAAGATATATATATATATATATATATATATATATATAGAGAGAGAGAGAGAGAGAGAGAGGACTACCAACATGTGGTTTTTATTTTGTTCGGCTTGATTGTATCAAGGTAAAATAAGATTGTGAAATCTTCAAAAATTGAATGACAACTATTAATTTTGGAGGTATGAATAAAATCTAAAAAAAAAATTATTGATTTTATTTGACGATAGACATTTTGGAAAAATTAGGGAGGTGTAAATAGCAAATTGGTTATTTGTAAAAATTGGAGGTCTATTAAGTGAGGAGGTATAAATGCTAATTTTGGAGGTATGAATATAAACTCTCTTTGTAACCACCTGGTGTGGTAAGGTTGGTCGAGCTGCCTAGTATGGAACCCCCATGTCTAGAGTTTGAGTCTCAACTCCCACCAGTTTGTGGCCAGTAGGTTTGAAGGGTTTTCGGGTTCGTGCACCTGCGACGAGAGATTAATTTGGCTTTGCTGGAATACTCTCGTTGACCTTAGTTCGAATATTGACTTGGTGGGTGTGTTACTAACTCTCTAACGTGGCTTGCTAACTCACTCCCGATCAAGTAAAAAGAGAAACTCCCTTTGTTTTTTCAAAGGGCAAAATTATATTTAAAATGTTATAAAAAAAAATAGGGGGTCAACTTACCAATTTAGGAGTATGAATAGAAATATATATATATATATATATATATATATATATATATTTTTTTTTTTCCAAACATCAATCCTATTCAAACCACAATGTTATTGTTTTTATATCTTCTTTATTTTTGCCTTCTTTATTTTTGCAAAACAAGACACCATACTCAAACATTAATGTTATCAAACTTGAGCTTATGCAATGGTCAAGAATTTGACATTTTTAATCAAAATTGTAAATGGCGATTATGATGGTCTGTAATGAATTAATGATTGAGGTGACAAAATTAATTTCTTGCAACAGATAATAATGACTACAAGGATTGGTATATTTTTTTATTGAAATTAACATGCATGTGACACGGCAGTTTTTTTATTTAGTTGTAATAATTGGTTTGAAGATATAATATTAGTTTTGAAGAGTCCAATCTTGTTCCTCGTCGCTGGGTGATGAATTAAGTTAAATTACGAGCAGATCAGATCTTTGATATTTTTTAATGTATATAAAAAAAATTAAGTGTAACTTTTCTCATCACGGGTAAAGTTTTCTAAAGTTTTCCAGAGCGTTTCTCCAGTCTGTATACTAAAAAGAGAAAAATCCAGTCATCGTCTCCAAACTATGCTGCCAAGGCCAATTTGATACCCGAACTCTCAAACGTATCAATGTGATACCCAAAGACATATTTTGACATTAACATGATACTTCCGTCCAAAATTTGTGACGGTTCCGTTAAAAATGATCACGTGTCATACATGCATGTGACTAGATTTTTAAGGACAAAGTCGTACTTTTACACCAATTTTGTTATATATATATATATATATATATATATATATATATATATATATATATATATATAGGATATTTCTCAGGTGCGGACGTCCGTACTGAAATTTCGGTACGGATTTCCAGTTTTCGACCGCTTTCTGGCCACATTTTTACATCTTAACCGTTCAGTTTTTAGGTCCTAATGTATAGATCACCTCTGCAAAATTTCAACCAATTTGGTGATCGTTAAGGCATCCAAAACTGCAATTTACCATTATAAATACGAACCGTTCGTATGGTTTTCAACTTCAAGTTACACCATACAACAAAAACCAAAGAACCCCAAAATTTCAACTCTCTCTCTCTCTCAAAATTAAACTGATTTCATTCTCAAATCGGAAACCAAAATCAGCCATGGCAAGTTCTGTCAGCAGCTTTGAAGATTTTGAATTCTTGCAATTCGAAGACTCCGATCAAGACTCTTTCTGGGAATTCATCGATCTCTCCGACCCGACTCCGTCGACAACCTCCCCACCCCAACTCCGACGCCGAACCACCACAAAACTCCGAGCTCATTAGGCCCAACAGTTCATTCAAATCCCTAATCGCTTCGCCCGTCGCCGACCCGATCCGAGCCCACACCCGCTGTCGTCAGACCCCTCTAGTTCGCCTTCTCAATCTGCCTTTCCAGAGCCCTCTCCATTTTTATGACCGCCGTGGCCATGATGATGATGACGTCGGCGGTGACGAGGAGGAGGGTACGACCTTGATGACTAGCTGGTGCCGTGGTCGGTGAGCGACATGTTTGGGCGGGAGAGGATGAGGAAATTAGGGAAGAGGACATTTGCTCAAAGATTGCACGGAGGTTTTCGGATTGGGTTTTCTCATGTGAAAGGTGAGAGATTGAGCTTCAAGTGGTATAATAATATAGAGAAAATTAGATAAAAACCCAAAAAACAAAGCTCCTATTAAGAAAAACCCACCCCTATATTTTCTTTTAATCTACACCCAATTCACATAATTGAAGATTCCTTATAGGTTTTAAATCTATAATTAAGATTTTTCACGATTTTTAGTTTGACTTTTTTGCCCTTCTGATTGAATAAATGAAATATTCATCAAATATAGCTGTTGACTATTTTTTGAATTTAAATATTTAGAATTTAATACAATCAATTTAATCCTTGATTTTCTCTTATTTAAAACGATTAATTGTCTTAATTATCCTATATTTCTTTCTTTCCGATGTGATCCATATATTTGCTATTTTTTAATAAATATGTTTGTGTATCATCAGATTTTGTTATATTCCTATTATATAAATATTTCTCTTTCTCAACATGATTGAACATCCTCTCATTAAGGTATGTTATTTTGCTTATCCGTTCTAATAGGTGTAGTTATACAATCATTCCATATTCATTAATTTTCTAAAATGGTCGAGTTAATGTAATTAGCCCATGTAAAATGTACTTGATGTAGATTGATTGCTTTAAGATTTTTTTTTTTCCGCCCCTACATTTTTCTCCACATAGGTGCCTAATTCTATGGGGTGGTCAAGGACCACATAATAGTTGTGTACCTGTAGAGTTTGCTTAATATATAATTATCCCTTAATTTTGGCACATTAAATAATTTTGAATGTGCAAGAGTTTTTGCACTATAATTTAGTAAACTCATTATTATCATTCATCGTTTTACAATTGAAAATGAACTTTACAATATTAAGAAATTTATTTCTAATATCAAGGTAATTTAAATACACATTCTTTTTGAAGGAATAAACCTAAAAATTTATTGAAATAGGGACAATGTGTACAACCGTAAATGATGTTCATTCAGTATTGAAATAAACAATTTTAAATTTGTTTTTACAATTGAAATAAAAACTTTACATTTTCGAACCTAATATAAAGAACATTATAACACTTCATCCGTCATCTCGACTAGCACTTTGCAATGTAGTCTTCAAAAATCTCCCAACTACTAGTGCCCTACATGTTGTGATTCCTTATACAATTGCAAATTACCTTCATAGATCTATTTCAAAGGTAAAACTCTATTAGGATTTACATACATATATCCAAAATATATTATCTAAATTATAGGTATATTAATTGTCAATACTATAGGTTATGGAATAAACAACCTATGATATAGAGTCACACAAATAATTTAAAACTACAAAAACAAACATCTAAATCATAGGTATTACATATTAAAGCAATCTAAGTATCTGGTAATTAGAAACAACGATTCTACTTTGAAGGAATGAAACTAAGTTTTATACCAGATTCATAAATTGAAATTTCTAATTACTAAACATCCATCCAATTCAAGCTTTACATAAAATCAAGAGATTAACAAAGATATTATACTAAATAAATCTGATGAATAGGTAAGCTTTACACATATGATATATGTACTTATTTGAAAGAAACTCTCGAACCCATAAGAAAATGATGAAATAAACCTCATGAATAGGTCGTTTGAAATCATCCTTTGAAATCATATGCAACTTTGTGAAAGGTCTCCACCCAAAGAAAAAATGACGAATGAATTCACTAGCTTCTATATATAGGAAGAAACATACCAAAAATTCATCATTATATGATAATAATGAGATTAATGTAAACACCTAAAATTAAGTACTGATAAAAACCTAAAGTGAAGGTAATACCAACAATAACGTCAATCAAACTCCATAATATTTGCTAGATGATTTTGACTATTAATCCTATTTAATAGGTGAATGGGGAATTTGATAGTGGCAGCTTTAGTAATTCTTAACAACATTGAGTTTTAATATTTATCATATTTAATAGGTTTTTTTATTTTAAATAAACCTAATTAATTGGTTTGGGTGTATATTAAAACACTCTTACGGATGGGTTTATTCTAAAAGGGGTGTGTGAATTTGGGTGTAGAATCAAATTCCCCATAATATATTGGTTTTGTGAAGGAATTTTGGAATTTGGTTGATGCTATAAGAAAAAAGGGTTATGCATGTGAGAGGTTTAATCGTGTTTGTTGTATTTGGTTTGTACAATATAGCTCATGGATTGTGATGTTCTGGATGACTATAAGCTATTGATTGTTGATTAGTTCTTGTATTGATTTGAACTTCGTTGGTTTTGATACGGAAAAAGAGGGCTTTTTGGTGCTCAATTGGGGATTTTGAGATAATGCTGAGGAAGAGGACCATGTCAACTCAAAAGGAACAAGATCAACACCAAATGGAGCTTTTTATGTGCTGTTGCTGGCAGAGGAGGCGTCTATTTTTGTGGAAGATGGTTGGTGGAGCTAAGGTTCGCCGGAATTTGGTGTGCAGTGAACCAGTTTCCCAGTTGGTTGTGCCGGAAGAGGAGAGCTGCTGGGCGGAGAAGGAGGAGATCGGTTTTGGCGGAGAATAAGACATGGGCGTCTGCCGGGTGCCCAGAGCAGTTTTATTGGTGCAAAAAGATTTGATTTTTTTTTTTTTTTTACCATGTCACCCAACTTTCGTTTTGGGTCAGTTCGCTGGGAGTTGAGTGAGAAGAACATGGATTTGTAGCAGGAATTGGAGAGGATGATGGCAGCATTGGTGATGGTTTTGGCGGAGGAGAAGGAGAGGAGAGAGAGAAGAAGAAGAAGACTGACGTTGAAGAAGAAGCAGAAGCCATTTTTCTTTGATTTCTTGGGTGGAGGAGAACAAAATCCCAGAAGAACAAGAAGAAGAAAAAAAGAAAAAGAAAAAGAAATGAAAAGAAAAAAATGAATTAACAAAAAAAGAAGAAGGGTAAATTGGTAATTTCACTTTTTGGGGGGCCCACATGCTTGCCACGTCAGCAAACAGACGGCGCCGTTAGATATTTTGGACGGAAGTATCACGTTGATGTCAATATAGGTCTTTGGGTATCACATTGATACTTTTGAGAGTTCGGGTATCAAATTGGCCTTGGCAGCATAATTTGGGGACGTGGGTTGAAATTTTCTCTACTAAAAATGTTCTAACTCATCTTCTAAAGTTTTGCACACGTTTCTCGAGTATACTAAAAATGTTCCAACCCATCTTCTACAAATAGCTGAAACTACAAAAGCATTTGAGTTAGTTATTTAACTTTCTGTTATAGGGTCTTCTACGTACTGTATTAGTCCGCATCAAGTAATATATAAAGTTAAGTGATGTCTCTTTTTAATTGTAAGACATATTTGCTTGGCAATGTCCTAATTGGCAAATGTTTCCCTAGCCCTTAGGGCTTCCCCAACAGAGTAGCTATTTAAAAAAAAAATTGAAATTTAACAAATATTAGGATAAGTTCTATCTCCAATAGAATAGCTATCAAATACCTAAATTTAGCTTTAGCTAAACACTCTAGCTATATTTAGCTAGGATGGGAGAAAATTTAACTAAAACCTAAATTTAACTTTAGATTTAAGTATGCTGCTGGAGCATAACTCAATAGTTAACTAGTTATATTTCACTTTTAGTTACTTTTAGCTATGAATATAAGTATCATTGTTGGAGATGCTTTTAATATATAGTCCTTCTTTCGCTAGACAAAATAAATAAGTAAGACATTACGTATTTACTTGACAATGACTTAGCTAGCACAATTTTTGCTAACCCTTAATATTTTGTCATTTTTTTTGGAGGATTTCTATTGGGACCTCCAAATTTGCTCATTTGACCTCTATATCTTTTGAATTAATGAATTACATATATATCCTCTTGTAAAATGAAAATTATAGACAATGAATTATAATCAACTAGACTTCGTTTCAAGATTTGGTTGGATGATGAGCTTTGGGTGGGAGACGGTGGTTTTATTTTTTTTTTTTTTTGTTCAAGGTTTTTATTTTATTTTTTTTATATCAATTTCTGTAACCTTTCATTTTTATTTTTGAATAACCTTTTCATTTTTTATAAGGGCTAGAAACATAGGAATCATGTCTAACCGTTTGATTTATGACTGCTTGATCAATTTATGTGTTATGACCATTTGATTCATGATTTAAAGTTCTAGAAATTTATTTTGGGCATTTTTTAGGTTTACATGCAAAAAAGAACAAAAAAAAAAAAAAAAAGGAATGGAGGTGTAGTTAGTGAATTAGAGGTATAATGAGTATTTTATTTTTTTGTATGTGAATAATATAACTAAGGTTATTTGAGGAATTCAAAAGGAGGTTTAGTGAGCAAATATTTGTATTTAAAATGATGTGTAAAGAGTATGAGAGGTCAAATGAGCAAATGTGGAGGTCTCAATAGAAACTCTTTTTTTTTTGCTAAACAAAATAAATAAATAAGACATTATTTACTCGACAATGACCAAGCTAGCAGATTTTGAATCCAATTATCCATACCTAAAGAATTGATACAAGAGATTAATTAGATTAGAATTAGGCTAAGGAGAATTCAAGAATTTTAATCTCTTGTATTTGAGGAAAATGTCCCTCTCTTTTCCTCTACAACACTCTAGTGGCGTTGTTCTCTTATATATGGAGCCGCCAACCACATCGGCAACACCTTTAGCTGCTCGGGGAGACGATCTCGTCTATGTGTACGTCGATAGTCTTATCCTAATATCTCTCTTATGGCTGGCCTTCCGATCATTATCTTTCAATGGGATCGTGCTTTCTCCCTAATAGTGTCAGGTTCTAGGTTACGCACCTTGAGCTTATTCTCATGGTGATGTTATATTAGATTACCTTAGAATTTTTTAGGCGTGGCTCAATGTTGTCGTAGCCTTATTTTTTGGGTGAGTCACGTATCTACTTCTATTGTTTATTGGATTAACACCCAGCTTCCTATAAAAAAAAAAACGATCCAAGTATTGTTTTTCATTAAATGTATCTTTGTTCAACAATTCATTGGTAATTTACAAAAAAAAAGGTCGTCTCCAAGTTACAACATTGACATGTACTTTCACATCTACCGGTAGAAAAAAATATACATACCCTATAAGAAAAATGTACCCAACATGGTAAAACTTTCCCTAAAAAAACTATTGAATCCAAATAGTGAGGCGCATTCAATGTATGATAGTGATCATATTTCTATATTACAACTAATAACCCGAGTGAATGACCCAATGCTGCCTTTCAAGTTTAATTTTGAGCCCATAAACCCTAGCAAATAAAGTTACCGCCCTTCTTACCCCTCTATCATCAGCCGCGGTGAAATAATTGTGCCCGAAAAGCACCCCACCGGGTTTTAGAATCCGGTAAGCCCGGTTGATATCCGACCAAGCCGAATTAAAATCATAACCCGCATCCACTTCTATCAAATCACCAAAAATACCCCACTCGCAAAGCTTATCAAGTACCGACCCGGTGGAAAACGGTACGGGTAAAACCGACTCCGTCACGTTGGCGGATACGATATTTTGCATGAATTGGTACATCAAAAAAACGTCGCCGTTTAGCATCTTTATGTCCTTGAACCCGGGCCAGCCCCGAAAGTCATCGACACATAGGATTTGGGTTTGGAGCCCGAGCTTGCGGGTCAGGTCGACCATGTGGATAGCGGATGCTCCAAGAAACGTGCCCACTTCGATGATGGTCCGGGGCTTGACCATTTCGATTAGGTGCTCGAAAACGGCGCCGTTTGGGCCCAATCCCTTGGCACGATTGGGACGTAGGAGGCTTTTGACGTGGGGAGGAGGGAAGTTGGTGAAAGGCGAGGTGGAGTTGAAGACTAGGTCGAGAATGGTTTGGCGGACGAGTTGGGAAGGGACCGGGTCGGCGCAGTGAGTTGTGACTCGGAAGTGGTCGAGTTGGGTGGGGAGGTTGGCCAGTTGAAGAAGCGAGGGGGCTGAAGAAGAGGGTGGTGAGGGTGACGTCGGGGAGGGGGTTAGAGGAGAAGAGAGGTAGCCTAAGGTGTAGGTGAAGAGGAGGAGGATGACAAAGACCAAGGGTTTTGCTAGTTTCAGTAAAGCTGTGTGTTTCTTCTGGTCTTCTTTCATGGTGGTTTCAGATAGCTTGGATCCGTAGGGCAACAGGCAACTAATAACCTTTGGTTTGGTGAAGGTTAAGGAGTTAGGGAGAGGAGTTAAGAGGAAGAAGAAGTCGCTCTTGCGTGATTAGTAATGGATGGGGTACTGAAAAGGACTGAAAAACGTACGTTAATTAAGGACTTGGCCTTCATCAGTTAATGTATTTATGTATAGACAGATGAGAGACAGTTGTTGACGTGTTGATTAGGAAAAGCTTGGATTAATATGGTTGACAAAAATGGAGGTTTGGTGTATGAGCAAAGAGTATGTACTAATGGTCCTGAGCAAAGAGTATCAATTAATGGGATGGTTTAATCACGTAAGTATGTACTAATGGTCCTTAGCAAAGAGTATCTATTAATTAATCGTCAAAAAAAAAGAGTATCTATTAATTGGTCTAATCACAGACACTATTGTCGAGGCCTTTTAGTAAATTGTTACTCATTTAACCTCCCAGGTAATTGGAATGAATTCGACACGCTTTTACAAATAATAAAAATCTTCTAACACCACCTCTCATACAACCCTACCCTGAGGAAATATCTCAAGAAATAATTGGGCCTCGTTTGGTTCGTGGAAATGAAAGTAATTATTATGTCTTTCTCATGGGAAGAGAAATGAAATTTCCGAAGAATTTTTCATTCCGATGTTTGATAATGTAAGGAAAGTTATCCGGAAAGTTGTTAAAAAGTTTGTGATTAATGCAATAAAACAATATGTTGTGAGTAATAAATGCAAAGAAAAAAGGGAAGAAAATGATTCCTTTGGAGTATGGAAGGAACCACTTTCCCCCTATTTTCCTTTGCTTCAGGAAAGTATTTCCTTTCCTTTTGCATTCCAAATGCAGGAAATGAACAACTTTCTTTTCCTGATGCTTACTTTCCGCGAACCAAATAAGACCTTATTGTATGAGCACAAAAGATTAGAGTAATAGCTACAAGTGAACTTACTTCTGGTTAGCTAGTCTATTTGGAACCCTACTATTTCTTTGAGTACTTGGACGTTACCACATACTACCATAACTAAATACTTTTTCTTTTGCATTTTAGATGCCCATGTCGTCTGAGTAATGACATTACTTTTCAGCTGCAGAGGGCTTTTCCAACTGCTTTTCTAATCGTTTTCTGACCTTTGCTGTAAAAGAAGGCCAAGTCATTCAGTACTGATTGTTGTCCGTCTCCTCGATCTCTTCTCTGTTAAAATTCAGTAGTCATTATAACTCACGATTTTCTCTCCCATCGATATATTTGTTGTCCTCTGTTCATTACCTAATTATATCAGTTCATACACAGAAAACAAACTTTGAAGGTACGAGAAGCAATTGTTTCTTCTCCCCAGCAGAACCGTCAAAACCAAATACAAAAAACACATACGCACAAGGTATAGAGGAAACAGTGACAAAAGGCTGATAATAAGAACTGATTGATCATTTTGGCCTCCAGTCATTTGCTAAGAAGAGTTGAAAGCTCATACGCATACAAACCAAAACCAAAAACATAACAAACTACCAGCAAAACTTGTAGCAGGATCAGAATTCACGGAGCATGCTGCATGCTTATTGCCATATTGTAAGCCACAAATTGACAGACATGAAGTACAGAACACCGCATGCTTCCCATCTCTAACACTCTTGGGACTAATCTGTTGTCTGTCACTGCTTGTTTCATCTGATTCCAGGATCCATTGCATTCAGAACAACTTACAACACAACTCACCTACCTAAGGCGTTTAAAAGACTAAAAGACCAGAGAACTTGTGCTTCTTTGCTCAAATCTATCAAAGATCACTGAGCATGTCAGCAGCTACTTTAGGAAAGAAAACACCTACTATCAACAGGCACATGTATCCATGCGGAATCATCCTTAAGGCCACATCACTTATCTTCTCCGTCACCACTGCCGTGCCCACCAGCCGAGCTCCCCTGGCCATCGCCACCTGTCCCAGCCTCTGAGTTGTCTTGCTTGCTTCCTCCATGGGTGCTGTCAGTATGATGCATTGAAGGCATACCATTGGCCCCTCCTGGTCTCATTCCCATCTGGCCTTGCATGGCTTGTTGGTGTAACTGCTGCTGTGATTCGTGCATTTGATGTGGGCTATTGAACTGCATTTGCATCTTTTGAGGGAAAAGACCCTGTTGCTGAGCCATTGCCGCTGCAGCCTGAGGATGCTGCATGTAATATCCTGCTTGTTGCATCGCAGGATGCGGGGCCATCTGCTGCAGGTATTGAAACATAGATGACAAAAACGTACAGAAATGATGAGATAGAAAACGATTGAGGCACTCTTCTGATTACCCACCTGGGCTGGCATTGTTGGTGCTTGTGGTTGTGGTTGAGCATCAGCAATTGCTGCTAAATACATAAGATTCTTTTGAAGCTGAGTTTGGTACC
Source organism: Rosa rugosa (assembly GCF_958449725.1). Classification (NCBI taxonomy): domain Eukaryota; kingdom Viridiplantae; phylum Streptophyta; class Magnoliopsida; order Rosales; family Rosaceae; genus Rosa; species Rosa rugosa. The sequence goes on from NC_084825.1 coordinate 40,646,816, forward strand.
TGAATCATCAGAATAGGTAAAGTATTAAGTCATTGTGCCAACCGGTAACAAAAAAGTCAAAATATGAAGACTACCATATTAATAATTCTATATAAAACAAGGATATTTAGTGGACATAAACTCATAGTTCTTTATCCACCGAGAGATGCTACCACCTAACATGCATGGACACCCAGCAGTCCCATGGTCCCCAACAACCAGCAATAACAATCCAGTGTCACTTAAATCATCATATAAGACGAGAGAGAGAGAGAGAGAGAGACCTAACATGCACGGACACCCAGCAGTCCCATGGTCCCGAACAACCAACAATAACAATCCAGTGTCACTTAAATCATATAAGACGAGAGAGAGAGAGAGCTTACTGGGCACACTCAGCAAGTTTTCCAAGGTTTTGATTGTCCAATATTGCTAGAATCAACTTTTTGTTCTCATCAAGGCACTGCAACATGAATTAAAGAAAGGCAATCACACTGGATGACATAATTTCCACATTTGACATTTCATGAGTTCCAACAGTATTCTTGACTATAATATCACCAACAGATTAACTGAGCCACAGAAATTCTTATTCCAAGTTATGGAAGCATCCACCAGTAACCAAGCTACAGTTATCACAAATTCGATGGAAAACAAAAATAAAGAAAATAAAACCATAGATGCAAGGACAAATACATCAACTTTGAGAAAAAGCTGGAATCGCCACAGAAACTAAAATATCAAAACAATATAAGATGCTAGGCCGCAAGACTATTCTTGTATCATTGTAAACCCAATACACTTAAATATCACAACAATACAAGATACTAAACCGCAAGTTTATGTGGGTAATTATCAGCTACTGTATCCTCAATCCATTTGAGGTTCACAAAGAAAAACTTAACCTTCCAAAACTCTAGGAGAGGTTTTCAAGCATTCCAAGGAATCTCGGGTTGAGATAGGGATCCATACTAAGGTTATCCATATCAGTTACTTTTTGGCCATTTTTCCTTTACTTAATTTGGGATGGATGAAGTATCATACATGATTTACCCTGCAAAATTGTCAAGAAATTATTTTTCCTATACCATTGACAACCCACTTTCAAGAAAACAGACACCGACAACCCACTTTCAAGAAAACAGACACCATTCCAGAAGTTTCAAAATAGTGGAACTTTCACAAAAATTCACCATAGCTATTGATTGTTTATACCTCGGGTAGGACTTATAATATTGGTCCAGCTAGAATTTATTCAAGCTGTACATCATATTTGAAATGATATCATTTTACTTTTGGAAACTCGATAAATAACAAGCTGAACGGCGCAAAATACTGAGTTCTATAATATATAATACTTTGACTTAAGTTCATATCATCTTATGAATGCTGTTGACAACAAGATAGCTGCCCGGGTAAGACTTTTAAAAATCACACATGTGCAAACATACACATCGCCAAACCAGCAAATATACAACTAAGGTCACACTATAAACTTAACACGCCATGAGGGGAAGGATAACTTGGAAAAAGATCTTAAAGCCAACTATATATCCTGTATAATGACAGGACCAAGCTTTTGATACATGAAAACTAGATGTCTCTCCTGCTCTATAGTATCATGTTAACTTGTTAGGTTGTACAAGCTATACACTAGACCAGAGAAATATATATGCATATATTCAAGACCTATGTTTAGAGCATATGCAAAGAAGAGACTCTCAAGAGCAACCAGTGAAGTTTTGCATGCATTTCAGAAGGTTCTTTGTGCAAACCAGAAGAAAAAAAAACTTCCAGAAAAGAGAAACATCACTAGTGTTTTGAATCAACTACCCAACGGACAAAACACATTGTATTACTCCTTCGAGCACCTTCTTCATAATCACCACTCCCATGCTGCACGGTCATGGTCACGTGTCTCCCAATTGTTATATAGAAAACCACTAAGAATATATTGCACTATTATAAATATAGTTTACATCCCCTGTTTAGAGCAGAGCTCAAATTAAAGTGTATGCCACCCACACAGATTAATTCCATGGTTCCCTCCCTGCCTGATCTCAATTGATACATCCTGATCTCCAAGTCAAAATCATAATATTTTCGAATCCAATAAATAACACATCATCAGACCACTAAAGAACTTCGGATTTCTTCCTCCCTTCACCTTAATATTTTCAGCTGCTAAAGGGTTCTCTTTTTTTTTTTTGAGAAGAGCTAAAGGGTTCTCTTTTCTATAAGAAGAAGAAAACTTTGCAAACTAAAATCAAATAATCAACTCTTCCCTTATTATTTTCTTACAAAGTTGTTCTATTTCCTAAAACAAAAGCTAAAAACTCAACAAACAAACAAAAACCCAACAAACCCAGAAGCGCAATTAGTTCCAAGAAACCACTAAATGCTTCAAATAACCATAAAATCCATCACAGCCAGCCATGAGATAAATACAGAGCGAGAGAGAGAGAGAGAGAGAAAAGGGCACCTTCTGAATTTGCTCGGTGGTGATGTTAGTGGGTGGAAATGAAGGCATCCCGGTCATCATTTGCTGCGGCTGCTGCTGCATCTTTTGGCCTTATCTTTGTTTTTGGTGCAGAAACCCTAACCCTAATAATTCAGCCCCAAATTGAAAAACATAGAAGAAGAAGAAGATATACCAAAATCAATTAGAGGCGCAAAGTATAAAGGAAGAGGGACAGATTTAATGAGGTTGGGGAGACAGAGAAGGACAAGGCGGTGGTGTACCTTTTACAAGTCGGTGGAGATTGGTGAAGTCCAAAGTGTGTGTGGGAAGTGGGAACACAGATTTTTGAAAGCAGATTTAGAACATATATGCTGGGGTTTTAAAGACAAAAGACACCTATAATTTTTTTTTTTTTTTAAGCAAAATGTTTATTTTGTTTATGTTGTAGAGAAACTGAAATTGAGAGAAATTTGCTGTGTATTCTCATTGATAATAGGGGCCTCTTTATATAGAGGATTACAATGTATAGAATCTCAATCGTACAAGGAAAGTAATCGTACATTGAATAGGAATCTAGATCCTTCTAATTTAACCTTATTACTACTAGGTTAAGTAACCTAGAGTTTGGGCCAAACACATAAAAGAGAGATTTCCTTAAACACTCCCCCTTGTGTTGCCCAAACGCGGTGCTTCTCTCGTTGCCTCGTTAAAAACCTTGCCGAGTAACAAAAACCCAGTGGGACAAAAATAACCTCGGTCGAAGGGGAAAAAGAGCACAACACACCCTTCACGTTTCGAGACCATACATGTAGACATCTCCCCCTGATGTCTGCATCTCCCCCTGATGACTACGGTCATGGGAGTTCGGATAACTTCCGTAAACGATGCTACCAACATGTTTCTCGAAAGTGGAATTTAGGCAATGACTTAGTGAGCAAGTCTGCCACACTGACCTCAGATTGAACCTAGTTCACTTTGATCTTGAGGAGAGTCTGTTGTTGCTGATTATCCTTGGTGTTGTCGCTTTTGATGTAGCCTTGTTTCATTTGTTCAAAACAAGCAGCATTATCCTAAATGCTCGTAGGCTCATCTATGGTAGACTTCAAACCACAATTGTTCGAACATGCGTAATTATGGATCCAATCCATATACATTCACGAATCTCTTCGTGAAGAGCAATAGTCTCTGCATGGTCTGAAGATATAGCGACTAGGGTCTATTCTGTAGACCTCCAAGATATCGCAGTCTTTACCCATGGTGAACACTTAACCAGTTTGGGAAGACTTTTGTGTGGGTCAGAGAGATACCCAACATCAGCAAAACCTTCCAAAACACATGTTGTTTTGGGATGGGGATAGAGGACGCAGGCCAGTATTGGCGGCGTTCCTGGTGTGTGATGGGACTGAATCCATCATGTCTCTGTAGGGATAGAACAAGCCCATATCAATCGTACATCTTAAGTACTGAAAGATATCTTTTACACCAATCTAATGGCGTCGCGTTGGCGCAAAGCTATATCTTAGTTAACAAGCATACTGCAAATGAGATGTCTGGTCTTGTGCATTTAACTAAGTACAATAATGCGCCTATTGTACTTAACTAGGGCATTTCTGCCCCTAGCGCATCTTCATCATCATCCTTCGAACGAAGAGGATCATTTTCAGGATCAAGACTACGGACGATCATGGGGGTGCTTGAAGGTTTGACCTTGTCAAAATGCCTAAGCATCTATCAACACGATGCTCAAGTTCCAAACCGAGACATAATCGTGTTCTCCCATAATCCTTCATCTCAAAATCGGATTTCAAGTGTTCAGCGGTTTCCCTTAACTCTTTAAGGGCTTCCAATGAAGATCATGTCCAACATGAACCGCGATAGAATCAGAAACTTGTTATGGAAACGCGTGGGCATATCCCTTCCCAATCAAGTAGTCACTTTAGTGAGCGTTTCAACCTCTTTGTAAACGCGCTCCGTGGTCTAGAGCCACTTGACTTGGGTAAATGAAGTTCACCATGAACCTTCATGTATATTCCGTATCTAGATCCCCATAGAGATACGTAGTGACCACATTTGTAAGCTGCATGATCAATTATTTGGAAACTACCAAACTGACAAGGTAGTGGAGTGCAATGACATCCATTACGAGAGAATATGTCTCATCGTAGTCGATTCCAGGGCGTTTTGTGAGAAGCCTTGCGCCATAAGGCGAGATTGCCATCTCTTTTTCTCAGCACGCTTTCTAACGAAGACCCAGTAGTCAATAGGTTTTATGTTAGGAGGTGTTGGCATCACTAGCTCAGAAAACCTTCATCTTCGTTAGAGAATCCATCTTAACCTGGATTGCATCTTTCCATTTAGGCCAAATCTCTCTACGTTGACATTCATTCATCAACGGAGCGTGGTTCGATATCATCTAACTCAACAAACTCATGCGCAACGAAATGCGCAACTACATCATCAATTATGATGGAGTTTCTATCCCACGTCTCATGTACACTAGTGTAAGTTTCATAGAGCTCTATATTCTCAGGAATAGGGTTCTAACGTTGAGGCGTCCCCCAACGATAACCATAACCCGGAAGATTCTCATGAGACGGATTTTGAGTATCGATGATCAAAGGATTGGAATGTGCCAAAGTATCCTTCGAACCCACGGGCCTCCCATGCATCCTAGCTGGGGCCATGGCCTGTAACGCCAGAGTGCCACTCTCTATGGCGTTGGCGCCATGCCTACCTCTGTGTAGGGTGGCGCTACGTCCTCTCGTAGGGACGTCCATCCTTGTAGGCATGTTTGTAGCATATTTGTGTGATCTCGTCACTTTAACATGGATCGAGATGAGACATAGTAGGGACAGACTACGACAATTCCTGTCGTTCCTGTTGAACATTCGTGTTCGTGTCTCCCCCTAACGACGGGAAGACTGTCTCATCAAAGTGACATCCGCAAATCTAGCGGTAAGGAGATTGCCTAGCAAGGGCATTAAGTGGCGGACGATTGTTGGAGTCTCAAATCCAACTGAGTTGCTCATTCGTTTGTAAGGACCCATTATAGAGCGCTGTGGCGGCGCAATTGGCACATAAATGGCTCACTCAAATGTGCGTAAGTACAAAATACTTGTACCCAGTCACTAGCTGTAACGCAGAGAGACATTGAGTGGCGGTAGGTCGTAGACGAATTAGCATAGCTGCATGCGATATTACATCACCCCAGGCAGAGATTGGTGCGCATTACCAATGTCCGGACTACCATCGTAGTCGTTTCCGCGAGACCATTTGGGTGTGCTCATGGGAATATGATGTCCAACATCAGTCCCAAATGCAATAACTATCGAAAGTCTTCGATGTAAACTCACTAGCATAGTCAAATCCAATTGACTGAATAGGATGATTTGGGGAGTGAGCCCGTTGTCATATGATGTGTGCTAGGAGTGTTTCATAAGCAGCATTACAAGTGGACAATGGCACAACACGTGACCAGCGTGTTTTCATATCAACCAACATCATGAGATATTTAAACGTCCGCAAGTTGGTGGAATCAGTCCACAGAATCCCTACGGATTCTATGTAAGAACATAATGAGTATTTTCATATCCTTTGCATAGGACAGTCTCAGTTCTAATTTTCCTAAGGAAGTGGCTTTGTAAAATGAGCAAGAGGCCTTAGAAGCAACCAAGGAGAGTTTTTGTTGGGCCTGAGCGTTTGAAACGCATATTGAAGCAAAGTTTGTGACTACATCACCCATCATAGTGTCATGACCATGGGAAGTGGCATCCATGGCGTTATAACCATGGGGATTGACATCCATGGCGTCATGGCCATGGGTAGCGCCATATATGGCGTTGTCACAAGGGACTTGGGCGGCCATATGGCGCTCCAAGACAGCTGCAGCGCCAGATGCTGCAATTGTTGCGGTCTTGCTAAGTCCAGGAACCAATTTTTGATTCTTGCTTCATTTCGCTCGAGGGTGTCCATGTGAAGTCTTTAGTAGACGGATCACCATATCATGACCAGGGTGACTTATCCTGTCGAGACAAAGCCAATATGTGTCTAAATCCAAGAGATCTTCTCTCATAACTTTATTGGATTTAATAGCTCGAATAGTGACATAGAGTCCACTAGAGAGACACATAAACTGCTCTAAGATGCGCCTTCGTTCGCATTCATTAGAGGCATTGCAAAGGAACTCGTTTCTGTTCTCTACATGCGTTTTCGCATGGAATCCGTTGGCTATCCATAGGTGCGAGTTGCCCTAGGAGCGTAGAGAGTTTCTGTGACATTAATCAAGGTGCCATTTGGCAAAGAGAACTTGGGTTATTCCATGTCCTTGAAATAATACTGATGGCCCAGCCATCGTAGTCCCAATGTAACATGCTCATGAATCAAAATGGAGTCATAATGAAAAGAACTCAAAATTTTATTCATAAGCCAACGGAGTACATCATTGTCTCTTAACCATTAGGAGAATCTAATCCAAATGCTTAGCTAATGCAAAACAATGGTAGTCGTCTAACTTCTTTCGGTAATTCCAACGCAAATGTGACCAGGTGAGTAGGGAGATGTCGGTAGAGCAAAGCTCGCTTAATTACCACTTATCTCAAAACCTTCCTAGACATCACATTTACATTGAGTACGCCTACTTTGAAGAAAGACTAAACCATAGGCATCTACTACAAAAATAATATGGCAATTGCCTACATCTCTTGGAAAATAAAGACTTAAATAGAATTGGCGATCTATTGATCCCAGCTAGATTCGTAGTCTTCAACCCTTCACTCTAGATCATCTTCTTGATCTTCTTGTTCTACATAGTGAGCTTCTCTTGCTTCACAATATGTTTTGTAGGCGGTGACAATTTCTTCACGAGCTCTACAAATGTGTGCCCAATGATCAGACACTCCACATTGAGAACATACATCTCTTTGCTCAAACTCCATTGATTGCGGCGCTTTGAAAGCGTCATTAGGATGGCTCTTAGTGTTGGTGGAGCCACCAACATGGTCAGAGGCGTTGCCTCCCTCTCTCTTTCCACGTTGACCTCTTCGGTTCCATGTTCGCCTATTTTGGCGATTACCTTCCCAAGTAGAGCGATTATATGGACCAGAACGTCCAGAAGTATCCCTAAGATTAGGGTTTCGCTCTTGGCGCCCTTTTTTGTCGAGGTGCGACTATAATTGGATTCCGGAATATGCTCTATTTCCATGGATCTCGAATTATAGTTCTTCACAAGGATGTTGTCATGCTTTTCAGCGACATTCATAGCTCCAATGAGCTCATGAAACCTTGTGATTCGTCTTGCATTAACATCGATTCGATAGTTCTTAGCAACCATCAATGCAGAGACTGGGAAAGTGGAGAGAGTCTTCTCAATCAACATCGCATGTGTGATCTCTTTACCACAGAATTCCATTAAGGATTTAATGCGAAGTACTTCCGAGTTGTAGTCAAGAATTGACTTGAAATCACAGAGGTGGAGGCTATGCCATCTCACTTCTAGGTCAGGAAGCAGGGAGTCACGGACGTTGCCAAATCTATCTTCGAGTGAGACCCACAGCCTTATGGGGTCTTCTTCATTCATACACTCGTACTGGAGCGAATCATCCATATGACGAGTCATTAGGATGATGGCTTTCACCTTATTTGCCTCTAAGGCTGCTCAATTTGCTTCCGAAGCTTGAGCTTGCTCAACAGTTAGCATGTCCTGGCTAGGCTCGAGAATCATATCCAGGATTCCATCGGCCTTGAGATGCTGGCGGACATCACGAACCCACCTGTGATATCCAGAGCCAGTTGTTCCCAATGGAGCAAAGTCCAATTTGTTCAGGTTACTCATCCTGAAAGAGAACAAGAAATTAGGGTTAGTTTCGGAGCGAAATAGGCTACCACGAAAACATATAAAATTTCTGAGCGTAATCGCTTCCAAGAAATTAGGAATTTCCGAGCGTAGTCGCTTCCAAGAGGGATTGGATTAGATCGAAACAATGATGCAAGTGGTCGATCATAAATTCTCTACAAACTCTAAGTTTGGAGGACTCTACAAGCTCCAAGCTTGGAGTGAGCACGAACCCCCACAGTTCGGCTTAATTCGGTCTCCCCTATGAAGAAGAAAGGGGGGTAGAAGAGGGGAGGTTGCAAGTCCCCGAGAAAAGAAGAAAAGAATGAAAAACTTCAAAAACAGGAACTTTTAGAAAAGTTTACCTCTTAGGATTGCAGAACACATATGGTCCTTGTCGTAGGATTGGAGACGAGCTTCAGTCCTAGTGCAAGTAAGCAGACTTGTAGGATTGCAGCGTGGTAGCGAAGACGCGAGGGTCGCGGAATCGCGGAGTCGCGAGGCACGAGGTCGCGGTGTCGCGGGGGTCGCGGTATCGTGGGCGTGTCGCGGGGTTGCGAATGTGGACTATGTCGCAGGGTCGCGGTGTTGCGAGAATGCAGGGCCGCGAGGATGCTGCAGGGATGCCGCGAGGATGCTGCGGGGATGCCGCGAGGTCGCTGGTGAGTAGCGGTCGCTAGGGCAGGCGAGTGCGCGAGGGCAGAAGGCAAGCAGGGCTTGCGGGCGCTGCATGGGCAGCGAGGCTAACCCTACCGGGTTAGCGTTGAGTTGCGACGAGGGGGCTGCGGGGGCAGTAGTAGCGCAGGCAAGGCTAATCCGGTGGAGCTTGATCAATTTCTGGGGTTTTGGTTTCTAAAGCTAGGGTTAGGGCTCGTGCTGATAACGTGTTGTAGAGAAACTGAAATTGAGAGGAATTTGCTGTGTATTCTCATTGATAATAGGGGCCTCTTTATATAGATGATTACAATGTATAGAATCTCAATCGTACAAGGAAAGTAATCGTACATTGAATAGGAATCTAGATCCTTCTAATTTAACCTTATTACCACTAGGTCAAGTAACCTAGAGTTTGGGCCAAACACATAAAAGAGAGATTTCCTTAAACAGTTTCTTATTTTCTAACTCATTACTTTTTGAGTTTTTTCTAGGGTCCTTGACCCAAAATACCAAAATAAAAGAAAATTATCCCACTTACCCCAGCAAGAGATTTTTATTCCCACCTACATAATTTAATGAGAAAAGACCATTTTTCCCTAAGCTTAATTATCAAACTACAACATTAGCACTCTTTTTCCACTCTCCTCCCTCTCTCACACCAGATTCTCTCTCTCTCTCTCTGTCGCCGAGATATCAACGCCGGAGCTCCGGCAAAACCACAATGGTATCATTACAAACCGAAAAGATGTCATGGCAGACTTTATGAGCTCGCCGGCGCCGTTGAAGAAGAAGACGACGGTCGAAGATGTTGTTTGAGACGAAGGTGTGGCTGGTCTTCGCCGTGGCGGTGATCGTCTCTCTGCGAATCTCTTTCTGTTCCTCCGACGAACCACGCCGTCCGATTCAGACCGGATGATTTGCAAAACGGCAGCATGGCTCTGTCGACGACACCGAGCGCCCCACAGTCTTCCTCTTCCTTGGTCTCGATCTCGACCAGATCGACGTTATCGGCAGCGATGATAAGCACCTGGCCATTGAGAAGCTGGCAGAGCTTGGCGTCGCATCTTCTTCCCGGCCTTGGAGAGCTTGCCCATTGGCTTCCGGTTCCGATTCCGAAGAGAGAGATGGATAAGAGTTTTTCGGCCTCTCTCCACCGCTATACCTGCAGCAACTCCGACCGGGTCCTTGATTGGGTCGGGTCTGTTGGTGCTTGACCCAAATCAGTTTCTTTTTTTTGGTGGTAAAATATGGCAGAAGCCCAGAAAGAAAGAAAAAAAAGGGTTTTATTGGGCCCAACAGACGTCTATTGCCTCCCAATAGACGTCTATTGCCCCGCAATAGACGTCTATTGAGGGGCAATAGATGTTTTAAATTAATGTAATCTCTTCATTTTTTTTTTATTTAATCAAATTTTTATCTGTCTAATTTTAGAAAGATTAGTTTTCATTCTGAAAACGAAAGTTCTATTGGGGAGCAATAGACGACTATTCGGGGGCAATACATAGCTGATAGTCGTCTATTGGGGGGCAATACATGGTTGATAGTCGTCTATTGGAGGGCAATAGACGTCTATTAGGGGGCAATAGACTATCGGGGCAATAGACGTCTATTGGGGGGCAATAGATGTCTATTGGGGGCAAAAAAACATTTCCGGTGAGATTTTCAGCAAATTCCGGTAGGCGGCGGCCGGTGACCGGATTCCGGCAAAAGTTGGCCGGATTCCGGCGGCCGGTGACCGGGCTCCGGCGAAGTCTCCTATGATTTCTCTCAAGATTTTTTTTTTTTCTCTCTCTCTCTAAGTAACAAAAGGATGAGGGGTAAAATGGTATTAAAAAAAAAATTAAAAACAAAAAAAAAATCTTAATGGGGTATTAGGGAAGACTCCCTTAGAGTGTATTGGGTAAGAGGGAATTAAAAAAACTTAATGGGGTAAGTGGGAAAAAAATCCCTAGAAATGGGGTAAATAGACAAAAACCCTTTTTTCTAAGACATTAAAAAAAAAAAAAAACACAAATTGCTTTTTCAGACAAAGCGATAAAGCACATCAATTTTTGCAAAGAAAATGTTATTTGTTTCTTGCACTTGATTTCTTCAAGTTCATGTATAGGTCTGTATATGATTTTTTTTTTTTTGACTTTGTCAAGGGGAACCTAAAGGCTTCCTAGGCTCAAGATAAACCCCTTCGGCGCATGTGAAATGCTTCAACTGTGCATTGCAGCACAGTGCCTGGCCACTTTGACAGCTTCGGGGTTCGAACATAGGTTGGCCAATGTTCCAATTTAGCTAATCAATGAGATTTTGTTTCACGAAACATGTTGTAGAATTTGGTATTATCAAAAGGTATGTTAGAAGATAAATTTTGCTATACGAAGAATGATCCCTCCATTAATTACTTGCATTACCGATTTACTTTGCACTGCTAATCAAAAGAACTCTGACGTCATTTTTCTTGATGAACACTAATACAGTACCAAAACTCAACACCTATATGAGCACTAATACAAACAACTCTTGATGAACGAGGGGGTCTCGTTGAACATTGTAATAGCTTTTAGAATTCCACATTTTTTCAACAGTTCAAATGCACTCTACAAAAACTAGACACTAATACATAAACTTGAAAAGCTTGAATATGCGGTGTAATTCCAATCAACATGAGCAAAGAAACATTTTATTGCAATGTAATCACAAATTATGATCGATACTATTTAGTCTATTGACATTGGTCGTCTCACATTTATAAGTGAAAGAAACCTAACGAGTTCGACTCAAGTTCATGTTATTTTGTCTTATCAAATAATTATCATGTCTTATCAAATATGATAATATACTATTTAGTCGTCTCACATTTGTAAGTGAAAACTCATCAGCTCATGTACCAGTTATTACGCCTTATCAAATAGTTATCGTGTCTTATTAACGAACTCCCTGACCTCATTGCAAAACACAGAAACAGATCTCAACAACCAAACCCCTTCTTGCATTAAGCTTTCCCATTACAACCCAAGAGAAAAACAGTCCAAACTTCTACGAGGTAAATTTATTCTCTGAATATATATCTCTCCGACGCGCCCAAAGTAGCAAACTCAAGTAAAAACAGTCCAACCTTAACAAACCCCAGAAACCAAAGAATACTTGTTTCCTACTCTTCCACCACAACCTCAAACCTGGCTCCCGATATCTGGAAACGCCTATTCCCACCGCGAACCCGAAGATCCATTCTCATTCCCCATATTCAAGTCCCTGCCGGGATTGTCACTCGCCGGTGCCCCAATCCCGGCATGGAGATTAACCTTTTCCGGCTATGCTCCGGCCTCAAAGTCATCGGCTACTTCATGATCTTATTGGTCGCAGCCATCGTTGCTGTTTCCTACTACGCCGTCGTCGTGCTGACGTGGGGACCCGAGCTGCGAACCGGTGGCCTCCACTCTTTCTTGGCCATCTCCATTATCGTTGTCTTCCATTTTCTGGTAATTCTCTACTGTTTCAACCATGGATGCTCTCAAAGGTTTCTGCTTTTTCTTTTTGGGTATCTGGGTATTGGAGAATTGAAGTGATTAGATTGCATTTAGTTCAATTGAGTGAGCACAGTTTAGAAGAGGAATGAAAGTGGAACAAAGTTTTGTACTTTAAAACTATTTAGTGTAAACCCAGATTGAAGTCAATGCATTGTGCACTAGTTTAGCCGCAGAAGTCAAAGAGTTTGAGATATTTAGGATGAAAAGGGGTCTCAAATGCTTGAGAAGCTCACACGAGTTGAAGATTTGAGATGAGACTTGAGAGAGATGTGAGGGTTTCGATACAGATATAAGTTTTGTAAGATGGTTTAGCACTTCTCTTGAAAACTTAAGCTATTAGGTATGGATAATGCTTTCATTTAACAATTTTTATGAATTCTTACGATTAGTGTGAATAATGAGATTTATTTGGAAGAAAACTGTATCTGGACTTGCCAGTGATTTCAAATTGTGTTTGACTTGCAGCTTATAATGTTGTTGTGGTGTTACTTTATGGTAGTCTTTAGAGACCCTGGTTCTGTTCCGGAAAATTGGAAACCTCGTACACAGGAGGAAATTTTGGAGGCTGGTAGTTCTCTAACTTCGACGGAAATCACAGCACCCGAGGTTTTCAATTCCACGCAGTCTACAGATGGACAAGAAAGAAGACCAGAAGTAGGCTATTGTAGTCGATGCCAAAATGCCAAGCCACCACGATGCCATCATTGCTCTGTGTGTAAGTAACTTGCCTACTAATGTTGCTCAGAAATTCTGTTGTGTATCTCGTCATGGATTACCACTTTCTTCTCAAAAGAGGCATTACTATATTTCATGCATATTGACCATTCTATGTTTTTATACTCCTTTTATATGTCTTGGAAGGAGATGTTATCCATCTGTGTTGTGTGACATCTCCCTAAAGAATTCTTCCTAAGGGTGGTAAGTGGTAACATATGCTCTTTGTATAATTTTCACTTAGTGCTAAATTTTAGATTAAAAGAATTTTTATAAAGCTATTGTGCATTTGTGCATAGGATGTTTCTTTGTGTCATTGATAGATGAAGATATAGATTGAGGGCGCTTGTACTCTGAAGTCTAAACTGGTAGATGTTGACCTGAATCATATGCCTTAAACATCCATAGCTGGTTGTTTAATCAGTGTTGCATTTATCTTTGTGTATATTTGTTACTCTATGTATTGTCTGAAGTAATATCATTGTTATGGGTTTCAGACTCCACAACTTAGGGATATTGGTGCTGGCCTTAAATGACATGTAATGAAATAAATGTTAGAGTAACAAAAAAGGTAAACTCATTTTCTTCTATGTTCTGTAGGTCAAAGATGTGTACTTAAGATGGATCACCATTGTGTTTGGGTGGTGAATTGTGTTGGTGCCACCAACTACAAGTCTTTTCTGCTTTTCTTGGTAATGACATTGCTTTTTTGTATTTTCACTCCTGTATATGTTTGTGAAATGCATAACAGCATAACTATGTGAGGACACTGATTGAAGTAATGACTATTTCATTATGAATGGTCAGAATAACTATTGATTATGAAATGAATATCTTCTGGTGTGCAAAGAACTTTACATCAGGGTCCTGGGTGGACTTAATTGGCTATTTTCATTGTGTCTATGGTGTCCTGACATTTTTCATGTTTTGGCTTGACAGCTTTATACATTTTTGGAGACGACAATGGACACCTTAGTTTTGCTGCCGAATTTCATCAATTTTTTTTCTGAAGCCAAGAGTCATTCCACATCTCCTGGCAATCTAGCAGTTGTTTTTGTGACGTTTGGTAGGAGTCCACATAGATGATAATATTGATCTCCACATATTGGTTTTGCATTCGTTGCTTACTTCATTCTTACAGATTGTATCCATGTTGCAGTGCTTAATTTGGCCTTCTCATTGAGTCTTCTCTGTTTTGTGGTTATGCACATATCCCTTTTGTCAAGCAATACCACTTCAGTAGAGGTAATAAACTCAAGTGCTACTTTTGTTTATCAAGTTTGAGAATTTATGATTACTTTCATTTTGCACTTACCATTTGAGACCTGAATTACCTGATACAATTAGTTTGTCTTAACGAGCTGTTACCTGCTTCTCTCGCTTTTATTCTAATTTATGAATTTTTTTTTTTACATGTAGTGTTATTAGGAAAAATATGATTTGGCTATAGTTGTCCCTAATGTCCAATAAACCTGAGTCTAAAAAGAGTGCAGAAACAAACTCTGGGTTACTCTCCATGTCATTGGTGCTGAGGCATCAATTGATTATTGTAATGTTTATTCTATTGGTACATAACTATATGATAACAATGTTTCAGGTTCATGAGAAGAGAAGAGCAACCAGATGGAAGTATGATTTGGGCAGGATGAAAAACTTTGAGCAGGTTATATAGATAGGACTCTCACTGTCTCTATCTCTATCTCTGTCTGAATTTGTCTCCTGAACTTCACATAAAATGACAGTTTTGCAAGTCTTCTTGCATCAGACATTTGAGAAGTCTCACTTTTTGCTATTTTTCCCCTCCTAAAGGTTTTTGGCACAAAGAAAGCACTGTGGTTCTTCCCATTGTTGTCAAAGGAGGATTTAGACAACATACCTGCACTTCGGGGCCTGGAATTTCCCACAGTATCAGATAGCGAGGCTTGATGCTTGGTGAGCGCATATATTTGCCTCCTTCGAGTCATTGAAATATTTAATCGATTCGTGCATATTTGTAACATTGAGTCTGAAAATTTCTGGTGTACAGTGTTTGCTTTAGTCAACTTTAGGATCTATATTTGGGTCTTTTTGGGAGTTTGGAAGAAAAGGAAATGAAAAGGAAGACAGTAGTGGACACTGGACAGGGAATGAAATACTGAAGAATGATAACATTGTTTCTTTCTTTTATTTGGATGTTTAAAACTTTAAATTGAATGGAAGGAAAAGAATGATTCCTGTTAAAAATAAAGGTTTGTTTTTAAATGAATGTCACATTCTTCTTACCAGAGAAACACAAAAGAGTGTCTATGAGGGAATTCCTTTTATTTGTTTTGTATATGGATTAGAATGGTCATTCCTAAGTTTCTAGTCCATTTAGTTTCTTTCATTGAATCTGGAAAATAAGAAGTCCAAAAGAAGACAAAGAATAATCCAATCTACTATTTCTTTATGAAATATTAGAGATCTATTTTGATGTGTATCTACGCTGGTTGTTCTTCGTTGTTTGGATTGTAATAGTTTGGGTGCCAAATTCATTTGTTATATAATCAATCAACACTTGTTCTTCGGAGTTTGATAGTATGGATGCTAAATTCACCAAGAAAGAGTTTATTGCTTGTCGTGAACCACAATCCCAGTTTAAGGAGACTGTTAGGCTAAAAGTGTTGCGGTTTGGAGTACATGTACTATTTCTATGATCTTGCATTCTTGCTGACCGTATCTCATGTAGAGGTGAGACTCGCATGTATGGAACTTACGCTTGAGCAACGAAGCAAGCTGTAAACTCGAACATCCCAAGTTAAACGTTTGGACCTACTTGCCTATGACATTTGTTTATCTAGTACATGTTTGTGGGGTAATTGCATGTATTTGTAGTTTATCTTAAAAGCGCTTTATTTGATTAAACAGGTAATCTAATATTGTGAGTAACCTGCAGGTATCTTTTGCCTGGATACGATCTTGGTGTCATCGTCACTCTTCTCTTTCTTTCCCTTTGTATGGAAGAGCCACGTAATCTTTTGAAAAGAATAATGCTAAAATGTTAGGTATAATACTTAAATCAGAGGTGCATAGATAATAGTTATCTGAGGATATTGACTCTAATATACGTAATGAGACTGCAACATTATTTGGAACTACACATTCTGGGGAAGGCAATATTCATAAGCCTACCCCCGATGAAATCAAGAACTTGATTCGAACAGCTCTATCCTTTTAACAATAATAATATTAAAACCATACAAATCTATACCCTATAAAGAGTCTCCGTCTTAATTTGTGCTTTTTTAAATCTTGGAAACATACACCTAGTAAATATTTAATGTATTATCTATCTATACATAAACGGCTAAGTAGTAGGCATTATAAGATTGCAATCTCACAAATCCAGATTGATGATATGTTTGCTAACTTAGAATGGAAAAGTTCCAATTGTTTATAGATAAACTCTCAAAGAAAATGAAAATAATGTATCTGTGTTCTTTCAGCACAATCTAATTTAGAAGAAAGTAAGATGTTCTTTTATATTTTTCTTAATGTGGATCCTACTTACATTTTGAGTCCGTTTGATATTTAGTTAACTCAGATAAACTCATGAGTTAAAATAGTTCATTTATTTCCCTCATTCTAAGTAAGTAAATATGTCATAGGCTGATAGGCATTTACAAACAATTAGCCTATCTAAACTATTTGATATTCGATAGATTTCACAGCTACTCCAATAAAATTAAAGCATAAGCATATACTTAAATTTCATAATAAGTAAACCGCAAAAAGATTAATATCACCTGTAATTAAAAAAGTCTGTGTTCCTTGTCAATCATAGGGAATATACATCATTACTTCGAGCAAAAACAAGAAAATTATACATGATCGATATGGTTATTCCATTGCTCATCTTTCTTAGCAGAAACCGAGTTACTCAGTGGATAAACGGGTTGACTCACCCTTGTGCCATTATCACCATCTTTCGAATTACAGATATGAGAGACCACCAAAGAGAACCAAACAATCACTGGTGTAGCAAATAGAATAAGACCAAAGGGCACCATCCACAGTTGACGATATGAAGGATGATACTGATACTCCCACCAACCTAATAAGAGTCCTCCTGCAACACTCACCAGAATCGAACCAAAGCAAGCTGCTCTTCTCTTCACCACCGATCTATCCAGATCCGAGTAACTCGTGTCTTCATCTTCTTTGTAGGATCCCATTGATCACAGTTCGATCTTCCGATGTAACAAAAACTAATAACAATTCTGAGTTTGTGGAATCTAATCAGTTATGACAAGAAAAAAGAGTAGGAAGCAACTGCTAGCTAGTTCTATTGTACAAAGATGTATAGAGAAGCATACCTTAGTGTTACTGATGATGAAGAAGAAGAAGAGCTGGAACTGGTGTGGAAAGTTAGGGGGTGAAAGTATAGAGAGGAAGGACAAAGACCCTGAGAATAAGAGGGAATGTAGGGTGTAGCTAGCTAGGGAGCTAAGAGAGCAAGAGAACCATGACATTGCTGCTTTGGATTTTGATGCATCATACAGTTATAGCTACAAGTAGAGTCTGATTGAGCTACACATCAGACGTGCCTTTCTATCAAAGTTGTTATTTGTTAATGCGAATAAATATGAAGGAGAAAATTTGATTACGTATCAGGACTGCACATAGCATTTTTGAAGCTATCTGGGGTAGATTTGATGTGTTTTCGTATATTATATAGTTTTGGTTCGTTTGACAAGTGACTTGTTTGTTTCGATTATAAACTGTTGGGGATTCTGGTTCTGCATAGCATGTAAAACCCTCATTTTTCAATTTTAATTTGTTCTTGTGCTAAGGGCATGTTTGCAATGCTTTTAGACCCGTCAAAAGCGCTATCCAAAAGCACTTTCCTATTGCTTTTTTTTTTTTGTTAATAGATCAAGTCATAGAAAATTAGAAATGCTTGACACTTGCTAGTTGCTTCTTCAAGATGCAAGTCCAAGTGATTTTTACGAAGGCTAGTATATATCTAGCTCTTATTTCAAATGATCATCATCGACCAACAAAAAATTCTTTTGCAGAATTCAAAGGGGTTACTATATATGTACACCTTCTGCATGTAAACCATTGGAATGTTACCAAGTTTTTTGTGTTTTGAACAAGAAATCGCTACTATGCAAAACCCCTTTTTGCAACCAAACGTGCCCTAAGATGCCTTGCGTAGCTGGCAACATTAGAGGTTGAACTTAGAGGCCTCGTCCACAGATTTTTTTTTGGAGAATTTGATTAGAAAAGAGTTGGATTAATGGTTTGTTTAGTTTCAGCGTCTATAAAAGTTGTTTTTAAGTAGTGTTCAATAAGTCAATATCTAAGCAGTCCTCAAGTTAAAATGAAAGCGATATACCTCTAATATAAAGTCAAAAATCTAGGATCTACCCCAAGCCTTTTTAGGTACTTGAACGAGGTAGGAAATTCTGTTTTTTCTTCTGAAAAAGTAGGATCATATTGTGATTAATATGGCATCCAATGCTTTTGTTTAGTTTATCTTTTTAATATGAAATACAATCATATGTTCTTTTTTTAATTGGGTTCTAACCTACAGTTTCTGTCTATTTTTCAGCATATTTACAGAAGAGAGGCTTGAAATCAAAATCTCTTTCAACAAATGAAAGAAAATAGATCATTGACAAGTACGTTCAAAACATAAGAATATATATAAGCCTAAGGAATTGTATAAACAATGTGTTCATAGGTAAAATAAGAGTGTTTAATAGTAAAGAATACCCTAGTAGTTACTCATCGAAACAAAAACAATAGCCTAGCTAGCTAGTAGTTGAAGAGAAAATAATAATATTCTTGACAAGAAGATGATGGGAATTTTAAGAAGGTCAACGTGATATACTGATATGTAGAGAATCTGAGAATGTGCAAGCTTTCACTAGCTATGTAGTTGTGCAGAGTTCAACTTGGGTATAAGGATCTTCTTGCACTTCCCATATCTCCAATGGAAAAGAAATTTGGTTGCAACCCAACCCGCAATCGGCAATAACTAGGGTTGGGTTGCAACCAAATTTCTTGACCTTGATTGAAGGCAGGTTCTGTTAGGTCGCTCTACATTGTCTGTTTTTGATGGCAACGCCCAGCTTCTCTCATCGACTTTATGTGGTGAAGGCTCGGCGTGGTGCCGGGTTAGTGGTGGTCGGGATTTCATTGATGGCGAGGAGTTATTTATACGCTAAGGCAGGCGTTTCAAGCTTGTCTGTTACTATTTCCTTTGCGATGTGGTGATGGCTGCGCTGAGGTTGAGTTGGAATCAATCGAATTGACTGGGCTTGGCTGTGGCGGCGGCGGGTTTGTTCTGGATTTAATCCGCGATGGTGCAAGTTCTGAGGTTTGGGTTGCCGATGGTGGCTTGACCACTGATGCTGGTGTTGGGTTACTAATCAGGTTGGATTTGGATCCCTTACCTCTGAGTTTGGGCTATGGGGCTGCTTTGGGGCTCAGTTTGTGCTAGGGCTGTTCTGAATTTTGTTGGGCTTAGCTTTAGTTAGTATTGATCTTGGGTAAGCTCCCCTTGCGAATGGCGGTCCTAGATTTTTTATTTTAATAATTTAGGACGGACTTCGATCTTAAACGATTGTCTTCTTGGTTACTTGTGGTTAACGTTAGGGTAATTGTATCTAAGTTGTTTTAGGGTAGTCTTACATGACTCAATATTGGCTTAGCCTGTAGAGGGTGAGTCATGATATGTTATTATTACCTGATTTTATACTCTTAATGGATTGACACTCTTTCGTTTAAAAGAAAGAAAAAAAATAAAAAAATATTCTTTTTTTAGTTGAAAATGTCATTTATTATGCATTTCAGCAAGCAGTACAATAATGGTCTGCCCATAAGGTCGTTATAAAAGACCATTACGCAGAGTACACTGAATAAGCACACCAAAGAGAAGTGTACCTCTAAGTACACCCCTAGCACAACTACCTTTTAAAAATAATCACAAAAACAAGAAGCTACATAACTACGAAATTAAATAAAACTACATAAGAAGCTACTAACAACTTGTTGATCTTTCCCACTCATGCAGAAAACAAAACAACGTCATCTTCCTAAATTGAAGTAATCACCTCTTGAACAGGTATTAGGCCCTTATTGGTAGCAATACCAAGTTCAGATGGCATCTCCATCTCTTCCATATCATCCATCTCCTCCTTTGGGACATCAGAATCAACCATTCAAGTCATCACCTCCTCAATTGGTTTAGTATCAACAACTGAAGTCATCACATCTTCAGTTGTCTACTACTCTTCTCCATAGGAGTATCAGTCACCACCTCCTCTTCAAGTAGCTTGAGAAAACGCTTCCGACTCTTACCCTTGACACGGTCAGCTTTCAAAGGAACCACAACAGGAACTTTAACTTTATTCTTTAACCCTTTGGGACACCCTTGCTTCTTCTTTTGGGGATAGATAATTAGGCGATCATCATTGTGAGGAATAGACAGAGTTAGTTCCTCGATCTTAGCCATCTCCGGTGCAGGTAATGCTAGAATTTTCTTTCCTTGACGCATCATAGGCACCTCAGCAGTCCTTTTCTATCCACTGATCAACACATCAGCATTGTTGATCTTTTTGTTCCCAACTTCAGCATCAAAAAGCCATCCTGTTGACATGCTTTGATTAAAAGATCACTAGGAGATCCATTACCCAACTTGCTCACCAGATTACGTGTTAGGTCCAAAGAAGGAGGCACTTGCTTCATTTACCACTTCAATAACCTTGCAGTTTCTAAACCAAAGTTAGCCGCCTGGCTGTTGTGTTGCGCAGCCCAGCCTGCGTCCTCAGAGGATAGAATCCCCTCCAAAACCCTAGGAGCCTGATGTGAGCCCCGGAAAAATGTGTTGAACTTATTGATGATCGTACGAGAAATTATTTCGCGATCTCGACAATTGCCAAAGTGCTCGAGAATATTTTCAGAAATTTTCATAAAGTGAAATCCTCAATTTAGGAGTTGGATAAATAAGTACACGTCACAACAAGTCCGTGGAAATTTTCGGGGAAATTTTCGGATACCCGGGCTTAGTTTTAAGAATTTTGGAAGTTTTGGAATTAAGGAAATTAGAAAATCATCTTGGAGTGATCTGGACCGTCCATTTCCTCCCTACTGCTTGATCTGGACCATTGATCTCACTTTAAAGGAAGGAGGACCAAGTCAGATTGATCCAGAACGCGCGAGAGAGAGAGAGAGAGAGAGCGAGCTGGGAGTTCCCAGACCCGAGACGCAGCACGACCCGAGAGAGAGATCCGACCGGCGCTACTTCGTCCGGCCACCGATCGACGACGGACGACCACCATCTTCTTCGCCTCTTCGTCGCCTACATCCTCATGCTCTTGGATCGTCCATGCACTGAACGGAGAAGAAAACCCGACGACGAGAAGCCCGAACCTTTACTGGCAACCTCTGCAATTTCCGGCGCCTCCGGCCACCGTTTAGGCCGCCTGTGGTATGAAAATTCCTCTCCTCGTCATGCTCTACAAGTCTGTGTAATTAGTTTTTCAATTTGATCAAGTTTTGACAAATCGATTTCTGGGTTAGCTCGGGTTCGATGCTGTTGCTGACTCCGACGACTCTTCCGTCACTTCCGGCTTCGTTTCTGGCTTGACAGCATCTGTAGGCCGGGCATCAAGGATCATGCTAGGTTGTAGCACCAGGAATCATCAATTCTCCCTCAAGCCAGCTTCGGCAGTGTGTGGGAAACTGGGTTTTGCTGAAATCGATTCTTGAAGGTAGGCCTGGCAACGTGCGGGTATAGTGCGGGTTCTTAACGGGCCGGGTTTTTAACGGGCCGACCCGGTAAAAACCCGTTAAGTTAACGGGTTTCGCGGGCTAAACCCGGCGGATTTGCGGGTTTTCCGTTGGAACCCGTTAAAAACCCGTTAAGAGATTTTTTATTTATTTTTTTTATTTTAATTTTTTTTTAAGCAACTAGAATTAAGACTTACGTATATAATTTTTTTTTCCCCAAATCCATTAAAATCCGTTAAGACTTATGTAATTTTCGATTCATTTTTTGATCAACTGTTAGAGAAATATATTCAGATCAATTAATAGATACATATGTTGGTTGAGCTAAGCTAGAAGATATAATTAAATAAGCTACTCTTCTTCCTCTTCTTAACTGTAAAACCTCTCGTCCGATTTCTTCTAGAAGGCAAATCATCTCCTTGTACATTTGTTGTAGCATCTTCTCCTCTTTCCTCCATAGATATAAATTGGGACTCATCATTTAAACTCATTACAAAAAAAGAAACAAAAGTGACTTCTTAATTAGAAACTCTGTCGCTTCATTCCTTGAACATTGGCCAAATGCCATATAGTTCTACTTACAGAATAAATCCAAGATACATTTTACCTATATAAGAATAATTGAGATTAAAAGAACCGCACACATACTAATTACCTACAGTGAATAAGCACTGAAGCAACCACATGTGGTTCTTAAAATTACTTCCCCCTTTAAACAATACATGACCAATTTGTGTGTCATAATAGACTCATTATGTTACTATCTTAGTTCCAGCAATAACCTCACGATCAATTTCGATTTCACCACATATAATCATGAATTCCCTCTCCCTTCTCGTTTCCTATGACCTTCTATAGCACAGTTCATGCTTCTACGGTACCCATGGGATCCATGAATTTCAAATATGAACAGAAAATAAAGTAGCGAACAACTAAAAATAAGCAGAAACCACACTCTATGCAGATCATCCATCACGGCAAGGAAACTCAGCACAAAAACTTCAACCAATCTCATAAACTCATCTGGATCCTTCAGTTTCTAGTTCTTCATATAAACAACAAAAACATGCTACAACCATATTCAAATTCCATCTCTTTGTCAACTGGCATGGGTGTTCAATTAACTAAACATGCAGCAACAAAATTCAAATTGCAGAAGCTTTGAAACTGGACATGATGAGATCAGAAACCCAGAAATCTATCACAACAAAAACTCCATCATTCAACAAACTGGGATGTACAAAATCACAACAAAAACCCAGAAATCTATCACAACAAAACTCCATCATTCAAACCCAGATACACACTCAGATTTCAGATTATAAAAAGCAATACCCAGATACAAAAACTGCACGGAATCGAAGAAAACCCAAAGCAAAGACAGATCCAATACCTTGAGAAATTGGGTGCGCAGAGAGAGATGAGAGAGAGAGAGAGAGAGAGAGAGAGAGTTGGGATTTGGGTGACGGAAATGAATGGGAGGTTGCGTTCCAGAGAGTTGCTGAATGACGGAAAGGGTCAGAGTGGGTTTGTTTGGAAGTAAACGGGTTCCAATGGGTTCCAGTGGGCTTAGCACGCAAGGCCCGTTAATTTGCGGACTTTTTGCGTGCGGGCTTTCTTAGCACGAATTTAATAAATGGGCGGGTTCGTGCGGGCTTTTACCGTGCGGGTTTGCGGGTCACGGGCTCAAATGCCAGGCCTACTTGAAGGTATAATTCGAACCTTGTTGTCCTTTTTGAGGCAGTCGAAACTTGATGAACTGAGTTGGTTGTTTGGCTGAGATTGTATTACGCTAGTTCTAAGTTTGGTTGCTCAAGGTTGGGTTTGAATCGGATAGAGAATCCCAAATGAGTTGATAACCTGTTATTGTGGCCTTGAAGTGGATATTTGGTTGATTGAATGTTGTATAAGCTCGATTGCATGTGCAGAATGGGTTGTGTGTCGATGTGCATGGATTGTAATTATGATGTGGGAAATAGCCAAAAATAATATTGGGTGTCCATAGTAGTTTCCGTTGAATTATTATGCGACAAATTACAAAATGGAAGTAAAAGACCTAGTGTAGCGTGATTGAGATAAATTGTTGACGAAATTGTGTTCTATGCTTGTGCATATGTTAAATGGATAGAAAGTGAAAGAAACTAATATATAAGCATATTGGGTGGCCTCAGTAAATTTCGAGTACGCCTAATATGTTTGAAATTAAGCCGTTGCCTTCGACATAGTCGTAATTGGTCGATATTGTAATTTCAAGTAAATGTTCGGTAATTTGGGTTAATTATCGAACACGTCTCGGTTGGTCAAACATGGTCAAATTGGTCAACTCCTGGTCAAACCAGGAAAACTTAATTGTACGATTTGTAATCGTCGAGATTTCAATTATTAGTTCAATGAGATATTAACTATCAAAATGTCGGAATCTAGGATTTCCAGTTACCCGAGGAACGGAAGGTTCGTGAATCTCGGACAACGTAAAAGGTTAAAGCATCGAAATCCAAGTAGGGGACTTGGGACTCATTCGGTTAGTTGTTTTCCGTTTTGAATTAAATGTTTATGCATGTTTGAGTTGCATGGTTTGGTCATTGATGGCTTGAGAGTGAGTGGAACATAGCGATTCCTTGGGCTTCGATCCCCTAAACCTCCGGAGGGGCCGTATGGACGGAATGGTGTCTGACATCCTCTGAGGTGTGACACTATTTCTAGGTGATATGGCGTAAGTGGACACTCTCACTACGCTTACCTGGTGATGATTTTATTTGAGGTAAGGCCGTGTAGTTGGTCTATGGGACTGACCATCAGGTATTATGCATTTCTTTGAGTTTCGTGCATTGGATTTTGAGTCCGAAAGATATTTAAAGTTTGTCATTCTTTAAATGACATGGTTTTGAGTATGTTTTTATACTGTGGCCACAAAGCAATATTACATTGTTTTCAAACCTAGTCGAGATGATTTCCCAATGAGCAGCGAGGACGAAAGCTCACCCCTACAACAGTGTGGATGCAGGTACTGTGCACTGGTGACGGGATTGACGGACGGAGCAGGGTGCGCGGAGATAGCTTCGGTGAGCAGTAGTAACTGAATTCAGGTTTCGTGTCTAGTCTTGAACTTTTCTTGAGAGTCGTTAGATTTGGAACTTGATAATCCTTAGTTCTTCTTGTCTCGAAATCTACCAACTCTTGTTTACCCTAGTGGTGATCTAGAAGTGCTTTAGACGAATAAGTTTGATAAATGATTCTAAAAAGTTTTCACCTCAAAAAGTATTTCGACGTTTCCGCTACACGATTTACGAAAAGCGATTTAACTAAAATGCCTTGCGGGTTTTTAGGACATAAACTGAACATTCAGTTTATGTCTTAGAGACACGCGGCACTGTGACGTGCTCAAGCTGATGAGGTGCAGTTTGGGGCGTTACACCTGAGATGAAACCCTATGATTGGTTAAAACCCTAGAGCCACCTGCAGCAGCCCTACTGCTTCCAACAGAAACCCTAGAATTCCCTGGGTTCACAAACAATGTCAGTCCCGCCATAGCATTCACTGGCAGCCTTTAAAGTGTCATTCTCCTTGATGAACAGACGGTCATATCCATCAGTTGGATGTTCAAACAATCCACAATCACGACATAAACCTCTGACCTTCTCATAGACAATATATTGATCCACTTCAAGAGTTGTAGAAAAAGAAAAGCTTCTGAAATGCCTGAATCTCCGACGAGTATCAATAACCAATCTGATCCTTTGTTTTTAGTCCTTTCTATTCAAAGCCAGTTGATCAAACCTCATAACTCTTCTAATCGCCAAGCTAACCAATGACAAAAACAGTTTGTTGCGTAGAGTAGGAGGCAGACCACGCACTGTGATCTAGAGTTCCAAAGAATGGATCCGAAGCTGCTATCATATGTCGCAAGCAGTATGGTGTTACAGTAGAACCAAGGGTCCCTATGCAGGTACCGATTTCGATCCCCTTCACTATAAAGTTGGAAAACAAAGCGATCTCCAACTGATTTGATTGATAACCCTCCACACATCCTCCAAATAGTAGGCATGGTTCCCATGAAACCTACCTAATTTGGTAGTCTTGCGAGCAACATTCCCACCATATAATGGTGGTTGTCATGCAGCGCCGCCTCCCCGGCCAATCCAAGGTTAACGTGAGCATTATCATTGAGAGAGAAAGCAGCTGCTAGGCTGGAAATTGGATCCGACATGGTAGAGGGAAGTAGGTGTTTCAAAAACTTTAGTCGTCGAGAACCCTAGCAGAGTAAGAGAGTGGCTAGGTTTTGAATAGAGTCTAACAAATAAAAGATTCTAATGACTTCTTTAGAATCAACATTTTGTTAGAGGAATTTCGTCTCTCTGACTTACGTCACGAGGGTTGTTCTGGTTTAGCTTTTTCATGGTTTTGGTTTTTTCGTCGTCTATGCTAGGGACCTGATTCTTGGTTTACAACGGAGTTGGCTGGTTTGGAGGGTAAGTGACGGTGCTGGGATTGTTTTTTCGATCTGGTTTAGGCATTTGTGAGCTAGAATGGATGAGATGGAGCGTAGGTTTGCTGGTGCTTTGGTCCTTTCTGAGAGGGAGGCTAAAGGTTTGAGAATTGGTGGCGCGGCTGCTCAGTCTGTCATTAGGTATAAGTTTGCTTTGGTCTGCAAGGTTGTAACTCCAAGCACGTTCCGTCGGTGGTATTTTATTGACTTGTTTACTAGACTGTGGGGGGGGTGGACGTGGTGTGTTCATCAGCGACGTGGAGGATGATCGTTTTCTTGCTCGATTTATGTGTGAAGAGAATTTGATGAACGTCCTTCAGAGAGAGCCTTGGGAGTTTGATAATTCACTAGTTGTTATGGGACGTTTACTGGAGACGGGCGCGATCATGTCAGTGGACCTTTCAAAGGCTGTTTTCTGGGTATAACCTCATGGGGTTCCTCTCCGGTATCAGACTCAGGCAGTGGCAAAAGATATTAGAGGAATGGTGGGCTCTGTGGTGGACGTCAAAACTGAAGAAGATGGGAACTGTATTGGGAGGTTTCTTCTCATTAGGGTTAAGATGGATATTAGACTTGCACTTTTCCGTCGAACCTTTGTAGATTTCCTGGATGAGGGTGAGAAATTGATTACATTTCTATATGAAAGGCTTCTAGAATTTTGTCAAGAATGTGGCCTGATTGGGCATCCCACGAGGATATGTGATAAGAAGCTATGAATTGCTGGAAAGTTAGAAGCTGATCGTCCCTTTCCTTCATCTTTAAGAGCAGAGTGGGACTTGCAAGGTAAGCGAATGAGGTCTCGTTGTGGAAATTATGGTGGAGGTGGGGCTAGTGAAGGTGGTAGTGGTTCTGATTCTTGGGTCCACTCACAGCATAGAGGTGATGCTACAGGTAGACGTGAAAGGGAGTGGGTGAATATTGAGGGACCTCTCCTACTAGAGGGGCCTCTATAGGATACTGCCTCCTCCCTTGTGAAGACAAGTAGGTCAAGAGAGTTGGTGTGTGATAGCGATGGTGCAAAACATATGGCTTATCGAAGAGAGTTGGACTGCCCTCGTAAGGTACAGGGAGAAAATTATATGTCTGGGGTGGTCAGTAAGGCAGTTGTTGAAGGTTAGATGTGAGTTGGGTTGGAGAACATCAAGGGAACATGCCTCTAAGGATGCCATGAGGAGATTGGAGACTTTGTTTCAAGACTCTTTTGAGGAATGGAACTCAGTGTGAGCCGTTGATGATTGAGAATATTCCAGGACTGAACTTGAAAGCTGATCCTATGGATGTTCTGAGGATGATCTGTTTGAGTTCAAGGTGGGGAGTCAACAGAGTTCACTTAAGTCTCCTGTTAAGGAGAATGGCAGGAAGCACTTGAGGGTTTCTGCAAGGCGGAAACTGAAACTTATTCTTGAGGAGAATAAAGGAGTTGCGGTAGTAGAAAATGATAATGTAATGACGAAGAAGATGTTACTTGTTGAGAGTACTTCTGAAGTGGTGGGTGCAGCTGGGCCGCCCCACCACGAACAATGAGGCTTTTATGTTGGAACGTCCGGGAAATGGGAAGGGCCCGGACGTTCCGTGATTTGAAGGACCTTCTGTCTGTTCATAAGCCGGATTTAATTTTTCTTATTGAGACCAAGATGACTGAAGCTCAAATGGGGAAGTTGAAAACAAGGCTGAGAATGGATGGTGTCCTTTGTGTAGGGAGGGATGAGGATAATTGGGGGGGGGGGGGGGTGTGCTTGTGTATGATGTGGAAAAATAATATTTCAGTTTCTTATATTTCTTCCAGTTTCTTCTTTATTAATGTAATGGTGACTTGGGAGAATCAAAAGAAGTGTCGGGTTACTGGTTTTTATGGTCATCCTGAAACTTCTCAGAGACATTTATCTTGGGACTTATTGCGATCTTTGAGAGGGGAGTTTTCAGAACCGTGGTTATGTTGTGGAGATTTTAATGAGCTGCTTGATTTTAATGAAAAAACTGGAGCTGTTATGAGATCTCAAAGGCAGATAGATGGGTTCAGACATGCTGTGGAGGATTGTGGCCTCTATGAATTTGCTTTCACGGGATTTGAGTTCACCTGGGACAATAGAAGAGTAGGAGAGCACAATGTCAAAGAGAGGTTGGATTGGGGCTTTGGTAACCTTGCTTTGATTCAACAGTGCGGTGGTATTACTTGTCACCACTTAGTTACTATGTCATCTGATCATTGTCCTCTTCTTTTTTAGGATGATCCACCTTTTTCTTATGGTGGTAATTGGAGGAGAAAGAGACGATTTATGTTCGAGGACATGTGGTTAACGCATGAGGGTTGTAATAGTGTGGTGGAACGGAGTTGGGGGGTTGGGACTGGTTCGGTGGGGAGTAAGATATGGCGGGTTACTGATGAGCTCAAGAGGTGGAATGTGGAGACCTTTGGGTCTGTGAAGAAGACAGTTAAGTCACTTCGTGATGATCTTGACAAATTGCAGCGCCAAAGTCCTAGTAATAATATTATGATCAAGAGAAGAGAAGTTGAGGGCTTACTTGATGGTGTGTTGGAGCAAGAAGAATTGATGTGGAAACAAAGGTCTAGAGCTAATTGGATGCAATGTGGTGATCGTAATACTCGCTACTTCCATCAGTTTGCTAAGCACCGAGGCAAAGTAAAGTGAAGACAATCGTTGGAGAACAGATCTGAATGACATTGGGTGTGTCTTTGTCTCTTATTTTCGTAATCTTTTTACCTCGGGTCAAGGCACTATGGATGAGTCTATCTTCAAAACCATAACTAGCAGGGTGAATGATCAGTTCAAGAGCTTTCTTGATCAGACGTATAGTAGGGATGAGGTACAGGTAGCTCTGAAGGGTATGCATCCTTCTAAGTCTCCAGGCCCAAATGGTATGTCGGTAAGGTTTTTTCAGCGATTCTGGGGTGTGGTGGGAAATTATGTGGTAGAGGCTTGTCTGCGATTTCTGAATGGGGATGGTTCTGTGGCAGATTTTAATCATTCTCTAATTGCTCTCATTCCCAAGGTCAAAAATCCTAAGAAAGTTACAGAGTATCGGCCGGTCAGTTTGTGCAATGTGGTGTATAAGCTCATTTCGAAAATACTAGCCAACAGATTGAAGATTGTTCTTCCGGAGGTGATTGAGGAAAAATAAAGTGCCTTTATGTCACAAAGGCTTATTCATGATAATGTTATAGCAGCTTTCGAAATTATTCATTGTCTGAAGAGACGTGGGAAGGACAGTCGTCAGAAGATTGCATTGAAGCTGGATATGGCAAAAGCATATGATCGGGTGGAATGGGGCTTTCTGCAGCGAATGATGGAGGTGATGGGTTTTCCTAGTAGGTTTGTTCTCCTTATTATGGAATGTGTGAAATCAGTGACCTATTCAATATTGCTGCATGGTGCTCCTTTTGGAAAAATTAGGCCTTCACGAGGGTTGAGACAAGGGGACCCTATTTCCCCTTATCTTTTGTTGTTGGTAGCTGAAGGTTTCTAGACATTGATTAGGCGAGCTGAACAGGAGCAGGTCATTCATGGGGTTGCTATTGCTAGAGGCACACCTTCGGTTTCACACCTATTTTTTGCGGATGACAGTTTATTATTCTATGATGCTACGGTGCAAGATTGTTTAGCGTTGAAACACATCTTTTCTACTTATGAAGAGGCTTCGGGGCAAAAGATTAACCGGGATAAATCGACTATATGTTTTAGTCCGAAAACTCTATTGACTGTGAAGGAGGAATGTAGTGCAGTTTTGGATATTCCTATTGTGCCATGCCATGAGCGCTACTTGGGCCTTCCAACGGTGACGGGTAAAGACAAGAAGAAGCTATTTCAGTCCTTGCCGGATAGAGTTTGGAAGCGGGTACATGGTTGGGAAGGAAAGTTGTTGTCTAAGGCGGGGAAAGAAGTGTTGATCAAAGCGGTTGCTCAGGCAATTCCTAACTATACAATGAGTGTTTTCCAACTGCCAGCTGGTACTTGTGATGATATTAATAAAAGTCTGGCAAGGTTTTGGTAGGGGAAGCATGGTGATAAGGGCATCCATTGGAGGAGGTGGGATAATCTTTGTTTCAATAAGAATGATGGAGGTTTAGGTTTCAGGGAGCTATCCCTATTTAATCAGGCCTTACTTAGTAAGCAAGGTTGGCGTTTGTTGTTATTTCCTGACTCCTTAGTTGCTCGTATGCTCAAAGCTAAATATTTCCCGAGCTGTGACTTTACGGAGGCGGAGGTTGGTTCGAGTCCCTCTTATCTATGGAGATCTTTTTTGTGGGGACGGGAGTTGCTCAGGAAAGGAATTAGGTGGAGGATTGGGGATGGACAGAAGGTTCGTGCGTTTGTTGACCCATGGGTACCAGGTTTACCTAGCTTTCGTCCTATATTACGTCCTGGTGCCCCCATGTTTTTGAAAGTCTCTGACCTTTTATTGGATAATGGGGGATGGAATGTTAGAATGATTAATCAATGGTTTACGTTGGAGGAACGGGAAGCCATTTGTAGTATCCCTGTTAGTGCATCACGTAGACCTGATGTGTACCTTTGGAATTATTGTAAGAATGGCAGATATATAGTGAAGAGTGGGTACTGGTTGGCATGTCAGGAAACAAGGGATGAGGCGGTGGAGATTATTCAAGCTCCTAGAAACTTCTGGAAACATCTTTGCAAGCTTAAGCTACCTCAAAAACTTATTCATTTTTTATGGAGGTGTGCTATGGGGTTTATTCCTTGTATGTGTTTTGGCGCAAAAACCAGTTGGCTTGCAAACTGTCTCTTTTGAGCGTGCGCACAGGCGTGCCAGCACCGTGGGGTGCAGTCGTCGGGGTAGTCCCTTGACCTGACTTCTTCTTCAAGCGTTGTGGACGAGGAGAGCACCAACCTCGCCACAAGGTTCTTCTCTAGCCTTCCGGGAAAGGACTTTTTGCCTTACGGATAAGGACTTTGGGTGTGATCTCTTCGCGTCACCGAATCGATACTTAGTGTTGTAGACTAAGCAGAGCAATCACTGGGAAGTTTGGAGAAAGCACAGGTTGCGCTAAAGCGTGACTTTAGCTTCGCTGGGTTGCGAGGGCGTTACCCTTGCTTCGCTGGTAGTAACGGTGGCGGTTGCGCTCGCAGTTGGCTCCTAGGGAGACTGGGACTGGAAGTACGGTCGCCGGGTTGATCTGGTGATGCTGACAGTCGGCTCTTAGAGAGACTAGGACTGGCGGGCGGTCACCGGGTTTCAACGAGGTTGAAGGTTTGCTCCGGGGAGGCTTTGTAATCGCTAGGATTGATTGATATGAGAGAGGTCTTTCTGTATCGTCTTTAGCCTCTATATATAGGCTGCTGCAGATTCACTTTCCTTAAATGAATGAAATACTATATTTTAGGCCACAGTTATTGGCCTTTGAATTAAATCAAAACTCTTAACAGTTTTGATATTATCGTAGGCGATAATTAATATTATTAGCCTCTGTCACCGCTAGAATATAGGCAAAGATTAATTGCCTCTTAGAGTCTCAGACGTAATCTTCCTCTTGGATGCAGTGGTAGGATATGTACGTATCTTATATTGATATATATATATCCTCGCGAGGACTTTCGTAGCTCGCGGCGGCATGCAAATCAGAAAGGATATATATATTATTGCAATTAAGAGGTGATGGTGTCTCTTCCATTTGACGTACATCCAACTTCATTTCCTGATTGCCACGTATGTGGGAGCGCCCTTGATTTTCTGCTTAATTGGTCCACTATAGGACTTAATTGCGTGGACTATCTCGAAGTAGAAGAGGACAACTTGTCTGCCATGTTTAATTGCATATACCCATCATATATACATATAAGATCCTCCGCGCACTTCTATATATATATATATGGTTACAACTAATAAGGATATATGATTATGTCCTTCTATGTTGTACGTCCAGCCATCCATGCAATATATATAGTTATATATATATATATAACTAGACTCCTTGAGGATTGCTATCAAGCATGATTAATTGCATGGCTCCCCTTATTCCACGTCCACCTTAATTGCATGGGCAATTATATATCAACCCATCTTGCTCGCGCTCGCGTAATCTCGGCCATATATATAGCCTGTATATTTTATCCTCCCGTTTTGCACAGTCTTGATAACCAAGCAAATCACCATTAATCATCAAATCTCTTGATAATTACTAGTAAATTCATGAATATCACGATTTGCCTCACGATTGCTTGATCTCCAAGTAGGATTTATTTAGCCTCTAAACAATATATTCCGAGTTTATCGAAAATATATAGCTTGGGCCACGGATATTGACCCGGTTTCTCTCGAGTCCTCCTTATCGGGAAAAATATTTATTTTGGGTTCAAACAGTATGGAGGCTCTTTATTGGAAACGAATCACTCATTCGGATACTTGCTTCAGATGCAATCGGAGTCGGGAGTCGCCTGTACACGCAACATGGGGTTGTACGAGTTGTGTTGCGGTGTTCAAAAGGGCGGGTTTTTACTCAAAATTGTCATCTGGTCAGTTCCTTTCTTTTATTCAATTGTTTCATCATGCGTTTACAACTTTGGCAGAGGAGGAGATACAACTCTTGGCTGTGCTACTATGGTTGAATTGGCATGAACGGAATAATTGTTATCATAAGGGGACTGTTGTGCCTTCTGAGATTATATTTGCGAATGGAGTTGAGCTTTTAAAGAGGTATAAGGATGGCCTATGTCAACGTAGGAGAGTGGAGGTTGTACAGGATGACATGGAAGTGGGTCTGGCTAGGAGGTGGATTCCTCCAGACTGGGGTTTTTTGAAGGTTAATTGTGATGGGGCAGCAATTGATGGTGTGAGATGTTATGGTGGTGGGTTGACTATTAGAGATGAATTTGGTACGTTACTTGCGGCAGCAGGGGAGAACTATCAGTACCAATGCTCACCTTTGGTTACTGAGCTACTTGCAATTAAGTTGGGTATGGAAGTAGTTGTGGAAAGGAGGATGAGAAATGTGGTGGTTGAGTCTGATTGTTTGGAGGCAATTCAATTGCTTAATTCTAAAGAAAGATGCTTGGGTGCTGAGGGTGGAATCATTGAGGACACCCAAAGTCTTATGGCTCTACTTAACATCCCAGCCATCCACCATGTTTGTCGTGAAGGTAACAAGGCTGCTCATGCAGTAGCGAATCATGTAGCCCGAGAGTGGGGGCGTTTTATTTGGTTAGAGGATGGGCCTCATTGGCTCATGTCCATTATCGGTAGCGATATGCCTTTAGCCGGTGTTTCTATTAGGGAATCTAGTACTTCTCCTCCTGTTAGGGAGGCTCTTGGGAGTACATATGTTCATTCCTATGGTTGTAATCTTGTCAATTAAGGAATAAAAGTCTTTCCCTTCTCAAAAAAAAAAAAAAAAACATTTTGTTAGAGAAAATTGTATCATTATTAAATTAATTACTAATTGGCAATTAGTTTCAATCATGATTCATGAATGAATTAATTGATGAGTTTTCAGTGAAAGTCAATTCTAATTTAATATAGTTGATTTTAATTAGACTTGACAAAATAGTTTATAACGCAATAGACTAAGACTCAAAAGTCGAGTCTTATTAATTTGAATTAATTTGCTTAAAGTCCAAAAGCTAGACACAATATAGAAGTTCGCATAAATTTTTCTTGTTAATTGCGGTCTAATGACTCAGTTGCCACCTCAGATTTATTTCCTTTTCCATCTTGCTGACTCAACTCTCATTAATTTTTCTTTTTTACATGACTAATATGCCCTTATTGAATGTCATTGCACAAAAAAAGGCAAGAATTAATAGGATTATAATTAGCAATCTGATTAGTAACTTAATATCATATTTGATGTATATCTTTCTTAAATTACTCTTATTGATCCGGCATAAAATTATGGAATTGATATGACATTGGATACCATATTTAATGTAAATCATTCCTAAAATTAATTTAATTTAAAAAATGTTTTCTATAAGTTAGGAATCTTTCTAAAACAATTTTTTTATAATGTTTTTCTTCTTCAACACCAAAGCTTCTATGGTTATGGCTCTTGTATGTAATGTCAAGTTTTTTATGAACGTTGTTCCCCTTCTTTAACATTAAGCTTTTTATGGTCAAGGTATTTTCTTGTCGGCCCTATACGATTGTGATTCTTTTGGTGTTCAATTTTATTTTCCTTCTATCCATGGATGGTAGCTATTCTTCTTCTTTTTCTTCTTCATTTTTTTTTTTTGTTTACATTTCCTTCTTAAGTTACCTTTAACCTAGAAACGAACACACACACACACACACACACACACACACACACATATATATATATATATATATATATCTATATATCTGTATTTATATATATGGACTAAATTCAGTTTGCCCCCTCAAACTTTGGGGCAAACATCAGTTTGGTCCCTGATCTTTTTTTTTAATCATGATGGTCCTTGCACTTCTATTTTTCATCACACGAGTCTAAAATTCAAATTTAGCTCGAATAGTGACGTCATATGCTGAGCTGGACCAGACATCTAATTTCTAATTTTATTTTTATTTTCTCTCTCTATTTTTTCTCCCTTTAGCTTCACTTTGCCTCTCTCTCATATCTCCAGAGCCCAAACTTCTTAATCTTCTCTATCCTCCTCCGTTAAGCCCGAGATTCCAGCCACCGCACGCCCTCATCCACCGCCTTTCATCTTGCACAGATCCGGCCTCACCTCTCGTGCCGACATCATCTTCATCTTTGTATCTTCATCTTCGCATATTCATCTTCATCAAGGTTTGTGTAAGTAATCCAAGAAGAGAATGAGTCGTTCTTGAAGCTCGTCCCCCATTACAGCAAACTGAACAACAAGAGTCCAAAACAAAAACCCAGTTCGATGGAGAAGTATGCACAACAATTCTGGTGAAGCGGAGGAGGCCGAGTTCAGCAATTCCGACTACACACTCTCTCTCCTCTCCCTCATCTCCGAATCTCCCCAAACCCACTCTCTCTGCACTTTCCAGAGGCATCCCCACCACCATCCAAACCATCAAAACCAAATTTCACTTCAGCTACGCCACCCAAATCATCAAAACCAAAATTCAATTCGTCTTCACCATTAAAACCAGATTTCTCCTCTACCTCCAAGAAGTAACATGCCGGCAAGTCAACTCAGCCACTGGCAAAGTCCACAAAGGTCCAGAACCCAGATTCCATAACTGAGCTAACCTGCACAAAAAAAAAAAAAAAAAAAACCAGAACCAAAGATTGAAACTTTAGCCAAAATGAAAGAAACCTAGAAGAGAAAGATGAAAGCTTTAGAAATGGGTTACCTTGGGAAATCGATTAGTGGAGTTTTTGAGATTTTTGAGGCGGGTGTCATCGTCGGTGGGTGTCAATTGGAGCTACTCGAATTTGAGTTTTTTGAGGATGACGAAGTCGACGAGATTGTTCATCTTCATATTCTTCATCTTCGTCTTCTTGTTCTTTACAACCATGGCCGCCTACACCACCACCCCGGACAACAAAATTCCACTCATCGAACAGGGCTTGGCCCAGGCCTAACTCGCCAAAACCTAGCTCTGCTCCGTCGTCTCCATCGGCAGCGACTCCAACCACCCAGATCGGACGGTCCTTCTCCCAGATAAGTGAACAAGATTTCTGCAATTTTCAAGTGTAGAAGAGAAGAGAAGAGGCGTCGTCGGATGGAGGAGAAGAGAAGCAGGGACAGAGGAAGTGGATTTGATCCAAGGGACAGAAAACTTCGATCTGAGCCAAGCCCCATATATTATGGGTTTTTTTTTTTGGGTGGGGTTTATTATTTATTAATTTTATTTTTTGAGATTATTGGGTTTAAATGTCCATTATGCCCTTCGAAGTCTGGAAAGTGGGCCCAGATGTCTGGTCCAGCTCAGCATATGACGTCACTATTCGAGCTAAATTTGAATTTTGGACTCGCGTGATGAAAAATAGAAGTGCAAGGACCATCATGATTAAAAAAAAAGGTCAGGGACCAAACTGATGTTTGCCCAAAGTTTGAGGGGGCAAACTGAATTTAGTCCTATATATATTGTATGTTGACAAATCTCTATTGTAACCTTATTCTAAGGTAAATATTACTCAATTTTTGTAATAGATATATTAAGAGCTCAAAAATTCAGCATTTCAATTTACCTCATATATAGATAGTTTTTCTCACCATATGTATATCGATTATTTATACCTATAATAGAAGAAAACTAATCCATAAATTGATATTTTTTACTTAGGTACATATCTCAATTATAGTAATTGAAGAATATTAATTAGTAAACATATATCTCTTACTTAGGTACGTATCTCTTACTTAGGTACGTATCTCTTACTTATGGTATGCCTAGAATAGAAGAAAGTTAATATGTATATATCTTACTTTGCTTATATCTCGATTATTTATACCTACAATAAATTTATATCTCTTACTTAGGTACATGTCTCGATTATAGTAATCAAAGAATATTAATCCGTAAACGTATATCTCTTACTTATGGTATACCTATAATAGAAGAAATCCTTAAATTTATACCTCTTACTTAGGTTATACATATCTTTTAGCTAGAATGTTTGGAAAAATTTCAAGAACAGTACATGAAGTATTGGCCATTCTAACTTTTTGTGAATCAACTTTTGAAACTATCAAAGTGGTACATGAATTTCAAATCTCGACCTAATTTTGGTGTATGCCGTTACATGCTCCGTTAATTAATGTGTTTTTTGTCAAAATTTTAAGGGTAAATCAGTCTTTTCAAGGATGATGAAAAAAAAAAAAAAACCAACTAAACTGAGCACCCGTCTCTCTCTTTCTTGTACTGACCGCAGCCACCACACCACTTTGGCCGGACCGCCACCATCAACTTTCTGCCAACCACATCACTCCTCGATCGAGGAGGCAGCAACCCTATAAATCGGATCCATACCTAGATCGTAGGCAAACAAGTCAACCCAGATTGGAACAATTAAATCCGAGCCACGCCACACCGCCCTGACCTTGTCCCCATCAGACCGCCTCCGAATCTGCAACAGTACACCACCTCGCCGGCCGGGCCTGCAATTAGCGAACCAATCCCAGCCAACCTCTGCGATCTCCCTCTCCCTTACCTTACCAGCAGCCACCACGATCTCCCCAATCCGATCTATCAAGGAGCCCAGTCTCGCACCAGACCTACACGGGGTCGATAAAGGCCCGTCTGACGATTGTGGAAGGGCTCGCCACCCTACAGGGAATAAAACTCACTCTCTGTTCTCTCAGGCGCGTGAAAGCGTGTTCCACTACAATGGGTATTTTGTGTTTTCCTTTCTGATACTTGCTCAATAGAGCAGCGAAGAACAATACAGGGGAGTTTGGTTTGGTGGGTGTGGATTTGGAAGTGGATGAGATGCGGTGGTCGCGGCATGGAGGAAGAGTTGGGTATGTGGGAGAGAGAGGGAAGAGGGAGGGAGGGAGGGAGGGAGGGAGGGAGATAGAGAGAGAGAGAGAGAGAGAGAGAGAGAGAGAGAGAGAGAGAGAGAGAGAGAGAGAGAGAGAGAGAGAGAGAGAGAGAGAGGAAACTGTACAAATACTATATTACCCTTTAATAAATAAATAATTACATAAAGTTAACGGAGTCTGTAACGGCATGTACTCAAATTGGGTAGAAATTTGAACTTGAAGTACCGTCTTGATTTTAACAAAACTTGATTCACGAAAGGTTATATAGAATGACCGATTCTTCATGTACTCTTCTTGAAATTTTCCCAGAATGTTTTGATGAACTTTTTTTTTTGTACCTTCCAGATAGGTTGATTTCCTATCTCTATCTGCTAATTTTATAATACTAATTATATTTTGAATTATTGCAGGTTTATCATGGGTTCAAAATTCAAATTGAAAAAAAAAATGCCTAAAAGCAATTAATTTATTTTTATATTTATCTGAAGGGGCAAAATGCGCATGAAAATATAATGACAAAAGTCAATGGACCTAGATTGATAATAAAATTACCTATGGACTGCATCTATTATGACGGAATGAAATTGGACTTATATTCAAAAACCTCAAAGATGGAAATTGTGTATAAAAGAAAGAACTTAAGTTAGATCTTTAAAAAAAAAAAAAAAAAAAAAAAACCTTATGTTAATAGTTAATCAGGGGCCTTCCAACTAGGGATCCCTTTTATTGGCCAATTTGAGGGATCGCTTATTAGACACATTTTTCAATCACATATTCACATCTCAAACGTTCAGTTTTTAGGTATATATGAGTAGATCACCTCTGAAAATTTTTAG
Organism: Rosa rugosa; assembly: GCF_958449725.1. Lineage (NCBI taxonomy): Eukaryota > Viridiplantae > Streptophyta > Magnoliopsida > Rosales > Rosaceae > Rosa > Rosa rugosa. The sequence goes on from NC_084825.1 coordinate 40,685,471, forward strand.
TCAAATTGATAACCATTAAGGCTTTCATAACTGCGATTTACAAATATAAACATGAACGGTTCAGGTTGGACAGATTCGGTTCGTCCATTGATTTATTCTAGTTTGATACCTTAACGATCATCAATTTGGCTGAAAATTTACAAAAGTGATATATACATTAGGACCTAAAAACTGAACGGTCGAAATACGATTGAAAAGTGGGTCTCACAAGGGATCCCTTAAAGTGGCCAAAAAAATGGATCCCTTAGTGGAAGGGCCCTGAGTAGTTAATTATTTAAATGTACATTAAGTTTAGAGGGAGCCCTTCCAATGAAGACCACTAAATTGAGAATTAGTTGAGGATTTTCTAATCAACGGTTTAGGAGATCCACTTTTCGATTACATTACGGCAAATCAACCGTTGGATGTTTATGTATGCATGAGTAGATCACTTCTAAAATTTTTATTCCGAATTGCTAATCGTTAAGGTACCGAACTAGATTAAATCAATGGACGAACCAAATCTGTCAAACATGAACGTTCATGTTCATAACTGATAAATCACAATTATGAATGTTTTAATGATTTTTAATTTGGTTGAAAAATTGCATAAATGATCTATACATAAATATCTAAACATCTAACGGTTAATTTGTGGAAATGTGATCGAAAATTGGGTAACACAAAAGTCCTCAACTACTGCTTATTTTAGCGGTCCTCATTAGAAGGGCACCCTAAGTTTAGATGGTTTGACAACGTTTTTATGGGAGGAACGGGGCTGCCCACTATAATTTCTTCATTTTCAAACTGAAATCAACAGTGTTAATTAGCCATCCGCGGTGCAAAACGATGAAAAATCCAACAAATATGACCAGATTTAAGCTAGATCCAACATCGAAATCTGGTTGTATCTGATCAATTCTTTTTTCTCTTTTTTTGACTCTGGACGACAATGTAACTCCTCACCCCACCCCATCCCTGATGTCAGTGAGATTTGAATCCGTGACCTCCACAATGTTAGTTAGGCTGGCTAACCAATTCTTGTCATCATAACCGCCTATTGAATCGAATCAAAACTGACAATACAATTTAGTGTAATTTCGATTAATCGGTGTTGGAAAGTTCACCCCAATACCTTTTATGTTATTGGCCTCAGATTGGAATGGACTGCATTATTTGTAAACTAATATAAATAGGGGAGTGAAATTCACATTTTCCGTTTTTACTTTCCGTTTTAAAATCCACACTTTATGTATTTTTTTTTTAATATATTAAATTTTATCTTCATATAGTGTAAATTGTAAAAATGTAATGTTAAAATATTAAAATAAAAAACATCGTGAATTGTAAAATATAAAATATGAATTTCATTGCCCCCTATGAATATTCGATTGCCGGACTCGTTTAGAACCACACTGCAAAGTGCAAACTTCATTCCATGACCACCCAAATGGTCTGTGGGCACAATTCTATCATCCCACGTATTTGAAAGTTACATGATGAGTGAGCTCTATTCATGTGGAGCAACACACTCCATTCATATAGGAGAAGTTACCCGGAAGGGCCCCCGCCTAATGACCCAAATCAACTTCTGAATATCCAAATATCCCCTATTTATATTTGCAGCCTTATCTGTGAGTGAGATACGTCGTGCTTTGTCTTCCCTCCATAATTAACAACCTCACAATTACATTATCATCCTCGTCTGTTTGGCTTATTATCAACAATGTCAGTAGTCTTGGACAAGAAAACAAAGGAGTTACATACCAATGCTATCGATGAAAATGGATTAGCTACCGAATTGGCTATTTGCCATTTTCTACCGTAAATTTCCAGTGAGTGCAAGAAAACCAACTCAGTTAACTTGATTCTATATACAAGGGCGGATCGATGGAGTTTCAAATTCATATTATTTAAATAAAAAAAAATATAGTTATGATTATGATTCTAAATATAGCTATAACACACGTATGATGATTATTCGCGCTCCGCACATTATTGTCTTAATGCGGTAATGTGCGGAGAGCGAATTACTGATGCGTGCTAATATAGGGTCAAAAATGAGTGAAAGCAGAGTCACCATCATCACCTTGTTTATGGTCAATAGGGGGAGTCCCAATCTTTTTCAGCAGGTGGGTATTTTGGGAAAAGAAGGAATGAAATAATTGATGAAATAACGACAAAATAGCAATGCAGGCAGCCATGGAAGAAGTGGAGCTACTGCATGTGGGTGATTGGCTTCGGATGAGAGCAGTACAAAATGGATTCGCATCCTCATCCTCCTTTTATGGGCCCCACACGTCCTCAACACGTTAATCATCATCAGCCTCTTCTTCTATATTCTCCTTCTTCTTCTTCCTCCTCCTCCTTAATTGCCACTCTGCTCTTTCTCTCTCTCTCTCTCTCTCTGTGCCACCCAATTGCCCAAACCGTGCTGAAACACCGACCCAGTAGAGCAAAGATCTCATCTTGAACCGCCGGAGCTCGGACCCAGTTGGGAAAATTTGAGCCTTGATCATCGGTTGAGGATGAGTACAGCAAAGTCGCCGAGGATGAGGACCCGGGTCGGGAAGTACGAGCTGGGCAAGACTCTCGGGGAGGGCACCTTTGCCAAGGTCAAGTTCGCCAAGAACACCGAAACCGGGCAGTGCGTCGCCATCAAAATCCTTGATCGTGAGCAAGTACTCAAGCACAAGATGGTTGAACATGTATGTAACTATCTTTTGTTTGCTTTATATATATATATATATAATTATGTTTGTATAGCCTCTTCATTATCATCGTCATTATGAATATTGGATTATTGATTGAGCTGGTGATCATCGTGAATCATGGAAACAGAATTCTCTGGCTTTGGTATTGTTTATAGTTTTTACTCGTAGAAATTGGAGGCAAAGTGTGTTTTTAATCAATAATTAATGTTTGATTTACTATAGGTGGGCCAGCATATGTGTTGATACTGTTTTTTTTTTTTTTTGCTGGGAATATATGAATAGTGTTTGAGTTGGTTGTAGGTTTGTAAGCAGGACGAGAATGTAGAGATTGGTATCTGATTTTTGTTTTGGTGCTTGAATTGGTAGATAAAAAGAGAGATATCGACAATGAAGCTGATCAAGCACCCGAATGTCACGCAAATGTTTGAGGTACCATATGAAATGATATGCAATAGATTGCAGGAAATTATTCCTGATGGATTTCTGAGGATTCTTTTTTGTGTTTGTGTTTCTGCATAGGTTATGGCAAGCAAAACTAAGATCTACATTGTTCTCGAGTTTGTTGATGGGGGTGAGCTCTTTGACGAAATAGTAAGCAATTGCTGTTTGAACCTACGTGATTGGGTTGCACAAAACTCTTTCTTTCTTTTCTTAGGACACAAGTCTTATGTTCGATATAGAAAGCATTCCCCTTATCGCCTTTTTGTTTGCCTAGGCCAAAAATGGGAGACTGAAAGAGGACGATGCCAGGAGATACTTCCAGCAGCTCATTAATGCCGTGGATTACTGTCATAGTCGAGGCGTGTACCATAGGGATTTAAAGGTTTGACAGACTTACTAACTCTGTCCCTGAATTCATTAGTTACTGGGTGTGTGCAGGGATGAAATTTTGGTGTCTAGGGTATTAATTTGACTAACTCAGACTACATCTTTTGCAGCCAGAAAATCTTCTCTTAGATTCATACGGTGTCCTTAAAATATCAGATTTTGGATTGAGTACATTTGAACAACAAGTGCGGGTGAGTAATTTCTTTTGTTGACTCTATATTTAAGTCATATCCTGTTGTGAGATGTAGGTTAGTCACATTAGAGCACAAGAACTTCCCTCTTCCTATGAGGAGTGTTTGTGATGTTGTTGTTGATCAGAAATTTTAATTATGAGCTTGTTATGTTATCTTCTTCAATACTTGCCTTTGATTTTATCCAATTCCTATAAGACCATGAGTCATATGAAATGCTCAAGCAGACACTGCATACTTTCTCGTTGCAGGAAGATGGGCTGCTTCATACTGCCTGTGGGACTCCAAATTATGTTGCTCCTGAGGTATGTACTTCTGACTTCATGAAACTAGGTAATTGCATTGGGGTTTTTATCTAATTATTTCTCAACTTTGGTGTGTATGTATTAGGTTCTCAATAATAAAGGATACGAGGGTACATCATCTGATGTTTGGTCTTGCGGGGTGATCCTCTTTGTACTTATGGGTGGTTACCTGCCTTTTGATGAACCAAATCTCATAGCTCTGTACCGAAAAGTATGTATAATCAAGCTTTAGCTTCTGCTGTTTGAAAGAAAGGAATTTCATATAACATAACAGAGAATGCTACTGTGAATTTCAGATATGCAAAGCTGAATTTTCATGTCCATCATGGTTTTCATCCAGTGCAAAGAAACTGATACACCGTATACTTGATCCAAACCCTGCTACGGTGAGCTCCAAAACCCTGTTTCTGTGCCAAAAATATTTCTTGAATCCTAGCTATCTTCACATATGTTCTTGAAAAATTTAATATCATTGTTATATAAGCTGTGGGCATACAAATTCTGTATTATGGTGCATATATCTCATGTCAACTTTCATCCTATTTTATTGAAGAATAGCCTGAATAGATGCTCTTTCTTCACTTTATGCAGAGGATGACAATTCCCGAGATATTAGAAAATGAATGGTTTAAGAAAGATTACAAGCCAGCACAGTTTCAAGAAGAAGACAATGTAAATCTTGATGATGTGGATGCTGTTTTCAACAAATCAAAGGTAAGACTTTTAGTCACATCTCAGAAGTCAATATATTTCTCCCAACCGTGAAGTCTGTGCTTCTCTTTATTCAGAAGATTGCGTGAGCAAATTTGATTATCTTTTGAAATTTCTCGCTTGCTAAATCAGTTTTTTCTTTGGTTGCAGGAAAATCTTGTAACAGAGAGGAAAGAGAAACCTACATCAATGAATGCTTTTGAGCTTATTTCGAGGTCACAGAGTTTCAATCTAGAAAATTTATTTGAGAAGCAGATGGTATGTAGCATACAATGTCCCTAATTTCTTTGTAGCGCCCAGAATTATTCTGATAATAATTGCTGCTTTCTGGTCATTTGGAATTCCATTATAGGGTCATGTGAAACGAGAAACCCGTTTCACTTCTCAACGCCCTGCAAATGAAATCATGAGTAAGATTGAGGCGACTGCAAAGCCTTTGGGCTTTAATGTTCACAAGAAAAACTACAAGGTAATGAGTTTTACTCATTCTGATGTTACACTGGATATGACTTGTTGCAAGCAATCTTATAAAAATAAAAAATGGTACAAATCTTTGCTAATCAAAAGCCATTTTTCAGATGAAGTTGCAAGGTGATAAGCATGGAAGGAAGGGTCACCTCTCTGTAGCCACTGAGGTACAGACTTGGCATATGTGATATGTTAGACTTGTTTGAGTACTTGTATATTTGGGAAAAGAAAATGAAACTCTCATGTAGGACGGGAGCAACTAGATAAAGTAAGATGTAAACTTTGTTATAATCGGTCTAATTTCATCTTGTTACATAAGGTGTTCGAGGTGGCTCCCTCCGTGCACATGGTAGAACTCAGGAAAACTGGTGGTGACACACTAGAGTTTCACAAGGCAAGTCAACACTAAATTTCACTTTGAGTTTTTACGTTTCTGAGAAATTGTAGGAAAAAGGAAAGGAATCAAATATCATGATCGACTTACATACAAATCATGAAATGCATTAACTTTTGTCCATCATTTTTCCTTCCCTTTCTCACAAATCAAACAAGAGGATTGTCAAGGGCCGAGTTGTTATTGCTGATTCTTTTTAATCTTTGTTACTTCAGTTCTATAAAAATTTCTCATCGGGGTTGAAAGACATAGTGTGGAAATCTGAAGAAACTACTACTGAAGAATCAAGGTGATAAATCCTCTCTGTCTTAATCTCTGAGAGTTGTTCTGGAATGCAGGCAAAACTGACACTTTAATTACTCGTCTGTGCAGGTCATAATAAAGTCTTATCTTTTCCGGGTCCGATTGATTCTTCTGACCAATTTTGGCGTATAATGCTGAGCCATATATACAATGTATAATGATGGTACATGGAAGGCATGGGAAACTGGGAGCATGTGGTATTTAGTGTAGTCTGCAGTAACCAGATGGGAATCCTCAAAATTGAGGTCGGATGCTTACCATGTTAACTAATTATATGAACCAAATCAATCAACTTTTTCGAGAACATGATTGCAGTTCATTATAGTGAAGTCAGAAATTCTTCATATTCTGTAATTGAGGAATGAACATTCCATATCTATCTTCTCGGATTTTAAGTCAATTATGCGATACTTTGCTTGGTTAAAGTATAAATTCTCTTCTCACACATTATATCCTTTTAAGCATGGCTTGAAATTGACTTGGTCCTTACGGGTAGGTCGTGTTATGTTGCTACCTACTATCTCGGTTATTAATGGCTTGACACTCTTCTCTAAAGAAAAAAAGAGCAGGAACCACGAACTTCTGTATGAGGGAGATTATATCACTAGACCAAATTGTACTGGACCGAACTTTTGTATTTTTTTTTAACAAAAGAAAAGATCATTTGTATTGCTGAAAAATACTCAACACCTAAAGTTGCCATGGTGTTCTAGGGTTTTCATCAACACCCAACTACCCACGGACAAAATCTCAAACATTAAAAATGAAAATTTTCATGAACGTGCTATATCAGTTAGAGCCCAACGCTCCTCCCACTGCTTGGAAGCTTACGGTTTCATGTTCTATTTCACTCCCTGATGGGGCTACGCCCGGGGGTACTCAAGAATGATTTGATCCTTACATTTGCATTGTTGAAGATACTCATTCGATCGGTCGCTATAACGTTGTACTGTTGTAGGGTTTTCATTAGCAACCAACTACCCGCATATAATCTCAAACATTAAAAATGAAAAATAATGTTAGATTAGAGATCCTTAATAGACATAACTAGAGTACTCATAACCCCACTCTGCTTTGCTTGGTGGACAGAAGTCCCTATCCAAGCTTCTCTTATTTATTAGATTGCTGTTGCAATTAATTTGCAAATGCCCTATTGTTAGGTGATGGTTAACAACAGGTATTATAACATTGATATTGGACCATTTGTATGGTGCAACTTGATATCATTTATTGAATTAGGTTCTTGTTAGAAGCTACAGTAGCTATTGGTCATGGGTCACTCTTGCTTGGTTAAACATTAATTCTCTGATCAATTACCAGTTAATTAAGACCAATCGTAATGGACATGTGATGGAGAATTGTTGAAGATGACAGCTAGGAGCACCAGAAACCAAACCCAGATTTTGTGTCTCACATACAATTCATGTACCTAGAACTTGGCACATAAGAGCGGACACGCGTCTTTTTTGTGAAATAAGGCTCAATAAAACGGGTTTGTCAAATAATCTTGTTAGAAAAAATGCGAGATTGCTTTGACAATAATAGTCATTGTAGAGAACAAGGTCCACCCTCATTTCCAGAGAAAAAGGACCGGTTACTCGTTTAGAGTAGGACGTGTACTTTCAGGTCTTGCCTTTCTTTGTTGCTATAATTGAAAGAGTTCTAGTTGTATACATTAAAGGTGTGATATTAGGTTTTAGTTGTTTATATAAAGATAGATCCATGGGAATTCATTCATTCATCGGGATTAAGTGCCTTTGGTTATAATCACTAGTTTAAACGAATCGAGATTTTTTTTTTTAGTTTTTGGAAATGGTTAATATGGTGGGAAAGTCAAACTTCTAAACCCTTCAAGTTTCCAAGTTTCCAAGTGAGAAAATCGACAAAAACAATGAAGCGTAGCTTTCCCCTTCCCTACAAGGCTACTACTGTTGCCGATTCATTAAAGATGACAACAAGATGCAGAAAGTCATTACCAAAATTTTATTGTTTCAAGTAACTGAGTCCTTCGTATCCGAAAAGCTTAAACCAAAGAATCAATCAGTAGCATACGTCAAATAAATAAAACTAAATTTCTCGGACGTGATAAAAGAGCACACGCACAATCAGATCGACGAGCTTCGTCTTCAAGTCTAAAATCTCGACTTAAGAAAATGACACAGTGGATTAAATCGCAACGAGAACGAACCATAAAGGATAAAATGGTAATGTTTTTGTTTAGTTTGGTGGGAAAGTAATGTTAAAAAAAAACACGACTTCAACCATGTTCTTCCAATTTATTGTTCCTTGATGGCTGGTCAGCTCACACACACCCACCAAAGCCACCACAAAGTAGTACAACTTCCTTCCCTAAACCGCCCCTCGCTTCCTTCCTCTTCCACATTGCCCTTATTAGGTTACCCTCCAAATGTTATTGACCAATAACCAGTAGAGTGGAGCCTTTCTCCTCTTTTTACCCATTTCACCCTTGCATATGTGGAAATGTCAAGAATGTGCAACTCCATGAATACCCCAAAAAGAAGAAGACCCAAAAGAAGAAGACCCCAGATTCCATAGTCAAATTCCTCTTCCCCCCCACCACAACATAAACCCCCAAACAAAAAAAAAAAAAAAAAAAAAAATTGAGAGACATTTCCAAAACCAGAACCTTGGAAAAACTTGGACCCAAAATCCCTAGCATTAATTTAGTCTTATACTAAAACCTCTGGTGGTTGAGCTATCTTCCTATCCAACATCATCCAATCATCCCCCTTGTTAGAGAAACTACTCCTCCATTAATTCAACACCATCATTCCAGCTTTCTTGCAGTAGCTTGCTACTTAATAATTCTCTATTTATCGTATGCCCTGGCCATGTGGGTACTACTGCTCTATTCTCTCTATATATAACTTCCCCTATTCTTCAGGTTCACACCTCACTCTAGCTTGGCTAGCCGTGTTGGGCTTCTCCAGCTCAATCAAATTCCCGGCACCATATATATACCTCTTCATGGTTTCCCAGCTCAAACAGCTTGAAGACCAATAACTAGTTTTGTTTCGGGTGTTTTGACATTTTGGCAGACACACGTAGAGAAAGAGAAAGCAAATCATTAATGGAGAGTAACAGCATAGAGATGGATAAGGAGAGACTTACTGCGGAGATGGATTTCAACAAGGACTCCTCCTCCGCCGTCATCAGAATCCGGCAGCGGTTGCCGGATTTCCTGCAGTCCGTGAAGCTCAAGTATGTGAAGCTTGGGTATGGCTACTCATGCAACCCAGCTACCATTCTCATGTTCCTTCTCATCGCGCCTTTGTTGGCGTCGGTTCTGGTACAGCTGACGGGTGTCGACATAACCCGGTTCGTCTCCGAGGTCTGGACCAACCAGGCCGTCCGGCTGGAAAGCATGGACGCCGCCACGCGACTCGCCGGTTCCGGCCTGGTTCTCTTCTTCTTAGCCCTCTACTGGTCCAAGCGGTCCACACCTGTTTACCTGGTGAACTTCTCCTGCTACAAACCCGACGAGGAAAGAAAAATGTCGATGGAGGATTTTCTCAAGATGACGGAAGAGACCGGCGAGTTCAGCCCTGACTCATACGAGTTTCAGAGACGAATATCGAACCGGTCCGGTTTAGGCGACGAAACATACCTAACCCCAGGGATTATGTCAAAACCACCCAAACTCTCCATAGAAGAAGCCCGTTTGGAGGCCGAGACCGCCATGGTCGGCGCACTCGACTCCCTCTTCAAAAAAACCGGAGTCAAGCCGAAAGACATTGACATCCTCATCGTGAACTGCAGCTTGTTCAACCCAACGCCGTCGCTGTCCGCCATGATCGTCAACCACTACAAGCTCAAAACAGACATCAAGAGCTTCAGCCTCGGCGGAATGGGCTGCAGCGCCGGCCTAATCTCCATCGACCTCGCCAAGGACCTCTTGAAAGCCATCCCCAACTCCTACGCCGTCGTAGTCAGCACCGAGAGCATCACCTTGAACTGGTACTTCGGCAACGACAAGTCGATGCTGCTCCCCAACTGTATTTTCCGGTCCGGCGGCGCCGCGATCCTCCTCTCCAACAAGCGCAAGGACCGCGCCCGGTCCAAGTACGAGCTCGTCCACACCGTCCGGACCCACAAGGGCGCCGACGAGCGGTCCTACCGGTGCGTCTACCAGCGGGAGGACGACAAGGGAAAGGTCGGCGTCTCCCTCGCGCGGGAGCTGATGGCGGTGGCCGGAGACGCGCTGAAGACGAATATAACGACGCTGGGGCCGCTGGTGCTGCCGTTCTCGGAGCAATTCTTCTTCTTCGTGACGCTGATCAGGAAGAAGTTCTCCAAGGCGAAGGTGAAGCCGTACATACCCGACTTCAAGCTGGCGTTCGAGCACTTCTGCATCCACGCCGGCGGGAGGGCGGTGCTGGATGAGATTCAGAAGAACCTGCAGCTGACGGAGAGGCATATGGAGCCGTCGAGGATGACTCTGCACCGGTTCGGGAACACGTCGAGTAGCTCGCTGTGGTACGAGCTGGCGTACTCGGAAGCGAAGGGGCGGGTCGGGCGGGGAGATCGGATCTGGCAGATCGCGTTCGGGTCGGGTTTCAAGTGCAACAGCGCGGTTTGGCGGGCGCTGAGGCCAGTCGCGGAGGGGGACGCGCTGGGGAACCCGTGGATGGACTCGATAGATAGGTACCCGGTCAAGGTTCCGGTTGAACTATAGCGGATGTCCACGTGGCGATAGCCAATCTCTGATTGCCATGTGGAATTATATGTGGCGGGGGTTTTATTCTGCTTTTTTTAGTATTATTTTTTACATTACTATTTTTTTTTCTCTTTCGGGTCAGACCAGAAAAAACAAAACAAACGAAAAAAGTCTGTGAGGGGGACACTGACATTATACTGGACTTTTTTGTTAAATAAATTTTTTTTTTTTAAAATAAAAGATCTGTTAAAAGAAAAACACATTATGTGCCTTCGTCAAAATAACTGACGAAGAAGGAATTAAAGAATTAGCGATTACAGCTCAATCATCATTTACTGCTATTATTGTAATTGATATTTCCATTGTAATTTTCTCCCTATTTTAAGGGACTATCTAATGAAATGAGTAGACCAATTCCCATTTTACATTTACACGTTATCAGCACAAGTCTCTAGCCCTAGCTTCAAAAAAAAAAAAAAACCAAAACCATAGAAGAATTTTTTTTTTCTTCATGCCGCCAGCCCACACGAGTGGAGGTGTGGTTGCAGACGTAGCACCTGCCAGCCTCCAGTCCAACCCACCTGCAACGGCGCTGCTCCCTCACCCAGCGCACACCCGGCCTCTTGCCCAACACGCACGCCTCCGATCCAGCCTCCGCCTTACACGAACCCAGAACCCAAAACTCATCTAGGTCATCCACCCAAATTGTTCTTAACATCGCTACAACACCTCCATCAGACCCAGACTACCAGATCGGACCTTTAGTCGCTCCATCAAACTCCGACGTTCGATCGAATTCAATCGATCCATCAGCCACTGCATTCAGACGCCGGTCGAGAATCTTGCGTCTCCCCGTACAGACCTCTTCGTCATCGACGAGCCAGCGATCTAGAACGGAGACGTTGCAGTTTGCGTGACCCGACCCAGAAAAGAAAAAAAAAGAAAAAGGCGGCCCAACAAGAAAAGAGAGAGAGACAGTAGGCCCTGCGGTCCACTGCAGAAAAGAAAAGAAAAGAAGAAAAAAGGGAGAAGTTGTTGGATCATAATTCATATACATATTTGTGCCCTAAAACATGGAAATTACTTGTTCTAAAGTCCAATTTAATGTTGACTAATCCAATTCCATTATTTTCCTAATCTTGTACTTTTACTTAACCTTTGTGTTTATTTATATATATTTATTATGTTTTCCTTATCATGCTAGGAAGTGATGGAGAAGTATGGAAAAGCACCAAAAAGTCAACCTTAGCACATTTTCCACTATGGCTAGGAGAAAGCGAGCTAGACAAGAAAGGAGGACGGCAGCCTAATCAAACGAACTCCAAATGAGTTGAAACTTTCCAGATCCATTCTAGACATCCTAAGGATCATTTCTTATGAATAGTGTAAGAGCTAGTTCGGAGTGGAAGGCCTTCAAAAGATCGGTCCAAATTTCTGACTAAAAGTTGAAAACGGCAAAGCAGGACCTATACGGATTCCGGCAGCATTTCCGGCCAAACCACGGTGAACTAAACTCTGAAATTTTACCAGGATGATTTGTACTTATCAAGGAACATTTGGTATGAAGAAGTTAAAGGAAAAATCCGAAGTCTCAGTGGAGATTCAATTGAAGGAAGCTTCAGAAGTAGAAAACAAAGTCAAAACATGGCAGTTTGGCCTAGAACCTTCTTTGGCCGGATTTCTTGTGCATTTTCGGAAGGTTTATGATGCTGAAATTATCAAGGAGATCCCTAGAAGAATCCTACAAGACAATGGCAAGATTAATCCATCATATTATCTTGTGGATAATAGGCATTGCTTGCACACTTTCTCTCCCATGTTTGTCACCTTGACTTTGGTGAGCCAAAACCACTCCAACACTCTTCATTTCCATGTTTCTCATGGACAACAAAGAGAGCAGTTGCTCCTCTCTTCTCCTTTAGCCATATTTTTCTACTCTACACTCTAATAGCTCATCATTACTTCCCTCTTTTCACTCCATCTCTTCCATACTATTTTCCCTTGTTTTTAGGATCTATTACCACTCTCATACTCCACCTCCATGCTTCGTACAATGCTTGAGCTGCTCCCTTTTGCTTCCATTCATCATTTTACTCCTCTCTCTCTCTTCTCTATATAAGCATCCCTTCATCACACTCTTGAGGTATCACCCATTCCACCCCATTACATCTTTTTTCTCTCTATCTCCACAACAAAACCTCCATCTCCACCTTCCAAAATCCAAACCCATAATATCCATACTCCTCAACCTCCATCACCACCACCATTACTCCATCACTACCACTCAAAGTTGGTCAAATGAGCATCATATCTTCATCACCATTCCATTCACCATTACCATCAAGAAGCTTATCATCCATCCATTCCACCATCAAGGAGGATTCAAGGAGCATTGAAGGAGGAAAACAAATGAGGAGCTAGCCATTGATTTGTCAAGCTTCAACTAGTTCATTCTTTCCTTAACTCTTTGATTTACCTTGATGTACTTTATAGATTTAATGCTAATTTGTATGATTATGAGTGAGTAGTTACTTTGTTAGGGCTAGGGTTGAAAGCCCTAGCCAAACTTGTATGAATTGATGTTTTAATTGACATTTGATGTTATTTGTGATTTTAATCTTCATATGCTAATTCAAGAAGTGAATGCATTCATTCAAACTTAACTACTTTAGATGTGTTGTGTTTGTCATCTCATGAAAAAGTGTTTAGGGAGTAGTTAACCTTGAGCATTGATAGCATGATAGCATCCTCTATGAGCATGTGAAGGTTGTGAGTTAAAATCACCTAGATCTAGGATTGGTTTGCTTGCATGATTATCTAAACTCAAAGCTTTATGCATTTAGGAACAATGAATTGAGACTTAACCGGTAATAGGATTTGTTCTTAGGTAGTTAATTGTAGACTTATCCGGTTGGAATTGATACCATTAAAGGAGTTTAAGCCTTTGTAGTCTTATCCGGATGCAAAGAGGGTAATTGGGAAATTAGAATAGCATCACTTGTATTTGAACTTCAATACTTGCAAGGGAGGTTAGTGGTGGACAATCCAACCCCTAACTTCATCCATTATATTACTAGTTTAGTTTAGAGTAGTTTAGTTTACATTTGAGCATTTATTTTAATTTGGTTCACCACTCTATCCAACAAACAATTTCACTATCACCACAATGCACATACTCACCATAAGCCTAGATTTCCTTGTGAATTTAGGTTTGTGATTGTACATTTGCATATTCTAGCTCTCCTTAGGTTAACACCCTAGCTAGTGAAAGGAATCCAATCCTCGTGGGTTCGACAACCATTCTTAAATCCCTATACTATTACTTGTACCCCTTATACTTGAGGGTGGCTATTTGGCTAACAGAAGCCCCAGTTTTTCTCAAGCCCAAAAATATTGCTACGCACGCCTGCATCAACACGCGTGTGCGCTAGAATCGTTCTGTTTTCTCGAAACCAAGTATGTTCTCTTTTACTTATTTAACTTCATACTCTGGTAAAATGTGGAATCAGCATGCATAGTGAATTTTACATAATTATGTTTAAGCATGCTTTATTTATTATGAAATTTTGAGCATGTTTTGTGAATTTTATTTACGCTTATATAATTATGCCTACGCATGCCTTTATATTATACTATTGTTTATATTTTATTTTGCGCATGATATATTATTGATGTTATTATGTGTAGCATATATTTGGTTATATATTATTTGTGAATTTTGAGCATGTCCTGTAATTTATGTTACTACCTTCTATAATTGTTTTATTTAGCATGTTATATATAAATTGAGTTTTGCACTGATAATGAAAATTCATGCGCATTATAAATACATAATTACAGTGATAAAGTATTTTCACATAGCATTGAAAAAAAAAATGTGACCATTACGAATCTTGGTCTTGAAATCTAATTCATATTCTTGGAAAATAATTCACGTGGATGTCTCTATGACTGCGTAATTTATATATCTTCTCTCTTGTTTATGTAGATGGCTGATCCAACTCGACTTGAATTTGATATTTTGGACTCAGAAGGTCTTCAGAACCATCATTGGGTTTCTGATGTGGAAACTGCCTTTGTGGCAAAAGACAACACTGCCACCATCACCGACCCCAAATACGATGTACTGTCTAACAAGGTGAAAGCAAGTGCCTTAATGTTTCTAAGGCGACATATTGATCCTAGCCTGCGCTAGGAGTACCTTCAGTTAAAGACACCCAAAGAACTGTGGGATGCCCTTAAGGGACGTTTTGGGAACATTCATGACACTTTGCTCCCAGAACTGACCGTTCAGTGGAATGAAATATGCTTGCTTGACTACAAAAGGGTCAATGACTTCAATAAGGACATGTTGCGCCTAAAGACACGTCTCAATTTATGTGGAAGGGAACTCACAGAAGATGATATGATCCAGAAGACTCTTTCCACTTTTTCTACTTCAGCACTTATACTAGCGAACCAGTATAGGCTGGAGTATGACAACAAAAGAATCACAACCTTCAATAAGCTGATCAACCTACTGCAAGTGGTTGAGAGGCATAATGAGGTTCTTTTGAACAACAATGCCAGGCCCGTTGGGATAAAGAAAATTTTCGAGGCTAATTATGGCAAAGTGAAAGGTGGAAAGAACCCCAATGCAAAGGGGGTAGGACATGCTGATCCCTACCCACGTGGCAACAATGCACCACGTGGAAAGGGACATGGGGGTCGTGGCGGCCCTCCCAATGTATGGCGCAAAAATGGTGGTGCTGGCCCTAGTGGTCATGAAAACAAGGTGCAAAAAGCACCTAAGAACCCTTCAGTCAAAAAGGAAATAGTGCAATGAACCATGCTATAGGTGTGGAGTTATTGGGCATTGGTACAAGAACTGCCAAGCAAGCAACAGAGTAGCAGCCACTTACAAGAGGTATAGGGAGTCTAAAGAACAAGAGGCTCACTATATGGAAGAAGAAGACCATGACCCAGATGTCAACCTCACAATTGCAGACTTCAATGGCAATAAGGAACTTGCTCAGTCAATGGATGCTCTAGATTTTGACTGATCTGCTTTATTTTGTTTTCCAAAGACAGTTGTGAAGGCATAATGCCTCATTTTTTTAATTCGAACAGTACATGAACTAAAGGTCACTGTGAATTAACGTGTCTCACTTTATACTAACTACACTTTGGTACTTGGACTATAAAACCCGACTACATTTAAATACACGCCGTTAATAACACCGTT
Organism: Rosa rugosa; assembly: GCF_958449725.1. Lineage (NCBI taxonomy): Eukaryota > Viridiplantae > Streptophyta > Magnoliopsida > Rosales > Rosaceae > Rosa > Rosa rugosa. The sequence continues at coordinate 40,701,266 of NC_084825.1, forward strand.
AGTTGGCATGTCACCTGACATATTTTTAAGGGTAAAATTGTCTCTTGACTATTCACCTTATTTTTTTAACTATCCACCTTTAAAAAGTCAATATTTTTTAATAAAAATGATAAAAAAAAAAATAGGTGGTGCGATCATGACCGTAGATCCACCTTGAATTTTTTTTTAAAAAAAAGAAGATTTCTTGGGGTTGTTCCACCGCACGAATCGAACCAAACATCACCATCCTTGTCGGCGTGTTTGGAATGCAAGGGAACTGGAACAGATTCGGCTTCGGCGTCAGCGTCGGCCCAGATATTGTTGTAAGAAAGCAAAGGAATAGACTTGGGGCTAATGGAGTTGTTGGGGAAGGCAGAAAGCGGCCAGGAATTGGAGGAAGGAGAAGATGGGTTTTTGCCGAAGTGAAAAGCACCGTTTGGGATCTAAGGGAGGACTGTAAAAATGGATTGCTGGCGCTGGTGGGTCTGGCTATGGGGTTTAGAGGGGAAGGAGAAGGGGGGTGGAAGAAGCATATGAGGAACTGTTGGAGCAAAGTCCCATTTGGATTTTGGCCCTGAGAATCAGATAGTGCGAAAGGGTTCTGGGCCATAAGCTAGCCAATTGCATCAAATCGTTCTCACCAAGATCTTGTATCAAAAGATGTCCCATGATTTTGATGGCATTTTCAGGCGCCAAAGCCTTGATCTTTCCGAACAGTAGGTTGGTGACTTCATAAAAGAACCCATCTTGGATTTTTGGTCTCTCTCTCTCTCTGTGTGTTTCTCTCATGGTCCATGGGTTTGATCTGAGCTTTAGAAAAGATCTGAGCTTTGGGGTCTCTCTCTCTCTACGTTGGGTGTTATGGTGTTTTTGAATTGGTAGTGTATTATGTGATTGGTTGGTGAGAAATATAGATTGAATTGGTAGTGTTTTCTGGAGATTTGTTTTTCTGGTTGCTGGTTGCCAGGTGAGGACGACCGGTCTTGGATCCGTTATAGCACCGGAAACATCTTCAATAGCTGCAGCTTTTCTGCAGCGGCGGGTTGGAGTAGTGTTTATAGCAAAAGCGTGGTTGTGGCATTTTGTTCTGGTAATGGAGCATGAATCATATGGTTTTGTGATGTTAATGCTTGGAAATATGGCTGTGCTAATGTTGGACTTGGTTGGGGTTCTGATGAATGTGAAGGAAGAGATCCGAGGCTTCCAATTTGATATTGGCACCAGATTAATGGCGCCACCACTAGTCGTTTAACTTGAAACTTCAGAGAGAGAGAGAGAGAGAGATAGAGAGAGGGAGAGAGAATACCAAACTACCCTCTAAAAAATTCAATAATAACAAAAGGTTAATAGTGTTATTAACGGCGTGTATTTAAATGTAGTCGGGTTTTATAGTTCAGGTACCAAAATGTAGTTAGTGTAAAGTGAGGCACGTTAATTCACAGTGACCTTTAATTCAGGTACTGTTCGAAAAATTCTCCCAAATAGAAATACTCTAAAGAATATGAGATATATTTTTTGAATTATTTAATAATTCCTCCCATTTACTTGTAGGAATGAATCGAGGAGAACTTGAGTGCTTAGTTGATAGTGGGACTACCCACACCATATTATGAAATATGAAATTATTCATTGAATTAATAGCCTATAATTCCTCTTTGACTACGATGATTGGATCATCACAAGTACTAAAAGGGCGAGAAACTGCCAAATTTTTGCTGCCTAACGGCACAATGTTTAAAGTCACAGACGCTCTGTATGCACCAAGAGCTAATCGAACCTTGTTAAGTTTCAAAGATATTCGTGTCAACGGTTATCATATAAAAACCCACTGTGAGAATGGAACCGAATTTATATTACCTCTATTGAATGTGGAAGGAAAGACATTTTAGAGAAACTAATGAGTCAATCTAGTGGATTGTACCTCACTACTATTCGGATAATTGAATCCTATGCCGTCACCAACAATGAAATGTGGGACACTGACTCATACAAGCTTTGGCATGACCGCCTAGGGCATCCTGGTCGTGACATGATGATCCGTATTTTAAAGAACTCACACGGACATCCCTTCTTTCGGGTGAAAAATAACATGAGACAAAAATCCACCACACTGTAAGGTGTCGGTCCTAGTACTGCTCAAATGCAGTCGTTGCCTTCTGAAGTACCAGAAGCACTACCCCCTCCTATTATGCCTCATTGACTATTTCAAAGGCACATCACTCGTTTTGCAAAGCTTGCTCTTTAGCAAAAACAGGATCGAGACCTTTCTATATATGCTAAAGATACAAAACAAAACATTCCATTCTTACAAAGGATATAAGGAGATATTTGTGGACCTATCCATCCAGAATGCGGACCATTCAAGTACTTTATGGTTCTGGTGGATGCTTCGACACGCTGGTCACATGTCCCATTATTGTCTACAGGAAATGCTGCATTTGCAAAACTCCTAGCACAGATTATACGTTTAAGGGCTCACCACCCTGATCACCCTATTAAGTCTATAAGGCTTGATAACGCTGGAGAGTTTACATCAAAAACATTTGATGATTATTGCATATCTATTGGGATTGATGTAGAGCATCATGTACCCCATGTGCATACAGAAAATGGTCTCGCAGAAGCCACCATTAAAAGGCTACAGATGGTGGCTAGGGCACTGGTTATTCGCACCAACCTGCCTATATCTGCCTGGGGTTATGCAATATTGCACGCAACTTTACTTATTCGTTTCAGACCCACTGCTAGCCAACCATTTTATGCATACCAGTTGGTAACTGGATATGAGCCTGACATTTCACACTTACACATATTTGGTTGCGCAATATATGTGTCTATTGCGCCCCCACAGCGCATAAAAATGGGTCCTCAAAGACGATTAGGTATTTATGTTGGATACAAATCTCCAACAATTATCCGCTATTTGAAACCCTTGACAGACGATCTTTTTACCACTAGATTTGCGGATTATCACTTTGATGAGACAGTCTTCCCGTCATTAGGGAGAGATATGAAAAAGGATTTTCCAAGGGAACAACAGGAATTGTCGTGGTTTGTCCCTACTCTGTCTCATTTTGATCTCCGTATTTCACAATGTGAAAGTGAAGTGAAAAGAATAATCGATCTTTAGAACGTAGCAGATTCGATGCCTGATGCGTTTACTGATATCGTAAAAGTGACGAGATCATATATACCAGCTGCAAATGTGCTTGCAAAGTTAGAAGTCCCCAACAAGGGCATGGCGCCGCAGTTAGAGGCCCTACAACCACACTTAGTTGAGGCCGTGGCTCCCCGAAGGAAGAAGGGGAGGCCACTTGGTTCGACCGACACTCACCCAAGGAAGAAGAGGGTGAGTAAGGCACAAACTGATCCATTAATCATCAATGTAGAGAAACCCTCTCATGAGATTGTCTCTGATTATAGTTATGTCCATGAATCAATACTGGAGGACGCTCCGATGTTTGAAATGATTCCAGAGAACAAAGAAATCTCAATGGATTATGAGAGTGTGTATGAATTGATGGAAAAATCTTCCATACACATTGATGATGTATTTGCATGCACTGTTGCTCAAGAAATCATAGAGCAAGATGATATTGGACCACGCTCTGTTGCAGAATGTCAACAAAGAGCAGATTGGCCTAAATGGAAAGAAGCAATCCAGGCAGAACTAGATTCTCTAGCAAAGAGACAGGTATTTGGTCCAGTAGTGCTAACCCCACCAAGTGTAAAGCCTGTAGGACAAAAATGGGTCTTTTTCAGAAAGCGTAATGAGAAGAATAAAGTCCTAAGGTACAAGGCTCGCCTAGCTTGTGGCGCAAGGTTTCTCATAACACCCTGGAATTGACTATGAGGAGACATACTCTCCCGTAATGGACGTTATAACGTTCCACTACTTAGTTAGCTTGATAGTTTCCGAATGACTGGAAATGCAGCTCATGGATGTGGTTACTTCATATTTCTATGGGGATCTTGATTCAGAGATATATATGAAAGTGCCTGATGGCCTTGCATTACCTAAGTCAAGTGACTCTAAATCACAGAGTGCATTTGCAATTAGGTTGAAACGCTCACTTTACGGATTGAAACAATCCGGGCGGATGTGGCATACCCGTCTAAGTGACTACTTGATTGCGAAGGGATATAAGAACGATGAATTATGCCCCTGCATATTCATAAAGAAAACAAGTTCCGGATTTTCAATTGTAGTTGTATATGTCGATGATATGAACATAATGGGTACTCTTGATGAAATAAGAGAAACCGCGAGCTACTCGAAATCCAAATTTGAGATGAAGGATCTTGGGAAAACTCGATTCTGTCTGGGCCTTGAACTAGAACACTGAGTTTGTGGAATACTAATCCACCAGTCTGCGTATGTCCGAAAGATGCTTAGGCGATTTAACATGGACAAAGCGTACCTTGCTAGCACTCCCATGATCGGTTGAAGTTTGGATGCAAAGAAAGATCAATTTCGTCCAAAGGAAGATGACGAAGAGGTGTTGAGAGCTGAAATTTCCTATTTAAGTGCAATAAGCGCATTATTGTACTTAACCCAATGCACTCGACCAGACATTGCGTTCTCAGTGAACTTGTTAGCTAGATTTAGCTCAGTTCCAACGCAACGTCACTGGAACGGTATCAAGAAAATTGTTCGATACCTAAAAGGAACCATTGACTTGGGACTGTTCTTTCCCTACAGAGAGACAAGTGTTAGCATTGAAGCCACCCTCAAGTGCAAGAGGTACAAGTTATAGAATAGGGGATTAAGTAAGGATGTCGAACCCACGAGAATTGGTAAATCCTTTCCTAGCTAGGGAAAATCTAAGGAAAAACTAGAAGAATATGCAAATGTACAATCACAAACAAAGGCTCACAAGTGAACCAAAATTCATGGTGAGTATGTGCAAGATGGTGTGTAGATATTTGATTTTGATTTTGAGATTGGTTTGTATTCAAATTGAAACAATGAAAGCAAGTAATATAAACTAAGCTAAACTAAACAAGTTGTTATCAAATGGATGGGAGTTAGGGCATCGGGTTTCACCTTTTGCCTCCCTTGCAAGCATTAAAGCAATTGAATATGAATGATGCAAAGCTAATTGTCCAACTACCCTCTTAGCATCCAGATAGGACTACTAAGGCTTAAACTCCTTTCATTTTATTAACTCTAACCGGATAAGTCTAGAACTAACTACCTAGAGACAAATTCAATTACCAGATAGGTCTCAATCCTTTGCCCCTAAATGCATAAAGCTTAGAGTTTAGGTAACCAAGTAAGCAAACCAATCCTATCTCTAGGTGATTTTAGCTCACTACCCTCACATGCACACATGGTGTGAATGCTCCCTTTTTGCCTAAAGGTACTCAATCTCTAGGAAAAACTTCATGTCATGGCAAACACATAACTCAAATTGATTAGGTCTAAGTAATGCATTCAACTATTGACTTAGCATGTGAGAATGACAACATGAATTTGCATCAATTTATAAACAAAAGCATCAATACAAGCAAGTTTGGCTAGGGCTTTCAACCCTAGCCCTAACTAATTCACTACTCACACATAGCTAGATACACAAGCTTCAACATTCTATTAAACATCAAATACATAAAGAGATAGGGAGTAAAGGGTGACTATTGATGATGCCGGAAGAGGTGGTGGAGATGGGTCTCCAAGAACATGATGTGGTGGTAGTCACCTCATTCTCCTTGCTCCAAGCTCTTGATATTGGTAAGAATAGCGAAATTTGGAATCTCTAAGGTGAGTTGTGGTGTTGAGTGGTGGAGGAAATGGAGAGGGTAGTGGTGGAAATGGTGGTTTTAGTGGTGGAGATGGTGGTTTTAGTGGTGGAAATGGTGGTGTCTTCTCTAGAGAAAAAAATGGATCTTGGATAGGATGAAGATGATTGAATGGAGTCAAGAATGCTGAAGAATTAGTCTTTGGCCTCTCTTTGATCAGCTTGTATGTCCTCCTTGGTCCCAAAGTGTGCAAGAGATGCTCTTACACCATTGTCTCCCAAATGGTCCCAAATTGGCAAGGTGACAAAAGGACAAGGTGTAGGGAGATATTTAAATTTCAAGTGATGGGAGATTCTCACAACCATGGTCCTCCTTTGCTGGAGAAAGGACCCTCTATGAGTGGCGGCTCGCTGGAAAAGTCGCCAAAAAAATCACCGGAAAAGTCGATTTGTAATTTTCTTCCAATCTCCGTGTCTTCTTCCCTTAGCTTCAAATCTTCGCATTTCAATCCTCAAATAATCATTTTATTCTCAATGCAAGGTTTCCTACAAATAAAAGGAAATGGATTAAAAAGGGTAAAATTGCATGGAAGACAAATCGATTTTCATAATTATGGGGCACAATTGCATAAGTAATTTGTGACTCAACACCCATATGTCATGTATAGTTCTTAAAATTTTTCCTTACCAGATCAATCTTTATCCCACAATTTTATTGTTTCAAAGCAACATGTCATTCCGTCCTCAGCACTTTTTAACTATGGACCCCAAAAACATAAACCATGATAGAATCGATCAGTAACATGTCACACCAACAAATCAAAATTTGTTGGATGTGACAAGCAAGCATCCGTAACTAGATCGACTAATTTCATTTTAAAATTTCGAAAACCCGACGATATATTTTTTGAGGATTTAAATTGCTACGAGAACAAACAGTAAAGGATAAATGGTAATTTTCTTGATAGTTTGGTGTGGAAGTAAAGTCAAAAACTGGATTTCAATTTATTGTTCTTGATGGCTATTGGCTAGTCAGTAGCCTACAAATTCCTTACACCGCCATTTGCTTCCTGCCCCTTCCATATTGCCATTCTTCAGGGTCACACCCCACTCTAGTTGGCTAGCCACATTGGCCTTATTTTCTTGCTCAACTACTTCCCAGAGTATGTGTGTGTGTGTAACTTATCTCTGCTAAGGAGGTCCTTAGATATTAATATCTAAAGATTTTCTTGATAGACCCACTTTTCGATCGCATATCCACATCTCGACCGTTCAGTTTTTAAGTCCTAATGTATAGATCACTTATGCAAATTTTCAGCCAAATTGATGATCATTAAGGTACCGAACTAGATTAAATCAACGAACAAACCGAATCTCTCCAACTTGAACCGTTCGTGTTCATAATTGTAAATCGCAGTTTTGAATACCTTAATGATTATCAATTTGGTGGAAAAAATTGCAAAAATAATATACTCATATATACCTAAAAACTGAATGGTCGGGATCTAGATATGCGATCGAAAAATGGGCATATCTAAGGATCTTCTTAGCAGAGAAGGACTATATGTGTATATATATATATATATATATATATATATATATATATATATATATATATATATATATATATATATATATGGGATTAAACGAATTTTAATAGCTGCTGTTCAATTTGTCTTGTTATTCCTTCCTTGCCTTAGAAATGCATTGCAAAGTTGCAGCCCTCTCACGAATCAAATTGCTTCAGATTTATGAGAATCAATAACCAAAAACCACATCTGCGTTATTTTAACACGTTACGAAATTCTCCATCCTTCTCTTGGAGAAGCATATTACAAGGAAGACCAATTCTGCAGGCCAGTGTACATTGGCATGCACATCAACATGTGGAAGGATCGATGGGTTCCTGACTGTCAACAGTTCATGATACAAAGGCCAAATAATTGTCCTTTTGAACAAGTCTCTGACCTTATTGATCACCGTTCTCGGCAATGGAACCCAACATTGGTCAACATGCTTTTCTTTTCTGAAGTAGCACAAAAGATTTTGTGCATTCCACTTGGCCAAAGGTACTTAAATGACAGACTATGTTGGAGCCCAGAACGCAATGGAATGTATTCGGTAAAATCAGCCTATTGGATTGCTCGATCAAAGGTTCTTGAGAATGCTTTAACCTCTTCTTCACGGGGAAACCCATACGTACAAAGTCTTATGGCAGAGCCTATGGCAAGCTAAAGTGCCGGACAAAGTGCAAATATGTGTGTGGCGTGCATGCCAAGATTTGCTCCCCACCAGGGCTAGGTTACAAACTAAAGGCTATGATGGTGATCTACGGTGCCTTCTCTGTAACCACCAATTTGAAGATAATGCACATGTGTTATGCAAATGTCTGTTGGCTACTGCTGTCCTATCATCGCCCCCTTTCAGCCTTGGCAATAGTCTACTGCCGAATCTCAATTTCAGAGAATGGATGCTTGAAAGAGCTTTGTCTTTGAACAAAGGAACTTTTGAACAGTTGATGATGGTTCTCTGGGCAATGTGGACGAATAGAAACAGTCGTCTGGGTAGAACAAGGGACAAAATGCAGCTAGCATAATTTGCAGCTCTCTTGCTTGGCTTGAGGAATTTCATAAAGCTAGAAATGTGGATCGCCGACCAAAGCAACAAAGGAAAATGAAGTGGAAGCTTGCGGAAAATGGCCAGTGGAAATTGAACGTTGATGGCAGCTATTTGCCCAACTGTGTCAAAAGTGGTGTAGGTGGCATCCTTCGTGATAACACAGGACAATTCAAAGCTGGCTTTGCTATACCTGTATTAAACATGGCTTCCCCGAAGCAAGTCGAGCTGCAGGCTATCAAACAAGGATTACAACTGCTTCAAACTCTTCAAGTTGGCAACACAATTGTCGAGACTGACTATCTCCAGGCTACCTGGGATATTGCAAACCTGAATCATGAAGCTATTGCTAATGGGGCTCTTATTGACGACATCAAGGTTGCTGTAGATGCTTTACATAATGTCTCTATTAGTTATGGGTCAAGGACAGGCAACGCAGTGGCCCATCGATTGGCTGGAATCGTGTATGAAGCCAACACCAGTATGTTCTGGTTTGACCAAGTCCTAGAATGTATTCTCGATGTATTAAACTATGATGTAATTGTGAGCCCCCGGAAAAGTTTATCAAGCTTAAGTGAAGTAGTTCGATAATTTACTTATCGATCTCGATAAACGTTAAAGTACTCGAGAATATTTTTTTTCTTTTCATAAAGTGAAATCCTCAATTTAGGAGTTGGATAATAAAGTACACGTCACGACGAGTTCGTCAAAATTTTCAGAGAAGTTTTCAGATACTCGAGCTATTTATCTTGACTTTCCGAAGTTTTAGGATTTTGGAAATTAATTAAAGAAATGGAAAATAAGTGGAGCAATCCTAGCCTCCCATTTCCCCCACTGCTTGATCCTAGCCGTCCATTATTAATTGGACAAGTCTATATAAGGCTGTGAACAGTGGGAAGAACCAGAAGAATCGAGAGAGAGGGAGAGCTCGGTGCTCTCTGACCCGAGACGCAGCACGACCCGAGAGAGAGACTCGACCGGAACTTCCATGTCCGGCCACCCCATGACGGCACGCGGGCACCCACGTCTTCATCTTTGCGTCGCCTACCTCCCTACATCCTCAGATCGTCCATGCATCGACGGTGAACGGAGAGGCAACGATTGGAAGCTCCGAGACTTCTCCGGTGAGCTCTGCAATTCCTGGCGGTTTCGACCACCGTTTAGACTACCTGTGGTATGGAATCTCCTCCCCTCGTCTTCCTTTACATGTCTGCGTAATTAGTTTTCAGTTTGGATTGGGTTTTGATGGTTTGCGTTTCTGGGTAGCTACGGCTCTACCGTGTTCATCGTTACAGGCAACCTTTCCGGCTCTTCTTGGCTTCGTCCAGGCTTCATTTCATCTGTAGAAGAAGACTAATCAAGAATTGTTGGGTTGCATTTCATCGAAACCATCAGCTCCTCACTAGTCGAGTTCCGACAGTGAGTTTGGCTCGGTTGCAGTCGATTACCGAAGGTATAATTCCAAACTTTGAATTGAAAGATTGCTCTGGTGATGAATTCGAAATTGTGGACTGAAGAGCTCTTGAATTATTTCTGCTTGGGTATTATGGTTACTGTTGCCGGTTGGGTTTAGTTGAGTTTGGGAGATTATGTTGTGTTGGCAATACGATGTACTTTGCATGTACAGAGTGTGTGTTCATGTTTTAGTTTGAATTGGTTGAGTTGTGAATTGAGAAATTGGTAGGGTTGTGTTGAACGGGTTATTTGCCTTGAGTTGAATAACTTGTGGTCATCAAGTTTGATGTTTTGATCGTACTATTATGGTTGTTGGTTGTTCGGTGTTTTTGATGACTTTTGTTCAAGACTAGTTTTGGTATTAGTGTTGAATTGAATTATATGGTGGAAGTGGCCTAAAGTAATGTATGGGTGTCCAGAGTAAATTAGATACACCTATATTGAGTTGAAAATATGTTAAAAAAATATTGGGTGTCCATAGTAATTCCGTCGAATTACTATGCGATACAATCGTTAAGTAAAGTGAACTTATCTCGTTGGTCAAACTGGTCAATATTGGTCAAACTAAGAAGTGCCGGTCAACATAGTCAAATGGTCAACTCCTAGTCAAACCAGGAAAAGTTGGTTTGGACGATTTATTAATCGTCGAGATTTGTATAATTGTTCAAGAGATATTAACTATTGAAATGTCGGAACTTATGACTTCAGTTACCCGAGGAACGGAAGGTTCGCGACTCTCGGAGTACATAAGAGAAAGCATCGGAATCCAGGTAGGGATTCATGACTCTTCTCGGTTAGTGATTTTCTTATATTTTGTTATTAAAATGATGCATGTAAAGTGATGTGGCTTGGTTAAGTTAAAATGCGAAGAATACTAACCAAACGGTATGAGGAATGTGATGGCTTGAGAGCGAATGGGGCACTGACTTCCCTGGGTTCGATCCCCTAAACCTCCGGAGGGTTAGTTACACCGGTCGAACAGTGAGCGATCGCAAAGATGACCTGATTCCGTGTGTGTAGCTAGGTAGTGGACTCTCTCGCTACGCTTACCTGGTTTACAAATTAGTTTAGGTAAGGTCGTGTAGTGGGTCTATAGGACCGGCCATCGGGTAAGATTCAGCGCGCATGTCTACTTGAGTACCTTGCATCGATTTTTGAGTCAGAAAGCATTTTTATAAAGTTTGTCGTTGTTTTAACTACGTGGTTTAAGCATGTTTTCATACTGGAGCGCTCCAAAGATTTATCTGTGATTTTCAAAGCTAGTCGAGTTAGAGTTTCTGTTGAGCAGCGAGGACGAAAGCTCACCCCTACAACAGTATGGATGCATGTACTGTGCACTAGTGACGGGACAGTGGCGGATGGAGCTGGGTGTGCAGAACAAGTTCGGTAAACCCTTGTCTGGAGTTTGATCTAAATCCTTTTTCTCGAACTTCGTGTTTCGGAGCTTGTTGCTTTCTAGCCTCGTGTCAAAAACAGTTGAATTCTCTTTCATTGAAATTCATACCTCGTGTGAGCCTTTACCCAAGTTCTGGATGAACGAAATAGATTTTAGCAACTCAAGTTTCCACCTCAAAACTATTTGTAGCTTCCGCTGTGTTTATACAAAAAGTTTTCAAACAAAATGCCTAGCGGATGTCTAGGATGTAAATCGAGCGTTCGGTTTATGTTTTAGAGACTAGCGGCACTGTGACGTGCTTAAGCTGGTGAGGTGCAGCTTGGGGCGTTACAGTAATCAACCCCACTTTGGGTACTGCTTAATGAAATCTCCCTTTTAACTCAAAAAAATAACCAAAAACTACATATTGAGGAATTTTCTTCTTGGAAATACATCTCCTCACACTAAAAGCCTTATTAGCTTATCATCTATCTCACCATTCAAGAAGAGTAGCTGTGTATACCAAATCTATTTTTCAGAAAAGAAAAATCATTACATACTCCATTTCAATTTAGCAGATAAGGATTGAGAAGAAGTGGGATTTGCTTTTGAGTTTGATGACTTGAGATAGCCAACCAGATTTGAAGGAAAAGAAACAAAAACAGAAGATACCGAGCTCATCCTAAAGTTGATTCCCACTACCCAATTTGCATCTGAGATGGATGAATTGGTTGATGGTTCGGCGCATATCAACCTCTCCCATCCTCATTCTGAATAGGTGAATCCCAAATCTTAGAAATGATGCGTTCATTGCGTTGGGTGAAGCGGTGGACACGGGTCGGCTAACAATTAAAGTCTAGATTCGTTTGGAACCATTGATTATTAATTAAAGCAATAAAGGGCTGAGATTGTTTCGTCTGCACTTTTATAAATTCACGGACGTCCTCGCTGTGATTGAAAAGTGAGTCCCATAAAGAATCCCTTAAAATGGCAAAAAAAAAAAATCTCTTAGTGGAAGGGCCCTATATATATTGAAGATAGCTATAGATTGAAGACAAGTAGTACTGTTGTGTTTCTGGCATTTTCACAGACACATAGTGACACAATTCTCAATGTATAATAATAATATTGACATGGATAAGGAGAGACTCAACAAGGACACTATCATCAAAATTCGACAAAGACTGCAGACTTTCTTGCAGTCTATGAAGCTCAAGTATCTCATGTTTTTTCTAATCGCATCTCTTTTAGGGTTAGTTCTGGTTCAACTCATTGGTTTAGACATAGCTCAGTTGATTTTCGAGGTCTGGACCAGCCATGCAGCTCAACTCGAACCACGTTCACCTTAACTTGCAGGATAAACCTTACACCATCGAATAGTGCACCGAGTTGCAACAACAAACTTGATAAGCTTATGAAGCTCGTGTGAGTAAACTCAAACCAATATAACAGACAACACATGCTTAAGTAATCTCAACATAACAAGTAGATATGCACATATCACAACAACAATCATCAATTTCACATCCTTCAATATCATGCTCACGTAAGTCAACTCATGACTAAAACCCACATGCTTTGACTCTAAACTCAGCATTCGGTTAACAAAATCTATGTAATCATCGTACACGTTAAATCATTTTAAAATGCAACCACAATTGCACATAAATACTTTCATTTCTCTTCACAGAGAACACTCATCACCACTGTGACCTTTTAAATCATTTGAAATCTCAACAACAACTTCGCGAAGAAAGTAAAGCACTCACATTAAATCAAGTAACTAGTAATCCCTACATAGAAATTAGTTCAGGAGATCACTTAATCACACAATCCAAAATCATAATAATCCTTGCACATAGTTTAGTTCAGGAGATTACATTACAATCAATCAATTCAGAAAAAACAGTAATCTCTACATATATTTTAGTTAAGGAGATTATGTTAAAATCAAATGTAGCAACTTCACATAACACCACAAAATCACCTTTCCAACTCTAGGAAGACAAATCAACACAATGATTATAAACTCCACAACAACCGACATCCTTTACACCAAAATCAACATTCTTTTAAAAAGCTATTCATGTGTCCCAATAACCGCGCAGTTACCCCCATGAATACATTGGGAGACAAACTAGAGCTTTAACTAGATCGTAACCATTCACCCAAGAGCATGATATCCCGATTTCATAACCATTCACCCAAAGACATGGTTCCCGATTTCCTCGCCATGGTCACACTAGACCGAAAATATTCAAATAGGTCACACTAGACCGAAAACATTTAAGAAGGTCACACTAGACCCATGGTCACACAAGACCAAAAATATATAAACATGTCACACTAGACCCATGGTCACACAAGACCAAAAAAAATTAAACAGGTCACACTAGACCGAAAATGTTTCACAAAACCCAGATAAAATGATATCACAATTGTACACTTTACGTACAATTATCGTTTCCACAACTCGAAACACTTTTAAAACAATATAAATCATCTTTCTCACAATATATATATTGTTTTCTTCAAAGAATCAAATCTCAAAATAATAATATGATCAACATCACTAAAATTGTTTACACCAAAAGATAATTTCAACAACATATATATATATATATATATATTTCATGTCAACACACACACACACACACACACGTAGTCATCCTCTCAGGAATGTCACTAACATCAACTATAGTTTACAGTTTAAATAACAAAACAATTACAATTTAAATAACAAAACAATAAACTCTGTCATGACTCAGAACAACGTGAGATTTACTCACCTAGAAATCCCGCTGTGTCTTCACACACCACACGAGATAAAGCACATAACCATCAAACTCTGATCAAACGACTTCGTCAAGCACCTAATCACATCAAGGTCAACACAACGCACAAAAAAGTTTAAAGTCCAAAACACACATTCGAACTAAAAACTGAAGTTTACGTCAATCGAGACAAAACTTCTCCCAAGACACCACAAGGTCTCTGAAAAACTTCTACGATCAAAACACCACAAGGTCTCTGAAAAACTTCTACGATCAAATCGCATAAACGAAAGGATGATCCAACGGTCGGATCCTCACTGATCGAAAATCGAACGAACTGAAATCGAAAATAACCTAACTCGACCAAAAAGTCTAGCAATCACAAAACTAAACTTCATTTATGAAAAAGTATTTTCTGACATCATTTATGTCGCTTTGTCATGAAAATTTTGTAGGTATTGGTGTACTTTTTCTTCTTCTTTGCAGTTCTTGGTGGTGATAGATTTGCGATGAGATCAACTTTGGGTTGTGTCCTTGGTGTTGGTTTCATTTAAGGCATAGGTTTTGATTGGTTGCTACTAGATAATCCTGGTGGCAGGAGCAGTGGTTGGGTATCTGTGATGAGCCTTGGTGATCTTTCTTCATGGAGGTTAGGGTGGGTTTTGTGATGGATAAAATTTTGCAATGATCGGTGGTGTGGACGATGTGTTGTTGGCGGCCATGGAGAAGACATAGGCATTATGGCCGACGGTAGTGATCAATTGCTCTAGTCGTGATCATTGGCAAGTTTCGCTTTGTGTTGTCATCAACGACATACTTCCGGCGAGGATATCCAGCAGTGCTGACGATACCAACATTATTGAGTGCAGTGGTTTGAAGGTGGCTGCAAAATTCTCTACTGTTTTGGCTCTTAGGATAAGCCTTGATTTCCTTGATGCGGTTTTGGGCTCTAGTCTAGGGTTTAGGTTTGGGCTTGTAGATTTCTTTTTAATTTTAGATTTTCAGATTGCTTAGGGAGACTGAAATGTTGAGGACTCATTCTCCATAAAAAGTATTTTATGTTTGAGATATGTGGCCACTGGCTAAGAATATCCGCATTTCTTGTCTCTTTGAATTTTTTCATGAGTTCCATTAAAAAGATTGAATTACTTATAATAGATCTTTTAAAGGATTAAATACTTGTTACTCCTCAAACTTTTGCCTGAAAAACAGTTTAGTCCCTCGCCTTCTAAATTAAATTGGATAGTCCTTATTCTCTCTAATTCTCACACAACAGGTCTAAAACAGGCCTAAAATGACTAGTATACCCTCACTTCATCTTTTTTTCAATTTTTCTCTCTTTTTATTTATTTATTTTATTTTTTCTACTTCTCTCTCTCAGCTCTTTCTCTCTATCCTCCTAAAACGAAACCCCTAAAACTCTGCCCCCCCCCCCCCCAAAAATATCCGGTACGTCCCTGTCGTCCAATCTACTACCTACAAAGCCCCTCCCACGAGCTTGAAGGAATTCCAGAGCTTTTTTTCACGGCTAGTTTTTCACCACCGCTCAGAGCGACCTCCGCAACCTGAAGGCCATCGCCGGCCAAATCAAATCCCAGAGGAACGCCGACGTACGCCGACGTGCGCGAGGTCTACGACAGGTCATTGAAGTTGGACGACGAGCTCCGCGACCTGGACGCCATGAACGCCGAGTTGACTCTGGTCCGGAACGACATCGAGGACTTGAGCACGTCGCGGATAGAGCTTGCGACCGAGTTGAAGACGATCCAAGGAGAGATTGAAAGGGCTCACTCCGACGAGTCTAAGCAAATCGAAGCCATTAGAGACGAAATTGAGACTTTGAAGCTAGAGATTGAGAAAGGAATAAAATTGAGACTCCAGTTGGGGTTTCGTTTCTAGGAGGACGGGGTTTTGTTTCTCTCGCTTCTCTGGTTGGATTGTGGGAAGCGGCGGCGGAGATCTTCTCCATGGTGCTTCCCTAATTCTTCTTCTTCTGCTTTCTTTTTGCTTTGGTGATGCGTTGGTGGTTGTTGGTGCTCCTTTCAAATCCGTTGAGGATCTTCTAGATTGTGGCAGGATCCGAGTTCTGGAGTCGAGATCGGGTTTGGGGCGACAATTTGCCGCAGATGCAGTAGTTTCTCTTTTTTGTGGACATGGTGGTTTCCTTCTGCAGGTTCGGGTAGTTGATGTTGTCTGGGCGATGGGGTCGAAGGATGACGTCTACTGGAGCGACATCGTTCGCTTTGGAGGCCTGGAATCGAATGGAGATGACCGTGGAGTGGGGTCGGACTTCTGGTGTTTTGACGGTGGCGGCAGGTTTGTCGGAGGTGACCCGTGACCACAGCGGCAAGGCAGACTTCGAAAAATTTGGATCTGGGCTCAATGGAGCCAACTGGAGTCCCAAAAACTCTCCTCCTCCCCCCAAAAAATAAAAATAAAAAGAGAGAAAAATTGAAAAAAAAAATGAAGTGAGGGTATAATACTCATTTTAGGCCTGTTTTGGACCTGTTGTGTGAGAATTAGAGAGAATAAGGACTATCCAGTTTAATTTAGAAGGGGAGGGACTAAACTGTTTTTCAGGCAAAAGTTTGAGGAGTAACAAGTATTTAATCCTCTTTTAAAAGCCCCACTTATCCGTGTAATTTCGTTGATCAGACATTATTCTACTGAAAATAATTAAAAGGAACAGATAAATAAAACTCTAACTACTTTTAAATAATCCCATTGAAATTTGGAAACACAATTGATGACTTTCTAAGACTTAATTTTCAGAAGTTTTATTAAAAATTAACTTAAGCAAATCTAACAGGATGTAATTTTTGATATAACTACTACTGATACAAACGATGTGAGCAGAGGAACTAAAGTTCTACTTTGAAATGTAGACTACGAGCTAATAGCTATAGGTGCTTGTATGTACCGCCATTACACTGTAAAAATAAATATGCATATATATTTAGAAAATCCCCGGCGGCCGCCGGGTGGCCAAAGCAGCCAGTAGAAAAGCTTGGTTAGGCCAATGATGCATTATTGGATTTGATTGAGAATTTTTCTTCTTTGTTGATGAGCAATATGATTGGGACATATAACAGAGGTTGGTAGTTGGTAGCAAGTAAGCGACCCAAAATTCTGGATATGTCCATAATTTAATAGGCTTCAACACAAACATGACCATTTTGATGAGTCAATTTCCATTTTATATTTTAAGAATGAAAGAAAAACGAGCGTTCATTAGGTTTGTAAGTTGCAAGTTTGCAACGCTTTCCCTAGCATTTACTCGACACTGACTTCTCCAAGAATTAGAACTGCCGATCAGAATTAATTCACATTCAATACTTTGTTTGGGACAGCATTTATATTGGGTAGGATTTGGTTTAATTGTTGTTAAAATTTGGCTTAGTGTCTAACAAAGTTAGGTTGACTACAGATAAACAAGGGAGGAGAATTAGAACTCTGATTACGAGATCAGCTTTGATGTTATTAGTTGTTTCTACTGTTTTCCGGGGATCCGGTGAACTCGCATAGGTCAGGACATATGATCCTGTCTTGTCTTGAGGATCACATTCAGGAGAGAGAACCCATGAATCTCCGACGTAGAAATCAATCGAGTAATGATTTCGGCAGAGTAAAGAGTGTCAAAGTTGAGTAAAATAACTCAACTGCGTATAAGCCCTATAGGTAGAGGGAGAGGATCCTCTCCCATAGGTAAAAGGCTAAATGGCCAAGAGTGTGTACTGTGCTATGGTCATTTTGGGAGTCTTTCAGCGATATTTCTCAAATATTTTGCCTTTAAAAAATAGTCATCTTGATATTGGATCCGTTCTACCTTAAAACTTTGATTGATTTTATATTGTGCTCCCTTAACGAGACACATAATTTGGATGCCCCTTCTATAAACGTGACTTTTAGGGTTCGTTTCATAAATAGTAGTAGGGTCCTTGACTCAAAGTACCAAAATTGGTCAAAATTATCCCACTTACTCACTTAGACCATCTTCAATGGTTATGTCATTTGCCAAATGGACACTCCAACAACTACTTTTGACATGTTATTTTCCTCCAACCCTTATGTCAAATCTGACGTGGAAATAACATATTCATTTGGTCTGTCAAATTTGACAGAGACCCTCATATGTCTTTTATTTTTGGGCAAATTACTGGTCACTCCCTCAACTTTTGGGGAGTCGACAGTTCAGTCCCTCGTATCATAATTTTAACAAATAACTCCCTATACATTCAAATCTCACACAATTTGGTCCAAAATGACCATTTTACCCTCACTTCTTTTTTTTCTTTTCTTTTTTTTCTATCCTCTCTCTCACTTCCTCTTCGACTCAGGTCATTAATCAAGTGTGAATCACATCTGCCGTAAGTTGAAATCACATCTGCATTAATCAAGTTGAAATCACATCTACATTAATCAAGTGTGAATCACATCTGCCATAATTTCAAGTGTGATTCAGACCCTACAAATCCAACTTCTCCAACGCCAATTTCAAGTGTTCCGGAGAAAATGGAGGTTTTCCATTCCACGCTCCCCGTCTCCGCCATCATGGACGGGCTCGAGAAGATACGCCGTAAGGAAAACGGCATTCCGCTTGGCCAAATGCAGAGTGACAAGACCGTCGGCGGTGGAGACGACGCCTTCAACACTTTCTTCAATGAAACCGGAGCCGGATTGCACGTCCCCCGCGCCGTGTTCCTGGATCTGGAGCCCACCGTCATCAACGAGGAGGACCGGAACTTATCGGCTGTTCCACCCCGAGCAGCTCATCAGCAGCAAAGAGGACGCCGCCAATAACTTTGCCAGAGGCCATTACACAATTGGGAAGGAGATTGTGGATCGGATCCGGAAGCTTGCGGACAACTGTACTGGGCTTCAAGGGTTTCTGGTGTCCCATGCCGTCGGAGGTGGGACTGGATCTGGGCTTGGATCTCTGCTCTTGGAGAGGCTCTCTGTGGACTATGGGAAGAAATCTAAGCTTGGATTCACTGTTTACCCATCTCCTCAGGTCTCAACCTCTGTTGTTGAGCCTTATAACAGTGTTTTGTCCACTCGCTCGCTCTGGGAGCACACTGATGTGGCTGTGCTTCTGGACAATGAAGCCATCAATGATATCTGCCGCAGATTGCTTGACATTGAGCGACCTACCTACACCAATCTCAACAGGCTTGTTTCTCAGGTCATTTCCTCACTCACTGCTTCTCTGCTATTTGATCTGAGTCGAAGAGGAAGTGAGAGAGAGGATAGAAAAAAAAGAAAAGAAAAAAAAGAAGTGAGGGTAAAATGGTCATTTTGGACCAAATTGTGTGAGATTTGAATGTATAGGGAGTTATTTGTTAAAATTATGATACGATGGACTGAATTGTCGACTCCCCAAAAGTTGAGGGAGTGACCAATAATTTGCCCTTTATTTTTTTATTGTTTCTCTCTCCTTCTCCTTCTTTCCTTCTCTTCTCTCTCTCTCTTTCTTCCTACCCATAGATAGAATAGAATATATTAAAATAACAAACAATTTTGACACATTGGTTGGAGTAAGATTAGCAAAAAAATGAAGGTTGCCATGTCACATGTCAAATTTGAATTTGACACAAGCCAAAGGAAATATCCATTGGAGATGCTCTTACCCTAGCAACAGATTTTTATTTCCACTTACCCAGTTTAAAAGAAAATGACAATTTTTCCCTTTGCATAATTAAGAAACTGCATCGATATGCCACTCTGTCCTCTCTCTCCACGCTGCCAACAACCCCTCTCTCTCTTCTCTCTCTCTCCCCTTGATCTCCACCTCCGGTCTCTCTCTCTCTCTGCGATCGTCGCGCCGAATATGCAGTCGAAGCCTGAAGACGAGGGGAAGAAGCTCTGGTCGGAGCTCCAGCCACTCCGACGTTCTCGTCGCCGTTCGATTGATCAGTGATCCCGAGCCTCTGCAGCCTCGCCGTCGTCACTGTTACCGTTCCGGCACTAGTCTTTCCAGCCCCCGAGGATTTTCGAGGAGTTGACCAGCGCGTTGTCGCCGTCGTCGCAATTATCGTTCCAACCCCCGAGGATTTTCGAGGAGTTGCCCAGCGCCACCATCGTCTCGATCTCGCCCCGACGCTAGCAATATCAACCCCATGCTTCTCTCCTACACAATCGAGTTCCAATACAAGCAGGCACAATCACCTATCTCTCTCTTACACTAGCACCGGCAAGAAATCACGATCAGCTTTAGACGTAGGTGCCCATAGCATTTTCTAAATGCCCAAATCATTTTTTTTTTTTTTTACAATCGAGTTCCAATACAAGCAGGCACAATCACCTATCTCTCTCTTACACTAGCACTGGCGAGAAATCACGATTAGCTTTAGATGTGGGTGCCCAAATCAGTTTTTTTTTTTTTTTTAAAGTAATGGGGCAGAAGGAAAGAAAAAAAAGTTTTGAATGTATACTGGGGGGCAATAGACGTTTTGAATTTATATAATCTCTTCATTTTTTTTTCTTTAATCAAAGTTTTATTTGTCTATTTTTAGGAATATTAGTTCCCATTCCGGCAACCGAAAGTTCTATTGGGGGGCAATAGAGGTTTTCAGAAAATTCCTGTGGGCGGCGGTCGGTGACAGGATTCTGGCAAACTTTGGCCGAAATCCGGCGGCCGGTGACCGGCTCCAGCGAAGTCTCCTATGGTTTCTCTCTCTTCCATTTTCTCTTTCTCTCTTTCTAAATAACAAAGGGGTAAGGGTAAAATGATATTAAAAAAATAAATAATAAAAAACAAAAACAAAAAAATCTTAATGGGATATTAGGGAAGACCTCCTTAGAGTGTTTTGGGTAAAAAAAGAATTTAAAAAAACTTAATAGGGTAAGTGAGAAAAAATCTCTAGAAATGGGGTAAATGGACAAAAACCCATAGTAGTAAGTAACAATCTGAAAGACATACAAATGACCCTCAATCAAGCAAGCATTTTACACATTCATAGACATCACAATAATTTAAAGAGCAGACTTCTAAATGGTTAGTTTATGAGGCACAATAGAAAGCCGATCATAGTTGAGAGAAACCCATATTATCTTTTGACTTTTGATCTGCAAACACAATTATAGATTGACCCAAGGATTGAAATTTCTCCGAAACTACCAAAATTTCTGTAATTTTGAAATACCAAGACAAAATTCATATGCTATATCATTTTTGTCAGAAATTTCTCGAAATTTTCCATTCAGTTCCTCGAAATTCTTAATTTTTGAAATATCTACACTTATATAGCATATATAAAAAATTCACACCGAAATTTTATATGTAACCGACAATTAGTTTTACTTCATAGAGAAAATATTGCCTTTTGATTTCATCTGCAATCAAGGTTGAATACTCCCGAAATTATCAATATCAAAATTCATGTACTTGGGAGTAGTATTGTATGATACTAAATGGAAGCAGTCCAACCAGCTGGATCGAATCACATTCTAATAACTCTTATTATTGATACCTTATAGTGATTTTTTATATTCATTTTGTTGTTGTTTGCCTCAAAATCATCTTGGCCCGAATTAGAGGCCGAGAGACTTGCGTCCAATTGTTCTTCTGAATTGCACGAGCGTGCAAACTCATGGCAAATTAGCAAGTGAGATTTTGATTAATATTTGTGCTTGATCTGACTTCTTCAAGTGATTGTGGGCCGAGGAGTGGACTGTCTCAGCCACTAGGTTCGTATGCCTTAACAAGGACTTTCAGCGTTTTCACCGACCTTGTTGCTTCTTCTTTTTTGTGATTTTTTTATATGTTGTGGAAAAATAAAATGCGTGAAGTAAATGAGCAAGAAAGTAAATATCTTAAAGAACAAATAATGTAAAAGGCTGAAAGGTAAAGTGTGAGAAGAAAAATTGCGGAATGTAAGAAAGCGATAAAGATCTTTACTAGGCTAGAGTAAGAATGAAAAGATATTGTCTAGAATTTTATGTATTGAAATTGAGTTGTGTTGGTGGGGGACCACTTACAATGAGATAGAGGGTTGTATTTATACAATTACAAACATAAGCTTTAAGAAGGAAAGAACAATTAAATTAAATGAATAAGAATAATCATCGAAATTAAGATGCCATTATGCTTGATTTGTTTTTAATTCTGCAATATTGTCTTCAATGCCTTCAAACTCAATAAAATCTCTACATTAATTATTCTAAGAAATAATTACTTTTTCTTTCCATTCAAATTTCTTCACCTATAGTTTTTTTTTTTTTTTTTTTTTATCTTATGTAAAAGAGAATAAAAGGATTTCACTCATACGCATAGTGACCCGACCCGCTATTCAAGGCTAAACCGACCTGAACTCTCGGGCCAAACCGTTGATACGACCCGTTGACAACCCAGAAGGGCAAATCCGACAGAGAACTTGGGGAAGATAACCCAACGTCCCTTTATGTATGTGGCCGGAGCAACCCGAAAACCCAAACCACACACCACCACCATGTGGTCATCCCACTACCTGTCCCCGCCAACACCACTCCACCCTCTCATCCCTCTTCCCCTCACCGTCGTCTCCGCCAAGTCTCAGCCACAACCAGGCCAAGACTTGGGAGGCTTAGGCCGTTCATTTCTCACAAAACTCAAACCCAACCCCAAACCCACCAATATTACCGCCGTCCCAAAACAGCAGAAGCAGAAACAAGAGGACAGCAGTCGCCAGATAAGCGGGTCAGAAGTGCTTTTCGCTATGCAGAAAGCAGCTGCCAAGAAACGAAAAGAGACTCGGAAGAAGAAAACGAAGACGAGTGCGGAGGGGTTATCGTCTGCGGGCAGGCACAGGGAAGAGGAGGAGGATGAAGTGGACTATAGCAAAGTGAGGCCCTTGTGTTTGAAGAGTGATTGGGGAAGAAGATTGGATGAGTTGGAAATGCGTCTTCAGCAGCTTTCTTCCAAGACCATTTGAACCTTTCAGTAACTTTCGCAGAAATAAATGTGTATAACACATTTATTTGATCAATGTTTGTAATTACTAGGTTATATTCTGGCTTTGATGGCACTTCATTCTGTTTGGTATTATATTTGTCATCTCGTGAATAGAAACTCCTACTTATAAATAGAAGACGTTGTCACAATCAATCGCAGATTCTATCATCTTTACATTTTATGAGATTTTTTTCTTTCTTTTGTAAGGTTATTTATTGTTCATTTGTCAACATGACACTTCTTCTTGCTTGGTACAAGACTATAAGTTGCAATAATTGTTATTGTGCTCACAAACAAGGATCTTCCGCTTACAAATAGAAGATTTACATCACAATCAATCGGAATCTTCACGTTTAATGGGAAAAAGAAAGAAAAAAAAAATTGATGGACATTTTGGGATAGGTGATTGAATACAGTTCATTTGTCAAGATTATTTTCTTTCCTCATTCATTCTTGTTGGGCAGCCTTGACTTTCTTTGGTGTATTAAATTTGTTGTCCTCTGGATTAAACATTTTGTTGTGTTTGGAGGTGAATCTGGACTTCTTTACATATTAGTTTATGACAGCCTCCTATCTTTGAACTTCAATTTGATAATTGAATTGAAAAGCTTACTTTACTTGACTTCTTTGATCTGCCATTTACAGAAGAAACAAAGTAGTTGATACTGATAATTTTAATCAAAAAAAAAAAAAAGTAGTTGATACTATATGAAATGGATACTACGAGACTGTTGTTATTGGTTTCTTATGATAAAGAATCTATTTCCCCAACCAAAATTGCACACATGGATGGCCCATTTCTCGAGTTATGTTTTATGATGATTACAATATGAAACGGACATTGACACATTGTAGCTTACTTGGTGAGGGTTTAGGTTGGGGAATTGGCTAAGAAAGTAAGAATGAGTGACAATTGGGGTAGGGAGATTAGAGTCTCCTTGGACAATCATTAAAGGGTTCTATAGCGGCAAGATTACAGATCCAAATGAAAAAGAGAAATCAAGAAAAGAACTAGAATCTTTCATTTTGGAAACCATTTCATGGGTTCTTTCTTACAGTCGAAAAATCCTCAAAGGTCGCTCAAAAGTCGAGACTACGAAATTCAAACCTGGAGTCCCGGCTAGTTCTACGAAATGCACTAGCAAAAGGTCAAATTCCATTTCTTGTAGGTGTCAAACAAAATGCCAAACAAATAGATAAGTTAATGCACAAGAGACAATTCCTAGAATCTCAATTTCTCAAGCATTTTCCTTTTGGCCAAACATCTAAAGCTTTGAGACACCAACATGAAGGAATAACTCATCTTTCCTAATCCTAGCCACCTTTTTCTTTCGCCCCCCGTCTTTACCATAGAACAAAGAGCAACAAGGTAGAGGGGTTCTGTTATTTTTGTTTGAAGTAACATGTCATACCAATCAATCACAACAGGCTTTTACCCAACCCAGAAAAGGAGCCTCATCTGTTGAAACTAATAAGGCCGGTATCTCCTGCCACGATTGCCTTCATCGCTGCTACCACCTCCTCTCCCTGGTTGTCCACTCGGACCATTGTTTCGATCCCCTCTTCGAGGCCGAGGAGGTGGCATCTGTACCCCAGGCTGCTGACTGCAAAATATTAACTTCTATGAGACATTTTTAAATAAATCTTTACATTTTGTTTAGATTTACTTTTAGAGGACAAAATGGCAACTTACAGAACATAGCCTATTCGACCATCTGGTAGAACCATTGGCACCATCTGCATTCCTGATGGCATTGGCCCTCTACCATATATCATTGGCTGTTCATGTATGGAATGCGTTAGAAGAAACTCGACTGAGGACCAATAGAGACAAGAGGACGAGAGAACCAATATAAATTTCAGTGTGATACCTGCTGAAATGCTGGGGTAACACCAAATCCAGCGCCTGCAGAGCCGTATGGATTTCCAGCAAACCCACCATACCCTGGGTGTGGAGCATGATTTGTGTGAGGCCCAGCATTGTAGGGATAAGCCCCATCAGATTTTTTATCAGTCTGAGGCTTCGCAAGAACAACCTCTAGTGGATGGCCTGCAAACAAATCCCCCTTGATATAGTTATTGGAGACGCTATGAACTGAACAAAGAAATAAAGAACACAAGACCAGTGTCTACTGAACAAGTTCCCCATATTTTCTACAAAAATCAACTAAACATGCAATAGTAAGAACACGCTTAATTATTTACAAAATTTGATATTTGTAGACCACAATGATGAAAAGAATACAGTAGAATGGATACTTATTTGATGTCCATACATAATTAGTATAGCACCACATCCTACATAATGAAAGAACATTATAGCTCTGGGTCATATTTGGATATATACTAGTTGTACGACATAATTGCTGTCAGAAAACAGGCTACAACCCCCTATATTTTGCCAAAAGAGAAGAATCTTCAAAAAAATTGTCTTTTTATCTACTTGACTTTGAGGCATATTTCAAGTCATAATCGAGGGTTTCCAAAATTGGCTCAGTGAATTAACCGGCAATTGTATGTGCTCAACTTAGCATCAGCTACATATATGTATGCATGTGCATATGCATATGTCATTTCTACACAATATAAACTAGAAATAACATGTAAACGAGATGTGTATCTTGATGATCTTAAATTCCCAACAAGCCCAAGTGGAGGTGTGTAAAACATACCATCAATTTCATATTTCTCACTATCTTTAACAGCCTTCAGAGCACTTGACCTTTCAGCATAGTGTACAAATCCAAAATCCCGTTTGCCTTGACCACCTTTGCCAGGTGGCATAACTACTTTTATCACTTCACCATGGCGCTGGAATATTTCCTTCAGCGTTTCAGTGCTAGTGTTCTCAGGAATGTTTTTCACATAAAGAGCCTTCACCTGAGAATAGTATATGAGCTTATAAGTAAGCAAATCACAAGTAGCAAAGCAGGCTCTGTAACGAAAACATGATCTGAAAGTTTTAATAGAAAAATAAATGTAGCATCAACAGTAAAGTTGATACCAAGCCTTACACTACATACACCAATAAACTTTAGAAGAGAATTGAAATAAACAAAGGTTCAAATGAATTCAACAACTACAAAATGTAAGTAGAACATATACATAGATTCATTAATATATAAAGCAAACAGGAAACAGCCCATTTTGACATTCTATCCTTTAATTTCTAAAACAAAAGTCCACACTGTACTTCAAAGGTGAAAAACAATGTGAATATAATTTACATGAAGACAAAAATTTCACAAGAAAGAACAAACTATTACAGTCCTCCCCACTCTCCCCACAAAAAAGAGTAAGTCCCCATTGTTAGTTACCAATATAACAAAACTTAGTCAACAGTTATCACATGTTTAATAGAGAAAGAGTGCTGGTATTGATCTATAAAAGCCAAGTGTTGAACTTAAATGAGAATCCTATGAGTGATTCAGAAATTCGGAAGGCAAGGATGTGTTGCACAAGATTCCTATATTAAATGCCACCTTGCAACTTCCCAATAGCTTAAATGTTTGAGACATGCTATCTCATAATCTCATATGCTTCCTTAAAACCTTTTCTTTATTCCCTTCTTTTTCTTTAAAAAAAAGAAAAAAGAATCCATAAGCAATTGATTAAGCCTGAATAACCTATCATTTCCAGCTGAATATACCTGAGCAGCAGCAGAGTGATCAGATGTACTTTTTGGATCAGCCCAGGTCACAGTTGGGGTATTTCCCTCCAGCTTAAAACTTGAATTTGACATTTTTTGTCTTGAATAATCAGCACAGGCATTGTTGTAATACAAAACAAAAGCAAAACCGCGATTTCTACTTGGATTTTGAGGATCCTGCAATTAATAAAAGAAAATTTCGGTAAATATGTTACACCTTGCCACTATTAACCCACTTAAAAGTAAAATAGATGGACTCAAAATCTAACCTTTATCAGCTCAATGTGCTCAACTCCAGGACCAACCTCTTCAATAACTTTTCGAAACTCATCCTCGGTCCAGATTTTTGGAACATTACCAATGAACAGTCTATGTTTTGTTTCGGAAATTGAACATCTTAAAGTCTTACCCTGCAGAGATGAAACACATTATAAATGGCAACCAAGCTGGACCTATCTTAAAAGAGGAAAAGAGGTGAAATTGTTTATATGAAACACTATCATTACCTTAAATGCTTTATTATGTAATTCTTCAATAGCCGTTTGTGCAACCTCTTTAGACTTGAATCCTATGAATGCATAACCTTTGCTCTCACCAGTTTCCCTGTCTTGCATTAATCTTATCTGCAAAATGATTGAAAAATCAAATTCTCATTCCAAGCAGCACCCAGGTCAATCCAAAAAGAAGGCTAAAGCAAACAAAAGGTCACAATTCTGACCTCAAGAATTTCGCCTATTTCACTGCATAGCTCCCTCAACTCTTCTTCTGAGGCATCTTTAGGAAGGCCACCAATGAAAACTTCAGACCCATAAGGAGGAAGGGCAAGCAGTTGAGCATGCTTCTCTTTCTCCTCCTGACTGAGAGAAGCAGAAGGTTTCTCTTCATCTTCCACCAACTCACCACCGTTTTCGCTTCCATATGGTTCTGGAGAATGCTCTTTCTCGCTAGCCCCGGTTGTAGGATCTTCCTCTGCTTCTTCAGCATGTTCCTCCACATTTTCATCACTGCCTCCATCAGCTCCATCTTCATCTGCTTGTTCCTCCACATCATCATCCATCTCTTCCATGTAATTGTCCTCATCTAGATCCACCCGCTCATCAACTTCCGCTCCTTCAGCCATGTCTGGTTCACATAGCAACTTTTTATGACCCAATAACTAACCGAATTGTCAACTGAATAAGCTGCAGGATCGGACAACTATGGATTGCACCGACTCCATGACAGTTAACATAACAAGCATACACATACAGCAGCGAAAAACTAAAAGAAATAAAATTCAGCACCTCAGCACTCAGAAAACTTCAAGAGTGAAAACACCGAATAATTCAAAGCAAGAACCAAATCAATGCCAAAGGAGACTTCAATCGTTTCTTGATGTCCCATGGTTGCTGAAAAACAACATTAGGGACCATATAATTGCCAATCCGAGTACCGACCATATATCAATCCATTCATCAAAATTCCTTATCAAATCTCCTGGCTCCAGCTACCAGACTGGGTTCAAACCCAAAATCAGTGTACCATCTTTGTTAACCCATGAGTGTCACAGTAACTTAAAACCAAGTCGAGCCTGATTTTCTGTTTCGAATTTAGCTTCGCCTACAATCTAACCTAATTAGATTACAATGAAACACAATATTTTCTTTTGACCTCATTAGATAATAGTAATTAGGGCGGCCAACCCTCCTCTGGCTGACCACCTAGTTAACTTCAAAAGGGTTGAGCAAATTTCACTCCAATGAAACAGAAGAACACCATAAATTAACCACTCCCAGATACAAAAACCTAACACAGTTTACCACCAACCACTTGCCTCAACCTCAGACTAAAATACCCAAAAACCAATCAATCCCATGAACCAATTAGAAGAGAGAAATCAGATCAATTTGGCACAGGGCCACAGCGCAATACCCAGTTTGAGATAATTTGGGGTCACGAAAATGCTCAGAAGCGAATCAGGAATATATTGGGGATAGGCAAGTAAGGCGTAAACAGAGCAAAGAATAATGGACAAGAGTGAGACTTTTGCGTACCAGTTTTGGAAGCAGAGAGATTTGGTTTTTGGGTGTCTCTGTTTTCGCGTACTCTGGAACAGGAGGAGGCTTCAAGGTTGTGATTTTTTTGTTATCCGGCGAATGAACCCCAAATGGGGGTTTTACTTTTCGTGAATGCCCCTAATTGGGAAAGAAACCTGTGTATTGCTCCTCTGTGTGCGCTTACATGTGAATCTTGTGAGCCGGTTTCCTTCTCCCCAATAAGAATGTGCCACGTCATATTCTTAAATTGGAATTAACGCACATTGCCAATATAATAACTTTCGCCGGAAAACAACGAAAAGATTTTCGAAATCATTTCAAGTTTGACGATCGTCACGTCATAAAAACATGAAACAAATAGTATAAATGTTGAAACGGGATTGATTTAAAACCTATAACTTTTGGGACAGTCTCGTTCACTTATGAAATTAATTAATTGTGCTTAATTGTCCGTACATCTGAATTGAATCACAAAAAACGAGTTAAAAATAATTATATACAATAAAATAACTATATATATTTTTTAAATAGTATTTAACTAAGTGGATAAACATAATTCACCTTCAAGCAACAAGCCCCAATAGACCAAAACCATAAAAGACCAAAATAATCTAACCACCACACTAACCAAGCTGTCCACACTAGAGAGATGAAAAATTCAAGAGAAAGCCCAGGCTCAATAGTCCAAACAAAACAGTGAAAAACTCTAACACAAGGAATTTGAGTAAAATTAATTTGAGTACTGGTATCACTAAACCGGTACTTGTACATGGTACATGGTACATAATCAGTCAAATTAATCAAGGTGTGCAAACCCTTGCATCCCTAAACACTTTGCCAGGTCTACAGAAATAGGCCTGGCTTGGGGCACAATGAATGTCCTCTGAGCAAATGCACAGCCCTTCTAGCGCACAGCCCTCCATGACTAAGTTCACCTCACCCTTAATTCCAAGGACCTGGTCACTCCATTCACTAGAGAATAGCCCCACTGGGTCATACACTTCCTTAACCCTCAAGAACTCCTTACCATTTTTGTACTTCTTCATCACTCCAGCAAAGGCTATGTTCCTATTCTTTCCCCAATGCGGCAGTGCCCCGTACTTAAACAGTGCCAATTGCTCTATTTCTTCAAGTATGCCTTCATGGAGCCTAGGCGTCATGGGGTCCTTGCTCCGGTAATAAGTGATGTCGAAGTCAATTGCATCTTCTTGTTTGCCAAGGTAAGCAGTTGATGCGGTGACATAGCGCATTAGGATTCCATTGTAGATTTCTACTCCACAGAGGGATTTGGGTTCAATCTCAACTAGCTTCTGCACGTCTTGAATGAAGCTTTGGGCCACGGACAAGCTGATGCTGAAGGTTGTTTGATGAAAAAACTCGCCCTTGATCCTTAAGTCCCATGCGCATGCCGTGATTCTTGAATCTTGAAGACTATCAAGGCAAGTTCCAGATGCTTGAAGCCGGTTCTGATATCCAATCACAGGATATCCAGTAAAGATCATACCTGTTAATCGAATTGAATGATCCCAAAAATCAGTAATATATTATATGGTGGAAAAAAAAAAACTAGAACTGAAGTTCAAAATGATTTGGCAAGAACATGAAAGAAAATCACTTTAAATAGCTATACTAGCTAGAAAGAAGATCAAATGTGAATGCGCATACCATTGTTTGTCAAACCATAAGCACTGGATAGGAGCCCAGATGTGACCAACTTTGCACCAGAGCATTTCCCATCAGCATCACTTTTGGATTCTTGGTTCTCCTCTGTTACAATATAAGAACAGAATTTGAAAGAGAAAGAAGATGGCATGGGATTATGAAAAATGTTACTTGTCATGATGGCACGATGCAGATATCAGCATCATTCGCAAATATTTTCTATCCATGAGATCGACTAGTCTAATATGTTACCTTGTTATATTATGATTTAAAAACTAAAACCACTAACTAGCTAATACGTGAAACCATCATCACAGTTTCAGCAACATAAACTGTCGGATGACACAAGTCACACAACGTATGAGCTGAATTATATTTGCCAAGAGATCATTTCTCAATAGATTATTTGACAACACGAACATCTTCAGCAGCCTAAAATTTGAACTTAATTGTTGTTGCTTTAGCTTCAACTGATCACTGAACTTAAAAAATTACCTGCCGTTCTTATAACCTCCAGTGCAAGTGAAGTCGTTGCTCGAAAAGGAAGGAAATCGTATAAACCATTTCCGGATGTGTTTGAGACACGATCATCTACTCGATAAACTGCCTTGTGCTGGCTAGGATACCATAGTATGTCCGCAAACTCATGCTGTTTGCCAAACTTAAGCACCTGATCTCCCAAGTCAGAATCGTTCTTGCTCAAATACGTGATGGACCTCTTGAACATGGGTTGTAGGTTTAGAGTAACCTGCCAAAGTGTTGTCTGCGTTAATCCGTCAAAAAAAAGAAGAAGAAGATAAACTTCTGCATTTCACCTTGGAAATCAATGCCCGGCCTAGTCATATAGGTACAATATTTTCTTTTCATTATTCATATGGGTAAAATATTAGATTTTTAGTTGTAATTTTCTATGGATCGGATAAACTTTTAAGTTAAAGAAAAAAAATTAACGAGAAGTTGATATCACCTAATCCTCTATTATATATATTAAAAAACAGTTATAGAATGCTATCACACGTAAAATGTAGCAATGGAAATGCATTATGGGTGTAGTGGTCCCTTCCCCTTTACGGGGAGGGTAAGCGCCTCGTATGAAGACCGTTATTGAGGTACTAATATCGCCTAATTCTCTATTTTAAAATTAAAAAAAAAAAAAAAAAGTAGCAATGAAAATGGATCGCTCTCATACATTATTTTCTTACGGTGAAGTGTGCCAATATATTGAGTACCTCGAGCATATATATACAAACTATTCTTTCTAATTATGCATTAGCGCCCAAACAGCAAAACAAATGAAAAAGAAAAAGTACTTAATTACCTGTGATATTACTCCCAAGACTCCAAGTGAAACCTTAGCTGCATTAATATCTTTATCACCTTCACCGAAACTTCTCACCTTGACATGACCATCTTCAGGCCCTCCTGGACTCACAAGCCTAAGTCCCACCACATAATCATGAACCGAGCTTCCCTTACCCCATAATGTGCTTCCATGCGCACCAGTTCCTAGCAACCCACCAATAGTTAGCCCCCACCAATACGGTGCGTACGGCAAGGCCAAGCCAACCTTGGCCGCCTCACTGATCACCTGCCGAAGCGTCGCGCCACTCTCCACCGTCATCGTCAGCTCTTCGACGTTGATCTCCACCACGCGGTTGAGGTTCTTGGTGCTGATGATCAACCCTTCTTCGCCGCGCGGACAGGCCAGCTTGGGAATGCTGTGGGCGTAACGAGTTGCCGCCTTCATTGGGATGTTGTACTTGGTTCCATAGGCCACTGTTGAAACGAGCTCTTCCTCAGTAGTAGGGTAGGCTACACCTCTGGCTTTGCAGACTGTTCGATCGGGGAAAATGCCGTAGGCGTTTTCGATGGTGCAGTTTGTGTTGTTTGATGATGAACACCTGATGTGGTCCTCTGGAGGAGTAGAACACACCAAGAATAATAACACGAAGAGACAATCAAGTCGAAGATAAAAACCCAACATTCCCATTTTAGAGAGAGAGAGAGAGAGACTAGTGCTTTTTCTTGGTGCGTAAGTTTGGATATAAATGTAGTTGTTTGGCTTGTAAAACTTGTGTTATATAATGATCGAGAAATGTGCATAAAGACAAGATATAGGGAAATTATCAAATATAGCACATTTGCTTTATGTTTAAGCAAACGATCATTTTGTCCTGCAAAATAACACTTTTCAACAAAAAAAAACATAGAGAAACAAGAGCAGAACCATGATTTGAAACTTAAGGGGGTGGAGATGTAAAACATTAATTTAGAGAATAATAATGTTAGAGGAATGCTAGCTATCTTTCCCTTCTATCTTTTTCTTTCAACCTTCCTCACTCAACAAATGACATGTGGATTCTACTTCCACTTTAAATTCGATATTTATTATATTGAATAACTAATTCTATTTTTTCCATGTCTCCTTCTAATAAATGATGAGGGTTTGCTCCAAATGACCCGGACTGCGTCTTGGTTACTAAGATTCTTCTCTCATCCGGTGGCGCTCGTTGGCGCTACCATGCCGATTTGGGCTGCTGCCGAACGGGAACTTGAATGTTATTGCCTGGGTGGTTTCATGAGTGAGTGGTTTGGTTCGAGGTTTTTGCCGGAATGGGTGCAGGTGGAATCCGAGCGGCACTTCTGACTCGGAGTCGGATTGTACAAGGATGACAGGCTTCAGGGACTTACGGCGGCGTCTTCGTCCCGAGATTTCCAAGACTAGTGGCGACGGTGGCTATGGCCGATTCTGGTCAGATCATTTGTTGAGGAACCGCGTTAGGGTCTGGGCGGATGGTTGTGGCAGCGTGGCTACGGACCGTCGGGGCGGATCGTGGAGGCAGCGTGGCTTGGTGGTTTCTGGGCGGTTTCCTGGGGGAGGGCGCGGCGGCTGGTTTCTTGATGGTGGTGGTTGGCGGCTATGAGTACAGCTTGCGGGCTGGATGGTGTTGTTTTAGGCTTGGGTCACCCTTGTCTGGTGGGCCTTGAGCTGGGTACTCTCTCTCTCTCTCTTAGTGCTGTCCTCTTGGGATTTTAATTTGGGCTGGGGTGTTTTGCCCTAGGCCCAACGCTATGTTTTTTAGTTTATCTAATTTCAATAATTTCCTTGTATTAGGAAGCTATGCACTTCTGTGCACTCTAGGTACCTCTAGCGCCTCTGGAGTAATACCAAAGGAGGATTATCGCTGGGTCTACGTAGTTAATTGTCTAATGAGTGGATCTATATCTATGTACCATTGTGGGTACTACCACTATCTTCTTGTCTACAGCAGAATGGTAGGTAATGGCTTATTCTGACTTGTGTTGCAATATATTCGCACCCGATTTGGGTTGATTCAAAAAAAAAAAATGCTCACATTTTCTTTCTTTCTATATTTCACTTTGACTTCGATGATGATTAATGTATTTTGCATTTCTTTTTTCTTAATTAATTTTGCATTTTTTAAGAATCTGGGTTGTGGTCTTTTTCTTTCTACATTCATCTAGGTCAAACTTCTCCACACCTATCTTCCCTTTCTCTCAAATCTTTCTTTAGCTCTTTCTATTTCTCTAGCATCCATTCTGAAATCTATTTCCATTTTTAATCTTCGTTCAATCAAATCTTTCTTTATCTCTTTCTATATCTCTAGCATCCAATCTGAAATCCATTCCTATTTTTTGTAGGGTGCGGCTATTGGCACCCTATTATTTTCTTTGTTAACCGAACTTGCTCATTAGAGCAACTCCAACAGATTCCCTATATTTTGATTTTTCTCTACTTTAGGGAAAAATAAGCATCTTTTGCTCCAACAGATTCTCTATAACTATCCCTATTTTAGGGAAAGTGAGGAAAGAGAAAACCAAATTCCCTATATTTACAGCAAACTCTAAAATTTTAAGGAAGAATATGGAGATTTTAGAGATCGTTGTAAAATAGAGAATCTGTTGGAGTTGGAAAAGAAAAAGAGGCTAAAGCTTTGACTTTTGCTTCCCCTAATACAGAAATTATAAGGAAGCTGTTGGAGTTCTCTTACACCCTACATTTTAATCTCAATATTAAATCTACTTACCTAACCCATTTCTTTTTCCACAAATATCCTTATATGACATATTCAATTAAAAAAAAAAATTAATGAAAATCTCTCATTTAATTTATACCAATAATAAAATTAAAATATATTAAAGTTTCCTAACAAAATCATAATCTGATTTACTTCCTTTTTTTTTTCTTTTCTTTCTCTTTCAGTTTCAATCATGTCAAAAGATTAGTAAGTTAACAACTATGAGCAATAACCACGTGGTGTTGTGTGTTGGTCGAGCTGCCTAGTCTGGAACCCCCAGGTCTAGAGTTCGAATCTCAGCTCCATCCCGTGGCCAGCAGATTTGAGGGACCTGGGTTAGTTAAAACACCCAATGGTTCGTGCGTCTGCGGCAGTGATTAGTCTGGCTATGCTGGGATACACTGCATGGGTGTGTGTGTTGGTTCTATTGACGTCTTCCACTCAAAAAAAAAAAAAACTATGAGCAATGAAGAAGAGAGTGATTTTTTTTTTTTGTGTTTTAAATTTTTATTTTGGTGTTCACAAGGATATTGCAAAGATTTTGATGAAGTTAATACTAACGGTTTGATATTTACAACTACCATTTTATTTTTTGAATTGAATAACAATAAACGATGAGGAGGGACAAAAAAACCAAAAGTAATAAATTCATATTTGGGTGGAGAAAATGAAGATTAATGCTATCCAATGAGAAATTAAGCAGCATTATTTAATTACTTTAATTAATTGGTTATGTTTTTAGTTTTCCTTATAGATTTGGATTTTAGAAAATTAGTATACTGTTTTAGGGAATCAGAAATTGAGAGAAAATCGTTGTGTATTCTCATTGATAATAGGGACCTCTGTATATAGAGGATTACAAGGCATAGAGTCTGAATCATACAAGCAAAGTAATCATACATTGAATAGGAATCTAGATCCTTCTAATGTAACCCTATTACCACTAGGTTAAGTAACCTAGAGTTTGGGCCAAAAACAACTAAGAGATTTACTTGAACACTCCCCCTTGTGTTGACCAAACGCAGTGCTTCTCTCGTTGCCTCGCTAAAAACCTTGCCGAGTAACAAAAACCCAGTGGGACAAAAATAACCTCGGTCGAAGGGGAAAAAGAGCACAACACACCCTTCACGCTTTCGAGACGAACATGTAGACATCTCCCCCTGATGTCTGCGCCTCCTCCTGATGACTACGATCATGGGAGTTCAGATAATTTCCGCAAGCCAATTCTTGCTACATGTTTCTCGAACGTAGATTTGGGCAATGACTTAGTAAACAAGTCTGCCACATTGTCCTCAGATCGAACCTGGTTTACTTTGATCTTGAGGAGCTTCTGTTGTTGCTGATTGTAGAAGAATTTGGGCGATATATGCTTGGTGTTGTCGCCTTTGATGTAGCCTTGCTTCATTTTTTCAATGCAAGCAGCATTATCCTCATAAATGCTCGTTGGCTCATCTGTGGTAGACTTCAGACCACAATTGCTTCGAACATGCGTAACTATGGATCGAAGCCATATACATTCACAAACTGCTTCGTGAAGAGCAATAATCTCTGCATGATTTGAAGAGGTAGCGACTAAGGTCTGCTTTGTAGACCTCCAAGATATCGCGGTTTTTCCCATGGTGAATACATAGCCAGTTTGGGAGCGACCTTTGTGTGGGTCAGAGAGGTACCCAACATCAGCAAAACCTTCCAAAACACTTATATCGTTTTGGGATGGGGAGAGAGAACGCAATCCACTATATGTGGCGTCCCTGGCACTTGATGGGTCCGAATCCATCTTCTCTCTGTAGGGATAGAACAAGCCCATATCAATCGTACCACTTAGGTATCGAAAGATATCTTTAACACCAGTCCAATGGCGTCGTGTTGGCGCAGAGCAATATCTAGCTAGCAAGTTCACAGCGAATGAGATATCCGGTCTGGTGCATTGTGCTAAGTACAATAATGCGCCTATTGCACTTAGGTAGGGCACTTCTGCCTCTAGCACTTCTTCTTCGTCATCTTTTGGACGAAATGGATCCTTCTTTGGATCAAGACTACGGAAGACCATTGGGGTGCTTGAAGGCTTAATCTTGTCAGTGTTGAAACGCCTAAGCATCTTTTGGGTATAAGCTGATTGATGAATCAGGATACCATCTCTACGGTGCTCAAGTTCTAAACCGAGGCAAAACCGTGTTTTCCCAAGATTTTTCATCTCAAACTCGGATTTCAAGTGTTCAGCGGTTTCCCTTAACTCTTTAAGGGTGCCAATTATGTTCATGTCATCGACTTAAATAGCTACTATTGCAAATCCGGAACTTGTCCTTTTTATGAACACACATGGGCATAGTTCATTGTTGGCATATCCCTTCCCAATCAAGTAGTCACTTAGACGGTTATACCACATCCTTCCGGATTGTTTCAATCCATATAGTGAGCGTTTCAATCTTATAGCAAATGCACTCCGTGGTTTAGAGCCACTTGATTTGGGTAACTGAAGTCCATCAGGAACCTTCATGTATATCTCTGTATCTAGATCCCCATATAGATATGGAGTAACCACATCCATAAGCTGCATGTTCAGTTTTTCGGAAACTACCAAACTGACAAGGTAGCAGAACGTAATGACGTCCATTACGGGAGAATAAGTCTCCTCGTAGTCGATTCCAGGGCGTTGTGAGAAGCCTTACGCCACAAGGCTAGCTTTGTACCTTACAATCTCGTTTCTCTCATTACGCTTTCTAACGAATACCCATTTGTGACCAACTGGTTTGGTGTTGGGTAGTATTGGTACAACTTTGCCGAATACCTTTCTTTTCGCTAGAGAATCAAATTCTGCCTGGATCGCATCTTTCCATTTTGGCCAATCAGCTCTACGTTGGCATTCATCAACGGAGCGTGGTTCGATGTCATTGGTCTCAATAATCTCACGCGCCACTGAATACGCGAATACATCATCAATGATGATGGAGCTTTTTTCCCACGTCCCATGTACACTAGTGTAATTTACAGAGATCTCTACGTTCTCACGGATAGGTTCTAATATTGAGGCGTCCCCCAATGATGTCTCTTGGACATAACCATAATCCGGAACATTTTCATGGGACGGATTTTGATATCGATGATCAAAGGATTTGTTTGTGCCTCATTCGCTCTCTTTTTAGGGCGAGAATCCTTCGAACCAATCGGTCTACCGCGCTTCCTTGCGGGACCTGCGGCCATGGATGCCACATCATTGCCATTCTGGGCAATGGCGCCATCTCCTGGTGTTACAGGAGTGGCGTTATACCCACTATTCGGGACATCAATCCTTGCAGGCACGTTTGCAGCAGGTATGTGTGATCTCGTCACTTTGGCAACATCAGAAAACGCATCAGGCAGAGTGTTTGCTACGTTCTGGAGCTCGATTATTCTTCGCACTTCAAGTTCAGACTGTGGGGTACGGGGATCGAGATGAGACATAGTGGGGACAGACCATGACAATTCCTGTCGTTCCTGTTGAACATCTGTGTTCTTATCTCCCCCTAACGATGGGAAGACTGTCTCATCAAAGTGACAATCCGCAAATCTAGCGGTAAAGAGATCGCCTATCAAGGGTTCAAGATAGCGGACGATGGTTGGAGATTCATATCCAACATAAATGCCCATTCGTCGTTGTAGACCCATCTTAGTACGCTGTGGCGGCGTAATAGGCACATAAATGACACACCCAAAAATGCGTAAGTGCGAGATATCATGCTCGTACCCAGTCACTAGCTGTAACGCAGAGTAAGATTGGGTTGCAGTGGGTCGTAGACAAATTAGCGTCGCTGCATGCAATATTGCATATCCCCAAGCAGAAACATGGAGATTGGTGCGCATAGCCAATGTTCGTGCTATCATTTGTAGTCGTTTGATAGCGGCTTCTGCAAGACAATTTTGGGTGTGAACATGGGGAACTGGATGCTCTACATCAATCCCCAGTGACATGCAATAGTCATCGAACGTTTTCGATGTAAACTCCCTAACATTATCAAGTCGAATTGACTTAATAGGGTGGTCAGGGTAGTGAGCCCGTAGACGGATAATTTGGGCAAGGAGTTTAGCATAAGAAGCATTTCGAGTGGACAATAGCGCGACATGTGACCAGCGTGTCGACGCATCAACCAATACCATAAAGTATTTAAAAGGTCCGCATGATGGTTGAATTGGTCCACAGATATCCCCTTGGATTCTCTGTAAGAACGGAATGAGTATTTTGGGATCCTTTGTGTTGGACGGTCTCGGTCCTAATTTCCTGAAGGAACAGGCTTTGCAAAATGAACGAGGGGCCGTAGAAGCAACCAATGAGGATTTTGGTTGGGCCTGCGTATTTGTAGCGCTATTAGAAGCAAAATGTGTGACTACATCTCCCAACATGGCGTTGGAGCCATGGGAATTAGTATGTATGGCGTCATGGCCATTGGGAGGAACAACCATGGCGTCATGCTCATGGTTGGTGCCATTGATGGCGTCATCACATGGGACTTGGGCAGCCCTATGGCACCCCAAGACAGCTACAGCGCCAGATGCTGCAATTGTTGCGGTCTTGCTAAGTCCAGGAATCAATTTTTCGATTCTTGCTTCTTCTCACTCTGAAGAATGGATGTCTGTGTGAAGTCTTTAGTATATGGAGCATCATATCACGACCAGGATGTCCTAGTCGGTCATGCCAAAGCCAATATGTGTCAGAATCCAAGAGATCTTCTCTTATCACATTGTTGGATTCAATTGGTCGAATTGTAGTGACATAAAGTCCACTAGATTGACACATAAGCTTCTCTAAGATGCACTTTCGTCCGCAATCATTAAAGGTAATGCAAATGAACTCTTTTCCGTTCTCATTATGCGTTTCCGCATGGAATCCGTTGGCTCTTATATCTTTAAAGCTCAATAAGGTTCTATTTGCCTTAGGAGCGTAGAGAGCTTCAGTGACTTTAATCAAGGTGCCATTTGGCAATAGGAATTGGGTCATTCCATGTCCTTGAACTAAACCTGATGGCCCAGCCATCTTAGTCACAGAGGAATATGTATGAAACATCTCTAAGAATAATTGCCTATGTCGTAGAATGGTGTGCGTAGCCGCACTATCCGCAAGACATTGTAGTTCATCTATTCCTAAAAGAAAAGCTCATAATTAAAAATGAGTCATAAAGAAAAGAACTCAACTTTTATTAATAAGCCAAACGGAATTACATCATTGTTTCTTTGACCAAATCTAATCCAATAAACTAGCTAATGCCAAAACAATGGGAGTCGTCTAACTCCTTTCGGTAATTCCAATGCAAATGTGACCAGGTCAGTAAAGAGATGTCGGTAGAGCAAGGCTCGCTTAAGTACCATTTATCTCAAAATCTTCCTAGACATCACACTTACATTGAGTACGCCTACTTTGAAGAAAGACTAATACCATTGGCATCTACTACAAAAATAATATGGCAATTGCCTACATCTCTTGGAAAAGAAAAAGACTTAATCAAAATCGCCAATTTCTGGGTCTTGATCCTTGTAGTCTTCCACCCTTAGATCGAGATCGCCATCTTGATCTTCTTACTCCATGTAATTTGCCTCCCTTGCATCACGATACATCTTGTATGCGTTTGCAACGTTCTGGGATGCTTTACACTCCTTTGCCCAATGTCCAGTTGATCCACATCGAAGACAAACATCATTATGGTCAGGCTCCCTTGATCGAGGCGCCTTTGGTGCGCGTTTTGGATGACCATTGTTCTTGGTGGCGTCACCACCATGGCCGGAGGCTCTGCCTCTCTCTCTCTTCACACGTTGACCTCCACGGTTCCGTGCACGCCTCTCTTGGCGATTTCCTTCCTCTTTAGGGCGAGAATATGGACCAGGACGTCCAGGATTGTCCCTACTCTTACGGTTTCGCTCCTTGCGCCCTCCCTTGGGGGCGCGACTATAGTTAGACTCCGGAATAGACTTGGTTCCCACGGGTCTAGCATTATAGTTCTTCACAAGGATATTGTCATGCTTCTCAGCTACGTTCATGGCGCCAATGAGCTCATGAAACCTCGTGATACGTCCTGCATTCACATCAATCCGATAATTCTTTGAAATCATCAGTGCAGAGATGGGGAAGGTAGAGAGAGTCTTCTCGATCAACATCGTATCAGTTATGGTTTTGCCACAAAACTCCATCAAAGACTTGATACGAAGAGCTTCCGAGTTATAATCAAGCACAGACTTGAAATCACAAAAGCGGAGGCTATGCCATTTTACTTCTAAATCAGGAAGCAGGGAGTCACGAACGTTGCCAAATCGCTGCTCAAGTTCCACCCATAGTTTTCTGGGGTCTTCCTCATTGAGGTATTCACTTTGGAGCGCGTCATTCATGTGCCTTGTCATGAGAATTATGGCTCTAGCTTGATTTGCTTCAAAAGCAGTACCTTGCTCAATGGAGAGCACGTTCTGACTAGGCTCTTGGATGGTTTCCAGAAGTCCATCAGCCTTAAGATGTTGGCGCACATCTCAGACCCGCCTATGGTATCCTGCGCCTGTTGTCTCCAGTGGAACAAAGTTCAACTTGTTCAGGTTACTCATCCTGAAAAACAACACAAGATTAGGGTTAGTTTCGGAGTGAAAAAGCTACCACGAAAAACTATAAAATTTCTGAGCGTAGTCGCTTCCAAGAAAATCTGATTCCAAGAGGGGTTTTGGATTAGATCGAAACAATGATGTATGTGGTCGATCGTTTTCTTCTCAACAAACTCTAAGTTTGGAGGACTCTACAAACTCCAAGCTTGGAGTGAGCACGAACCCCCACAGTTCGGCTTTTGGTCTCCCCTATGAAGAAGAAAAGGGGGGTAAAAGAAGGGATGTTGGAAGTCCCCGAGAAAAAGAAGAGAAAAGTAATAAAAACTTCAAAAACGGGAACTTTTAGTAAAACATACCTCTTAGGATTGCAGAAAGTATTTGGTCCTTGTCGTAGGATTGGAGACGAGCTTCAGTCCTAGTGCAAGCAAGCAGACTTTCCGCGGGGGTCGCGGAGTCGCGGGGTCATGAGGTCGCGGGGGTCGCGAGGTCGCGGGGGTCACAGGGTCGCGAGCGTTTGCGGGGGCAGAAGGCAAGCAGGGCTTGTGGGCGCTGCAGGGGCAGCGAGCGAGCGTAGGGCTGCGGTGGCAGCAGATGCAGGGCGCGTACGCGGGGAGCAGCGAGCGCAGGGGCACGTAGGAGTTGCGGGGCTAGGGCTTGCGGCAGATTAAGTGAGAAGAGTTTTGGTGTTTAGGGCTAGGGTTAGGGCTCGTGCTGATAACGTGTTTTAGGGAATCAGAAATTGAGAGAAAATCGTTGTGTATTCTCATTGATAATAGGGGCCTCTTTATATAGAGGATTACAAGGCATAGAGTCTGAATCATACAAGGAAAGTAATCATACATTGAATAGGAATCTAGATCCTTCTAATGTAACCCTATTACCACTAGGTTAAGTAACCTAGAGTTTGGGCCAAACACAACTAAGAGATTTACTTGAACATATACTTATTAGTCTTTTTTTTTTTTTATACAAATACTTATTAGTCATTTTGCACTTAGGTAATACAGTCTTTCAATAATTCAAATGTTCGTACGATGAACTAAGAAAATGGTAG
The DNA here is from genome assembly GCF_958449725.1 of Rosa rugosa. Taxonomy (NCBI): domain Eukaryota; kingdom Viridiplantae; phylum Streptophyta; class Magnoliopsida; order Rosales; family Rosaceae; genus Rosa; species Rosa rugosa. The sequence goes on from NC_084825.1 coordinate 40,743,125, forward strand.
GGTAGCAATAGCCGCACTCTTTTTTTTATCTTTGTTCAATTTCATTTCTTTGGTCGGGGAAATATCTTTTGCAAACTATGGGCTGGATGTAAACCAAACCCATAGACAATAATATGAACAAGATTGAGATTGAATTATTTTTAAAAAATTGAAAAGAAAAAAGAACTAAACTCAAAAAAGAAGAAAATGATCAAGCAAAAGTGCAAAATTAAACAAGATAAATATTTCAAAAAAAAGACAAATTAAGGACTCTGATTATGAAATGGAGATCTAAAAATGAAATAGATAGGAAACTAAAGAAAATTAAGAGAGAGGGAGAGAACAAAACAATTTGGGACTTGGGAGTTTAATGTTTTTTTTTTTTTTGAAAATTTTATTTTGAGTTGGTACTAGGGATTCTTTGGAAAAACAAAACTTATCGTTTCATGTTTTTTTTTTCTCTTAATAGATTATCGTTGCATGTTTTATAAACTTAGGGGGGTGTATTGTATATGAAATTAGTGGAAGTTTTAAAGAAATCTATGGAATTTAAGGTGGCGTTCAGTAACGTTTTCAAGTCATCTTTTTCATTTTATAAAATGAAAATGGCTTGAAAATGCGTTCGTTGGTCTGTTTTCAAAAATACAGAAAATAAAAATTGAAAATGATTTTTTATTTTACTCATAAAACAGGAAAACGACAAATAGACGTTTTCACCTTTTCATTCTCATATTTTAGAAAACACGGAGATATATGTATACATTTTCATTGTTTTTTGTATTTTCATTGTTTTTGCTGTTCTTGTTTTTGAAAATTGTTTTCGGAATAAACTACCGGACACATTTTCGGATCTCAAAAATCCAATCTTGTTTTCTCGTTTTCATTTTCAAAATCGGTTTTTGAAAAATCATTTTTAAAAACGTTACCGGACAGGCCCTAAAAGTCTGGGTGTATTCAATATGAGTTTTTCTATTGGAACCTCCAAATTTACTCACTTGACCTCTATGCTTTTTACACCTCTTACCAAATTTTCAAATACTAAATTTACTCACTAAACCTCACTAAACTTCCTCAAATAACCTCACTCATATAATTTGCAAACAAATTATTATCTTTAAAATAAAAAAATTTAGTCATTTCAAAGATTTAATCACTCTATAAATCTTAACTAAATATACATTTCTTAATTATCTTTAAAATAAAAAATTTAGTCATTTCAACGATTTAATCACTCTATAAATCTTAACTAAATATACATTTCTTAATCAAACTTGAGTTTCAAAAATTAATGTCTAATCAATAAGAAAATGCTATGAACTATTTTGTTTGTTTTTTTTAATTTTTTTTCTATTTTAGCTGTGCAAAAAAAATGAAGAAATCATTTGTTTTTATTCTCAAAAAAAAAAAATTGTTTTTTAATGTTTTTTTTTGTATTTTTTGTACCACATGATTAATTATTTAAATATTTATAGTTTTTTTTTTTTAACAAATATAATGGATTGACTTAGATTTATGTCATAAACCATAAGAGGATTTATTTTGTTTTCCCTAACCAATATGTGTTCAACATATATATCATACATTTTTATGTCACATGATCTTAATCATATTTTTAATTCTTATTAAATATATATAAATGCTTTAATGAGTATGTAGTGAAATTGGAAAATGAAAATAGATAAGGAAAATAATAAGAAATACAATCTAATATTATTGAATTGGAAAGTCTACATAAAATAAATATAATATTTTTTGGTATAATTATTGTCCTTAATTGTCATTTATAGTAGGTTATATATGTCATTTAATAATTCATAATAGAGTGAGGTCAAGTGAGCAGATTTGGAGGTCCCAATAGAAACTCTCATTCAATATAGACTTTTAACAGTCCATGAAAGTCTTGAGGTATTCAATTAGGATTTTTAAAGACTTCATGAATTCCACCAAAATCTAGGGGTATTCAATTAGGACTTTTAAAAATGAATAAAAGTACAGAGGTATTCAAAATATCATTCATACTTATGGAATTAGAAAATCATGGATAATCATGGACTTTGTAGTGTTAACTATACATAACAAACTCCAATAATTTTCCAGCCTCCAGACCAAAGATTTCAAAAAGTCTATCAAAGTTTCCTCTTCAAAAAAAAAAAAAAAAGGTCTATCAAAGTTATTCTCTCTACGCACGAAGAAGTTTGTCCTTCATCATCTCTCTTTCTTAATTTTTTGTCTTTTCTCTAATTTTTTATGATATCAACTTTTTTTGATACCCAACATGTTCATTGTAGTTGTTGAATGTCATCTCTCTTTCTTAATTTTTTGTCTTTTCTCTAATTTTTTATGATATCAACTTTTTTTGATACTCAACATGTTCATTGTAGTTGTTGAATGTAGGCCTGGGCTCGGGTCAGGCCGGGCCCGAAATTTGGTGAGACCGAGACTGAGCCCGAAGTATTCGGTTCGGGCCGGTTCGGGCTTTTTCAAGAAAAGAAACCGACAGAAACCGACCACATTCGGGTCGGTTCGGTCTTTCGGGCTTTTCGGGCCTAATGTGCAAAGTTTACAAAAATTCAGTCAGAGGCAAGGTTCGAACCCCCGACCACTTGCACCAAATCCTTGCTCCCAACCACTGGAGCATGAGACGTTCTCTGAACATATTGTTCGACATTTATATTTATTTGTCCTACGCGGTAGAAATAAAACAAAATAAAAGGCTATGCCCTATTTTTACTTTCTACTCTCTCTTTCTTTTCTGGTCTTCTACTCTTCTTCGACACTTTCTTCTTCTTCTTTTTTTTCTTCCTTCCTCCTTTCTTTTCTAGTCTTCTTTTACACTTCTCATTCTTCTTCTTCTTCTGCAGTTCTATTCATACATTCTTTTTTTATATTTTTTTTCTCCCTTCCTCCTCAATCCCCATTATGCAGTTCGTCGACGGCGGGTTGGATGGAGGGGAGAGTGAAGAGGGGCTCGGTTAGGAGGAGTGAAGATTGGGCAGGGTTGACCCGGAGGACTGGGGTGAAGACTGAAGAGGTGCCCAGATCTCTAGATCTCACTATTCTGCTGCTGATTGGAGTCTATAACAGGTTTGGAGTTTCAGGCTTTCAAACAAAACTGCTAACAGGTTTGCCGTTTGGGGTTGAATCGGTGATAATGGGGCTGGGTTTTCAGAAATTGGGGAAGAACAAGGGCTGAATGGATGATTGGCTGAGATGTTTTTGAGAGAGACAGAGGCTGAGACCGTCAAAGGAGGAAAATCGGGCCTAATCGGGCTTTCGGTCTCTGCACATTTGAGACTCGAGACCGAACCGAGAAAATATATTCAGGTCGGGCCCTAGACCGAACCGATATTTTCAAAGTCAAAACCGAACCGAATCGGGCTTTTTTCAGTTTTTCGGGTCGGGTTTTCAGTTTTTCGGGTCTGGACGCCCACCCCTAGTTGAATGTGATTTATTTTTTTTTTGTTTTTTTTTTTTTTCAATTGTGATACTTCGAACCCTAATAGCAATAAAAATGATTTATGAAACCCTGAAACTCAAATATTGTGGTCTAACCCTAAGACCTTGAACCATACTAAATTTTATCTTATTAATTAATTATTCTCATCAATTTGAATTTATATTATGGTTCAAAAAAAAGGTTGAACAATTGAATTTCAATTGATTGATTATAGATCAAGACATTGATCAATATTGCTACAATATATGTTAATCGGCGAAAACAAAATTGATGAGAATAATTAACCATAAACATCAAGTGATCTATATTGTATATTTATGTTGTTGGGAGATTAGGAATGAGAACAAACTCGCTAGACAGACTAACAATCATTATTTGAGTCAATCTCTATTAGAAGATACTGAAGCATTGAAGAGACAACAAGTTATTATTTTGTTTTGTGTTTGGGCTGCATTTGTTTTTTTTTTTTTTCATATTTTGTACATCCTAGGAAATCTGTAGAAGTCATTCATAATAAAGTATATAGATTTTCATGAATCAATAAAAGTCTGTTGCTAAAATCAATGGTTTTAAGAAATCCATAACAATCTATCAACTTTTTAAAGAGTCTGTGGACTTTTCAAAAAGTCTGTCATTTAAAAAAAGTCTGCACAAATCCAAATACAATACACCCCCCTTAGAAAAGGAAAAAAAAAGACCTAGCCGCTCGCTCTGCTAGGATTTTCGCTGAAAATTTTTTTTCGATCAAAACTTCCAAAACTCGGTCTGGGCTACAATGGCGCATGCGAATACTAGTGCTATGACTGCTCGGGTTCAGTCAGATTCTGCAAGGGTGACTCTGGGCGCGGAAGACGCGGCTGCTTTGCAGGACAACCATTGGTATATGGTTGGAAGGCTGCTCGGGCCCAAAGCTCGATTCCCTGGATTCAAAGGAACCATTCACTCGATCTGGTGGATCAAGGCGGGACTCTCTGTCCACGACGCCGGTGATCGATTTCTTTTTTCAGTTTGACCATGCGGCTGACCACAATCGGGCGTTGCATGGGGGACCATGGTTATATAGAAATACGATGCTGGTGGCCGGCGAGTATGATGGGGTTGGATCTGTTGTGACAGTTCCGTTATGGAAGATCGAACTCTGGATGGTAGTGAGAGGTTTACCGGTGGCTCTCCGTAACAAGGCAGCCCTAAATTTGATAAGGGTCTGTTGTGGGTCAAGTGATCCGATTTGATCAGACGGCTCTTCGACGAAAGGAGGAGGAGCAAAGAATACGGCTAGTGATGGATACGCATCGTAGGGTTCGGACTTGGATGCTGTTTGAATTTTCTCCCACGGTGCAACCTGAGATTACCTTGATCTATGAGAAAGTGAAGGGTTTTTGTAGGGACTGTGGTTTATTTGAGCATGAAGCTGCAGGATGTGATGAGTTCCTGGCGAAGGAGAAAGAAGAGATCGTGAATGGTCCTCCGGAGGCGGTGTTGGCGAGCGTATCACTAGAAGTGGGTAGCACGGCTTCTGATCCTGTTTTAATTCCATTGGCGGACCAGGTGAGGATTTCGGAGGGTACCGAAGGTGGTATGGAGATTGTGGTGCAGCAGGTGAATCCGGTGGAGGATGGGTCGTTGTATGGATCCATCTTGAACGTGGAAGGCCATGCGTCACAAGAAGATGGAGGATTGGGTGGGTCCAAGCTTGGTGGACAGGTGCTTTGTTTACAACAGGGTGTCGCTGAAGCCAATGATATTGGTTGGCTTAAGAATTGGAAGGCATTGGTGCCTGATTGCACCATGGGCAAGGTATCTCCAGGGCAGGTGTTGCCAAAGTTAAAGAAATCTTCCTTGAAACTGGGACCGGAGATGGGATCATCTACTTTGGCTGTGGTGGGTACCAAGAGAAGAGCTAGCTATGATCTCATTAATGCTGGGAAGAGGTTTTTGTCCCTTCCAGCTCCTGCCCTCAAGGTGGATGAGAATATAACTTTGTTCTTCAGCATAAACATGGTCAGATCATTATCTCACCAAAGAAGAAGAAATTGGGACGTCCCCGTGGGAGCAAGAATAAACCAAAGGTTGCTAGGGTTTTGGAATCCGAGATGCAGGAAAGAAAATCTCGCAAATGGAAGAGCCATGTTGACTCATCTTCTGTGGCTGGACCCGAAAGCATGCCTAAGGAAGCAAGTATTGCTGAGGGTGAACTTATGGAGAAAGATGGAGAAATGGAAGAGGAGACGGTTGTTCCTCTTCCGGAGAATGTTTAGTTTTTGATAGGTCGCAAAGATCACAATCTCTGAGGGTCTTTTACTCTTGCTTCGGGGATTGTTTGATTTTTGTTTGGAATAAAGGTGCGTGAACTGTCTAAAAGGTGGGTGTACTGGGGGTATTTTGGGTTCTTGTTCTTGTTTTAGAATAGAAGTGTTAGAGTACTCTGAGGAACGATTCTTTCTGTCGATCCCTTAGGGTTGTTTCATTTTTGTACTGCTTGCTGAATCTATATAATGGGCTGACCTCTTTTGATAAAAAAAAAAACTTAGAAAAGGAAAAAAACAACCAAGCAAAAATTTATAAATGCAAAAGTATATATAAAAAGATTGTAAAGGGCAAACATGAAAAAAAAATAGAAATGTAATCAATATTGAGTTTGAAGTGGTAGTGGAATCCACGTATTATTTGTTGAGTGGGAAATGTTGAAATGAAAAGGTAGAAAGTGATGGTAGCTAGCATTACTCATAATGTTAAATTTAACTCGGACGCACCTTATTAAGTTTTCTAATAATAAAACAATTGAAGAAGCTATATGTCAATGATAATTAATGGTAAAATATTCTAAATCTAAGCAACATTTTAATATTACTTATTATAAATTGGGTAATTAGTACACATTAAGTACTATTAATCTTAAGGGTAAATTTCTTCTATGGTACCTGATATATGGTCAATTGGACACTTTGGTACCTAGTCTTCAAAAAATGACAATTTAACACCTGAACTTAGGCTCCGTTTGACATTTTGGTACTTTTGTTAAATTTTTCAGCTAAATGTAAGGATAAAATTGACATTTAGAATATATGTATAAAAGCAAAGTAAAAAAAAACATCAGTTTTGTGGGTTGATGACTATCAGCCCTGCGATTGAGGTCTTGATGATCTTCCTTGATGAAATTTGAGAAGAGCCCAATGGGAATTTTCTAAATTAATTTGGGAGAGTGAGAGAATTGGGAGAGTGGGTGAGAGAGTTATGGAAGAGTGGTGGAATGGTGGTGTGGGTGTGTGTGTGAGAGGAACAGAGAAGTGGTCGTGGTCGTGGTCTGTTTTGTGGTCAAGAAGAAAAATGAGATAAGGGTGGCATGTGCATGAAGGATAAGGAGCACGTGGTGGTAATTCTCGTCGGCCGGGAGACAATGAGTGTGTTTGGATGAAGGAAAAAAAGAGGGAAGTCAAATGAAAAAGAGGAATTCAAAATTTCTAAACATGAATCACCTCGTATGGCATTCTAAACTTGGAAATTATAAATTTCTCTATGGAAAAAAAAGAGGGAATTAATTGTCTGATTTTCTCACTTCAATTTCTATCAAAATATGTGTTATTTCAAATTTCCTGCAAAAGTTTCTTCTTATCTCTTTATTAGTTTCTAAAACAATATATTTTTTCTTTTTTAATATTTTAGTTTATTTTAAACTTTCTTAATTTATTAGACATTTTAAATTCTAAAAATTTACAATCAAACAATTGAAAGGGAGATTCTATTCATACCTCCAAATTTGGCATTTGGACCTCCCCACTTAATAGACCTCCAACTTACTTTTACAAATAATCAATTTGCTATGTACACCTCTCTAATTTTTCTATAATGCCCATGTCTAATAAAATTAATAAAAGCCTTTTTTTTTTTTTGATTCTATTTCATATTTTCAAAAATCAGTAGTTAGACCTCCTTCAAGTTTTGAAGATTTGGAATTGCAGTAATTTTTTTTTTTTTTGGGAAGTTCATCCTCCATTACGAGTAACATAGGTGCTAGTGTTTTTTCAATGAATTGTTGACCCTTGGTTAGCATAGGCAACAATACCATGTTTGCTCATCATCTCATACAAATATGTTTTTCAAGTATTATTTTCATTGCATTTAGGTGTCATTGTCCCTAAACTGATTCTCTCCTACTTGTTTCCATAGCAACTTGAAATGAACATGGTCCTTTTGTTTTAGATATGTATGGAATAGTGGAGGAAATTACAATAATCAACCATGAGTCTAGGGCATTCTCCATAGATTTATATCAGAGGGTCGAATTTTTCATCATATCTATCAGTGTTCTAAAATGCGGCTGCCCAGCCCGCCTAGGCGGCGCCTAGGCGCTGGGCGGCACCTCTCCGCTGCGAGTAATGTATAATCGGAGCTTCTGGGCGCTGGGATTTTAGGCGGGCGTTTCAATCTTTTCCGTCGTTGTTGTCGCTCTCTATTTCTCTCTGCGGCTCTGCGCGCGGCTGAACCAGATCGGAACTCTGAAGCAGATCGGATCGGAAGCTTCTTTGTCGCTCTGGGTCTTTCTCTCTGCGGCTCTGCGCGCGGCTGAACTCTGGAATGAGATCGGAACCAGATCGAAACTCTGAAGCAGATCGGGTCGGAAGCTTCTTCGTCGCTCTGGGTCTTTCTCTCTGCGCGCGCAGCTGAACTCTGAAGCAGATCGGAAGCTTCTTCGCCCCTCCGCTCCACAGCTCCTCCCCTCAGCTTCTCCACGATAAGTTCTGAGAAATTGATAATCTTTGCTTGAATTGATAATCATAATCTGGAGATTGATAATCTTTGTTCTTGTTGAGTACTTGAGTTGATGGCTTGTTGCTGGAAAATGAAAATTGATAATCTTATTGAGTTATTGTTCTTGTTGCTGGAATTGATAATCGAATTGTTGAGTTAAGTTGTTGCTGGAAAGTGATAATCATCTTGTTGAGTTGTTGCTAGAAAGTTACAATTCCGAAATTGATAATCTTCTTCACTTCTTGTAATCTTGTTCTTGTTGGTTATCCTAAAGCACCGAGTTATTTTGGTGAAGTTATGGGAAAATTAATTTTAGTTGGAGCTTTGGATTTTAAGGTGGTGGAAGACGTTTTGAAGGAGGTGGATGACGACTACTATTAGAAAGCCATATTCAATGCAGGACTGCAGGTTATTAGTTCTAGCCCTTCCGGACAAGCTGTGCTGGATTCACAAGCATCTGATATTGAGGCCTGCCGGAGTCTATTCTAGATTTTCTGGAACATCTTTGCAGGAGCAAATTGAGTTTCTGTAACCATGTCTTATTGTTTCACCTCATCGCAATGCCCTTACCCTTCACCCTTTTTTTTAGGTGAACGACTGTACTATTAGATAAGGGTGGAGTCAAGACACGTTATTTTTAATTTTTCTTCTTCTTTTGAGTTGTACATTTCCTGAGGTCATAGCAGTGTGAGGAAAGAAATCAAATCATAATGGCATGAGTTGCCACAGTGCCACTATTGTAGATTTCAAGATTTGTAGTATTGTTAAATGACTTAAATCATTGTTTGTTTATTAATAGGGCTTCCTTGATGGCATCTTCACTTTAGTCTTTCTACTCTTTATGTATGCTTATTTAGGACTCTCTTAAAAATTTAAAATTGGAATATTCTAGGTGCAATTTTATTACACTTTGAGTCTTTATAAGTATATTTTAAAAAAATTAAATTAAAAATTAAAAAATACAAAACCGCCTAGGCGCCGCCTAGGCACCCGCCTGGGCGCTCCTCGCCAGCCCACCGCCCGACTAGCGCCTAGCGTTTTTTAGAACCTTGATATCTATAGAATAGTTCCACATAAAATTGCTCTGCACTGATGATGTGTTGGAAGATCTTGTGGACAACTACCCATTACTGCGTTTTTCATATAAACGTGCTGCTAGGGGCCATCATTTGGCCCTTCGACCCTAAACCCGCCCGGCCCGTATGGCCGAAGCCCTACCTGGCCCTTGCATTAGGGCGGGCCGGCCCGACCCTTTCTCAAATAGGGTAGGGTATGGGCCATGCAAATGAAGCCCGGCCCGTTTGAGCCCGTTAGGGCCAAGTCCGACCCGGCCCTTTAAGCCCGCCCAATTAAGCCCTAATAATTTCTTATTTTCCTTTTTTTTTTTAAGGGAAAAAAATACAAACAGTACCCAACCTATGACCTACTAATAACTTCAGTACCCAAATTTTCAAAACTATCACTTTGGTACCTAGGTTATCTAGCCCGACCCAACTTTAGTACCTGGAGCCGTTAACTCAGTAACGGCGTCTGACAGGTGGCATATATTGAAGGGTAATTTCGTCTTTTCATATTTAATTCATTATTTATATATATTGTTTTTTTTTTTGCCTCTTCTTCGCTCTCTCTCTCTCTAACCATTATCAACGACCAAAAAAAAAAAATTTCTTCCAGCAGCCCCGCGCCTCCTCCTCTCCAGCCCAGCACCCCCCCTCCCCCGCCTAAACCATGGCAGCAGCAACCAACCTCGTCCTCTCCCTTCTCCTCTTTCAGCTCGCCACCACTGCGTACTCCATCGGCGTCAACTACGGCACCCTCGCCAACAACAGGGATGGAACCAGAAAATTAAATTGAGGGGGGGGGGGCTAAATCTTAGGTTGCCAAGTTCTTCCTCAAGTTTTTTTTTGGGGAGAGGAAGTGAGCTGATTTTGGGGAGAGGAGGTGAGCTGATTTTGGGGAGAGGAGGAGATGACATAAAAGAGAAGAAAACAGAAGAAAAGGTGAGGAGAATAGGGAGGAAAAGATGAGGATGGCCGACAGAAAAGAGAAGAAAGAGAAGAGGAGAAAAGATGAGGAGAAAAAGACAGAAAAGATGAAGAGGGGATGACAGAAAAGAGAAGAAAAGTGCAGAAAAGGTGGGGAGGGGACGACAGAAAAGAGGAGAAAATGGAATAAAAATAAGAAAAAGAAAAGAAAGAAGAAGAAAGAGAGAAAGAGTGGAAGAAGAAGAGAGAAAAGAAAAAAGGAAGAAGAGAGAAAGAGTGGAAAAAAAAAAAAAAAAATTGTGACCCAGCCCAAAGAAAATAAAAAAAGAGAGAAAGATGGGTGATGCCTGATCAGACGAAGAGAGTGTAAGGAAGAAGAAGATGAACAGTGAAGGGACTATAATACCCTTCAAAGTTTGCCAGGTGGCTAACACTGTAACGGCCAACAGTGTTTTAGGTACTAAAGTTGGGTCGGGCTAGATAACCTGGGTACCAAAGTAATAGTTTTGAAAACTTGAGTACTGAAGTTATTAGTGGCCATAGGTTGGGTACTGTTTGTATTTTTTTCCCTTTTTTTAAATATGTTTCTTTTTTTTCTATAACAGACAACGTATATCTTCTTACAAATTGATGTCCTAAGCTTTATTTTCTTTAATTTTTGTTTCCATTGTTAAATAACAATTAATTTTGGGAGATTTAGACACAGTTAATTGAATATAACCACCTTAACTAATATTTATAATGTTATAAGTTAATTTCAATATATATGTATGTGTGTGTGTGTATTAAATATGATCAACCAAAATAATGAGTCTTGTATTACCTATATAATTATTGAGCCACATTTTAAGATAAAAAAAATAATGTATTTCTTTTTGTTAAACAAAATAAGGCCCTTTTTGGCCCATTTCGGCCCTATTAAGAGGGTCGGCCCGACCCGGCCCTTTCAGCCCTAGCGGCTCGGGCCTTTCGGGCGGATAATGGGTTAGCATATTTAAGCCCCGGCCCTACCCTACCTGGTCCTAAATTTTGTTGACTTTGACTAGACCCGGCCCGGCCCGACCCTAAGCCCTAAAATTTAGGGTAGGGCCGGCCCTAACCCGGGCCTTGATGACCCCTACGTGCTGCAGTACTGCTTTTTGTCGCCACTCGTTCACATGTTTGATTGCATTCAGAATGAGTAGGGCTTCATCAACTGAGGTGTCTTTGTATTTCCCATTTTCTCTCTTTTTATTTTTTATTTTTTTTTATAGCGCAGTGATAGATCCTGTAAATTCTCAATTGTGCCTGTGTGAGCAAGGAAGTCTATCACTTTACGAGGACAAAGTCAAATTCAGAAAATTTTGACTACAACGTTAAATAACGTTTGGCGATATATATTTTAGGGTTTACATTGGAGGAGAAAGTTTTCCCCAAGTTGAAGATTATTACTATTTGTAGATATAAGAAGAGATTTTTTTTTTCTTCCTTATTTGTGTCTTTATTGGTAATTTGACATGAGTTGACAAAGTCAACTATTATTTGGAAAAAGAGAGGGGTCCAAATATTAATTTTGGAGGTATGAATAGAAGCTCCTCAATTGAAATTGTACATTTAAAATTTTTTTTTATTCAAACGCAGCCTGAAAGAATGAAACAATGAAATGATGTTGGGGAGGACACATGGCATGACCAAATTGGTCTGGAAGGTAGAATGATTAGCTAACTAATAGTTTAATTATATTTCTCAACTAGCCAAAGTCGGAAAAACCCTAGCCGAAAAAAGAGAAACGTCGTGTGGGAGTTATCCCTGTCCGGCGGCGTGCCCTCCAGGCGTCGTTGCCGGACAGGACAGAATGGACCTTGTGTCTGGAGAGTGGTCTGGTTGGAGTAGTGGTTGCGGGGCGACGGAGATGCACACCAGAGAGCCGGAAGGTGTAAGGCAGAGGCAGGAAGATGGCAGGAGGGTGAAGCCAGTGTCGCCTTGCCTTTGGGAGGAGCATGGAGGGCCTGCTCGGTGTTTCGAGGTGCTGATACTGGCTCAGAGGTCGCCGATTGTTGATGGTAGCGTGGGAGCAGCGCCGAGACCCATTGTGTCTAGATCAGATCGGTTGATCCCGATCTGGGTTGAGTGCTTCGTTTTCGACCTGAGGAAGGACGGCGTGGCTTGCTGGAGGAAGGTAGGAGACGGTGGTGCGCCGGCGAGATGGTTGGGTCACTACGTCTGCAACCAATTACTTCAACGTGGGCCGGATGCATTTTGGGCCTGGACTATTTGGTTTTTTATTTTCAGTCTTTTTAGGGTTTAGGGTTGGGTTTTATTTTTGTTTTTGTTTTGTTGGTAATAAGGCACAACCAAGGTTTGGTGTGTGGTATTAGCTGTTGTTTCCAGTTGTGTTAGGTGTTAGCTGTCGGGTCGTGTGTACTACAAGATGTGGCAGAGACAATCTTCGCTTCGGCCTTCTAGTGGGTCCTACCTATTTGGTTTTGGGTCAGCGAAAAAGTCTGGCTGTGCCATAGACGAGCATTAATGGCCTTCTAGTGGGTAGTTCCTGTCTGGTTTTGGGTCGGCGGCGATGGCGAGTTGGGGCAGTTGTGGGTTGATGATGTTGACAATTTGGTGGTGACGGTGTGGGGTTTATTTTAGTCCCAGGTCCGAATGTCCGGGAATTCTGTTGGTCGGGTTTAGGTCACAACGAGTGTTGGCTTGGTCGATCAAAAGCTAGTCAGGAGGACTCTGGTTGGTGAGTTAGTGTTGACACAAGTGAGTTGTCCAGTTAGAGTTCTTATTGGCTGGACAAGAGGTGAGTTAGTGTTGACACAAGTGAGTTGTCCAGTTAGAGTTCTTATTGGCTGGACAAGAGGTGAGCTGTCAAAGATTCACTGCTCCTGCGTTTGTTGTCTTTGCCATACAGTTGTAGTGCAAGTTTAGAGTCAGTCATTATAGAGTTCCAGTGTGAAGTCTATTGGTCATTTCTGTATAAGAGATGTCGCCTAAAACTCGTTGTAAGCAGTTCATTATTAATGAAGTTCTTATTTGATCAAAAAAAAAAAACTAATAGTTTAATGACTTGAAATACGTTTCATCTTTTCAAAATTTGCCATGCAAGGAGACAAATGGAGAGAGAAACCATGGATCCAATCATCCAAAAATGAGCCAAGATGCATGCTAATGACCATTGCCAATGGACAAAAATGATGGTAGAAATTTGAATTTCAAATTGTGGGAAACTCCCTCCACCTTGCTTCTTCATATTTGGATTAGGGATCCTCCATTGGTGGTGGCTCGTTAGAGACGTTTCCGAAGCTCATTTTACATTTTTAGCCCAAATTTACGTATTCTTCTCATTTCTTTGTTTTTGTCGCATTTTAAGTCTCAAATTAATTTACTCAAAAAAAAAAGTCTCAAATTAATCGTTTTCCTCTCCTTGCAACATTTTCTAAAAAAGTAAGGAAATGGGTTAGAGATGATACAATATACTGAAAAGTCAATTTTAATAATTTTTTAGCACAACTACATAAAAAAATTATTCTCTATATATCGTACTATATTCCATCTTGACCAATTAACTACCAAACTATGTAAAGGCTATAGTGACAATGGGAGAAGTTACATGCACTAGATGGAAGTACATAATAGAAGATTTGTAGGATAACGGATGCACGAGAATGAATCTTAAGGAACGAGTTCCACAGGTGTTTAGAGTTTAAGAGTTTCTCTACCACTAGACCAAATGCCCAGAGTTTTCACTCCCCAATGTTCTCTCTTCAAAAGATGAAGAGAGCACTAGAAAATCTACTTTTAGTTTCCTTAATATTTGTTTCTGCAACCTTGGTAGCCCTTAGGTACATATTAATTAAACTGGCAAAAGTACTACGTACCTTATTCGTATGTTGCTTGTTTATTCCAACAGAAACTAGCCATGCATGCAATCTGCTGCAACTGCATGCTAGTCTTCAAGCAAAGCTTCTAAATCAAATTACACTATTGACATTACTAGACTAGACAGTCTAGCTAGTTACTTGTGGTTCTTGTCGAATTATGATTCGGAGTACAGATCCTTGCATCCCTAAATACTTTCCCCGGTGTACAGAAGTAGCCCTTGCTTGGGGCACAATGAATGTCTTGTGAGCAAATGCACAACCCTTCTAGGGCGCACCCTTCCTTGACTAAGTTAACCTCACCCTTAATTCCAAGGACCTGGTCACTCCATTCACTTGAGAATAGCCCCATTGGGTCATACACTTCCTTAACCCTCAAGAACTCCTTACCATTTTTGTACTTCTTCATCACCCCATCAAAGGCTATGTTCCTATTCTTTCCCCAATGTGGCAATGCTCCGTACTTAAACAGTGCCAATTGCTCTATTTCTTCAAGTATGCCTTCATGGAGCCTAGGCGTCATGGGGTCCTTGCTTCGGTAATAAGTGATGTCGAAGTCAATTGCATCTACTTGTTTGCCAAGGTAAGCAGTTGATGCGGTGACATAGCGCATTAGGATTCCATTGTAGATTTCTACTCCACAGAGGGATTTGGGTTCAATCTCAACTAGCTTCTGCACGTCTTGAATGAAGCTTTTGGCCACGGACAAGCTGATGCTGAAGGTTGTTTGATGAAAAAACTCGCCCTTGATCCTTGAGTCCCATGCGCATGCTGTGATTCTTGAATCTTGAAGACCATCAAGGCAAGTTCCAGATGCTTGAAGCCGGTTCTGATATCCAATCACAGGATATCCAGTAAAGATTATACCTATTAATCGAATTGTATGATCCCAAAATTCAGTAATTTTGACATATGGAAAAGCAAACTAGAACTGAAGTTCCAAATGATTTGGCAAAAACATGAAAGATGAGTACTTTGAAAAGCTATACAAGATGACCAAACGTCTATGCATACCATTGTTTGTCAAACCATAAGCATCGGATAGAAGCCCAGATGTGACTAACTTTGCCCCAGAGCATTTCCCATCAGCATCGCTTTTTGATTCTTGGTTCTCTTCTATTATAATACAAGAACAAATGAAAAAATAGGATTATTAAAAATGTTACTTGTCATGGTGGCATGATGCAGAAATGAGCATTATTAGCAAAGATTTTCTCTTCATGAGACTGATATATGTTTTTAAATTATGATTTAAAACCACCAATTTATGCGTGAAACCATAATCACAATGTAGCAACATAAACTGTGGGATGAACAACATGTGAGCTGCATTTATATTTGCCTAGAGATCATTTCTTATTTCAGAAGAGAAACATCTTCACCACCCTCGCTATTCAAAACTTAATTGTTCTTGATGTTGCTTTAGTTTGAACTGCATGAACTAAGAAAAGTACCTGCCGTTCTTATAACTGCCAGTGCAAGTGAAGGTGTTGCTCGAAAAGGAAGGAAATCATATAAACCATTTCCGGATGTGTTTGAGGAGATACGATCATCTACTCGATAAACTGCCTTGTGCTGGCTAGGATACCATAGTATGTCCGCAAACTCATGCTGCTTGCCAAACTTAAGCACTTGATCTCCCAAGTCAGAATCGTTCTTGCTCAAATATGTGATGGACCTCTTGAACATGGGTTGTAGGTTTAGAGTAACCTGCCAAAGTTTTTGTCTCTTAGACTTATTTGTCTTCATTAGCAGGCATATATACAAAAATAAATGAATGATTGTAATAGTAATAATAAATTTTGGTACCTTTTTTGGCTGTTTAAAATTTGTACCAAAACTTGTATGATACCTTTTCTCATAATTATGGAGGTACAGTGTTTTTTTCATTATTCATATATCGGTACAAAGATTATTTATCGAAAAAGAATAATAATTTCTGATTAAAAAAAAAAAGAAGAATAATAATTTTGGTTGTTGTCAGTTTTTTTATTTTTTTTTTATTTTTTTTTTTTTTGCAAAGGTTGCTGTAAGTTTCTATTCAGCACAATAATTATCTCCTATAATGCAACACTCGTATTGTCAAAATGCATCATTCATACTAGCCCCTTAACATGTGCTCCGCACATGTCAATTGGCTTTTATTTTTATTTTATTTTTAATTTAAATAGTTACAGCAGTTTCTCTCCTGATTTTGAGGAAGTTTCTCTTTTTTTCTTGGAAGGTATTGCAATCTTTTGAAATATGATGTAGTCAATTGACTATCTTATCCTCATATAGAATAATTTATTTATTAATATCTATATTATGTGAGGGTATATATGGTAGTTCAAAAATTTAACAATTCCCTCAAGAATTGGCTTAATTATATAATATAATATAATATAATATATTATCTGATACATTATTTTCTTATGTAGAGTGTTCCAATATATTGGGTACATTTCTTTTATAATTACTTCTCGAGTTTTCAAAAATACATCATGCTTTTTTCTATTTGAACAAATTTCATAAGTTTTGAGATTCTAAACTGTAATAAAATTGTTTAATCTAAATTCTTATGAGCTAGACCATTTTTTTTAATCTCTAGAATTTAAGGTTTAGCTTATAAGTTAAGGACAATCTTTTATCCACCCAAAAATTTTGTATCGATCATATAGACACATTCTTATATCCTTTCTGGATATGCAATACGTTGCTGAAAGACTGCCCAAAACATCAAAATATATAAATGAAGAAGAAAATGTACTGTAATAAAATTGTTTAATCTAAATTCTTATGAGCTAGACCATTTTTGTAATCTCTAGAATTTAAGGTTTAGCTTATAAGTTAAGGACAATCTTTTATCCACCCAAAAATTTTGTATCGATCATATAGACACATTCTTATATCCTTTCTGGATATGCAATACGTTGCTGAAAGACTGCTCAAAACATCAAAATATATAAATGAAGAAGAAAATGTACTTGCCTGTGATATTACTCCTAAGACTCCAAGTGAAACCTTAGCTGCATTAAGATCTTTATCACCTTGACTGAGACTTCTCACCTTGACATAACCATCTTCGGGCCCTCCTGGACTCACAATCCTAAGTCCCACCACATAATCATGAACAGAGCTTCCCTTAGCCCATAATGTGCTTCCATGCGCACCAGTCCCTAGCAACCCACCGACAGTTAGCCCCCACCAATATGGTGCGTAAGGCAACGCCAAGCCAACCTTGGCAGCCTCACTGATCACCTGCCTAAGCGTCACGCCGCTCTCCACCGTCATCGTCATCCCTTCAACGTCGACCTTAACCACACGGTTGAGGTTGTTGGTGCTTATGATCAGCCCATCTTCGCCGCGCGGGCAAACCAGCTTGGGAATGCTGTGGGAGTAACGAGTCGCCACCTTCATGCTCTTCTTGTTCTTGGTTGCATCAGCCACTACCTTAACGAGTTCTTCCTCCGTACTAGGGTATGATACACTAGTCGCTTTACAGACAGTTCGATCGGGGAAGATGCCGTAGGAGTTTGTGATGGTGCAGTTTGTGTTGTTTGACGATGAACACTTGATGTGGTCCTCCGGAGGGGTAGAACATACCAAGAACAATAACAAGAATAGACAGTTTACTCGGATAACAAGCCCCAACATACCCATTTTTGGACTCTTCTTTTTCTAAATATTTATCTATATATATAAATATATAGGGTTTTTTTTTTTTTTTGGAAATGATAGAGTTATTTGGCTCGCACACAAGTTTTACATACTTAGCAAGAAACGAATATAAAAATCGTTTAAGCTATGGAATGCTTTGAAGCCATTTGAAGCTTGAGCCGACCAGAAGTAATAGAAACGTGATGATTCTATATACATCTACCGGATCTTTTAAATTTCTACCAGAGTTTATATCTATCTACCCCGGCCCATAGGTATTGGTGGTGTCTGTTTCCCTCATGACAGGTGTGTGGGTTAGTTGTAATTTCTTTAACTTGAAATGAAAGGGTCTTGTTGCTTTACAAGTAGTGCTGCCATAGAAATGAATTGAAATTGTTCGAGTCGTAAGGAAAGATAAACAGTGGGGAGTGAGATCAAGGTGTACTAGTTTTGTGGATATTACTGGATATATGAGTGCAAACCATGTGTTGAATCAAAACCAACACGAAGAGTAAAATTCGAGCTATAGTGGAGACCTTAGTTGAGCTATAATGGACACATTAGTTAGGCCTTAGCACAAGGAGTAGCTAGTTGTTAATTTCATTAGTGTAGCAATGCAACAATGCACTAGATATTCTTAATTTGGGGTATTAATTGGTGGCCTGAGTACATTTTCAACCGTTTTGCGTCACTTATACAATAATTGCATCATAAGAAAAGAAAAGGAAAAAAAATGACATAAAAATTTAGTGAATGGATTGTAACCTTGATTATTCTGATTAGCACCTGCAAACAATGTGAAAACAAAAAAAAATGGAAGATTTTTGCAGGTTCTAACTTGCTAGTGAAGAGGTTCTTGCACGGTTGGCAAACATGCTTTGCTTTTGTTAAACCAACCCCAGTCCCCCAGTTCGAGTCCTCTTATGTGTTTCTTTTTGCAAGTTACATTCCACTCATATTTTCTTTTACTTCTTCCTTTTTTCCTTTTTCTTTTTTTTGGTTACTTCTTCTTCTTCCTGTTTTCTTCCACTCATATTTCTTGCTTCTTCCAATTGTCTTCCACTTATACCATACGCTAGGTTTAATTACTTTTTCCTATTTTCTTCCACTCATATCTATTAAATGATAGTTTTAATGACTTTTTCCTATTTTCTTCCACTCATATCTATTAAATGATAGTTTTAATGACTTCAATGATATGTTGTAAGTTTCTGATTTAAAGACAGAAAACCCTCTCTAGGGTTTGAGAGAACGCCGCCCCCATGGGTGGAAGGTTCTGCAACTTTCTCCATCTCCGATGGAGATCAATGTCGGCACATCCCTTGTTGTCGTATTCCTCGAGTGCGGTGCATACCATCTCTTCTTTTCTTCCGGTTTGCTTTTCAAAGGAGTGGTCTACGACTCCTCTTGCGGCGGCGGATCGTGATATGTTCCCTTTCTCTTGGGTCTTTACAACCTGAGATTCAAGGCTGTGTTCGATTTGGGCAAGTGGTCGGCGACATTTTGCTGGGGAATCAGAGTTGTTGGGTCGGATCCGGATTTGGGATCCAGGGACTATGAAGATTTCTTGGAATTTTGGCCGTGAGGTTGGGTGGTGGAGGCACCTGACTGCACGCCTCATTTATGAGGATTCCCGTCCGAGCATCAGCCTTTCCGGCGGCAGTCCTGGTTGCACTGGATACTGCGGTCGGGATCTTTGGAGCCAGAAGGTTGGAGCGCTTGGGTCAATAGATTGCTATAGGTTTCTCCTTCCAGGGTTGGCTTCGCCTTGTCGAAGATGCAGTGGTGCGGTGGGGTAGGGCGGCGTTGCGGATCTGGAAGGGTGGCCGGGCGTCAGGCTAAAGCCAGGGTGCCCATATCAGTTTAAGTGGGGCCTGGGCCTTTATCACTTTTGACCCGTCAGATTTGATTTTGGATTCGGGCCGGATTTGGATCCTTATTTGGGACCCGGGTCGCATTCAAATCCGGATCTTGGATCCGAGACAACTGCTCATATTGATCTGGTATTTATTCTGGTTCTTGGGAGTTCGTTTGCTAATTTTCGAGTTTTTGACACCCTCGGTTACTTTCGAACTCCCGATGAGCGAATCACTTCTCCTAGGTGATCATGTCACCGGTTACGGTTACTATTATATTTACACTGCTCTCGTGACATATGCAGTGCAGCGATGTCGTCCGACATCAAGTCACATGGTTATCTTTCATTTTAGATGTGTTTGTGCATCTTGCTATCTTTTATTGTTTTCCTACTTTATAGATGCGTTTGTGCATCTTGTTATGTTTTATTGTTTTTCTTTCGATGCTTTTGCATCGCTCCATGTACTTCTCAGTTTCACTTAATATAATTTGTCGTCTTTCCCTTCAAAAAAAAACTTGCTAGTTACTGGTCAACTAATTTGATTTAATGATAAGACATTTCTTTTCTGATTAAATATTAGTAGATGTCTTAGTACAAGTCTCTCAACAATAAGAAGATGCCTCTTATTATTAAAACAAAGTTTATTACGTGTTTTTCAAATAGCCATGAAAGAAAACAAACAACCTGCAAGCCATAAATCTTTTAGTTGAAAAGAAAACGATTTACCAACAATTATACTCCACAAGTCACCAATTGAGCTATGAGTTGGTAAAGTATCAAAATAGCATGACAATCATTGCCAACAAGAAACAAATAAATGAGTGTTTGTATCTATTTTTTTCATGTTTAACCCCAAGCCATTAGATGAGATGAAGATTATAACATTTAATAATAATTATTGCGATTATGTCAAATAATTATCACGGATTCTTATTAAGATTCGCCGAGATTTATTATTTGGTATTTAACATCAATAAATGGCATTACATACCAAATATAGGAGCAACGACGTTACATGAAAACAAATTGGCATTTATGGGCTAATTGGAAGCACTGAAGAGCAATATTTCATATTTATAGCTATATTAACTAGCAAATCAAGGAGAATGAAGCCGCAACTAGCAAGAAATTATGGGCATTTCTTCGGTCATTAAGACCAAAATATTCATTTAATTTAATTACTCTTTCCTTCCTAAATATCATGTATGTAATTGTATAAATACAACCCTCTTAACTCAATTGTACGTGGTTCCCGACCAAGACAACACAACTCAATTTCAAATACATCTAAAACTTTTCTACTATCTTTTCTCTCGAGCCTAGTCAATTTTTATCGCTTTCTTTACAATATTTTTCATTCTTGCTGTAGCCTAGTTAAATTTTGAGAAAAATTCAGCTACCGTCCCCAAACTATGCTGCCAAGGCCAATTTGATACCCGAACTCTCAAAAGTATCAATGTGATACCCAAACACATATTTTGACACCAACGTGATACTTCCGTCCAAAATTTCTGACGGCACCGTTTCTTTGCTTACGTGGCAAGCACGTGAAGACCAAAAACTAAGAAAAAGACCAATTTGCCCTTTTCTTTGTTAATTGTTTTTTTTTTCCTTCTTTTTCTTTTTCCTTGTTCTTTATCTTCTTATTCTTCTTCTTCTCAGATGATCTGGGTCTCTGGGACTTAAAAAAACCGAAAGAAGATATCAGGGGGACTCGTGAGGGAGAAAAAGAACGCGCCCCAGGCGCGAGAGGAAAAAAGAAAGGAAATTCGGAGGAGGGCTCTCTCTCCCGGCTGATCGCCGATGGATCCTCCGTCGCTGCGCTCCGGTCCGGGAGGGGAGGCTGATTGTTAAGCTGTGGAGGGGTGCCAAGGATGCGACGTGGCTCTAGGTAGGTGGCTGGGATGTTGTGCCGGTTTGGGTGACAGTCGCGGGGGTGCTGCGAATCGATCCGCCATCTGGGTTCATGGGTGACGGTCTCGGGGGTGCTGCGAATGGATCCGCCATCTGGGTTCATGGGTGACGGTCGCGGGGGTGCTGCAAATCGATCCGCCATCTCGGTTCATGGGTGATGGTCGCGGGGGTGCTGCGACGGATCTCGGGGCTCCGGCGGTGGCTTCTGACGTCATCGCCCTGCTTGTGTTGGCTGTGGCTGTTCGGATCTGGTGTTGGTGGGGCCGATCGCGATGGGATCTGACTCGATCTCTGTCTTGGATCTGCTGGGGGTCTTCAGATTAGTGTAGGGGTGTCTTGCGGCGTGTTAGGGCTGTGCTGCGACGGAGGTTTTCGGGTTGGCGCTGTTTTGACGCGTGGTGATGGCGTGGTGGCGGTTTTCTGGAGCTTGCCGGCTATTCATGTAAATTTATGCTTTTACTGCACCTGCGGAAAATTTTGTTCAGACCGACGAGGATTTCTTTGACAAATTGATTGATGATGATGACAATGATTTTTCTGGGTATTCACATAGTTATTTTGTAGCAAAATTTGAGCTTGATGTGGTTTAAGATATTTTGAAATTGAGTATATCGGATGTAGGTACCAGTGGCAAGAACAGGGTTGAATCTTTGACTCATGGGGAAGATATTCCTACATGAAACCCAGGAAGCATGAATCTTTGACTCAAATTTCAAGGCTTTATTGAGCAAATAATCAGAAATAAGTCCCAAAAGAGCTGTTTAAAGTTCAAACAAAAACCCAGAAAACAGAAATGAATGAAAATAAATAAATAAAAAGTTAAAAACATGACTGGTAATTAAAGCAGAGGAAAGAACAAAAACCCAGAAACTGAAACTTGAATAGGAGCTCAGAAATGGATAGACAACACATATATGGAGGTGATAGATAGCATTATGTCGGAGATAAGATTGAAGAGAGGAGAGAGCTAAAGTAAAGCGAAGAAAGGAAGAGGTGAATCTGAGTTATGATTGGAGGTAGTGTTGGGAAGAAGAAGAAGAAGAATTGGAGTGGGAGGAGGTAGTGTTGGGAAGAAGGAGAAGAATTGGAGTTGGGAGAGAGAGCTCGGTTCATGGTTTCGTTCCTTTTTTTTTTTTTAATTAGCTAGTAGTGAAAGACTAATCTGCCCTTGATAAAAAAAAAAATTTGTCTCCACGTCAGCAAAGAAACGGTGCCGTCAGAAATTTTGGACGGAAGTATCACGTTGGTGTCAAAATATGTGTTTGGGTATCACATTGATACTTTTGAGAGTTCGGGTATCAAATTGGCCTTGGCAGCATAGTTTGGGGACGGTAGCTGAATTTTTCTCTTAAATTTTTATCGTTGTCTTTACCTTCTGCACTTTATATTTCCTGCAATTTACTTTTCAGCTCTTTTAAGTTTTATGCTATTTATTTCCCCATTTATTTTATGCTCTTTACTTTACACACCTTTACTTTCTGCAACCTATATCAAAAAAATAAAAGAGAGACACAACATCGGTGAAAACGTCGAAAGTCCTTGCAACAAAGGCATTCAAACCAAGCGATCGAGACGGTTTCTTCCTCGGCCGATAATCACTTGAAGAAGTCAAATCAAGCGCAAATATTAATCAAAACCTCGCTTAGCCAATCGGCCACGAGTTGGCACGCCCGCGCAATCTAGAAGGACAATTGGACTTCAAGTCCCTCGACCTCTCATTTGGGCCGAGACAATTTTGAGTCAAACAATGAGTTGAATCCTCAACAGTGCAAAAAGAGCAAAACTGACATACCGAAACCAATGGGATGCCCCGCCGTTGAAGTTGGTCATCGGTGGGTAACTTGTTATGGAGAAGGCACAAAAGAGAAAATTCAGCATCAGTGCCCAAACTCTCTCAACTATACCAATATGATACCTGAAGTCTTATTTTGATATTAACATGATATCTCCGTCTAATTTCCGTGACGGCTCCGTCAAATTGATGACGTGGCAAGAACGTGTCATGCACGTGATATTTTTATTAAGGATAAAATAGTCTTTCACTACTAACTAATTAAAAAAAAAAAAAAAAGAGCGAAGCATGAACAGAGAGATGGCCCTCTCTCTCTTCTTCTTCTTCTTCTTCTTCTTCTTCACAACCCTCTGCAACTCCCATTCTTCTGATTCAATATACAGAATGACAAGATACAAGAGTATTCCGCTAATGAATCAGAGTATGGCACGCCTAATTCAATTATGTCTGATCCACAAGAATCCAGGACCTTCAATGCTTCTGCGGTGACTGATAGATCAGGATCACCGGCAGTAATGGAAGGGATTAATCATTAATGCAACCTGCACAAAAACACATCTTGATCAAAACAACATATACTCATAAATAAACACTCCCATCTAAAACCAACCACAAATCCTGATCCTCAAGTAAAATTCATCTGAGAAACCTAAATGCTCCGATACTCAACTGATCTAAAGAGTGCACAACAAAATTTGCTCAACACCATTCAAATCATATCGTCTGACCAATTAATCTAATGAACTACTAAAATTCTGAACCCTTGATTTAAACCATTATTTACTTCAATCAAAGTCACAGTCATGTAAAATGTGGAATCTGCTACTTCAACCAATGATAGTCAGATCCATTAAACATGCAGATTATAGAGCTATCAGTCAAATCCAAAGCAAGCAATCCCAACAAGAAGAACTAATCCAAAGCCAAAGGTCTAATTAATCAACGCCCTCTTCCCCAAACCCAATTTTGCAATGAAGCCGAATATGACAGCCAGCAGGGAAATGTCAAAACAATATTTGCATTCGCCTAGTGGATTGAGGCCAAATGAAAGCCCTGCATCTGGTGGGTCTGCAACTGGACAAGCAGAAGGAGAAGGAGCTCGAGGTCAATGTGAGAGCTAGCATCGAAGAAGGTTTGCCTCAGGATCACGAAATATCGGTAAGCTCAAGTAATGTTAGTCTAAATGTTTGAGTATAGTGGCTGAAGAAAATTGCATTACGAAATTTGCAGGGCAATCCGAATTGATTAGTCTAAAGTTTCAAAATGCATTGAAGCACATGGTGGAGTGACGGCTGCGCCAACAATGCGATCCCCTTGCCCAACGTCACCGGCGACATCCTAGCCAAGGTGATCGAGTACTGCAAGAAGCACGTTGAGGAGGGCGCCACAGATGCCGAGAAGGACAAGTCCGGCGATGCGATCTGGTGATCATCTCCTGGTAAGAAGGAACAGTATTGATATGAAAAGTTTTTGTTGAGCTTAGTTGAGTTGATTAATTGGAGTTGTGCAAATTTTTGTGGAAATCCCTAGTTGATCAATGGAAAGAGTCCCAATGAACTGCTGCACCTATATAGCATCTATAATTAGCTAGAACAAAATTCCAGAAGAGTAAAACGAGGTGTGACACTTGTTCTTTTGGTCCGAAACAATAGGACAAGGTTCTTTCAAGGACAATATAACTTTGGGAAATTCGTCCAAACAGTGTCTGAACTTTTCCAGACTATTAATTTTCATACCTATACTTTGAAAAATGTCATAATGGTACCTGAAGTTTTGGCCCCGACCCAATTTTCGTACCTAGCAACAGTAAAGTCGTCAACGGCGTTAAATTTTCAGGGGTAAAAGCGGTACTTCATGTATTTTGGTACAGTAAATTAATTTTAAAACAATGAAAATCCAAAATAATCACCAAACTTTAACGTTGGGGAGACTCGAACCCCAACCCATCCCAACACATATGGGAATGAACGCCCCAACCACCAGGATGCTTGCCTGTCGTTAGTATCTGGTCAACAAAAATTATATATATCATTTAGTTTAAAAACACTTTTTCTTTGACCATTCTGTCATCTTCCTTCTCGTGTTGCAGCCTCTGCAAGTATCTCTCTCTCTCTTCCTCCTTCATTCCAGATTCCCAGCCACAAAGTTTCTTACTATTAATTTTTCTTCTTAAGTTGCAAATACCAGTAGCCCAAAATCTCAATTGTTCCTTCTCCAATTCTTCTATTTCTTCTTTCTTTTTCTCTGTTTTCTTCATCTCCTTTCTTCTCCTCCATATCTGTTAATATATCTGGAGATCAAACCTCAAACTCGTCAGCTTGTATGGTGTATTTGCCTCGGTAGATGGTTTTGAACAAAATGCCTCGGTTTTGTGCCGAGGCCAACCCTGTCTCTCTCTCTTCTCTCTTCAGAAACTACATCGGAAAACCCGAGAAGCTTTCGGGCTTCACTCTGCCACCGTCGCCAGTCATTCGGAGTAGGAGTCGGAGGAGACGACGCTCTGAACACTGCAACCCACTCCACCCTGCATCCCAGCGTCCCCCGGAAATCATGGGCGAAAGACTAAGCAGCGTCGGCAAACACATCGTCATCAACGACGAGCTCGTCTGGGACAACGACACATCGTTTCCCGAACCCTGTATCGATCGCATCACCGACACCGACGGAAAGTGCAGAGGCAAGGAGGTTGGAAACGTCGTTGTCGGAGTCGGAGGAGATGAGGTGGTTGACGATGAGGACTAGGGAGTCGATGTGGGGGACGAGGGAGTTAAAGGGTTTTGAAATGGCGAGGCAGCGAATGAGGGTCTTGGTGTCCGAGACCAGGTCGAAGATCTGGAGGATCACGGGGTCCGGGAGCCGATCAAAGCCGTCTATTTCCATCCTCAGAAAGAGAGAGACAGAGAGAGAGAGATTTGAGCACAGAGGGTTTTCTGGGAATGTCATGGTTTCGGTGGAGGAAAAGAAGAGGATGGAGACGAGTGGTGAGAGAAGATGAATAGTAAAATGATGAAAATATCCCTGAAAATTTAACGTCATTGACGACTTTACTGTTGCTAGGTACGAAAATTGGGTCGGGGCCAAAACTTCAGGTACCATTATGACATTTTTCAAAGTATAGGTATGAAAATTAATAGTCTGGAAAAGTTCAGACACTGTTTGGACGAATTTCCCTATAACTTTCCTTCTTATAAAAATGGAAAAGAAAATAAAAATTATGAAAAAAGTCCTGACCTTGTCCAAACCGCAAAGCCCAAAGGAACGAAACTACTGCTAAGACATGAATCTCATTCCTCATCCATTACTATTCGCTACTATTTGCCAAATTTTGAGGCATTGAGCTAAAGGCTGCAACGCATGAAACACACTTGTGGTTTTTAAGGCTTCTTGAGCTGAACTGAGCTCAAACACTGATATTCTACTCATGCATCATGATAACTTGAAGTGGGAGATAAGAGATCTATGCCATCATGGCATCATAATAGTTTCAATTTTCCAACCAGTTGTAAAGGTTCATTCCACTGGAGGAAAACTAAATTGAGAGCTATATTTGCCGAGGCATATCATACGGTGGGCAAAAGTAAGAGGTCGCTTTTTAGAGCCAAAGACTTTGCTGCTGCTGTACTATTGTACTAAGAAGCAGGGGAAGTAGTCATGAATGCCACTATCAATCACTATGAATTTTTGTGAGGAAAAAGACTTCACTATATCATAATCTGATAAAAGCTGAAACTTTTTTGAGAGAGAGTAGAGTTGCATCATCAAAAGTTTGAAGCACTTTAAATTTAAACGTAACAATTGGACTTGGAGGTGTAAATATGAGGCTTATGATTTCATTTCAGAGTGAAGAAGAGAAATTATCAATAAAGTTACAGGGTCTGTTAAAAATTACACAACTTGAACCTCATTTGCAGCTTCAACTTACAAACCAATGAGTAAAATGGAACAAAGAAAACCTTCAATCATTCTACTATTTCTATCCAAATGAATACTCACTGCTCTCTAAATTACAACAGCCTAATCACATTTCAAATCAAAGTAAGAATGTGACAAGTTATAGTTCACTTCACACTTCTGGCTAAGCCATCAATTTTCAGCCATTAAGCACCTCAACTAATCACCTCAACCACCTTCTAAGGTCACTCGTTGAAGAAGGAGAGGCCTCACCACCATGACTCTCAGTACAACATGAAGAATAGTTAGATTGTTGCTCCAACCCAAAGTGTGATCCACTCACCACACTCTTAAAGCTCGGACTCCTCAAGCTATGCCCATAACCTCCTCCTGCATAAACCCCCATTCCAACAACCCCATAAGGATCGGGAGCTGGAAACGAAAGTCTTTTCTTCACTGATCCAACTCCTCCTCCTCGCTCCCTGTCAGGTGTCGAAGGCCTTTGCCTCGGTGCACTTTGGGAGCGAATTCGAGCCTTGGCAGATTCAGTTGCTGCCATGTAATTAGGCAATGTAGCACCAACATTGCCGCCACTAGTGCTAGTGCTGCCCCTACTATGTTGGTGCACAACACCACCATTGTAGTAATAATTAGACCTCAGGCTAGGGGTTTGCGACGCATTGGAGCTTCGGTCTTCTCTAACGCAACGAGGGCTCGCAGACCGCACTTGGAGAGGAGGGCGGCTCTTTGATGGCGAGGGTGTGATGGGGGAGTGGTGGAAGTGTTGGTTTTGGTGGGATCTATCTCTATGGAGTGGTGAACTAGGTCTTTGCTGTTGGTTTTGTTGGTTTTGTTGGTGGTATTGGCTTGCATTCGATCTTCGGAAATTGGATGATAAACTTGAATAAGGCTGCGAGGTGTCGATTTCAACTGTTTTGATGGGGTCTTTGTGGTCAGTAGAAGCCCTTCCTCTGCTGCTCTCCCATGGCTTTGGGGCCATCCATCTGTCTAACCATTTGGGTTTTTCTTCAAGCTCTTCCTCATTCCCCATTGATGGGCTCCTCCCATTTCTCCATATCTTCGATTGTGCAGAAAATTAAGGCTAATTAGCTCAACTATTGCAATGTAATTAAATTTGCGAAAACAGAAGAAACAGAGTAGATGGTAATAAACCTGTTGAGAAAAGGCGTGGGATAAAGCTTTCTCACGCTTCATTGCAGCTTCTTTTCTATGTTGCAACATTGCTTTTACTTCCTCAATAGTGTGAGGCCTTTCATCCCAATCATCTGCTATACTACTTCCCTCTCTAGACTGCTGCACACACAACATACAAATGTTATCATCTTGGAACTAATCATAACAAAGCAGCCATTCTTGAGTACCAACTTCTTTTTTTCTTTTTTTTTTACCAAAACCATGAAATTGAAATGCCTTTTGATAATAAATCTGATCCAACTCACAATGGATTTTCGGTCTGAAATGTCTTGAAGATACCGCGATTCCCAAGCGCTATTGCTATTAGTGTCGCTAAAGGCCGATTTTCTACTACCTTCATGGGAAAGCCTAGTTCTCTGATCAAGAACCCGAGCTTGAACTCGAACCAGAGCTTGCATACACCTGAGAGTCATCTTCGCTTGCTTCCTCACATTATGTCCTCTCACCAAAGCTTGCAGCTTCACAAGCCCTTTAAGCGCACGAAGCGCCCTCCTTGCCTTCAACCCAAAAAACAAACAAACACAAAACAATCAAAACCACTTCCCATTTTCTTTTACTTAACATCAATTTACCAAACAGAGTTAGATCTATTACCAAGTAACCTCTAAAAGCGGTCTGAATGACAATGGCTGCAAACTGAAGTTGCTCTCCGGCATGGTTAGATGGCTTGGTCAGCCGAGCCACTTCGACGGCGGCCGCTTGAGCAGTCGCCATTGCTGCTTCGGCTGTGGCCACAGCAACATCAAGAGCATGCCTCTGCTCTGCAGCAGCAACTGATACATTTTCAGTTTTCTCCTTTGGACTTTCTTGACTTAAATTCGTGGGCTTCCTGAAAATCCACCTACGCTTCTCTCTTTTCTGCACAAAACCCAGAAACCAAAAACCAAAATCACCATCTGCCAAGAAAACTCAAATGAAGATTGCAGGGGGTTTAAGGAACTTGACCTTATGATCTTCATCGTCCTTAGTGGGAGATCTGAAAGCTCTTTTCACAGCAGTCAACCAAGAGGAGCCTCCCTTCTTCCCCATGAGAAAATACAGTAAAACCCAGCTGCATTTACAGCTGAGGAAGATCACAAAGTGCCAGGGAGGTTAAAGACACACATGATGGGTGCTTATTGATCGTGGCGTGTACGAAAGTGCCACTCCCTTTAACTCTGTGAAAGGGAGAGTTTATTAAAGTGTGATCAGAAAGAAAGAAAAGACGGGGACTTTCAACTGGCCCAACCTTAGCTTAGATTCATTTCCATCATGAAAATTGGAAACCTTTTTTTTTTTTTTTTTTTTACATCAATAGGTTTAAAAAAACTGATTTTTTTTTGGGGGCATGTAAGGACAGCAATGGTGGTGTCAGAGAGTGAATATACAGATAGATTAAAATCTCATTATTTATAGGAGGTGACAAAGTTTGAGGAAAAAATGACTCTGGGTGTGCTTGTGAGTGATATCGAGGAGGTTGAAACCTGAGATAGCACGTTGAGGGTGCACAGGAACCAATTACAGGGTGCTTTTAGGCCATTCTTTTTTAGGGTTTCTGTTGTTCTGGATAAAGGAGGAGGCTTTGTGTTGCTGGATTTGTCTTTTAAAAATGAACAACTGGGGCATGCACCTCTCATGCTATCACGTGGTGGCAGCAGCTGGTAGAGGTCACCGTCATGTGGTTGATGGACCACGGTGGTCCTCACCTGTGTCTAAATTAAGTCCCCCCCCCCCCCTAGTATAAGAAGTTAGAGGCCAACGCTTGGAACTCCATATTTCGATTCTTCGAACTGTTGAGATTATAGAACTCGATGTCAATTAAGAATGTAAAAGATTAAAATTTTACCTCATCAATGATTGAAACACTAATATACAAAATAGAAATGGATGATATATTCACCGCTAACAAAGATCTTTGAATCATTAATCTCCTAATGTCCTTGGAGAAGTTTAATGCTCGAGGAAACTAATTAAGTACCTAATTTAAATGGTTAAGTTATGAACAATATCCGTGTTACATAGTATTAATTTTGATTATAAGTCTCCAAGTAGGGTGTGTGTGTTTGGTGAGGTGGTAAGGTTTTGGTCTCATATATAAGAGGTCAGGAGTTCGAGCCCTATCAAGAGTGGGAATGGGGTGGGGTTTAAAAAAAAAAAAAAAAAAAAAAAAAGTCTCTCCAAGTAGCTCCTTAAAACTCCCAATTATTTATGAATGATGAGAAACCACAATTTAATAATCCAATTAGTAATTCTGATGTGGCTAATTAAGTGTTTCACAATCTTTCCACACAACAGGTTTACACGAAATAAATAGCTTCTAAATGCAGTTCTACATTCCTGCATAGCCAAGATACATTTAATTTTGCGTTTCAAAATCATATAAGGCACATTATTGTTACTAACCCAAGTTTCACAGTCTTTCACTAGCTAATTAACATAACATATATTTCACTCAGCAAACTCCTGTGGTCCATGTATAAGACATTGTTTCCTGGTCTCCTGAGTCGACTTTCGGTTATAGGTGTACTGGGTTTTGGCTGGTTAGGCTTCAGAGACCTTCCTGAGCTCACATGGTCGATCTTCAAGACCAGTCAAACTTTCAGAGTCCCCAGTCTCCCCTAGCTATGAAATTTTGTTTTTAACTTGGTGATCTTATACCAGAAACCAAATTTTTATGATGTAAATGGTGTACTGCATGTGCTTCAGAAAATAATTATTGACAGAGAGGCCAGGAAGATAAATACAGATTCAAGAAATTCATTATATGCAGTGCAGAAGATGATGAATGTTCATCAGCTTTTTCCCGTTTAGATATAGATGCTGTAACCCAATAGGACCTGGAATATATTATTGCGTGTGTCAGATTCGTTTATTGGTATAATTGAATCTACGGAGGACCCCCGGCCCATTGAATTCAGCATCAACTCCACTTTCATTTCTTTATTTCTTTTATATAATCAGAGTGATATCATAAACTCACCCCTGTCATGGCTAACCTGGTTTTCTATTCAGAATTATTGTACGTGTTGCCCTGTGGTTGTTTTCATCTACAAGGAAATAGAACCTGTCGACCTTAGCTTCCTGGACTCCTTTGCATAGCTGGTTTTGTACAAGTACGTAACACAGTAAAAGTTTAACGAATTCGAACCACTAATGCAATCAGTGATGGGTGTTTTTGGTCGAAATTTGTTTGAACAATATATGCAGACCCATTAAACTCTTGTTTGAACAATATACGCTGACGCATTATGACCAGATACGTACACAATGAATTTTCTTGGTGGTCTTCACCAACCCAAATTTCCAATTATCTGGTCAAGGCTATATTACACGTCGTGATATTATAAAAAAGACGAAGTTTGCATCATTAGGAAGTGAACAAAACCGTTCCTAAAACTATCTTAACTAAGATAATATTCATTTTAAGTCCAAAGTTCATTTTTCAAAACTCAATCCACCAATGTTACTTAAAATTTTGCTAAATTTATATATTTTATTATTTATTTTTGATAACACGGCTATCATGGTGTTGTGAGTTACAGATTTACACGTGAAGCTTAATGAAGAGGATAAGAAAATTCTAGAGAAAATTTTGACAGAGTAATATTAGATCATTCTAATCATCTCCAGCTTAAACAATTATTACAATTCAAAGACTATATATCTAAGAAAAACTACTAGTTTGGTAACAGATGAAGTCACGCACTCAGGCTTAACAAACTTCACAACTAGCACATATAAGATTTTTTTTTGGAAAAGCACAACAACATCTTTATCATGTCAACAATTTTCACCCAGTCTTCACCAAGGAGCTATGTCTGATGCAATATGCTGAATATATCTTTAATATGTATTACAAAAAAAAAAAAAACAAAAGGGTCAGATAAATAAACTTAATAATCCTAAAGTGGGGTAAGTCTAAGGTGTGCTGATGTTTGTCATACATCAACTTTTTAATAAATATATATTAAATTAAATTAGTTGGTGAAACCTGTTGTATAGGTCAACAGATTATCCACTTATAATTTGACATGTGTACTTTTTAAAAAAAAATTACCATACTAAGTACTTATTAATTGTTTTATACATAAATCGTTCAAAAACTTGTAATAAATATCGTAAATATAGTAATTACTTTGATTACAACAATAATTATCACTAAATACGTCAAATATGGTGGTTTGTTGTAAAGTATCTCATCGAAGATATAATTTACAAAAGAAATGACTCTAGTTACAAAAATAACAACTAGATTACAAGAATAAGGACTTGAGAAGTTTTAGGTCTAATATGATCATTTACCATATCGACAAAACATTTGTTGTAACATTCGTAAAGTGATCGTTTTTTTGGTAAATGGAATCATATTTCAAGTAATTATCATAAATACGACCATAATTACCACTTTACACCTCAATTGTTGTAATTTATAGTAAAATGCATTGTCAGACGAGTAATTATCTCATAGATGATGAGATTTACACAAGAAAAGTATTAGTTACAAAATAGAGAACTTTAATACACAATTAAGAACTCACGCCTCATTTACAATATATACATAAAGTTTTACCACTTTGACAACAATTCGTTGTCACATTAGTAAAATGGTTCTCAGACTTGTAATATAAAAAATTACCACAAATAAGAGTTTGATTACTACTTCTACAACAATTCGTTGTCAAACTTGTAATATTGAAGAATTACCACAAATACAACCTTGGTTACTACTTTGGACCTCAATTGTCGTAAAATCAGGAAAAAATATTGTCAAATAAGTAAATAACTCCTAAAGGACAGTAGTTACAAAATAGACAACCTTATTACACCATAAAAGACTCACCGCAAATTTACTTAAATATATGAAGTTTTACTAGTATAGCAACACATTCGTTGTTTTATTAGTAAAGTGATTATGAAAACTTGTAATAGTGAAGTATTAACACTTGTAACAAATAGATTGACATGTTTTACCACAATTAGTTGTTTCATTGGTAACATGGTTCTCAAACTTGTAATAATGAAGTGTTTCATTTCAAAAAAAAAAAAAAAAATTATACCCAGCAAAAATGTTAAAACACCCGGCAGTGAAGGTATTGAATGTTTTCTGGTTAAGAAGATCAAAGAGAGGATCCGCGCCCCCCCCCCTTCTTCCCCTTCTTCTTTCAAGCTTCATTATCATAATTGACTATTTAATTAATCCTCAATAATTTACTACGACTGAGTGGATGATCATGAGGAGGAACCATCTTACCCATGGCTTGTTAGAGAGGTTTCAGGTTTTTGTTCTCTTTGAAGGACCCGTTACATCCATATTAAAATCTCATGTATCTAGTAAGAGGATGAATTATATCTATTCATGCATGATTGATGAGCCATTCCTTATGGAGCAATTCAATTTGGAATTCTGGGTAAAATGAATTGACAGAAAGAGGGAAAAATGGAAATCTTTTTAGGTAGGGCAACGTCAAAGTACAGTTTTTCGTTTATTTTATTTTAATAATAATAATAAGAAAACAAATGTATGGTTTTGTCTGGATATATAATTAGAATTTTTTCAACAAAAAAAATTTGTTTATTTAGGCTAATGGATAAGCAGGTTACCGTTATTTAATATTCTAAACCGTTAGATATATTCACATTTTAATTATATCCAACGGCTTAAAATATTCAAAAAAGTTAATGTATAACATACGTTAACATACACTAGAATTTTCCCCTAAAGTGACCTTATAAGTAATTTGCTACATTAAAATAACCATGTGAATAGAAAACAAATTGATAAACCCAGTTTTTTGAGTAGAATGAGGTCAGCCATTTTATTCAATAAGAAAAAGCAATATTACACAGTGACCCGCCTCTGTGGGGCCGTCAGAAAGAGACACCGCTAAACGCAATACCACTCCACCTATTGAGTGAAGCTCAGGGGGGAGTAAACTAATAAAATACTGACAATAAAATTTTTCCACAGCATCTATTAGTAGACTCGCTGACAACCTCAGACCAATAATCCCTGCAGTTCCTCGCGGGTATTGATCCCAATAAAAATAAACAGTTAGGCATCGAGATGAGATTCGACCTGGATCCCAAATTTTTATAAGAAATCCACCGGGATCCCAAATTTGGATCCAGAACAGAAAAAGCCCACAAGCTGCAACCTTAGTCAAACCATTAGGGCCCAAGCCCAAGTCAGAAAAATAGGCCAAAGCCCTAGCCCAATTAGGGTTGTCCCTGCCAGCCAATGCCAAATTGCTTGTGATCCTGCCACCGCGCGCACCAAACTGCCACCACTCCTCCGGTCACCCTGCACCACGAAACCAAAGCTCTCCTGACCCCCGTACCACCATATGCCCCACCGAGAGAAAGGACGCCGGCATCCACCGTGCCATCAACCTGTAGGCAACGAGGTTGTGAATCAATCCGTCCATCCAAACCAGCGTCGACGTCTCGGAAGTCGGACAACCCAAACGGTTGATCCAGTAGCCGCCAGACAACCAAGGGACGCCGAGTAGCCAGAAATCGTCCTCGATAGGGGTGCTACCATCCGTGGAGAGAAAACTGACTTGGTTCATATACTCTTCGCAAGCGTACGAATCGTTGTCAAGTAAGGGAAATATTTGGACCTTAGTTTATCGTACCTCGGGGATTAGGTGTTGGACCTAACCAAGATAATTAGCGGTAGGATACTAAAAGCACACAAGAAAAATAAAAAGTAAAATAAAAACTATAAACAATCAAGGCACCAAGCCTTGGCAATGCTCGGCTTAGCTCACACCAAGCCTATTCAAAGCCACTAACTTGTAGCCTCAAGATGGGTATACACAAATGAGTCGATGGATTTGATATTTGAGAATTGAATTGAACTTAACAAAAAGTAATAAAATGCAAAGCTATTAATAAAAATGCAAGGAAATTAAACTAGAAAAGTGCGAACAATATAATGAGAATGTAGGGTGCTAGGGAGGTTCCTTCACCCAAATCTCATGTGTCGGAAGCTAATCTAATGTAGATGCAAATTTCCTACTTTGGCGGTAGTCGTATCCAAGGCGGTTCAAGGCTCAAGGACCGAAATTCCCTTTCATGGTATTCCTACTCCGGTTCAAGGGTCGTAGGAACTCACTTGGCATGAATTAGAGCCGGTTCAAGGGTCTCTAATTCACATCAAGAGGCCTAAAGATCGAGGAATTAGACTACTAAGCGACCCGCCCGCGCATTCACGCAACGGGTGTAAATCACCATGCTTATAACCCCTCGAATACGAAATTGAAGGTTTCTAGCTTAGGAATTAGAGGGGGTCAAGCCTCTAACTCTATCCTAGACATGCTCAAAATACACACCCTAGAGTTGACTAGGCTCCTAGACATGCATTTTAACCCAACAAAAATAGATATAAGCATCCATCATATGAAAATTGCATCATTACATTAAAATAAGCATCTTTTACACAAGATTTGGACTAGGGCACACAACCCTAGCCCCCAACAACAAAACTACTCACTACCCATCACCAAACTAACATCAAAATACATAATTGAAAGAGAAAAAAGTGAAGAGAAGTAGAGAGTAACAAGAACAAGCCACAAATTGCTATAGAGCAATTATGGCTAGCCTTGATTTATGGCTCCCACTTTTACCCAAATTTGATGTTTATGAAGCTCTTAATGTTTGGGCTCCTCTTTGAATCTTGTGGAATTGATGAAGCTTTGTGGTGGAATAGTGAAGAAAATATAGAAAATGGGTTGGAGGTGGGTGGTTCGGTGTTAGAGAGAGGAAGGAAGGCTGAAATGGGTGCGGGCGAAAATGGGGTTGAGAGATAGAGGGTCTGATGGGATTGTTTCTGGTGTTGAGGTCAGAGAGAATAGCGACAAAACTAACATCAAAATACATAATTGAAAGAGAAAAAAAGTGAAGAGAAGTAGAGAGTAACAAGAACAAGCCACAAATTGCTATAGAGCAATTATGGCTAGCCTTGATTTATGGCTCCCACTTTTACCCAAATTTGATGTTTATGAAGCTCTTGATGTTTGGGCTCATCTTTAAATCTTGTGGAATTGATGAAGCTTTGTGGTGGAATAGTGAAGAAAATATAGAAAATGGGTTGGAGGTGGGTGGTTCGGTGTTAGAGAGAGGAAGGAAGGCTGAAATGGGTGCGGGCGAAAATGGGGTTGAGAGATAGAGGGTCTGATGGGATTGTTTCTGGTGTTGAGGTCAGAGAGAATAGCATTTTCGGCTACTGTAGGAATGTATATATATATATATTAGGTCATGGTTTGTGTAAGCCGAGAGAGAGAATAGAATAAGGATGGCAGAAGGCATGTGGCTGGGAGAGAAATGAGATAAGAGAAGGGATAGGTGGCAGTGTGTGATTTTTTTTTTCTTTTTCTTTCTCTCTTTGCTTAGCTAGCTGCACAGCACGTGCATGATTGAAGGACGATGGCTGACTTTGATTGATTAATCAAAGGTTTGATTAATTAATCAAATAATTGATTAACTAAAACCAATTTTCTTCTTCTTCTTTTCTATTTTTCTTTCCTCCATTTTCTTCTCTTCTTCTTTTGCTTTTTTCCCCGAACTCAAACCAATGATTTTTTTTCTTCTTCACATATTTGCTTGCATCGACCCGTTGACCATTGTTGACTTTTAGTCCGTTAGTCGATAATTTCAATTAGCTCCAATTTTCGCCTCATTTCCTCACAATTTCCGTAACTCCGCTTATTCTCTACAAAATAAATAAAAGTGGATTAATTACATAATAATTGACTTAAGGATTAACTTAATTCATGTGTTTTGAATGTAATTACGTGCATATAAATGCATGTAATCAAAAACCCAAAAAGAGATTGACCCGACCTGATTGCACAGTCTGATCCCCTCCGCCATGATCGAATCGGAACTACCTCCGCCTCTAGCAACGCACCTTGATCTTTGAGCCTCGCCCGCCTTGGCCTAAGTGAGCCACCACCATCAAAAGGTAGAAAATCCGGTTGGACACAAGCCATCACACCTACCAACCATAATGGCACAGACGAAATCTGCGACAGAGAAGACACGGTGGTAGCCGGTCTTGATTTAGGAGCCTCCAAAGAAGACTCCGTAGATGCACTCCATACAGGACGGAGAGAGGTGCAGAGAGGCCAAACCCGAGGGCGGCGCTCTCCCAGCCCTAGCAGATCAATTGTGGAAAAAAGATAGTTATATAGAGTTTAGTTTTTTGGGATAGCAAAAATGTTTGCACCAGCGAACAAGGTCGATCGACTTGAGAGAATGTACCCCAACAAACCAACCCCCCCCCCCCCAACCAAACAAAAAGTCCTAAGAATTGCAGTGAAGGTATCCTGAGATTAAGGATTTGTTATGTTTTAGTTTCATTCTCTGAAGAAAGAAAAAGAGAGAGAAAAATGATAAGTTTACTTGATGGAAAAAAGAGTCGGAAGCAAATTAACACACTACAATTGAAAGCAGAGAGATGACTTTATGAATATAACACTACAGCCCAGCCTTGTTTTTCTTCCATGGGCCTTGCCTTGGTGAAAACGTACGTACCCAGTTGTTCTGGCCCAAAGAAGTAGAAGCTAGGTCATAAACCATGGTCAATTAGCAGCTAATAAACAAAGCACCAAACTTATATGCATGACAGCTTGTGGTCGTCTTTAAAGTTTCAGGCTTTCAGCCAAAGTCCACTGAGAATCGGGAGTTGGATACATTTATCATCAGCAAAACAAGCACCAAACATTCTTTGTACGTATCTGTCCGAATTGCGGTTCACATTTGTTTGTATTCTGATATCCTGTTTTGCAAGGGAACACAAGTATAAGACAGAATTGATATGTTAAAAACCCAGACAAATGAATCCAGCCATGCTTATCGATATTTCCACCTTTAACCTGACCATGACATGCAGATTACAGAAGCAGCAGAACATGTTAGCATAATACAAATTACAAAATGTTGGGAATAGTTAACGAAATATTATTCTATCATCTCAAAGAAGTGAGTGTTAAATTGCACCGATGCTTTTTAGCATAAAATCTGATATCTATTATTCTATGAGGTGGCTAAGTCTGAAAATTTGGACAGAAAAGAAACATGCTTATTGGTTGCAATCCTCCCAAATCTAATCGTTTTAAACTGATGGTAAAGCTTCAATAGGATTTGTTATAAGAAATCGTGCATCATGGAATTGCTATATATAGTTGGTGATGATGCAATTCTCATCGGAATAGCATAAGGCTTAGTTTGGGATTGCTGTGCTGTGAGGGGAAGCACTTCCGAACTTGCTGTGAGAGGAAGCACTTCCTAAGTTGCTGTGAGGAGAAGCAGCTGAGGTGTTTGGTAAACTGTTTTTAAAAGTGCTGTGAGGTCCAAAAGCAATTTCTAGGTGTTTGGTAAGTTGCAAGGCAAAAGTGCTTTGGCTGGGTATAATTACCAAAATGGTCATACATGCTAAGATATGCTACTAAAATACTTAATTTTGTTTTTTGATTAATGTAACCATACCAAATTAAAAAAAAGTTCTCATGTATTATTCTTGTACCCTTGATTGGACTGAATAAAAAATTTACTTTAAATCCTTCAATATGCATATTATGTAGATTAATTTTCCGACCATAGTTCAACGGGAACCATTACACAAAATATATTAAAGTCACTTGAAATTTGCAACTAAATGCTAAGTAGATGCATTCATTAGACTTTGTGCAATTGCATTTCTTAACACCTCCATTTCTTGTCTTCCTGGACCATCTCCATCATGTTCATTATCCTCCATCTCTTCACTAGTCTCTTCACTTGAGTAATTTCCACTTTCATCAAAATCAATATCTCGTTGAGCATATCTTCTTATGTAATTATGAAGAGCCATAGTAGCAATAACTATCTTCACTTGTTTTTTATAAGGAAAATGTGGCATATCACGTAAAATACTCTATTTCTTTTTCCATACCCCAAAAGTACGCTCAATAACACCCCTGAGTGAAGAATGTGCATGATTGAATATTTCTTTATGACCGGTCGGTTCATCACCTCTACGAAAATGTGGAAGGTGGTACCGCTCACCTTTATATGGTCCTAAATAACCCTTCATTTGTGGATATCCTGCATCCACCACATAGTATTTTCCTGAAATTAAAAATTATAAGGAATGATTGATCTCAGTAAAATAAAAGATTATAAGTTATTATTTGTGTAATTCCGGAAAAATAAAAAAAATTAGTACCGCATGGACTTGAATAAAAAAAAAAAGGCTTTCTAGAAAATAGCAAATTGGCAAGCATTTATATAAGGATAACATATTCAAGAGATGAATTGGATTTCAGCATTGTTCATAATTTTTCACAAAAATAATTCAAACCCGACAATAATGATTCAATTTTTCATAATTTTACTTTACTTTAGCATTGTTCATATTCAAGAGATGAATTGGAAGTCAGCTACCTATATACAATGTTCAACATTTACTTTAGCCCTTTTTACACTTTAGGCCACTACTCTTTCCACCGGTGTTCTCATTCAGGATTTCTATTGACTGCATATCCACAATGGTGAATAATCTGACGAAAGATAACAAGTTTCTTGCAATTGCATCATCTTACATTGAGATGGGAAAACATTTACAGATAGTGACTAAAGTGATACCTTTCTTGTATTAGCATCACATTACATGGATTCAGTAAATAATATGTCAAGCAATAAGGTTAAGCTCAATAATGATTATAAGAATACCCTCAATGTCTCAAATCAATTCCTTCTCATGTTGAATACAAAATTTCTCACTCCTTACTTGCACACCTACTATTGAGTTAAAATCTAACAAAACTTTGGAAGAATCCTTCCACCACTAGGCCACCTCCATAACAAGGCCATCTGCAGTACAAAAAGCTTTCACAGAATCAGTAGGCTGCTTGATAGGTATACCAAAATTTTAACTTGCATGAAATCTGGTTAGTGCAGCAAAGACCTAATTTATAAGTTTCACCCTAGAAATAATGACTTCCAGTATAGTTTTTTTCTACGTCATCTTACATTTTCCCATCAAACTCAATGGTGCAGCACAACTTATAAGGGAAAAGAAGAAAGTAATGGCTACTTGCAGTGCTGAAAATGCTTAGTTGCTTTGGTGCTGAAAGTGCTCTACTAATTATAGTAATTTTTACCGAAACAACATTCTAAAACACATTGTTTTTGGTGACGGACATAGGGAAATAAAATACTGTTATAAAAGAATGGCCAAAGTATCCCTCCCCGGAGTGCAAATCAACTATACAATCTAGCAATTATATTTGTCAAAAACGAGTTCTGGTGAAACTGCTCAAAATCGATAGGGAATTCAAAAATTTACATCAGTTTCCTGCCAAGCATTAGCCATCCAAACTAGTTTTAAACCGTAAAACCAACTGAATCTGTAACTAAGAAGTTCCATCCATTCAAATTGTTCATAAGCTGAAATAAGTTTAATCCGATGGTCAAAGAACTACTCAAGATACAGGGAAGAAAAAGGAACATATGCCACCAAAGATGTCTAAAGCTTTAGCAAGTCAAGGATGTAAATCATAATCACTCCAGCTTGAAGTACTTGAGTTAAAAATAGAAACTGCAGGTTCACCTTTCTCTCAAAACCCAAGACCAACTGATAACAACACACAACCAAGCACTCACTCAGTACAAGCACTCACTCAGTAAAAGCACAAACCAAACTCACAGAAGAATACCAATTACATGGGTACGAATAAAAAAAAAGACTGAATCTGAAAGAGTAAGGTAAAGAGAGCAAGATTGAACCTTTTAGTGACAGCAGAGAGAGAAGGAGGAGAAGTTTGATGAGGATCGAATTATCCAATGTTGAGATGTACAAGAATTCTCCTATATAACAATTCAATGAAATCTGATCAATTTCTCGAAATAAAAAGTAAAGAGAAGCAGTCAAGCAAACTTTGGGTTCTGGAAATCTGACTGAGTGAAGCTCACATACCTTACTCCTTTTTGTGCAGCTATGGAGGAATCAGAGGAATTGGGTTCCGTTTGATAGATTATCTTCAGAGAAGAAGCATAACCCAGAAGACCCAAATTGTAGCGAGAATCCACGAATTGAAGAAGAGGAAGGAGGAGATGTGGAATAATAATGATATTTGTGGAGACGGCAAAGAGATGGAACCCACGAATTGAAGGAGGCGAGGCCGGCGAGAATCCACGAATTGAAGAAGAGGAATGAGGAGATGTGGAATGAATGACGGCAAAGAGATGGACAAAAGATAGGTTATGTTGTTTCGATGTAATTATCAGAAAAGGAGGAGGACATAATTGGCAGGAAGTGTGAATTTCATTAAACTATGCACTGTTCAACCTCCGTGTTTTTCCCGAAGCAGCTTTCCAAAGCTACAAAATGTTGCTTCTCAAATTCGGCTTTACGGAGAAGCCATTTCAACCAAAAGCTGCTTTCTGATATTTTACCAAACACCATCCTCTTGGCCCAAAAGCAGAAGCAGCTCCAAAAGCACCCCAGGAAGCAATGCCAAACTAAGCCTAAGTTCGTCAAGCATAAGTTGTTCGCTTGAAGACCTAAGATCGACTCCATATCACAAATTTGGAGGTAGAAGGCAACTGTTTAATGCTTATCAAGATGGTTAGGCATCAGTTCAAGGTTTCTTGGAGACTCTCTAAACTCTTGCAAGCTTATTGAGTACTTGACTTCAAGTAATCATGTTTACGTAGAAGCTTATATGATAGCAGATACTTTGCTAAATTATATCAAACTTATTTCCAAAATAATATTTAGAATAATCATTTCCCCCCTCACATTTTATCCTTGTTACATTTTGATAAAGTCTTGTATAAGATCCCAATAAATCCTCTTTATAACTTATTATAATGTTTCAAAAAATAAAATGTGGTGGCTAGTTAAGTGTATCATGCAATATACCGAGATCTCAAATGCTATAAACCCTCATCATATTGATAAAGTAATCTGGGATTCACATCCAAAACCAATTGGCAATAGATTGAGTGGTTCAAACAAAGAAAACACAGAACTAATCGATCCAAGATTCCAAGGAACGTTACATGTCAGTACGAGTCGGGGGATAATCTCTCTTAACCTAAGAAGTTGGAAAATGCCGCCGAGACCGAAGCCGACTTCTGCGTTCCTCTTCTCGTCCGGTGGTGCTTTAACGCCGCCTCGTCAATGTTGTGATGCTGCCGGACGGGTGATGAATTGATCTATGGTCTTTTGACACCTGAAATTGTTATGTTTGCGGTTTGACAGTAAAGGTTGTGTTTTGTTTGGATTGCGGCGACTCTATGGGCACTAAGCACATCATTTCTGGAAGGCGAGGCGGCGAATTGGGTTTGGTTAAGACAATGGCTTGGGCAGCACCATTGTAAGGGGGCTACTGGCTACTTGGATTCAAAGGATCCCTACCTAGTTTTGGGTTTGCCTATGTTGCAAGAAGTTTTGTTCCTCCTCTTTGTGGTGGTCTTTTCTGAAGCGGTGCGCTTGTTTTGCGGCGATGTCGGCGGTAGGTCATGGATTACTATCGGTGTGCGTGCGTTGTGCAGGGTGTGGTGATTTAGGTGAAAATGGACCTTGTTTTTGGGCCTAGGACTCAGTTGTTTTCTGGGTCTTGGGCTGCTCTCATTTGGGCATAGATATTTGTTTTTAGGTTTGCATTATCGTTAGGGAAAATTATAATATAGTCCCGATTGATGTTATTGGCTCATATGACTTATAGTTATTTCTACTTGATCTCTTAATTTAATTTAATTTTTTTCACCCTCCTGCATGGTTCCTACCAAATTCAAGTGATATTATTGGCTTAGACCACCACATGACAATGCCACCTGTTAGTCCGGGACCACAGAATAATTCTTCTGCATTATGTTAGTAGTTTAGTTTATTTTCAACAAGTCCCTAAGATTTTTAGTGACCTACGCACTTTTTGTGCTTCTAGAAGATTTCTAAAGTAGTACCGAATGAGAATTTAAGTTATTTTTTGTGAGCAATATTGTTCAATAAGTGGCCTATTTCTATGTACCACTATGAGTACCAAAACATCTTCTTGTTCTGCTTGATGACAGCAGAATGATATATAACGGTTATTCTGGTTTGAAATGAATGATATTGCCGCCCGATTTTGGTTTGATTAAAAAAAAATTGATCTAAGGAATTAACTGATTAATTCAAAATGGCATTAATCAGCTTGATTTTTCCCCACCTTAAAATGCCATCAACTCGACATCCACTCACGTCCTTTGACATTTGATTCTCCAGCTCTCTCTGGCCTTGTTTTTCAGAAAAGTGATCAGGCTTTCTAGAGCTGACCCTGTCAAAAATATTGTTGATCATGATTTTCTGCAGATTATATTTATTATATGTGCTGTCCTAGATATTTCAGATTGATCTAGACGTAACACCTTGCCTGGATTACCCCACTTTCACCTACCATATATGACGAGTACCTGATGATCACTAATCAGTAAATTTAAATTTGGTCTTAATTTGACATTGCATTTGGTTGTCCCATTCATCATGATAATCTTGGGATAATCATGGTTGAGATCGACCAGAAAAATGGAGGTTTAACCAAAGTCCAATCCAACAACCATTTTATACCTGGAGAGCGTGATGGCACCACTCTTTATATGTCTATATCTAGCCAAGCCGGTTGTTACTGTGTGGGGCTTGTCGGCGAATCCCTCACCGCAGTTAAAATTAGTTTTTTTAACTGGTCAGTTAACTCCTGTGCAAGTCTTGTATGTGTACATTGAGCGACACTAATAGCTAACCCTATGGCAAGCTAGTAAACATCGATTCGGATTCGGAGTGGTATCGTACGTTAGAACTTTTTTATATTATTTTAGTCCTTATATCTAACTTATGTCGTCTTTTCTCTATAGATCAAAAAACATTATTTTAATTTTACATTTTCACTGAGGTGATGTACATAAATATATCATTTAGCTCGTCACGTACATTTGATCTTCTACATCTTTGACATTTGTTAACACGAAAAGAAAAGAAAAACATCCAAAAATATAGCTTTCTATTAGGTGATAATTAGTTTGAAATGCATGCATGTAAGCTACTTTAATTGATTGAAAGGGGCTATACATGGAATATATATTGAATTTGAAGAAATTTGACTAGCCAATCTAACTACTAGTTAGGCTATGTATGGATTTGTTAAACATAGAGATTTATGGTATAATTGCATTGATATATTCTTCTCCAAACTGGAGGATATATATAGAAGATACATTAAGTCCTATTACAAAAGAATAATCATAATAGTGGGTTATCCCCTAACTTG
This sequence comes from Rosa rugosa, assembly GCF_958449725.1. Taxonomy (NCBI): domain Eukaryota; kingdom Viridiplantae; phylum Streptophyta; class Magnoliopsida; order Rosales; family Rosaceae; genus Rosa; species Rosa rugosa. The sequence continues at coordinate 40,787,741 of NC_084825.1, forward strand.
TTTGGCCAGCTACCATCTTGTCTACCACCATTGTCAGCCGCCATTGTTGGCTGCCCGCCATTGTTGGCCTCCAGCACCACTCACGTCAACACTCCCCCTCAAGTTGGGGCATAAATGTCACGAAGACCCAACTTGCCAAGTGAGTCATGGAACAATTTGCTAGATACAGCTTTGGTAAGTATATCTGCTAGTTGCTCCTCGGTTGGAACAAAAGGAAAGGAGATTAACTTTGCATCCAACTTTTCCTTAATGAAGTGTCGATCAACTTCCACATGTTTTGTTCGGTCATGTTGTATAGGATTATGTGAGATGTCAATAGCTGCTTTGTTATCACAGAACAATTGCATTGCTGACATAGGCTTAACACCCAAATCTCGTAGTAAATTTCGTAGCCACAGAAGTTCACACACTCCATGTGCCATACCTCTATATTCAGCTTCAGCACTTGATCTTGCAACGACCTTTTGCTTCTTACTTCTCCATGTAACAAGGTTTCCTCCCACAAAGGTGAAGTACCCAGATGTAGACTTTCTGTCTGTGATAGAACCAGCCCAATCTGCATCAGTATACCCACTAACATCTAGGTGTTGATATTTAGAAAACATTAAACCTTTTCCTGGTGCTGACTTCAAGTACCTCAAGATTCTTACTACTGCCTCCATATGCCTTTCACTTGGATTGTGCATAAATTGACTCACAACACTAACTGCATAAGCAACATCAGGTCTAGTGTGTGACAAATAAATCAGACGTCCCACTAACCTCTGGTATCTTGGTTTGTCAGTTGGAAGCTGATCAGGATATTCTGCTAGTTTGTGATTTTGCTCGATTGGAGTGTCAATCGGAGAACAATCCAACATGCCTGTCTCTGCCAAGAGATCCAACACATACTTTCTCTGAGATAGGAAGATGCCATCTCTCCCCCTAGCTACTTCAATCCCCAAGAAGTACTTTAAGTCTCCCAAATTCTTCATCTCAAACTCAGAAGCCAACTTCTTCTGAAGACTTCCAATTTCTACCAAGTCATCCCCTGTTATTACCATATCATCCACATATATAATAAGCACAGTTACCTTCCCTTTCTGGTGTTTTAAGAATAAGGTGTGGTCTGAATTGCTCTGCTTGTATCCAAAGCGTCTCATGGATTGAGTGAATCTGCCAAACCATGCCCGGGGTGACTGTTTAAGTCCATAAAGGGATTTCTTCAATCTGCAAACAACATCACCATGTGTATTTGATGCATACCCTGGAGGAAGACTCATGTACACTTCCTCAGTTAACTCCCCATGAAGGAATGCATTTTTTACATCAAATTGATGAAGTGGCCAATTCAGATTGGCTGCAAGGGACAACAATACCCGAACAGTATTCATCTTGGCTACTGGAGCAAAAGTCTCATCATAGTCAATCCCATATGTCTGAGTGAATCCCTTAGCCACCAACCTAGCCTTATACCTACTTACTGTGCCATCTGCATTATGTTTCACAGTAAAAATCCATCTACACCCAACAATCTTTTTACCACGAGGAAGTGGTACAAGTTCCCAGGTGTGATTCTTTTCTAACGCCTCCATTTCTTCCTCCATTGCCTTGGCCCACATTGGATCTCCCAAAGCTTCCTGCACTTTGTTAGGAACAGATACAGAGGATATTTGATTCACAAATGATGCATAAGGTTTAGATAACCTATGGTGTGACACAAAGTTAGATACTGGATATTTGGCTTTAGCAGTTATGGAAGGTTCATACCTTTTTGCTGGTTGACCACGGGTAGTTCTACTAGGTAACACATATGTAGAAGAGACTGACTCTACAGGGTTACTAGATGAAGATACTGGACATACCTGAGATGGAGCTTCTTGACCAGAAAGTTCGGCATCAAGGGGTGAAGTATCAGATGAGGGGGAAGCCGGAATAGAGTTTTCTTCAGCTTCAGAAATCGGCTGGTCAAAAATATCCTTTGACTGGTCGAGTACATTTCTGTCTATTTCGCTGGTTTCCTCGTTCAACTGGTCGACTCCCCCTATCGACTGGTCGATTTGGGCAATTTGACCCCTTGATTCCAGGATGTCAATACTCTCTTCTTCTGCGTCTTTATTCTTCTTCAACTCTCCACCAACAAACATCTCTTCAAAAAACTCATTCTCCCCCTGAAGAGAGGTGTTGTTGGGGGAGAAATAACACATATCTTCATAAAATGACACGTCCATGGTAACATAGAACTTTCGTGTAGGTGGGTGATAGCACTTATAGCCTTTCTGATGAGAACCATAACCTACAAAGACACATTTGAGAGCTCGGGCATCTAACTTTGACCTCTGATTTTTGGGAATGTGGACAAAGGCAACACAACCAAAGACACGAGCAGGAAGATTATGGAAGGAAGGAATAGAGACATGGGTTGACAGGACTGCAAAGGGAATGCGCCCCTGAAGAACACTGGAAGGAAGACGATTAATAAGATGTGAGGCAGTTTGAACTGCTTCACCCCAAAGATACTTGGGCATATGAGCACCAAATAGTAATGCTCTTGCTATGTCTAGGAGATGACGATTTTTACGCTCAGACACACCATTTTGTTCAGGTGTTTGGGGACAAGTGGTTTGATGGATTATACCTTTTTCTTGGAAATATTCCTGAAAATCATGATTAACAAACTCCCCTCCATTGTCAGAACGAAAAACTTTGATATGACCATTGAACTGTGTTTGAATCAATTTTTCAAAGGCTTGAAAAGCAGAAAACACAGCATCCTTAGACTTAAGCAATGCTACCCATGATAATCGAGTGCAATCATCAATAAATAGGACAAAATAACGCATTCCAGAAACAGTGGGTTCTCGAGAAGGTCCCCACACATCAGAGTGAATAATCTCAAAAGGCTTAGAACTTTTATTAGAAAGACTTAATGGATAGTTGACTCTATGGCTTTTCGCCAAAACACAAGTTTCACAATGTAAGGTCGACTCATCAATGCCAACAAATAAAGAGGGCATAGTTTTACGCATTACACTGAATGAAGGATGCCCTAAGCGTCTGTGCCATAACCAGATTTCATTGAGCTCTTTAGAAGCCATTGTCAAAGCAACTGGGACATTCTTCCTTGGCCTCTCCCCGGCATAAGCTTGATCCAGATGAAACAGTCTTCCCCTCATATACCCCTTGCCAATAACTTCCCTGGTCAGAAGATCCTGAAACACCACATACATGGGATAAAATGTCACAGAGCACAAGGATTGAGTATTTAGTTGGGGAACTGAGATTAGGTGGTGAGACAAGTCTGGCACATACAACACATCATGCAATACTAAGGTAGGTGTGACTCGTATGGACCCAATACCTAGGACTGGAAATGATTCACCATTGGCATTTGTAACATATGACACATTAGGGGTGGATAAGGTAAGGAAATACTTCCTATCATAGGTCATATGATCTGAAGCACCAGAATCAATAATCCAAGTATCTGAACCAACAAAGTTAGAAACTTTTAAAGCCATACCGATCTTACCAGTACGTCTAGCAACCATTGAGACTGAGGGAGGGCCATCACCGCTAGTGGTATAATCTTGCCCAACGACTCCAAAGGACTCTGAACTCTGAACAAGATGGACAACTGCCTTTCCTCTGCCTCGAGGTTCAGTTGGCTTGGGTTTGCTGAAGTATCCAGCAGGGTACCCAACCAACTTATAACAAGTCTCCTTGGTATGTCCAGGTAGTTTGCAGTGTTGACATACAGACCTGCCTGGATATGAACCCTGAGTTATGGGTTGTAATCCTGATCGTGGTGTACTGAAGCCAGGAGGTGGACCTTGAGCTCGTGGGGGCTTAGCTTGGATTGTCAGGCTGGAGATTTCAGAATGGACTGCCTTTGAGCTGTCTTGCTGAGACTCATCCTTACGGATGTAGGTAAAAGCCTCAGTAAGGGAAGGAGGTTCTTGCCGACGCAACAACTCTCCTTTGGCACTGTCATGTCTAGCATCTAATCCACTCAGAAACTGGTGCACACGCTCCAACTCCTTCTCTTTTTGGTACCAAGTAATATCCTCAGCATTCTTCAATTTGTTTGGTCGTCGCTGATCAATCTCAGCCCAAACATTTTTCAGCTGAGTGTAGAACACTGAAACTGCTTGCCTATCTTGCTTCATCCTTGTTGCCTTGCACAACAACTCATAGATTTGAGAAAAATCAGATTCATTCAGATAGAGATCATTGAGTGTCTTCCAAACTTCTGCAGCAGTGTCACACCCAATGATTAATTGGATCACCTCATCAGTCATGGCTTTGTACAAAATTGATAGTACAAGTCCATCAGCATCTTCCCACTTGACATATTCTTCACTTTCTTCATTCAGCGGTGCCTTAATGGTACCGACGACATGACCCATCTTATGAATTCCACGAAGGTGAGCGGAAATCATCTTCTTCCATGTCCTGTAATTCCCAGGTCCATTTAGTTTTGCTCCTCCGAATGAACTTGAAGAAGAATCTGGGTGTTGAACGGAAACTTCAATTTTCGGAATTCCAGAATTGTTGGTATTCCTTCCTTCTAAAAGTGGAGCATCAAGGCCAGCCATTGAAATACTGAATATAAAGGTGTGGGGAAGTGGATCGGCTTTAATAAAAGGAGAAAAATAAAGAGAAGCAACTTTCTCTTCCAAAGATGTAATGTGATGACTCGGTTTTGGAGTAACAACTGCTACTTTCCTTTTCTTTAGTGCTTGGTGAGAGAAAGTGGACTTTGGTGAGAGGGAAAGAGGGATTAATTTATGATAATAGTGAGAGAATGGGATGATGTCGACAAGGTGAGAGAAAAGGAGAGGGAAAAAGTATTATGATAATGGTGAGAGAATGGGATGATGCCGACAAAGCATGCAAACAAAGTATGCACAATATTTTAACAGAGGGTGCAATTTGTTTGAAGAAAGAAAGAAAGGTACCGGCACCAACAAAGCCAAAAGGCTAAAGATTTGTGAGAAAGAGAGAGTGAGAGAAAGAGGTGATCGATAGATCAGAAGCTCTTTTCAGTCTGTCCTCTTCCAAGATACCACGGTGGATCGGTCGCCGGGTCTGATTCTGGGCAATAGTCTATCCTTGGCAAGGAAGAGAATCGATCTAAAGGTCGAGAGACATGCACAAAGAATGCCGGCAGACTTGCAGGCCTAGAAGTGCAAGACAAAAAAAGGAAGAAATAAGCTTCCTGGGTATGATATTGGTGTGGATATATTTTCTGGGTAAAAAGAAGAACAGAGTCCTTCTCTTGGTATTTCTTGCAGCGGAATATGGGTATCGGTCTCAAGAGCTAAACTGCTCTGATACCATGTTAAACATAGAGATTTATGGTATAATTGCATTGATATATTCTTCTCCAAACTGGAGGATATATATAGAAGATACATTAAGTCCTATTACAAAAGAATAATCATAATAGTGGGTTATCCCCTAACTTGTTTGGCCAGCTACCATCTTGTCTACCACCATTGTCAGCCGCCATTGTTGGCTGCCCGCCATTGTTGGCCTCCAGCACCACTCACGTCAACAGGATTCTCCTGCGGATGAGACGTCGTAAATAAAAAGTTCTGTAGGCGTTTTGTTGCATTGTTTTCATGAAAAAGGTGATGGAAAAAGGTGTTGCCCACTAGCCCACCATGCAACTCACTCAAAGACAAGATAACATGAAGAGAACGAATTTAATCACCACACTAATTTGGTTGTCGTTTTTGCTCTAAGGAATCTTTCCCTGTTTTAGTTAGAGGGAAGTGATGAAGTTAATTTATATTTTATATGCCAGAAGAATCTTTAAAGGAGTTTCTGAATATGACTTGAGAACATTTTCTTAAGAACATGTTCATTGTTTGCTTGACTGCTGTATGTAAACGTTTTTAAACGAAAAGAGAAAGTAAACCAGAAAAGGAAAAAGCAGGGCTTGATTGGGATTTGGGAGCAAGAGGTCAATTCACCCAATCAATGATCAATAATGGGAATTGTGTGAAGCAGTATGATTGATCTTGCAGAAACAAATTCATCTTCAGAATTTACATGCACAGACCTAAAATTACATATACTGATGCAATGATATTAATTACCACAAGCTATAACACTATAATCTCTATTTACAGTTTCTTTAGTTCATTACATAATTAATTAATTTGATTAATAAGGCCTGTGTATGAAAGAGCACTTCATCACAGTTTAGTTCAATTGGATTAATTAGGTCCTCTAATGGTTATACCTCATATCATGAGATTATCCAATTTCACTGAAGAGTAACATCCCACAGATAAGGAACAAATAATAGTGTTTGTCTAGGAAAGTTAATAAGATAGTGATGCAGGTTGTGTATTGTACACACACATGCATAACATATATGAGATTAGTGATGATGAGTATATGTCATGCTCTGAGGTTCTTCTTTCTTTTTTCTGCTGTCCTTGTCTGTGCCGAAGTACTGCCGGTGATGATAATATCTGGGGAGCCCCTCCACTAGTTTTTTTTTTCTCTGGGATCATAAAGCTGTATGTGGACAAAGGAAGAGACAAGTGAACCTCATACCCTCGGATTTAGTTTAAGCAGCAGTTGAGATACGAATAGATACAGGATAATTGTACGTCTTAACAAACATATATAATTTACCTGGATTTACAGTTGAAATGATGTAGGACGAGAATGAACCCAGTTTAGATAAAAGTAAAAAAGCAACATAGAATTAAGAAGAGTGATTGAAAAATAAGTAACTCACGCGTAATGAGGTTACTAGTTGCTGGAATATTCAAGAAGTTTCTGGTTTCTCGTGCGAAAAGTCAAGTATTGATTATTAATCATATTATATCAACTTTTGGCCAGAATGTCCGTTTAAGACGCATGATACCTTTCCGGAATAGGGACGACGAGATCTTTAAGAATCACTTTGGAGAGCCCTAACAGATTTAGGCCAAAATATATCGTCTTAGTTATCCGATTTAAGCTAGTTTTACATTTGTTTTAGGATTCTTAGTTTCCTTTTAAATTTGGATTTTTTAGGATTTCTTGTTAGATTATGATTTTAGGTCTTTGATGTCTATATATGCACCATCATGTTAATTTTGTATTAAATCAATTTATCATATCAAATTTAATAAAATGAGAGTTTTTTCTCAAATTCTCTAGTGGACTCCAGATTTATCTTTTTAGATTGCTTGTAAACCCAGGTTACTTCCGACTGCGTCATGAAAGCTCTACTTGTGCTTGCATACATTGAGGGTCTAATTAATATATGAGACCTAGGATACTTGAATATTTCTTCATGACGTGTAGGTACATTGTACTGTGTGCAAAGGAACACAACTGAAGGTCTTCGAAAGGAATTGATCGAAATAGGATCCTCTAGCTGGTCAAGTCGATTGTCTGTGCCTTTTCGCTTATGTCTAAACTATGTACGTAGGGATGAGGCATCGGCGGTTTCAATTTAGAACCATGTACGGCTGCATTTGAGAAACCTTATAAACAACTTAAATTTAAAGCAATAGACAATAACGTGTTTGGTAAAACAAAAGACAACTGTTTTGTTTTTTTTTTTTTTGAAGTCATGGTTGTTTTAGATCCAAAAGCAGAAGTCCTCTTATCCTAATTTGTGGAAGTAGCTTATTTTTTTACTGTAACACTTTTAGTTTCAAGTTTACCAAACACTTTGTTACTTTTTTAGTACTATAAACACTTTTATCTAGTTTACCAAACATTCAGCTACTTTACTTGGCTGACTTTACTCTCAGTACACCCACTTTTTAGGAAATTAACGCACCTTTATTCCAAACAAATATCAAAATCCTCCGAAGCAAATAGTAAAATGAATCCTCAGAGAATATGATCTTTGCGACCTGATAAAAAACTAAAAACTAGGAATGGAAGATGACAGGTCACCTTCCATCCCCTTCCAAATTATGCCCACAGAGCCCCAGCCCACATAGCAATTACGAAGGGCACCCCAAGAAGTACTAAGGGCACCCCACCACCACCTCCGCCGCCGCAAAGCTCTTGTATAGAGCCACTACTAGGCCACCACGACCAGGCCGATTCCCATCCCAGCTGCCGGCATTGATACGCTAAAAGTAAGCGCGCAATTTAACCCTGCATGTAGTTGTTAGTATAGAATAAGTAGGGATCGTTCTAACCGGGGATTGAGGGTACACCTGTAATTGCAAAAAACAATTAATTAATTAGTAAAAGTAAAAAGTATTATTTACAAAAAGAATATATACAAATAACGAAATAAAAGGGGGGTTTAAGAATTATAAAATCAAAAGTTAAATCAAATAAAGAAAAAGTAAAAACATATATACAAGGGTGGAACGCAAGGAACACAGATCAAAACCAATTCCATGTAATCAAATTCGATTCAAACCCTATAATTGTTCATCTAAGTCATGAGAAAGGAGTTGATCATGTGAAACATTCGAAAGCAAATGATTTCCCATATTTTACTTTTCAATGCTAATTAACCTAAGTGAAAGCACCTAGATTAATCCTATCAAACATGCAATCAAACCCTAGAAAGCTAGTCAATCATGTCATGTTTAATGCATTACACATAAAGAAAGGCTATCAACTCAAGTGTACAACTTAGTATGGAAAAGTCCACCTAATTGCAATCCTCGTTAATTAAATTCGATCTTTGCTCAAAACCTTTACTACTTTGATTCAAGTTTACACAAAACGAAAAGTCGATTTCATGTTCTTAAACCTAGCACCAATTATATCGAAACCCTAAGTGTTTGCAACCACATAAGATTAAAATACAAAAGTTATCTATAAAGCAAATTTAATTAAACAAACTCACATAAGCAACTTCGAATCACAATTATAGAATTAAAAAACTTTATTTAAACATAGAAATTGGGCTTAAACTTCGCCCTCAACGTTAGGTTAACTAGAAACAAGTTCATACGAAATCAAACAAGGAAACCAAAAAGGTTACAAGGAAAAGGAACGAATTACACCGTGAGTGGAGATGGAGATGGAGAGCTAGATGGTTGGATCTTGAATCTTGGAAGCAAGCCTTCAAGTTGGATGATGGAGGATGTGATCTTCACGGCTCCTTCTTCTTCTTCCTCTCCTTGCTTGAAAACGCAGAACTTTGCAACTAGAGAATGGAGAGAGAGAGAGAGAGCTTATGACGTTATGGAGGATTTTCTGAATGAAAGGTGTGTGTTAAACGTCTAGCATAGGGGGGTTTATATAGGGGAACGACCAAGCTTTGCCACACAGCTTCGACCAATCACGTAGCGCCACGTCAGCTCTGTGTGTCATCCAACCAATCAAAAAGCTCCAAAATTAATCCCTAATATATTGTTGCTGATTTTCCCAAGATTATTTCTGATTTTTCTCTTAATTTTCGGCCAAATATCTAGGCATGAACCTAGACAATGTATCTGGACTCATTTTGGACCTTTTCTCCCTTAAATCTCTCCAGGGCTTTATCCTTAACATCCTCCCCTTGATTTTCTCCTGATTTTCACATTAAAATTGCAGATTTTATTCTCTAATTTCAGCCAACATATCTTGAGGGAATTAAGGAACGAATCTGGACTTGTTTTGAGTCTTTTCTTGTTGCACAATCCCTTGAAATTCTCCCTTGATTTTCTCAACGTAATCTCATTGATTTCCCATGCAAAAATCAGATTTAATCTCCCATAATATCTCCCACGTCATCTTCAAGCCATGTGGTCTCCTAATGCCTTCAGGTTTCCTAGCATCATCAGGATTCCTGCGTTGACTGGGATTCCTAGTCGGACCAGGAAAACTCCATTTCTTCATTTCAGCTTTATTTCCTTGTCATTTATTCCAATGTACCTAGAAAATAGAAACTTTTATTAAAATTACTAAAAATAGAAACTTTCTAAACATGGAAACTTTCCTAATCAAGAAGGATTTATTTAAGGAAATAACTAAGTAAATATGAGGTAATAACAGTTAAAACGTCGCATTAAAATGCTCCTATCAGGCATAGCCAACGAAAGCAGATCGAGCTAGACCACAGTCCTTCACCATCAGCAGATCGCTGCCCTCATCTCCTAAATCAACCAGGCCAAAACGCCTCAGACGGAATCCTTCGAGCCGCATCAAATTCTCCGTGACCATTCCTCGTTGACAGCGGTGTTCTGGCCTCGATAACCAGATTTGTGCGCCACCACCAACGCGAACATCAGAGGGCAGAAACCCTCTCCACCTCCAAGGATCGATCCCGCTACTCACAGTACCACCTTCACCCAACTTATAAGGATCCAAAGTCAGATCCAAACCCGAATCTAATAGTCCTCTTCCAAAGCTGCAAACACCGAGCAGAAAGAGGAGGAAAAGCAAAGAATAGCATTCAGCAACGTGCCCCAGAACGATGCAAGACTCGTCGGAGGAAGGGTCAATTGTGGCAAGAGCCATAGTTTTGAAAAATTTGTCGAATACGAGAGGCCAACAAGTAAACCCTAACACGTCCTTCTTTTTCTAATTATTATGAATCTAGTTATACTGAATTCTTTCTTTTGTAAAAGAACAACAAGAATTATAAAGAAAAGGAAACGACCAGGGTGGGAAAGGGTTTTGAGAACCGTAGTATACCTATGAATTAGCTCCACACCAAAGAACATGCAATAATAGTTATTCAAGACATAGGAAAAAAAGAAGGGGTCTTGACCGATAGCCCCATTTTAAGATAAAACACTCCCAATCACCCCACCAACAAATTAATATTCTCATTCACCCCATTTAAAGACGAAATGTCAATTTTGGATTTTAATAATTAAGAAATTACAAAACATGCCACTCATCACTCTCCCTAAAGTACTCTGACCCCAAGCAAAGCCCGAGATCCATCTCCATCACCGGAAAGCTGAAGATCGCCGCGAAGACGGGACCGCTCCGGTGCAGTCACCGCCGGGGAAGAGGGACAGCCTGAAGGGACCTTTTCACCCGGGCTTCAACGTGCACGACACCACAAGCCCTGCCGTCTCCGTCAACCCGTACCCATGGCTTCCACGCATCATGCACCTCCTCAATTCCTCTGCTGGAGGTCCCCGTCGCCGACGACGAGAATAAGGAGTTTTTCGATGTGCGAAGGTCCGGCAATTCCAAGGCTAGAACCAAGGTCAGTCATTCCCTTTTCAATTTGAGGGAGGCATGCATGTACCTTGAGCTTTGCTCTCTCACGAATAAGAGTGAGGGAAGCATCTGTCACCCGGTTCTGAGACGAAAACCCAACAAAATTTTCTGAGATGATTATTGACATTTCTGAGACGAAACTAGAGTCAGTGTGGTAAAGAAAGCGTGAAGGTTTGAGCTTTTTGGTTTGGCTGATGTGTTTGTGCAGTGGTTTCACTTTCCCATGATTAGATTGTAATGTAATATATTATTGAATTACAATGGTGATTTGCCGAGTCACATGGCAATCATTCTAATGTTGGAGAAAGGTACAAATCCTTGACTTGGGTGGTCTTGGTCGCGCTCTTGACTTGGGTGCCCAAAGCAGTTGTTTTTTTTTTTTTTTTTTTTTTTTTTTTTTATTTAAGTAATGGGGCAGACAGAAAGTGAATTTTTTTTTTTTGAATGTCTATTGGGGGCAGTAGACGTCTATTGGGGGGCAATAGGCGCTTTTCAATTAATATAATCTCTTCGTTTTTTTCTTTAATCAAAGTTTTATTTGTCTAATTTTAGGAATATAAATTCTCATTTCAGCTACCCAAAGTTCTATTGGAGGGCAATAGACGTCTATTGGGGGGCAATACATGGCCAATAGTCGTCTATTGGGGGGCAATAGACGTTTTGAATTGATGTAATTTCCTCATTTTTTTTCTTTAATCAAAGTTTTATTTGTGTAGTTTTAGGAAGATTAATTACCATTTTGGTAATCTAAACGTCTATTGGGGGGCAATAGACGTCTACTGGGGGGCAATACATGGCTGATAGTCGTCTATTGGAGGGCAATACATGGCTGATAGTCGTCTATTGGGGGCCAATAGACGTCTATTAGGGGGCAATAGACTATTGGGGCAATAGACGTCTATTGGGGGGCAATAGACGTCTATTGGGGGGCAATAGACGTCTATTGCCCCTCTATTAGGGGGCAATAGATGTCTATTAGGGGCAAAAAAACTTTCCGGTGAGATTTTCAGCAATTTCCGGTGGGCGGCAGCCGGTGACCGGAATCCGGCGACCGGTGACCGGATTCCTGCGAAAGTTGGCCGGAATCCGGCGACCGGTGACCGGATTCCGGCGGGCCGGTGACGGGCTCCGGCGAAGTCTCCTATAGTTTCTCTCTCTTCCATTTTCTCTCTCTCTCTAAGTAACAAAGGGGTGAGGGGTAAAATGGTATTAAAAAAAAAATTAAAAACAAAAAAAAAATCTTAATGGGGTATTAGGGAAGACTCCCTTAGAGTGTATTGGGTAAGAGGGAATTAAAAAAACTTAATGGGGTGAGGGAGAAAAAAATCCCTAGAAATGGGGTAAATGGACAAAACCCCAAAAAAGAAAGGGAAAAAAAAAATCTATTAGCTGCCAGAAATTAGGGTTTGTAGTGGTAGGTCGTTATCGGGTATATATATATATATATATATATATATATATAGTAATGACGTCTGCACACTCATACGTATCCATGGGTTGGTAGCATGGCCTAGAATCCCGTTACATGTCTGCCTTGACCACCTGAGCTTTTAGTCCTCTCCCGCATCTTTATCGGTTTCCTATTCCTGTCTATCTTTCGGCTTTAATTTTGGTTGTCATCTAAATCACACGTCCCCCCACCCCCTTGTTCCATACATATATACAGCTAGGATCTAGGATTACTAAAAAAAAAAGAAGGCTTAAAATATAAAGCTCGATCTGATAGCATATAGGTACCTCATGGTGTATAATCCTGGCTATGCATGGCTTAAGCTTGCCTAAGGATTAAGAGGATCTAACATCAATCCTAACACGAAAGCACACAATTTAATAACTTAATGGAAGAGAAATTATTACAATAAACAATTTTAACCAAGAAAGCTACCATTTTTGTGTTCATGGCTTTATTGATCGATACTCCTACAGAGAATGGGTTTTTATAGTGTACGTTGGTCAATATTAATATACTCACCTCCAGAGCACTATCCTTTTAGGATTGGTTTTTCTGATAATCTTTTTAGGTTAAAACGTTTTAGATTTTATGATTTTTTTGATCGAGACGTGTATGCAAGATTGATCAACACCAAGAAAATAAGCAAAAGATTTAGATCCCTTTAAGGGACATACTTAATCTTCATAGCAAACTAGACTATGAAACCTATTTTTCCTCGAGTCGGTAAAGCTTGCGACCTCTATGAATCGCTCTTTTCTAATAAGTTGACTTCGTAAAAGTAGGGAAACGTGCTCTCTCTATTGGTCTTTCTCTGGGTTAGCTGGTTTTATAATACTCAAGGGTTTCTTGATCGATCACAATGATCAGTTTATACTTTATAGGGCTCAGATTGGTCGAGCCATGGACTCTGCACCTAGCTCCTTCAAAGTTCAAACAAACCGACAAGCCACGTGACCCAAAGATAACAATTAGTGATGATGATTATGTATCTATGGTCCATTTATATCACCTAGCCTACTTGATCATCTTAGAAGATAGAAAAGTTAGAACAACTATAATTGCAGTTGGAAAGCGATAATCATGATCGCTCTGTACCACTAACAGTCACAGAGAAATTGAATACCAGACCATTTTTATTAAAACATAACCTTTATTTATCTTACATATATCAGCAATCATGTAATAATATATCTCACATTACAATTAACAGTGCGCTGTAATTATACTCTTCTGACTTTGGATTCAACGGGTAATAAAATTCCTTATATTATTGTATAATGGGTTGTTCTGTTATATAGGAGCATTCGACACGTGGCATACGGCGTCGGAGGATGGCAAAGGTGATGATGATTGCAGTCTGCTTGCAGCAACAAAAGTACTCCACAGGTCAATTTCGTTGGTGTTGTAATCCTGATGGGTGGCATGGTATGATTTGCTGGATGAATTCGATGAAGTTGACGATCGTAGTGTACTTGGTAATTGGAGTTCATTATCAGTGGTACTGTTACTACTGCAAAATGCATTAATGGTGGGTTCAATTAAACAAGCAAATTGCCTAGACGACCCGGTTTCGTGGCCGCCATTGAGTTGTGAAGCCACCAAACGATCAAGCGCTGCCCAGTTGGTGAGGCTGGCCGAGTCGTCCACGTGTTGATAACCCAGATGCTGGTTAATAACTGTACCTTCATTCTGATCTATGACCATGTCCTCATGATTGATAATGGGCTGGTAATAGTTCTGGCTACTGGTGGAGTTCGGGCTCTCGAGGCTTGGAAGTTTCAGGAACCTGTCATCATGATCATGGTAGCCATTGATGTGATTTTTGATACCTGTGTTAATGGGATGAAGATGATGATCATTAATCTCTTCCTTGCAGGTCTTTGTTCCTATGTACTGAAGCATTTCCTCAAAAGCTCCCTCCTGATCGTCATCATCATCAAACATTTGGCTTGAACTTCTTGTAATTTCTGCTGTGATAGATGAAGAAATAGTAGTACTCATAATTGGACTACTCAAGCTTTTGTGGAGATTTTTCTTCTTGAAGATTCTGCAAACCACCCATCCCTCCTCTATTGCCTCTCCCACGACAGTGATCGAGACCTAATTAATATAAAAGAAAAATGTTCAAGAACAATCGGTCTATATGTGTATAGACTCAGAATGTGCAAGTGTAAACTCGAAACGTTCTGTAGACACAAGGTCTGCAAAGTCCGCACTTGAACATGTCCTGAGGAATGGAACCCTGGTTTTGAATCAAATGACTTACACTAGTTACGCTGCTGGTGTTGTCGTCGAGTCTATACTCGTGCATGATCCAATCGGACTTTTGGCCGTGGGGAGCTCGGCCTTTGTAGAACACAAGAGTCTTCCTCATACCGATCCGCCTGCAGTTGCTGCTTATCACCTTATCACGGCCGGTGGCCTTCCAGAATCCGGCAGCCGTTGCACGGTTTGTGCGAGTTCCAGTAGGGTATTTCTTGTCCTTGTGGCTGAAAAAATACCAATCATTTTGCGGTGTCGTTCCTATCTTACACTTCTCTGCAAAAACCAACATCAAAACTTGGATTCATTCATACGGATACATTTGAAAATCAACATCAAATCTTTTGGTAGTCTTATATATGTACGTACCTTGTATATCCCACGGCTCAAGCTTATTGAGATCGACATCGCGGATAACATCGAGATCAATCCTCTGATTGGAGACCTTCTTCCTCAAGTAGTACTGCAAGAGCTCCTCTTCAGTTGGATGAAATCTGAAACCAGGAGGGACTTGAGATTGTCCATTCACAGATATACTCACGTTTTCAGTCATTTTGAACTTCAATCAAAAAAGGCAATTTGTCCCTCCACACAATTAAGATAGAACAGTTCTGAAGCTCAGAGAGAGGGAGGAAGAGAGAGAGAGAGAGCTAGAGAGAGCTCATGAAATAGTTGTTGTACGCAAAAGGAGTATGTAAGAGACGACTATATATATGAGTTTGATGTGAGAGATAGGTCATATACATGAAAGAATGGTTCTCATGGGAAACATGGGATACTAATCTTTTGTTTAGTACGGGGATTGTTTCACTATGCTCCGAGAAGACACCCACCTCACCTACAATATTACATTACATTACCAAAATAGATCGACGTTAATTAGAAAGACCAACGCGGGGTCCATGAATGTGGGTATCAACTAAAGGCCCCACCGGGCTAAGAGGATCCGGCCCGTTAGAACTTAGAAATGCAAACTATGAGTGTAAGAGGGGAAGCTCACATCCACAGAGACCTCCGACCTTAAAATCTCCATTGAAAAGCACCTCTTAAACAACCATATTATGGACCATCTCTCTCTCTCTCTCTCTCTCTCTCTCTCATGGTGCAACCACCGCGACAAGAAAACAGATAGTGGGGTACGTAGGGATTGCTCTTTCATGGTCCGTTAGATATTGTGAATTGGTGAAAAAAAATGTGACAGTGGAAATGACATCGGCCTTCTAGAGAAAGAAAGCCAAAGCCATTGTACTTTGTAGAGAAAGAAAGCCATTATAATGCAGGAGGACTAACTCCTTGTAACCGGTCCGCTTCTTTTTTGGAGAGAAAGAGACCCACCTCACCTACAATATTATATTACATAACAAAATATGCGTAGAAATCCCCAGCACATTTGGTGTGTACGTTAATTATATATATTCTTTGTTATATTGCAGTATGTACAATGTTAATTTAGCCATTAAATTGTACTACCCAAATACAGAGTTTAATATAATCCTATTCAATTGAACTTTTACAGGCATGGTCAAATTTTTTTTTTGGGGTCAAGTACAAGCATGATTATTGAATAAATTAATTAAAATTTTAATTACAAGACTACATTAGGAGATAAAAAAATTGAACAAGAATTTAAACGGTACTATAGTATAATTGTGAAAACTAGCAGTCTACATGTACGAGAAAGTTTTCTCTTCAAAATTAGAAAGCCTTGGAGCTTGAAAATCAGTTATTACGTACAGCCATATTAAGAGTAAGTTGATGCTCAGATTTCAAGTAATTAAAAAATATATAATGTTCTGAAGTGCCGTTAACTTCAATCGCTCTTCAGTAATGCAATATGATTGAGTAAAATTGGTGACCTATTGATCGTTGGTGTTAAGGGTAGCTCGTAATCTTATTTGCATTATTGTATAAGTATAAAAAGAATGTGTATTATTATACTTTCAATCATTAAGTCAACATGTACATTATATTCGCTGAGTTGTTGCATATAATGTTCTTTGTCGCTGATTTGACATTAATCTTGATATTTATATGAAGTACTTAATAAAAATGCTAAAAAACTATCATATGAACTTACTAAAATTTAAACAAATCGTAACCACTAGGGATAGTGGGGTGGTAGAAGGTCCAAGTCTGGAACCCCCAGGTCTGGCTTTCGAATCCCCATGAGGCCTTGGTGGCCAGCTAATGGGTGCTTAATGCCCCGTGGCGTTCGGAAGGGATTAGTCCGGCTCTGCTGGGATACCCCTTAAAGGGTGTGTGTGTGTGTTGCTAACCTCCCCCAATCAAAAAAAAAAAAAAAAAATTTAAACAAATCGTGATAATTCAATCCATTAACTCAGTCAAAGTCCGTATTAAATTAGTAAACCATGAATTCTTAAAAATCCGTGAATTAAAAAAACTCGAACATAACATTTTAAAATTTAATTTGAATACACCCCTCTTAATCCTTTCTTCCTCTTTTTCAATCTTCTCATAGTTTTTACAGGTCCTTAAATAAGAATTAGAAAACAAATGACTCAGTGTAAAGCTTTCTTTTTTCGTTTCTTTTGTTTGCTAATACATGTACGTATGCTCATTGAGTAAAGTTTAGAGCCACACAAGCGCGATAATTACACATCCATCACTTAGATGTGTCGAACTTTTTGGCTGTACAAGGTAATACGGAATATTATCAGATTTCTAATCAAAAATGTGCCAACTTATTGCTAACGGACAAATCAATTAATATATCGATGTGTGAGTGACGTTCTTTGCAAACAATATATGAATATCGTTGCTCCTGCACATTTAATTTTACTATGAAAAAAAAAAATTATATGGTTCTATAAACAATTTGAAAAAGAATACGTGATGTAATGAAGAAATTTCGGAAACGGAATTGTTATAGCTGACGATGTTCACAGTCCTCATAAATTGTAAATTTATAGTTTCTAATGTTGGACATCACTTCTCAAACATATATATGTCACATGTGACCTAATTCAAGAGACAAATGTGAACAACACTTCACATTTTCAATAGGGCTTGGTAAAGAGAAATTAGTGACACCTTCTCTAAACCGAGATCAGTCATACAACTCGTGCCAAAGAAGGACTGTGGAGACATGTTGGACTTAAAGGACTGGTCACCTCAGGTAAATGAAGATAAATTAGGACTGTCTTCACCTTTAGGCATAAACCAAAGGAACCGAAAAGACCCACATATAATTATCCTCAGACACGCATGGAACTTTTGAATAAGATTAACCTATTTTTCAAGTTCGATTTGTCAGAAAAGCACATCTTAATTGGTTAGGCCTTTTTTTTTTTTTTTTTGATCGAATAATTAGTTAGGGCTTGAAAGTACTTTTGGAGGTCTCTATACTAATCATGTTAAAGCTTTCACTGAATTCCTCGAGCCTAATCATTATCATCCTGTGCTGATAAATGACAGAGCAACCACTTTGCATATACTTTTAGTTACTAACCGGCATTTATAGGGTTTGTTACCCCATATCTTTTCCTTCCTTTTCAAATTTTGCTATTGCGGTTGTCGCTAAAGAAAGTGATTAATTTGTTGAATCTAACATATAATGGCACAGGAAAGAACCTTCTTTGTCGGTAGTGTGTACACATATATTCTTGTTTGTTTGAACTTTGAAGTTAAAGGTTGAAGGAGATCAAATAGATTAAGAAGGTTACTTGAAGCTCATTCAGCCCTAAAAGGCATTCTTATTCTATTGATGTTATAGTACGAATTGAAAGTAGTCTGGAAACTAGAAATTTTCTTTTGCGAAAAATGGGAAAAAGTAAGTACTAAGCTGAGAAAACTGTGTAAAAGACCAAAAAATTAAAACAACAACAATTAACGTATCCTACTGGGGAACTGAATGAGGAGGGTCAACTGACCTTTTGGGCCTTAATTGGCTCCCGTTGATGATCATGACAGTAGAAATGTGAAGACAATTGCAGACAGCTAAGAAGATTTTGTGTTTTAGGATTTACTGCTCGCTTGCCATTTCCTTTATTCTAGCTGTTACTATCAGAGAAGTCACTATGAGATCGATGTACAACCTATATATTAGCAGCTGACAAAATATACTCTTGTTTACATTTTTAACTTTCTTTGATTAGTTATGCATCGTTTTACCGTGTACGTCCATAAAGAATACAGAGAAGACAAAAGATAAAAATAATATAATACTAATATTTCACCGTACGTTTCATCCCTAAGTTGCACAGATAATGAGTGCACCAGCTCTTGATAATGACTTCCAATTAAGTTAATCTCTGAAAATGAAATATTAATTCATACAAGGTTTTGTCAAACGTTTGATCACTTGGTTATGTAACAGCATACCAACTTATCGAGGACATCAAGACAACGTCTCTATGATTTGATTAGTTCATATGAATTTATTTCTTTCTTTAGTAGGATGAAAATTAGAGCACATTGGCCACGTTCACAGCCCAAGCCAAGTTAATCAAAGCAAAACTCATAAGCCACTTCTTAAGACAATGAATTGATCCGTTTTATTCACGAATCTTAATTATAACCAAGATGCAAAGACATTCATGACAAAATTAGTTTCTCTCAACATATAAAAACAATGAACAGAATGAAAAATCATGCCAAATGATAAATGCTGTTGACTACCATCCGTGCCCTCGAAGAAATATCGTATCCTACATTGGAGTCATACGGTTAATCATTGAGTGGTCGATGTGTATTGAAAATTTACAAATACTATGGAATATCCTGGGCTTGTAACCAAAAAAAATATGGATCGATCATCTTGTCTACTTCTCTCTTTGCAGATATCTTGGAATTCAAGCGGCCAGCCATTAAATTATCCAAATTTAACACTGAATCTTAAGTTTGGAAGTGTGCACGAGAAGCAAACGTGGGTGGCCATGCATGTACTATATTTTGGATGGTCCTGGAAGTGGTGAAATGTCAACATGAAGATTAATTAGATCAGATACCAGCAGCATGAATTCGAAGATAGATCGGTTAAATCCAACCTGGATTTCCATACAGATTTTCTATATAATTTTTTTGTTTTCTCATGCGCTCCCCAGTCCCATCATCGCTCCGATCCAATTGTTGGGAGAGGAAAGACCATTTGACTATGTACGTAGTCTATGCATAAAGACTTCTTTATTATGATCAATGTCTCCTTCTGTATTGTGTTGCTTTGCATACAATAATCCTGGGATTTGTTAATATATATACAGAAAGTCAATATCGTTAGAATCCTTATTTGTCTCGTTCGCCAGAGGAAATACTACATTAGGAGGCGCAAACTAGCTTGTAATCCAATAATTCAGCTGTGACTTTCAATTTATGGAGCTGTATCTCATCATTTTTGGAAAGATGATCGATGTTAGAAAGTAAACTTAACTAACTAGCCCTTAGAAAAAGATCCTTATGTTGAAAATGAATCTCACTATGAGAAAATGAGAACGTTGCAGGATTTAGGTCAACTGTATCCATTGTTAATTAATTTTAATTGTGAAATTCATGTTACTTTATCACGTTACACATAGGATCTCGATGTTATCTGGAGTTTACAGTTTTGGTGCCTTAGGGTTTCACATTAGCAACATAATCAATAAATAGTAGAATTCCCCCTCTCTCTATATCACTAACTATATACATGTGTAAAGCAAATACAGTATTGCATTCTTGACAACGAGCTACATTTTCTCAAGCTGCTGTTCAATTATCACTTGAGTGTACGTTTAATTTAGGATTAATTTCATTTTACCCCCCCTGAGGTTTGGGGGTGTCATCATTTCACCCCCTCTATTTTCAATTTTGAATTTTTACCCCCTAAACTTTCCAATTTCAATCAGCCATGGCCAATTTCTCCTATTCTGTCCAAATTGGACGTTAACTCTGACAATCGGGCCCACTTTGAGGGCTAAAATGGTCATTTCAAGATTAAAAAAAAAAAAAAAAAACTCTCTCTCACTTTCGGGGTTTCTCTCTCTTCTCCAAATCCCTGTTTCTCTCTCTCTCTCTCATTTCTGCAACTCTCTTCTGCAACTCTCTCTCTCTCAGATCTGCAACTCCAAAAATCAAATTTGCACGCATTCCCTCTCTTCGCTCTTCCTCCTCGTCTCTCGAATCCTCACTCTGATCCCAATAACCAATCCCCCACTCCCAAAACCCAGGTCGACATGAAACACCACCAGTTCTCCCCGAAAATGGACCGACCCAAATTCGTAATTGAAGCGTCGGTGGCCAAGTCAATGGCCAAGTAGAAGGGCCTCACCGTCGTGCAGCTCCTCCCATCCTTCGTCTGAGAGAGTGTGGGAATCCCTCTCGGATCTCGGATCTCGAATCCCTGTAGTCGTCTTCGTTTTCAGACGAGCTCGTGGTGCTGTAGCGATCGTGATCGCCCCACTCGCTGCAATGGACCTCTTCTCTCTCCGACTGAGCGTACTTCTCCGACTGAGTCTTGGTCGGAGCTTTAGGGTTACAGTTGGGGATGAAGAAATCGTACTCTGATCTCTCGGTTTCGGACTAGATGTACTTCTCCGACTGAGAATACGAGTGGTTTAGGCGGGCGGTGGGTTGGGATTTGGGCATGTTGTGGAAGTAATTGTACTCTGATGCCTCGGTTTGGTTTCCGGCTCGGTGTTGTCGTCTGAATCATCGAGGTGGTGGGATTTCTTGGACTCCTGCTCTCTCTGGTTGAAGAATTTGGAGTCCGGCGGCGACGAAGGGTAGAAATTCTCCTAATTCCACACGGAGGAGGCCTGCGACGGTGTGCTGGAGTACGTCGAGTTCGCCGCCGGTGAAGTTCGAGTTCTGGCTCTGGGGAGTACAGGAGGGGCTGGTGTCGGAGATGGAGAGGGAGACGAGGGCGGAGCTAGTGAGGCGGAGGGAGCGGCAGTAGTCGGCGTGAGCGGCGGCGAGGTGGTGGGTTTTAAATGGAGGGAGTAAGATTGAGAGAAGGGTTGCTTCATTTGGGTTGCGATTTCCATTCTTGGAGTTGCAGATCTGAGAGAGAGAGAGTTGCAGAAGTGAGAGAAAATGTAAAGATGCTGGGGGTGTTGAAGGTGAGAAGAAGTGGCTTGGATGGGCTTGGTGAGAGTGTTTTGCAGATGGCCTAAGAGCTGGTTATGTGAATTTGGATACCAACACATTGCCTGTAGCAGCAAATAGTATCCTGTCTATGGCCATATCTGCTTGTTCTGGAAGACTTTGTACACCTTGGATATCTATGGTGATATGGGCATGAAATTAAAGCACATAATTCCCTCTTGCTATTGGTATTGTCACACATGCCAAAGCCCTCAACTCTGCATAAGCATTGGTGAAACTGAATGATGATATGGTGATCATGCTTCTTGGGATGAAATTGTTACTTATCATGTGAAAGCAGAGAAGAATGATGTCATACATAGAAACACATAAGCTGTGGGTTACATAGAAGAAGCACCAGTTCTACCATTTTTCTTTCCAGAGTTCAAGACGCATATTGGTTGAAGATTAACTGTGCATATATTGCGGCTGTTATCTCCAGTATTGAGGTCTCTTAGATTTGGGATTCATGTGTTCCAACCATTATGCTTGGTACCCCAAGCATATGGTTGAGAGGGGATGTTGTTAGTATAGATTTTATTGTATATTGGCATTCCTAATACAAAACCTAGAGTCTTTGGTCTAAGTTAGAAGTGTGTCAATCATTGGAGTGAAGACCTAGTCGAATGAAAAGAAAAAGACTCAATGCACTCAATGCTTCAGTTGACTCTTCAAGGTACTTCACAGGTAATTGCATATGCATCTCATACGTTTTGTGTCTTTATGCATACTGGGATTGATGCATGTGTTGCAATCCCAGTTAGGTCAGAATATGTGAGTTGGTCTGTGTTCGGTTTCTTTAGTTAGGAGATCTTTTGTGCATTATTGCTGTCAGTCATTAAGTTGTAAAATGATATTTATTCTACATGATTTGTTCAGTTAAGTCTATCTTTTTCATTAGGGATAAAATCATGTTTATTTGTAGAATATCTTTTTAGGATATGTCCCTTCCATATAAGGAGTCAATTAGGTTTTTGTGTCTATATTCAAGGATTCATATCTGTGTTTCAATCCTTTAACGTTTCTTGCTGGAGTTTTTTGAATTAAGGAAAAGTTGTGGTTTCTGTAGGGAAAGCCTATTTACCCCCCTCTAGGCTTTTTAGTTTCATCCCAATATTTTCAGATGTTAAGGGTTGCATAGTAATAGTGATTGTTTTTAGTATATAAAGGAAACTTTGCTGTAAAGCTGTAATCAGATATTCCAGTCAAAATGTAGTCCTCAACTTCCCCTATGTTTCTTTTTCTTCATTCTTCTTCCTTCTTTAGATTCATATCTAGAATTTTAGCAGCTTCTTTGTGAATCTTTCTATAATGGGTTGATTATTGATGATAGAAGGAGATTGGACAATGCATCGGGTGGAAATTTTCTTAAGAAAGGTCCCAATGCCGCTTGGGATATTTGTGAGGAAGTGGCATGGCTACACAATCCGGTCAATGGGATAATCATCAAAGGAGAAGAGGAGGTAGAGATGACCGCACTACTTCTAGAGGTCGTGATTCACATGCATATGGTACTAGAGGCCGTGATGATTCTATGGAGTCTAGAGGCCGAGTTGATATGGAACCTCGTGGTAGAGGTTTATATGATGTTTCTCATGTTTCTAGAGATGATGGAGCTATGACTTCTAAGCTTGAGAGGCTTGAAGTAAAGATTGACAAGAAATTTGAGATGCTTCTTCAAGCACAAAAGGGTAATGGTACTTCTTCTTCACATGTCAAGAGTGTTACTACTTCACATATTTGCTTGATTTGTGAGTCCCCTTATCATTCTACTCATGATTGTCACTTGGCTTCGCAATTTCCGGAATTTGTTGAGGAGCAAGTTAAAGCGGTTAGTTCTTATCAAAGGCCACCAAGAAATTATCCTTACTCTACTACATATAACCCAGGTTGGCGTAGTCACCCAAATTTCTCATGGAGAGATGGTGGAGGGTCCTCTAATACACACCAAGGTGGTTCTCACTCATATGGAGGGAATTAAGGCCCTAATTCTTCATCTTTCAGTCTCCACGGCCATGGTAACACACAATTTGGTGCACAAAATTATTTTGGGCAGCAAGCATCTACTTACAACTCTCAAGGCCAAGGGACATCTTTTAGTGCTACATATGCTTATGGAGGAGCCCCACATGACATTCAAGGGTTTGGTCAAAGTTCCCCTTCATTTGGAGGTGCCAATCCTACACAAAATATCCTCCTCCTGGATTTCAAAATAGGCAAGCACCACAACCTGAACCAAAGAAGTCTCATATGGATGATATATTGGCCACCCTAGCTCAAAGTCATACTTCTCTTACACAAAGTCAAGCAAAGACCGATCAAACTCTTAGTATTCTCGCTCAAGGTCAAAGTTTACTTGCACAATGTGTGGGAAAGTTAGAGGTTCAATTGGGTCAAATGTCAAAAGAGATTGGAGCACGTCCACTAGGAGCCATACCTTCACAACCGAAGCCAAATCCAAGAGGCAAATTCCATGAATGCAATGCCGTTACCACTTTACATTCGGGAAAGCTAGGTATATGATAATCATGTTTACATGCCCTCATCTTCTAGTTTCCATTTGATACGCTAAAAGTAAGCGCGTAATTTAACCCTGAAAAATGTCATCGTTAGTATATAGTAAATAGGGATCGTTCAAACCGGGGATTGAGGGTACACCTGTCATTGTAAAACAAATAAAGAATTAATAAAAGTATGAGGTAAAAATTTACAAAAAGAATATATACAAATAACGAAATAAAAGGGGGGCTTAAGGATTAGGGTTTCGAAAATTAAAATAAACAAAATAAAGAAAATATAAAAACATATATACAAAGGTGGAACGTAAGAAACAAAGATCAAAACCAAATTCATATGATTGAATTCAATTAAAATCCTATAGTTGATCATCTAAGTCATGAGAGAGAAGTTGATCATGTGAAACATTCAAAGCAAATGATTTCCCATATTTTACTTTCCTTAACTAATTAATCTAAATGAAAGCACCTAGATCAATTATATTAAACATGTAATCAAAGTCTAGAAAGCTAGCTAATCAATACATGTCCAACGCAATAAGCATAGAGAAAGGTTATCAACTTGAGTGCACAACCTAGTATGAATAAGTTCACCTACTTGCAACCCTCTTCAATTGATTTCGACTTTTGTCCAAAGCCTTTAATACTGTTGATTTAGGGTTACAAAACTATTAGGTGAATTGTTAACCTAAATCTAGCACCAATTACATGCAAATCCTATAAGTTTCGAACCAAATAAGATCAACATATAAAAGATATCAATTAAGCAAAATCAATCGAACAAACTCACAAAAGCAACTTAGAATCACAATCATAGAAATCGAAATTTTTATTCAAACATAGAATTGGTCTTAAACTTTTCCCTAAATGTTTATGTTTACTAGAATCAAGTTCATACGAATTCAAACAAAGAAACCAAAAGAGGTTACAAGGAAAAATATTGAATTACACCGTGAATGGAGATGGTGATGGAGAGCTTGAGACGTTGGACTTTGAATCTTGAAAGCAAGTCTTCAAGGCTTAACGGCTTAAAGGTGGATGATGGCGGCTAGTAGCTTCACGACTTCTTCTTCTTCTTCTTCCTCTCCTTGCTTGAAAACGTAGAGACTTGAAACTAGAGAATGGAGAGAGAGAGAGTTTGGACGTTGGAGATTTTTTTTCTGAGGTAGAAGGTGTTGTGTTGTTGTGGTGTGTTTGATGCTCCTATTTATAGGAGGATGACAACTTAGTCTCCAAATCTTCATGAATCTTCTATTAATTTCCTAGGAATTATCTGCTCATGCCACACAGCTTCAACCAATCAAATAATGCCACGTCAGCTCTGCTATGTCATCCAACTAATCAGAAGTCTTCAAATTATAACCTTGATTCTAGGGAGATTATTTTTGCATTAATTACATGATTATTTTCTGATTTATCTCCTTAATTTCGGCCAAAATGCTCTTGAGTGAAAATAGGAATGAATCTGGACTTGTTTTCAACCTTTCAGGACTCCTAGTCTAACGAGGACTCTTCACATGAACTGTTCTTGAACCTTTCGGAATCTTCTTTTGCTTTCCTAGTTCAACTGGGACTCCTTGTGTCATTAGGATTCCTTTTCCTGGCAGGAGTAGGTTTCCTAGTCGAACCAGGATTTCCTGGATGGACCAGGAAAACTCCATTTCTTCATTTCAGCTCATTTCTGCAGCCCTCGTGCCTTTCCTCTATCATTTCCAACGTTCCCTTGCTTCTCATGTGCCTTTAAGCTCATTTATTCTCCATTTGCTCCAGTGCACCTAAAAATAGAAACTTTATTAAAATTGATTTATTTTAAGGAAATAACTAAGTAAAAATGAGGAAATAACATTTAAAACGTCGCATTAAAATGCTCCTATCACCATTCAAATCCTTTATTTGTGCATGATGATGATTTGCATTCATATGGAGCCAAGATGGAAGAAAATGTACCTTCCGGTAAATATGGCAGTAGGTGATGTGACTTTGAATGCAAATGGAAGAAATAAGGGGGTGGATAAGGTAGCCGGAGGGGAAGAAAATGTACCTTCCGGAAGAGTTATTCTTGAT
The DNA here is from genome assembly GCF_958449725.1 of Rosa rugosa. Lineage (NCBI taxonomy): Eukaryota > Viridiplantae > Streptophyta > Magnoliopsida > Rosales > Rosaceae > Rosa > Rosa rugosa. Next base: position 40,814,240 of record NC_084825.1, read on the forward strand.
AGTGGTTATGGTTTCTTGTCATTTGAAAATGATGCAAGTAAGTATGGTTTGATTGATAGCGGCAAGGAAGGAGCTTTGTTGAGAAAGAACACTTCTAGGGATGAGGATATCTCGGCCTCAAGATTAGATGGTGAGGCCATGAAGGCTAGGGACCCATCTAAGGCCCATGACACCTCTAGGAAGATTCTTAATGATATTAGACCCACATCCTATGAGTTTGAGTCATCTACTTCAACCGAAAAAGAGGTGACAAATAAGGAGGAAGACCTACATGTGCATGGTAGCTCTAGGGATAGGAGTGGTCCGGTCTACTCATCACTAGGCGAGGCCTTGAGGGCTAAGAACCCTAGTGGGACCGTGACTACCCTTAGGGGCACGGATTCTGACAAAGTTGATCGAAGAAAATAGATTATGAGAAAGTGGTCGAATAAAGGGTGACAGACCAGACCACCTGAAAACAACCATGCGACTTAATTTTTCATTTAATATAAGGAAATTTTGCATCGGGTATGTATACTCGATTCTGAAAGGAAACTCAATGGAGAGATGATTCCCACAAGATTTGGAGTTGTAAACCAAGGACGAAACTTAAAAGGTTTTCTCATATAAAAGGAGGATTTGAAGTCATTCTACACATCTATAGATACACAATATCAGTCCATTGCCGCCATTCTCTCCTCCATTTTCATATTTTATTTTATTTCTTTTATGTCTTGCTAATAGTTTTTGATAGTTAGGGGCTGCCTAAACCCTAGACATGTGTAAACTAAGATTTTGGCATTAATTTTATAGTTTCTTGGATATTGAATGTTTGTTTGATTCATTGGTTCCTCATTGATAAATTCTAGTTTCGTTTCTTATGGTTGCAAATGTAGTAAGTATGCTAGGATTATATTGCTATATATGATTTCATGTTTAGATCATCCATGTCAAGCATGTTATCTAAAGTAGCTAGCATATGAGAGACTACTTAAGTCCCATTCATATGAATTACCATCTAGGCAATTAGAACAACATCAATATCGAGTTTGTCTAGCTAAGTTCATAATTTTTTCATGCTTAATGACTTCTATGTGTTAAACAGTTCGGAAACATAATCCTAGGCTACATATTAGAAGCTAGGTTAACTTGAAAACATCATTATGTTAACACACCAACCATACACATCCATTGGCTAAATATGAACTTAGACATTCAATTGAAAAAAAAAAAAAAACCACATAGGGTGAAACATGGTCTAGTGGTGTATGGTTGTTCCTAACTATTGTTTACCCTTTTTTTTTTTTTGAAGTAGGAATTGATATATTTAGAATCAATAGCTGGCAAACTACCAAAGGCTAGAGTCTAGCTGCACTTACAACAAAATATCAAGCAAGAAAACCGGAAACCCTATCATAAGCAAAAGCAAACTCATTACAAGACGATGATAAGCTCGCTAAAATTAGCAAACTTACAAACAAAGAAACTCCATGTCACCTAGGGAAAAATCATTGACTAGCATCCCTATTAGCCAGGTGTGCAATTGCGGTACCAACAGAGAGTCATTTTCTAGCAAACAAATAGGAGAACTTCCTTATTCATAAGCCGCTTGAATGAACGTTAATCTTATTCCAGATAATTACTAACTCTCGTAGCAGTCTTGATATGAGAATGATTGGTCCTAGACCGTATAGCAACCCAAATGCCTAAGAAGGTCCACCTCTCAGGCCAGGTCCACACCCATCACTAAGTAAGCAATGAGAGTGGCAAGACACCCTCCTTATAGGCCATTGAGCCCAGCAGCCAAAGTTTGAGCCCAGACCCGAAGGCCCAAGCCTAAACCCAAACCAAGAAGGCAAAAGCCCTAAAACTCTGCTGCTCAGCTGTTCCTACCACCGTCAAACCCTCCAGTGGCCGATCCGACCACCACCAAATCACAGTAGCGGCCATTAGAGCCGCCTGCGCTAGGCCTCGACTAGACCTCGCTGCCCAGAAAAACTCCAGAAAACTTTCAACCAAAAGCCGAACAGAAACAAGCCCCGATTAGAGGTGGCCGCAACCGAGGACAAGATGCAGACGCATCGTTAGCTGCACAGGTCGCTTGTCCGCCCTCAACACGGTGCTCAGCTAGCCGGAAAAACACAAAACCTCCGAGATCCGACCCGTTTACCCGTTGTCGCGCTTCCAACCACGAGCACACTGTAATAACCGGTTTTTCTTTTAACCAAAACAGTTGGTGGCAAACACCTTTGTTAAAAGGAAGGGTGTTCCTTGATTCAAGGCCGGTGTCTTAATCATCATTCATGATTATGCATAATTGAATAATCATTCAATCATACCAGACAACTCTCTCTCACTCTCTCTGTCTCACGTCCGAAAACCATCCAAGAAACAGAGCAATCTTCATCAACTCATCTCTCCCTCCACCGACCACCAATCAAGACCAGACCAGTTCCTATAGTTCCACCTCGTTCTTGCGCAGCTACCAGTGGCAACCTTGCACCGCAACACGGCCGGCAGTGGCGGCGGAGGACACGGTTCCGTTTTGAGCTCGATTTGGTTCTATCTCGATATCTTGAGCTACAGGCCGCCAATTCTCTTGATTCTTGTCTCATTGGATTCGCCTCAACTTTCTGAACAAGCACCAAGAAGGACCAGACCTGGGAAGAACGATTTCACGTTCATCGGAGCTCGACTGGTTTAGATCGACAAACAACCCTTCGATCCGTGTATCTCGAGTTACAGACCACCTCTTTATGTGATTCTTGGCTTAGTGAGTTCTTCTTGAAGTTCTGAACAACTCTCCAGAAGGAATCGAAGCGTTTCGTTGAAGTTTTTACGTCGAAACTCAAGCTCGCCGGATTCTGGAATTTTTCCGACCACCGAAGCTTTCGATCGGTATATCTCGAGCTACAGACCATATTTTTCTGTGATTCTTGAACCAATGAGTTCACCTTGAGTTTCTTAACAACTCTCTAGAAGGGATCGAAGCCTGAAATTGAAGTTTTGACGTCGAAATCAAGCCTTGCCGGATTCTGCAAATTTCGCCGGATTCTGGAAATTTTCCGGCCACCTCGACTGTTTTAGGTAATTTCAACCACTTCCGGTCATTTTCAGCTTACATGGTAGTTATGAAAGTTGTTAAGCATGATGAGAGGAAGAGGAGCAGCCCGGCCCCGACACCATTGGCGGTGGTCGGCGACGGCTCTGCCACTAATTCCGGCGGCCCTTTCCGGCCACCTCCGGGGGTCAAAAATATAGTTTCTGTGCATTTTTAGATTCTATATTTCAATACGATCATCTTGATATATTATATGCAATTTTTGGATATCGTATGATTAAGTTATGAATTTTTAAGTTTCGATCGATTTCGATCGTTAGATTTGTGATATGTGAAGTTAGGACCGTCAGATGGACTTGTAGTTTTGATATGATGATCTTATGACTGTCCCAGTGACTTTGTGTGGTCATGGGCGAAGATCCGACCGTTGGATCTTCGTATAAATGCAAAACAGTGATTAGGGAGGCGATTCGTGAGAATCCGTCCGTCGGATTTTCGTATAAAATTGTGAAGATATTAGTAAGGACGATTCAGGAAGATCCGACCGTTGGATCTTCGTGACGATTTTTGGAGGGTAATCCTAAGGGCGATCCGTGAGGATCCGACCGTTGGATCATCATTTAATTTCGATCCGACCGTTGGATTGTCGTTTGAATATGTTTTTGAGTTATTGGCTAAGTTAAGGTCATGTGTGATTAGGTGATTGACGGTCTCCCTTGGGTGAGCGATTTCGGTGTGTATTGTGTTAAATTGAAGACGCAGCGGGAATATCGAGGTGAGTAAATCGCACATGGTTCATTCACGAACCGAAATTCGGTGATTTTATTTAATTGAGAAATTGTGGAAATTGTTTTACGAAAATAAATATTTGTTTTAAATTATATGGACTTGATCGACTACGGTCCATAGGTAAGTAAAATGTATTTAAACTATAAAAATGAATTTCTAGATTTTATTGCATGTGAACTATAGTTGGTATTAGTGGTCACTCTTGTGTGGGTGACTACGTATATATATATTTACGTGGAATATATATTGGATGGTGTGATTTACTGAGTTATATTTTGAGCATTACCCTTGGAATATGTGATTTATCTTAGATGTTGTGTTGTCTATGATAATGGGTAATTGAGTAAAATGCGATAGTTGAGTCGTTGAGATGAATTAAATGAGGAGTCGAGTGAATTGAGAAAAGCAGTCATTCGTAAGGTGAACCTTGGCCCAGGTGACACTTTACGATACAGTTAGAGCTCTAGTCTGTCTGCCGTCATACTGCTTGGGGGATAAACGAGTTATCATATGCCCTTGGGTATGACATGACATACTGAATGGGGTGATTAATATAATTAATCATAAGCCTGTAAGTATGATATACTGAATGGGGTGATTAATATAATTAATCATAAGCCTGTAAGTATAATATACTGCATGGGATGATTTATATAAATAAATCATAAGCCTGTGAGTATATATTGAGTAAGAAGTTGTTTATTATTGAGTAGTCATGATGAGATGTGAGTTGATTGATGCTTGAAGTGATGTTGTACACTTCAATTCTTATGCAAAACAAAATTAAAATGTGCTTGAGTTGATTGTGTTACTTTAAATCGTGCAACCCTTTCATTTACTCATACGAGCTTTGCAAAAAGCTTACCGGGTTTGTATTGTTGCAATCCCGGTACACTATTCAAACGGTGTAGCGGGTAATCCTGCAGGTCAGGAGAATCAGGACGGTGATCGTGCGGGTTAGAGAATTTGTTTTAGTTTTACAGCAATTGTAATTGTGAGGTGAGTTATGCTCATTTGAGCCTTACAATATAATTTGGTGAGAGTGTGCTGTAATAAACAAATTTGAGATTTGGTTTATGTAATATCGAGCGATGTGAGGTGTGGTTGTTTTGAGAAAAAAATTCAGGTTGTATTTATGTGAGTTGTATTAATTCATGTTTCGGATTTGGATTTGTTATTCAAAATCCGGGGCGTGACACACACATACCACCTTTCCACCCCGAGAACCAGAGAAATGTCTCACCCAGCCAAGGCCGGCGCTATACGCGATCGGAAAAGGCCTCCGCTCTACACGAAACCCTAGCTATTGTTTACCCATTGATTTCAAAACCCAAAAGCAAAATTGTTTTTTTCTTACCATTTGTTTTAAGTTTTTCGTCAGTGCATCTGTTTTGTGGATTTATTTCGCATAGCAAATCAACTCCGTTTAACTCCAAACTTTGTCAGTAATTAATTTACTGTGTTCAGATAGTGTGTAAATTTTCGTTGCATTCAGAGTAGTTTAGAGTCGTCTTTCAGTCAGTTTTTTTAGAGTGGATAGATTAGGTTTTTAGCTTTAGATTGAGTGATAGATTAGTGATTTGGATTCAGTCCTCTGTGGGAGACCCCTACTTTTCTATACTTCGATTGACTAATAATTGTGATTGTAGGGTATTTTTGTACACGATACTTTAGATGTATCAGAGATCGAGTTCACTTTGATTTTTTAATAGTTACAAGTTAAGCATTCTCACCTAATTCGTTCGTTCTTATAGGGATGTAGCACGATTAATTAATAACTACCTAATGTGATGATAAGCTATACCAGTTTCTATTCATGAGAAAAGCTGCTGCCACAAGAAAACTTATGAAGTTATGTGGTTAGGGCATATTACATTACACTATTTTTCTTGTGTACTTCAAAGTTAAATACCCATGGAATTTGAGTTGTATGTTTCAATTTTAAGGTGATACTTCGCATGTTAAGCCTACAATCGCGTGTATTGCACATCGAAGCAATTTCTTATTTGTTTGGTCCAGTTATATACTTACTATTATGTACTACTGGATTAGCAAACAATGTTTATGTACAGTCGATCTCGATAAATTAAAAATATCTAGGAAAGATAGGGATGTCATAAGTGAATATGGTTTAGGGAGTTATATTGCTACGGATGACAATTTTCGACTACGTAATGTCGTAATCAGTATCGAGCTAATAGGTTTCGTTTTTCTCACGGGTAGAAACTCACAAACCTCATATGATTAATGTTCTAATAAATCTCATAAGTTTAATATTTAGAAAATATATAGTAACACCAGTTGGAAAAACATAAAAACAATCTTATGTAAGTTTGTTAAAATCAGGATACAGGGCCCAGGCTCAAGGCGAATGGAGTAGGCCTAACGTGCAATTACAAATTAAAACAATTATTTTGGTCAAATTACTGCAATGCTACTGTAACAAATCCAAAATTCAGAAAAACCATTTCATCTCCCACCCGAAAATCCAAAGTCGTTTCCTTCTAGTCACCCTACCATTTGTCCAAACCGCCCGTCCCAATTTCAACCTATGATCGCCGGAGATCAATCCCCATTTCATTGTCTCAGATTCGATTCTTCGCCGTCCCAATTCCAGATCGCAGCTTTCCTTATTGAGAGAGCACACAGAAAAACAGACACTATCACCACCATTGGCACCGTATAAGATCGAATTGAAACCCCAAGATACTGCCAAAGAAGATGGCTGTGAACAACAAGGTAGAAGCCGCTAGGGCACCGAAGCTGAGAGCGAGGCTCGCCAGAAGGAGGAGCAATACTTGCGAACAGTGGCGGAGGTAGGAATATATATAAACGGGGGCAAAAAAAATTTCTTTCCTTTTCTGCCTCTCCTCTACCCATGAACTCAGAGAGATCTCTGTCTCATGGTCTTTATTCTATTCTATCAATTCTTCCTCAATTTAGAATCCACATCAATCTTTCTTTCCCAAACATCTAATTTATAGTCCCTTCGAGCTCTGATTTAAATAAAATTCATCTATATCTTCAATTTGTAAACTCAATCTTAACAAAAGAATAAAATCTCAGGAAAAAAAATGTGGATTATCATCAAAATCTCCATTAAACCAATCCAAAATCAAATTCATAAATTAAATCTCAAATTTTTTTTGTCCTTATTCACATCCAGCCGACAATGTCTTGATCTCACTGAAGATGAGCAGATCGGACAACGTCACCTCTCACAGCAGATATCAATAACGGAGTCTCCGTCCATCCTCTGCACTCTGATTCTCTTCCTATACATTTTCTTTAGAAAAAAATGCAAAATTAAGAGTATACTCTGAGAGGAACGAAAGATTATGAGAAAAGAACTTCTGAGGAAGTATGGAAAAGCAATGGAACTGAAATGATCATATGCCTAGTTAGTAATTTTTCGTATTATACGCGAATAAAACACGTACTTATGTTTTTTTTCAAAAATACTTCCGTACTTCGTATTTTTGAAAGGGACTCGTTAAATTTCTCGTACTTTTGAAGCTAAAAGTATTATACACGTACTATACACGATTTTTATGTTTTTTTTTTCTGTATTTTACACATATTATTGAACAAAAATTAATATAAATTAATATTTTTAATTATTTAATTAATTAAAAATATTTTGCTGAACTTTTCAACGAACTATTTGATAAAATGTCCGAATAATACACGTACATATTTTTCACGTACTATACACGTCCCATTTTTTACTAACTATGATCATATGAGAGTAAAAATAGAAGAAAATGTATTGAAAACAGAAGAAGTACTTTCAGTTTGATTTAATTTAATGTTAGGAAAAAAGGAGAAATTGCCGCTTGGAGGAGTTTGACTCACTAGTGCGTCTGAGTCTAGTAGTCCCATACTATTAATATATGCCTAATCTATAGCTATGGGGGCCAAAAAAAGCTTAGTCAATCTACAGCTACGGGGGCAATACTCAATTAACAAAATTTATTATTTTAATGGGGGCAGTGGCCCCTACTCGTCCTTCATTGGCTCCGCCACTGCTTGCGAAGCCAAGGGCAGCAAATCACGCGTAGCCAAGAAGCACAAGGAGAAGCCAGCCGAGGCCGCCGCACACAAGGATAAGGTGTGCCGCTTGGCCGAGCTAGAGAAGATTTGGTTTCATAGATAACGAGGATGGCTTAGGGGCGGTGGTTTTTGTAGTATTTGTTCAGCCCATGTGCTCAGAGATTGGTTTTCCGACCATGTTTGGTTAGTATGGGAGACTGAGAATAAATGAATTTGGAATTTGTGGTTTAATTTTGCATTGAGAAAATAGTGACAGTAGCTGTATGTTCACACTCATACTCGATCACACACTAAACACTGTGATGGGGATTCGCTGATCAGAATGAAAGAAGCAGCCCCTAAAGGTCAAATAGCGCTCATAGTCTTACCATGAATGTTTTGGAATTACTTTCATCTCATCTCCATCTCAAAGTAGTAGTAGTTAGCCTTCAATATTGTCTCGATCTTCAAGCAGTAGAAAAAGTTTGTCATTCCTTCTCCATCCCCAAAATAGTAGCAGAGCTAACCTTCATCTCATCTCTATCTCGAAGCAGTAGCAGTTAGCCTTCAATATTGTCTAGATCTTCGAGCAATTCCAAAAGTAGCATTTTCTCTCCATCCCCAAAGAGTAGCAAAGCTAACTTTCATCTCATCTCTATCTCGAAGCAGTATATAGCAGCTAACCTTCAATATTTTCTTGAATTTCAAAAAGTAGCAAAAGTTTGTCATTTCTTCTCCATCTCCAAAAACAGTAGCAGAGCTAACCTTCATCTTATTTCTATCTCGAAGCAGTAGCAGTTAACCTTCAATATTGTCTCAATCTTCAAGCAGTAGCAAAACTGGACGAGTGTCTGATGTGATTGTGGTTTCTCAATCCTCATTTGAACAAAAAAGAGTTGAATGAAAGAAAATAATAATATTTAGTTACTATGCATGCATGTTTGAAGTTTACAATTGTAAATGTGTTATTGACACATGACAACTAATGGCTGATCCAGGATGCAAATTTGGGGTGGGCTAATTTAAGCCTTGCTTATAAGATTTTTTTTTTTTTTTTTTGTCAATAATGCTTCCAAGAATTTTGAGACTAAACTTTAAAGAAATATTAATAGAAATTGTAGTAACTCAAAGGGAGAAGAAAATCGGGATAGAGCATAAAAGACAAGCAAGAAATTTTTAAGAAATATTAATACAAAATTTTGTACCAAAATAAAAAATAAAAATAAAAAAAGAAGAGAAAAAGGGAGAAAAAATGGGGGAAAGAGCAAAAAACAAACAAAAAAAAGGAAAAAAAGAATAAAAAGAGAGAGAAGAAAATGGGCACATAGCAAAGAAAACATGCATGAATGCCTTTTCAGGGGATTCAAACCAATGTCGCCCATGAAAATAGCTCGTCATTTTGCCATCTAAACCAAAATTAACACCGTGGAGAATCAACACATATAATAGGTAAATATAGATCATTTTGGGTTGGGATACAACCCAACTAGCTTCTCAAGTGGATCCGCTCTGATGACAATAACATAACAACTTGTCTTTATGTTCAAAAGTTTATCCTTATAAGTATGATTTGAAATTTTATAGATATAGTAGCACAATGATCATTTGTCAAGGATTTTTCTGCAGTTTGTTATTTTATATTTGGTTTTTATCATTATTTAATTTGAGGCGGTGGGGAATGAGGATGAGAAAAGGCTAAAGCTTATTTTGCCATGGACTTTCATTTAGCAAATTATATTTTACGGTTCTGTATATATGGTTTTCTATTCGGTAAATGTGGTCTTCATTGGTTGCGGTGGGATTCTTTGTGCAGAAACAAGTTGAAAGGTGGGCTAGGCTTTCGAGACTTTGTTGATTTCAATCAAGCACTCTTGGCAAAACAATGTTGGAGATTATTCTCTCTTCTTGATCTATTGGTTACAAAGGTGTATAAAGGGCGTTATTATCTTTCTTCCTTTCTTCTATCTGCACCTGTCGGGAGGTCCAGCTCACTGATTTGGAGGTCCCTCCTGTGGGGAAGGGAACTGTTAGCTGCTGGTTTACGATGGAGGGTAGGGGACGGTATGTCAATTTTCATCTTTCGGGATGCTTGGATTCCTATTCCATACACATTTCGCATATACTCCCCACCTAATTTGCTTTTCAATTCTCTTGTATCTAATTTGATTACTGTGGATGGTTATTGGAATGTTGAGTTATTACATTAAAGCTTTTGGCCAAGAGAGGTTGAAGTAATTCTCTCCATTCCTCTGCCGATAGCTCCTATTCCAGATAGATTGTGTTGGTATTACACCAGACATGGAGTGTATACTGTCAAGAGTGGATATCAGTTGGCACAGAACTGCATATTTCTACAGGAAGGGGGTGTAGGTAGTTCTAACCCACAAGAAGACCCGGTCTGGAAGTATGTTTGGTGTCTAAAAGCTCCAGCTGCAGCCAAGGTATTTTTTTGGTGTGCAATCCATGACATCTTGCCTTGTGCCTATAACTTACATCGGCGACACCTACTATCTTCTCCTATTTGTTCCCAATGCAAAATGGGATATGAAACTACTATACATGTTTTATTGGTCTTGCTCTAAGGCAAAAGAGGTTTGGCTGCTCACTTCTTTTCGTACTGTCGTGGGAGGATGGAAACATGGTTATTTTCAGGAACTATTCAGATTTGCTATTTCTGTTCTTTCAAAATCTGAATTGATCTTTATACTAATATGTTGTCGTCGAATCTGGCAAGCCCGGAATGATGAAATATTCCAAAACAATTACATCCCTACTTCTGTTCTCTTTTCCTAGATTCAAGCTTTAGTTGCAGAATGGGTTTCCCTACACACCCAGCCTCCTCAACATTCTCATTCAACAGATAATCCTCACAAATGGGTAAAACCAAGTTTCCCTTTCCTTAAATGAAATGTAGATGCTTCTTTGGATGATGTGCATGGTGTTAGAGGTATGAGAGCAGTTTTACGAAATGAAAGAGGTGATCTCCTAATAGCAGCTTCTAAGGGATTTCGTGGAAGATTTGGGGTTAAGGCAACTGAGATTTATGCGGCTGCTATGGGCCTACAGGTGCATGCTATCACAATCTGGTTTTCACACTTTTCATCTTATCTTGGAATCAGATGCTTTATCTGTAGTTAATGATCTTTGCAAGGCAAGTGAGGACTGGTATGTGGAAGCTAAGGAATGTTACTTGAAGAGGTGAAAAACATGTTTCATCTTTTTTCTTCTGTTATATGTACATATTGCCCTAGGAAATGTAATCAGGCCGCGCATGCTTTGGCTAGAAATGCGTTTTTGTTTCCTGCATTTCAAGTTTGGGTAGAGGACGGGTCACAATGGCTCTCTGATGTAGTTCAAGCGGATCTATCTAAATTGTTATTAATGAAAGTTTCTTCTTCTAAAATATATATATATATATACAGATCCTATCCAGAGCGGAGCTCCGCATTGAAATTAATCTTGTGAAGTTCGAGTTTTGGGTCACTTTTCGGTCGCATATCCACATCTCGACCGTTCAGTTTTTAGGTACTAGTGTATAGATCATCTTTGCAAATTTTCAACCAAATTGATGATCGTTAAGGCATTGAAAACTGCCTTAAAGCTAGTACGGTTCAGGTTGACAGATTCAGTCAGTCCATTGGTTTAAGTGAGTTAGATACCTTAACGATCATCAATTTGGCTGGAAATTTGCAGAGATGATCTATACACTAGTACCTAAAAACTGAACGGTCAAGATGTGGATATGCGACCTAAAAGTGACCCAAAACTCGAACTTCACACGTTAATTTCAAAGTAGAGCTCCGCTCTGGATAAAAAAAAAAATATATATATATATATATATATATATATATATATATATATATATATATATATATGGTTTTCTATTCTTGACGTGCATGGATAATTGTATTTATCTTGTCTTGTTCTTACGAAATTTTACTTCAAAGGCATCAAAAATATTTATTCTCCATGTAAAGCATGTGCAAGAAGCTTTTATAGTTTTGGGGTTTTGTCCATTTACACCATTTTTAGATATTTTTTTCCCACTTACCCCATTAAGTTTTTTTAATTATCTCTTACCCAAAACACTCTAAGGAGGTCTTCCCTAATACCCAATTAAGATTTTTTTTTTGTTTTTTAAATTTTTTTAATACCATTTTACCCTTACCCCTTTGTTACTTAGAGAGAGAGAGAGAAAATGGAAGAGAGAGAAACCATGGGAGACTTTGTCGGAGCCCGGTCACCGGCCGCCGGAATCCGGTGACCGGCCGCCGGATTCCGGTCAACTTTCGCTTGATTCCGGTCACCGGCTACCGGCCACCGGAATTTGCTGAAAATCTCACCGGAAAGTTTTTTTTTTACCCCCAATAGACATCTATTATTGCCCCAATGGTCTATTGCCCCCCAATAGATGACTATCAACCATGTATTGCCCCCCAATAGATGACTATCAGCTATGTATTGCCCCCCAACAGACGACTATCAGCCATGTATTGCCCCCCAATAGACGTCTATTGCCTCCCAATAAGACTTTCAGTTGCCAAAATAAGAACTAATCTCCCTAAATTTAGACAAATACTTTGATTACAGAAAAAAAACAAGGAGATCACATAAATTCAAAACGTTTATTGCCCTCCAATAGCCGTCTATTGCCCCCCAATAGCCGTCAATTTAAAACGTCTATTGCCCCCTAATAGACGTCTATTGCCCTCCAATAACCCTTTATTACCTGATTTACCTCTCAATAGAACATTTCTTTTTTCTCTCCTTATAGGCCTTCTGCCCCCATACTCAAAAAAAAAAAAAAAAAACAAAAAAGAGAAAAGAGAAGAGAGGAGAGAGGAGATGAGGCGGAGGCCATGATCTAATCAATGTGTCTCCCCGAGGAGCTCATCATCGAGATCTTCCGGCGACTTGATTGCAATCCCAGTCGCAAACTCCAAAATCCAACTCCACCACTCTTCTTCTTCTTCTTCCCGATGCAACAATCCCAATCACTGCTTCACTCAGTGTTATACACACATGTCAATCCACACAGCTCCGGTGAGCCACTGGCTCACACAGCCAAGTCGACCACGCAAATCGTGAAATCAAAACGCAGCGAATCGGAGGTCTGCATCTCGATCTCAGATCGACTCCGGCGAAGGTGAGTGAATTGGAGCTGGGCCGAAAAAGCTCGTGCAGCGAATATGGTTGCAACAGCGGAAGGCAAAGATGAGATCCGGGCCGAATGAGAATTGGCCAGTGCAGAAGCTCGATCTTGACCGCGAGGGCGAGGTGTTCGATTTGCAACACGGTGTTCGACATATTCAGCGAGAAGATAGAGCTTGGGTGTCCTGAGCAATTGCTTGGGTGTGAAGAGCAGTCTGCTCTTCGTCGCGAATTGCCGCAGTTCGTCATGTCGTCTGCGATCGACGTTGTGCCGGAGGTGGATACCGGAGGGAGAGGGAGGGAGAGAGAAAGAGAGAGAAAGAGAGACCGGAGGTGGAGATCCAGGGGAGAGAGAAAGAGAGAGATGAAAGAGTGGCAGAGGCTTGTAATTCTTTAATTAAGTTATGGGCAAAATAGTCATTTTTCTTAAAATTGGGTTAGTGGGAATGAAAAACTGTTGCTGGGGTAAGTGGGAAAAATTTGGCTCATTTTGGTGCTTTTGGGCAAGGACCCTATAGTTTTATATGTTTTTTTCGGTCATAATATGATATTTAATACATCAATTACAACCTAATCATCATTTGTTAATTAGCAAGAGAATGCATGCTACTAGCGAGGAAGAGAGTGACAGGTTAAAAGGTAATGCAGCTTTTTTCGTTATTTCTATAAAAGATACAATCATTTTTGTTCATTTGTGAAGTACTTATTGATCAAATAGGACGCCATTATATAACGAAATTACGCTGTTATTAGATAACCACTGAAAACTACGTACCTAATTTAAATAGAAAATTACAGAGAAGTGTCACTTTGAGACTTATATTAGTCATAAGGCCACCTAAATTGTTTTGTACACATAAGGCCACTTTGAGGCCCAAAACCATCAGCTCCTTTTTATGCTATACCTATTTCGCCCTCAACCTTCTCTCTCTCTCTCTCGATAAACTGATGTTTTTGAAATAGATCGCATTCTCATCTCTCTCTCTCTCCTCGGTGCACCATCCAGTCTCTTCCGGCATCCAATTTCTGGAAACACCGCGCGTCTTCGATGAGCTTTGCCTTCACCGGATCTTCGTTCTCCTCCGCGAGTGAGTCCAGTCTCTTCTGGCGTCCAATTTCTGGAAACACCGCGAGTCTTCGATGAGCTTTGCCTTCACCGGATCTTCATTCTCCTCCGCGAGTGAGTCCAGTCTCTTCCGGCGTCCAATTTCTGGAAACACCGCGCGTCTTCGATGAGCTTTGCCTTCACCGGATCTTCGTTCTCCTCCGCGAGTGAGTCGACCTCGGTCTTCGTTGCTTCGCCTTCTACGGTTTTACTACTCTTTCCTCTCAGTAATTTTTCAAATTTCGTTTGAGAAATTGAAGTAGTCGCTGCTGGAGAGGACCTCTGGCGTCTCCCGCCGTCCTCGGCCGAACTGGAGCGCCGATCTCCGATGTCGAGGACTCCTATACCAGAATCGGACCGAATTGGATTGCTTCAATTTCAGAAATGGCTCTCGCTGTTACTTCTTCTTTGTCTTCTACTGCAATCTCTGCTCGGACCTTCTCCTCTGACCTCAAAGGTACATGTATTTTTTTTTTGCTGATGAGATTTTTTGATTTACTTTGGAAATTTGAATTGGAATCGATTGAGTTAGGGTTTTTGATTCACAATTAAGATCGAGAGGGTTTTATGACCTGTTTCTGTAAACAGATTACCTATAATTGTAGTTAACAATAAAAATGTTAGATCTCTCGCATTTGCGAAGCATAATTTACTTAATCTACCTGCAGGTTTTCCTGGAAGAACTGTGCCTTTTGAGTCACTTCAAGCACTTGGATGCCATGTTGATGCAGTTTGCCCCAAGTGAAAAGCTAGCAGCTCCGTGTAATTGTTCTAGTGGCTTTTCAATATAGTGATAGTAGCTTTATGTGTCTATGTTAGTATCTTTTCAAGCTAATGTCAATAGCTTTTGTTTTCAAATCAGTACCTCTCTGTAACTATTATAGCGGTTTTCCATCATAGCGATCGTAGCTTTCTGTACTTATGTTAGTATCTTTTCAAGCTGATGTCAGTAGCTTTTCTATTTTCATTTTGATTGATTTTATGTTTTTTTATGTCAATAGTTTATCAAATTGGAAAATTAGGATTTTGTATGAAATTCAGTTTTCTTTATGTTGTGATTTCGTATCTCTAGCATTTGTTGTTTGAGATTTGTGTTACACTATCAACATGGATAATCAATTGGTTTTGTTGCTGGTGAGAGTATCTTTTTGTGTCGGTGACAGTAGCTTTTTGTGTCGGTGACAATAACTTTTGTTGCTGGTGACAGTAGCTTTTGTGACCTTGTTGGAAATCTCACCAGCGCAGCTTTTGTTGCTGGTGGTAGTAGTTTTTGTGACCTCGCCGGAAATCTCACCAACGTAGCTTTTGTTGCTGGTGATAATAGTTTTTGTGACCTCGTCGGAAATCTCACCAGCGTAGCTTTTGTTGCTGGTGATAGTAGCTTTTATTGCTAGTGTTAGTAGCTTTTGTGACCTCGCCGGAGGTTGCCGGAAATCTCATCAGAGTAGTTTTTGTTGCTAGTCACAGTAGCTTTTAATGTTAGTGACAGTAGCTTTTGTGGTCGCCGGAGACTCGCCGGAAGTTGGCCGGAGTCCCGCCGGAAGTCGGCCGGAGTTGACCGGAGACCTCGCCTGAGAGGAGAGAGAGAATGGTTGTTGACTTTTTACTCTAGTGGCATTTTATGTAAATATGTTAGTTTTTATATCCAAAATATAACACCATTCTTAATCTAGTGGCTTTATGAGGGAAAAACTTAGTTGGTGGCCTTATGGCTAAAAAAACATTCAAAGATACACTTATACGTAATTAACTCTAATTTAAACCCATCTGCTAGCTCAGCTTTCGCGCTTTAACAATATTAACTCTTTCATAAAAGTACGTTTTGTGAGAAGACAATTAACTTAAAATATATGGATAATTAATTTGCAACGTTTTCATATATAACTACACGCTAGATTAATATATATGTAAAACGAGTAGAATAACCATCAGCTAGCTCGGCTCTAACAGTTGGTGGATAGAACTTAGAAAGGAATTTATAGCTAAGATCGCAGATATATAATTAATCATGAACAAAGATCGCAGAAGAACGAATAATTAATTATCCTAATTCTTATCCCTATGTATATATCTAATTTATGTATATATCAATCCTTTTGCTACGGATCAAGTTCAGAATACTTCGATCTGTTTGTCGAAATTAATTCTATTCTCTTGATAATTCCTTATTCGATTTATATGATAGTATATGGATTCAATATGTTAAGTTCTTGATAAATGAAGATTACTTTCGTGAGCAGCTAACAATTACTGTCTTAATCTCATAACCTCTGCAAAGTTATAGGCTGCATTTATTTTTAATTAATTTCCCTGTTGTTTCTTTAGGTCATTCTCAAATTTCATTTCTATTTGAAATTTAGAGTAAATACCAAATTATGTTCCTAAAGATGCAACAACTTGTATAAAGAACATGCATTATACAAGTACTGCCAAAGGGTTAGTTTGATGATAGTCTCTTATTTATTTACACATGACTATTCTTTATTAGCCACGAGTCGTCTATATCAATATGTTGTGTATGTATAGGATCTTGTGTATGCTTTTGTCCTTGTGGTTGTTTAATACAGTTTACAATTAAGGAACCCTAAACTACTTTTTTTTTCTTTTTTGAATTAGCCTGAGGTGCGAATCCGGGCGATAATATCATTCTTCTCAGGGCAAAATAGACCGTTACATACTATTTCACTGCTATTTAAGGGCATAGACAGACAAGAAGATAGTGGTAGTACCCACAGTGATACATAGAAATAGACCTACATATGATACAATCAAATACGTAGAGGTAGCGGGCGGGAATCCTCCATTGGTACTACACCGGAGGCGCTAGAGATCTAGGTTCCTAATACAAAGAAATTTATTGCAATTAGACAAGAAAGCTAAAAACATAGGGTTGGGCCAAGACAAAGCCCTAGTCCAAATTAAAGGCCCAATGGAGTAGCTCAAAGAGGAGAGGCCCAAAACCCTAAGGCCCAACATGATTTGGAACAAGGCCCAACACGTCATCATCCTCATGCGTCTGCCCGTGCAGCATTGCCCACCACCACCAGTCTGCCATATCGTGCCGCACCGACCCACCGCCTCATCCAAGCTGCGCTGGCCTGATCCAGTATAAGATGCACCACTGCACCTCTCCAGAATCGAAAGCCGCTGCCCAGATCATCTCGGTCTTCACCGTTGCACAGCTCCTCAGAACCACGCTGCCGCTCATCCCGTCAGAACTCCCGCCGCCACCCAGATATGCAGAGCCCACGCCGAAGGTTGGCATCCTTACATAATGCAACTACATCCAGAGATTTCGTCTAGAACTCACCACCGCCACCCGTCTAAACCTTGAGTTTCAAAGCCTCTCTCTAGACCTCCGCGAGTAAGTAGCATTCAAACTCCTGTCCGGTAGCAACACATTTGCGGTGAGGCAGACCCTCACTGATCTCGAGCGCCGCCGAACGAGCAGAACTTCACAAAACCTAGATCTAGGGTACTCCGGGTTTGTTGGAGCTCCTCAGAGAGAGAGAGAGGGAATGATCTTTTTTTTTTTTTGGAACCCTAAACTACTTGTATTAACTAAACGCGCGAATAGTCATAAAAAAAAAAAAAAAAAAAAACTAAACGCGCGAAACAGGCTGTGGCTAGATTTGGATTCTTATGTATCATTTCTTTAGATACAAATTGAATGACTGGAAAGAAAAGTACAGTTTGACTGGTCTTAGAATCCATACAAAAATCAACTTTTCAATATATTGGTTTTATATTCTAAAGATCATCCTAAATCATCAAACAATAATTTAACTGTTGTCAACAACAACAAAAAAAACACACCAACTTAATTGAAATTACCTCGCTGCCACAGTAAGGAATTTTCTTCTAGCATGTCTACTTTGAAACTGAAACTTTTTCATAACATTAGGGTGATCGAATCCGGCGCCGTGACCTAGTATAGTTCTTATCCGATTCCTAAACTCTCCTGACCACTTGGATTAACCTCAAAAGTTTTTTTTTTTTTTGGCAAATTAACCTCAAAAGTCTAACCCAGCTAAAGAAGTTGTTATTCGGGTCACTACGTACACTACATCCTTGTTATCTTGAAATCATTGTTAGCCTTTGTTGTTGCAAGGGTATTTGTTGGTAATCTGTTTTCCTTTAACCAAAAATAAAATAAAAACAAATGAAATACTATTCCAAATGTTTAGTAAATAAAATGTGATCTTAGCTAGTAAGACCCATATCCGGAATAAACAAATTATGTATATGTTTTCTTATTGTGTGGGACTTAACTATATATATATTTATACACATTATCATGCAAATGCACACTATTTAATTACTAAATTAAGAAAATTTAAATAAACAGATACAATCTTACGTACTCTACATTGCTTCATATCCTGCATATAAACAATTGACCAAATTATAAATCTTTTAGTCAATTAACATTAATCAAATACATAGACAAATAGGGTTATTGAATCTAACATTAAAGAATAATAATCATAATCAAATAGTTGAAACATTTTCCAGTTTTTTTTTTTTTTTTAATCAATCCATCAATGATTGCATTACTCAAAACTCAAGCCAGAATGACCATTACATACCCCTCCGCTACCATTCAGAGATAGGCAAGAAGTTGTGGAGATAACACATGGTACATAGTGCTAGACCATTCATTAGACATCTGGTGCTCACTTATTAAAGCGAGTCTATTATCTATGATAACGTACACTAGGACATAGACATAGGCATAGTTCAAAATAAAACTAAATTTTCTCTTTGCCCTTGGTGCTAGGGCTAGGAGATTTCTTCGAGTACAAGACACTCAGAACTTCTTCAGCGGTAACCTTCTTTGCTTTTGATGCTTTCGGTGGGTTTTTGTTTTTGGCTCCAAGCTAGAGGTCTGCCCCTCTTCTTCTTACTGATTTGCTCCTTCGTGGCATCTTCATTTGGCATTGAAGTGATTGGCAGCATCACCTCGTTAGGAACCAACATTCCTCCTGGGGTTTCAATGAGGCCTAAGGACTTAGCAGTGAATTTTGATGGGAACTCAGGCACTTTGATCTTCTTTGTTGCATTATCACTTGCATGTTTGTCCTGCATATTCTCAAAAAAGAACTTGAGTTTCTTTGGAGATGTGAAAGGGGATGAAGGTCTGCCTCTCTTTTCATTATGCTTTGCATTCTCTATAGGGACTAAGGCAAGAACTTGGTCCTCATTCTCTTCCTCACTCTGCATACCCGGATGCTGATGTGATTGCTTGATGACAATAGGTCTACGACCTTTCGAACTCTCAGGGCTTCCAAACAAGTTTCTTGCCACTGGGAGAACCTGCATTTGTGTATCTTGAAATTTGAAAAGGCCATTAGTGAACAGTGGCTCCTTGAAGCCAGGGAAAGGGCTCACCAGATTCAAGTGTTGAGGAGAAGCTGCAACCGATTTGGTCATGGGAGGAGTAGCTATCAAGCAGGTTCCGGCTTCGTGGAAAATGAGATTACATTTTCGACATCTTCCAATTAGGTTTTCATAGAAGAAGGTAATTTTCTCAATCACCCCCGGAGCTAGCTTGATGGTTTTCTTGAGAAAGAAGGGTTTTGTGATATCATGGGCAACATGAACACAAATCGTACCTGTTGCGTCAAACAACCTACGATCAAACTCCAGAAATATGCCTGCAATCGAGGCGACATTGATGATGGTTTCCTTGACTTCTAATGCCGGTGGGATGTTTGTGATCTTCACCCAGAAATACAACGTGTTCAGATTGATCGATTGCAGTGAGGAGATTCCATCGTAATCTTGCAGTATGACTGGAGCTCTGTTAAAGTACTAGGGACCTCCCTTGATAACCTTGTTCTTGTCTTTCTTGAGATCGAAAGCGATCACAAAGCGGTTCTGGGATCGGTCTTGAACCTTGAATCCCTTTTCTAGCACCCAAATGCGGCGGAGATGCCGCTAGTGATCGGCTCCACCAAAAGGTTTCACCGTCAGATGCCTTGCAAGCAGATAGACCTGAGAGCCTCGCCTCACATTGGCCCCAGCCATGTGAGAGAGATCGACAACGTCGCCTCCGGCAAGGGCCAGGGACGTTGCAAAACTGGCAGTGACATCGTCGATTACTGACATGATGATGAGCGGGAATGGAAATGAGATCGGATTGCAGCAGTTTACTGTTTAGGGTTTGGTTGGAGAGCGGTACAGTATGCCTTAGGGTTTGGTTGGAGAGCGGCACAGTATGCCTTAGAATCTCATACAACTTTACACAATTCTATTTATTTTTGTATAACTTCTGTATTTAGATAAACATTTTCCAGTTTGGTTGAGTTTTTAACAAAAATAGTGAGACAAGCTAGTGTACTGGTGGGTATGAGATACCCTCATTTACAACTATTTGAACAAAAATTTACAAGTATTTGAACCAAAATTACAACATTTAGAACAAAAGTTACCATATTCATTTACACTATTTACATATAGTTAAACAAAAATTACAACATTGACAACGAATTTGTTCAAAAGCTTGTAAAAATGTCGTAAGAGGTGTAATTACCATTATTAGAACTAAGATTACAATATTGACAACGAATTTGTTCAAAAACTTGTAAAATGTCGTAGGAGGTGTAATTACCATTATTAGAACTAAAATTACACAAAGTAGGACTCAAATTACAACTTTGACAACAAAATTTGTTCTCACTTTTGTAAATGTGGGTATGAGATACCCACCACTACACTAGAATTTCCCAAAAATAGTATATAACAAAGATTATCTGGGGATTTTATCTAATAATTTTTACATGCATGAGGCATGTTGCAGTAATCATTAATTAGCAGTCGATAAGTAATTAATTGACGAGAAGGCAGATCTATGTAGATAAACACGTAGAGATATGAAAGTTCCAAGTCTCGCTGCTAAGCGATCACTACTCCCTGAAGAAAACCTTTTCAGCTTCGGAGAACATGTTCTTCTAGCTGCGTCAACTTCCCATGCACCTTCTCTCGTTTCTGGCTTTGGCATGTATTACATGCTGTACGTTTTTCGGAGAACTGGTCCTCACAATTTAAAGGCCATCTGACTTTCTCAATTGGTATCCATATTTACAAAATTTTTCTCTCAGAGGTGTGCGATCCCCTAAAAGGAAGCTCATGGACTTGATGGCTCAGATGGACACGTACATGAGGAAATTAGGACACTGTAATTCGTTGAGCAGCTAGGCTTTTAGCTTAGCTCATCGAGGTCGGCTCTGGGGTTCATCGCCATTATGTATAGTTTCATTTTTCTTTTTCAAAGATTAATACTTTAAAGATCATATAATTGTTATCTTACATCCGGTTCATAGTTGAAATAAACAAGAACAAAAAAAAGTCCTAGCTTATTAGAATGTGGAGTGTTTATATCTCACATCAGAAAAATAAACCTTGTAATAGAATTTATAAGGGTCTAAGGCTCTCTAATAATTGGCAATTGAGTTTGGTAATGAAGCACATATGGTATTAGAGTCAGGTTTGCCCATGTATGAATGCCTTACTGACCATACATGTCACCTACTAATATAAGTTGTCCACGTGTATTTATTGTTGAGAACATAGATGAATCCCACATAGAAAAGTGGGGACCTTACCTATGAGTTTGGTTATGAAGCACAAATTATTTTATCATGATATCAGAGCTAGATTTTCCCACGTGTGAATGCCTTACTGACCATACATGCTCCGTGACCAATATAAGTTGTCCACATTTATTTATTGTTGAAAAGATATATGAATACCACATTGGGAAATGAGGACCTTGTCTATGAGTTTATAAAGATTTGGGTTAATTTCATCCATTGCCAATTAATTTTGATTGTGAATTTTATCATAGTATAAGAGTTAGGTTATCCCACGTATGAATCTCTAGCAGCCACACAGGCTCTAGTCAACTAATAACAGTTGTCCACGTCTATGATTTTAAATTCACCACACGTGCGGAGGCGTGTTGAGAATATGAATTTCACATGAAAAAAATGAGGACTTTGCCTATGAGTTTATAAGGATTTATGTCAATTGCATTCATTGCAATTAGTTTTGGATGTGAAGCCCATAATACTTTATCATTCGTCACATTGACATGACTACAAGGGATTATGAGAATGTGGAGTGTGAATCCCAGATTGAAAAGGTGAAACCATGTAATAGAGTTTATTAAGTGTTTGAGCCTCTCCAACTATTGCCAATTAGTTTTGGTTGTGAAGCTGAGATTACTTTATCAAAACTAAAAGTTGTTGGGAATTGAAATTGGCACCCCTTTTTTTACAAATCACACCCCCTTTCATACAACGTAAATCTTTCTTTATGAGTAATTTTCCAATGAACATGTGCATGAAAGTGGTGCGGTTTGTAAAAAAAAAAATGCCAATTTTACCTCTAAAGTTGATAACAACATCAAAACCTAAATTTATTATTTGATTTATCTATACTGTCATTTGCTCGTAGTAGTTAATCATTCAACTGCATGTTATTCTGTTCTTGCCAACTGCAAAGAATACCATATAATTTTTCTCAAAAATTAGTAAAGACCAAGTTAGATGATGAATTACTTGTCAAGAAAAGGTTCTTTGTTCTTGCCAACTGCAAAGACGCGTGAGACTACCCTAATTCTAAAAATTAGTAAAGACCAAGTTGGATGATGAAACGAGACACGATAATGGTACTTGTTAAATTTGCAATGCTACTATAGAGAGGCTACCCAATCTGATCAAAATATGTTACTAGATCACCTTTGCTCTTATAGGGAGGCTTTAACAAACAGACGGACTTGTCACATCTAATTTATCTTCCTCTGACTTTTGATTGCAATTATTAGATGAATTTTCATATATATATATATATATATATATATATATATATATATATATATATATAGAGGGAGGATCAAGAGAGAACGCCTTTAAATTTTTAAAGTGAGGATGTTTTTATTTTTAGGGTGTATTTTAATAATCACAACCATTCATTTTTTAGTTACCTACACACATATGAATCATACAAAAAATTAGTCAAATCGGAAAACATTTAACCATTTGATTAGCACAATGTTCGTTTTAATTTTATCTAACAGATTACATTTGTTTACACAATTTTGAATGACCAAATGATTATGGATTTAGTTGATTTTTTGTAGCCACACTTCTTGCATAGGAATATAAAGGATCAACGGTTAGAGTCATAGAATTAGGCCATATACTAGTGTAAAATAGTAAAAATCCTCAAATTCTTAATATGTAAGGACGTCCTCTCTAGAACGGGCATATATATATATATATATATATATATATATATATCACATATGGGGTTTGCTCTGTTATAAAGGAGTATTTGACACTTCGGAGGATGACAAAGATGATGAGTGTGGAGCAAAAGTAGGCCACAGGTCGATCTCGTTGCTGGATGAATTCGATGATCTCAGAGTAGTTGGTAATTGGAGCTCATGATCATGATAATCATGGTGATCAGTACTGAAGCAGTTCCCTGATTCTGGGTACGTCATCATTTCACGGGCATCGAGTTGTGCAGCCACGAAACGATCAAGCGCGGCCCAGTTGGTGAGGCCAACCGAGTCCACGAGTTGATGACCCACCGGGTCATCATTCTCTGCAGACGAGTTTGGGTTCTCTAGGCTAGGAAGATTCAAGAACCTATCATTATCGTCATGAAAACCATGAATGTGGTTCATGATTAATGAGTTGTTTGCATCATTAGTTTCTTCCTTGCAGGTCCTTGATTCCATGCAGTCAAGTATATGCTTCAAAGCTCCCTCATCATTATAATCACATGAACTAACAAAGATACTTGTAATATTATCTGTTGTGATCGATGAAGTTGGAGCAATCAGAATTGGGCTGTCCATGGTTTTGTGAAGATTTTTCTTCTTGAAGATTCTGCAAACCACCCATCCCTCCTCTTGAGATGCCTCCCCAACGACAACGGAGACCTAATTAACAGAAATAATGTTCAAGCACAAACTGGTATATATGTTTGCGGACTACAAAGTTTTTGTACTTTTAAATTTCTTGATGATTTTAAATTAATGACTTACATTAGTGATTCTGCTAGTGTTGTCGTCGAGTCTATACTCGTGCATGATCCAATCGGATTTTTGGCCACGAGGGGCTCTTCCTTTGTAGAACACAAGAGTTTTCCTCATACCGATCCGCATGCAGTTGCTGCGTATCACCTTATCACGGCCAGTGGCCTTCCAGAACCCAGCAGCTGTTGCACGATTTGTGCGTGTTCCGGTAGGATACTTCTTGTCCTTGTGGCTGAAGAAATACCAATCATTTTGCGGTGTGGTTCCTATGTTGCACTTTTCTACAAAAACCAATATCAATATTGTTGAGAATATATAGATCCCACATGGGAAAAATGGGATCTTGCCTATGGGTTTATAAGGATTTGGGTCACTCCATCCATTGCCAATTGGTTTTGAATATGAACTCCAAATTACTTTATCATGGTATCAGAGTGGGTTATCCCACGTGTGCATGTCTCACGGCGACACGGGCTCCACATCACCCAAAGTTGTCCACGTGTATGGCTTTAAAATTTGTCATACGTGCGGAAGTTGTCCACGTGTATGGCTTTAAAATTTGTCATACGTGCGGGAAATGTGAACCTCAGATTACTTTATCAAATTGGTTATTTCATATCATATCGATGATGCATAACTTGTTGGAGACTCAACTCTCTAATTGATATTTATGTACGTACCTTGGACGTCCCATGGTTCAAGTTTATTGAGATCGACCTCGCGGATGACATCGAGATCAATCCTCTGACCTGAGACCTTCTTCCTCAAGTAGTACTGCAAGAGCTCCTCTTCGGTTGGATGAAATCTGAAACCTGGAGGGACTTGAGATTGCCCGTTAACGGATATGCTCATGTTTTCAGTCATTTTGAATTTAAATAAAGGGTTATTTCTTCACACTCCACAGCTGTTAGAGAGATCTAATTAACAAGATGGTGTACGCAAAGTATGTAAAGGGGACGACTATATATATACAAGTGCTTGTTAGTCCTAAAAGGAAGGAAAAACATGCATGAAGGAATTCAATCTTTTGGTCTCATGGAACACATGGATACATATTTTTAATTTGTTTAGTGTGGGGTTCGTTTCACCATGCTCCGAGAAGAACCATATGGTTCCTACCTACATTATTTTACATATTACATAACAGATGATCGAGAGACGATGGGTCCAGGAATGTGATTATGTGGGTATCAATATAGAAAACAGGACAGGGAATTTAATTACACTAGGTAATAGGATTAGCTAGAGTCAGCGGGGCTTAAACTCACATCCACAACCAAGACCTTCGACCTAAAAATCTTATTGAGAAAAGCACCTCTCAAACAACCGTTCGTTAAAAAATGTGACGAATGGAGATGATCAATATTGGCCTTCTAGAAAAAGCCCTACTTTAAAAATGAGGCAAATTATCAAATTGCTGATCAATGTTATGTTCTTGTTACATAAGATTTAATAGTTTCTATAGCCAGTCTCTTATTAGGATTTCACATTTTGGGACTTCATGCATCTTCATTCTGATGTCTAGTAGTGGTGGAATCAAATATGTTGTTATTTGTTAATTAAGCAGGTTCATAATATCATTATACAGGGAAAAACAAAAGCAGTACCTATATCGTTGAGAACTTGAAGACTGGAGGACTTACCTTTCAGCATTGGGATTCATGCATTAATTTCTGTAACTTTTGTACCTTCTCGTCAGCAATGGCGAAGACACACACACACGGGTTCATTATATATTCTCTGAAATCCTTAAAGCCATTCATCATTTTGTGCTGATTAATATTGTCAGAGCAACCACTTTGCTTAATTTAGTTACTAACAAGCATTTGAAGGATTTGTTACTAAACGGAGTAAAAGTAAAAACATTTACGGTCAAGTAAGCTTCATGCGGCAAGAGAATAGCCAAAAAGTGGTTCTTTTAAATGTTCTCTTCGACTGAACCAAACACTAAAGTGTGGTTTCTCAAAAACTTTAGTAATTTGTACGTGCTTTAGCTTTCGCGATCGTTTGGTTCTGGATTACTTAGTCTTGTAAAATTAGGGCTTTTTTTTTTTCACTGCTTCGGAATTCGGATTAGAGTTGAAACTTATATAAAGGCCTACAAAAGTATATAAGGTCAAGCCCTTCATTATTGTAAATACCTACTCGAGCTTAGGACAGCTTGGGAGTTCCACATCGCTCCCTTCCAAAGGAGTACAAGACAGTAATAGTATCAGTCCACCAGCAGTTTGATAAAGACTTTCAGCACTCTCTGCAAGTCTAAAGAAGATCCATATATATAGAAGTACTGACAAGAAAGAACTTCCTCGTTAGTCTCTGATTAGCAAATGTGACAGCATAACCATTTAGTACCAGCACCACACATTTTCATCGCGAGTATTAAAAAACCTCTATACTATATAGTTCTTTCATCATTGAATACTAGAAAACAAAGAAATTTTGAACAAAAGGACATGCTATCAATGAAAAGTAGTTTTATTTATTTATTTTTATTATCATATGACATGGGTATAAATATCCTAGAAGTTTGCATGAGAAGCAAAACTAGTTAGGAGGCCATGCATGTTAATATTATTATTGTTGGGAAGGTCTCAGTTGTGGTGAAATGTCACAATTGAGTCGCAAAAGATTACGATAGATACCATCAGCATGAAACGAAACCCTACCTATATTGTCAGCAGAGTTTGTCATTATTGTTTTGATTTTAGTTTGGTCTAATAACTTCAAGAAACTGAGCAGGTACTCTGAAAAGACTTGTATTCCTGTAATGAAGCATGTCACTGTTAGCTAGACTTATACTAGCTCTTGCAACAAATTTGATCAGGCAAGTGAAATGTGTAGCGAACCTGCCTTCTTGCATGGCATTATACAACAACAATTCTATAGGGGCTCAGCAACAATTACTTTAGAAAGTTCATTTGGCAGGCACCATTCAAGAGTTTTGATTAAGTATTGTTGTAATCTGTTAGTCGTGAGTTCTTGTCATTCTAACTTGTTTTACGAATATATGATGATATTGGACAACAATGAACATTAATTAAGTATTTGGTACGTGTATCTAAAGGGTTTCAAATATCAAGAAAAAGGAAGAAGAGATAAATTGAATATACTGGCCAGCATCTTGTTTAATAAAGTTCAATATATATAGCATGTGTTTGATGATTGATCTTGAGAAAATAATATTAGGGCTCCATCTAATTCTACTACCATAAGTCGGTAGCGTGATACTAAAGGTGCTTGTACTTCACACTTTCGCTAGCTGAACGGTAAGTGTACGTCCATGATTAAAATTCTTGAAGCAATTACAAAACGACAAGCTCTAAATACACAAAACTAACACTTCAAATATTCCTTTTAAGATTTCACGGACATAATTATTGCTGGGTTCGTAGTCACTATGACTTCATCTCTATATTTTAGTGAAGGATTGTCGTATTGTAGCCCTAGCTAGGTTCTGCTAAAATTCATGGTGAACGAACAAAAGGTAGAAGAAGTCTAGCAAGAAATCGAAGAAATTCTAAGAAGGAAGACTTGGAAGAAAGACTACTGGTATCTGGTATTAGTATGATAATTTTACAAAGCTAAGAAGCTTATCTCTAATACATGATTAGACTTGGTCTATTTATACCAACTTTGCTAACAGAGAGCTGTAACAAACTTCATTCTCCATTTCCAGATTATTGACACGTGTAGTTTGACTATTAGAGCTTTGAATTTCTTGTGCTTATTGACCACATTTGCTGAGATTACTCTCACAGGTTCTGTAAAACCAATTAGAAGACTATAATTGGTCTGTCATCAGGAACAAGAGTGACAGTCTGTGATGCTGTATGCAGTCGTGATTATCATGTTCCAATGAGATTTCATGGTGGTTTTATATGCATATTCTGTTTTATCAAATAACGGGGAAATTAAACATGCATGGAGACCTTTTTGGTATAATATTGAACAAATATACACGAGAAAATTAGAATTATATGGTATTTGCCACTTTTCTGGTAATGATTGGACATATACGAAATCCGACAACTATTAAAGAAGAATACATGATTAGAAAGTTGATGAGTAATCGCTACAGATGATGAAGAACAGACGACCTGAAAACAACCATGCAACTTTTTCATTTAAAACAAGATTTTGTGGGGGTGTGGAATCCTGTTTAATTCTTATAATTCTACCACCATGCATGATAGAACTCACTGGGCCGGTTCATTTTAATCACTAGAAATCAAGGATTCCTCACCTAATCTCTTGTTGCTAACTTGCTATTGGAGACTGCAGTATATGTATATTACTTGCTTTTTTATACAGCAGGTATGGATATCTGTGCATGATTCGTGACTCTTGCTAGCTTCCAATTTGAGAAAAAGTTGAACGACGATATGTGATTATTGAAGGGGCATTCAAACAATTAAGGTTCTTTCTTTCTGTTTTTCCTGTTTCTGACAGACAGAAATTAGGGTTCTTCAATACGCATGCATGGATGTTTGTGTGTTCTGTCTTGTTCGTATGAACTTCTAGCTACTTCAGAGTATCAATAATGTCCTTCTCCTACTTGTGCAATATTTATCAGAGAGTACTACTTAATTCACAATCTAATCATTTGTTAATTAGTTAGCACACTTATGAGTCAGAGAGAGTGACAGGTTTTAAGCCACGCGCAGCTTTTTCGTTTTCTAACGTCAAATGTTTTGGTGAAGTTATAAAATGTCCCACGAGGACACTACAAGAAAAAACATGTTTAACAACATGCAATTCACGTTGTCAATCACTTTTGACAACGTTTGGCGCATGTTGTAGATGCCAGAGTCATTAAAAGTCCACGAGTCCTTAACATCGCGCTTTGCACGTTGTCGAAAAGAGGCGAAGCATGTTGTTGTAATCATTCAACAATGAGCCATGCACGTTGTCATAAATTTTCGACAACGTTTCAAGCGCATGTTGTAAGTTTTAACAACACTCTCAGCATGTTGTCTTTAGTTTTCGACAGCATACATGGTATGTTGTCATATTACTGGATACGTTGTTATAAAATTTCAGTACATATTATTGCACCCAATTTGCTGGGCTATGCTTTCCTGTACCTCTATAAACATTCACCATTACTTAAACACATTCACATGCCAATATTAGTACACACTAACCATGTATGAAAAATATACATTTCATTAGGAGTGCCACATTCTCTTATACATATGTGCTTTACAAAACAAGCATGACAAAGTACTGGATTCTTTGTTCATCAGCATTCACAAAACATGCATGGTACTTCCTGACCTACATAAATTCTCTAGTAAAGCAAAATGTACCTGCTACTTCAACTACTAAGGGAGCATTTTAATGGAGCTTTTGGGCCATGCAAGAGTGCTTCCTACAACTTCACCAAGTTGTTTGGCATCCATGGTTGCTCTATACACTTCCATATTCTGATACTCATCAAACACCACATCAACCCAAACCTTCCAACAATCTCGTCCAAGAGGCACACAATGAACTTTTGTACTTGGAGACTTAATACAGTAGCTTCAAGTTCTTTAACCTTTGCACTCCCTTGAATAGTAGCATTGACTCGAGATGGTGTAGCACCAAACCCAAGCCCACGAACTTGAATAAAAGAAGATTAAATGAATACAGAATCATATAGAGTTGTAACAATGAATACAAAAACATGATAACCAAATACCCTTACAGAGTTGCTGGTATTAATTTACTCACCTCACCATGCTCAGACATCTTCTAGAGTTGTACAAATCAATCCAAAAGCTTTTGTTCTGTATGCATAATCAATCCAAAAGCTTTTGTTCTGTATGCATTCACATGTATTCTGATTACATGTAGCCTAAATGTGTTAAATCAAACTAAAGGCCTTCCCCCAATCAAACTCACACATGGCATTTCCAATTTACCTCATATATTTTCGAAACTAAACAATTTGCAGAACTAGTTTTGTGTATTATTTGGCATTTCCAGAGTAAGGAAAATGCCAGAGTAAGGAAAATGCATGCTTCCAATCTGCGGAAACAATGGTAGCTTCTCATTTCTCAAAATCTCCTAGTTTTGTGTATGATCTGTTAATGACTATTAAGTTTTAACATACATACATACATACATAACTTAACTCTTTGCTTTTGAAAGAAGAAACATTCAAATAAGGTGAAATATAGACAAGAGGAAGGAGATTTACAGTTTGATACATGTAACTATCAAGCTCGTCCACTGAATCATCAGCTGGCGTCAAATTTGCCACAGCAACAATCTGCGTAATAGCACACACATGTCAATCCTCAAGCGTTGATAAATTAAATTACAAAGAGTTCCTTTTCATCTTCTGCAGAAAAAAATGAAGAAACAAATGCAGAAAGTATAGACAGGGTTCTTTTGGATACATATTATGACAACACCAAACAAAAATGTTTATTAGTCAATACTGAAGCACGCATTCTGCTGGCAAGTTTCAGCTTCCTACCAACCCATCAAAAGAGTCTTGCTTTGTTGCCAACCCAAGGCAACTCGAAGAAAACGATGAATGCAGAAAGAGTTTAACAACATTTGGCTGACATGATATGTGTCAAGCATATGCTGCCAATGGCTAATCCAAATCTAAAAATAGAACATTACTTATTTCCATCCAATTCTAGCTCAAACAGCTTGGCTAATCCATGTCTCCCAACTACTTTTACTTACCGAATAATCACCCAACAAAATTGAACCCAAGAAACAAGAAAGTTAAAACCCAGTTACCAAAACCCGAAAAAGGAACAAACTTTATGCTCCTTTCCTTCAACTCTTCTAAATTTCCCAGGAACCAAATAAACCACATAGAATGACAGTGACTCCCAACAAAGAAAAACATAGCCCCATTCCTCAAATTCCAATGCCATCATCAGACTTGGCTCAAATTGAGTTAGGGTTCGTGATTATGATACCATCAATTCGCCAGAAATACCACCTTAATTTTAAACTGATTAGTAATCAAATCTTCGAGAAAACAACTGGTAGAAGAACATTGCGGCCTTACTTTCTAGTCTATAGTTCCAATTCAGTTCAACACAATTAACATGCCAATGTAATAACAATTCCTTGCATTAATATTCTTTGTACAAAACCAAGAACTGCATTTAGTCTGATTCCATTTTGTTAGTTTCATTTCACTGAGAGCAATCTGACATCTCTACAAACTCATACTTAACATAAAGATTAGAACTGGAAATGGACTTGCAAATCCATTCCAGCTGCCAGCCCATTATCAGCAAACATCAACAAGCGAAAAACAAACACTGTAGTGTAATCAACATGAAGATACCAGTAAAAATTAATGATAATAATCACCACAGATGAAATTCAAAGCATAATTATCCAAAGCAACCACATATTAACCTAACACGATCCAATTAATCGCAACGGATATGCAACGGATATGTACAAGTATGGTACCCGCTTCCAATTAATCGCAACAATTACTCTATCAGAAATCATATTAAAGAAAACCACACAAACAGATAATCCGAAACGAAAAACGAATTGCAGAGATTGAAATCGAAACCCTAATAAA
Organism: Rosa rugosa; assembly: GCF_958449725.1. Classification (NCBI taxonomy): domain Eukaryota; kingdom Viridiplantae; phylum Streptophyta; class Magnoliopsida; order Rosales; family Rosaceae; genus Rosa; species Rosa rugosa. The sequence goes on from NC_084825.1 coordinate 40,845,960, forward strand.
GGATACACACTTCGAAGCAAAAAAAAAAAACCAGAAACCACAATTCGAAATCAGAAACCTGGCACAGTTAACTAAGCGGAGCAAGAAGAAAGGTACTGACCACTTGAAATCGACGCCTCTGATGGCCATGGAGGTCGAGCTATGCACGAATCGCTGCGAGTGAGATACAAGATCCGACGATACTCAAGGAAGGAAATGCTTGAATCGGACGCCGATCTTTCGCGGACGGAGAGAGGTTTCGGAGAGAACAGAGGTCGCCGGAAAAAGAGAGAGGCGGTGAGGGAGTGAACGGAGAACCACCATTGTCGGCGAGTCGGAGTCTATGGAATTGGAGAAGTCAAAAATAGTACCTGCAATCAGAATTGGAGAAGCATTGCAGGAATTAAAGGGAATAATGCGCAGAGAAAAGCGAGCTGATCTTCTTGGGAATCAAAGAGAGAGAAGCGGGCTGATCTGAGAGATGCAGCAAGTGAGTGAGTGTTTGAGTTGAAACTGAGATATCTGAGCTTTTGATTTTGATACCTTGAGAGAATTTGAAATTGAAAACTGAGAATGAAGAACTGCTTGATAATTACCTTGAGAGAGTTGACGGCTTGAAAAGTATCTTGAGGTCTGAAATGACTAGGTGGCTCCGACCCCATCGAACATTATGAAGGTCACCGTCGACTAGGGTTGGTGGCGGGAGATGAGCTTTTGGCTTTGAGGGCGTTTAGTGAGTTTGTAGAAGTTAGGTCAATGAAATTTCAAATTTCTCCTAAAATTTAGGATAAAACGGACAACTCCATCCCCTCATAATTTTCTATTTATCTTTTTTTCTCTCAAAGTTTTGACAACGTTCGTTACATGTTGTCATTCTAAAAAAATTTCAACAACGTGCACGCCTGCTTGTTGATAAGTTAATTGACAACTTGCGGATAACAACACGCAAAGTAGGTTGTTGATAACAAAATTAACAACGTGCAAATGACGCATATAGTGTTAAATGGTTTACTACAACGCACATTCTTTGCCCCTTGTCGAATACTATAAGTAACAACGATCATTTAGAGCATGTTGTTATTATGATGTTGTGGTAGACTACTTTTCTTGTAGTGGGAGACAACACGTACAATTAAATTTTGGTTAGTACCTAATTGCAGCTAGTGATCTCGATCTAATTATCAGTTTATTTGCCATATTTAAACTGTATGAGAAGACAATTCACCTTTCCTTTTAATTTCTTAGTTTAGTGAACTCTGGAAGAAGACTTTAATTAAAAACTTATTCATACATTTTGTTACACTTGTTCTGTTATATATTGACATATTGTACTCAAGTTTTTGTTTCCATGTGGTTGTTGTAAACTTGCAATAAAATTTTAAGAAAAGAAAGAAAAAACAAAACAAAAGAATCTCTGTAGCTAGATTTGGTTACTTGTGTATCATTGCTGTAGATTCCACTGAGATTGGAATATTATACATATATAAAAGTAAAATGAGAATGGTACTGTTGAATGAATAGTACTACAGTGACCTGTCCGTTTTGCCCCTGCATTCTCTTTATGAATTCTCAGACAGATTAGGAAGAGAAATAATTGTTTCCATGGATGCATGTTAAAGTAAAGTTAGGAAGACGATTTAGTAATGTATTAGAGTTTGTGATTGAAATTGTTTATTCATGATAAGGTTTGTCTATTGGGTTATTAAATTGAGTGTTGGACCACAGTGTTTTTGAGCTTATTGCAATGTTAGCTGGTATAATTTCAAGATTTGTTTGCTTCGTTGTTATTTTCATATTTTTTTTTTTATACTTTCAATTGAATTCATAGATCCTTTCTTGCATTTCTATTCTTAAAAGCAGCTTGCATGGCAGATATGTTAGCAAAAGTAAGTGAGATTTCATCTTTGTTCTTTTGCGTGAAGACTGAAAGATAATGAACGTATTCTGGATCTGCTTAAAATAGGAAGAAGTAGGATTTGATCAAAGGTGATCTTGGTGTGTTTCTCTCTTTGTGATTGAATTTAATTGTCTAATTTCAGAATTTAGATTCCAAGTCTGATGAAAGTTGAAAGCAGATAGTGACTTTGCTGTGTTTATGTTTAATTAAAAAGTTCCTTAATACAATTGATCGCAGGAGGAACAATTAAAACCTTGATAAGATCTGCATTATAATTATGCTCATTCATAAATATATTATAATTATGTTTCATATTGTTTATTCACATAATTATGTATTGAGCTTAGCAGTGATTTAATAGTCATTTTGATGCCGTATCATTGATTTTCTACAATTTCTCCTTAGTTTCTTGGACTATTCTTCATGCTAAGTTGGCTGTTGTAACAATTTCTCCTTCGTCGATGAAGGGTACTTGCGCTTATAATACTAAAGGCTTTGGATCTTCCCGGAAAATCTCAATAGAGAAGTTGATTCAATATGAAGTCCAATACTAAAGCCTTTGGATCTTCCCGGAAAGTCTCAATAGGTTGATTCACTATGAAGTCCAAACATCTAATTCACTTCAATCAGCACTTTTCTCCATTTCATTCATAATAGTCAACCCCGCAGCAACGCGCGGGTGATCTTGCTAGTATATGATACAAATCAAGTAAAATATTTGATCGTTTCTAGAATCCATCCAAATGTCTACTTTTCGATTTTTAAATTCTTTACATACATATATTTAAAGATGATGCTCTTATATATGTAACGTAGCTGAAAAATAAGAATGTGACATTCAGTTAGTAGCTAGGGTTGGCTTGATCAGTTCCATTTGGGGCTTCAAAGCCCAAATCCCAACGCTAAACCAAGTCATGATCATGAATTCATGATTAAGGGCGCAACTGAAATACTAAATTGCCTTTCATAGAGCTGGAAAGGCCAACTTCGACAATCATAGAGATGATGGGCTCTTTAGAGCATCTGCAGTAGGGACCTATTTTTGGGTCTAAAATCAAAATTTAAGTCTAAAACTAGTGAAATTGTATTGTAGTGAGTCGGAAAGGATTGGACCAAATTTTGGATCAGATTTGGTCCAAGGAAGGACTCCAATCCATTTGGACTCAAAACTTGTGGGACCCACTGTTAACGTTAGAATCCGAGGGGACTCTAGTTAGCTATAAATAAAGAGAGAGAGAGAGAGTTGACACGAGATGTATAGTGGTTCGCCTCCGCATGAGCGGGAGACTACGTCCACTTGAATGTTGTTAATTATGTGTGTCGAGCCTTGCGGCCCAACGAGATTACAAGGGATGTAATGAATGTATGAATGTGTTGAGTTGTGGGAGGAGGCATTCCTTTTATAAGTCAAGGAAGCCATCTCCTCTACTTGTTCTTCGATGTGGGACAAGCAAAGCTACTATTCTAGTCTAGAAAAGCATGTAGAAAGCTATGTTGTGGAGGCATCTTGGCAAGGGCGGGAACGTGGCTTCCCGGTGGCGGATTTGCGACTTCCGGATACCGCCGCGTAGCTTGAACATAGGGCTACAAGATGCAAGTCTCGGTTGGGCCTCACCATGGCTTGTGGATGTCCCAAAGAGGGTGTTACTTATGCTTGGTGATGTAGAGAACTAGCTTGCTAGTGTAGGTATGAACACCCACCACATGGCAAACAAAATCCCACTTGTTTCTGATCTGATGCTTTTGATGTGGGGATCACCATCAAACCACCATTATGGAGTGGAGTGAAAGAATTGTTCGGTCACAATTTCTTTTATATTTATGTCTAAAATTTTTAAAGTTTAACTTTTTAATTTGCTATTATGTTTCACTTATATTCAACCCATTTTCATTTTCTTCTAGGGAACCATGTAAGGAGAAGAAAACCATTAATTTGAGGCTTGAAATGTGAAGTATTGAAGTTAGGAGAAGAAGACATGAAATTTGGACAAAAAAACAAAAATGGAATTTTTCGGTGAGTTTTACAGTGAGTTTTTGCCAAGCCGCCGCCACCCATGCAAAATCTCTAATCCAGCCAATGAGAACTATGGTGGTGGAAATTTTTCACCATTTGAAATTTAGATTCCCCCCACATTAATGTCCATTGCACTCTAGCATGCAACTTGACCCATTTTTGGGTCCATATTGTAAGAGATTTCTTCTCCCATTTTACGCATAATACAGCTGACTTCAAATGTCAAAGATACCTTATTTTCATCATCTCCTTACCATTCACTCATTCTCTCTCAATTTTAGTTCCATTGTCTCTCTACAACTCATCCACCACCCTTAAATCCAAACACCAAACTCTATCTCCATGCCACTACTTCTAACACCAAACAATTCACTATTCATTTGTGCATAACATCACAACTTGAAAGGTTTTGTGAACTTGTGAATTGTGCATTCTTTCAATTTTACCATTTAGGTTTTCCCTAGCTAGGAAAGGATTTGTACGTCAATCCTCGTGGGTTCGACATCCTTACTTAATTTCCTATTGTATAGTTTGTACAATTGCACCTCTTGCACTTGTGAGTGGCTTCAAAACTAACAAGCATCCATCATGGAATGATTAAATTAAACTTTGAGGGTTTTTTAGAGGTGATGATGTGTTCTGGGTCATTTGTATTTGAAATGAACATGGTAATCTCGTGATGGCTGCTACTAAAAATCTTGTAAAGATGGATGCGTTAGTAGCTAAGGCTCTGGCCTTTTGTGAATGAGTTTTAACACTTCATCATTATCGATACATTTTAGTATCGGTGGAAGATGATCCAAAATTGCGTAAAGATAGCATAGATTATGTTTGGACATTTCCTGTAGGTGAGTTATCAAGAACTTGGCTTCATCGTTTGAGTTCGTTCGATTTTCTCATAATTTTTTTTTTTTTGGAGACCAATTTTGTAGCTGAAGCAACTGATGCTTTGATATATTGTGCAATGGCATTTTCATTCGGTTGTACTGTCTCCCCTGTTTATGGCTTTATGCTCAATGTTCAATTTTGGTAAGTTAGGAGGGATTTGTGCTACAAATTTCTCTTTGTAATTTTAGTTTTCTCTAAATAAAAAATTACAAAGAATAATGAGAAATTTGTCAGTGGCTAATTTCCATGGAGAAAATTTATTATTATTTTTTTTAGAGAATAAGTTGTTCAGTCCATTAATAATTCAAGCAATACAAGCATGACCTGCCTCTGAAGGATATTCAAAAAGGGACATCACTTAGAGCAGAATATGCCCCGAATACAATCACTTAGAGCAGAATATGCCCCGAATACAGCCCTTTTTAAAATTTATTTTACATCCAATGGTGACATGATAAAACCGTGAATGCAAGTAAATGTTTTCTATCTCTATGCTACTGAATTTGAACCCCGACAGTTATGAGTTAATTATAACTTTTTTTTTTTTGAGTAAAATGAGGTCAGCCTTTTATTGAAATTGAAAGATTACAACGATACCATGTCGATAGGCATAAAAAAAAAATGCGAAAGGAAAAGATGCAAAAATTGCATCTGAAATACAAAAAATTAAAAATGCAAGAGCAGCAACGTCAAAACGCAGTGCTGATTTTACACTACGGATTGCAGCCGTGTAGTGAATTGAGTAGTCGGTGGTTTGACTACCCATCGAACTCCAACCCACAATTTGACAAAAATCAACTTGGTGTCGGAATGAAGGCACTCTCCCAACTTGGCCAAGGGTGTCAGAACATGGCCATGTTGGCAGACGATCTTTCTCGAACAGGTACCATAAGCTTAGGTCTCGAATCCAATACCAATAAACAAGAGTCCCAAACCAATCTAGCAACTGATATACAGCCCACCAAAGGTAGTGGGCCATATACCAAGCCCAACCTCCACCCGGATCCCAGATCCAGACCCGAGTGCCAAAACCACCCGGATCCCAGATCAGGATGTGGAACCTTCTGCAGATCCGCCATCGTGATCCCTGATAGCCAGTCCACCACCACCACCACCGGCTCGATCCCTGTTCCCCATCCCACCATCGACTTGGAGAAGTCGAAGAGAGAGTATGAATCAACCTGCACAAACAAGACTAGAGACCAGAATCACCATAAACCCATAAACCTCCAACAATCGAACGAGAAGACCAGCCATCATCACCATCAGCCAAAACACGACCGTGAGCGACCGCGGAAGACCATGATTGGCCTTGCACTCTTTCAAGGCCAGAACTTAGACCCTTTGTCCCCGAGTCTCCGACCCTCAATCGGCCAAAATCTCGGCAAACCACCCCATAGCAGAAGGCAGGAAGAATGGCAAAAGACGGACCAAAGCCCGTGAATGACTCCATTGAAGTGGAGTAGATACAGGGAAGACCGATCTCAAAGGAGACGCCGCCGCCCCAAACCCTAGCACAGCTAGGTCGAGAAGTAAAAAGTATTATCCCTTTTTCGTCATTTTGTGTGAGTTAATTATAACTTTATAATTAAAGTGAAGAAATCTCCATTAAAAAAGTCATTTTAATTTGAATACCTTTTACACCCCATATCCTTTTGGTAAAGAAATATATTCCCGACAGTTACCGATAATTATTTACTAATCTTGCAATTTGGAAACCCCTCTCTCTCTCTCTCTCTTAAAGTAGTTTTTGAAATTGACTTCCAACTTATCATTAACAACTAATATCAATTCCATTCGATCAAAAAAGAAGGAAAAGATTTGTGCATAACTGAAAAGGAGAGCAACCCTTTCAAAAAAAGAAAAGAAAAAGGCCATTGTGCATAACTTAGTTAAAGCTAGGTATCTTGGCATATCATCCATAGTGGAATATGATGATACGGTATGCAATCAAAACCTCTTCAAGTTAAATTCATAGTCTTGATAAAAACTATACGCTCTAAAACAAATTTCACTATTATTTGTATGACCCAAAACAAAAAGTATAGAGGGTATGAACAAAAACCTTCTCTCAAAACTTTTCCGTCAATAGTGTATGCCCCGTCCGACGGCACGCCCTTGCGGCGGAGTCGTCGGACAGGCTAGAGTGGACCTCGTGTCCGGTGGTTGGTTTTGTAGTCAGCCCAGTCGGAGTGCAGGTTGCGAGGTGCTGGCTTCGCGGTCCTAGCTGCGTGGAGGCCTTGTCGGGACGGGCAGAGGTGGGTCAGTGGAAAGCTGGTGGCTCTCCATCTCAGATCGGAGCCCGGTTGGTGGGAGAGGTGGTCGTCTGTTGGGAAGGAGCGGATGACGGTGAGATTAGGTTCTGAGATGTGCAGATCAAGTCGGAGATTTCCGATCTGGTGGGTGCTTTTTGGAGACGATCAGTGGAAAGTGATCGGAGAAGGCGGCGCTCCTTGCCGGCGGGATGGGAATGATGGAGAGAGGAAGGGACTTCCAGCGATCTGCATAGAGGATGGCGGCGGTGGAACGGCGAGAATGCTGCGCAGATGGTCGTGGTGCTGCACCTGCAGCCTTCATTACTGGATTGGGCTTGATGAATGTTGGGCTTGGGCTTGGACCCTTGACCCATTTTACTTTTATGTTTTATTTTATTGTTATTTACTTTTAGTAATATGTGGCTCCATGCCGGCAATAAGTCCCTACTTTTCTTGGGTAGGGCGATGTGGGTTTTGTCCCGGTATGCACACTCAGTGTGCCTTGTCTGGCCTAGCGAGGCTGCGAGCTATTTAGTTGATCAAATGGACGCAACCCTCCTAGTGGCAGGATGAAACAGAGTGTCGCCGGATTTATTTTCGTGCGGCAACATAGTGGGAAAGCTGTGTTATTTGTTATGATATGATGCTTCTCCTTAGTAGAGTTATCTTTCCGTTATGTCACCGCTTTGTCAAAGCAAATAGAGTAGCCAATGTTGCACTCTTTGCTAACTGGTGCATGTTAGAATACATTACATTTTGTAAGTTGGGGTTTAGGCTCTATGTCCCCCCCCCCCCCCTTGTATTCTATGGTTTCATTAATCAAGGCTTGAGGGCAGCCGCACCGGCCCTCCTTTCAAAAAAAAAAAATTCATAGTCTTGATTACCAATTAACTATTTTTTTTTTAACAAAAATATTGATATAATTAGAATCAATAGCTGTAATTGGATTACGGCTAGAATCTACAAATGCTATCTAAACTTATTATGGTCTAATTGAGCAAGACAAACCTCGCTTCCTAAGGAAAAATAAATCATCTAGCTCTCACCTACCAACACTTAATTGTAGTACAAGTAAAAACTAGAAATTTCTCATAAAACTCCCTGAAGCCAATTAATCCTACTAAATCAGGCTTATCACCTACCTACCAAAATTAGACGATAACAAGTTCGTTCCCCTTAGGGTGAGAGCTTGTTTCTTCATCAGCACCATTTAGCTTTGCCAGCAACTTCTTTTTGGTTGTCTTATTCTTCTCAACTCTACCCTCAGGCTTCTTTTCTTTCTTTTTGTCAGTAGTGCCATAAGGGAGCTTGTTCAGAGTCCCCACATACCTACCCTTATTCTTCTTTGCAACAACATTAATCACAGGTTCCACTGGTACCAGACCCATCTCTACAGCATCTAAATTCTTTCTGCCCATAGCCAAACTCAACCTCGATCAATTTCTTTGGAGAAATAATAAGTTCCGCTTCAAACCTAGACTTGCGTTTGCCAGACACAGTCTCTATAATCGAGTCATGCTCCTCCAACTGCTTAATAGTCACCATACTACGAGGTTTCTAAATAAGATACACATGATTGACAAGTAATAGCTATAGCAGTGTATTTGGAATTCGTGTTTGAAAACCATATTTTGACCATTGACTAAAACCTTAGTGTTCAAAGGTCCCCTCCTTGATTACTGATCAAACCACCAAAACTGCCTTGCGATGAAGACTGCCCTCCCAAAGCAGTTGGCGACGGTGCAGTGCCTTCCTTCTCCAATGTCGATCCAGAACATGGCAACCCTACATGTAACAAGCCCACAGATAATTTTCGTACCTAAACTTCACCAGAAATTCAACGTTGTCCTCAACCTAGTATTGTCGTTGAAGGTGGAGAGCACGCGCTAGGTCAATCTCGACCCTAATCATCTACTTCCCAGTTCGAAAAGCTGGCCTGTCAATCTCCATGAAATCTCTCAAAGTATACCTGATCATTTGCATGACCCGTTTAGACATGAAAGCCGGTGAAATTCCTTGTAGAAGAATCCACTAAAAGTATTTCACGAGCGACACTATCTTCACCGGACATATGTCGTTGTACATAGCTAGCGCCACCAGCGCACAGTTAAAACCTCATGGCGCTCCTTTCCAAACGCGATCCCGATCTGCCTTATTTGAAAATGTGAACAACACCTGATTGCGGTGTGCCTCTTTAACACGAAGGGTTCCATTAACCCTCCACACCCTACGAAACATGCCCAGAAATTCACAAAGCTTGAATTCCCTTACTGTGAGAAGCTTTCACACCATAAAAATCTCGGGTTGTCTCAACCTCTTCCCTTGTGACATTCGTAAATCCACCGAACTTTTACCCTCCGTAATGGCGAGGAAAGAAGCAAGGTGGGCTACCATGGCATCAACAGAGGACATCTTGATTCTGTTGAAGTTTGCAACGCAAGAAAACCCTAACCCTAGCTTTTGAGAGAGAGAGAGAGAGTCTGTAACTTTTTACCATATCGATGAGAAAATGTGCTAATAAGCTAAACCAACAAATTAAATATGTTCACACTCCTACAAAAAAAAATTCATAATTCAATCATTCTTAATAAATTTTCGGATAAGCCATGTACAAGAACCGGACTATAACAACTATCACAATCCTCATGTTAATGCCCCCTAAATTCTTATTCCCTCTCACATACATTTCGACTCTTTTGCCTTGTGATTTCATGTGTTTTTTGGACCAAGTTGAGATTTAGGTCAAACTAATTCTCCAGGGAACTGAAAATAAAGATGCATAAAAACCCTATAAATACCCACTCGATTCAGGCAATTAACAAGCCAGTATTAACTATACCAGTCGACGCCACATCACAATTTCATAGGAGACTCACCTTCGCCCTGATTATATCAATCAGTCACCGACCACAAGGTTTTGGCCGGTATCGGTTGTAATTGTGGGAGTAGTCAACTTTTGATGGGCCTGCAATTAAGGCAATTAACTTCGCAATTAGTATGGAGATAAATTACTGTCATGAATGCGGCGATTATTACAGTATTAACCATGATAATAACTACGCGCAATGATTGCGGCTATGAATGCGCAATGAATGACCGTCGTAAATAAGTCATGATTAACCGTCATTAATGCAACAATGATTATCATCATAAATGAGTAAGTTAATGCGACCATAAAAGTAGGAATAATGGCGGCTTGTCTCTCAAGTAAGTCTCTGCCTCTATAAAGGTCACCCGACGTCAAGGTAACGCATCTCAATTAAACTCTTTCTACTCCATCACTAAGAAACGTAATGACTTAGGCATCAGAGGGTTTTCTGCAGGTACCCCCCTCCTCTTCGAGCCGACGGTCAAACTTCAAGTCAACGCTCAAAGGAAGCTTTTCGATCATTCCCGGTCAGCTCCCGCTCTAGTCCGCATTCGTTGGTGAGTCATAATCCTCTACGGAATTTTTCGTCACCAACAAGTGGCGCACTCTGTGGGAAGCACTTTTCCCTAAAAAGTGATTGTGGGAGCTGCACCTCAAGGAATCTCATTTCTGTTACTGAGGACTAGCAGTGACAAAATCCAATCCCCAAACAGACTTGCCCTAAACCTAATCCAATATCCGAACTTGCCTATGAATGATGAGATGCAAAGACTGAGGTAGCGGCGAGGCCAGCAATGGTGCTTGCCAAACCAATAGAGTAACAAACACGGGAGCCGGCAAAGGGGTGATACGCTAAAATTAAGCGCTCAACTTAACCCTGCAAAATGTAGTCGTTAGCAATATAGAGTAAGCAAGGATCGTTCGATGCCAGAGATTGAGGGTAACCAATTAAATCACAAAGAAAAATAAAAATAAACTAAGCTAAACTAACAAAGAACACAAATCAAACAAACAAAGAAACTAACTAAAAGAAGAACAAAATGCAGAAAAGGGAAAAGGAGAGAAGAAGTAACAAAATAGAAAAAGAAAAGAAAAATAAATGTTTTGGGGGTTTTTAGGTTTTTCGAAAATAAAAGGAAAACAAAGAAAGCAATTTCGATTTTAAGTTTGAGAAAAATAAAATGGAGAACATGTTAGAGACTCGGAAATCCACCACCAATTACTTTCGAACAATGTTAAGTTAACTTAGTTTCGATTACTAAGGTGTGAACAGAAACCAACCAAGAAACAAGTCAGAGCAAATCATGTCCCTTATTAATGTTTCCCTAATTACTTAGTCTACGTGAACGCACAATAGCTAAGCCTATCAAACATGCAATCAAGGTATAGAATGCTATCCTATCAACAACACATGTAGTGTCAACATATTTGAAGCATTAAGATCTCATGGAAACGATTGGTTATAGAGTTGCAGTCTAGTGTGGAATGCCTACCTAGCATGCTTTTCTAGTTGTTTAAAACATCAGCTTTTGTCCAAAGCCTTGCATACTTGCGGATTAGAAAACAAGACGATTAGGTGAATTATTTTCTAAACCTAGCTCCAATTACATGCATAAATCCTATGTTGGCCACCATAAAACAAACACATGCAAAAGTTTTCAATCAAGCATAAATAAACAACCAATTGACACCAAAGATCAAGAAACTAGATTTAAACAAACATATGTTCTACATAATTGGGGCTTCAAACCTCGCCCCTAACAAAAAGTGACTAGCCACACGTCGTCTTAAATTCAACAAATAAAAGCATGAGTATTAGATTACAAGAGGATAAAAACCGTAAAGGGAGAATATGAGAGCCACAAATTCACTTTTAGGCAGCCTTAGATGCAAACACTCCTTCAAGATGGGTCACGGTAGAAGCTTGATGGAAGGTGGAAGATGGATTGCACGGTTTTTCTTCTTGAAGACTTGGGAATTTTAAGACTTTGTGTACTAGGGTTTGGGAGCAGATGATGGCGCTGTAGGATGGTGATTTGCAACGTGCTCAGAGCCTCTATATGTATGGAATACACAGCCCAAGTTTCCTTTTCCAATTCTGCTTTGAAAGACTCCCTTAGTTGCTTGAGGATTCCTCTACTTGGCGCACAATTAAATGATTTTCAAGCCTTAGTAATCTTCCCAAAATCTTGTGGGGTCATTCTAGGACTCTCCTTGATATTTTTAGCATCAATAACCTTCCAAAAATGTCCTAGAAATTCGTCCAAAGAAGAGTCTCGGCCAACATGCCCTGCTTTGACTAGGATTCAATTTCTGACTCTGAAGCTTCCTTCTTGGACAAGGAACGACTTTGTCTTGACAATTTTCTGGATGGTTCTTGACTCCCACGTGTTCTATGACATCATATCTCCTATAATGATCAACAATATTCTGGAAAAACTCCAAGAAAGTCGCCGGAAAAGATCTCCCAAAAAGCTTCGTGAAAAAGCTGACAGTTTCTGCCTTATTGGGAAGCTTACTTTGAATTTGATTTCCTGCTGCCTCGTTGACGATTTTGACCAGTTCTTTGGCTCTTGTTAAAGTATAACATCATGTCTTCAAGGATCGCTGGCCCTTTCTGCAAAGGTGCAGCTGGAAGAATGCAAGAATTTCTCCTCAAAACCGTTCCCAGAAAGCTAATTCTGGAACTGCAGTTTTCTGCTTTGCAGCAACTGTTTTGCACAATGATTTCCATGGACTTCCCTTGTAATTTATGACTAAAATGTTGATCAATCTTGGTCCTTTGCATCAGTAATTCATGATCCATGGCTTCATTGCTCCATTTAATCTCTTATTTCTCTTGAACTACTTCACAAACTACCTAAAAAGAAAACAAAGTTAAAACTGACTTTTTAAAGGAAATAACTAAGAAAAGTTTAAAGGATTGCACATTATATTTGTAGCATTTATGCTCCTATCAAGGGGGCATGCAGCATACTGATTGGATGAATAATTGGAGGAACCAGTACAAGCCAATCCAAAGAAACACGTGTTGAGGAAAATGATCGAATAATGTAATCGAGCCGGTCCTCAGGAGCTCGCAGCTGAAATCTAAAGGGACGTTGGTAAGTCTCCAATCAAAGTAGCAAACGGGCACCAACCCAGGTAACACCGACCAGCATTTAGCAGTTACTCCTGTGATTTTCGTTTACAATTGATCTTAAAATGCAATGGAAGCCAGTGGCCGGAATGACTAAAATATTGTTCGCGTAACTTGGGCGACCTTCTGAACCTCACCCTCGTTGCAGGCGAGGATGGGATGATGGACCATACCCTCGCTGTAAGTGGGGGTGGGATGGCGTGCCTCACCCTCGCTGCAAGCGGTGGTAGGATGATGGACCACACCCACGCTGCAGGTGGGGGTGGAATGGCGTGCCTCACCCTCATCGGTGGTGGGGGTGGGATGATGGACCACACCCTCACCGGCTGCGGGGATGGGATGGCGTGCCGACACTCGCTGCAGGCGGGGGTGGGATGATGGACCACACCCTCGCTGCTGGCGAGGGTGGGATAGCATGCCTCACCCTCGCCGGTGGCGGGGGTGGGATGACGTGCCTCACCTTCGCTGCAGGCGGGGATGATGGACCATACCCTCGCCGGCGGCGGGGTGGGATGGGCGTGCCTCACCCTTGTTGTAGGCGGGGTGGGATGATAGACCACACCCTCGCCGGTGGCGGGGTGGGATGGCGTGCCTCACCCTCGCTGCAGACGGGGGTGGGATGATAGACCTCACCCTCTCCGGTGACGGGTAGGATGGCGTGCCTCACCCTCGCTACAGGCGGGGGTGGGGTGATGGACCTTACACTCGCTGTACGCGGAGGTGGGATGAGTTGATGGATCTTACTCTCGTGGGATGCGAAGCAACGTAGATTACGAGATTGTCAGAGGATGTGGACCTCTCAGGGCATGGGGGCAATCCCATAAGATATCGCTTGGCTGGCAACTCAGGTTTGGTTTCAAATTCTTCAATACATTGCGTTTTGTTTTGTTTTTCTTCCCGAGCGACTGCGTGCACAGAGAAGAAAAATAAGGGGGCATGTAGGGAAGTAAATTATACGTCATGAAAAAGAATTCTTAAGGAGAATAGTTTTTCTCAAAGAGTTGTTTACAAAGAGACAAACTCTCAAGGAAGCAAAGGCTCATGGAGGTGAGTTTCTCTCAAGGAGGTGAATTCTCGAAGAGACAAACAAGTTAACTTTTAAGGAGGCAAGCTCTCAAGGGAGCAATCGAGCCAAGCACTCAAGGTTAGTACATACGATGATTGATTCTCGAATGATTGATAATTTAAAAAAAGGCATGTTGGTAAACCCTCGAGGAGGCGGGCCCTCGAGGGAGCGATCGTGCCAACCATTCAAGACAGTCATCGAGGTCGGCGTCATTGACATTGAGGCAGGCGTCACGTCATCCAGAAGGACGTCACCAACGTCGAGGTCATGGAAACACTGATGATGGTCATCAAGGCCGGCGTCATCAATGCCGAGGCAGGCGTCACGGTCATTGAGGAGGGCGTCACCGATGTTGAGGCAGGTGTCGGGGTCATTGAGAAAGATGTTACTGATGTCGAGGCTAGCGTTGGAGTCATTGAGAAAGGCATCACCAACATCGACGTCGACGTCGCAGTCATTGAGGAAGACACCATCGACGTCAAAGTCGACGTCGCTGTCCGACTCACACGCAATTTACGTGTTTCTAGCTCTAATTACCTTGAAATTAGCGAATACTCAATCATTATTTCGTAGTATTACTTTGTTTTCTTCATTTGTAGGAAATTATGGTCAAGAGAGGAAAAAGACGAAAGAAGTAGCGAATTCGAGCAAAAAGTCAACTCTGACTAAAGGACGAAAAGTTAACTAGTTGACCATCGGGTCACCCGAGTCAACTTGGCCAGATAGCAAGAAGTTCAAGGCCCAAGACCAAAGAAGCACAAGTGAAGACCCAAGCCCATTTGTATTACATCTTTGTATTCAAATTTCAAATTCAAAATGGATGTAATGACAATAATAATAGTGGACCACACCTCACACACATCACACATGTGGATGAGATATTTATTTGTGTTCACACTAGGCACACACTCACTTACACTTTTACCTTCCGGTTTTCTTTATATTTTCCAAAATGTTTTCTAATCTTCTAATTCTCTACATTTTTATTAAGTTGTTTTAGTCTTTTCATTTTACCCATTTTCTACTTGTTTTTGAGCCCTTGGATCTAGGGTACAAGTCCGATCTTGACCCTTGAACCCAAGGGGGTATTTAAGCACCTTTGCACACACATTTCAAAAGCTTAAGACCCATTTTTCTACACCCTAGGCCTTTTGGCCGAATTTGGGACTTCTCTCCCTTCTCACCTCTTCTTCATCCCCCATTCTTCACATGTAGGCTTACACAAGGAGGAGGCACACACATTTCCGGTATCTAGGCTATCATCTCTACATCATGGCAATAACTAGTGACAAGCTTTGCCTTACCTTTCATGGATTTCTCCTCTCTTTCCCTCTTCTTTCTCTCTCTTATTTCTTGCTTATGGTGTTGTTTGATGTGTATTGATATATACTTGTGTGTGACCTCTCATGGTTTTAGGGTTTTGAAACCCAAGTTTTGTTTTGAATGGTGTGTTGGAATTAGAATATTAAATTGGAGAATTTATATTTCAATTTAGATTATGGCATGAGTATGGTGGAATTAATTTGCCTATTGCATATCTCCATTTTCCAGTATTCTAAAAGGCGGCGTCTAGGAGCTGGGCGCAACCTCTCCGCCCCGATTATGGGCTAGGCGACTGAGGAAATCGCTCGGAGCTTTGGCGAGCGCCTAGTCGGGCTCAGCGGGCACTAGACGGTGTAGGCGGTCAAGCTTGGACGCTGGGCGCTGTTTTTTTTCTCTCTCTCGTCAAAACTGAAACCCAAATCTTAACCGCATGTCTTCTATGTTCTCTCAAAACCCAAAACTCAACTCTGAATGTTCTCTCTCCAAACCCAGAAGCACACTCGCTAAATCGTTATCTCTCTCTCCTCAATCCGATCCAGCCTCGCTCTCCTTGACTTGGATTTAATCAGAAGTCCCTCTCTCTAATTTGAGAGAGAAAGAGAGAGGAAAGATGCAGTCATGGAGAAGAGAGAAGAAATATGCAGGAGATGAGAAAGAAGATAGATGAAGAAGATGAGTCCATGGGAACTATTAATTACGCTGTGTGGTGATTTTTTTTTGTTCTTTTTTTCTTTGAGAAAGAAGTGATGTAGTGGTTGACAACTAAAGTTCATTATCAATAAATCTGATAAGCTTTAGGATAAGTTATGCATTATCAATAAATCTAATAAGGTTTAGGATAAATTATGCATACTATTAGGTGATTAATAATTCATTATTTATTAATTTTATGACCTAAAATAATTAAAAAAATAATAACCGCCTAGGTGGGAGGCGCTAGTCCCAGGGTCACAGCCCGACTAGCGCCTAGTGTTTTTTAGAACCTTGCCATTTTCATTTGGATTTGTTAGATTGTGGTTCTCCAATCACCCAATTTTGAGTATTATTATCCTTGATTGTCATAATAGTATTCGGAATTGTTGGGTAGGGTAAGTGGGTAACTGTTATCACAATTACTCTTTTCGACCTTATTTTTTATGGTGATTGTAGATACCTCTACTAGCAAGGCTAGTTTGCTATCTCACCAAGCATAATTAACACCCTCTTTGGGACACCTACAAGCCATGGTGAGGCCCAACCGCTACTTGCATCTTGTAGCCCTATGTTCAAGCTACGCTACGGTATCCGGAAGTCGCAAATCCGTTGCCGGGAAGCCACATTTGCGGCCTTGCCAAGTTGCCCTCACAATATGGTTTTCTACACTAGAATAGTGGGTTCTTGTCCCACATCTAAGAAACTGTGGAGGAGATGGCTTCCTTCACCTATAAAAGGAACTCTCCTTCCACTTAGAAAGACATTCCATTACACACTTTGTAATCCACTTGGGCCGCAAGGCCCAAACACACATAGTTAAACATTCAAGTGGACGTAGTCTCCCCTCAGGCTGAGGCGAACCACTATACTTCTTGTGTCACTCTCTCTCTCTCTCTCTCTAAAGCTAACTAGAGATCACTCGGATCACTAACGTTAACATTGGCGCCGTCTGTAGGAAGCCAACACAAAGGCCTCGTCACCTACCACGAGCTATGACCCGAAAGGGTCGAGTCAACGCTCGTTCAACATCAAATCAAGGCCGGTCAACGCCCATCAGGCTTGGTCAACGCCCCAAAAGGTTGGTCAACGCTGACCAACTCAAAAAAAAAAAAAAAAAAAAATTCACTCTGGGCACCCATGTCCATTCTCGAATCATCATTAGCGCCAAACTCCATCTCCCCCGACCTCCATGTGCTATCTTCGATCATCATGAGGCTCCGCTGGGCGCCATGACGCATAACCCACTCCTAACGGCCTCGGGCCTCTGCTAAGACATTGGCGGAGCTCCTCCGCTGGCAACATCCGCTACCCTGGCCCGCCGGACCCCCTCCGCTGAGCTCGCTCTCCACCAAGCTCCAAGTGAGCACCCAGCACCGCCAAACCAGGCAAAGCTCCGCTCAGTCAAATCCACACCACACTTTCTTCGATCACAGCAGCTACCGCCGGTCAAAGCACCACCAGCAGGCCTCAGTTGGACTCCAAGCCTCCGCTGACTGGCAAGCCTCCGCCGGACTCCAAAGCACCGCTGGCCATGCTACACTAAGCTTCACCGTTGCAAGTTCACCGTCGAGCTGCACCGCTGACAAAAATTACCGCTGGATTCACCCCTGGTCCACACCGTTGGCCCGAGCTTCTTCTGCTAGCCACCCCCGCTGGCAAAATCTCCGCCAGCCACAACGTCGTTAGGAGAAACCGCTAGCCAAGGCTCCGCTCAGCTAGGCGGCCTCCGCCAGCAACAAGCCACTCAACATCACTTCCGTCAGCAACCTCCACTGGCCACACATCTGTGGCCATGCTCCGCCGGACTGTACACCGCCGAATACTTCCTACCCATCCTCAACGCTAATAACGGGCTCAACGATGTCATCAACTCAGCGGCACCACCAACCGGAAACCGCCAGCGACCATCAGCGGCATCGCCAAATGGCAACATCCCGAGCTTCTTTTGCTAGCCACCTCCGCCGGCAAAAGCTCCGCTACTGCCAACCGCTAGCAAGCCAGGCCTCCGCTGAATGCCAAGCCCGTTGAGTTCCAAAACACCTGGAACAACTCCGCTGGACATCACACATTGCAGCAGCTCTGCTTAACCGCTAGACAACTCCGCTGGCTAAAGCTCATTTGGCCAAAGCTCTGTTACCGCTGCCAACCGGCAATCGTTGGACAGTACTCCGCTAACCGGTAACCGCTGGGCTGAGCACCCATGACTCTCTTCAATAAGTCTCTACTCTGCACCATTCTGCCGGTGTACAAGGCCTTGCCGCCATTCCAAATTTGTACTTGTCCTGCAAGATTAAATCGCGGTAGTCGACCCACTCAAAATCTGGGATAGAAAGAAACTCGGGTGCAGCTCCTTCAAACACCGAGTGGCGAATGCCTTTAAGCCACACAGAGATAAGCTCTCTTATTTAATTATTTATGTCATTGTTTTCTAGAAGTTAGAAAAGCTTCACGTGCCCCGTACGGACTTATCAACCACACATGTCTGCATAACCTGCTAGGCATGCTTTGCCATATTCCATCTTTCAATTATAATCCGCTAGGCTCCACGTTCAAGTGTCATGCACTGACAACATTGGACACTTGTCTGCCTATACATATGTACAACGTACACCTACTCTGTTGCTTGTCATATGCATCATGATTTATATATTCATTATCATGTTTATTAAGCCGAAATTAAGCACAGATCCTTTACCATATTTGTCTTCATTGGAAGACCAAGTGAGCACTTGGCTGCTGCTTGCTAATCATGCTAGGCACTTCCAATATAAATGACCATATAGTTTCTGGAAACTTATAGACACTCATATAGGCCATTGCATGCTTATATCAAAGTGATTTTCGTCACTAGGGCCATGTACATTTACATTGCCATGCTGCCGTCACGTCCATGCTTCAATTAGCATTACACATATATAAGGAGAGTTTGTATGTTCCCTACAAATTCGACATTCAAAATAGACATATATATATATGCATGT
This sequence comes from Rosa rugosa, assembly GCF_958449725.1. NCBI lineage: Eukaryota > Viridiplantae > Streptophyta > Magnoliopsida > Rosales > Rosaceae > Rosa > Rosa rugosa. Next base: position 40,865,064 of record NC_084825.1, read on the forward strand.
TATTTGTCATCAAACACTACATTTCCTTGTACACTTTGCTTACAATTTTATCAAAGTACATACGCAAATTATTGATGTTGATTTTACAAATACACATATTAATCATCTATTTTGTTTCAAGGAAATTCAACTATTTCTATCGAGCATTCAACGGCAACTACGAGTTGACGTACATTATCGGAACACTTCATCCGCCAAAGTAATGGAGCATCATGCTTGGACAACTCCAACATGATTTGGGTACCTATATCAATTCCAATTCCAACTCACTCCAAATCGGCATAAGATAAATAACTATACCTTATATTTTACGCTCTTGGAATTAGAGCTACTACCATGCCAATACCATGCTTTTACTACTTTTAAGCATGCCTACAATATATCACACTTGATATGCTTTTACATGCTTCCATAAACTTTTGAGCATGCCAACAACATTTCGTAGATTTGGCAACACTTTCTAGATCTCACATACTAGATATGCCATGCTTCACATACCGATCTCAATGATCCTTTAGCATATCTACAAAAATGTAAAAATGATATTAGCATCCACATTACAAGTACATGCTATACACATATGCCATGCTTCTATTTAATTGCAACTCAATTAAATAAACATGGGACACTCAAACAAAATATTATTACTTGCTCTATGTGTTTTCATTTTTCATACAGATACAAACTTTACGAGTCTATGGTCTACGACCAACCGCCAAGCGGTAAGGCAACGCCTCATAATAACAATGACCACTACACGGCATTGCAGTAAGGGACTAGTTCACACAGCCCACGGCAGCCATTGATCCGGCAGTTAACCCCGACGCTTGGGTATCTAAGATTAGGTTCGCTACCTAACACCCAGTGCTTAAACGCAGCTCCCCTCATAAAAAAAATTTCCGACCATTCGGAGGTCTATAGCTAGGAGTGGGGGACTCCTCGCATGGCCTAGCAGGGGCCCACCCGAAAGGGCAAAAGCGTTCGCTCCAACCAATTCTAGATGGACGACGCACTCGCACTAATTATGCTTGATATACGGCATAAAGCTACACTTTGGTATCAACCCGCAAGAACACCCTCCTTGACTGGGGACTTCAGGGACTTATACATACAGCCCAGCATAATTAGCAACGGCCACGCTCATGCCTCAGGGCGTCACCATCGAGCTACCCGTTAAAGCCTCATGGCAACACCGAGCTCCGGGCTCGTGCCTCAGCGGCACCGCCAGGTTTTCGCGCTAGTACCTCAGCGGCACCGCCTCCTTTGCGCTCGTGCCTCAGCGGCACCACCGAGTTTTCTCGCTTTTGCCCCAACGGCATCCCCGAGCTTCAGCGCTCACGCCTTCGCGGCACCCCCGAGCTTCTCGCTCATGCCTTCCCAGGCAACCTACGAGCTTACCGCTCACGCCTTCCCGACAACCCTTGAGCTTCCCGCTCACGCCTTCCCGGCAACCCTTGAGCTTCCCGCTCATGCCTTCCCTACAACCCTTGAGTTCCCGCTCATGCCTTCCCTTGAGTTCCCGCTCATGCCTTCCCGGCAAACCTTGAGTTCCCGCTCATGCCTTCCCGGCAACCCTTGAGCTGCCGCTCATGCCTTCCCGGCAACACTTGAGCTTCCCGCTCATGCCTTCCCGGCAACCCTTGAGTTTCCCTCTCATGCCTTCCCGGCAACACTTGAGCTTCCCGCTCATGCCTTCCCGGCAACCCTTGAGTTTCCCTCTCATGCCTTCCCGGCAACCCTTGAACTTCCGCTCATGCCTTCCCATCAACCCTGGAGCTTCCCGCTCATGCCTTCCCAGGCAACCCACGAGCTCCCGCTCATGCCTTCCCGGCAACCCCGAGTTTCCCGCTCACAAACTTTCCGCTCATGCCTTCCCGGCAGTCCTCGAGCTTTACACTCATGTCTACTCGACACACCACACGTTAATGGAACATTGAATTCTTCTACCATTTGTCACTTGCGACAAATTGAATTCTTTTTGCGTTCCATTAATACGAGCGAAAACCAAACAGACACAACCGTACGCGCGGTCATCGTTCATGAGTTACAAATGCATACCTCCACGGCGCTCATGCAACTTACATCTCACGAGCGTAACCCCGTCAAACTCGACCTCGTTTGTCCCCTTGCGCGCGTCACACATTTATCATATGCAATCCATATGCTCACACGACCATGTATCACACACCTCATACATTCGTATATACCAACGCATATCAATGCAACTCACATTTGTTGCCCAATGCAACGAGCATTCTACATATGCCTGTTTTTTTGTCTTTGTTGTGCAGGTTAACGAGTCCATTCTTGCTTACGGAGTTCGGGGACTTGTAGGGGCTCCGTACCGCCCGGTTACTTATGCTTGGTGACATCATGTGTATTACTCCCCAACCAAGAAGCTCTTCTTACTTGGGGACTTCGGGGACTTGTAGATACCTCTACTAGCAAGGCTAGTTTGCTATCTCACCAAGCATAATTAACACCCTCTTTGGGACACCCACAAGCCATGGTGAGGCCCAACCGCTACTTGCATCTTGTAGCCCTATGTTCAAACTACGCTACGGTATCCGGAAGTCGCAAATCCGTCGCCGGGAAGCCACATTTCCGGCCTTGCCAAGTTTCCCTCACAATATGGTTTTCTACACTAGAATAGTGGGTTCTTGTCCCACATCTAAGAAAATGTGGAGGAGATGGCTTCCTTCACCTATAAAAGGAACTCTCCTCCCACTTAGAAAGACATTCCATTACACACTTTGTAATCCACTTGGGCCGCAAGGCCCAAACACACATAGTTAAACATTCAAGTGGACGTAGTCTCCCGCTCAGGCGGAGGCGAACCACTATACTTCTTGTGTCACTCTCTCTCTCTCTCTCTCTAAAGCTAACTAGAGATCACTCGGATCACTAACGTTAACAGTGATGGTTGCTAGAGTGTGTTACAATCAATTGTCGAAACATAAAACATTTAGTTTTGAGACTTATGGCCCTAACAAGGCATAAGGTTTGAGACTAGTATAGGGTAGCCAAAAACTAATTATTCTTTCTTCTTCTTGTTTTTGCTTAGGGTTTTGACTACTATTTTATGACAATCAAATTAGCTTTCTTTTCAACTTCCTAATACTAAATGGAAATCTGACAAAACATTTGAAGCATCATTTGAATTAATCATCATCATTCCATATGATTTTAGATTAGAACCTTCAATTCCATGGTGACCCTTGATGCGATGCATCCCATCCTTCTATCTATCTTATTTTCATGTTGTAGTTAGTTAGTTTTCATTTATGAAAATCCAAAAAAACATTGTGACTTTCCCGCTATCATTCATTTGTAAATCCATGTGGGTGTGAGCATTACAAGCACTTTTGTGTGTTTCACGGCCCTATCTAGGCCATGCTTGGTGCAAGGCCGTCTACGTGACTTTGTGTGATGCAAAGTCATGCTTGAATGAGGCTCGGTGCCTTGTTTAGTATTTTTTCTATTTTTATTTGTTTGTGCAAGTGATTTTCAGTGACCTAGAACCATAGGATTCTTAGCTAGCTCTTAATTCCTGAGGTACGATAAACCGGGATGTAAATACTTTCCATCTTTGATGACCGTGTTGATTGTTACGTGATAGGCGAATGAAAAACGCTCAAATCACTGTCATTGGGAAGAATACGTCATTGACACCAATGCTGACGCCGACATCGCAGTCAATATAAAGAAGACGTCATCCACGTCAAAGCTAACGTCGCGGAAAGTTCAGTTAGTTCAGCGATCATCGACGTCGAGGCTAGCGTCAAAGTCGTTGAGAAAGGATTCGCTGACGTCGAGGTCGTTCAGAAAAGCGTCGCCGACATCGAGGTCCTTGGGAAAGGCATCACCGACGTTGAGGTCCTTGGGAAAGGCGTCGTCGACGTCAAGGTCCTTGAGAAAGGCGACGGCGATGTCGAGATCCTTGAGAAGACATAGCCGACGATGCGGTCATTGAGAAAGGCGTCACCGACGTTGAGGTCGTCGAGAAAGGAGTCCATGTCGACGCTGATGTCGCAGTCATTGAGAAAAGCATCATGGTCATCGAGAAAGGTGTCGCAGTCATTGGCACCGGCATCACGGTCATCGAGAAAAGTGACACGGTCATCAAACCCGGCGTCGCGTTTATCCAGAAAGTCATCACTGTCATCGACGCAGGTGTCGCTATCCTCGAGAAGTCCACTCTATCATTGACGTCGACGTCGCAGTCATCTGGGCTTGCATCGCGATCATCGACACCGCCATTGCGGTCATCGAGAAGTCTTCTCCGTCATCGACGCCAGCGTCACTGTTATCGACGTTGGCGTTGTGGTCATTGGTACTGGCGTAGCAATCATCAACGTCAGCAACACGGTCATCGAGAAATCATCTCCGTCATCAACGCTGGCGTCAAGGTCATCAGTGCCGGCGTAGCGATCATCAACGCCGACATTGTAGTCATCGAGAAAGGCATTTCCGTCACAGCCATGGAAACAGCGATGACAATCATCGAGGTCGGTGTCACCTTCATCGAGAAAGGCGTCACCGAAGCTGAGAAAAGCATCGTGGGGAGAAGCGTTACCGTCATCTAGACTAGTGTTTCCGTCATCAAGACTACCGTCGTCGTTGTCGGGACGAGCGTCGTGGATGTCGAGATTAACAGTCATGGCCTAAAGAGCCAATGTTCAAGGATTCAAGTGATTGAAAAGGCTAAGAAGCTTCGAAATCGAGGAGCGTCATCGGGGCCTATGTAATGTGACAGGAGAGACTCGTCTATCACAGGGAAATTCAATATCGTGTGTTCGCGGTAGTCGGTGATAGTGTCAGGAGCCAATATAAAAAAAATAAAAAATAAAGAAAACACGGAGAGAAGAGACAGAGTTTGGCAACAGGGTCTTCAGGCTCGTCATCTGGCTTGAGCCGCACTGGGAGCATAGCTAGAGGATGAGGCCACTCGCCAGAGGCACCCTACGCAAGCGAGACCGGAAGCTAGGCTCCGGTGCAGCAGGCGAAGCACTAGGGCACGATGCGCCGTTGGAGGTGCCACAGGCAGACTAGTCCGAGGCTGCGAGACAGAGGCAGATATGAGTTTTGGTTTGGGGGAGCGACACTTCGTTGGACGTGCCATGAGCTGACTAGTCTGAGACTGCGAGACAGAGGCAGATCTGAGTTCTGGTTTGGGCGCATCAACGTCATTGACAAGATAAGATGTAGACTCTGAACAAGGAACCAGAATCTTCTTATATGAGCACAACGATGCTTTCAATATGAGGAAGGCCAAGATGAAGTTCAAGGAATGGTGCTCAAAGAAAAATATAAAGATGTGGAGCCCAAAGAGACAATTTGAGCTTTAGAAATTTTCTGTTTGGATGAATTCCTAAAGAGAAAATTTGGGGGCATTGTGGGAGTGGTCAACTAATTTTACTGGACCCGCAATTAAAGTTTTTAACTCCGCAATTAGTATGGAGATAAATTCATGTCATGAATGCGGCGATTATTACAGCATTAACCACGATAATAACTACGCGCAATGATTGCGGCTATGATTGCGCAATGAATGACCTTCATAAATAAGTCATGATTAACTATTGTTAATGCAGCAATGATTATCAGCATAAATGAGAAAGTTAATGCGACCATAAAAGTGGGAATAATGGCGGTTTGTCTCTCAAGTAAGTCCCTGCCTATATAAAAGTCACCCGACGTCAAGGTAAGGCATCTCATTCCAACTCTTTCTACTCCATCACTAAGAAACGTACTGACTTAGGCATCGGAGGGTTTTCTACAGGTACTCCCCCTCCTCTTCGAGCCGACGGTCAAACTTCGATTCAACGCTCCAAGGAAGCTTCTCGATCATTCCCGGTCAGCTCCCGCTCCAGTCCGCATTCATTGGTGAGTCAAAATCCTCTACGGAATTTTTCGTCACTAACATCAACCAAGTGGGATTGTTAGGTTGAACTGTTGAAGTCGACAAAACTCTTAAACCCACTGAGGGATCCACGTAAAAGTTAAAGACTTAAAGGTGGTGGTGATGGCCGGGGTAGATTACGATTGACAGGGTAGATTATAATTGGGAATTAACCATTGAAGGAAAAAAATTATTAAATGAAAACTTTCGGCCAAACCCTAATCATTTAGTCATGGTATGATCATGTATTGCTTCTGATAGGAATTGCTAATTTATGTAGATTAAATTAATCTAGAGGTTACAATAGCATTATAGGGTGACCCGGCCTTTCGGTGTTCTAGATTTTTTTTTTTTTTTTTTTTTTTTTGAACTCTGAAAAAATCAATAAGATGATTTTGTAAGGACCCTTCGTGTTATAAAAAGATGTGTACAAATATTTCATATGCATGGACACATTGTAGTTCATAGTAATCTCATAAGTCATAAATCTAAGACGAGAAATTTATAAACAAAAGTAAAAATAATAATAATAATAATAATAATTAAAGAAGAAGAAAGGCCTTATATTGTATCTGAGCATACTATTCATGACGCTTCTTTCCACCTACTAGAAACAGTACTCCACTGTTCGGAACCAGCTACCGACGAGCCTCCGGTACTTCCACACTTGGCCACCGTCCTCGCGCTATCAATCAACTCCTCAGTTTTAGCTCCCTGCGACAATATCTCCGATAGCTCCTCAGGGCTTATGACCAGGTTTACCTTCCACACGCCGCTGCTCTTGTTACCGCACTTCGGAAACGCTTCCGGATCAGCCTTCTTTCTCTGGTAACTGTCGCATGATGACATGCGATACGGCGTGCATAGGCCGCTGTTCTGATGATATAAGTTTGGTGTTTTGATGGGTGTTTTGTAGGGATTTAGAGGTAGCAGATGGTAGAGCTCGTGGGGGTGAAGTTCTTCGTTGTGTAGGAGAGGCTGGGCCAAGAGGTCGAGGCTTCGGAAGATGGCGTGGCCGGGGAACTCGTCGGTTATTGCGCTGGCGGTGATCGGTGCATAGAGCTCCATGATGCCGCCACTGGAGGTCATCACCTTGACCATCTCTGCTTGATCATCTGTCTCAGCTCCGAACCCTTTAAGCACACAATTGCCCATATGCCAAGAGAACAGAAACAATATTAGGATGTGGCTGATTATGGGAAGGAATTAAGATTAAATACAGAGGGTTGCTTCTTCCATGGCCAAAACGATTCCTACCGGACACAATCTTTTTTCTTTACCAATCCAAAAAGGAATGTGTCATCTATGTTGTTCTTATAGTGGGGCGACCCTACCTATATTCTTAAGGAATAAGGACAATATATTATATGGTGGTTAATTAGCTATTATTAGTTTAGTCATTAAGTATATTTTTATTTCACCTATTTAATCACATGAAGAATATTATCAGGTCATGATTATGCAATCTTGGCCCTTTAAATAAGATAAAACTCAAATATTTTGGATAATGGTTGGCTCTAGAGGATCCAATGTGATATGATGCTTACCTTTATGTAATTATTTGTGGTTTTTCTATGTTAAATTTTATAGATGACAACCATTATAATGGGGTCATATGGCCAATTGAAAACAAAATCTATACTGCTTAATTTATCGCGGAGTAGTGGAGTGCTATGGAGGATACTTGTAGTAATTCTGTATATATGATGTATTGCATGCGTGCAGGTTAATTATCGATGAAGCATTGAAGCTCATTACTAAATGTCTGTATAGCCCACCGTGCAGTCTTAGCTTTCTCTCTTAGCTTTTTATCAATTGGCTCCATTACTTGTCGGCTACCAATACCCTTTTGATATTTAAAAGTTGAGAGGGGTTTTGAGACTTTTCTTTTCCTTACCCTCGACCAAAAAAATTAGCGTAAATGTAACGTATTAGTATATTAGCATTTACTAACTCAAAATGAATCGAAAAAGAAAAAGAAAAAAAACTGTTTGAAGGTCTGCAGGGGTCTAGACCCGATGATTCCAGCACATCCCATCTTATGTAGCTAAACTAGTATGTATGTATATATAGACAAATGAATTTGTAAATTCAATTCACAAGTTGCCATGTTTTTAGTTTCTATATTCATGATTAACGAGTTGAGGGGTGAAACACGACAAAGTACTAAAATCGTTGGCAAGCTGGTGACTAAAAAGAGTTGATAGCAAAACAACAGTATGAAAACACTTTCAACTTACTTAGCTCACGTGAATCAAACCGTTGTTGAATCAAATTTTAGCATAAAAACGGTACAAAAGGCTAAATATTTCTCCACCACCGAGTACACCATGCACATGCACAGTTTTCACCTTTCGGTGACACTCAATTACGTTTTGAAATTAGTTTTCCTTGGTGATGATTAAATTATACCTATATAAGTTCAAGTGCATGCATGGTACTTTACTATAATGCTAAGTAGCCGAAAGAAAGTTTGCCTAAAACAAGGAAGGTTCTGAAAAGTTTTGGAATATATATGACAGAAACCATAAATTGGCTATGATTATCAACATGGTATAAATTGGAAAGTTCAGCATCTTTTCCTCCATGATAATGGTGCTATTTGGTGACTAACAAATATATAAGAAGACCGACATTCATTATACTTATGGCCTGTTTTAGCTAGGCTGTGATTGCACTATAGCTAAGCTGACCCGGGGTTGTCTAATTGAAAGGATCTTAGACGTACTCAAACTTTTCTATCATTAATTTTTTATTAGTAGCTTAAATAGATCAATCTATGAAGTTGCAGTTACTTACAGACCATGCCTACCGACTGGGTTAATCTCGGAATTAAGGACGTGGTTTGAATTAACTCTGAACTCTGAACTTTAACGAGCTCGATCATTTTCTAATCTTGTTGATCAGTTCTATGTTCTGGAATAGAGTATCACTTTGAAAAACAAAACGCCTTTTATAAATATAGTTATACAGGGTATCAAATATTTAGAGCAATTAGTTCACTCGTTGGGTCATCAGGTTACCCACTATTCACTACTTTTTAGTGTTAATTTCACCCTCTAGGTCACGAGCACAGTGTATTTCGTGCCCTGGGTCACCCTGTACAGTGTTCTGGGTCACCATGGTGACCTGCACAGTGTATTTCGTGCCCTGGGTCACGGACACAGTGTATTTCGTGACCCAGAGAATGAAAACATACACTAAAAAGCAGTTAATAGTAGGTGACCTGGTGACCCAACGGGCGAACTTGCTCTTATAATTATTACCTATTTAGCCGGCCAGGTTTAATGCAGAAATGTTTATAAGGTATCAAAACAAACTATTCATTACAATCACGTTCTCAGTAGGTACACCTTGATAAACACGTGGGAGAATGATCACGTAGATGTATCACTTGATAAATTCCGATGTGATAATTGGTTATTCAAATTCAAAACTCATTCAACATTATGAATAAGTGATACCAGAAGCACAATCAATGACGGTAAACTGAGAATTTAGTAAAAAAAATAATAAATAGAACAGGATATGCTACATTGCTACGGATGGGGCAATACGCTAGCTGTGTACGTACGTCGTCTTGGTCAAGTGTCAAAATACGACTCTGTTGGAATCTTGATGCGCGCCATTTGACCAGGCAAAGCCAATGTGCATGGGATCTTTCTAGTTTTTAACTCATAATTTTACTTAGGTCATGCACACGTTTTATTTCACGAACTTTTTTGGCCTTTAGCATATTATACCAAGTACTGGCCGATTCAGATGCTTTGAAATGTGAAGCATCTTTTATGTTCACAAGCAACATAATATAGTTCGATCATGATCCATTTGTGATGTCAAAGTTGTAAAAACGGACTCGTGCGTCAGCCTATGAATTCATATTCTAGACCAAATTGATGACTTTGATGGATGTGAGGAACATTTTGCATTAGAGCTTCTAGACAGGATCTCTCTGATCAATATTGCTTAATAATCATTGTGAGATCGAAAATTCTGCCATGCTCCGAGGATGGAGTGCTCGGCCACATCAGCACCATCCTGGCCGCACAAATCGATGCTTCAATACTAACCGTTCATTAAAGTAGACCGGGTAACCTGTTGTTAAAGTTAGAGGAAGAAGCTAGGTCCCGCAGTTAGCTTTTCAAGGGACCCTTATTTTGTTGTTTTCCCTCTCTTTCTTTCTGTGCATTTTCTTCTTCTCAGTTCTTCCCTTCCCTTCTCTTTCTTTACTAATCAAATATATAAGTATCCTAATACAAATTGCAGTTTTATGTTTAATGAATTTAAGACTTCTTTGCTAATTTAATCATGAAGTAGAGTTCCATCGAATCTAAGGAAACAGAGAAATAGAAATTTAAATCCTTCATTTTGTCTTCAACTTTTTATGAACTTTGTCTGGGTATTGGGTTTGATGGAAGCTTGATCGATCCTCTGAATTGGTTCTTATGGTGGAGATTTATTTGCATATTGGGTTTACATCTGCATACATATTTTCAATTTCTTGCCTCTGATTACTGAAACTGCCTCGGCTATGCAGATTTTCACCACCGAAACCGGCCGGAATTTTCTAGCATCGATATGTTCGGTTTAACCGGCGTCGGTGTCGGTTCGGTTGCTGACAAATAATGAAACTGGTTGTCTGTTGAGATGCTTTCAAATTCATCGAAGAAGAAAAAGTTCATAGATGATTTTTGTCAGATTTAGCACAAATCAATTGAAGAAGAACATAAAAACCTTTCTGTTTTCATATCTATGGACATGAATTTCATTCGTTTTCTTGCACATACCCAATCAAAGATCTTTTCCACATAAGACTTTTGCAGGTATCCTGCGTTCTCGCAGGAAGAAGAGAAGGAAATTAAAAGGTAATTAAAGATGTGGATGAGACGTGGAGAGAAAGTAGAAGAAAAGATAAGGATAGGTTAGGAGTTAGTGTGTGCAAGCCTAGGATGGAAGTTTTTAGTCCAATCATGAGCTAACAACTCAATTAAATGAAGGGATTGTAATCATGTGCGCAAGCAGCCTACGGTAAAATCCATACAACCAATAGGATAAGAGAGAACCGGTTCGGTTCAGCTCGGTTTTTTAAAAGGTAAAACCGCGAACTGACACAGAAGTGACCGGTTCAATGCTGTTAGTGACACTAACCGACCGGTTCGGCCCGGTTCCAGTCTTTTTGTGGCATTTCGGTGCCAATTTGGCCGGTTTTCGGTTTTTGGGTGTCTAGAAGTCCACCCTACCTTTGAAATGTGTAGTTAATAAAATCGATAAATTTAACTTTACCCATCTATTTATAGCATATTAATAGGTATTGTATAAAAAATTTAACTCGATTCGCTGTCATTTCGACATGAAATAAACCGGTCAACCCTTTAAAAGTTTATACTTCCCTAAGGGGAGCCGACCCTTGAGGAGATAAAATTTCCAAAATTTTACATTAGTTGATATAGCTCCTACCCACGAGAACGTGAGAGCTGACAGATCGAAAAAATAAGTTACGAGTGAGCAGTTATGAGCATATCAGTTTTATGTGGTATTTAAGGTTTAGGGTTGACCGAATAGATCGAGACCCAAACGACAACGAAAATAGCTGAAATTTTGACCATAACCATTTCTTCTTATCACGATAACATCCTACCGTTGATTTTGATAAAGTCTATTTCCTACACATTGTTGCTCATGGAAGGTATATTTTTTTATACAACTAATAAACAAGTTAAGACTACATTAGTAGACATATAAGAATTTTGTGCAGTCCAAATAATCGAAATTAGAAATCGATAAATTTGATATCACCCATCTATTTATAGCATATTAATAGGTAATGTGTGAAAAAATTAACCTGATTAGTAGTCATTTCGACATGAAATAAACCGGTCAACCCTTTAAAAGCTTCTACGTCCCTAAGGGGAGCCGACCTTTGAGGAGATGAAATTCCCAAAATTTTTACATTAATTGATACAGTCCTGCCCACAAGAGCATGAGAGCTGACTGATCGAAAAAAATAAGTTATGAGTGAGCGGTTATGAGCATATTAATTTTATGTGGTATTTAAGGTTTATGGTTGACCTACTAGATCGAGACTCAAACGACTACGAAAATAGCTTAAATTTCGATCATAACTATTTCTTCTTATCATGATAACATCCTACGGTCGATTTTGATAAATTCTATTTCCTACATATTGTTGCTCATGGAATGTATACTTTTCATTACAACTAATGAACTAGTTATACCACATTAGTAGACATATAAGAATTTTGTGTGATCCAAAAAATCGAAATTGGAAATCGATAAATTTGACATTACCCATATATTTATAGCATATTGATAGGTATTGTGTAAAAAAATTAACCCGATCCGCCGTCATTTCGACATGAAATAAACCGGTCAACCTTTTAAAAGCTTATACGTCCCTAAGGGGAGCCGACCCTTGAGGAGATAAAATTCCCAAAATTTTTACATTAGTTGATACAGCTCCTACCCACGAGAGCGTGAGAGCTGACAGATCGAAAAAATAAGTTACGAGTGAGCGGTTATGAGCATATTAGTTTTATGTGGTATTTAAGGTTTAGGGTTGACCTACTAGATCGAGACCCAAACGACGTCGAAAATAGCTTAAATTTTGACCATAACCATTTCTTCTTATCATGATAACATCCTACGGTCGATTTTTATAAAGTCTATTTCCTACACATTGTTGTTCATGGAAGGTATACTTTTCATTACAACTAATAAACTAGTTATACCACATTAGTAGACATATAAGAATTTTGTGCGATCCAAAAAATCGAAATTAGAAATCGATAAATTTGACATTACTCATCTATTTATAGCATATTGATAGGTATTGTGTAAAAAAATTAACCCGATCCGCCATCATTTAGATGTCAAATAAAGCGGTCAACCACACACTTATAACTCCCTAAGGGGACTTTAACCACAAGTAGATAAATTTTCTGAAATTTTTACTTTAGTTGATATGGGTCATAGCCACGAGAGTGTAAGAGCTGACAGATCAAAAAAAGAAGTTGCGAGTGATCAGTTATGAGCATATTAGTTTTATGTGGTATTTAGGGTTTAGGGTTGACCTAGTAGATCAAGACCCAAACAACTTCGAAAATAGCTGAAATTTTGACCATAATTATATCTTCATATCATAATGACATCCAATGGTCGATTTTGATAAAGTCTATTTCCTTCATATTGTTCCTCATGGAAGGTATGTTTTTTAATACGACTAATAAACTAGTTAAACCGCATTAGTAGGCATATAAAGATTTTGTGCAATCTAAACAGTCGAAACCAGAAATCGATAAATTTGACGTTACCCATCTATTTATAACGTATTAATAGGTATTGTGTAAACAAATTAACCTGATCCGCCATCATTTTGACATTAAATAAACCGGTCAACCCTTTAAACTCTTCTACTTCCCTAAGGGGAGCTGAACCATGAGGAGATAAACTTTCCGAAATTTTTATATTAGTTGATATAGCACATACCCACGAGAGTGTGAGAGTTGACAGTTCGAAAATAGAAGCTGTGAATGAGTAGTTATGTGCATATTAGTTTTAGTTTATGGTTGACCAAGTAGATCGAGACCCAAACGACGACAAAAATAACTGAAATTTTGACCATAATCATTTATTTTTATCATGATTACATCCAACGGTCGATTTTGATAAATTCTATTTCCTCCACCTTGTTGCTTATGGACGATATATTTTTTCATACAACTAATAAACAATTTAGACAACGTTAGTATGCATATAAGGATTTTATGCGATTCAAAAAATGGAAACTTGAAATCGATAAATTTGACATTACCCATCTATTTATAGCATATTAATAAGTACTGTGCAAAAATATTAACCCAATTCGCCGTTATTTCAACATCAAACAAAGCGGTCAAACCAAAATTAGCTCTGTAACCTTTAGGTTGACCGATGTCGTGTCCAGCAATAATTATGCTAATTGTTTCACAAGATATGTATAATTACTTGGTGGATACATCTAAATGGTTCAAAATAAAATTTAACAATTTCAATTTGGTTAGTATCAAAAAATTGTAATGTGCCTATTAGTGTGTTATATAACTTGTTCATTACATATAGAAAGAAGTGGTCTTCTCAAAAGCGCCAATGTGTTGGAAACTTAATTTGGAGAAACCCACCATTAGATGAGTGGATTACATTGTTTTATAGATGTTATAAAAAATTCGGCAAATTTTATCATAGTTTCGACTGTGATCTACTTGGTCAACCGCAGTTAAATTTATAAAACAATATATATATTAGATTCCTCTAAGGGAAACCACATTGAGAGAGGTGAAACAAGGGTAACCAATCGTTGAATAAGACAAGTAAAATATTATATGTTTTTTTGTAAAAAAATTTAGCCAATTTCATTGATGTTTCGACTTTAATCCATTCGGTCAAACCGAAGTTAGCTTAATTTGTAACCACTAGGTTGACCGATACAAAATATCCACCAAATGATGCCAATAATTTCACTCGACGTGTGTAACCACTGCATAAAGTATGCATCGTGATGAGTCTGTGGGTATTTTGGTGGAATTTTTCGGATGTTTGAGCAATTTATTTTGAATTTATAAAGTTTTGAATTACTGAAATTTATTTTTAATAGAAAGAAAATTGGTGGCTCGATATGGGTCGTTAATCATCACCGCTCGATCTTAACCGTTAATTTTATTCTACATCTAAATTCAGATCGGTCTAAAAGGAACAAAGTCCCGTCGACCCATTTCCCAAACCGCGAAGCCACAACGCTACCCGGCGGTATCTCCACCGTCCGGCTGTTTTCGGTGTCAGACCAGCGGCGTCTTAATCGCCTTGACGGCACGAAGATGAACATGGCCTTGTTTTGGTCAATCGACGACAGGAGATGACGAATAGAGCTCAAAAACTCTTGGTTTACCGGCGGTTTTGATGAGTTTTCCGGCAGCTTCGATCGGCGATCTGCAAGTGTCTCTCCAAGCTCTACATGATGGTATACTCGAAGTCATCTTTGGGTTCCAATTTAAAGATTTGGCGTTTTTGGTGAATTCGGTTGGGTCGATCAATACTACCGCAGCCGGGATAGTCGAGGAATACTGCCGCCGCTAGAAAGTTGCTGCTGGGATTTAGGTGGGATCGACGACCAACCACTGGGATCTATATATGGTTTTTATTCTTGTTTAAGTGGCAGTTGCTCTTTACTTTGACCACATGGTTTCAAGGTTTTAAAGGGTTTTGATATGTGCCCAAGCAACTTCTTTGTCTGGGAATAAATCGCTTTTGAATTGCTGCACATGTTCTTATAGCTCAGTTCATATTTTTGTGAAGCAGTAATCAGAGAAGATATGAAGAAGGTGAACTGTGCTTTTCTTTCTCAACTACCGGGAACAGGCTAAGCCTTTTCCCCTTATGTTTTCTCTTTCTGAATTCACACGTGCTGCTCACATGGCTGGGCCCAAATAACTCGAGCACTCCAAACTCGGAGCACGGAAGACGTTCTCATTGTGAGATAGAGATTATGTGTGATATTCAACAGGCGTATGTGCTACGTACACCTGACCCAGTATAAAAGTAACAAAAGTCGTTCTGACTTCGGTCATCAAATTGTGCAGTCCCTACCGTGTTTATATTTTTTGCGCAACTTTATTGTTCAAAACATTTTACTTTTATTATTGGAATTCTTTTTACCTTTAAGTGAGTTTGTTGCTTTGATGCTTGAGTTCAAAGTAACAAAGGCATCGCAATTTGGAATGAATGTTGATTTCAGTAAAGAAGACGTTAAATTCTCTTTTTTGTTTTTGAGTCAACGGCATTAAATTCTCTTTAAACAATAAGTTTTTGATAAAATGAAATACCATATTTTAGAGAGTGTAATTGGCCGTTAGTTTATACATGCAAGGACTCGATCACAAATCCAAATTCTGTAGGGAATTTTGACTAGATCTATATATCGAGGTAAGAACATTAATGCATACATATTAAAAAAAAAAAAAAAATACATGAGACGTACTGTTGCATGAACTACATGGTCAATGGATTAATAATTCGAGGAATGAGTATATGAATAATTAACCTAGAAGCCACCAACACACAAATCAAGCTAATATGGTCTACGGGCTGCTGATCATTGATCATTGACGAAGACTTTGTCAGGTTTGGTGTAACATCGTTTAATTAACTACGGGCTAAACCGTGCACCTCTGTTTTCGAAGTGTAATATAATGCAGATGTCGATGTTGCTTCTATATCTAACCAACTCTACCCGAAAGAAACACACATTAATCCACTCTTTCAGTCACCATATTCGTACCCGCAAGCGCAAAGACATCGAATAATTAGGAGTGAATAGCCAAGGTTGATATATACAGGAAGATGGGAAACTTTGCTGGGAAGGACAAGGGTGTGGTGCATCCGGTTGATGAAAATGAAGGAGAAGACAGAACGCCGTCGCCGAACAGTTTGATGAGAATTAAGGTGCGTATGACTAAGAGACAACTCAAGGAGTTGATGGCGCAGGTGGAAACGAACAAACTAAGTCACGGGAACTCGGAGGAGCTAGGCAGCGCGATCCTGCTGGAATGCTTGGAAGGTAGGCTTAGCGCTCGTGTTGTTGCCGCTGCTGCTGAGAGAGATCAGAAGGTGTCAAAATACGAACGGGGTTGGATGTTGAGCACCGTTTCTGAGGAAGAAGAAGAACATCAACATCTGTTGTGATTAGATATTCATGGTACATAACACACAGCTGCAATATTGTTCAATTGAACTACCATTCTTTTAATTTCTTTTTTGGGGGGCTCATGAGTGGAAGTGAGTAACAAGGAAGGAACAATATTTTGTATATTGATGATTTTGTTGTAGAGAAACTGAAATTGAGAGGAATTTGCTGTGTATTCTCATTGATAATAGGGGCCTCTTTATATAGAGGATTACAATGCATAGAATCTCAATCGTACAAGGAAAGTAATCGTACATTGAATAGGAATCTAGATCCTTCTAATTTAACTCTATTACCACTAGGTCAAGTAACCTAGAGTTTGGGCCAAACACAAATAGAGATATCCTTAAACACTCCCCCTTGTGTTGTCCAAACGCGGTGCTTCTCTCGTTGCCTCGTTAAAAACCTTGCCGAGTAACAAAAACCCAGTGGGACAAAAATAACCTCGGTCGAAGGGGAAAAAGAGCACAACACACCCTTCACGTTTCGAGGTGAACATGTAGACATCTCCCCCTGATGTCTGCGCCTCCCCCTGATGACTACGATCATGGGAGTTCAGATAATTTCCGCAAGCCAATTCTTGCCACATGTTTCTCGAACGTGGATTTGGGCAATGACTTAGTAAACAAGTCTGCCTCATTGTCCTCAGATCGAACCTGGTTCACTTTGATCTTGAGGAGCTTCTGTTGTTGCTGATTGTAGAAGAATTTGGGCGATATATGCTTGGTGTTGTCGCCTTTGATGTAGCCTTGCTTCATTTGTTCAATGCAAGCAGCATTATCCTCATAAATGCTCGTTGGCTCATCTGTGGTAGACTTCAAACCACAATTGCTTCGAATATGCGTAACTATGGATCGAAGCCATATACATTCACGAACTGCTTCGTGAAGAGCAATAATCTCTGCATGATTCGAAGAAGTAGCGACTAAGGTCTGTTTTGTAGACCTCCAAGATATCGCGGTCTTTCCCATGGTGAAAACATAACCAGTTTGGGAGCGATCTTTGTGTGGGTCAGAGAGGTACCCAGCATCAGCAAAACCTTCCAAAACACTTATATCGTTTTGGGATGGGGATAGGGGACGCAGTCCACCATGTGTGGCATCCCTGGCACTTGATGGGTCCGAATCCATCTTCTCTCTGTAGGGATAGAACAAGCCCATATCGATCGTACCACTTAGGTATCGAAAGATATCTTTAACACCAGTCCAATGGCGTCGTGTAGGCACAGAGCTATATCTAGCTAGCAAGTTCACAGCGAATGAGATATCCGGTCTTGTGCATTGAGCTAAGTACAATAATGCGCCTATTGCACTTAGGTAGGGCACCTCTGCCTCTAGCACTTCTTCATCGTCATCTTTTGGACGAAATTGATCCTTCTTTGGATCAAGACTACGGACGACCATTGGGGTGCTTGAAGGCTTAATCTTATCAGTGTTGAAACGCCTAAGCATCTTTTGGGTATAAGCTGATTGATGAATCAGGATACCATCTCTACGGTGCTCAAGTTCTAAACCGAGGCAAAACCGTGTTTTCCCAAGATCTTTCATCTCAAACTCGGATTTCAAGTGTTCAGCGGTTTCCCTTAACTCTTTAAGGGTGCCAATTATGTTCATGTCATCGACATAAACCGCTACTATTGCAAATCCGGAACTTGTCCTTTTTATGAACACACATGGGCATAGTTCATTGTTGACATATCCCTTTCCAATCAAGTAGTCACTTAGACGGTTATACCACATCCGTCCGGATTGTTTCAATCCATATAGTGAGCGTTTCAATCTAATCGCAAACGCGCTCCGTGGTTTAGAGCCACTTGATTTGGGTAACTGAATTCCGTCTGGAATCTTCATGTATATCTCTGTATCTAGATCCCCATATAGATACGCAGTAACCACATCCATAAGCTGCATGTTCAGTTTTTCGGAAACTACCAAACTGACAAGGTAGCGGAACGTTATGACGCCCATTACGGGAGAATAGGTCTCCTCGTAGTCGATTCCAAGGCGTTGTGAGAAACCTTGCGCCACAAGGCGAGCTTTGTACCTTACAATCTCATTTTTCTCATTACGCTTTCTAACAAATACCCATTTATGACCAACTGGTTTGGTGTTGGGCGGTATTGGCACAACCGGTCCGAATACCTTTCTTTTCGCTAGAGAATCAAGTTCTGCCTGGATCGCATCTTTCCACTTTGGCCAATCAGCTCTACGTTGGCATTCATCAACGGAGCGTGGTTCGATGTCATCGGTCTTAATAATCTCACGCGCCACTGAATACGCGAATACATCATCAATGATGATGGAGTTTCTTTCCCATGTCCCATGTACACTAGTGTAATTAACAGAGATCTCTACGTTCTCAGGGATAGGTTCTGACATTGAGGCGTCCCCCAATGATGTCTCTTGGACATAACCATAATCCGGAACATTCTCATGGGACGGATTTTGAGTATCGATGATCAAAGGATTTGTTTGTGCCTCATTCGATCTCTTTCTAGGGCGAGTATCCTTCGAACCAATCGGTCTACCGCGCTTTCTTGCGGGACCTGCGGCCATAGATGCCACATCATTGCCATGTTGGGCAATGGCGCCATCTCCTGGTGTCACAGGAGAGGCGTGATGTCCAGTATTTGGGACATCGATCCTTGCAGGCACGTTTGCAGCAGGTATGTGTGATCTCGTCACTTTGGCAACATCAGAAAACGCATCAGGCAGAGTGTCTGCTACGTTCTGGAGCTCGATTATTCTTCGCTCTTCAAGTTCGGACTGTGCGGTACGGGGATCGAGATGAGACATAGTGGGGACAGACCACGACAATTCCTGTCGTTCCTGTTGAACATATGTGTTCTTATCTCCCCCTAACGATGGGAAGACTGTCAAATCAAAGTGACAATCCGCAAATCTAGCGGTAAAGAGATCGCCTGTCAAGGGTTGAAGGTAGCGGACGATCGTTGGAGATTCATATCCAACATAAATGCCCATTCGTCGTTGTGGACCCATCTTAGTACGCTGTGGCGGCGTAATAGGCACATAAATGGCACACCCAAAAATGCGTAAGTGCGAGATATTAGGCTCGTACCCAGTCACTAGCTGTAACGCAGAGTAAGATTGGGTGGCAGTGGGTCGTAGACGAATTAACGTCGCTGCATGCAATATTGCATATCCCCAAGCAGAAACAGGGAGATTGGTGCGCATAACCAATGTCCGTGCTATCATCTGTAGTCGTTTGATAGCGGCTTCTGCGAGACCATTTTGGGTATGAACATGGGGAACTGGATGCTCTACATCAATCCCCAGTGACATGCAATAGTCATCGAATGTTTTCGATGTAAACTCCCCAGCATTATCAAGTCGAATTGACTTAATAGGATGGTCAGGGTAGTGAGCCCGTAGACGGATAATCTGGGCGAGGAGTTTAGCATAAGCAGCATTTCGAGTGGACAGTAGCGCGACATGTGACCAGCGTGTCGACGCATCAACCAAAACCATAAAGTATTTAAAAGGTCCGCATGGTGGTTGAATGGGTCCACAAATATCCCCTTGGATTCTCTGTAAGCACGGAATGAGTATTTTGGGATCCTTTGCGTAGGACGGTCTCGGTCCTAATTTCCCGAAGGAACAGGCTTTGCAGAAAGAGCGAGGGGCCTTAGAAGCAACCAATGAGGATTTTGGTTGGGCCTGAGCGTCTGTAGCGCTATTAGAAGCAAAGTGTGTGACTACATCTCCCATTATGGCGTTAGAGCCATGGAAATTGGTGTGTGTGGCGTCATGGCCACTAGGAGGAATAACCATGGCGTCATGCTCATGGTTGGCGCCATTAATGGCGTCATCACATGGGACTTGGGCGGCCCTATGGCGCCCCAAGACGGCTGCAGCTCCAGATGCTGCAATTGTTGCGGTCTTGCTAAGTCCTGGAATCAATTTTCGATTCTTGCTTCTTCTCACTCTGAAGAATGGATGTCCGTGTGAAGTCTTTAGTATACGGAGCATCATATCACGACCAGGATGTCCTAGTCGGTCATGCCAAAGCCAATATGTGTCTGAATCCAAGAGATCTTCTCTTATGACATTATTGGATTCAATTGGTCGAATTGTAGTGACACAAAGTCCACTAGATTGACACATAAGCTTCTCTAAGATGCGCTTTCTTCCGCAATCATTAGAGGTAATGCAAAGGAATTCTATCCCATTCTCACTATGCGTTTCCTCATGGAATCCGTTGGCTCTAATATCTTTAAAGCTCAATAAGGTTCGATTTGCCTTAGGAGCGTAGAGAGCTTCAGTGACTTTAATCAAGGTGCCATTAGGCAAAAGGAATTGGGTCATTCCATGTCCTTGAACTAAACCTGATGGCCCAGCCATCGTAGTCACAAATGAATATGTAGGCAACATCTCCACGAATAATTGCCTATGTCGTAGAATGGTGTGCGTAGTCGCACTATCCGCAAGACATTGAAGTTCATCCATTCCTAAAAGAAAAGCTCGTAATTAAAAAGGAGTCATAAAGAAAAGAACTCAACTTTTATTAATAAGCCAAACGGAATTACATCATCGTTTCCTTAACCAAAATCTAATCCAATAAACTAGTTAATGCAAAACAATGGTAGTCGTCTAACTCCTTTCGGTAATTCCAATGTAAATGTGACCAGGTGAGTAGAGAGATGTCGGTGGAGCGAGGCTCACTTAAGTACCACTTATCTCAAAACCTTCCTAGACATCACACTCACATTGAGTACGCCTACTTTGAAGAAAGACTAATAGCATTGGCATCCACTATAAAAATAATATGGCAATTGCCTACATCACTTGGAAATAAAAAGACTTAATCAAAATCGCCAGTTTCTGGGTCTTGATCCTTGTAGTCTTCCACCCTTAGATCGAGATCTCCATCTTGATCTTCTTGTTCCATGTAATTTGCCTCCCTTGCTTCACGATACATCTTGTATGCGTTTGCAACGTTCTGGGATGCAGTACACTTCTTTGCCCAATGTCCACTTGATCCACATCTGAGACAAGCATCATTATGGTCAGGTTCCCTTGATCGAGGCGCTCTGGGAGCGTTTTGTAGACGGTTATTGCCTTTGGTGGCGTTACCACCATAACCGGAAGCTTGGCCTCTCTCTCTCTTCACACGTTTACTTCCACGGTTCTGTGCACGCCTATCTTGGCGATTTCCTTCCTCTTTAGGGCGAAAATATGGACCAGAACGTCCAGAATTATCCCTATTCTTAGGGTTTCGCTCCTTGCGTCCTCCCTTGGAGGCGCGACTATAATTAGACTCCGGAATTGACTTGGTTCCCACGGGTCTAGAGCTATAGTTCTTCACAAGTATGTTGTCGTGCTTTTCAGCTACGTTCAAGGCACCAATTAGCTCATGAAATCTTGTGATGCGTCTGCATTGACATCAATCCGATAGTTTTTGGCTATCATCAATGCAGAGACGGGGAAGGTGGAGAGAGTCTTCTCGATCAACATCGTATCAGTGATGTTCTGTCCACAGAATTCCATCAAAGATTTGATACGAAGGGCTTCCGAATTGTAGTCAAGTACAGACTTGAAATCACAGAAGCGGAGGCTAGACCATCTCACTTCTAAGTCTGGAAGCAGGGAATCACGGACGTTGCCAAAACGCTGCTCTAGTTCTACCCATAGTCTTCTTGGGTCTTCCTCATTGAGGTACTCATTTTGGAGCGCGTCATTCATGTGCCTTGTCATGAGAATGATGGCTTTAGCTTCATTCACCTCTCTCGTAGCTCTATTTGCTTCAAAAGCAGCAGCTTGTTGAGGGGTACGCACGTCCTGACTTGGCTCTTGGATCGTACTCAGGATCCCATCAGCCTTAAGATGCTGGCGCACATCACGGACCCACTTGTGGTATCCTGCGCCTGTTGTCTCTAGTGGAGCGAAGCTCAACTTGTTCAGGTTACTCATCCTGAAAAACAACAAGAAAATAGGGTTAGTTTAGGAGCGAAAAAGGCTACCACGAAAAACTATAAAATTTCTGAGCGTAGTCGCTTCCAAGAAATTAGGGATTTTCTGAGCGTAGTCGCTTCCAAGAAAATCCGATTCCAAGAGGGGTTTTTTGGATTAGATCGAAACGACGATGTAAGTGGTCGATCGTTTTCTTCTCAACAAACTCTAAGTTTGGAGGACTCTACAAGCTCTAAGCTCGGAGTGAGCACGAACCCCCACAGTTCGGCTTTTGGTCTCCCCTTGAAAAATAGCCGGAAATCTTGACCGGAAAAGATGACGGAGGTGGCCGGAAAAGTGGCCGGAAACTGGTGGTCGGAGGTGGTGGCCGGAGCTAGGCAGGGTTGCTGCAGGGGTTGTGCAGGAGGTGTGCGGAGGCTGTGCAGGGGCTGGCAGGCAGTTGCTCGGCAGGTGTCGCCAGGTGCTCGGCAGGTGTCGGCAGGTGTCGGCGGGGGCTATGCGGAGCTTTCGGCAGATGTCGACAGGGGCAGGCACAGGTCTCGGCAGATGCCGGCACAGGGCTCGGCAGGTCTCGGCAGGTGTCGGCAGGGCTCGCAGGGGCAGGCACAAGGCAGGGGCCGGTCCGATTTTTCAGACGGCCGGTTCAGGGGGTTTCCGGCCGGTTCCGGTGGTTCCGCCGCCGGTTCTGGGCTCCTTGGGAATAGGGCTTCGATATGTGGGGCGGTGGTTTCAGGATTTTGAAGGTTACAAAATTAGGGTTTTCAGGGTTAGAGCTTCGTGCTGATAACGTGTTGTAGAGAAACTGAAATTGAGAGGAATTTGCTGTGTATTCTCATTGATAATAGGGGCCTCTTTATATAGAGGATTACAATGCATAGAATCTCAATCGTACAAGGAAAGTAATCGTACATTGAATAGGAATCTAGATCCTTCTAATTTAACTCTATTACCACTAGGTCAAGTAACCTAGAGTTTGGGCCAAACACAAATAGAGATATCCTTAAACAGATTTCAAGTTTCTTTTATTGTTTAAATTGTGGGTTCATTATTGCCAAGTAAATAAGAGTTATTAGGAATATAGCGAGTTCCAATTTGTCTCCGGAAAGTGATAGACACCTCAAAGCATACGCTACGTTTCCTTTCTTTAGTTGATTTCTTAATTTCTTAGGTTTGCCAAAACAACACCTTATCAGAGAATTGTATTAGGTAAACGGATCAAGACGAGATCTTTTTGCTGACAAATATATTCTTTGGTCTTCCAATATTGATCCTAATGGGATTGAATAATTTTATTTCTAAAGGCTTTACAAGATGCAGTAGTGATCTTCAACGAAAAAGTAGCATAAGTTTGAAGTACTATCTAAGGTAAACGTTCCCTCTTCTTAAAAGATAAGGTTATCGTTCCCTAATATAACGTAATGAAAATACAACATCTCTGATATCCAGTCGGTCTCTTGGTGATTCAGTAGAACACCCGATACCAATTCTTAAGATCTCACTCAAGCATTCTTCAATTTTTTCATTTCTTACGCCGATAATGTTTGCGGCTACTTTGCCTTCTAGAAGAAGCAGTGGATCTGCAATTTTTGCAACTCCTTTTGACAAAGCAGCCTTACAATAACTACGAAAGTTTGAGCTGTCACAGAACATCTCATCAGTGGGCTTCTTCCCTGAAAAAATCTCTAGGAAGAGAATGCCGAAGCTGTACAAATCACCATATGTTGACACCTCACCTTCCATTCCATTACAACTCAAGATCACATATACATATCGTTCATTATACCCAAATAGGCTTACAACGTTGGTTATAATCAAGTGCTTTATGGGTCGTCTCAGACCTTGCAATTGGCTTTTATCCCCCTATCGTGGCTTTTTACATACAAAGGATTTACTTGTTACTAATATAGTCGAGCCTCTGTTTTTCTTTAATTAGATCTCTTGTTTCACTCCGATAGTAACATACATATAATAGAAGAGCATTGTTAGAAAAATTTAAGAGCAAATAATGTATCAGCAATGAAGAATATATTACCTGGCGCGGCATAACCAAAAGATCCTCTTAAACCGATTGCAAAATCATTTTTCGTTCTTGAGAGAAACCTTGCTAGTCCAAAGTCAGATATGTGTGCGGTAAACTCCTTGTCTAGAAGAAAATTGCTTGCTTGATATCGCAATGATCTATTGGAGTTTCACAATGATTATGAAGATATTCTAGCGCAGAAGCAACATCAAGTGCAATGCTTAGCCTCTGATAAAGATTTAATTTCTTAGGTGCACGTCTTACCTGTTGTGTTCCAGAAGTTGGATGCAACCACTACTCTAAGCTCCCCTTCTCCATGTACTGATACACCAGAGCCTTGAATTCATTCTCATAAAAATCGACATGAGAGCATGCAGTTACAATCTTGACCACAATTCGATGCCTGATATTTCTGAACATGTCACGTTCGGTTATGAAACTCCTAGATGCTCCATGGCGTGACAGGTTAAACACCTTCACAGCAACTAGATGAACTCTATCATACTTGGCCAAAAAAAGGTAAGTTCCATCAAATGGGGTAACAAGAGCTACTTTGTAAATGGACCCAAAACTACCAACACCAATCAAATTTCTTGAAGAAAACCCATCAGTAGCATCTGAAAGAGCACTGTATGACACTGGCAAAAGATTCACCCTCAAATATCTCCTACCAGCATATGCTATGGCACTTCTCAAACGAAGTAATGACAACATATTGCTCCATCTTTTAGTTTTCTTTTTCGACAAACGAAGAAACACCAAAGACGGATCCATAGTGAACTATTCTTAGAAACCCGACGACTATTAGTCTGATATTGAACTCTAAATTCCATATCTGATTCATAGCAGAGGGAGAACCTGCTCAACACTTTCTGCTTGACTTGCTTTTTGACTTTACTTGCATCCAATTGGTTGTGAAGCTTAGTTCGAGAAGCCTAGTATGATTCTTGGAAAGCCACTACTTAATTACCCGGAGTTTTCTTGCTTGGTAAGTTGGTGGGATTGCGGACAATTAAAGAATCAGACCATGAACACAGAAAATTACATTACCAACCACGTCGTAAGAGAATATGCGACAAGTATAATGGGAATAGCAAAATGATATATAATAGCCCAGGCTGAGTCTCCAATAGTTGGAAATAGCCCGGACAAAGAGAGGCCCAATTGCGTGACATATTTGACGATCTTGAATCAAAATTTAGAAGGGATTTGAATCCCACCAATCCAACAAGCTCCAAACTCTTTAAAGCAACTCCAACAGCTTTCTTATAATTTCTGTATAATATGGAAGCAAAAATCAGAGCTTAAGCATATTTTTCTTCTCTAACTCTAACAGATTCCCTATTTTGTAATAATCTCTAAAATCTCTATATTCTTCCTTAAAAGTTTAGAGATTGCTGTAAATATATGGGATTTAGTTTTCTCTTTCCTCACTTTCCCTAAAATAGGGGATAGTTATAAGGAATCTGTTGGAGCAAAAGAGGCTCATTTTTCCCTAAAGTAGAGAAAAATCAAAATATGGGGAAGTTGTTGGAGTTGCTCCTAAGAAACCAATCGGACTTCAGATCCTTCACGTTTCACGGATACTCTATTGCGCAGTTTCGACAACTGTCATATTACATATTGAATATTTGGGATTCAAAATTGAATTCAAAATTATGTTTAGCGAATCCCCATACATGGGATTTTCCGACTACACTACTCTAATGCATCGCTTCTGCAAGAGATTCATCCTATCTAGGATTTTCTTCTTCTTTTTCATTTTCTTAGGAAAATGATACTTCAGCAATAAGCCCAAGGGGAAAAAAAACCCAAAGAACGATGGACATTCGGAACATTACTGGCTAGATATACCAAGGAAAGACACAAACAAACTGTGTGGTGCAAGATGTTGGAATAAGTTTCGAAGCAAGAAATGAGAAATAATGGGTTCCTAATCAAGAAATGGAGCCGAAGGAAAAGCGGCCCAACTTATTCAAAAACTTTCCTCGAGGACAAATCTACTCAAGTGGGTAAGGCAGAATCAGATTCTAGTAAAAAGATAGGCTGAGAGAGCGGCGGCCCAACTTATTTGAGATATTCCTCGAGACGAAATCCCCTTGAGGTGAATCTAAGTAAGGCGAAATCGGTCAACTCGACTGAATCAGTAGCAAGCAAGAAGCCCTCCCCCACATCATTTTAAGACTGGTGTTATGGACCCACTAAAGCGTGACTTGCGAAAAATTACACATCACTTCGCGCACTAATTAGGATACTCGCTCAGTCTTACTTATAAATACTGAGTATGGTGAACAATCGAAATAAGCAAACAATTCATACTCTACTTATTACAACTTAAACACTAACTTAGGCATCGGAGAATCTTTTGCAGGTATCTTCCCTTTCCAACTTGACTTGCCAATGCCGATCCAAATTCCGAGGGCACAAGAACAACCTCTTGACCAATAAGCCTTCACTCTTAATCCAACAAACAAAGTAGGTAAGGAGATCTTCTAATAAATTTTTCCGCACCAATATGTTGGTGCCATCTGTGAGAAAAGATTTTCCGAAACTAACATAGAAGGAGTAGAGGATTTCGAACCAGATCTATCCAACAAGACTAGATCGGATGGGTCACAAAAGTACCAGCATGCCAACACTCTTGAACAGATGGAAAAGGAACTCGCTCAACTGCGAAAGAAAGAAAGAATAACCTAGAGAGACCTGAAAACAGGTGCGCAAGGAGAGTGAGCTAGACCAGATTGAAGAGGAAGTGGTAGTCAAGAGGTCATCTCGTGGAGATGCTGAAAATTCAGCAGGAGGAAGCTCAAAATCTATCTCAAGTAACTACCAGAAGAAAACCAAAACAGCAAAAGATGAGAACTGGTGATCCCAAATAGAGAGAGTGTTGAAGGAAGTGAGAAATGCAAGTCCTGGGGAGCTGACTGTGACCTATGTGAGTGAAATAGAAAAATCATGATCCATTGAGCAGATTCTCAAAGTGGAAAAACCACGCAAGTTCGTGACACCCATCATCCAACAATATGACAGAACTACTGATCTGGTAGATTACCACAGGGGGTTATGCAGTAGATTAACACGGAGACAAATGACAAGAGACTCTTCTGCAAATTTTTTCCCTCGAGACCGGCGAGACAAGAACATGGTTCGGTGATTTGAAACTTGGATCAATCTCCAACTTTTAACAATTGAGGGAGTTGTTCGTCTCCTAGTACTTCTGTAACAGGTCGCGCAAGAAAGATATGGCATGCAGCACTATTCATGGTGAAGAAAAAAGTGGGATATGTTGAAGAATGTTGATATTTGTGTGCTTTATCAAACTAGGATTAGTTTTATGATTGTAATAGGAAAGAAGGTTCTAGAATTCCTAGTCCTATTCGGAATAGTTTTCCTTGTATCATTAGAATATGTACTTTGTAATCCCTATATATATGGCTCCTATTATCAATAATGTAATATATAATTCTCTCATTTCTCATATCTTAAAACACGTTATCAGCACGAGCTCTAACGCTGGAATCAAAAGGCTAAAATCCTAAGAAAATTCACTCACGGTTAGCCTCATTTGGTTAACCTCACCTGCACTCTTGCTAGCCTCGCTTTGCTAGTTTGCTGTCCCTGCAGCCCCCGCGCTCCCCCTGCACTCGTCTACTAGCCACGCTAGTCTCCGCATCCGCGGGCCCCTGCTAGCACAGCTCTCGGCCAACCTGCCCAGGCAATCCTCTCAGCCTGCACCGGCCAGTAGCCAGCCAGCCCGACCAAACCACTATTCTTGGCCACCTGTCCGGCCAACCACCAGCAACTCCCGCTCATCCTTCCCGGCCACGCCTAGCAGCTATATCTCAACACCTACACGTCTGCATCAACACACGCGTGTATTGAGAATTTCAAGCTCCGAAATTCATAAGTAAGTTTTTCCCATTTTTGAAATTTAAATTTCTTTTATTTTCTTTGGAGACTTACAAAATCCCTTCTCCTACATCCCACATTTCTTTTAACGTGGGTTCGATTCACAAAAGCGGAACCGTGGGGAGTTCATGCTAAATTACGAACTAAGAGCGATCGTAAACCACGAAATAAGAGCGTTTGTGAGCATCAAAATATTACGGACTAAGAGCGTTCGTGAGCATCAAAATTTGACCATACAAACGTCATGGTTTTCAATCCAAATCCAAAATTTGGAAATTATCAACATAGACAGTGGTTATAACTCTTTCCCACTAGGCTCATCCAAAATTAATTGTGATGTCTAGGAAAGGTTTGAACTGAGAGAACAATTTTAAAAGTGAGCACAACTCTCGCCTTATCTTACCTGGTCACAACCAAATTGGAGTTACCGAAAGGATTGAGTAACTACTACTTGTCTAAGCTTCATTGTCATTTTTTGGATTAAATTTTAATTTAGAAACTTTGATGTAATCATTGGCTTTCATTGAAATAAAGTATCGATTTTGATTCGAACTTTATTCATTCAAGTATGTTTCCCGGAGAGCTAGAATACCCCGTGGATATACACACCATACTTCGAAATAGGCAGTTATTTCTTGAGATGACGCCTACTCGATCATCAGTGCCTATGATGGCAAGGTCATCTAAATTGATTCATGGTCGAGGACCAGCTCAATTAATTCTTGTTGCCACATGGCACAATCATTAATGTCACTGAAGTTCTCTACGCTCCTAGGGCCAAAAGAACCCTTTTGAGCTTTAAAGATATAAGAGCCAATGGTTTTCATGTGGAAACACATTGTGAGAATGGACAAGAGTTCCTTTGCATCACCTCTAATGACTACGGACATAAACAAGTCTTAGAGAAACTTATGTGTCGCTTTAGTGAGTTGTATGCAACCACTAGTCGAATTATTGAATCCAACCATGTCATGAGAGATGATTTATGGGATTCCGACACATATTGGCTTTGGCATGACCGTTTGGGACATCCAGGTCGTGATATGATGATCCGTATGCTAAAGACTTCATACGGACATCCATTTTTCAGAATGAAAAGAAGTAAAATTCAAAATTTGGATCGAGGAAAAGCACCGGCGCAGTGAGGCGCCGTCCCCCTCCATGTCCAGCCAACTATGGCCGGCGTCGCAATCCCCCTGCGGCCCAAATATGGCATTGATGCCACATATGTTCATTCGACTCAAATTTCTATTTCTAAAGTTAATTGTGACATTCATGGCTCAACCAAAATCCTCATTGGTTATTTTTAAAGCCCATCATTCGTTCTGCAAAGCCTGCTCTTTAGCAAAATTAGGATTGAGACCATCCTATGCAAAGGACACTAAAGAAAACATTCCATTCTTACAAAGAATCCAAGGTGATATTTGTGGACCTATTCAACCACCTTGCGGACCATTTAGATATTTTATGGTGTTGGTTGGTGCATCGACACGCTGGTCACATGTCTAGCTTTTGTCCACAAGGAACACTGCATTTGCTAAACTCCTAGCACAAATTATTAAGTTAAGGGCTCACCACCCTGATCATCCTATTAAGTCTATAAGACTTGACAATGCTGGGGAGTTGACATCAAAAACTTTTGACTATTATTGTATGTCTATTGGGATTGAATTTGAACATCCAGTTCCTAATGTTCACACTCAAAATGGTATCGCAGAGGTTGCCATTAAATGACCACAAATGGTTACTAGAGCATTGGTTATGCGCACCAATCTCCCTATTTCTGCTTGGGGCATTAATGCAATATTGCATGCAGCTGTGCTTATTAGTCTGAGGCCCACTGCCACTCAACCCTTTTCTACGTCCTAGATGGTGACTCGGTATGAGTCTGATGTCTCACACTTACGCATATTTGGGTGTGCAGTTTATGTGCCAATTACGCCGCCACAATGCACCAAATGGGTCCCCAAAGACGATTAGGCATTTAAGTTGGATATGACTCTCCAACTATTATCCGCTACTTAGAACCCTTGACAGGTGATCTCTTTACTGCTAGATTTGCGGATTGTCACTTTGATGAGACAGTCTTCCGGTCATTAAGGGGAGATAAGAACATAAATGTTCAACAGGAACGACAGGAATTGTCGTGGTCTGTCCCCACTTTGTCTCATCTTGATCCCCGAATCGCACAGTCCAAAATTGAAATGCGGAGAATTCTCGATCTTCATAACGTAGCAGATTCGATGCCTGATGCATTTTCTGATATCGTTAAAGTGACGAGATCACACATACCTGCTGCAAACGTACTTGCAAGGATTGAAGTCCCTAAAAATAGAGGACATGGCGCCGTCCCTAGTGTTATTGGGCACGGCGTCGCTGCCCACATTGGTGATGGCACAATGGCTAAGGTCGGGCTCCCTACAAGGAAGTGAGGGAGGCCCAAAGGTTCGATGGATTCTCGCCCAAGAAAGAAAGCGAGTTTGGCACAAAATAATCCGTTAATCATAGATGTAAATAATCCGTCTCAAGAAAATATTCTGGATTATCGTTATGTCCAAGAGACATCATTGGGGGACGCTCCAATGTCAGAACCAATTCCTAAGAATAGGGAGATCTACATGAACTACACTAGTGTACATGAGATGATGAATAGAAACTCTATTTCTATTAATGATGCCTTTGCATATTCTGTTGCAAAAGGAATTATAGAGTATGATGATATCGAACTTCGCTCTGTTGAAGAATGTCAACAAAGAGCAGATTGGCCTAAATGGAAAGATGTGATCTAGGTTGAATTGGCTCCACTAGCAAAGAGACAGGTATTTGGGCATATAACGCAGACACCCCCAAATGTAAAGCCTGTTGGCCATAAATGGGTCTTTGTTAGAAAGCATAATGAGAAAAATGAGGTTGTTAGATATAAAGCCTGTTTTGTGGCGCAAGGTTCTAGAATCGACTACGAGGAGACATATTCTCCCTTAATGGATGTTATAATGTTCCGCTACTTTGTCAGTTTGGTAGTTTCTGAAAAACTTGATATGCAGCTTATGGATGTGGTTATAGCATATCTATATGGGGATCTAGATTCAGAGATATATATGAAGGTTCCAGATGGACTTCAATTACCCAAATAAAGTGGCTCTAAACCACAGAGCGCGTTTTCAATAAGATTAAAACGCTCACTATATGGATTGAAACAATCCGAACGGATGTGGTATAACCGTCTAAGTGACTACTTGATTGGGAAGGGATATATTAACAATGAAATATGCCCATGAGTTTTCATTAAAAGAACAAGTTCTGGATTTGCAATTGTAGCAGTTTATGTCGATGACATGAACCTAATTGGAACTCTAGATGAGTTAAAGGAAACTGCTAAATATTTGAAACCGGAATTTGAGATGAAAGATCTGGGAAAACACGGTTTTGTCTCGGTTTAGAACTCGAGCACCGTAGTGATGGGATTTTGATCCATCAGTCTACATATACTCAGAAAATTATAAGGCGCTTTAATGAAGATAAAGCAAAGCCTGTGAGTACTCCCATGATTGGCCGTAGTCTTGAGCTTGGAAAAGATCCATTTCGTCCAAAGGATGAGGACGAAGAGTTATTAGAGGCTGAAGTGCCTTATTTAAGTTCAATAGGCACATTATTGTACTTAGCCAAATGCACAAGACCGGACATCTCATTCGCAGTGAACTTGTTAGCTCGACATAGTTCTCCGCCAACACGCCGCCATTGGATTGGTGTAAAGACAATCTTTCGATACTTAAAGGTACGATTGATATGGGGTTGTTTTATCCCTACATAGAGAAAATGGATGATCGGACCCCAGAAGGCAAATAGCCGCCGTCCATAATACCATGACCGACCAAGTGGCCGGCGTCGGCGCCGCTGCCGTCCAAGGTGGCCGGCGTCCTCCTCCTCTCCTCCATCAAAATGACAATGATGTTTTGATGGGTTTTGCTAATGCAGGGTATCTCTCTGACTCTCACAAAGGTCACTCCCAAATGGGTTATGTCTTTACCATGGGAAGCACTGTGATATCTTGGAGGTCTACAAAACAGACTCTTGTTGCTACTTCCTCAAAACATGCAGAGATTATTGCTCTACATGAAGCCGTGCGTGAATGCATATGGCTAAGGTCTGTAATTAGGCATATTTGAGGAACTTGTGGTTTGAAGTCTACCACAGATGAACCTACATGCATTTATGAGGATAATGCAGCTTGTATTGAGCAAATAAAGTTAGGTTTCATCAAGGGCGACAATACCAAGCATATATCGCCTGAGTTCTTTTATAATCAGCAACAATAATCACTTCTAAAGATCGAAGTGAACTATATCGAATAAGAGGATAATGTAGCAGACTTATTCACTAAGTCGTTACCCTAAAACCACCTTCGAGAAACATGTGAAGAGCATCGGATTGAGAAAGTTATCCGAACTCCCATGACTGTAGCAATCAGGGCGAGATATCGACATCAGGGGGAGGTATGATGTCTACATGTTCGATCTCGAAGAGTGAAGGACGTGTTGTACTCTTTTTCTCCTCCTCGAGGTAGTTTTTGTCCCACATGGTTTTTTACTCGAGCAAGGTTTTTAACGAGGCAACGGATGAAGCATCACCACCAAGTTTGAGCGGCACAAAGGGGAGTGTTGAAGAATGTTGATATTTGTGTGCCTTATCAAACTAGGATTAGTTCTATGATTGTAATAGGAGAGAAAATTATAGAATTCCTAGTCCTGTTCGGAATAGTTTTCCTTGTATCATTAGAATTTGTACTTTGTAATCCCTATATGTAGAGCTCCTATTATCAATAGTGGAATATACAATTCTCTCATTTCTCATATCTTAAAACAGGATAGAGAATCAATATTTCGATGAATGTTTCCGAGCTGAACAAACGCATATAGGGTGGTGCACATCCGATTGTGTAACAATGGCATTCAGTGAGGGACTCCTCCCCAGCACACAAGTATACAAAGACATGATGAGAAGGCCGGCTAAAGACATGGGCGAGATCCAAACTCAGACCGAAATACAAATCAAGCTCGAGGAAATTGAAGTAGCGCAGGCTACAGGGGGCCAAAAGTACAACGGTGATCACATCACAGAAGCAAGAAGAATTGACTTGGGTCTAAGAAGACTAGGACAGGCAGGGGAATCAGAGTTGGCGATGAGAACATATTTTGAATTGGTGAAGATTTCAAAGCACGCAGACTTGATTCATAATCAACCGTCTCAAATCCTAGTCAATCAAGGTTAAGACATTCACAATTCTTAATATTACATTTTGTTTTCAATAAAGGGTGAAATTGTTGTTTGTAGCAGGCACCAATTATATTCTCAGTCAGTTTCTGTCACATTTCTTATCTTCATGTGTATTAAGTCAATCATTATGAAACAACAGAAAAACTTTTTTCAGCATCTCAAAAAATGAATGATGAAACATTAAAAAAGTGCCTTCCTTAAAGGCAGTGTAAAGAGTGCCCTCTTTGAAGGCGGCGTAAAGAAATACCCTCTTTCGGAGGCGGCATAAAGAGTGATCTCTTTAGAGTCAGCGTAAAATAGTCTCATCTCGGAGGCGGCGTAAAAAATGTTCGCTTTAGAAGGGGCGTAAAGAGTGCTTTCCTCGGAGGAGGCGTAAAAAAATACCCTCCTCTTGGAGGCAGCGTAATAAGTGCCATCTTCGGAGACGGAGTAAAAAAGTGTCCTCCTTAGAGGTAGTGTAAACATGAGAATCATGAGGAGAGGAATCAAGTGAAGACAAGCAATGTAAAATCTAACACAGCAGTTGGGGAAAACACGAATAACATTGGTGAGGGTCGACAATGGGTGCAAGAAATTTTTCCTTCCCGCACTTCGAATTTGTGTAGAAATGAAAAAGGGGACATTGTGGGGGTGTAAATTTCAAATAGGTTCCTATTTAAGAAATGAGAGATAATGGGTTCCTAATCAAGAAATTGGCCAAAAGAGAAGTAGCGTGATCTATTCATCAAGAAATTTCTTCGAGGACAAATTCACTCGGAGTGGATCTGGGTAAGGCAAAATCGGGTTCTAGTGAAGAAATGGGCCAGAGAGAGGCAACCTAACCTATTCGAGAAATTCCTCGAAGTGAAATCCTCTTGATGTGGATCTAGGTAAAGCAAAATCGATCAACTTGTCTAAATCTGGAGCAAGTAGAAAGTCCTCCCCCATGTCATTTTAAGAGTGGTGTTATGGACCTAGTAAAGCGTGAATTGCAGAAGTTGCACACCACTGCACTAACCAGGATATCCGCTCAGGCTCACCTATAAGTACTTGATAAGGTGAATAATTGAGGTAAACAATCAATCCCTAGAACTTAAACACTAATTGATGCATCGATCGGAGAATCTTTTGCAGGTATACTCTCCTCTTCCAACTTGACCTGCCAACACTAATTCAAATCTCGATAGCATATGAACAACCTCTTAACCAAGAAACCTTCGCTCTTACTGATCAAGTTCTACCGAATTTTTTGCAACAATACAAACTCAGAGATGAGGAACAATTGTCACGCAATTTCTTTTTTGTCTTTTTGTTTTGGTATGTGGGAATTAATCATTCACATGAAGAATATAGTTGGTAAGAATATGTACTTCTACATTCTCGTACGAGCATGTATTGATCAACAGATATAATCCAAAAGTTGTCGCATTCCAGTCAGTTGCTGAACGTACGTTTAATGGGAAAAAAAAAATGGATTCCACAAAAATTGCTAAAACAGCATTTGCCAAATTGTTGTGATGAAAGTTTGGCCTAAATGATAATGGCTAACAACATTCTTTAGGTACTTATTTCACTTTATAATCATTGAAAGTACAAAGAAGAATCTTTTTCAAGCGAACATAATTTCTTGGACCCTTCAAATAAGAAGGCGGGCTGAGATGCAAAATGCGGACCATCCAGAATGTTGTGCTGCGTGTGTACTAATTTGGTTAATAGTAACAAGCAGGATATCCTAGCTATTAACTTGGACGAATTGTTTATTTCTATCATTTTTGGTAGAAGTCGAACGAAAGAGATCGATATTAGTTTTGTGATGTGTTTTTGGTTTTCGCCGTTGAGTTTACAAAGAGATATTTTACTAATTGATCGGCATGCATGAGCTCAAGGAAATAATAGGGGTCTTATTCGAAAAGCATGCAGAGTGCGCCTATTACTTGATTTTCATCTAGGTTGTATGGAAAATGGCATTGAAAGTGATTCCGCCCTTTTAATCGTTGTGCTTGGGAGAGGAGATGAGGATTTTTCTAAGGTTGGTCCGATCATGGAGGATTGTGTTTGACACGGAAACCAGTTGGCCTGCAAACTGTCTCTTTTGCTGCTGTGATTGCGCGGACGTGCCAACACCGTGGGGTGCAGTCGTCGGGAGAGTCCCTTGACCTGACTTCTTCTTCAAGCGTTGTGGACGAGGAGAGCACCAACCTCGCCACAAGGTTCTTTTCTATGCCTTCCGAGAAAGGACTTTGGTTGTGATCTCTTCGCGTCACCGAATCGATACTCAATGTTGTAGGTTGAGCAGAGCAATCACTGGGAAGTTCTGAGAAAGCACAGGGTTTGCTAAAGCGTGACTTTAGCTTCGCTGGGTTGCGAGGGCGTTACCCTTGCTTCGCTGGTAGTATCGGTGGCAGTAGCACTAGCAGTCGGCTCTTGGAGAGACTGGGACTGGAAGTACGGTCGCCAGGCTGGTTTGGTGATGCTGACAGTCGGGTCTTGGAGAGACTAGGACTAGCGCGCGGTCACCGGGTTTCAACGAGGTTGAAGGCTTGCTCCGGGGAGGCTTTGTAATCGCTAGGTTTGATTGATTTGAGAGAGACCTCGATTCGTCCTTGAAACCTAGTATATATACCTAGGGTTTCGACTGCTCCTTGTCATAGAAGGAATATTGATTGAAGTTTCCTATTCAATCCCCGCTACTCGACTCCAATAAGGTTTCGTTTTCCTTATGGATCACGGAATGGGCGAAGCTATAACCCAAACCCGAGTAGGCTTATTTTTGGGCCGCAGGTATCGGCCCGCTGTGCTAAATCCACTAAAGGATCTTGCCAAAATTACTTTTGGGCTCAAACAGATTGTAGAACTCATATGATGGCCTTCCGGTCTACCTCAATGCACGTTTATAGAGAAACAAATGGTGTAGCTAACCGCATATATAGCTCATCTTGCTAGCCTTTTTACTCTTGGTCTAGTTAAAGAAGACTGCTGCTATTATTCAACATGTTCTCCATGAGGATTTGTCAATTGTACTCAGTAGCTCGGGGTTAATGTTTTATGTCCCCCTGCTGTAAAATTTTAATTTGATAATTAATGCTGCGCAAGGAGCTAAGCCTACCATGTTGACAAAACTAATAATCTGATAATTCTGTAGAATAAAATAATCAAATAAATTTTACCATGTTTTATTGTTCAATCTCCTTGTGGAGGTATATATAGAGATATATCGTACCTACAAATCAATTAATTATAACAAGAAACAGAATCGTAGTTACTACGAAATATTAAATTCTAATTAATTACGGATTATTGACAGCTTATTCGAACACGTACATGCTTATTAAAAAAAAACTCAATTGCTTCGCTTTTTTTACTTCAGCATCAATTGCCGTAGCAATTAAGACCCTATTGCTACGGAAAATGTTCCGTCGCCATTAAGCCTTATCATTTGCGACGGCAAATGTTTACTGTAGTAAGTTTTTTTTATCAATTATGACTCAATCTCGTCTTGCCGTAGTAAGAATTCTTTTTCCCTCGATTTTTTCTTTGGTTTCTGTGCCTTATTTCCCACTAACATCGATCTGCATCCCCAATTTACATTCTCTCTCTAAAGGTCACTTTTGGTTTCAGCCAAATTAATGAACGTTAAGGCATTGATAATTGCCTTAAAGCTAGTATGGTTCAGGTTGGACAGATTCAGTTCGTCTATTGGTTTAAGCGAGTTAGATACATTAATGATCATCAATTTGGCTGAAAATTTGCAGAGATGATCTATACATTAGTACCGAAAAACTGAACGGTCGATATGTGGATATGCGACCAAAAAGTGACCCTAAACTCTAAATGTGCACTTTAATTTCAAAGCGAAGCTTCGCTCTTGATAGGATATATATATATATATATATAGGACCCTTCTAGTGAGGGATCCCTTTTTTTTTGTCTTTTCTAGAGATAGGGGCATAGACCAACTTTTCGATCACATTTCGACATCTCAACCGTTCAGTTTTTAGGTCCTAATATATAGATCATTTCTACAAATTTTCGGCCAAATCGGTGATCGTTAAGGAATTCAAAACTGTGATTTATAATTATAAGTATGAACGGTTCAAGTTTGACAGATTTGGTTCGTCCATTGATGTAATCTATTTTAATACCTTAATGATCACCAATTTGGTTAAAAATTTGCAGAAATGATCTACACATTATGACCTAAAAACTGAATTGTTGAGATGCCAAAATGTGATCAAAAAGTTGTCTAATGCCCTATCCCTATTCAAAAAACCAAAAAAAGGGATCCCTTAGTGAAAGGGCCCTATATCTATATACAGTCCTTCTATGCTAAGGAGGTCCTTAACTTAGCTTACGGTACGGATTTCCATATTTTGACCACTTTTCGATCACATATTCACATATTAACTGTTCACTTTTCGTTCGTGTAAATTGCGGTTTTGGATGCCTTAACGATCATCAATTCGGCTGAAAATTTACAAAGATGATCTACTCATATATACCTAAAAGCTGAACGGTTAAGATGTGAATATGTGAACGAAAAGTGGCCAAAATATGGAAATCCGTACCGTAAGCTAAGTTAAGGAGATCCTTAATTAGCATAGAAGACATATATATATAGGCGTTCTCTGCTAAGGAGGTCCTTAACTTAGCTTAAGAAACGGATTTCCATATTTTGACTACTTTTCGATCGCATATTCACATTTTAACGGTTCAGTTTTTAGGTGTGTGTGTGTGTGTAGATCACTTCTGCAAATTTTCAGCCAAATTAATGATAAGGCATCCAAAACTGCAATTTACATTAATGGTTTAGGTTGGACAGATTCGGTTGGTTCGTGTAAATTGCAGTTTTGGATGCCTTAACGATTATCAATTTGGCTGAAAATTTGCAGAAGTGATCTACTCATATATACCTAAAAACTGAATGGTTAAGATGTAAATATATGATTGAAAAGTGGTCAAAATATGGAATTAGGGAACAGAAGTTAAGTTAATGACCTCCTTAGCAGAGCAAGATATTATATATACAGACACACACACAGACAGACATACATACATACATACATACATACATACATACATATATGTGTATACATCCTAAGCAATTATAATAAATGTTTTTTTTATATATCGTACTACTTCTCATTTAAATATATATGCGTTCATGTGTGGATTATACTTTCCGCGCCCTAATTCTTATAGTACGTCATTATACAGTAAACCATCAATCGAATCATTAGTTGCTTAAATAGTTAAGTTTTGTTAAACAGATGGATGAACACATACATATATAGTTTTGAGATTGCATAGATACTTTTTGAATGCTCACCTGAAAAATGAACGTTTTCTATCATCATCGACTCATTGTTCACTAGGTTCTAGAAAGGAATTGAAATTTCAAAAAGAAATAAAGAGAAGAAGGATCCGAGAAATATAAATCCTTGTAACACATAAAGATCTTTAGGCAAAACTGCCAATAATCTTATATATAGACTATGGGACCATTTTAAGAATCAATAAACATGAGATGAGATGTGTTACATTGACTGACTACTCGTCATCGGCCAAAACGCATTACTTAGTCAATGAATGCATGCGATAATATGATGATGTTGATAATTAACTAGATCGGAAGCCATATATATTAAGGGGAAATGATCATTTACCCAATTTTAGCTTAAAAATTGCCCACTTAGAGCAACTCCAACAGATTCCATATATTTTGATTTTTCTCTACTTTAGGGAAAAATAAGCATCTTTTGCTCCAACAGATTCCCTATAACTATCCCTATTTTAGGGAAAGTGAGGAAAGAGAAAACCAAATTCCCTATATTTACAGCAAACTCTAAAATTTTAGGGACCGTGATCACTTACCCAAATTTGGGCTAAACTCCCACTTACTCCACTAAGAGTTTTTTTTTTTTTTTTTTTGAAAATGATTTCATTGAAATAACTCAACGAGTACACTCGTTTAGGATGGCATCCCTTATAAATTCGGGAGCAGTACCAAACCATGTTTGGCTATGACTATTACACGCTCTATTTGCTAACTTGTGAGCTACTACATTAGTTTCTCGCGAGGCAAAGGTTACTTTGAACTCCCCATGACTCTGCAGCCTTTCTTTCGTATCATCCAGGAGGAAACTACACATTGACACGTCAACTGCATCTTGGTTCATTGCTGCTACCAATAAGGCACAATCTGTTTCAAAGATGACCTTATTATAGTGCATACCTGTAGCTATTTGAATTGCCTCAGATAGAGCTTGTAATTCTGCATGGAAAGGTGTGGTAATGAACTGCAATGGTCGTACAGCTGCTGCTCGAACTTGACCATTATTGTCTCTAAAGACGACCCCAGCTCCGCTTCGTCCAGTTCGGGCCACAAATGCTCCATCCATATTGCATTTTAGCCAGTGCTGCGGTGGCGATACCCAAACTTGATTCCTTGTACTAAGAGTTTTTTATTCCCACTTACCCAATTTAATATTTAATGACAGTTTTACCCTTAACTCAATTAATTAATTACATGTGCATCACCCTGTCTCTCTCCACTCTCCCCGATCTGCTCTTTCTCTCTCATCCCCCATTCTCTCTCTCTCTCTCAAATTCCACTTTGATTTCCACTTTCGCCGACGACATCGCAATGGGATTGGAGGTGATGATGAAGCGGCGACATCACAGAGAGAATCCGAATCGGATCCTGCAGAGCGCCGGCGACATCGCAATGGGATTGGCGGTGATGAAGCGGCGACATCACAGAGAGGATCCGAATCGCATCCTGCAGAGCGCCGGCGATATCGCAATCGGATTGGCGATGATGATGAAGCAGCGACATCACAGAGAGGATCCGAATCGGATCCTGCAGAACCGTGCGACCCTATCTTCTTCTGCATCGGTGGTGGGTTTTGAGCTATAAAATGACGTCGTGCTAGGGCACGATACCAACCGTGCGACCCTCTCTCCTTCTCTACTAATCTCGCCGGCTCCGGGTTTCATTTTGTTTTTGGTTATTTCCGTCTTATAGGAAAGGAAATCAAATACTTTTCTTTTCTCCAGGGAAATAAAGAAATGGAGACTAGCAAACTCGGTATTTTTTTATGTTCTTTTCTTTTGATCTTTTCTTAAAACAAGTAACTTGATCATGCACTTCTAACATTTTTAATCTGAAAGTGAGAGAGCCAGAGAGTGAGACTTGTCACTCACTAAGAAAAAGGACATTTTCTCCTTTTTTTTATTATAATTTGGTTGGCAATAATAAGATTATTGGGAGACAATAATAATCTTATTGGGGGGCAATAAAATGTTTATTAGGGCAATAATAAGATTATTGGGGGGTAATAATAAGATTATTTATTTGGATAAACCTACTAAAACATTCAAAATTAAAAACATCTTCATTTTTCACTAATTATTGATCCCCAATGAACTTGTTATTAGGAGTCAATAATATGTTTATTGGGGGGCAATAATATGGTTACTGGGTATTATTATGGGGCAATAAATTCAGACGCCGGAATCTGGTCACCAGTCCGCTATCTGGATTCCGGTCATCGATCACCGGAGTCCGCGGCAGGCCACTGGTCACCGGAGTCCGGCAAGGTCTCTGATGACTTCTCTCTCTAAGTGACAAAGAAAGAGAGGGCAAAAATGTCCTAAAATAAATAAAAAGGAATAAAAAAATAATAATTAATTGGGTATTAGGGAAATGATCTGTTAGAGTTTTTGGGTAAATGGGCAATTTTTATCCTAAAATTGTGTAAATTGTCATTATCCCAAAATTTTAAGGAAAAATGTGGAGATTTTAGAGATTGTTGTAAAATAATGAATCTGTTGGAGTTGGAGAAGAAAAATAGGCTAAAGCTTTTAATTTTGCTTCCCTATAATACATAAATTATAGGGAAGCTGTTGGAGTTGCTCTTACCCAAACACTCTAAGAGATTATTTCCCTAATACCCAATTAAGCATTTTTTTTATTCTTTTTTATTTATTTTTGGGACAATTTGCCCTCTCCTTCTTTGTCACTTAGTGAGAGAAGTCATCGGAGACCTTGCCGGACTCCGGT
The DNA here is from genome assembly GCF_958449725.1 of Rosa rugosa. Lineage (NCBI taxonomy): Eukaryota > Viridiplantae > Streptophyta > Magnoliopsida > Rosales > Rosaceae > Rosa > Rosa rugosa. The sequence continues at coordinate 40,906,875 of NC_084825.1, forward strand.
GACCAGTGGCCGGCTGGGGACTCTTGCGACGGACTCCGGACCAACAAGTACAAATTTCCAAGTCTTGCACCTAATCATTGATCATTATTATTCATTGACGAAGAATTGTCAGCTCTCTTTGGTCTTCTCGTTAAACCTACGGGATAAACTAAACCACATGATGTATTTCCTCATGTGGTGCCATTCCCATGTCTATTTAAGCAGACGTAGATGTTCTTTAATTTTCAACCAACTCTCTAAACCATACTCATCCACTAATTCAATTATCACTTTGACCCATAAGATAGCCAGAGAGGAAGAAAGATTTGTAAAATGGGGAATTGGGTTGGGAAGGAAAGGAGTGTACACCCAGTTGATGAAGGTGAAGGAGTACGTGGAGTTGAATCAAACAGTCTGATCAGAATTAAGGTGCAGATGACTAAAAGAAAGCTCAAGGAGTTTATAGCACAGGTGGACATGAACAACGGCGGCGATAACTCGGAGGAGCTTGGCGGTGTGATCCTGAAAGAATGCTTGGAAGGTAGGCTTAGTGCTCGTGTTGTCGCTGTTGCTGCTGAAGAAGATCGTGATCGAAAGGTATCATAGTCTTCGAAGTGTAGGATGTTGAGCACCAGTTCTGAGGAAGAAGAGCACCATCATCTGTTGTAATTAAGCTTCCAAAGTTACAATATTATCGTTTCATTTCATGTTCAGTTTGAACTTTGAACAAAAGAAGTTAGTACATGTCAGTTGTTCGTTTCGCGCGCATGGAATTTAGATCAATTTTATTTTCATTAGATTGTTCGAGTGATCAAGACGTGGGTTTCAAGTGCATCAATTGAGGTCCGGCCACAAGTCCATAACAGTAGTGACCTCTCTCTAGAAAAGAAAAAACCACGGCCTCCTTCCAGTACGCCTAGATTTAGGTCCAATCCAGTGAGATCTAGATTGACGGTTTGCGAGAGGAGGTGGCTTCCTCATCGAGGCTTATGCCCTAGCAGTTTTTCTTTTGTTTAGTAAAGTTTTCCCAACTCAGTCTCTATTCTCCCTCATTAAAATCATCAGATCTGAAACCACCATCCATCTGACCGCTCTCCTCCATCAACGTTCCTTCTGTTAAGGGTAGCATAGTAATATGGTTCTTCCTATAGTATATAAGGAAAAACATTGCTATAAATCATTGCTTTAAACTGTAATCAGAATTTTCAGTCACAATGTAGTCCTCAGCTTTCTTTGCGTTTCTTTTCCTTCCTTCTTCTTCCTACTTTAGATTCATACCTAGAATTCTAGCATGGTATCAGAGCCATGGCGGCTTGACCATCTCTCAACTGCTGCTTCTCCGCTACAATTCTCTTCATCCTTAGTTTCTTTTTGTTTCAATTCAGAGAAATCTAATCTAATAAGCCCCAAAATCCCCCAATCGGTATTCCCAAACCCTAGAATTTTCTATCTTTCTCAATCCCTCGTCATCACCGGGCCGCCGTCCGGTTCCGAACTCTCACCGTCTCCGGAGTCAACATTTTTTTTTTTGCTTTCTACTATGTCTGACTCTCCAGTGACCACTGGACCTCAGTGGACTACTATCTCCAATTGGAGCACACAATAACTCGATGGCTTTCGACGAGACTCCCTCCGCATCTGCGCCGTCGACTGATTCTGGTCTGGAGAGAGGTAGGGCTTTATTGATGAAATTTCAGAGAAATCTGTGGTTTGAGCTTTGGCTTAAACACTGCGTTCCATCTTCTTCTTGGTAAAATCTTGACTAATCTTTCATGAAAGTTCAATTGGTTCAGTAGCTTTGTGATCTACTCTGCTTATCGATTGCCCCTTATTACCTGGATCATCAACTCAGTCTAATTAGGTGATGGTATTTGGTGTTATAAGGTTGATATGTTGTGATTTGGTGCTCTGGTGAAATCTATTCATATGTTGCTTGGAGATATTCAATTGTCCTGTGTCGTAGCCTTTCCCCTTCTTGATTTTCTTTCAGCATTTCTTCAATTTTCTTCTGTACAATTACCATTGAAACCAATTCTGTACAATTTCCAAGTCTCCTCTTGTTTTCCTGTAAGCTGTTCTTTCAATTTGCTTCTGTACAATTACCAGTCAAAATACCAAGAGATTCTTTGTTTTCTCTATGCATTTTTGTACAATTACCAGTCAAACTACCATTCAATCCTTTAGTTTTCGTGTTCATTTTTAGTTTTTTGCTTCTGTACAATTATCATTCAAAACAAATCAAGATCAAAATTTGTAGAATTACCATTCAATCTTTTGCCTTCTGCACTTATCTTCATTTTTCCTCTTCTTTCCTATATTCTTCTGGGCTGAGGCTGTAGGCATTTCCTAGGACTGTATTGTTATTGTGAAAAGTGGTAGAAGATAGATGTACAGTCATAAAGATGCAGGGGGTGTTGAAGGTGATAAGATGTGGCCTGGATGGCTTGGTCAGAGTGTTTTTAGGATGTTGGACAATGGCCATTGCTGCAATGATTTGGTGAATTGAAAGTGAGAATTGAAGCAAGGTTGCTTGTGGTTTGACTAATAAATCAACACTATGCCAATAACCTCATCAGACGACAGACATGTTGGTTTCTGTCGTCTGATATATTTTAACGACAGACAGTGAAAAAACTGTTGTCTGAATATAGCAACATACCATGGTAAGTTAGTTTTGAAAATTAGGTTTATCTTGACACAACATTTATCTGTCGTCTAACCAAAGGAGATAAATTTGATTTGGGCTCATGTCGTACGAGTGTTTTCTTTTTTTGTTCAGACAACATTTATCTGTTGTCTCGTGAAAGGAGATAAATTGACCTTGGATTTTGTGTTAGCTTTTTTTTTTTTTTTGGCACAACGTGAAGGGATTAAAAGCTATTTCTCTCCACCCGACACATTTATCAAACTCGGATCTAAAGCTTTCCCAGCTTCTTCTTACACAACACTACCTTCTCTCTTCCAAATTTAATCCAAGCTTCGTGCCGCCAAATCGAAGTTCTCACCCAAATCAAAAATCCGGCTGAGTCAAAACCTAACCCTCGGATTCATACCCCTCTTCGAGAAAGAAAGGGAACCTCATTCTTCATCTGATCCAGACTTTGTTTCAAAACCTAACCCTCCGATTCATACCCCTTTTCGCGAAATCATCCAAACCTTATTACTCATTTCATGGGTGTCAATCAGTAGTTCTTTATCTATGCTGGTAAGCCCTTAGATTTAAGGTTTTTTTGGTTGGATTGGGGATTTAGGGCTTTAATAGGAAATTTCCTTTGAATCTTGATTTTTTCCTTTTCTTTTCTGGGTTATATTTGAATTGGGGATGGAAGGTTATCAAAGCAGATATAAGTGTTAGGGTTTTTTATTGAAGTCGAATTTGGTGTTAAACTGTTTAGAAATTAGGATTGCTTGTGTTGTATCAGTAAATATGCATAGACTCAACTTTGTACTTGCAGTGTTAGATTTGCACTTGTTCTTCCTCTTTTTCAACCTTCTCTTTATTACTATTAATTAGACCTTCATAGACCACTTTCATGAACATAGTTCTTTGGTTATGGAAGCGTAAGCACAGAGTTATAAATTGCATATGCACACATGTATCCTGTTTTCAAATCTTTTTATTAAGTTTTGTTTATACAGGGAGACTCAGGTATGAATGGAAGTTTTGCAACTCGTTTTTCTAGATCTGCTGACCGTACCTTTACAAAGTAAGCATGGGTGTTTCATAAATTATTGTTGAATAGTTGCTATTACCCTTAATTTCATTTCTTGTTTTATAACTGTCAAACTTGTTAAGTGGGCTCTAATCTAAATTTTAGATTCCCACGGTATAATTGGTCCGAGATTAATAAATTCAACAACACTAACATGGAGATGGGATCATTAAGGGAATTAAGAAGTAGTGTCTATAGTTCTATTGTCTTGGCTTTATGTTGGAGATAGATGCCCAAGTGCCCAAGTTACAATGAAAAGGAACAAATGCTTTACAGTTCATGTTAATAATGTAGCTGCACATCTTTCTTTTCCACAAGCTATCTTGACTAAAACTGGCAGAACACCAGATACCCTCCTTACTAGGATGTTTTGTAGAGATGCAACGCAAGTACCCTCATGCTCATGCTTAACATTATTGAATGTGTATTTTTCTCTTCTAGTTTCTATAGGACCCCTAAATATAATGTTTAAAGTTTCTCTTTGTATAATTGAAAGAAGTAGGTACCAGATGTTGCAACCTAGAATTAGTAATATTATTTCTTTTATCTTATGATGCTACCTATCAATTTCATAATGTCAATGTTGGATTATTTCTACCTGAGAAAGTGTTGGCTTCTCTTTTTGAATTGTTATGGATTTTCCTTCTATGAGTATTAATGATGAACTATAGTTATGTATTCAGTTTCGGTTTCGCTGATGATATTTATTCTCTTTTGTATTACCTTTTTTTTCGGCGGTGTATGGGAATTTGCCTTCTCAAAGCCAGTTAGCGGATTAGGAATTCGTTGTTACTCAGCATTCAGCTATACCACAGGGGATTTTGGTGAGCTTGTCTTTCTTTGTTTTGTAGAAATTAAGAGACTACTTTGGAAAAGAATTTAAACTATTTTCTGTGAATAACTGATTATGTTTAGAAATTGTGGTTGCTTGTGTTATATCGGTCATTATAGAGATTCCACTACTGCTGACTCTCTGGATTATCTACCTCCACTTTGAGTTCCGGAGACTTCAGCTTCATATGGGCTCAATATCTGTGATGGAAACATTCCTTGTTTGCCAATGTTGAGCTCTTCCTTATTTTTTTTCTCTTTTTTTTTTTTCTTTTCTTTTCTCTTCTTCTTTCATTCATTTGTAAGCATAAATTGGCCTGATACTAATTAGCAATCTATTCTTGTTTTATATATACATGATATGTTTGTTTAGGGAAAGCATTCGAGTTGTGTGAGGATCCATGATCAAATTATGTTCTCAAATTACCTCCTTGATTACTATTTAGGAATTCAGAATTTTGTCTATGCCCAAAAGTTAATTTCTTGTGGAAAGGCAATTCCATTTGTATCGTTACATTTTGTGCTTTTAAAATTTAGTATTGAACATCAACAAGAGGAATAGATGCTGGTTGATTCACTTTCTAAAGCAGAAGGAGCCACTTGTGACATGCTCATTGTAAGCCTTAAAATTTTATCTATCAAATGATAGAAGACTATGTCATTAATGATCTGCAATATGAGTTGCTTAGACTTTATCTGTCAAATGATACAAGACTCTTTGGTGATTTGTAATATGAGTTATGCACTTTTTATGTGTAATCAGTTCGATGCATATTGTTTTTGGCTGCATGAGTCATTTGTTTTTAGCGAGCTAAAAAGTGGGTTTTTGAATTGCAAAGACAAGGTACATTTGAAAAGTTTTGGAGTGACCACTTTTTGGATTGATATAACTTGAGTAACTAATATGCTTCAAGACTGCTAACTCACTCAAGTTTATTTTACTTCTCATTTGATATTAGCAAATCCAACTTTAATAATGGTTTTGGCTGGAAACAAGGCTGACTTGGAAGAGAAGAGAAAAGTAGGGACTGAGGTATATACTCACTACTACCTTTCCCTGTTCATTTTTTTGTTACCTCTATTCATGAAGTATAGTCAACTATACATTTGCATCTCGATTGAGTTTTGCAAATGAGTTTTCTGCTTGATACTATTAATCAAGCAATTTGACTGTAAAAGTTTGACTTATATTTCATGTGTTTAGCCCAATGGTAATTGAACTAATGTTGGTTGATGTTGTCACAGAAAAGTAGTCCTTACTTAGGAAGCATAGATCTATCAGGGCAGAAATGGTTAGGAAGTAGAGACGATACGTAGTCTGCAGAAGGCAAGCAGAAAACAAGTAGTGAAGTCTTTGACCATTGCGCAATAGATACACTGCTGATTTCTCATGGGACAAGTACACTCTTTATGAAGGACCTTTTGAGGAGGTTGGAGCAACGTGCTGAAACCTTTATCAATGGGGTAGATTAGTTTATGCTGCTGTTAACAAACTGTATTTCATTGTTTGAGTATGACTTTCATCATTGGGACATATGATAATACATTGGAAGTTATATGTCTTTTTAAATAATATCAAACAATAGAAAGCTACCAACAACTATGGTTTGAAACAAGTACACACAACAGAAAGATCAAAGATACTTCAAGCATCTACACATTCAAAGGACATTTAAATGTCCTTTTACAACAACAAAGACAATAGATAACTAATAGTGGATGTTGTTTCAATAAAGTTCATACAACAGATTTGGCAAAGAAACATGGAAATTCTACACATTCAGACGACATTTTATTGTCGTCTCGCATTAAAACAGACAATAGATTATTTGTAAAGTCTGTTGCTAGAGTTTGACAACAACAACATTTGACTGTCGTTCTATTTCATATCTAACCACATATACTTACAATTTGTACATATTTAAGCACATTCAGACGACAGATTTTTTTAGGTGTCTGTTGTCTGAGTGAATTTCTGACGTCGGGCTTTAACCGTCGTCTGAACGTCAATAAGATATCAGCTTACTAGACGACAGATTTTTTGCATATCAAACGACAGTCATTGTCTGTCGTCTGATGAGGTTATTGGCATAGTGCAAAAGAAGTGATTGTTGATATTGACGCCAAAGTTGCTGGTTTATTGTTATCATCAGCTGAGTTGAAGAATAGACCAGAAATTTCTGATGATCTCATATCTGTAGCGGCAACATGTGTCCTTTATGTGGATGAGAAGTTGTCAAGTTGACAAAGGCTCGGATGAGATTGGATGCATTGCAGCTGTCCACTGATCACAGCACGAGCATTGAAGAAGATGAACTATGCATTTGGGATTTATATCATGTGTTCCAACCATAATGCTTGGTACCCAGGCATATGGTTGAGGGGGGATGTTAAGGGTAATATAGTAATTTGGTTCTTCCTATAGTATATAAGGAAAAATATTGTTGTAAATCATTGCTCTAAACTGTAATCAGAATTTCTAGTCACAATGTAGTCCTCAACTTTCTCTGCGTTTCTTTTCCTTCCTTCTTCTTCCTCATTTAGATTCATACCTAGAATTCTAGCACCTTCATGGATAGTCGTCTGCTAGATCCTAATTCCTTGTCTTGAGTGGTTCCATCTATTACTGATTAATCGTTTGGCAGTTGTCAGAACAGTTGCAAGGTTCAAGCCTTGTGACAGGGAGGAAGCTGGGATCCCCTTTCCGGAAACTCAAATCTCTTCTGGCATGAGATGAAGAAATGGACCGTGCATCGGAAATCTAGCAAAAGTACTTGGTGGAGCTCAACCTTCCTCTGATGGTGGCATGAGAACCAGAATGAAGACAATGAGTTAGTGCAGACATCAGTTTTGGATTTTTGTTCTTCCTTTTCCTTTTGGGCTTCCCCTTTGTACCACTTGTGGGATGTAGTTGTCTCTTATTTGAATTTAGCCCTTTGTGGGCTGTCTGTAATCGACTAGACTCGTTGCCCTCAATTAATGCATTATACATTTTTAATAAAACAAAAAGGTGCATCAAAATCGAATTTTTTTTTGAAGGGAAAGACGACAAAATTATATTAAGTGAAACTGAAAAGTACATGGAGCGATGCAAAAGCATCGAAAGAAACAATAAAGCATAACAAGATGCACAAACGCATCTATAAAGTAGGAAAATAATAAAAGATAGCAAGACGCACAGACGCATCTAAAATTAAATGTAACCATGTGACTTGATGTCGGACAACTCGCTGCACTGCATATGTCACGAGAGCAGTGTAAAGATATGAGTAACCGTAACCGTAGCTGTAACCGGTGATATGATCACCTAGGAGAGGTGATTCGCTCACCAGGAGTTTGAAAGTAACCGAGGGTGTCAAAAACTCAAAAATTAGCAAACAAACTCCCAAGAACCAGAACAAATACCAGATCAATATGAGCAGCTGTCTCGGATCCAAGATCCGGAATTGTAAGCGACCAGGATCCCAAATACGGATCCAAATCCGGCCCGAGACCAAAGTGACAAAAGCCCACGCCAATTCGAATCTGATTAGGGCACCCAAGCTCATGGGCACCCCAGCATCATCTCTTCTCTGAGCACTCGAAAGCCTCCGCCTCTGAGCACTCGAAAGCCTCCGCACCCAAACACCAGTGATCCGAGCGGCCGCGCTGTTATCCCCGCCTGAATCAATCCGGGGCTCCACCAAACCTTGATGGAAGAGACCATTCTGGGGAAGGCAGCTGAGCAATAGATCTGGGATGCCCCGCCACGTCAACTCGATCTGCGAATTCTGCCAGAGTCGGCCCGAATGCAGCCCCTCCAACCCTCGTCGAAGAAAACTCAACCATCGTTCCAACTTATCACACCGGATGGGGCCAGCCTCACCTTGTAACGATTCGGTGACAACACCGCCCGATCGATCCGGTCTGGGCATGCCCTGAACAGCCAAGCACAAACCAACCCGACCCACGTCACCAAATTTGAGACGCGCCCGCTGAGGCCTCGACGAACCACCACCGTGAGCCGCCCTCCGCGATGATAGATAGGCTATCATCCTCAACACCGATCGAGCCGGCAAAGCACAGGCCGCTTCCAACTCAACGCAGGGGACCGTTAGCGGATAAAACGAGAAGGAGGGAAGACGAGAGTCCCCACTCCAAAGAGCCGACACCACAGAAGGTGAAGGAATAGAACCCCATTGAAGGGGGAAGGTGCTGCAAAACCTCACCCAAGGGCGGCGGCAGCTCAACCCTAGCAACGCACTGCTATTGTATTTAACACTATTGATCATAAGGAATCATAACTCCAAACGCATCAAAATCGAATTTAGTTCAAGGGAGATGATCCATACATCATCTATTTAGTAATTGTAGTGATGTCAAAGGATTTCACTAAAACTACTCTTAGATTCTCTAATCGTAGTTTAAGATTAGTGTAAACTATTGGTGCTTTTAGATTAATCCATTAGAACTTTCCAAAAGGGGAGTGAAATTTATGCTCTCCAAATTACATTTTGCACTCTTCTTTTTTTTAATAATTTCTTTTGTTCTCCTCATATTTCTTTCCACATTACCCTTACAATCATAACTTTTTGATTCCTTCCATCTGTCTCCTCTCCCTCCCTCGGCGGAACCTCTCTTCCTTCTCATCATCTTCCTGTCTCTCTGATCACACAATTATCTCTCTCTTTGGCTTCTACAATTTTGTTACCTGATATGGGAATTAGATTAATTAGATCGTTTCCCTCTAATTGTCAATCTTGATTTGCCTCGTGATTAAACAACCAAACATCTTGTCTCCTTTGCTCTCACAATCTCGATTTGCCTCTAAATAAAATGGATTTCGTGTTGTTTTGACTATGTTTGAAACTTAAAGATCGAAGAGGAACAACCCATAAAACTTTTTGAAAATTCGAGTCTCAAATGTGGATACAAATCTGGGTTTGAATATGCATCTTGATTTCGAAGAATAAAGGCTATCTTCATACTATATTATGAAATTAGTTGAATATATTTCAACAAAAATACCAATTTGTAAGACCAAGCAAGACCCAATCTGTTCCACAATAAAATTCTTCCAAATGAGTTGCAGTATTACGAAAACAGAGTCTTTTTGAGTATAAATTTTATGCATCAACAACCCAATTTTTGAGTATGGTGGAGGAAGAAGAAAGCTTTTAGGCTTTTCCAGTTCTTCAGCCATGATGGCTCTATTGAAGGATTTTGAACATTTGTATTCATAATTTTGGCCTTGTCGCTGGGTTCTTTTTTATCGAGTTAGGGAGAGAGTTGTTGAAACCGAAAAAATCACGAGTCCAGAAGTTATATGGTGATGGTCTTTCAAAATTAATTGAAAAAAGTGGGAGCCCATTACAACATTGATATTCCTACAAGCTGCTGTGAAAAAAAAAAAAGAAATACATTCAGTTTCACACATGGGATAAGTTTGTTACAACTTCGACCAAACTCCAAACGGCAAAGCAAGGAGACTATTATCTTTAAAAAGTTCAAATAACGTCAAGTCAGAGGAGATAATGTTCTGTTAGCCTTGATTCAAGTCTCGGTCAAGTTGTTGACCAATTCAAATATACATGAGGATAACAAGTGATAAGGATAGACTTGTTATTCAAAGTGGTCATCACTACCCGGTTACACCTATCCAATGACCACTATATATATAGGCAGCAACACCGAAGAGAAAGGGGGATAGAAATACAAAAGATATACGCAGTAGAGGAGGGAAAAAACACTACAGAGGGCTGAGATAAAAAAAGAAATACAGAGAGAATAAGAGAAACACAAAGCAGAGGAGGAGACGCAGCAAAACGAAACAGAGAAGAAGAGCTACCAGAGAAAGAAAGCTGCAGGTATATATCTGCCTTCCCTGTGAAGCCTCTCCAATTAATCCTCTATGTCTTGTGACCTCCAAAGCTCTAATAGGCCGTTCATGAACGACCATTGTTATTAGAGTTCTTCGTCGAAATGACATTGTTGCTGCTCTCAAATTCATAACGCAATGAAACAAAACGGTTGTTCACGAACGGCCTCGTTTCAATGCTCAAAATTCCTCCCTTGCAAACTTAATGCATTGAAAAATCTGGTTGTTCATGAACAGCCCAGCTTCAATGCTAAATTCCCCCAAAGGATGACGCTGTTATCGCTTTAACGGAGGTTGTCCACGAACAGCCAAAGTTGCGGATGGTCATCATACAAATATTCCTTGAAGCCAATGTCAAAGTTATGGTCTCAGCAAACAGAAACTGAAACAAGAACAAAAGTTTGTCTCTCAAAGTCTCATCCTTTACGACCACGTTTCAAACAAAATTGCATGACAAAGCTTGGCGGTGGTGTGAAACCTGCAAAAGAGTTTATATTAAAGCAATACAAAAGGGTCTGGACAAAAGCTTTGACAAGGGCCAGACGCTCAGAAGCAAAACAAATTAAACTTTTGCTTTGTTTAATTGAAGCGGTGGGATGATAAACAAGAAGACATTTAATGGCAAGTGATTGTGATCAGTAAGAGGTCAACACAAGCTGGGAAGCAACAAAATGAAAATAAGGCTTAATTGTTTTCTTCCTAAAATCAATACCATGCATGATTAACAAGAAGACAAGAAACATGGCTTTATGTTTCAATCTGGAACTTGCTATATGTCATAAGCAAAAGTCAAACGGTGGCAAGCATATTTGAATTAATAATTCCAACTCTCTTAAAGCGGTGCTACACATGATCAATTAGAAGACAAAAACAAAGGCTTAATTGATCATTCAGAGAGGTGGATTGTACCAAAAAAATGGGTCGCAAGCTCTTTGTACACCAGCTGACCGACGAGTTGCCGCAATAGAAGTTCGTCCAATTGCCACATCGAATTTGCAGCAGCAAAGAAATAAATTCGGAAATCTTAGTGGGTGTTTCGGTTGATCGAAATCCATTGAGAAGAAATAAGAAAGATGGAGGCTTTACCCAGTTCGTAATTGCAGCATCACGGGCATGCAACCCGCTATTTATGCAGAGCCAGGCTTCATGTTTCCCTCTCCAAAGCGAACTGCAAGAGTTAGCTTCCATCTCCAAACACGATCTGTACCAGCTCGAGGCGACTACGAAAGATCCCAGCTTTCTGATGTGAAGACAAGAGTCTATCAGTTTGGTCTTACAGGTGGAGCGGGCTTTGCAATTGGGCCTGACGCAAATTAAAGCTAAAGGGCCTGGAAAGAAAGATGGGTGTCCAATACATGGGCCTGTTGAATCACTCATCCACAAATATCGAAGCCCACTTCAAGACAGTTCGTCTCAATGTTCGGGCTTGGCCAAATTCATTAGTTGACAACACAAAAGCCCATTCACACGGCCCAGTACAAAATTCAACACATCGGGTGCCCAAATTAAATTCGGGTGTCCGCAGAAGAAATACATCCGACGGATTCAAAAATAAATATATGTACATCCTTCGACACCAACACCAGAAATACAAATTCATGTGAACTACAACGGTTTGATCCCTTTACAGGGTATGTAGGCAATCTAGCGACCCACTAGATGCAACCGCAAGTCCAAACAGAATCCTTGACTCCACCAGTCAAATTCTTCCAATTCGAATCCCTGACTCCACCAGTCAAATTCATCCAATCCGAATCCCTGACCTCACCAGTCAAATTCATCCAAACACCAGAGAGGTCGAATCATTCCCAAAATGACCTCATACACAAATCGAATCCCTGGTTCACTCACACCAAATTCGTCCAAACACAATTCCTATTCCAAAAAGCAATACCCTCCAATGGGTCATACACCCATTGGAACTCTTGAACTACGAGTGGTTTGATCCCTCTCCAAGGGTACGTAGGCAACCCATTCAAATATCCGGGTGCAGCCGCAAAAACAAATAAACAAACACACATCCACAATTGGTTTCTTCATAAATGGAATCAAATGGTGTTTCCCTGTAACGAGGGAATATAATTAAGAGACACATTCTGTCTTGAATGGGTCGAACCCGAAATAATTAAAACTCTATTCACTAAATGAATACGAGTGAAATTATGTTGGGTGACATTTACGCTCACTGTGTGCATATTTTTCATCAACAAGAGTAGAGAGCAGGGGAAATAAAAGTGACTGAGCAGGGATATTTTTGGGGAATTGAATTTGCTCACCACAAGCTCTTAAGTGGTGATACCACCACTCCATAGTGTACTGCCACGTGAAATGATCCATAATCACAATTAATTATAGTTAACAGGAAAGAGAAAAAGAATTTAATGAATATTAAAACTCTTATATTTTATTATTTTTAATTAATTAACCTTAACTATGCAGAAAACACACACACACACACTCTCTCTCTCTCTCTCTCGTGCATCTGCATTCTTTAGAATTTATATTGTCCACATTTTAGGGAAAGTTTGCAAGCCGAATTACAGATATCTGAATAAGATTCTGGCACTCCATGTCTATTGTCTTATGGAATTTAATCAATTTATGGTAACATCCATGTTTATATTTTTCTTGATTGGAAACAAAAAAAAAAAAATTATGGAGAAAGGCATGCCCAGGTATTCTCAGATAAGGCACAAGAGCTGTCATTTAATCTATAAATCAAACCCAGTTTTGATAAACCAAGATCCTAAGGTGGTGAAATAAGAGATATACAAACCAATTAAGTGGAAAATCCATGACTTCCAGCTTGTTTGAACCAAGCAAGTGTTGTGAAAAAACATAATTGCAGGGCTTGATGAAGAATATCTCTTTGCCAAAAGTCCAGAACCACGAATTCCGGCTTGAACGAGAAGATCCAATCAACACCAGCAATTCAATGTTTGGGAGATTGACTATGAATTTTGAAAACCGAAAACATCAGTTATTTGATATTCATCTATTAGAAATCTTAGATTAGAAAAACTCAAGTTAGTAGAGGAATTAAGCAAGTGCTTCGTGATTGAGAAGGATAAGAAAATCTATTTTTGCCTGATATCAGATCGATGCTGGGAGGACGAAGCCAAGCCTGGGATCATCTAGAGCTTCTCTCTCCTTTATTTGATATTTATTAACTTTTTTTTCTGATTATTTTGTCAGGTTAATTATAATTATAGTGCATTACACGTGACAGAACCGTATTGAGTGGTGGTATCACCATCTAAATGTTTGTGGTGAGCAAATTCATAGGGTTGGGCATAACCGAATGTAAAGCGGTTTTCTAACCGCACCGACCCGAAAAATGTGGGTCGGTTTCCGAATCGAATGAAGAAACAAAAAAGAGGAAAATGTCCAAACCGAAACCGAATATATACGGGTCGAAAGCGGTTTTGGTCGTTATACCGACCGCTTAACAACCGAACCGACCGGATTTGTATATATACAATTATAATATGATTGTGTGTCAATACTTGATAGGTTTTTTTTTTCTTTCTTCAGTGTACCTTACCTCACTAAATCACCACAAAAAAGAACCCTAATTAATGTAGGCTAGACCCACAGTCCCACACGGCCGCATTCATTTGTGTACTTTCCTTCAGGCTTCTGAAACTCTCATTCTCTCTCAACCTCCGAATGAAAGGTCAACCTCTCGATCTCCCTATCTCTCTCCGAGTCTTCGACGTCTCCCTTGGTCAACCATCTCCGACTGGAGACCGGTATGTGTGAATAAATTACTCTCATGGGTATAAAACTTGAGTATAGATACTGGGTTTAAAACTGAGTCCATCTCTCTGCACATCTATGATTATGGTTTGGAACTGTGGTTTGGATCGGGGGTTTATGATTATGGTTTCGAAAGCCTATCTCTCATTCTCTCTCAACCTCCGAATGAAAGGTCAACCTCTCGATCTCCCTATCTCTCCGAGTCTCCGACTTCTCCCTTGGTCAGCCATCGATCTCCGACGTCTTTGTCTCCACCGAAACCGACCCGCCCCGATTCAAGAATTCGGCCCAACCGAAAATTCAGCCCAAACTAGCAAGAATATGATGTTCGGTTCCAGAAATGGGATTTCCGATTATTTCGGTTGGTGTTCGATTTGGGCTTCAAAGCCCATCATATCACATTCTTAAAAAGTACACCTCAGGTAGCTAGTAGTCCTCATAACCAAGGTTTTAAATATCAGTATCGTTGTATATATCGGTACTTTGAAAAAGGGAGATGTCGGAAATATCGGGGATATATCGGGGATACAGGGTAAGAAAATGTCGTTTTTGAAAAAAGTAAATTTATTAGAAATTTAGAACTACATATAAATACATATGAATGTTAACTTCATCTACATCCAAAAAGAAACTCTAGGCGGTTGAAAAGCCGCTCGCTGGTCTACGAAAATGCAATAATCAGACCAAGACATATGACCCATATAGTGCGAATTGTAGTGATGAACATGATAGTTATAGATCTCTTTAGAGCTGCCGACTGTTTCTCCTATAAGGGGATAATAAGGATGAACCCAACTAGATGACTGATCATATACTTCTACATATTGATTATATCCATAAGCATCATAACCAAATTGATTGTTGACTTCATGAGATTCATTTGAGATCCCACTGCGCTCTGTGCTTAAACTGATAGAATCAAAACTTAAGGCAATTGAAGAAACATCAGATGGGGTACTTTGATCATCAGTTGCACCTCTTGTCCTCCTCCCATATCGGGTCTTCTCTTGAGCACCATGGCCAGCTGTTCTCACTCTATGGTCTTCATCTTGGGTGGTATGATCAAAATTACCTTCACATGTAAATTGGAATCCTCCATCCACAGAAGATTCTCCATAGTCATATCTTTCACCTCCACCACCTATTCCGCTTCCACCCTCTCCACCATCATCAGAACTATCTGGAGTTGCTGTACCAACCCACGCATCATCACTATCTGAATTATCTTCTGGGTTTTTAACAACTTCTTCAGATAAGACTCTCTCTACGTTGATTCCAGCATTAGTTGCAGTTTCTACAACTTGTGGAAGAGGTCTTCCAGCTTCATCATCAAGGTGTGCAGGCATAATCCAATCATGAAGTGGATCAATGCCATTATCAAGCGGCTCGCTTGCAACATGAAGTAGATCTATATAGTTGTTTTCATTGACCACATTATTCTTTGCCTGTTTATCTCGCAGCCGCAGCTTCATGTTGTAGTAGCAGTATACAAGCTTTTCCAACTTCTGATATGCCAAACGGTTCATTTGATTGGTATGAACCATCCATTACTACTTTTAAATAATTGGAGCTTTTTTATCATCAGTATTATCACCAATAGAGATTGTCTAGGCATTTAGGCATGAACCAGCTTTCTAAGGCTTCACCATAATTTAAAATCAATAAAAAGAGACAAACATAAGCACCTATCTGCCCCTCTTGTCCGAATGAGTGTAAATAAACAATAGTCACTAGTCAGCAATCAAAGACTATAAGCCCCAAAGGGAAAAAAAAAAAAACAGCCATATTTTTACCTCAAATTTTACAGATATTTCTTCACTTTATCGGGGATATATCGTAAATATCTAATATATCGGGGATATTTGACGATGTCGGAGAAATTTCGCAGAAACGGTGAAAGATAAGATATTTACCCCCCTAAATATATCGGTCCGTCGAAAAAAGGAGACATCGGGGGAGATATCGGATATATCGCAGATATTTAAAACCTTGCTCATAACAGAGTCATCCCTTCCCATGGAGAAAACAAGAAACATTTCAATCACGGATCCTTAATTTTTCATTTCCTTTCTGCATCTTCGTGTGAGGTTGGGATGTGGAGGAAGTGGTACTAACTTGTGGGACTCGGTCTCTTTCCTTTTCATGCATGCCACGTTTTTGATGATCATATATAAGCTGACTTCCAAGCTCACAGTTTCTGCAGAAACCACTCGTGAATGCCAGAACGCAATGGAACGATGATGCAATAAAACCCAATTATGTGGGCAGTATTACAACTCCAAGGAACCACGTACATCTCTGCAAGACATCTGTGATGTCTAAGCTAGCTCGGTCAAACAAGACCATATAGCTAGTTACACTCATACCCCCACAGTAGCTACAAATCGACTCGACTAGGTCAGACCTTGTCACTTAAACCACTGGATTGCTCTAGATGAGAGTATGAGACTCATGAGAGGATGAGGTGGTGGATGCCCTAGTTTCCTCAACTGGGAAAAGCTTCAAAAAGAGGCCAGGAAATGAGGTAAGAGGGGCATGTGCTTTGCTGCTGCAGTTTGCCTGCCTGGTTCTGCAGCTTTCTCTTCATGTGGATATTATAGCCTAATACCATATACACGACACACTCCACATTTTCTCATGCTCCACATCTTTCTTTCTTCTAGCTCTTTCACTTTTCTCGCGGATTTGATTCGATCTCACTCAGCTAGCTAAGCTAGTAAGCTCCATCGGCTTGATTGCTTGTCCTTATGCCAACCGAAGCTTTCTTTGGCACGATTTTTCAAGCAACCTATCTGTTTGTAATTAATCTTTGGGTTACTTTGTGGATTTACTAATTAAACAACAGTGGGAACCCATGTGGGAGTTGCATAGCATGAAGTGGATCTAGACAGCATAACTGTAGTAACATGTGGTTTGTGATCTTTTTCTTATGACGGCATGTGTGATACTTATCATTTTGAAACTCTTTGGAGTTTGGGTTACTGTATTGGAAGTGCTAGATTAATCTCATTGAATTTGTATATCAAACAGATGGCTACATAGTGATATGTTTTTGAACTTAATTGAGCTATTTTTTGTTTTTGTTTTTCAGATCAGTTGAGGTTAACGAAATTTCAAAAAGAAATAAAAAGCAAAATAGTGACTACCGGAATATGTTTATAATTAAATAATATCGACACAATCACTGCGTACTCTAATAATAAATTTTTGGCACCATCAATGATCCAAATGTATTTCCGTTCACTTATGTCTCACAATCCCAAAATCGCCACCATCACTTTACCCAAACTACCACCAACAGCACAAGCAATCCAACTTGCAAGCATAATCGTACATCCTTGCTCGTAACAAGAAAACCAAGTTCTGCTCGCGGGCCATTAGAAGACGATTATAGTAGAAACTGTATATCATGTCCTATCCAGAGCAGAGCTCCACTTTGAAATTAGAATGCGGAATTAGAGTTTAGGGTTACATTTCGGTCGCATGTCCACATCTCGACCGTTCAGTTTTTAGGTACTAATGTATAGATCATCTCTGCAAATTTTCAGCCAAATTGATGATCGTTAAAGCATTGATAACTACCTTAAAGCTAGTAAGGTTCAGGTTGGACAGATTGAGTTCGTCCATTGTTTTAAGCGAGTTAGATACCTTAACGATCATCAATTTGGCTGAAAATTTGCAGAGATAATCTATACATTAGTACCTAAAAGCTGAACGATCGAGATGTGGATATGCGACCGAAAAGTGACCCTAAACTCTAAATCCGTACTTTAATTTCAAAGCGGAGTTCCTCACTGGATAGGATATGTATGTATGTGTGTGTGTGTGTGTATATATAGTCCTTCTCTGCTAAGGCCCTCCGCATATATTAAAATATTCGAATTTTCTTGATAGACCCACTATTTGATCACATATTCACATCTTAACCGTTCAGTTTTTAGGTATATATGAGTAGATCATCTATGTAAATTTTCAGCCAAATTAATAATCATTAAGGCATTCAAAATTGCGATTTACAATTATGAACACGAACGGTTCAAGTTGAACATATTCGGTTCGTTCATTGATTTAATCTAGTTCGATACCTTAACGATCATCAATTTAGCTGAAAATTTGCATAAGTGATCTATACATTATGACCTAAAAACTGAACGGTCGAGATATAGATATGTGATTGAAAAGTGAGTCTATTTAAGAAAATCCGCATATTTTAAAATATGCAGAGATCGATAATAAAGCAGGACTGTATATATATATATATATATTAAACCGTAGTTAGGATGCAACCTATCTAGCTCAAAAGTCAAAACTTTTTATGGACATTAAGCAAAACCCTATACGAATTAAAGAGTTTTTTTTTTTTAAATTGAACACGAATTAACAATGATCACATTGCATGTTAAGATATAAAAGGGATTTCCTCTTCCTAGCTTAGTCTTTTTGCATCGCTTGTCGGGTTATCAATTAGTTAATTAACTAAATGCATATGATCTAAATTCCGCATCTTAAAGGATGCACACCCTAAAAGGCGCATAGAGGATGGAATTAGGGCCGGAAAATTGGCACATAACGATAACAATGTTGGGATTAATGGAGCACTATACCACTGTTTGGTGTATTTGGAATTGACCTTATTGCGCTTTGTCAAAAGTGACCAGTTTTTAATCTTTTGGTTGAATTTGACCATCCTATGCAATTAATTTCATTTGCCATTGCCATTTGCCAAAGTATGATGTCCACTACACATGATGAGCAAAAATGGTACCTGTTTTGTAATCATGGCATTAGCATGTGAGATCAAAACAACAAAATCATTGATATATTATGAAAGAAATTTAGAGTTTTCAATCACAAGTTGAAAATAGATGAAGAGATGAATGACATTACAAATTGCAAAATAAACGCTAGTAAATCTGAAAGAGTGCTAATGAATGCAATCGTCCCTATTTTAATTTCTATCCACTCATTGATATATTATGAAAGAAAAATAAAGTTTTCGATCACAAGTTGAAAATAGATGAAGAGATGAAAGACATTACAAATTGCAAAAATAAACACTAGTAAATCTGAAAGAGTGCTAATGAATGCAATCGTTCCTATTTATATTTCTATCCACTCATTTAAATGCCTGAGTTATTATATCATTTCATTTACCCTTAAAATGCATGTGAAACTAATTAGTTGGTAGACAATTTTTTTTTTTGAGAATGAGTTGTTAGTCAATTTTGTTTGAAAGACAAATGTAAATATAACATGACAAACAAAACAACCTAACATGCAATCTTTGATATCTTGCCTGTACGAATAAAACTACATAATGTCGATATGGTCTGCACTTGATAACACCGGCTGATTACATACATTTCTACTGTGATTTCATCATTTAAACGTGAGAGTTTCTATTGGGATCTCCAAATCTGTTCACTTGACCTCACTCTATTATGAATTCTTAAATGACATATATAGCCTACTATAAAATGACTATTAATGACAATAATTATACCAAAAAAATATTATATTTATTTTATGTAGACTTTTCAATTCAATAATATTAGATTGTATTCCTTGTTATTTTCCTTATCTATTTTCATTTTCCAATTTCACTACATACTCATTAAAGCATTCATATATATTTAATAAGAATTAAAAATATGATTAAGATCATGTGACATAAAAATGTATGATATATATGTTGAACACATATTGGTGAGGGAAAACAAAATAAATCCTCTTATGATTTATGACCTAAATCTAAGTCAATCCATTATATTTGTAAAAAAAATATATATATATATATATAAGTAATCATGTGGTACAAAAAATATAGAAAAAAATAAACTTTAAAAAACGAATGATTTTTTTTTTTTTTGAGAATAAAAACAAATGATTTCTTCACTTTTTTTTTGCACAGCTAAAATAGAAGAAAAAAAACAAAAAAAAAAAACATAATAGTTCATGGCATTTTCTTATTGATTAGACATTAATTTTTGAAACTCAAGTTTGATTAAGAAATGTATATTTAGTTAAGATTTATAGAGTGATTAAATCATTGAAATGACTAAACTTTTTTATTTTAAAGATAATAATTTGTTTGCAAATTATATGAGTGAGGTTATTTGAGGAAGTTTAGTGAGGTTTAGTGAGTAAATTTAGTATTTGAAAATTTGATAAGAGGTGTAAAAAGCATAGAGGTCAAGTGAGTAAATTTGGATGTTCCAATAGAAAAACTCTTTAAACGTGTGTACCTAACCGGATAATATTGGTACTGACAAGTACTAAGAAAAACAAGACTACTTCATTATCTAGATATAATATTCAATCTGAAGACAAGATAAGATGAATATGAATTCACATTGACATAATGACACAAAGATGTAACCAAGTCACTCTACTTAGGCAAAGCAAAGAGTTTACTAACCAAATGACATTATCCAAACTTTCCTAATAACCAAAAACTTTAGCGTCACTTTCATCTCCTATTTCCTCAAGCCAAGCTAAGACCTAAAGACTAGCCGCCAAGAGAGCCGACACCCAATAAAACCAGAAAAAGTTCAATGAATTAAAAAAACACAAGAGGTTTGACCGTTCTCTCCGTCGGTCCAAAAACCGTTGTGCGGTGGAGACAGTCATGATTCGGTTTTGCAGAGTTTTCAACTATTTTTATCTCCGGTCAGACCTAATATAGTAAATTTCCCACTCTCCCATTTCGACCATTATAGACGCCGCTTACCACTGCTTCTTCTTTCTTAATCATACTTAGTACAAGATTAGCAATTACTAATTAGATAGGGGTGCCCCTAAGTACTTTGATTCCCCATGAAAATACCAGGTTGCCCTATCTGCATGGTCAACCTCAGCTGTTATGAACTAAAACCCTAAACCTCTATAGCTATGAGATTTAGAGGTGATGAGGTTGTGAATCATTGGCATTAAGAAAAATTTGCAGAGCTGGTCATTATTGTGATGCAACAACTAGCCCTGCCAATTCTTCAACTTTCAACTACTAAACATGATCAATTTGTGATATAATTGCACAACAACTGCTTAAACAATATGGCAATGTATTTCTTTCTTTCATCATGAAAGATGAGGTAATTCTGGACAGCAAAACACATAAATAAAATGGACCCATTGTCAAAATGGGAAACCAAATTGAAGAGGATCAAGTTTTAGGTAAAACTGCAATGGTGGGCATAAATTGGGTTTTTAGTAATGTACTTAAGGAAGAACAGAGGTGCCCTTAGTAAAATTAGTACCCAAATTTTGTGCTGAAGAAAATTTAGGAGGTCGTGCCAGAAAGTTTTGGCCCACCATCTCCGGTAATTTTTTTTTGGGTTTACAGAATTTTGCAATTAGCTGCAGCTTTAGAGAGAGAAAGAGGAGAGAGAGAGAGAGGGGGGGGGGGGGGGGGAGGAGAGAGACTCAAGGGATCATATCTCAGAGACCCACAAAGAAAATGCCATAAACGGGGTTCAAAGAGAAAGAGAGCACAGGAAAAATGGAAGGTTGAAGACAGCGAAGCAAATGTCGATCCAAGACCCACCTTCCCACAAAACCCAAATAAAAATGTAATCTTTATTAATTTGATTTTCAATTCATTATGCTGAAAATCCATTCTTTTATGTTTTTGTATTACAGCAAGAAAAAGGTAATGGTCTTCTGGTCTTGGACATTTTCATTGGACAGACAATTGTGTCGTGGGTGCCCACTAGCAGCTTTTTTGTCTTCTCCTTTTTTTCTTTGATCTTCTTCAGAATTTTGATTTTGATTAATTAATATCTCTGACTCTCTCTCTCTCTCTCTCTTAGTAGTGTGATTTGGGATATTATATAAGTATTTTGAAGCATTTGTTTTTTCTTCTTTCCCTTTCCACCCTCAACAGTAATGATTTTCTCGTTACGGGTATCATCCTTGTTGTTGAGGAATCTGAGGAGTTGTCCTAAAAAGAGAGAGTTATTATTATCATTATTATACCCTTTGAAAAACAAAACAGAGTTATAGAAGAAGAAGAAGAAGAGGAAGAAGAAGAGAAGAAGAAGAATCACAGCTCTGCACGAGTGTGTTTCTTTTCATTCTGATGTGATATCCTTAATCTGCATAAAAAAAAAAAAAAACCCAGAAAAAGTTTCTTTCATTCTTATTCTCTCTGTTTTTGGGGTTCTGGGTTTTCTTTGCTTTGTTGGGACACCCTTGTGTTGTTTGTGTTATGTCTCAAGCAAGGCAATTTCAGATGGTGGGGGGTAACAATAATATTCCAGGCCATCAATACAATGACACAACTTTCACCAAAATCTTTGTTGGGGGTTTGGCTTGGGAGACTCAGAGGGAGACTATGAGGAGGTACTTTGAGCAGTTTGGAGAGATCTTGGAGGCTGTTGTTATTACAGATAAAAACACTGGAAGATCCAAAGGCTATGGATTTGTAAGCCTCCCCATTTTATCTTTTGTGGATTTTGGTCTTTCATTATTTGCATGTATCTTTCTCTCTAAGCTTTTTCTGGTTTCTGATATCATAAAATTTTTGATCTTTTCTTAGGTCACATTTAAGGATCCAGAGGCAGCCATGAGGGCTTGTCAGAACCCATCTCCTGTTATTGATGGAAGAAGAGCAAACTGCAATCTTGCTTCTATTGGTGCTCAGAAAACTCGTCCACCCACTCCTCAACATGGTCTCTGTCTTTCTCATACTAAAAGTTTCTCTCTTTTTTATTTGATTTTGAGTTTTTCAATCACCAAATTATATCTTCACTTTGATATCCACTTTCATGAACATGTTAGTGATCTCCTGGATCATATTCTCAAAACCCATTTTCACAGTTGCTGCTGTGTTTGTTTGGTAGTGAATTGAAATGTGGATCTAAAAATGCTAGGATTGGATTGAAAAGAACATGAATAAAGTACTTTTTTTTTTCTTTCTTTTGATTCATTTATTTTGGTAATGCAGGTTTTGGAAGGTTTAGACCAGCACCTGGTTTGGTAGCTCCACCTGCTTATCATGGCTCTTCATCCACATACTTCCATCAACCCAGTGGTCAATACACATTTCCTTATTCAGCTTATGGGTGAGTTACAAAATTGTAGGGAATGATTGACCCAAATCTCTCTTTCTTTCTTTCTTTCTGCATATTGTTATTCTGTATTTAATATATGAATTCTTCTGGGGTTTTTCACTTGCAGGTACTCTGGATATTCACAAGATTCCATATATCCCATGGTAAAATCATCTATCATTTTCATAAATTCCTTTCTATTTTGGGCTTCTGATGCAGCATTGGTTCATATTCAATATTCACAAACAATTGGATTAAACAATGTCATTCTCTGTTTCTTGCAGAACTATTATAGTGTTTATGGTGGTCAACAATTCTCACCTTACTACACCACCACAGCTGGGGCATCAGGGCCAGCTGGCATGTACCACAATTACTACCCATACTATGCTGCTGCTCAATATGCACATGCTAGTAGTAACCAAGCACAAGGCTTTGGAGTTCAATATCCCCAAATGGTGCAGTACCCATATTTGCCTCAACACTATGGTTCTTCAGCTGGGATTCTCTCACTTCCTTCTTCAATCCCAGTTGCTACTACCACTTCTACCACCACAGGTAAAAACATAAATCACCCTTTTCCACATTCTTTACTACTAATCAATTTCAACCATCTCAAGAGAATTTGATTACATGCAAATTCATGTTATAGGTGTAACAATAGCCTCTGGGGTAACTGGAGCTTCTGCAACCAATTCTGAACAGAATTCTTCGAGTTAAAAGATAATTAACCACATTGGTAAATGGGTTATAGTTGATCAGGTGCAAAAGTTAAGGGAACATGTTAATAAGGAAACCATATCAAAAGGGTGCCTTGCTGCAGATATATATCAGCAACCAGAAGAATAGAAGAAAAAGGGTACCAAAGTCTGCATTTTAGAGAAGCTTGCTTGTGCAACTAACATCATCATCATCATCATTGTCTTCAATCATCATCATACATCTTCGGGATAATTAGGCGAAATAGGGAATCAAGTCTTTTAAGTAGTTGTTAGCATTCATTAGGAGAAGAATTTTAAGGATCATATGACTTAATCATTCATGTATTGGCTGGCATGGCATGGGGGTGGAAGCTAAATATTGGCTTTGGATTCTACCTCAGATACTAATTTACCAGATGATTGTGTCTAGGATGCATAGAGCATCCAATGACATATACCCTCTTGTTTATATTGGAAAAGTGAAGGGATGAAAAAGATTGATTTTATATCTTTGAATCCCAGTTTGGTCAAAGCTAGGGGAGCTTGGCCATTTTAACTTGTAATTTTTTTTTTGTTTGGTCCACTATTCATGATTGATACTTTTTGAGATCACAGGATTAGTTGGAAAAATAGAAGATTTGTCTCTCTTATTTCTCTGTTGGTAGATGCTTTTACTGTCATTGGGCAATGTTTAGTCAGTCTGATTCAAATTCTTTTGCATAACCAATCTCTTTCGAGCTTTGAAGAATGTGTTTGGCATCCAAGGGGATATCACAAAAGTTGTCATGCTGGTTTTTCAGAATCTGCTTGTTTTTAACTTTTAAAGGTGCAAAAGCAAATTGAAATTCAGGTACTAGGGAGGAAAATGGAAAGACAAGAGTTGGTAACCTTCTATTGCACATTAGCACCATCCAGATGATATTTAAAATTGAAATTAAAGACGGAGTTTGAGAGGGAATTTGGGTGTTCAAGAAAACTAGAGCGCTTTCCTAAATTCTAATAGTAGAAAACAAACAAGAATAACAAGCACAAGGGCTTGTACACTAGTGAATGCCAACAAATTGTTCATGCTTTAACCAAGAAACTTCGTGTTAAAAAAAGAAGAAAAAGATAAAAACAGTTTTGGGGTGGCAGCGGGCCTGGGTCTAGGATGGAAGTGGTTGTGGGCTCGGAGCTTGGGCCCATTGGATCTGACGTTGCAGGTGATGGACTGGTGGGGCCTGCATCTCCTATTGCTTTTGAACCTACAGCATTGGGGGTGCGCAAATGGTGCCAGGGTGAGTGGAGCTTGGAGAAGCGGCTAAAGCCTAGCTTGGTGGTGATGAATTTCATCTTGGTGAACTTGTGGAGGTCCCGGTTACTATTGGGAAGATCCCGAAGAAGAAGAGTTGCCTTAGGAGTCGCAGGAACAAGCCCAAGGATCATGATGGAGAACTTGAAAGCAGGAAGACCAACTTGAGGCCGAGGTTGTTGGATGTTCAAGACTCTGAGGCAAGTACTAGCTCCGACCCTAAGGGGAAGGAGAAAGTACTTGTTTCGGGTTCAACAAAACAAGACATTCTGGACTCGGGCCTTTGCAGTAGGGGTAATTTCTATATGTTTTTTTAAGACGTTTTTAGTTGATATTTGTACCACAATTGCGTGCCTGGCAGATTAGATTAGATAAATATTTTTTCCTTAGAGGGCGAGATTATTCTTACATAGTTTTAGGCTTGTTGTTCAGCGGGCATCCCTTTAGATCTTAATGAGTTTTGTTGTGGCTTAGATAAGTTATCCGGTTTGTCCCGTAACCTTATGTAAGTTTTGTTAAATTCTGACCTATTTTCATGGCTTGATTATTAATAAAAATCAACCCTATTAAAAAAAAAAAAAAACAGTTTGGGTAGTGTGAAGATCTTTAGTTCTTTACCATGTTCCACATTTTCTAGTTATTCGATTTGTTGGTTGGTTGACTCTGTTTTATGGTTAAAAGTGTTATAACACCCATGCATGAGGACAATAAAATTAAATTTATATCGACTATCTAGATTATACTCATAATAAAGAGAATAAAGGTTGATAGTCAAATTAAGATGATTATGAGAAGAAAGGTGAATGTTCGGGTGGGGAACGGTTAGTTATTAGGGCATCTTTTATCATTCTACCTTTGAACATATTATACAAAATGTTAATAGGACTTCTACGTTCAAAACTTTAAATCGCCCTATATTTTGTTAGGTATGTATTCGGGCCAAACAGCCCAAACTAATTAGACAAACTCAAGCTTATATGACTTGCTCACTAATCACAGATCCAACTTTGCAACTTTACGACTGGAATTCAAATTCGAGATATTCTTATCTCAATCTAGCATTCGAGAATATAGTTACAGGTTGTATACATTAGGATGGTTACAGGCTGGTCAACCTAGTTCGAGATCATATTTGATTCATTGTTTGGTGAAATTGATGATTGATTACGTTTTGGAACCTCATTTTCAACCAAACAATCGAATCGACTACCTTATCATTTACGCGGGTTTATGCCAAGTAGCTAGACAACCAGCGAACCACCTAACATTCGAGAAACTCACTATCTTGCTCGCTTCTTCGACTCTATTTCTTTCAACTATGTCCTCCGAAGTTAATTTCATAGAAACTAGTAATGCTATTAGCCGTGATATGAAAGAAGTTCATTTTCATATAGGAAAGAACGAAATGAAAGTTTTATTTCAGAGTCCTAAATGCAAACGATGTCGTTTTCATCTACATCAAAACATATTAACCACTTTTGGGTTATGGACCTTTCGACTTGTTAGTCCACATTCTTCAAATGGGCTTCAGAGATATGAGGGAGCCCATTTAAGCGCCTTTAAAAACCTAGACCTCGCTAGAAAATCAGAAACCCTAAAGCAGAGCCATTGTGGTGTTGCAGCAGCCGCAGAGCACTCTTAAGCACAATCACTCTCAGATCTCATCTTCCTCAGGTAAACCCACCTCTCCCTCCGGTTTAATCTTTTCGAGTATTAGTGTTCATTTGTTCACTGTAAACCAGAGTATTAATTCTGGTTCTGGTTTGTGGTTTATTGCAGAACCATGTCGATTTCAGAGATTGCTTGCACCTACGCCGCTTTGATCCTCCACGACGATGGCATCCCCATCACTGTATGCTTCGTTTCCTTCTCTGCTTGATATTTTCATAAAAAGTTTAGATTTTTTGAGTTAATGGTTATTGGGTTATCCCTGCTGGGTAGAAATTGTTGTTGTTTTTCTAAGCTGTTATTGTTTAATCTATGTTGGTGTGAGTTTGTGTTCTGAGGCTGTTGTTATGGTTGATTGGTTGTTATAGGCTGAGAAGATTGCCGCTTTGGTCAAAGCTGCCAATGTCTCTGTCGAGTCCTACTGGCCTGGTTTGTTTGCCAAGCTTGCCGAGAAGAGAGACATCGGTGACCTCATCTTGAATGTTGGTGCCGGAGGCGGTGGTGGTGCTGTTGCCGTTGCTGCCCCAGGTGCAGGCGCCGCCGCCCCTGCTACAGCTGCTCCAGTGGAAGAGAAGAAGGTAGTTGAATTATTCTTATGAGATTATGGAATTTGTTTTTGTGGTTGGGTTTTTGAGGGGTTATCTGATATGGGGGTTTTTGTTTGTTTGATTTTACAGGAGGAGCCAAAGGAAGAGAGTGATGAAGATATGGGATTCAGCTTGTTCGACTAGGAGCTCCTTTCAGAATTATAAGCAGTGATTTTATGTTTCAGAACTTGTAGTACTTTGGAGACTATTTTACTTTATTTAATCTAGTAGAGGGTTTCTCCCTTTTGGTTTTGGAATTGTGTATTGGTGAAGACAGATTGTTCAGAGAGTCATGAGTTTCTGGGCATTCATCTTAATTTTGAATATTTGCGTTTAAGCTTCTTGATATATAATTATGTTGCCCAAAGATTTACCTGCATGTGGTTACTTGAGAGTATTGATGTGTTATGCATTTAACTTGGGTAGATTATATATATTGCATGACTTAAGGTTATGGTTGATTCTCTGTTGGAGTGAAATTTCATGGTATAGTGTCTTGATCTGTTAATCTTTGAAGGAGCTAGGACTTTGATTGTGTTTGGGTTTTAGGTTTTCTAAACCATGGTAGAATAGTCGGAGACGGATGAGAGCTAGAATTAATCCTTTCATGTGTGTGGGATACAAGTTACTTGGAGTTTGAAAGCTGGATGGTGCCTGAATTGTTTGTTGTCCATAACAGCCATCACCTCTGCTCTTAGGTTTTATGTTTTCTCCGTCCAATTTGTGTTCTTATGGTCTTCTGCCACATGAGTAGGCTGGTCACACATTTTTGAATTGACCAGTGTTTAAACCCTGGAACATTAGGACCTTATGGTGAATGGTAAAGCTGATTTGGTATTTAAACCCTGAACCCATTGGCATAAACTATTTGGTGTTTAAACCCTGAAACAGTTTGGTGTTTAAACCGCTAAACCCATAATGCCTAAATTGTGGAGTTGGTGTTTTGCTTGATTAATTAGGGTTTGGTGCAAAATATAAGAATACTTGATGGATACAAATTAGAACAAAAAATATTGATTTTCATTTGCACTACTAGCTATTAGGCTGTGTGGTGAGAGCCACCACTGCCTGCAGAAACTAGGCTACGGTTTCACTTATTAATTATATACTTATGCCTCCACAACTGCATAATCTTTGTCACAATACACTCAAGGCGGGTCAGTTAGGACAGCAGATTCTGTTCCGTGTTGGTTCACAAAACTGAATCAACAGGTTGAACTTGTTTTGTTTTCATGGCGTTGCGACATTTTCCTTGGAGAGGGGTGCAATTTC
Organism: Rosa rugosa; assembly: GCF_958449725.1. Classification (NCBI taxonomy): domain Eukaryota; kingdom Viridiplantae; phylum Streptophyta; class Magnoliopsida; order Rosales; family Rosaceae; genus Rosa; species Rosa rugosa. Next base: position 40,935,583 of record NC_084825.1, read on the forward strand.
CTCACCATCACCATCTAGTCCGGGTTCGCTGTCAGCAACACCCAAACTTAGCAGCACTTCTTCCCACTTCTTAGCAGGTCCCTGTCCCAATGTGCCACAATCGCATTAGATATGGAATATCGAGATTCTATGGAATGGATTATTCATGATTTCATGTATCATACCTTCCATGAGAAATCTTGAGACATGCAGTTCTTAATGATCTCAGCAAAAGCCGGAGTTCCATAAGTTCTAAGAGCTCTTGTAACAGTTGTGGCCACAGCTTGTACATCCACAGGATCAACAACGTCACACTGAAATATTTATTTCTAAGGCTGAAGCTCACACTAACGTTATTGAAACTCAGTGCGAACCTAAAGAAAAATATGTATTACCTCGACATTGAAACTTCCCATCTGAAATCCTGTGAATCCTTCTTTAACAGTGTCTACCAACCCGCCAGTTGATGCAACAATGGGAACCTGCAAAAAGCAGGGGTGAATTAGAAATAGCCACCCAGTTAGAAAAACAGTACATTGCAAATATGTGTACTAATTCGAAGGAAGAACTTCTTGGAGGCACGGATCTTACAGTTCCATAACGCATAGCATGCAACTGAATGAGACCACAAGGCTCAAATCTGCTGGGAATCAACATAAAATCAGCTCCGGCTGTTATCATATGGGCCAGAGGAACGTTAAATTTTGCTACTCCTCGAGCTTTGTCAGGGTATTCTTCTTCCAATTGGAGAAGCTGCTTCTCCATTGGTTTTTTGCCAGTCCCCTGAGAGAATTGCAGAATGCAGCTTAGGTTAGTAGATATAGCTTTTTAGTAATTACTAATTAGGATGAAAAATTTGCAAAAGGGTGAAAACATCTTCCATGTCTGGTACTTACAAGAACTATAATCTGAACATTCTCTTTGATGAAGTGGGGAATCGCTTCTATAAGAATATCCGAACCCTTCTGCTCTTCAAGCCTACCAATGAAACCTATTACAGGGATGTTCTTATCCACTGGCAAACCGACTTCTGCTTGGAGGGCTTCTTTCAAAATAGGCTTTGCATCCATCACCTAAGCAAGCCAAACTTCAAAAACTTGCCATATAAATCAAAGAATCTGTTCATGGAATTTCAAGTTTAATAATTGTTCTTACTGTTGTAGCATCATATTTGACATCTGTATACTTGTCAGTTAACGGGTTCCATTCCTGGACATCCATGCCATTTACTATACCAAGAATTTCAGTTTTCCGAATAATGTTATCCAATTCGACTCCTTTCTCAATTGAAGAAACAAGTTCTTTGGCATAGTACGGGCTAACGGTCAAGACCTTATCAGATTCTAAGATTCCAGCTTTCATCCAGTTAATTTTCCTCCCTTTCACTGGTTTGTTATAGCTGTAGAATTGGAATGAGTCATACTCAAGATGCAATCATATGATACCACTATTCTATTGTGCCCAGAAAACCATACCCATCAATGAAGTCAAAGGAGCTTTTAAATGCAGATGGCAGATTGAGAAGTGAGAAGTCCGCGAATGCAAATCTGCCTTGGTATGCAATGTTGTGAATGCAAAAGGCTACCTGTAACAAGATTGGCACACTACCTTAAGGAATTGCATATGACAGGAATGGGCAGAACACAAATCGGTTTACACCAGTCACTTACTTTGGCACTCTTGTATATTCCTTTGGGTTGGTATATGGCTTTCAGGTAGCATGAGAGGAGGGCTGTGTGCCAGTCATTGGCAATGAAAACAACATCTTCTCCTGCATGTAGGAAGTTCATAGTATCAATTCATAAATGATTTTTATTATTTTATATAGTGAGTATTGGTTTAGAGAATTGTAGTTGAGTTTTCCTACCATATGGTCCTGAAAAATATTGGTTGCTGGTAAGATTCAGAACTCTCGGTGCCTCTAGAGCTGCCTAAAACATATAAGTTTATACAATCATCAGAATTGAACATAAAATTGCAGGAAAGAAAAAGAAATCAGTAAGGACAGGTATAAGATGCAAGGATTGATATACCATTTCCTAACAGCTTAAGAGTAACTAAGAGTATATGTAACACAAATTAGAAACTTTAGGCAAAAATCCACAAGGCAATCTCTTCAGCAAAAGCTGCCCTTTCGACCACTTCTCACTTAGAACCAAACACCTACACAACCATTTACTGATGTACAATGCAATCACTTGTGCAAGAAGCCTAAATCTTTAATTACAAAAGCATCGTACATAGCTACATATTGTGGTGCCATAGGAGATTAACTGCATATCTAAAACCTTTTTATGACTCTTGCATATTTAATGAAAGATCAACTTCACAGAGTAAATTCCAGAGGATTCCAATAACATATGCAAGCACAAAGTGACAAAGATGGAGATTATACCTGGCATAACAAGCTGAATCTAAGTTGGTTGTCCGTGTAATCCTCACCAGCGCTAGGCCCGTATATTTTCGATGCAGTTTTCCCCCATACCTTGAAAAACCAGAGTCACCAAGACATCAAATTAAAGGGACAAACTTTTTCCAACTAATCAAACTATTCAAATTCAGAAACAACAATGACCCAAAAGACCAACCTTTTCGAGAAACCGTGGGTGATCTACAAAAACACGATCAACCCCTCGTTTGTGGCAGTGAAAAAACCGAACCGTCTCAATCTTCTGTCCTACTTTAAGCTACATACACATCATCAATGTCAAAAAAATTGAAGAGTTTATATCTAAATCCCGAAGTAGATTATATAACTACACACACCTCAACCGTAACTTCTGTATCCCATGCATCTTTGTACTGATCATAACGCGGTGAAACAGTCATCACACGGTGCCCATTTGCCTGAAAATTGATCATGTTCACTTGTCATGCTCATCAATATATATAACTTGATAGTCAAAAACAAAGAATTGAAGGAAACAAAGCGAACTTACGGCCATAGCTGGTGGGAGACCTCCAAGAACATCTCCAAGTCCACCAGTCTTGCTCCATGGACCAACCTCTGCACCCACAAACACCAAATTCATCCCACTCCCACATACAATAGCACCCGAACGCTTCGAACTCCGAGTGTTCAATTTCCTCATAGCAATCGATTTCGCCTTCACTACGTTCAAAGCTCTCAACCCATTATGAGTCGGGGCCTGCTTCCCAAAACCCAAGTTCTGAAACGTCGGTTTAGCCTCTGGGGTAGATGACACGCCGTAGTTGACATGAGCGCTTGTGGAAGTGAAGCTTGAAGCAGTGACAGTTGCCATTAATGGCTAGCAATGTTCTGAAAAAGAGTGGAACTTTTGAGAAACTAGATCACTGTTAAAGTTAGGAGAAAGCAATCATCAGCAAAAGGGAAACAGAAAGCTCACCTAACTAGACAAGGCTGCAGTGAATGAGTTCTTGTTCTTCTTCTTGACCAAAATGCTCAGCTGCTGACGACTGGGGGGCTTTAAAGCAAGTGATCAAGAGGGTGTGGGTGTAATTTCCAGTTTTCACATGGCGACTAAAAGATCTTTGTTGAGGGGTTTGAAATGGCTAGGACCTCAAGATTCATTTGCGGTCTACAAGTTCCTTAGTTGCGGACCCAGTTTGCAAGACGCATGGTGGAATATGCTCAAAGAATTTCTCGTCTGCAAATTGTTCTTGGACTGAAGTTCAAGTAGTAGGGCAGGGAGTTGGGTCAATGTCTGTCCACGTCCGGCTCCGTACAACCTTATTAGAAGAGAAATTTCATTCGTAATCAAAGATTACAATGAGTAAGGTGTAAAAGTCATTCTATCAACAATTAACATGAATCATGAATGTGATGAAACCAAATTTTACCCACACTAGACATCAATCTGAAAGTCCAGACACACTGTTGGAACTCAGAAAACCCTGACTCTAAACAAAGTGCAAAAGCTGATTGACAATACTTCTTTAACAAGACAATGAGAATTTTTATTACCCTCTCATCTTGTAAGTCGCTAACTACAAACTTGAACTAAATAATAAAAAAACTATTGCACAAAGCCTTTATGGCAAAGTCAACTAAATATAACGTCACTTTATAACCCATACGCAGGAACAGTGCAGCCTTGACATCTCACCTCTCGTCTAGCCAAGAAGATCAATGAAACCATACAACCTTACATGTGCCAACACAAACTCGCCACCCAGAGTACACCCGGCCAGTCATTTGATCGACCAAGTGTATACTCTTCATGACTTCGACCCGATAAAATTGGATTGCTAGAGACTCAGACTTGGGACTGCAGTAAACCCAACACTGCCACCACCCTACTGTCGACACCTTCTCTTGCTTGTACCATCTCAGATACACCAAAACCGGGTATGGAAATACCAAATGCAAACCCTCCTCCACCTTCCCTCGAGTTCGCATTTAAATTTTTCGAGCTTATATATTTTTAACTCATTTGAGTTTCGTATATAACTTTTATAAGGTTCATAAACAACTTGTATGTGAATCTAATGATCATGAGACAAAGGAGGGTATTTTGTCTTTTACAATAAATTCTTTGTATTTAAGAAGCTAAGCACCGATGTGCACCCTATGTTTTTCTAGCGCCTATGGAGTAGTACCAAATGAGGGTCTCCACTACCTCTACGTATTTGAATGTATACTGAGTAGGTCTATTTTTACGTATCAATTGTGGGTACTACTACTAGCTTCTTGTCTGTTTGTGTCCTTAAATGAAAGTGGAAGGGTATATAACAACCTATTCTGCCTTGTGATTCATACTATTTCCCCTTGATTCAAAAAAAAAAAAAATCATGAGACGAATCGTGTTATATTTGAATAAGCTTGCTTGTTGGAGTGCGGCATTACTAAAACATTGTTCACAAAACTCGGCTTTTCCTTCAATAAATTTCAATAACCAAATGTTTAACTTAATTTTCTAATTTAATTTATTCAAATTGGAGATCAAGTGATTAAGAATTCTCCAAGTGCACAACTTAAAATATGATTTCTTCATGACTTTTTTTTTTAAGACAAAAACAAAACAAGAAAACAAACTACAGAGAGAAACCTCTAAGCACTCCCCCACCCAACTGATCCAAATGGAACGCATGAGACACAGAAAGGGGGAGATAGTGGTGCCAAACTGCTGCAAAATGATTTTGAAGATCAAAGTTTGCTAATTTGTCTGCCACAAAATTAGCCTTCCTGAAAATATGTCTGAACCTGATGAAAGAGAAAGAAGAAGCAAGCTTCCAAATATCCTCCACCAAAGTCTTAATCCGCCAAGGAGTAGCTATCTTCGAGTCTCCTTCAACTACGACTCTGGAAAAGTTATAATGTTGAGCAACATGTAATACATCCCTGAGAGCTGTAGCTTCTGCAATGAGAACTGAAGCAGGTCCCAGATTCTTAGAAGCAGCAAAAAAAAGGTTGACCATCAACATTCCTAAAAACAAAGCCAAGAGAAGCATTACCTTGCCTCACAGAGCCATCAAAATTTATTTTAATTTGATCATGATCCGGAGGATTCCATTTAGTATGAAAGTACTTAGAAACCTTAGTATTACACACTTTAAGATTAGCTTTGCAGTAGTTAGCTCCCAGAGTAACAGCCCCGAAGAAGGCTTAAGAAGGGGAGGGAACTAACTGTTTAAAAACTACCTGATTTCTGGTATGCCAAATTGACCAAGAAATAAGAAGGACTTGTGATATAGTATCTGCATTAAGATTAGGATTATGAAACAAAGATTCTATCCAAGAAATAAAAGAAGCAAGCCAATTATTAGGAATAGATGTGTTATTTGAAAATCTCCAAACAGCCTGAGCAAAGTTACAATGCATAAAAAGATGGTCTAAATTTTCAGTGTCATTATGGCACAGAGGACAACAAGAAGGAATATTAGGATTATAAAGAGAGAGCTCATCTCTTGTCTTCAGTCGATTTCTCAAAAGTGTGTAAGCAAAAATCTTAATTTTAGGAGGAATATTCAAATGCCAAATTTTATTCAAAACCTTGGATTTAGAATGAGAGGCATTCTTTTGTGCAAGTAACCAAGAAGCAATCTTGATGGAAAACTTACTTGAGCCTGACTGTCCCCAAACAAATTCAGCTGGCATATCATTCATAGGAATAGGAACAACAAGAATTTGCATAACAATATCATGAGGAAGCAATAAAGAAAGAGCATCTTTATTCCTCTGAAAGTTTTGAATAAAAGAAGAAACTTTAAGAGTCCAGTCTAAATGGTTCCTTTCATCTTTAGGGATTATCAAATAAAGAGGATAAGGCAAAACCCAATTAAAAGTCTAGAATAAAATGTCTTTACCATTCCCAACAGTCCATCTCATACCTTCCATTACTAAAGATTTGGCATCAACAATTCCTTTCCAAGCTAAAGAATTGGAAGTCTTTTTATTAACAGATAACAAGTGGGAATTTGTAAGGTGTTTGGCAGTAACCAATTGAACCCACCAATTATGAGGTTCAGTGAGAATCTTCCAAACTAATTTAGCTAGAGCAGCTCTATTAAAGCACTCAACAGGCCTAATTCCTAAACCTCCCATGTCCTTAGGAAGACAAACCTGCTCCCAGGCCATAGGAGGGGTCTTACCACCCCAAAAGAAATCTCTACATTGGGTATCAATAACAGTTGTAACTTTTTTAGGACATTTAAAGCAAGATAGAGCATGGTTAGACATACCTAAAAGATTTACTTTAATCAGAGTTAATTTTCCACCTCTCGACAAAGTATTGGCCATCTTTTTCTGCAGTTTCAAAAGTAAATCAGACGTATGATAGGATCCTTCCAAAAAATAATGTTATGAATTCCTAGATATTTACCAATAGAAGATTTATGATTAATGCCTAACATAGCAGATATATCGCGTTTAACGGCATTAGAAACATTAGAGGAAAAGTAAATAATGGACTCAATAAAATTTATCTGCTGTCCATAAGCTTCTGAAAATCTGGCTAGAATCTGAGCAATATTAGCAGCTGCAGAATGAGAAACTTTGGCAAAGATTAAACAGTCATTTGCAAACATGAGATTAGAAATTTTGAAACCATGTTTAGAAGATAAAATACCAACATGAGTTCTGGGAGACAAAAAGTTTTCTTCATGACTTGAAACAAAAAGATTTCAAGTCAACCTTGAACACCACTAATCCTTCAGCTCTATGCCTCTATCGGAATTGTTTGGTACCCTTTGTACACGACATGTCGTTAATCCCTTTCCAATTTGACTGTAACCAAACGACATGCGCATCGTAGTTTTGATTCACAAGAAACAGACTTTTATACTGACGGAGACGAACTACCGGCCATAGCTAGAAGAAGAAGAAGAAGAAGCAGCAGCAGTAGAGAGCTCTGGAGATGACCAAGAAGCTCACACAATCGGAACCACAACTCGCCATGGAGCTCGACCTCGACTCGTTCCTCAACTCACACCTCTCCTCCTCCTCCTCTGACTCCGACCACGACCTCACCTCCGTCCCTCGCCGTACGATCGACGAAATCCTCAACGACACCGATTCATCCAGGTCAGCATCCCCCTCCTCTTCCCCGCGTAGTTCGACCTTATCTCAGTTCCTCGCGTCCGATCCCAAACCGCCACAGAGCGACGCCGTTTCGGTCGCCAGCGGAAGAACCGAGGGAGCGGCGCGGTTGAGTCAATTGGAGGAGAAGGCGGTCCGGCCGGGTTTGAATTTGTACAGCCGGGCTAGGTCCGGGGATTTCCCGGACGATTCGGTCGGGAGAGTTTCGAGGCCGTCGCCGTGGCTGTTGGGAGGTGTGAGGACGAATGCGAAGCCCGGGGCCGCGCTCGCGGCGGCTGCGGCGGCTTCGAGGTCGATGCCGACGCCGCACGCCGCGGCGATCAAGTCGAGGAGGAGCGCCGGGAGCGGGAGTTTCCAGAAGGTTGTGGAGGCTGCGGAATTGGGTGAGAGATCGGAGGGAGGGTCCAATTTTAACGGGGATAGCAATGCGGTTGGTTCCGAAACGACGCCGTCGAATTCGAATGAAGTAGAGGAGGATTTTGGTGGTGAGTTGGGGAGGAAAGATGAGGTTTTGGAGAGGGAGAGGGAGGTAGAGCAGGTGAGTCAGGTTGATGAAGTTAGTGCTGGCAATGCTGGTGAAGAATTGGATGAGAATTCAACAAATTTAGATGCAACTGATGTTAAAGATAATGAATTGGATGAGAATGTTCGGGTTTCGGAGGAAGGTCCACCAGAGGAAGAAGATTTAGATGAAAATAGTCTTTCTTTGAAACATGGTGATGTTAAGGATGAGCCTACTGGTGAGGATGAGCAGCATCTTGGTGGTAATAATGGTGATGATGAGGTTGGTGATAATGACAATGATAAAGATGGTGAGGATCATTTTGATGATGATGATGATGCATTGGGAACTTCAATCACTCAACTTGTGGAGGAGAGAATCGAGCAACTAGAGAGCAGGAGGATTAGTAAAAAAGCGGAAAAGAAATCAAGAAAGCCACTTGAAATCGCCGAAGAGCTAGAGAAGAAACAAGCTTCAACTGCTTTGGATTGGGAAGAGGGTGCTGCTGCTCAACCTATGAGACTTGAGGGTGTTCGGAGAGGGTCCACCACATTGGGATATTTCAATGTTGATGCTAAAAATACCATTACGCGGACCCTTTCTGCTCCGGCTTTGAGGCGTGATCATGGTACGCCACAAGTACTGGGAGTTCACAGTAATTACATTGCAATAGGAATGTCGAGAGGGGTTGTCCTTGTTGTCCCCAGTAAATACTCTCCTTATAATGCTGACAACATGGATGCAAAGGTTACATTCTGTTAACTCGCTCTTATTGCTTTTAATTCTTTTTGTTTCAAGCAGCATTTCCATATTTTACTTAGTCTTACCTATTATGAAATTGAGATAGGTAACTCATATTAATCACTATGGATTATATTTTCCAGCTGATATTTCTTGGATTGCAAGGAGAGCGGTCTTATGCTGCGGTAACTTCTATATCCTTCAATCAGCAAGGGGATCTACTCTTAGCTGGATACGCCGATGGTCACATTACAGTTTGGGATGTTCAGAGGGCATCCGCTGCCAAAGTAATTACCGGAGAACATACAGCTCCAGTTGTACATACTTTTTTTTTGGGGCATGATTCTCAGGTCACACGTAATTTTAAGGCAGTTACTGGGGATAGTAAGGGTCTGGTACTGTTACATTCCTTCTCTGTGGTTCCCCTGCTTAATAGATTCTCCATCAAAACACAGGTAAATCACTATTTGGCATTGCTGACAGATGTAGGCATGTAGTAGTTGATGTGTGATCTTCCAACAATATAATTTTATCAACCTGATCATCTTATTCATCTTCACTGGAACAGTGCCTTCTAGATGGACAAAAAACAGGCACGACGCTGTCAGCTTCACCACTCCTCATTGATGAATTGAGTGGAAGCTCTTCACTTTCCTCTCAGGGAAATGCGATGGGTTCAGGCAGCAGTATTGGTGGTATGATGGGTGGTGTGGTTGGTGGGGATGCAGGTTGGAAACTCTTCAATGAAGGATCCTCTTTGTTTGAAGAAGGTGTGGTCGTATTTGTCACCCATCAAAATGCTTTGGTGGTATGAAGCCCTCAGATGATAGAGTGAATTCCATGTACCTTATATTTTAAGAATTGATGCTTGGCTCTTTTTGCACATTATTTTTTCACATTGTGTTAAACCTTGTGTCTTCTTTGCAGGTAAGACTAACTCCCACTTTGCATGTCTATGCACAACTTTCTAAACCAGATGGGGTTCGGGAGGGTTCCATGCCTTGTACTGCTTGGAAATGCACAACTCAATTGCATAATTCACCTACTAATAGTGGTAAGGTTTGACTTTCCCTGTTAAATTACCAGTTGACGGATTCCTAAGATGAGAGTTCAGCCATTCATTTATTTGTTCATTTATTTCTTTGGATTAGAGAATACGCCTACTGAAGCAGTTGAAAGAGTTTCATTACTTGCAATTGCTTGGGATCGGAAAGTTCAGGTAGCAAAGTTGGTCAAATCAGAGCTGAAAGTATATGGTAAATGGTCTCTTGAAAGTGCAGCCATAGGTGTGGCTTGGTTGGACGATCAGGTATGTGCCTGATTTAATGTCTTTTATTTTGCTGAATTTATGTTATTCTGCCTAGAAGAGTTCTGTAGATGGTGTAGGAGTCAAGTTTAGCTCACAACATGATGGGCATAATTTGAGGTTTTTTGTCTGCAGATGCTGGTGGTTCTCACGATAACTGGACAACTTTGTTTGTTTGCAAAGGATGGAACTGTAATTCACCAAACAAGTTTTTCTCTAGATGGTTTTAGAGGGGATGATCTCATTTCTTATCATACTCACTTCATCAATGTATTTGGAAACCCTGAAAAAGCTTATAACAATTGCATAGCTGTAAGAGGAGCTTCTGTATATGTACTTGGACCTACTCATCTTATTGTTTCCCGGCTTCTCCCATGGAAGGAACGGATTCAGGTTTTACGGAGAGCTGGTGACTGGATGGGTTCTTTGAACATGGCAATGACAATTTATGATGGCCAAGCTCATGGTGTTGTTGACCTTCCTAGAACTCTGGATGCTGTACAGGAGGTCATAATGCCCTACCTGGTTGAGCTGCTTTTGTCATATGTAGAGGAAGTTTTTTCTTATATTTCAGTAGCATTCTGCAACCAAATTGAAAAAATGGATCAAGTTGATGCCTTAAACAGACAAAGTAGTACTGTGCACACTGAAATTAAAGAGCAATACACCCGTGTTGGTGGGGTTGCAGTTGAATTCTGTGTCCATATCAAGAGGACTGACATACTTTTTGATGAGATCTTCTTGAAGTTTGTAGCTGTTCAACAGAGAGGTATTATCAACCCAGTGTGCTTTTGCATTTAATGGTCTGGTAGAACTTCATGCATTTATTCTTTTCTTTTCTGAAGTCTTGGATCTCTGGATTAAGAGTTATTTTATTTAAGTGAAAAATATGGGAATCATTCTTGAATTTCTTATCCTATGAAGTGGTAAACTCCATTTTGCTACCAACTATGATTGAATCTGAATGGCATTTTAAGAAGAGTACCTTTGTAGCATCAACAATACATAAAATGAAAGTACCAATTTTATTGTCCTACTACAACTCATGGCAAGGGTCATTCTAAAGGCTGAAGTGCATTAAGCAGTATAGGGTTGAAACTTTTCATCTTTGAGAATAACTTTGTTGAAGTCTTAGTAGACCTGCATTTCAACTTCCTTTCATGATTTGATGGTAAGTGGATTAATACTTCAGTATTTGATAGAACAAGGCAATTAGGTTCTAGGAATTTTGTACTGCTTTCGGGTTGTGTGAGCTGCAGTGCTGTAGATTTGCAGCATATGAAGTATGTGCTGTGTTTCATAGCTAGAAGTACACTACATACAAAATTTTCCTTTTTATCCACTATTGCATGCTACTAATATGTTTTTCTTGAATCTTTTTAGACACATTTTTGGAACTATTGGAGCCTTATATATTGAAGGACATGCTTGGTTCTCTTCCGCCTGAGGTACTGTATAATGTTCAAGTACTTTGGCTGTATTGGCAGCTATATTCTACAATCTACATAATGACATTCTTTCCCTTTTCCCTTTTCTAAGATTATGCAAGCTCTGGTAGAACATTACAGTCACAAAGGGTGGTTACAGCGTGTTGAGCAATGTGTCCTTCACATGGATATTTCTTCATTGGATTTCAATCAGGTCTCTACCTTTCAGATTTTTGCTAGTGATTTTTGTCCACTAGTTTTGTTTCTTTTAAATTTTCACCTCACATTAATTTTTCCTTTCTTGTAGGTTGTTAGGTTATGCCGCGAGCATGGATTATATAGTGCCCTGGTGTATCTTTTCAACAAAGGATTGAATGATTTCAGGTCACCATTAGAGGAGCTGTTGGTGGTCTTGCGAAATAGTCACAAAGAAGGTGCTATGGCCCTTGGGTACGATCTCCTTGATGTTTCTCCCTCATGTTGTAATCACTTGAGTTTGGAAATGTTTTAAGTAGTTTGTCGTACTACTTAAGTTTGCCTCTCCTTCCAGCGACATCTTAGCGAATCTTTCTTTTCATTGGTTAACTTGATAAAAAACCATATAATGAGTTGTATCATATATTTCAGTTTAGTTTTGAGCTGCATATTGCTATTTGACTTTCCCATGGTCTTATTTTACTTTTTGTTGTTTGCAGATACAGGATGCTAGTTTATTTGAAGTACTGCTTTTCAGGCCTTTTTTTTCCACCAGGTACAGACTTCACTTAAGGTTGGGCCTTTCAATATCACAGGACTCTAGCAGGATATCTCTTTCTATTATAAACCTATGTAGAAATGGCTTGGATCTTGAAGTAATTTACAGAAAAAGATATAGAAATGTCACAGAATAAGTATGAAGGGGTGAAGGAGGACCAGCATTCTGGAACACATGTTTAAATCACTTCAGTCTCTATATTTCCTAGGCTTTGACTTCATTATTCAGATTAAGAAACTTTGCATCAATCATCTCTCTTTGCAGGACAAGGAAAAATTCCTCCTTCACGCTTGCCATCTCTCAGAACAGAACTTTTGCAGTTTTTATTGGAGGGTTCTGATGCCCCTAATTCAAGAGCACTCTCAAGCGAATTCCCAGGAGGAGAATATCTCAACCTTTATTATCTCTTAGAGCTAGATACTGAAGCTACTTTAGATGTTCTGAGATGTGCTTTCACAGAAGTTGAAACCTCGAAATGGGACTTCTCTTCTCAAAATTCAGCTGATGCAGATACAGAGCTGCAGTATGGGAATAATTCAACGGCTCAAAGTCAGGATTCATTGGTCCAGAATACAATTGATACTCTTATTCACATTATTAGTAAGGACATTCCCCAGAAGGATGGATCTGCTAGCAGTGTTGACTCTGGATCAGTCGTAGAGTGGCCTTCAAAGAAAGATATTGATCATCTATTCGAGTTTATTGCATATTATGTTGCATGTGGAAAAGCTAATGTCTCGAAGACTGTACTTTCTCAGATTTTGGAGTATTTGACATCAGAGAATAACTTTCCAACGTCTGTTTCTGGAGATAGCATGATTTCAAAAAGAAGAGAGAAGCAGGTTCTTGGCCTTCTTGAGGTAGTGCCGGAGACTGATTGGAATTCATCTTCTGTGTTACAGCTATGTGAGAAAGCACAATTTTACCAGGTATATCTTCAAGTGTCCTATTAGCTTATGATGTTGTCTTAGAAACATGTTGATACAATTCATACAGTGTTGCTCACTACAAGGTTTCTTGATGTCTTTTAGGTATGTGGCCTAATTCATACCAGCAGACATCAGTATATTGCTGCCCTGGATTGCTATATGAAAGATGCAGCCGAACCCATTCATGCCTTTGCCTTTATCAACAAAACATTGTTACAGTTGACTGACGATGAATGTGCTGCTTTTCGATCAGCAGTTATTTCTAGAATTCCAGAGCTATTTAACTTAAACAGGTGATTCCTTAATTATCATGAATATTTCTTTTCTTTTTCATCTTTCACATTTTAATTGAAGTTCTTCCTCATTCATTCAATTTCTAACATCTTCTGATCCCATGTAGAGAGGGTGCATTCTTCTTGGTCATGGACCATTTTACCAGTGCAGAAGGTTCTCATATCCTATCTGAACTTCGCTCCCATCCACGAAGCCTTTTCCTGTACTTAAAAACAGTGATTGAGGTTCATTTATCTGGCACCCTCGACTTCTCAAGTTTAAAAACCGACAATCTTATGGGAGTAAAGGATCAAACAAAAGGAGTTGAGGCTTTCTTGGAAAGGGTCTCTAGTTTCCCACAGCTTTTGCGTGATAGTCCTATTAATTTGACTGATGATATGATTGAGCTTTATCTGGAGGTGAGCGCTTCATAAACTAGTGATCTTTTGTTATTTTTAAGTTTTAACTAAGTTTATTGGATGAATCAATGTTTTCAGCTCATCATTTGTCTCTGAAATTCTTGATCCTTCTTGAGCTATTGTGAGCTTTAAGTGTGTCCATTGTGCTCCAGTCTATTTGGGTCAGTTAAAGTGTACGTATTTTCAATATATTCATTCTGGCCAACTTTGAACTTTGAGGCTTGAAATAGTGAGCAAGTTTGTTTTCTGGTCATGAAGCTTATTCAATTAAAGTGTACTTATTTTCAATATATTCATTCTGGCCAACTTTGAACTTTGAGGCTTGAAATAGTGAGCAAGTTTGTTTTCTGGTCATGAAGCTTATTCAGTGTCATTGCGGTCTTTATGCATTACTTCCAATTTGATTAGGTTCAGAAATTCTTGTGGAGCACTTGTTGGGATACCAACTCAGGTTTTAAATGTTTCACTTTTTACTTCTGCAGCTGTTATGCCAGTTTGAATGCAAATCAGTTCTCAAATTCCTAGAGACATTTGATAGCTATCGCGTGGAGCACTGTTTACGCCTCTGCCAGAAATATGCAATAATAGATGCTTCATCATTCTTGTTGGAGAGGGTTGGTGATGTTGGAAGTGCACTTTTACTTACACTTTCCACCCTCAATGACAAATTTATCAAGCTTGAAACTGCTGTTGGTAGTCTAAATTTAAGTGGGGCTTCACGTGGTTCTGCTAGTACAGAATACTTGAGCAATGCTTTGAAAGTGGAGGAGGTCGGTAAATATCATTTTTGAATCTAGCATGTGGTTAGGTTTTTTATGCTTTCTATAGATTCGTTGAAGTGTTATGTATAACTTGTAAATTTTTCCATTTCAGGTGAATGATATAGACAGTATATTGCATGCATGTATAGGATTGTGCCAACGGAACACCCATCGTCTAAATCCTGATGAATCAGAGGCACTCTGGTTCAAATTGCTTGACTCGTAAGTTCAGTTTTCAATTTGGTCTCAGCTAAGCTTTACTCATGCACAATTATCTGGCCATAATGCATTCTTCAATTTCAGCATTTTGTCTTCCCTATTCAGAAGCGCCCCCCCCCCCCGGCCCAAAAAATAAAATAAAGAAAAAGAAAAAAGGAAGCTTGTTTGATTATCTTGACTATAAAGACTTGCATAACTATGATATACAAGGGAGCATTCTATCTATTATTGCACTTTAAAAACTGGTTCCGTGCTCTCTGTTATCTGTCTAGGATGATCCATGAAGGATTTCATTGTAGTCTTGCAGTACATGATCATGGAATTATTGAAGACTAATCATCCTCCCAACTTTCAATACAGGTTTTGTGAGCCTTTAATGGATTCGTTTAGTGCTGGTACGGTATCTAAAGGAGAAGATCATAATAGAATGGTAACCAATTCATTGCATTCACAAGAGGATGAAATTAATTTCACCATCAAGTGGAGAATCCCAAAGGCTCATAAAGGTGCTGATATTTTAAGAAAATTGTTTTCTCGGTTCATCAAGGAGATTGTTGAGGGCATGATAGGGTATGTTCGCCTTCCAACTATCATGTCAAAGCTCCTTTCTGACAATGGTAGCCAGGAATTTGGTGATTTTAAATTCACAATATTGGGGATGCTTAGCACATATGGCTTCGAAAGAAGAATTCTGGTACAGCAGCTTTATTTTAATCTCAGTTATGCTAGTTATGTACATGATGTATTCTTGTTCAAGGGAATTATTGTGTCAAAGTCATTCTTGTGGAACGTACTTACAAGGCAATAAGCATGAATAATTTCTATGTTATTTCTTAAAAACTAAAAAATAAAAACTACAATAAAATCTTCTATGTCATTTTGGTGATTTACTCTGCTTCTTCTCCTTGTGAATATCTACAACATCGAAAGTTGGTTGTCAAAGCTACAATTGTCAGTTGCATTAAATATATCTGCATAGACAGAAGCAGTACGCTTTGCAGTTGATTCATTTCTAGCTGTATTGTGGGGCTATTGAGCAGCACTCAAATCTTATGCAGAGTCTACTGATTAAGTGATATATTAAACTTTCTGCACTGACTGGATTCAAATTTAGACTCTGGATATCTAATTTGTTTCCTCTGAAGCTTTGTATTGTATTTCTTTTTGTTCTTTTCGGTTGCCTTTAACTCTATCTGTCATGTAGGATACTGCCAAGTCCCTGATAGAAGATGATACATTCTATACTATGAGCATCCTCAAGAAAGGAGCCTCACATGGGTATGCTCCTCGCAACCCAAAATGTTGCATATGCGATTGCCTCCTTGACAAGAACTCTTCCAGCTACATTCGCATTTTCAATTGTGGTCATGCAACACATCTTAAATGCGAAGTTTCAGAGAATGAAACATCAAGTCGTAGCTCGTCCTCTGGATGCCCAGTTTGTATGCCCAAGAAGAAATCTCAGAGGTCTAAAAACAAATCGGTTCTAGCAGAGGAGAGTTTAGTGAAGGTGTTTTCATCAAGAACCCATCATACTCATGGAACAGTTGTTCACCCACATGAAAGCACTTCTGAGAATAGCTATGGGATTCAGCAGATATCACGAGTATAGCAACTTCTTATTATCATTGTCATTATTGTCATTTTTGTTTCCTTGATTTTTGGTACATGAAACTAATTGAGAAACTGAACTTGGATATTGCAGTTTGAGATGTTGACCAATTTGCAGAAACATCGTGGATTAGTCGAGATTGAAAACATGCCTCAATTGAGGCTTGCCCCACCAGCTGTGTACCATGAAAAGGTTAAGCACGGACCTGTTCTGTCACCAGGAGAGAGCAGCAGTGATCTTGTGAGAACAGAGAAACAAAGTAAAATCAAGCAACTCAGGGAGGTAAAAGTAAAAGGATCATCTCTTCGGTTTCCCTTGAAAACAAACTTATTTGGTAATGGTAAGTATCTCATTAGGTCTCTTGTAAATGTAATGAAATTTGTGAGTCTGTGAAAGGTGTCCATTTCTAACATATAGATATCCACTTTCCAGGCAAGGACAAGATCAGCAGGCGATGATACTATTGCCATCTACAACTAACAAGTAACAATACTGGAGTTGGATTCTGCAGAGGCTGTCCAATAATATCTAGTAGGCACTAACCATGCTAGCTGAGTTTTAACCCGTTTTCCCTCCGTTTCCTGTATTCTTTTTAATCCTTCTGTGCTTCTATTTAGATCTGTTGTAAATACTTTGTAAAGTACCACAAATTTTGTAAATGATTTATAGAAAGGCATCTGCCATTTTGTAGTAAATCAAATATATTCCTTCCAGCTTCACGTGTCTTTATCTGGATTCATGGTGATACCGTCTGCATGGAACTTTCAGAAGGTAGTCTCCAAAGTCCTAAATAGCAACGTCACTGGGGAACACTGGCAGTTTCAGATGTACTGTGTAATGTGTATCCTTCCCAAGTTTGTTGCTAATGTAAAAATCAGGCAACTTCAGACTTCCGATTCAAGTGCTTTGCCAATAGAGACCTGCAATGAGCTTCTTTGGTGAATGCTCGAGAAGCCCAACTGAACTGAGAGTAATGTATTTCCACGGCATAATTCAAAATTTCAAATCAAAGATAGCCAACAATGATAATAGTTTCTCATCTCTCCATTCAAACTACTCAACTCGAAATAAAATTGGAGATGGGAAGGACCAAGTGCACCTATTGATATTCAAAATAAGTGGATTTTGAATGTACATGAAATACGAAAATTGAGATTCAAGGGAAATATGTAAATGGAATACTAAAACGACAGTCACATATGCATTCAGAAGTCAGAACAAAAGGACAATCTGCTAATCATCATCTTCAAAGCTTCCTTCATCGCTACTATAATCGCTACTATCGTCTTGATCAGGAATATCCAGTTCAACATGCATAACTTGTATTGGCTCTTGCGGTTTATGCATTGCTTGAGGTTTAGGCCGTAAATGTTGATCCTCGACCTTAGGAACTGGAAGAGATCCCACTGGGGGCAAAGGCACTGGGTCCCCAGGCTTCCATCCAGGTGGGGGCATAGGAAAATCGGTAGGCAACTCCACAGGCATCCCAGGTTTCCAACCAGACGGAATTGTGATATTTGGAGGAAGCCGACCTTGAAGTGCACCAAAGTTTGGAGCTTGATTGGCTTCTGTTGGAGCAGGATGTGGGGGCTCCATGATTGCTTCAATTGTTTTCTCCGTGCTATCTACAGTCTTGGGCAAACCAACATCCAGGTTTGCAAAATTGTATAGTTGAGAAGCACGCATGTGCTCCTCCTGCGGGGCAGGTGGGAGTGATCCGCGAAGAGGAGCCTGTCCAGCCCCAAATTCTGGTGGTGCAAATGTTGTGTAGCTTATCCGATGCGCGTATGACAAAATATCTGATAAATTCAACTGAGATGAAACAGTAGTAGTGCATGAAGAATCATCTTCTGAACCATCATCCAATTTTACCCTTTTGGGGCGGGACAAATCAGAGTAATCATCAACAAGATTATCAAGCACCTGCTCAACATCCTTGAGTTTCTTGGAAAAGGCAAGAAGTGAGACATCCTTGGACCGTACTTCATGTGCAATTTTCAGCTTAGCGTCCTGAAGATCAAGAATTTCTTGGAGTTCAGCAACAGCCTCAAAGAGTTGGGTTTGAAGAGCTGTGAACTGGGAGAGGACATCTTTGGTGGAGGAAGGACAGTTCTCAAGCGGGATTGAAAACTGAGATTGGGTTTGGGAAGAAAGGAAGGTTGGGAAGGAACCGCGGAATGCATTGAGCCAAAGGGACCGATTAGGTGAGACTTCAAAGAGTTTAGACGCGAGGGAGGCCATTTGAACTAGAAGGGATTGGGCTCTTGGGAGGGGCGAGAGGAGAGAGAGCAGCGATGGGGAGAGATTGGAATGCTGTGAAGAAGAAGAAGCAGAAGCAGAAGAAGAAGGCTGCTGCTGTAAAGGGAGTTTTGGAGGGGTAGGGTTTTGAAAAGCAGGTGAATTGGGGTTCGATAGGCCTAGCCTAGCTGGGGATTGTACAATCTGCGGTTGAAGCATTGTGGAACTTCACTTGTTTCCTCAAACTACACTACAAATCAAGAAATTGAAGAAACATTAACATTGGACAAAATATTCATGATCTGATAACAGGAAGAACTAGGTCTTAAAAAAAGAAAAAGGAGTCTCACCAGCCGAGACAGTAACAGCCAGGTAGAACTAGTGAGCTGCAAAATCCAAGAATTCAAAGTTGCTTTGCTTAAAGGACTCTCCTTTTCCTTATGTACAGCTCTTCATAAGCTGCAAAATCCAAGAAATTCATATTCTTAACCTGGTTTTTTTACTAAAGCAAATTTGAAGAACTAGTTCAGTTCTCTCTCTCTCTCTCTACAAAATGCAAAACAAAAACAAAAAAGAAAATTTGTTCAAAACATTAGCACCTTATACTTTATGTAGATTACACTTTGAAAGCTTGGAAATAATTACATTTGGATATCATTTTAGGCCACACTACACTAAAAATCCAAACTTTGTTGGAAACAATTAATCAGCAATCTGAAATACGATTTTTAATAACAATGTTGAAGCCGTGGCCTAAAATGTGAATCTAAAATCCTTAAAACAGGAGGATTAAGGAGACGCCCCTTGGTGTAACTTCTCCTTAAACCTAAAACCCAAAATAAAAAAGTTACTACCATCCAAAAAGGAGACCCAAATCAAAGGAAAGCAAAGCAATCCAGATTGCAGATCTTTCATCAACAATGGAAATCAAAACTCAGAGAAACAGCAGCAAAAACCTGCAATGAGTAAGGAATAAGATAAACTCACCTGGGGATTGTTCTGTTTCATCGACGGAATGGAAAGAGTGAAGCTTTCATCACCTGCGATTTTCATGAGAGACCGGGACGCTGACATAGAGACAGAGCCTGAAAAGGTTCCCGTTTTAACGAGAATAGGGGAACTATTGCCCTTGCCGGGTGGGCTTGGTCCAATGGGTTGCAACTGAATTTGCCAAAAAAAAAAAAAAAATTAGCTAAGGGCCCAACCGGGTTCGAACCGGTGACCTCTTGATCTGCAGTCAAATGCTCTACCACTGAGCTATGGACCCTTGTTGTCAAATAGCTCCATCTATTAGGTATTTATAGGTTTACTTATTAGTTTAAAGCATATGGTTTAGCATGGCATGTCAAGTTACTCTAATAGTTAATTTAGTTTGTACCCGTTTGTGTATTTAAAGGTGAAGAATAATGCGAACCACCTCATTATTTTTTATATGTAGATCTAAATTTAATGACAATTAAGTATAACTGAGTATAGAATTAACTAACCACTTGAGTAGGATTGTATATTCTAGGCGGGAGGTAGGGAGGGGCATAGAGCCTAGGAGTTTAGACGGGGCTGAAGTAAATTCCTAGGCGAACTTTTATTTTATTTTAATTTTATAATATATAAATAAGGGCAATTAAAGAAAAAACTATATCTAATAGTATGATTTATTGAAAATATGAGAAAAATAAAAAGTAGTTTTTAAGCATTTGACTAAAAGAAATAAATATTTTGATCTTTTTTTTAAACCAGGCTAGTTTGAGCGCCACTCGAACTAATCGAAGCAATTGATGCTTAGTGATATAAGATGCTTAGTGATATGAAAAAAAAAAAAAAATCTCGTAATACGCACAAAACTCGCCGTCTAAGTTCTAAGCTCCTCTTCACGCCCCTAGCACCTAACAATTTTTAAAACACTGACTATATCTGTCACCCATGTGATAAAAAGAAACTTGTAGTCATAGACTTCTTAGTCCTCATCCAATGACACGTTGGAACTCATCCTTGTCCACAAGGTCACAATCACAACACCAACATTTAACACACAATACTAACACAAATTGAATGTCTTTTCTCCAATCATCTTTTGCCTCACATCCCTCACCATGAATCCAACCCAAAACCACTAACAAAAACACCTTTACCATTTTCAATACCCAAAAAGAAAAAGAAAAAAAAACCCTTCACCTCAAATCCCCCAACTGTCCAAGAACAACAATAATAGTATGTGACCCTCGGATTTTTTTTTTTTTTGAACAAGGGCCGGTGCGGCTGCCCTCAAGCCTTCATTAATGAAACCGGAGAATACAAGGGGGGGACATTGTGCCTAAACCCCAGATTACAATATGCAACTAGAGTACATCCAGAAAAAAATTCATGAGACGACTCAACTAAAAACTTGTACTCCAATCCACACCAGCTAGCAAAGAACGCGCGACAGACGGTTCTATTTGCTTCCCAGCGGTGACACAACGGAAAGATTACTCGATCTGCAACTTTAATGCAGCAAAGCGTAATATCCATACTACCAGCTTTCCTATCATGTTGCCACTTGAATCTCCATCCAGTGGCAAGAAGTCTCACCCTGCCACTAGGAGGCAGCGACCATTTGGCAAAGCAATGAACTCGCCGCCACCCTAGAGCAGACAAGGCACAAAGAGTGCACCCACGGGCAAAAAGCCCAACGATCCCTACACAACGAATGCAGGGACTTATTTCGCGCAGCATGCGCAAAGCAACCCACAAACAGCAAACAACTAAACAAACAAAACAACAAACAGAGATAAAACAAACATAAAATAAAAAACAGCAGCAAAGCCCAACAGCCGAAGCCCGGCCCATCCACCATCTCTCCCAGAGGCCCAAAGCAGAAGCCCACCAAGCAAGCATCGATCTGCAACCTCCGGTACCAGACCGCCCTCGAGTAGACCAACGCCGCCGCGCAGCAACCCTGCACCGCCATATTACCACGACACTGTGCAGGCCCTTCTTCAACCCTATCGGTGCCCAAAACCCAATCCAGAACCGACCAGATCGGGATCGCAGCGACCGTCCCCCAGCCCCTAGTTGCCGCAGAGCTTCCACGGTTCGCCGCCGGCCATCCGTGTCCCAGAGCCACTCCAACTGCCCCAGAAACAACACAGAAGCACACCTGCAGACCCCCGTCCATCCCCAAACCCAGATCGGACCCAGTTCCACCCGAACCCAGATCGAAACTACCTCTTGAGCCTCCATGGTTCGCCGCCGGCCATCCGTGTCCCAGAGCCACTCCAACTGCTCCAGAAACACCACAGAATCACGCCTGCAGACCCCTGTGCTCGCCCCCGAAGCCAGAACGGATCTAGATCGATCTGCCCTCTCCAAGTTCGAACAACCTCTCTCGGATCCCGGACCGAGTCGCTGCCATTGAACCCTGCTGCTAGCCGGAACCACCATCCTCTCCCGGACCGGAACGCAGCGGCCGAAGCGGCGGCGGCGGCGTTCGGCCGGGAGGGAGCTCTCTTTGCTTTTGCTTTTTTCTCAGGCGCGTGAGGCGCGTTCTCTACCTCGTTTCTTTTGCTTTTATTGACCCTCGGACTTAACAAGGCCTAATGTGACACCCCAAAATAGCATAGAAGCCAAACAAGACACATAACTCCCACAAGTGGCAAGTAGCAGAGTAGTGATTTGGAACAAGCAGTTAGTTGAGTTGGGTGGATTTCCAACGCCCTTGAGCCCTTCAGGCGGTTATTTCCAAGCTCCTCTCTCTCGTTTCCTCCGCCTTCTCTTCTCCTCTTATACTCTCCTTTTCTCTCTCGCTTCAACCTCCAAATTCCTCTCTTCCCTTGAACCCAAAATATAGAAACACAGAGAGAGAGAGAGGAGCCATGTCCTTCTCTGCCGCCACCACCCAGCCCCTCCGGCTCAACACCACCACCGCCGGCGCCGCTGCCAGATCCAATGACAAGGTACCCTCTTCTCTGCTGATGTCAAAGACTCCGTCTTTTTTGGGATCCACCCGCAAGCTCCGACCCGGTTGTGTAGCTGCCAAGCCCAATGCGCAGCGCCGATCCGCGGTGGTTTCGGTCTCCGAGGCTGTCAAGGAGAAGAAGGCCAGTGCTTCCACCAATCTGGTAATCATTCTTTTCATTTCTTTTGATTGAATTCTTTGGAAGGTTTGGTTTGGTTTGCCATGCATGGTTGGAATAGGAGAGAATTGGATTTTGGTTTTTCACTGTTGAAGAAAGATTTTTGGGTTTTGAAGAGCTGGTTAGCTGAGATTTACGAGCTGTGAATTGAACTCAATCAAGCATGATTCAAGTTGTTTGGTCCAAAATTTACAATAAAAAATTCAACTTGGGTGCATTTAGTTCAATTTGATTTGATTTGAGTGTTGTGTTTAAGAGTCCAGCAATCTTCATTGTATACATTTCATTAAGTGTAAAGAGATGTAGAAGTACCCATCTGAGTTCTTTGTCTAATCGAAAATACAACTTGTTTGGAGATCAATTTGATTCGAGTATGTTTAAAGTAAGGGAAACTTCATTATATACAGCTAATTAAGTTCAAAGGGATGTAGAAGTACCCATCTGAGTTCTTTTTTCCTAGTGTGGTTTGTGAAGATTTTATGTTCTTATAATGAAATGAACAGTGTCTGAGACTATGGTTTCTGAATTTTTGTGTATTTAGCTGATAACGAGAGAGGAAGGATTGGAGCTTTATGAAGACATGGTATTGGGTAGAGCTTTTGAGGACATGTGTGCTCAGATGTATTACAGAGGCAAAATGTTTGGGTTTGTTCACCTTTACAATGGCCAAGAAGCTGTGTCAACTGGGTTCATCAAGCTTACAAAGCAGGAAGATACTGTGGTGAGCACATACCGTGATCACGTTCACTCTTTGAGTAAGGGTGTCCCCGCTCGTGAAGTCATGAGTGAGCTCTTCGGAAAGGCTACCGGTTGTTGCCGGGGCCAAGGTGGTTCGATGCATATGTTCTCAAAAGACCACAATTTGATTGGTGGGTTTGCATTTATTGGTGAAGGGATTCCAGTGGCAACAGGAGCAGCCTTCAGCTCTAAATATAGGAGGGAAGTGTTGAAACAGGCAGACTGTGATCATGTGACGTTGGCATTTTTTGGAGATGGGACTGCTAACAATGGCCAGTTCTTTGAATGTTTGAACATGGCTGCATTATGGAAATTACCAATTGTATTTGTTGTGGAAAACAATTTGTGGGCTATTGGAATGTCGCACCTGAGGGCAACTTCTGATCCCGAAATTTGGAAGAAGGGACCTGCATTTGGTATGCCTGGTGTTCATGTGGATGGGATGGATGTTTTGAAGGTGAGGGAAGTGGCAAAGGAGGCAATTGGAAGGGCCCGGAGAGGAGAGGGACCAACCTTGGTGGAATGTGAAACATATAGGTTTAGAGGACACTCATTGGCTGATCCCGATGAGCTCCGTGACCCTGGTTAGTATTTGAATTTTTCTTTTCCTCGTCATGCTTCTCTGTTGTACATTGTAAGAGCTGACTTAACCCATTCATGTCTGTCCTATTCATTTGGATTCTCTTATAATATTTTTACCTGTTAGCTTTCAATAACATGATGTTTATTTTGTTGCACAACCAAATTAAGTAGATAGTTCTTTAGTTTGGATATTAGATAGTTGCTTTCTTTCCAATTTTGAAGAAGCATGTCAGTCAGCTTACTAGGCTGGCATTATGGAGTTTCTTTGATTTCTTAGCACCTCTATCAGCTGATAAAATCATTTATTAGAGGAGTGCTACAGTTTACATTTGCCCATGACTTTACCATTTTTCCCCAACCTTAGTGAAGTGTCTGTTCATTTGTTCACTTCAATTTTGAACACCACATATCAAATTATCATTATTCTTTACCAGACTTTTGCACCTAGCATGATCGATTCATTTTCTTTTCACGTCATTTAATTGAGGTTGTTATATATTAACTGCCATTTTTTGGTTCTAATTTGCCAGCTGAGAAGGCACACTATGCTGCCAGAGACCCCATCACAGCCTTGAAGAAATACATATTCGAGCACAACTTAGCCAGTGAACAAGAGCTGAAGGCCATAGATAAGAAGATAGATGAGGTGCTTGAGGATGCTGTTGAGTTCGCCGACGAGAGCCCGCTCCCACCTCGCAGCCAGCTGCTCGAGAATGTGTTTGCCGATCCTAAAGGCTTTGGAATAGGGCCTGATGGCCACTACAGATGTGAGGACCCTAAATTTACTCAGGGCACTGCCAAAGTCTAATCTTTGTTGGACCTATAGCAATCAACTTGTGCTATTTCTCTGTTCCTAGATGCATGCTATTAAATTTTAGTTACTGCTAGCAGTTCTTGTCACTTAAAAAGAAGATTGTATTTGCATTTCTACTGGAAGCAGGATACTTGTGTTTAGCGTGGGTCTTTCATTTGAATTTTGGTCATTCGTGTACGTTTCAAGTTATCACTCTTTCTGTAATTGCAAACAATACCCTGAAGGGATGTCGGTTCTTGTCCAATTTTATCATAAATTCTATATTTACAGATTATTCTCAGAAATTTGCCTTGTTTGAAGTTTAAAGTGATATGGAGAAATGGTTCACTTGACTTCAAAAAATTGTTGATCCTCCTTGTACATTATATGGGGCTTGTTACATAATCAGCGCATTGATACAATTTACAAAAACTAAAAAAGATGTAGTGACATGCGAAATTGACACGATAAGAAACTAAACTATCAATGTCCGCTATTGGGAAGATGAATGATAACTAGTACATGTTCAAGCTCAAGTGTTATAGAATCTAGCTGAAAAATAGAATTATTACAGAGAAATATGGTGACAAAACTGTAGGAAATGGTAACAAAAAGAATGAAGATATGAATCTTTTTGAAGAGGCAAAAAACAAAAAAAATATGAAGAGGTGTCTGTTAAGCGGGAATTACAACTTGAAAATCAACTCTCAGACCCAAAACTCGCCTGACCTCAGCTGGTGTCAGTCTCCAGGTCATAGGTCCTGAATTCTCACCCCAGAAATCCAGAATCTCAGAGACCTTTTCTAAGTTGAGGATGGTTGCCGTTTGAGTGAGCCGAGCAAAATTGTCTCTTAACAGTTCTTTGGGTCATGCTAGAGAAGTGGCTAACTAATGCCCTACAATCTCTGTCCAGCTGAAGGCCTCCAAGTTGACTGAATCTTTTCTGCATCATAATGTATGAACGAATCGTAGTTGTTGGCAGTCATTAGTGATTGCAGCCATGCTGCATTTGTCCCAACGGCATGAAGAAGCCTTTGAACCCAGGGGCCTAAATTGTAATCCTCTTTGCTTTCATTTGTGTTTCAGTGTACTGCTGGTCCAAGGGTGTTATTTTTCTTTATTCTGGAATAGCACATGGTTTCTTCTAAAATAAACAAATGTGCATTACTATTTTACAGAAATTCAAGAACTACACAGCATACTTGATCATCATCTCCAAAAATGGTTAGGACTAATGAGAGGCATGAATCCGCAGAAGACTATTGCATTAGCATCTTCTTTAGAGAATGGCTATCCATGAATTTTGGCTCTCCATTAACACTTGGTAACGGAGCTAGCAAGCATAGTCGGAACATGACGGACATGTGAACTTAATACACATAACACCTGCATAATGTAGCATATCTGGACGGTATTTTAATATATCGATCGATCATTGTAATTCCTAAGAATCTCAGCCCAGCCCAATTGAGATGCACACATAAGAATCATAAAGCAGTCCTGCAGTAGTAAGGATTCTAACACAACTGGGATTTAAAGCTTAGGAATCCACGTCCTACAGTGATAAGGGTTCTAACTCGATCAACTGGGATTTCTTGTTTTGCAGAACATAGATTTGAAGCAAATTTGCCTATATATAACCACATATTTCTCACGGTTTGGAGCATAAAGATATAGAGTCAGTTGTGCAGCATTACTCAAACTACAATCTTTTATTTTCTGATTATAACCACCTAGCTAGCTAAGAAGATCGATGGAAGACCGTGGCGAGCCTAACTTGTACCTTCCACCAGAGATTATGGATGATATTCTTTTATGGCTACCAGCCAAGTCCTTATGCCGCTTCAAGTGTGTATCAAAACCATGGAAAGCCATGATATCCGACACCCATTTTGTTAAGAGGCACATCAACAGAGCCACTGAGAACAAGGATGTATTCCTCCAAAGAAGAAGAGTGATATTCACCGACGCGGCAGACAATGGTCTTTATACTTTGGACTTAGATGAGTTTCTCAAAAATCATAAACATGTGCTTCTTAAGAACCATGCGGCTGATACAGATAATGGTATTGATAACGATGATGATGAAGAAGATGAACAAGTAGCTGCCACTAAGCTCGATTATATTTACCGTGAGCAGCCAAGTGTTCGAGTTCCGTTTTTCCATTCCTGCAATGGCCTGATTCTCCTCGAGTTATCTGATTTGGAGTTATATTTGGTTAACCCTGCAACAAGTGAATCCAAGCATCTAGCAAAACCACCACTAGATTATTACGAGTTCCATAATTATAATTATCACCTATATGGGTTTGGTTTTGATTCCTCCTCTTCTCAATACCAGTTGGTTCAGGGAGACATTTGTATACATGATGATGATATTTTTTTAGGGTGGTGGGGAACCTGGTTTAGTGTCTATAACTTTGAAACTGATTCGTGGCGACATAAATTATCATCCCCGCATCCTTACATTCCTGCAAGTTCACAAATGCATCGAAACGAAAATGGGGTCATGTTGAATGGTCGTTTTCATTGGTTGATGAAGTCGTTGAAAAGATACAATTATGATGATGAGGCATTTGTGATTGTAGCTTTGGATGCACCGTTGATACGGACTCGAGAAATTCCACTACCGCCTGAATTATCCAGTGGCAGTCAATTGGTGAAACTAGGGGCCTTTAGAGAGTGGTTATGCATAACATTAGCGACAGTGGAGCCCCATCATGCAGAAACATATAGTGAGTTTTGGGTCATGAAGGAATATGGAGTGAGGGAGTCGTGGACTAAAATGAGGGTCTCCATCCCTTATGCTGAGTTATCACACTCTGGTTTTTGGACGGAATCTCATGATTTGATGGTTTTTGGAGAAAGGTTAATTTTGTACAATTTTGATGAAGAAAATCCACAAAGCTTCCAGAATTTATCGGTTCGCGAAATTGGCAAAGTTGGTAGAGTTGGAGTATACATTGAGAGCCTTGTTTCAGTTAGGGATCTCATAAGGGATCTCAACAACATGAGAATAAATCCATGGATAGACAGGAGACGTGGAAAATACTCTTATCAATCTGCAGGCTAGCTCTTTTTTTTTTTTTTTTCCTCTCTTCTTTTTCCTTTTCTTTTTCTCATAATCAATCTTGCTCTCTGATTTAATAGCAAGCTATGACTTTGTGTTTTTTTACTAAATTTGTTACATTAGCGTTCTGTTTAGTATCTCATGTGTTTTGTAGAATAAAAAACCGAACTTTTGGATGGAACTTATTTGAAGATCTTAGTATATAACAGCAGAAATTATAGAGATGTATTATGAACAATTGTTAACAAGATGTACAAGTTAAGATAAAAATGCTGCAATAAGGCAATAAGCAGATTATAGAATTTCTCCACCAAAAAAAAAAAAAAAAAAAAAAAAAACCAAACCCAACCTAACCCTCATAGGTGCTTTCTTTCATGAGTTTTCTTGAAGGGAGTAAAATTCACAGTCCCCACTTTACAATCTACACATCATATTTCATTTTCTAGTAACTTAAATTTTTGTCCTTAATAACTTAATTTTGACTTTTTTTAAGGATTTCAATAAAATACGGAAACGAGAGAGTGTGCATTGTAAAATAGGGAATGTGGCTTTTACTCAAGTACCATCTAAACCATAATCGTAGAAAGAAAGACCAAGACCAAGACCAACAGTAGCCATTGTTGGTGATGCAGCCTTAACTAACCTCAAAGTCAATAATTCAAAATAATCAAATATTGCTGATACGCTCAAAATGAGTGTCAATTTAACCCTGCAAAATGTAGTTGTCAGTATAGGATAAGCAGGGATCGTTCAGTCCGGGGATTGAGGGTACTCCTTTAATTTCATAAACAAATAAAGAATTATGTATAAAAATAAAGTAAAAAGTATTATGTACAAAAATAAAACAAAGAATAGAAATATATATACAAGTTAATGTAAAAGGGGGGTTTTGGGATTATAGAATCGGAATTAAAATTAAATGAAATAAAGAGAATGTAAAAACACATTTACAAGGGTGGAACGCAAGGAACAAAGATCAAAACCACAATCATATGAATGAAATCCAATTACAATTCCTATAGTTGATTATCTATGTCATGAGAAATAAGTTGACCATGTGAAACGTTAGTAAGCAAACGATTTCCCATATTTTACTTTCCTTGAATAATCAATCTAAGTGAAAGCACCTAAATCAATCCTATTGAATATGCAATCATAGTCTAGAAATCTAGCTAATCAAGAACACATTCAATGCATGAAGAACAAAGAAAGGATGTCAACCAAAGTGCACAACCTAGTATGAAAAAGTTCATCTATTTGCAATCCTCCTTAATTGATTTCGACTTTTGTCCAAAGCCTTCACTACTTAAATCTAGCTCCAATTATATGCATATATCCTAAGTTGATCACCAAAGAACATAAACATGCAAAAGTTTTCTGTAATCCAAAATCAATCAAGCAATCTCACATAAGCAACATATAAATCAACATATAGAAATCACAACTTTATTTCAAAATATATAAACGGGCTTTAAACTTTGCCCTTAACGTTATGTTAACTATAATTCATAGTTTTACAAAATCAAACAAAGAAAACAAGAGAAATGATATAATACACCTTGAAAGATGAATGATAAAGCCTTGAGACGAAGAACTTGAAGATCCTTGAAAGCAAGCAATCTTCTAGGGACGACACAAGGGTGGATGGCGTCTAGGAAATTGATGTATTGCATGGCTTCTCTTTCTCTTTGCTTAAGAATGCAGAACTAGAAGACTAGAGAATGAACAGAAAATGGAGAGGAGATGGAGAGACAAAGAACATGAGATGGATGAAGGAAGATATCTATATTCTGCTCACAAAATAGGGTATTTATAGAAATACATTGTAGTGTGAATGCAATGGTAAGAAGTCCATTATAATGGCTTCAATGATCATAGCTGCAACTCCACATGGTTGCTGCAATTATGAGAGCTGTCATGCTTGTTGCTTCCCCATATACTTTATTCCACACAAGTCTTCATACATATATTTACACACTCAAGTACTTATCTATACACTCAAGTACCTATTACAAGATATAGATATTTATACTATAATATATTTATACTATAACAGTCTAAATGTTCTGTCTAAATGGTACTCAAGTTTGAAAACAAACTAAGATAGATGATGAAGAAACAAAATTGAGTTAGAACTCCTTTGACACAAAACAGATTTCCGGCAGACTTGACCTCAGTGCACTAAAATGATCATAACTTCTTCTAGAAAATAGATATCGACGAGCTGTAAAAAGTTCTGAAAACTAGACATCCGTAGCTTTCCAACCATATAAAGATCATAATTTTCTGAGCTCTGAACGATTTTTGACACTCCGTTGAAGTTGAATGATCTGCACTGGCAGTTTTCCGAATCTGTAATAGATTTGATTTTTAAAGAACAATTTGTGTCCAATTCGGTAATGATCTTCTTGAGACTTCTAGATGCTTCCACATGTCTTCCACATCTTGTTTGAAGTAGAAACATCAAGAACCTTCAAGAATCTTCATTTCTTTCCATTTCTTGCTTCCTACAACTCATTTTCTTCGTTTGTAGCTAAAATGTACCTAAAGACATTAAACTAAGTTAAAATGATTAACTTAAAGGAAATAACATAGCAAAATGTGAGTAGAAAAACACATAAAACGTCGCATAAAATGCTCCTATCAATTGCTTGAGAAGCTGAACCGATTATTGCCGCCCCCTGTAGCTCCTTCAAAAATGAATAGATCATCTGCATAGAGCAACTTTCATTAATGCTCTCTTGTAGTTTCTTAACTCGAAATCAATCTCCATGAGTCTAAGTCACACAGAGATCATTGCATAGAAGAATTTAAAGTTTACTAACCATTTAGTAAAAGCTAGAGCTCTGCCAAATTGCGGGTTACCGATGACCGGAGTTAGGCGTCCAGTTTTATTGTCCCCAAATAATACCCTATAAACTTTATTGCCCCCTAGTAAACTTTATTGGCTCCCAATAAAAATTTATTGGTTTTTGATTGAGAGTAATAAAAGTCTCCGGCGATCTCCAGTGAACTATAAAATCTCCAACGACACTACTACAAAATTGGCCAAAGGGCACCCTCCATTAAGGGTGCTCATTGTTCACAAAAGCCACCTAAATCTTCATTAGCCCCTGAGAGTGCCCTTTGTTCCCGTTTCCTTTAGAGCATAGGGCACCAATACGTTATCGGTTGAAAAACTTTTACCAAACTGACATGGTTATCACATCACCCTCTCACATTACTTTTGTCAAGTGCCACATCTTCTTTTACACCGTTTATGTCTCCAATTAGCAACTCTTAGAATGGTGGGAAGCGTGCACCAAATAACTTTTTTTAAAAGGTGGTGCCATTTTTTTTTCTTCATTAAAATGACCCCACACTAGAGATTTTCTTATTTTTCCTTTTTTCTTTCTGGTCATCATATTATAGCATTCCACAATACATGGTAATACACACTACTGATAATAACAAAATATTAACAATAAAATACATTTAGTGATTCCAAGTATACTGAACATCTGAAATTAAACAATAAGTTACAGAGTACTAGCACTTTGCGCTCTATGAAGACCCTCTCTGGTGTTTAGCTCTGTCCAACTTTGGAAGTCCCGCCTGTAAAATCTTAAACACTTAGTAGGCTATATATAGACTTATGTGTGAACATACACAACACCAAGTACAATCCTGTCACCATTTGTTTACATACTAAACCAAATCTTAAAAAGAAAACAAAATATCAGTCTAATTCTAAGTGCCCCAAATTACAACAGCATAATAACTTGTGATAAAGAAGCCACCCCATGTAGGAAAGTATAATAACTTATGGTAAAGAAGCCACCCCATGTAGGAAAGTATAATAACTCATACGGTCATACCTGCAAGTGCAACCCTTCAAAGCAATTGAGAATTGAATAGGTACCTACAGTTAAGAAAAAAAGAATATCACAGCAATAAAAGTATTAGAGGATGGGGAGTCGATCTCATGAAAGCATTAACAAGTGTATAGAAGTACAATAAGTAATCATTGAAAATCATTTGCAACATTGGCAAAATACATAACCACACAGGCACACATATCCCAAGTAAAACATTCAAGAAAACTTATGAAAATTCCAAGTAGAATAAGGAATCTGGAAACTCACATCCCAGACTACTTGCAGATTCACTGTGACCCATCAAAGAATGCACCAAGGTACCATCAGGAGCATTCCGTGCACATTCTACAGCTAAAAGGTTACCAGAAAGGAGAAAACATAAAATGAACACATTAAGTGCGAATTTTACACCAGAGTCAGAAAACAAAGCAAAGATGGATGAAACAATAATCCACAAGTATATTACCTTCAACCAGAATGAACACAATCACCCAGTGCAAATTGGACCATAAACTAAAAGACCGGTCACATGAACAACAATAGGGGGCAAATCTGTCAGAAGCAACAATACTTATTAGCTTTCTACATATCCAAGATAAAAGATAAAAAAGAGAGTTGTGACCTCAGTCAAAAAGCAAATATGATGAAGAACAAAGTTCACAATGTAGAACACTCAAAAAAGAATTTGAAGGAGATGATACTTTTTAGCTATACATGGCCAAATTACAAACAGATAAACCGATCACGCACCTGCTTATGACTCCAATAAGGCACATGAGAGAGTAATAAATGGAGTGATCATTAGTTTTCAAGTTTCCTTTCCAATGTACTTTTGGAAGCAACTTTTATGGTATTCATCATAACCTGCAATTTGAAACCACAAAATAGCAAATTTTCATCAGTTGATAAGCATAGACAGATGATACGAAAATCAAGGGAAAAGTACATTACAATAAAAAAAAAATCAAAGTACTTCAATTACTACACTAATATGATTAAAGGACCAGGCACCATTCAGTAGGCATATCAAATAAAAACAACTTAAGAGGAACATAAATGCAAGTGTAGTGCATTAGGAAAGAACTACTTCTAAGAAAGAAATCATAGTCAAAACATCTAAAGAGACAAAATCTCAGATAAACAAAGACAATGGTCCAAAAAATTTACTGAGGATTCAAACACAGATTATTGGAAAGAAACCACAATAAGAATTTTTATTTACTACACTGCATTCTTTAATATAAATGTAATGTTTCCTATAGCTGACATGGACTACACCATGATACCTCGATTTCATGACATGTATAGCAACAGCCCCAATTCTGCAGAGTGTACTCCTGAGGCTGCATCCCTAAAAATAAATATGATACCCAATTCTAATGGTAAGCTGAATAACAAAGTTCTCTACCAATCAAAGTTTATAGCACATGTGTCCATAAAAAAAACCAAAATTTATAACCTAAATCTTCTATAAAACAAGTGCGTACAAATGAAACAAAATTAACCCAATATCATTCACCTTTAATTAGAACACTGATAGGTAACAATGTAATCAAACATTAATGTCTAAATGCTGCCCTAATATATTAATTAAATCACCATTTATACTCCATTACAAATTAATCACTACAACTCCCTCATGCTCAGATTTTCTCAGACATGAAAGCTGATTGCTTTGCCCATGGATAGTTAAAGTATCTTTTGCTATTAAGTGACTCATAGCATCAGAGAACAATAATTTCAAAATAAGTAATCAACCAAATATTTAAGAAATTGAACCAAAACGGACATGCAGACCAGTAGACCCAATACAAAGTGATTTTTTGCAGGAAAAATAATAGGCAAAATCAGACTTGCATAAAAGACATGTTTTTACCAAAACTATCTTCCTCCAGATTTATTGAGAACAGAGATGAGGTAACCATCGAGTGAGAAAGCCAGAGACTAGATAGACCGAGGAGATCTGGAGGTTGAGGTGAAGAACTAATCGGCATCTGACTGAATTTTGAAATTTTTGTAGAGAGAATACTAGAGGGAGAGAGAGATGGGCACCGATATTTTCTTTTTTGGAATTAAAAAATTATTATAAATTCTTTTTTGGTCATTCTTGGTATTAAAAAAATTAATGGGCCCTTTTTTTTTGTCAAATTCCCCCGTGGGATACCCAAAAAAATAACACCGTTTTCCCTATCAGTGGCACCCAAATCACAAACAGCACTGCTTGAATATCAGTGGCCTCTATCGGTGCCCTTTGGGCAAAATTCTAGTAGTGCGGTGATCAAAGTCCGAGTCCGGTTTTATTGCTCCCCAATGAAGTTTTTATGACCCTCAATATAAATTTATTGGGTTTTATTGGGGGTAACAAAATGATACCCAATAAACTTTGTATTGCCTCTAATAATAAAAGGGAAAATGATCATTTACCCAATTTTAGCTTAAAAATTGCCCACTTGCTCCACCAACTGTTTTTTAACCCCATTTACCCAAAACACTCTAAGGGATTATTTCCCCTTTACCCAATTAATTTTTTTTTTTTTGAGACTTTTTTGCCCTCTCCTTTTTCACTTAGAGGGAGAAGTCATCCTCCACCTTGCCGGCCTCTGGTGACCAGTGGCAGGGCGCCGGCGACCGGCGACCGGTCCCTAATAATATCCAGTAACCATATTATTGCCCCCCAGTAATCATATTATTGCCCCCCAATAATCATATTATTGCCTCCCAAAAATCATATTATTGCCGTCCAGTGAATTGTATGAACTCCCAAAACCAAAATGAATACACTACAGGCACAATTGATCAATTTATAATCATATTATTGGCTCCCAATAATCATATTATTGCCTCCCAATAATCATATTATTGCCCCCCAATACAAAGTCCAATGTCTCTACTGCCTCCCAATAGACCACCAAAAATGCACCTTTTTGTAGGATTCACAGATAATTTGACTTTAATACACAGAAAACAACATGTAACTTATCAAAACACCACACTATAGTGATCCTTGTCCCTCGTATCAAAGTCTACTGGGGGCCAATAATGTGTCTACTGCCCCCCAGTAGACCATCAAACAAACCCCACAGTTACATTGCAATGTCAGATTACTTACATTGTTGAACAGATAGTAGACCATTGGCCTCCAATCCAATAGACATTTAAAAAAAAAAATGCTATTCCTTGCAAAAAAAAAAAACTGAACAACAATACTTAAAAAAAAAAAAAAAAAAACGCAACAACCGGAGTAATCCATGTCACTCCTCCGGCGACACCAGCAGCGCCGTCGCTCGGCCCAGACGAACGAGGACCTGCAGCGCCTGAGATATGCAAATAGAGGTGCAATGTCTCTGTGGCCGAGCACAAGAACCGAGGTGAGGAAGAATTCTTACAAGTAGGGGGTGGACGCCGACGTTCCTATCCGACCCGAATTCCCACATCGGGACCAGCGCCTCCGGGAGCTTCCAGCACGAGCAGCAGCGACTGGGACGACGGGCTTTGACGGTGGGCTCGAGGTCGGCGAAGATTACGCCTGGGATATGCTTGCCGGCACCGATCTCGGAGAAGAAGATGGTGGGCTCGAGTTAGGTGAAGATTACGCCTGGGACATGCTTGCCGGCACCGATCTCGGAGAAGATGGTGCTGAAGGCGTCGTGGCTAGGCATCTGGCCGTCCAGCTGGGGGGGAAGGGGGGGGGGGGCGAGGGAGAGAGAGAGAGAGAGAGAGAGAGAGAGAGAGAGAGAGAGAGAGAGAGAGAGAGAGAGAGAGAGAGAGAGAGAGAGAGAGAGAGAGAGAGAGAGAGAGAAATCGGTGAGGGGGGAGAGAGAGAGAGATTAAAATGTGGGTAATTATGTCAGTAGAAGTTAGATTGGGTAAATGGGGTCAAAAAACTCTTAGTAGAGCAAGTGGGCAATTTTTAGGTTAAAATTGGGTAAGTGGTCACGGCCCCTAAAAATTTATTAAGTTTTCTATTAGGAGGTAATAAAAGTCTCCAGCGTCCTATTTGGAAACCTCCGACCGGTTAGTGAAGTCCGGTGAAGTCTCCAATGATTTTTTATTATTTGAAGGGCAAACTTGATTTTTTATCTTTAAATTGGTTAATTGGCGCACAAATCTTTTAGTAGAGTAAGTGGGCATTTGTTAGACCCAAATTGGGTAAATAGTCGAGAGCTCATAATAAATATTGTACATCAAATACCCTATGTTTTGAACTCAAACTAACCTTAAAGACGACATATGAGATGTTTCTATTATGGGAAATGACTAATCTAATGATCCGACTGTCTGATGTAAGATTTGCTCTAGGGTTGATAGTAGATGTGTGCAGACTGTGAGGTTAGTCATAAATTTTATGGCTTGCTTTTTCAGTGTTTAATGGTGCTTGAAAAAAGGAGAAGTCAAAGTAGAGATATGGAATCCTAAAATTTTCTAAAGTTATTTTTTTTGACTTTGTCAAGATAAACCCCTTCGGCGCATGTGAAATGCTCCAACTGTGCATTGCAGCACAGTGCCTGGCCACTTTGACAGCTTCGGGGTTCGAACCTAGGTTGGGGAGCACACCCAGCTAGGCAAGAACCACTAGGCCACTTGCAGTGGTTTCCTAAAGTTATTTAATTTCAGTACTTCTGCTAGGATGCTTTGACAGTTTGACTTGACAATACAGTCAATACTATAGAAAAAAGTGAGAAAACATATTTTGGAGAAAAAGTTAAATTCTTATAATTTTGGTGTTAACACAAGTCATCAAAATCATGTCATTATAAGGAAACAGTTTAAAGATTCTTGTTTTCAAGGGTGAAGAAGTTTGGACAGACAAGTGAGTAGTAAAGAACATGTAGGGAACTACGTTGCTACAAGATGTCGGATAACTATAACTTTATGAGAACTAATTTCAAATTGTTTAAGATAATTCTTTGCTAGCTTCAAGATATGAGGTTTTTTTCCCTTGATTTAACTACAATAAACAAATAATTTTTTTAAAAAGTTATATCTTCCTTCTATTAACATTATGAGAGTGATATGTTAACAACTAAGTTTGCGTATATTTTACAAAGCAATAATATTCGTGTCTAAATAGTGGTACGCTTCTTATATTTAGTATCTCGTATAAACCCTATATTTTGATTGCCCGTTTTGTCTAGAGCAGCTCCCTAGATTCACCCCTTGATATCTTAACTCTATCCTTTCCTTTTTAGTATGATACACATAATGAAATAACTTAATGTTAATTTCCTCCAAAATCTCACAAAATGATGCTTACAATTTACTCATGTGCGAAAGCCAGACCCGTACGAGCCGCTCCGCCGACCACCGCCTCGACCCAGAAGAGCCGAATGATCTTGGTAAGCCTTCTCGGTTTTCTGGGCTTCTGGGTTAAAGATTTACATTCTTTGGGAAAGGAACCCTTCTTGGGTTGAAATCTAGAGTTCCATTGACATCATTCTGGGTTTATAATGAGTTTAGGGATTTGATTCATTCTGGATTTATAATGGGGTTTAGGGATTTGATTCATTCTGGGTTTATAATGGGGTTTAGGGATTTGATTCATTCTGATACATCCCTAGATTCACCCCTTGATATCTTAACTCTATCCTTTCCTTTTTAGTATGATACACATAATGAAATAACTTAATGTTAATTTCCTCCAAAATCTCATAAAATGATGCTTACAATTTACTCATGTGCGCGCTACTTCAACATACATCACCAGTTCTTTTGATGCCAGAATCAAGACTTGTATGATTTTTTCTTATAGCAAGAAGCATGGGATATATGTGATATTAAACATGCAAAACTCGCTGGAAGATGTATTAGTACGCGTGTGCAGAAGCATACATGGTCTGATATTGGTCTCACGCCACATTTGCAAGACAATTGATGCCAAATAATCCAATTTTTTTTTTTAGAGACAACTAATCCAATTTCAAAGTTAGTATTTATTAAAAAAAAAACTTAATTAAGTGAATGGAACTTTCATTCACAGCCACGTGAACAAAGTTGTAAAATATCTTTGGAGGTTTATTTATGGTGGATCCCATAAACTGAGTTTTGGGATCCCACCCTGTAGTCCTACAAGCAAGGTCAGTACCTAAACTTTAAATACCGTTATTAACTTAAGCCTTGACATGATTTCCTAAGTATGAATATATAGAATCTTGTTATCCTTAGTCCTTTGCACTGCTAAGCATACCTTTATGTGGTACCGTGGTACCTGTATATGTTAATATGTTATAGTCAATAGGCACTGAGATGGTGTTATGACAATTGCAGTTCACACTCTATCGAGGTCTACTGAACTTCATAGACGGTCTGTTGTCATGCTGTAGCGATGAGAGAATAGTTGTGTTCACCACCAACCACAAGGATAAACTAGACCCTGCGTTGTTGCTTCCAGGTCGGATGGACGTCCACATTCCTTTGTCATATTGCACTCCAAGTGGGTTCAGAACCTTAGCCTCTAACTGCCTGGGAATCCATGAAAGCCACCCTCATCCCTCTGTGGAGAAATTGAAGGCTTAATACAAAGCGCAGAGGTCACTCCTGCAGCAGTAACTGACAAGCTTATGAGAGTGGTGCTTCAAGGGATTGTCAAATTCCTCAAAGAAAAGAAGGCCATGAATGATAAAGAAAAGTTGGGAAAGGCTAAAAAAGCCAATGAGGAAGGGAATTGAGGGACTAACAAAGCAGAAACGGATCGGATGAGGATATAAACAAAAAACCGGTAGAAGAATTGGAAGAAGAACACAAAAGCCGCAATTTGATGAGGGGGGAAATGCTACAATATTTAGTAGGTTCACTAAGTTGTCTTTTATAATAAATTCGATCAGGAATGAACATTGTATGTGCAAACTCTTTTCGAGTTAATTTCTACTTCGAACAACAACCAAAACGAGTAAGATGTGTTAACTTTGTTTAGTATTATTCTGATCGATTAGTTTCTCAAGTCAATCTGGCAGTACGGTTCCTAGTTTAGCTTAGGATTTCTACTGTTACGGGTGAATTTGGTATAACATCAGAACCCGTAATGCTGTATTGTCATCTTAATTCTTTTCATTTCCATGTTTGCAAGTTAGTTTCGTTTGCATATATAAGTAATATATAGTTCCTGAGTTCTAAAATTCTACACCCATGCCCATTATCATTAATAGCTTCTTAGCTCGGTTAATCAATTTCTCGATATGAGGTACGGTTAAATCTAGGGGCACCAAAGTTGAGAGTACAAGAATGTCAGGAAACTAGGTTGTATTTTGGGTAAATGGACCGCACAATCACTGAAAATTCGCATAATTAATCCAGTGGGAAAAATTACCCTTCATTTGGCACCACAATTCAAGCAAATCACTAGTAAACTAAAGAAGAAGAAAAAACATGCCTAGCTAGCTTTTGATTTAACACATCATAATCTCCAAGTCTATGATTATATTATTTGTGTTTAAGAAGTGAGTAATTCGTCCGGGCGTGGGGCTGAGCCTCCCAGCTAGGCTGGGTTCCAAACCCCTTTAAAAAAAAAAGAAAAAAAGAAGTGAGTAATTCGTTAAATAACTAAATATGTTATATCATTGTTATGGAAGAGGCTAGGCATGCATCTATTGTTGGGTATGATATAAGAAGTTTGTAATTATTGGCCAGCTCACCATTTTTGTTAACTCTAAGTTGAGATAAGATGCGATCAAGCAAGATGTGATTAATAAAATTGGATTGTAAATCGATTATAGTTTAATTGTTGACATTTTTGCCAATATTCAATTAAGCAATTCAGATCTGGTAATCAACAACTGATCGGTTGTTGTATCCTTAGGGGTATCATGTTCCTTAAGCTTTCTACAATCAACAACTGATCGGTTTTATTAATTAATTCTCATTTTGTATAAAAGAACTTTACTGTAGAAAACAAAAACAGAGGAAATTAAAGAGACCAGCATCCTCTCTTCGCCTTCTTTTTAATTTACGTAACATTCCTAAGCTTTATATTATTAGATGTAGATGGAACTGGTTAAATTAAGTAAGAAACCATCCTTTCATCCAAAATAACAAAATAGAATTAGAAAGTGTCATCCATATATATCCAAGAGGTTACATAAATAAGATTGAAAAGATCAATCGGTTATTCATACGCATAGCTATTACATTACTTTGTTCCAGCAACAAATAACTCTTATTTATTGTCAAACCGAGCTCAATAGGAACTAGTGGAGATTAGAGTTAAAAATTCATTTCCACTAGGTAATTAGTTAATTACCAAGCCTTCTAACAAGTTGGTCGCATACGTCATTATGTGAAGATCGATTCATCATAGATGCCAATGACGAACAAAGTCCCAGTCATTTTTATAGTAATTCGTTCAGTTTCCTAATCAATTATGTCAGACGTTAATTAATTAGGTCAAACTAATAATTATATATGATAAACAATAATATTTGAAATTGTATCGGTTTATTATTTAAGTTAGATAGGTTTCCATATTAAATTGTGTCACGTATATATAGAATAAAACCTCACCAGCACTCCACGAATGATGGTATTGTCATCTTCTTGGATGACCCGGTAGTTTTTTCCCCCAAATGATAATCCGTTCAACTCGAAGAATTGCGGGTCGTCGAATCCATCTAGAAGAGCCGTTATGTCCTCAAAATCATGCTATGAAATAAACACGTACACGATCAACGTCACTTATTATTATTTTCAAGTGGAGCTAACAAATTAAAAAGAATACGCTGGAGTACGTGGATTCATAAATTCTTGCTAGAATGGCATCAACAGCAACACAAAGGAAAAGGAGAAGGAGATCAAGCTAACCTTGGGGAAATCGGGGCTTGCAGCCCGAACGATATAATCTTGTCCGATTATTGCACCTGCATTGAGTTTACCAGTCTCACCATCAACTGCTTCCATTAAGTGGCGGTCTACAAAATTCTGCCACAGCGCCATTGAGTTAAAAAAACAAACTTGAAGATGGAAGAGTTATATATGGAAGTAAATTTAATAAAACAAAAAACACAACAGCACCCTCTCTTTCTCTGACCAATATGTAGCTCAGTGACATTATATTTTAGCACAACTTATCAACCTCCCATGATTTTTTGTCATGCATTTCCTAATTGTCTATCATCAATTTCTGGCCGGTCAAGAAATATATGACATTGCATGAAACAATTTAAGTCATGCAAATAATTCTAAATTCACTCTGTCATGCAAATTCGAATGAATTTACCACCAGTCAAATTCATGCTAAATTAACTTCAAATAAATTCCATGCTAGCTAGTTATAAATTTGTCTGTTTAGCAGCCAGAGGCTTCCCTAACTCACCATCTTCTAGTGAGCAAAACAGTAGTGAAGAAAAGAGCTAGTTAGATAGGGAGAAGAGGAAAATAACATGGAAGGACTATATCCGGTCTCACTTGATGTGCGATGTTACTGAGCTTCCCGGTCACGAAAATAACAGTGCCATGAAGGGCAATCACCTAACCGCAGCTGCAATCGTAGGACAAGATGGCACTGTTTGGGCTCAAAGCTCCTATTTCCCCTCGGTTCGTTCCTATTACTTCTTTCCTTTTCTGGACTTTGTAGTTTATATCTGATTATTCACCTATGCGATGTTTGGTGCTGTAGTTTGACAATGGTGAGATAACTGCGATTGTGGAAGAATTGGACCAGCCTGGAAGGATTGACATACTTATTGGTGGCAAGCAATACACATTAATTGAAGGAATAGACAACGAAGTCATTCGGGGAGAGCGGGTGAGATTTTAGATTTCAACCATATTTAATACATATTACATGCAAGATCGTACGTACATTGAAATATTTTTTTGATTATCATTAGATATGTTAACTTTCATCTTTGACCTAATTATTCATGACTAATATATATTCAATTTGTGTGTGTATATATATTAGGGCTCTGGTGGAGTAACCATCAAAAGGACGAGGGAGGCATTGGTTATCGGCATCTATGAGGAGCCTGTGACTCATGACATGTGCAACGCACTTGTTGAAACATTAGGCGATTACATTGCTAATACTCTTGGAATGTAATAGGGGATATAGGTACGGATAAATTATCTTTAAATTTATGAAACTTGTAGTGGGATTGTAATCGTCTTTAATTTGTGGACAATATTGTCTTGATTGTCAAACTCATCAATTTATTTGATGAGTGAGTGAAAACTATCATTTGAAAAATAACGTGTTTCACATATATTGTTAATGAAAGTTGAGCTTGACAGAATAATATTAATTAATTGGTGTCTCTAGAACTAGTTGTAATTTGCTTTTTTAAAGAAATGTTTAAATTATATATTTTGTTCAGGCGATAAATTTGTTGCCTTATGTTGATGTAACTTGTCTTTCTTGATTTATTTGGGTGATATGTTCTACAACATGTAACACTTGTAGAGCGTGGCTCAATTAGAGATCATACATGTAATTGTGTTATTCACTATCCAACTGGTATTTATTTGGCGTGACGGTTGGTCAATTATTTCCCAAAAAATGTTGACAGAGGTCCAAATTTAACGGCCTAACTCCCTTCTATATTAGTTTTTTTTTTTTTTTGAACATTGCTATACATGACAAACTATAAAGAGAGATATATTGTATGTGTGTGTGTCATCGAATGAATGGAAATGATTCGTAGCTCGATGAAATAATTGCTCATCAAGCTCGTCCATTAATATATGAATATAAACTTGTGTTTTAAAAATATGAAGGGTCACATATTTTGGTAATGAAAACTTGAGATTGGACGTCATTTTGGTTTCTTTAAAATTACTCGTATTTTGCTCATGAGTGAATTAACTAGTGAATTACTCGTAATAATTCCGAACCATACAAAAAAGCAAGTGTCATCAACGAAAATGAAATCAACAAAGCATTTAAGCAGATTCCCTTACAAGTTACAACATCTATGATTTTTTTTTTTTTTGAATAAAGGGATTATCATTGCATTGAGATTAAACAATATGGTTACAATCATAACATAGAACATCTCTAGGTATTTCTGGGGCACTTCCCTGCCAATCTAAGCAATCCACAGATTCATATGCTTCACTAGCTAACCAATGAGCTACTGCATTTGCAGAGCTCTGTGTGTGAATAATAGAGATCCCTGCTTTACCTTGCATCCACCAATGGACATCATCAATTATGTTCCCATGTTCCAAACTGTGATAATCCTGCGCATGAATCTCAGTTACAGCTACTTGACAGTCAGCCTCCACAATACAGTCACTGACTTGCATATTATGCCATAGCTGCAGACCCGATTTATTAGCCAGCAGCTCAACCTGCTTTGCAGAAGTAACATGGTTGATATGGTGAGCAAAAGCAGCAACAAAATGGCCATGAGAGTCTCTAAGAACACCCCCCCACTCCTCCTTCAGTGTAATTTGGCAGAAAAGCCCCATCTACATTAAGCTTTAAAATTCCAGAAGCAGGTGGAGTCCATTTCTGTGTTTTCCATACTCCAGCAGGTTTAGTAGGAGAGTAGTTGGCTTGCTGATACTCAAAATACCAAGCCATGGTTCCACACACAATGTTTTGCGCTGTCTGAGGTTTGCATGACCAGAGGGTATCATTTCGATTCTTCCAAAGACCCCATAAAACCATGAGTAATTTTTGGAACACATCAGTTTGAAGATTTACTGCTTGCTCAAGCATGTACTCCTTGAAATCAAAAGGTGGTGAGATGAAAACCTGTAAATTAAAGGGGGCGCCTGCAATGATTTCTTTTGCAACGGGGCATGCACAAAAAACGTGCGCTACGTCTTCAAAGGGATGAGAGCATGAGACACATTTCAGTTCAGCTTCCTAACCCTTGGAAGTGAGTTTTCCTCGGGTAGGCAGGATATCTTGACATGCTCTCCAAACACAGTTTAGGACTTTACCTGGGACTCTTTTGCCTTCCAAAGTCGCTTCCACAAGGGTTTATAGGGATCTCCAGTTGAGGTGGTTACAACATCTATGATTGATATATCCACCTTTATTTATATATATATATATATATATATTGAGAATAATCTATGATTGATATATTAAAAAAGAAAAAAGAAAATCAACAACAAAATACCGTATAATAACTCGGCGTAACTGAATAACAAATTGGGTCGGCGTAACTGAATAGCGAATTGGGCCTCCGATCGCACTATATATACACCTATCAGTCTCAGCGACCCGTGGTCGGGAATCAAATCTCAACAAAAGAAAAATGGTCCTTGCCCAAAAGCACCAAAATGAGCCAAACTTTTCCCACTTACTCCAACAACAGATTTTTATTCTCACTAACCCAATTCAGAGTACAATGACAAATATACCCTCAGTCTAATTAAACAACTTCATTTTAATGCCATTCTCTCATATCTCTCTCTCCAGCACAGCACAATATTCTCTCTCTCTCTCTCTCTCTTCCTTTTCCCGTTGTCCGGCGAGTTCTAGATCAAATCCGATATTAGAACTCGATCCGATATTAGAACTCGATCAAATCCAGAAATCACAGTCCGTCCGAATGTGAGCTCGGAGAGTTATGGTTTGCCGTCGCCGTCGACCTTGAAGAAGACCTCCGCGAGTTCTCGATCAAATCCGATATCAGAACTCGATCAAATC
Source organism: Rosa rugosa (assembly GCF_958449725.1). Classification (NCBI taxonomy): domain Eukaryota; kingdom Viridiplantae; phylum Streptophyta; class Magnoliopsida; order Rosales; family Rosaceae; genus Rosa; species Rosa rugosa. Next base: position 40,980,009 of record NC_084825.1, read on the forward strand.
CAGAAATCACAGTCCGCCGAAATGTGAGCTCGGAGGGTTATGGTCTGCCGTCGCCGTCGACCTTGAAGAAGACCTCCGCGAGTTCTCGATCAAATCAGATATCAGAACTCGATAAAATCCAAAAATCACAGTCCGCCGGAATGTGAGCTCGGAGAGTTATGCTCTACCGTCGCCGTCGACCTCGAAGAAGACCTCCGAAGCACCGCCGCCACGCGAAGAAGACCTACAAAGCTTCGCAGCCACATGAGGAAGATCTCCGATTCCAAGCTCCGCCGCTGCGCGACATGCACTCTGATTCCAAGCAGTGGCGACCCGACCCGACCCACTCCTCCCTCTTCCGGCCCCAACGCCACCACGCGACTACATCTCTGATTCCAAGCAGTGGCGATCCGACCCTGCTATCAAGCTACCCCAGCAAAGGAAGCCATATGATTTGAATTCGAAAATAGGTTTGGTTAGGCAGCAGAGGCAAGATGAGGGTGGATTTGCTCCGATTTGGTGCCCATAGCATTTTCTGGGTGACCAAATCAGATTTTTTTTTTTTGGGGGAAGGAAAGGAAAAAAAGTTTTAAATGTCTATTGGGGGGCAATAGATGTTTTCAAATTGATATAATCTCTTTGTTTTTTTTTTTAATCAAAGTTTTATTTGTCTAATTTTAGGAAGATTAGTTCCCATTTCGGCTACCGAAAGTTCTATTGGAGAGCAATATACGTCTATTGTGGGGCAATACATGGGTGATAGTCGTCTATTGGGGGGCAATAGACGTCTATTAGGGGGCAATAGATGTCTATTGGGAGCAAAAAAACATTTCCGGTGAGATTTTCAGCAATTTCGGTGGGCGGTAGCCGGTGACCGAAATTCGGCGAAAGTTGGCCGGACTCCAGCGGCCGGTGACCGGGCTCCGGCGCAGTCTCCTATAGTTTTTCTCTCTCTCTCTCTCTCTCTCTCTCTCTCTCTCTCTCTCTCTCTCTCTCTCTCTCTCTCTCTCTCTCTCTCTCTCTCTCTCTCTCTCTCTCTCTCTCTCTCTCTCTCTCTCTCTCTCTAAGTAACAAAGGGGTGAGGGTAAAATGGTATTAAAAAAAATTAAAAAACAAAAAAAAAAATCTTAATGGGGTATTAGGGAAGACCTCCTTAGAGTGTTTTGTGTAAGAGGTAATTAAAAAAACTTAATGGGGTAAGTGAGAAAAAAATCTCTAAAAATGGGGTAAATGGACAAAAACCCAAAGAAAAAGAAGAAAGAAAAAGTAAAAGAGAGAAGAGATGGACGACGTCAGGCGGCAAGTCAACTCCATCCTGGTGGCCCACCTCCGATTGTGTCCCCGCTGTGCGGACCCCATCCGACGTGACGAAATCGTCAGCCAACTTCGCGCCTGCTGCTGCATTTTCCATAGGGATTGCCTCGACCGGCCGGAGCCGGACTGCCCCTTCTGTGGGGTCGTCCTCCCTTCCTACGGCCAGTCCACCCACCACCAGTGGCCAACCATGACGGCGGAGATTACTTTGGAGCAGGCGCCAGCAAGGGCCCCTCTCATGCCTCGCCGGTTCGACCCTAAACGCCTCAATCCCTTTGAGCACTTCCCCCGTCCTCGTCTGCCTCTTCTGGAACCCTACCCGTACTAGCCGCTCCGCCAACCACCGCCTCGACCCAGAAGAGCCGAATGATCTTGGTAAGCCTTCTTGGTTTTCTGGGCTTCTGGGTTAAAGATTTACATTCTTTGGGAAAGGAACCCTTCTTGGGTTGAAATCTAGGTTTCCATTGACATCATTCTGGGTTTATAATGGGGTTTAGGGATTTGATTCATTCTGGGTTTGTAATGAAGCCAGAGACTAGAGACCGAGGAGATCCGGAGGTTGAGGCGAAGAACTAATCGGCATCTGACTGAATTTTGAAATTTTTGTAGATCTAGAAAATTTTGGGTCGGGTGGTGAAGAACTCTCTTGGGAGGAGAGAGGTCAGAGGAGAGAGATGGGAGAGTGTCTGTGTGTTAGGCTTGGTCGAAGAGAGAATACTAGAGGGAGAGAGAGATGGGCACCGATATTTTCTTTTTTGGAATTAAAAAATTATTATAAATTCTTTTTTGGTCATTCTTGGTATTAAAAAAATTAATGGGCCCTCTTTTTTTGTCAAATTTCCCCGTGGGATACCCAAAAAAATAACACCGTTTTCCCCATCAGTGGCACCCAAATCACAACAGCACTGCTTGAATATCAGTGGCCTCTATCGGTGCCCTTTGGGGCAAAATTCTAGTAGTGCGATCAGTTACCGGTGATCAAAGTCCGAGTCCGGTTTTATTGCTCCCCAATGAAGTTTTTATGACCTTCAATATAAATTTATTGGGTTTTATTTGGGGGGGGGGGGGGGGGGGGGGGTAACAAAATGATACCCAATAAACTTTGTATTGCCTCTAATAAAAATTTATTAAATTTTCTATTAGGAGGTAATAAAAGTCTCCAGCGTTCTCTTTGGAAACCTCCGACCGGTTAGTGAAGTCCGGCGAAGTCTCCAATGATTTTTTATTATTTGAAGGGCAAACATGATTTTTTATCTTTAAATTGGTTAATTGGCGCACAAATCTTTTAGTGGAGTATTTGTTAGACCCAAATTGAGTAAATAGTCGAGAGCTCATAATAAATATTGTACATCAAATACCCTCTGTTTTGAACTCAAACTAACCTTAAAGACGACATATGAGATGTGTCTATTATGGAAATGACTAATCTAATGATCCGACTGTCTGATGTAAGATTTGCTCTAGGGTTGATAGTAGATGTGTGCAGACTGTGAGGTTAGTCATAAATTTTATGGCTTGCTTTTTCAGTGTTTAATGGTGCTTGAAAAAAGGAGAAGTCAAAGTAGAGATATGGAATCCTAAAATTTTCTAAAGTTATTTAATTTCAGTACTTCTGTTAGGATGCTTTGACAGTTTGACTTGACAATACAGTCAATACTATAGAAAAAAGTGAGAAAACATATTTTGGAGAAAAAGTTAAATTCTTATAATTTTGGTGTTAACACAAGTCATCAAAATCATGTCATTATAAGGAAACAGTTTAAAGATTCTTGTTTTCAAGAGTGAAGAAGTTTGGACAGACAAGTGAGTAGTAAAGAACATGTAGGGAACTAACTACGTTGCTACAAGATGTCGGATAACTATAACTTTATGAGAACTAATGTCAAATTGTTTAAGATAATTCTTTGCTAGCTTCAAGATATGAGGTTTTTTTTCCTTGATTTAACTACAATAAACAAATATTTTTTAAAAAAAGTTATATCTTCCTTCTATTAACATTATGAGAGTGATATGTTAACAACTAAGTTTGCGTATATTTTACAAAGCAATAATATTCGTGTCTAAATAGTGGTACGCTTCTTATATTTAGTATCTCGTATAAACCCTATATTTTGATTGCCCGTTTTGTCTAGAGCAGCTCCCTAGATTCACCCCTTGATATCTTAACTCTTTCCTTTTTAGTATGATACACATAATGAAATAACTTAATGTTAATTTCCTCCAAAATCTCACAAAATGATGCTTACAATTTACTCATGTGCGAAAGCCAGACCCGTACGAGCCGCTCCGCCGACCACCGCCTCGACCCAGAAGAGCCGAATGATCTTGGTAAGCCTTCTTGGTTTTCTGGGCTTCTGGGTTAAAGATTTACATTCTTTGGGAAAGGAACCTTCTTGGGTTGAAATCTAGGTTTCCATTGACATCATTCTGGGTTTATAATGGGTTTAGGGATTTGATTCATTCTGGGTTTATAATGGGGTTTAGCCGTTTAGTGATTTGATTCATTCTGGGTTTGTAATGGGTTTAGGGATTTGATTCATTCTGGGTTTGTTTGGTTTACAGATTACATTCTTTGTATAGGGTTGAGCTAGCTCTTGTTGTAAACTGATCAGAGTTCATGTAATCAACATGTTGTTGTAAATAGAAATTCTTTTCACAATGAAATGAAACAGCAATTGATATTCTCTCTGTTTCTTGATTCATATTCTCTCTATTTCACTGTTAGAGAGCCACCATGGTTTATGAACTAGCAATGGTAAGAAAAACTAAGAAAGCAGGATGGAGAGAGATTTACCTGAGAGACGGCCGTAAATGGCCGGAAGCTGGTACGATCAGATTAGGGAGATGAAGCTTGAAGAGTTGAAGATGGAGAAGATGAGATCGAAGATGGTGAAGCAAACGTGACCCAACTTCAAAGCTTTTATTAACGCAGTCAAAGCGGGTCACCCATTTTACATGATTTGGGTTACGGGTATGTTCGCGCTCCCTTTCTGTCCCAATAGTACCGCTAAGGTGTGTGTATGGATTTTTCAAATTTTTTTTTTTAAATATTTAATTGGGAGGAATATTAATCGAGGCCTAATTTCGTAGCTCAACAGTACGTAGATGCAATTCGGTCACTTATTCTTTGTTAATTTTGTCAATGAGTTCTCTCCAATTTACATCTTTAGGTCCATAAAGGAAGCAAATTTAAATCACATGATGTTGTCAATTTTTTATTATTTTTGCTTTTATTTTTTCAAATTTTAAAATTTGAATTCACACGTTATTAATTATATGTAATCATTTGAGTAAGGGGTTTACCGCCAGAGTCAGTATCGCCAGCAATGGGTCGAGGACTGGAGCTATTTCAGTGGTTTTGTGAATCCCAGAACCTTGTCTGGGAACGATCAGCCATGATCTGTTGCTACTGGTCGCAAGGATTAGCCCTGATCTATTGCTACTGGTCATAACGATCAGCCCTGATCTGTTACTACTGGTCGCAAATATCTGCTACTAGTCATGACACAAGCAGAGCGCCTACACAACTGGTCGCGGATTTCGTGCTACTAGTCGCACATGACCTGATAGCTATATATTTTCTTTAATTGTTTTTTCTTAATTATTGTTAGTTGTTTTAGGGTTTGGATACTATATTAACCATTTTTTCATTGTAACAATTGGTTTTTGATGAATTAATAAAATTTCAGAAGTTTTCCTCATGTTCTTGTTCTATCAACTCGGCTATTCCTTCAGAAATCAAGGAGGCATAGACGCCTCTACAATCCTTAGCCATTGTAACTAAGAGAATCAACAAGTGATTTAGGGTACTATCTAGTTCTTTTACCCTTTAATTCACGGCAATTCTCAATCTAGAGAATCAACGAGAGTTAGGATTTTATATTTCGTTCATATTTTAGTTGTATTCGATGTTTGGTACACTACACGCTGCATCAGTGCCTAATCATTTTAATGATATGTTATTTTTTCTTCCTCTATGATATGATTATAGGAGGCTGTAGATTTGAAGACAAAACTTGAGAAGTGCGAAGCAGGAATTGAACTAACAGGAAAGCAAATGAGTAGTGTCTTCTCCCACTCAATAGATCTAGTAAGGAAATGTATGTTCCTCTTTATTTATTTTTAATTAGTGAGTTAAAATCACCTAGGCGTAGGGTTGGTTTGCTTGCTTGGTTATTTAAACTCTAATCATTATGCATCTAATAACAATGAATTGAGACTTGCTCGGTAATAGGATATGTTCTTAATTAGGTAGTTATTCTAGACTTACCTGGTTGAAAATGATAAAATCAAAGGAGTTTAGGCCTTAGCCCTTAGTAGTTTTTCTCGGATGCTAAGAGGGTAATTGGGTATTTGGGATTGCATCACTTGTAGTTTGAGCATCAATGCATGCAATGGAGACTATGGCTGACAACCTAAGCTCTAACTCCCATCCATTTGATAACAACTTATTTAGCTTAGTTTAGTTTACATTACTTGTTCTAGTTGTGTCAATTTGGATCACCACTGTTTCCAACATCAAAATCAATTCACCACACACCATCTTCCACGTACTCACTATGGAGTTGGGTTCGCTTGTGAGCCTTTGTTTGTGATAGTATACTTGCGTATTCTTTCTAACTTTTCTCTAAGTTTTCTCTAACTAGGAAAAGATTTGCCAATCCTGGTGAGTTCGACATTATCCTTACCTTAAACCCATATTCTATAACTTATACCTTTTGCACTTGAGGGTGACTTTAATGCTAACAACTGTAAAAAGCCGTGCGTAAAGTAACCGACACTGACAACAACACCGAACCAAATATCCATCAATGATGGAGGAAGGTACAGCCAAGGACGGCGCTTTCCCAACCCCAGCAAGCACAATTATCCTACTTTATATGTTCCTTATGTTAATATATATATATTTTTTTCCATCAAATGAAACATATGATGAGGACTTGAGATGTTTGAAACAGGGGCAACCGGAGCAGCCTTCTATAGGGAGGTGTTGAAACAGCCAGACAGTGATCGCGTGACGTTGGCATTTTTTGGAGATGGGACTGCTAACAATGGCCAGTTCTTTGAATTTTGCGCGTGGCAGCATTGTGGAAATAGCAATTATATTTGTTGTGGAAAACAATCTGTGGTCTATTGGAATGTCGCATCTGAGGGCACTTTCTGATCCTGAAATTTAGAGGAAAGGACTTGCATTTGGTATGCCCGGTGTTCATGTGGACAGGATAGATGTTTTGAAGGTGAGGGCAGTAGCGGAGGAGGCAATTGGAACTTGGAAGGGCCAGTAGAGGAGAGGGACCAACCTTGGTGGAATGTGAAACACAGAGGTTTAGAGGACACTCATTGGCTGATCCCGATAAGCTCCGTGACCCTGGCCGGTGAGTATTTAAAGTATTTTTTCCCTCATAATGCTTCTCTTTTGTAGATTTTACGAATGCCAACTTAACCCATTCATGTCTCTCCTGTTCATTTGGATTCTCTAATAACAACTTTACCTGTTAGTTTTCAATTAAACAACTACATGATGTTTATTCTGTTGCACAACCAAATTAAGTAGATAGTTATTTAGCTGTTTGGATATTAGATCGTTGCTTTCTTTTCAATTTTGAAGAAGCATGTCAGTCGGCTTACTAGGCTGGCATTATGGAGTCTCTGATTTCTTAGCTCCTTATCAGTTGATAAAATTATTTATTAGAGGAGTGTTACTATGTACGTTTGCCCATGACTTAACCATTTCCCCCCAACCTTAGTGAAGTGTCTGTTGAAAAGAGAATATATTTGGTTGGATAATCTCTTCTATACATCAGTGTTCAATATATACAGCAATTACAATCAGTCTCCACAAAGCTAGGTGACAAATAAGGAAAACTATCCTAGGTAAATGATACATAATGAATGCATAATGATACAGAATGAATGTATTGATATTGACAACTATTCTAACAGATTATGCTATACTTTCCAACACTCCTCCTCAATTTGGAGAGTGGATGTCCTGCACTCCCAACTTGCGAATCATAGGCATGAAGATCTCCTTGCCAAGAGCTTTAGTTAAAATGTCAGCTAGTTGATTTGCAGAACTCACAAACCTTGTCTCCACCGAACCATCTTGAAAGTTGTCCCTGATATAATGACAATCCATCTCTATATGCCTTGTACGTTCATGAAACACTGGATTTGCTGCGATGTGTAATGTAGCCTTATTGTCACAATACAGCAATGCAGTCTCTTGATGCAAAACCCCAAGTCTCTGAGTAGATAACGAAGTCATGTCAATTCACAACAAGCTCTTGTCATTGCACGATACTCTACTTCAGCTGAAGAAAGGGAGGCTGTTTTTTGGCGCTTCGACCGCCATGAAATCAAAGAAGGGCCTAAGAACACACAGTACCTTGTAGTAGACCTTCTCGTAAGTGGGCATCCTGCCCAATCCGAGTCACAGAATGCTCGCAGCCGCAAATCACTGGTTGAGGAAAAGAATAATCCTTGGCCAGGAGCAGATTTCAGATAACGTACAACCCGTAAAGCTGCCTCCCAATGAGCCTTTCGAGGTTGATGCATAAATCTGCTCAAAATATGGACATAATACGTAATATCCGGCCTTGAAACTGTGAGATATATCCGGCCGATTTTTCACAACTATCTCCTTCCCCGCGAGTCCGCGACCTTCCGCTGCACTGATCTCCAGCGCCACCAGTCCCAACCACCGGCCCAGTCCTCGCCGGCCCTCTTGCCGCCTCCACGAAGCGCGGCACAGCAGCATAGCCCAACGCCACCGAAACCAGCGTCTCCAGCAGCCCCGACTTGAGCCTAACCTTGGCCAGCCGACGCCTCCACAACGGCTCAGATTCCAGTCGCCCCGAAACCTGCCAGCGTCGACACCAACGCCAAGGCTTCGACCCGATCCGGCAATCCACTTTCACAGAACCACCCTCAGCCGAGAATTGCCTCAACCGGAGCCTTCGAAAAACTTGGTCGAGATTCCGACACTGTTGCAGAAGAGACCACGGCCTCTCCAAACCCACGCCGCCGTCCACTCGCCTCTATCTGGTCTGGAGAGCACGACGCACCCTGCCGCCATCACGAAACCTAGGTTTCGCCTGTCCGGGTCGCTCCGCAAGTTTCAGAGGCCCTCTCATCCCTTTTTAGTGCGAGTCCACTAGCTTTCTTCATACATGCACAAGGGCGGACCGACATGGAAGGCTCTATGGGCTTGAGCCTAGACAAGATTTTGGGCTAAAAACCCTTAGGTATATATATATCAGCCCATACCCAGCCCAAAGAAAAAAAAAAATATATCCATCACAGCAGCCCCTCACCGCTCGCAGCCTCAGTGCCTGTGTGAGGCACTCACTGACTCACAGAAGGAGATAGAATATCCAGTAGATCGAGAGTTTCTTCCTGCTTTGTTTTTCTTCTTCCTGCTCTGTTTTTCCCAGATTCCCAGATCTCCTCTCGCAGTCTCGCCCAGTCGGCCCAGATCGAGAGTATCGCCGTCGCCGATTCTGTTTGCTACGGTGCTACCAGTGGCGGAGAGAGACAGAGGGACAGAGATTCCATGTTAGCTACTTAGCTGAGCCGCTGAGGAGTGAGGAACTGCTGAACTGAGGCTCTTGATTTCTTGAATCTTGATCATGGTCGGTCTCGGTGACTCGGTCATCCCCATCACGATCTCTTAGAAGGAGAGAGAATATCCAGTAGAAAACCAACTCTTAATCAAGCCCAATTTCAAAGGTCTGTATCCCAGTTGTTGCCTTGATTTATACCTGAAGAACTTTGCGATGTTATAACTAAGCAAGACGATCCTCTTATGTGTTTAGAGTTCTTGATGAATTGATGATTGTATTTTAACTACTATGATTGCATATACTATGAACTACCGACTGAATGCACTTTGACTAATGTCTTTGATGATAAATTACTAGCTAAAAAAAAGAAAAAATCAAGTAACAATAAGTGAATATTGCTTTTGTAATTTTGTTGGGCTTTGGGATTTCTTGATGCTTTCTTTGGCTTCTGATTATGTGGTGATTTATTTATTTATTTATAGATGTGCATTTTGTGTTGCATATTTGAGAGTTTTTAGATTTGGTGTTGGATTGGAGAGTTTTTATTTATTTTTAGATGTGCATTTTGTGTTGCAGATTTGGTGTTGGATGTGTGTGATAATCTGGTATATGGATTTTGAGATTTTGAGAAATAATGATGGTCGTTGAATTTTGATCGAACAGTTAAATGGATGGAAATGTGAGAATAGAATCCTAGAAAGTTTGAATTTCACGTTTTATAACAAGTTGTTTTTGTTTGGATCTAGCAGCGAGCAGTGCGATTTAGTCTTGGCTTTTGTGTGTCTACATTTGCTCAATTGGAACCTATTCGATTCGATGTGTGGTAATCAGTGTTTGAAAGAGGATTGGTTAGTCTATATTAGAGAGCTGAATGTGTTACAATTGGAGGGATTGCCGATTGGTTTTATGGTTCGTTGTTATATTATTCTTATGATACAAGTAAAGTAAGCATGGGAGAGGGTAAGGTGCAGATTGGGGGACTTAGAGGATGTGTTCAGGGTTCGTGTAGGCTTCTCCATAACATATTAGTTGGACAGTCGAACTGTTGAAAGTCTGTGTTTAATTGCTACGGTGGTGTACAGAAACACAAGACATATTTTTATGTTTATTTTACCTTGATGTCAACGAATTGAGGTGTTATAGGTTTTATTTAACTCTGATTTGTTATGAGAATGCCTTTTCTCCCTCTTGTGTGGGCATCATGTACCTGTGCTGTAACCTCTGTCTTTAATTCTTGTTAGAGGTTAACTGGATGTATCTGGTATTCTTAAGATTGAATTTATTGTATTAGAATACCTGATTTAAAGTTCTCCTTTGATTGATTATATATCAGGCAAGCAAAGGATGTTGTTAAAGGCAAAAAAAAAAAAAAAAAAAAAATTATGCACTTCTAATTAGCCTAGACAACAATTGAATCCTGGATCTGCTCCTGTACATGCATGCTCTGCATGTGTAATAGTTTTTTATTTAAGAAAATAAAAAAATAAATAAAATAAAACAGTTATTGCAGAGAAAAAACAATGGGAGAGAAAAGTGGGGATTGTGGGATAATTTTTTTTTTAATAAAAATCTACTTTGTAATTGTTATATTTACTCTTGTGATTTAATTTATTCTCAAAGTTTTTTAATTTTTTAGGGTTAAATTTGTCAAAAATTTCAGTTTTGACTAACAAAGTCTCTTCTATATATATACTAGACACCAAACACACCCTATGGGTGTGGATAATTACTTGAGAAGTTATTCCACAGAATGTGGAGAAAATTGCTGCACATATTCATATTTTATTTTTCATTTTTCATTTTTTTTTTGTTAAATTTCTTTTGTTTTTCTTTTATTTGTGAATTGACCATTTTGTCTTTTTCAAATATTTTTTAATATTTAAGGGATATTTTGGTAAAAAATTTATGTTTTGGTTGACAAACTCTCTTATCTTAATAATAGTATATATATATATATATATATATATATATATATATATATATCAGTTTCAACAGTTTCTTTGGTCGGAAATCAAATCTGAAAAAAAAAAAAAAAAACAAAGAATTGATGGACGACGCCAAGTGGCTATCGTACGCTGCAACGGACGCCAGGTGGAGGCAAGTGCGGATCATCACCGTGGCCTACCTCCAAGTCTGTACCCTCTGTGTGGATTCCCTCTGACCTGATGAACTGGTGACTCGACTTCGGGCCTGCGACCACATATTCCACCAAGACTATCTCGACCGGGCGGAGCTAGAGTGCCCCTTCTGCAGTGTCGGCCTACCTCGGTATGGCCAAGGCACCCACCACATATTTGAATTTATTTTTTAATTACTTAAAAACGTTTTGCAACTATGAGAAAAATATTTTATACAAAGAAAACACTTGTTTCTCAAAACCCATTCTATTTTTTTCTGCAAATTAGCTTTTTATTAATTCAAACGCATTTTCTTAAACAGCAGCAACAGGTCCTACAAGAAGCACATAGGTACTTGGACAAAGTACCTTAACGTAATAATGTAATACTAATTTTCTTCATACATGCTCTGCATGTATAATTTTTTTTTTTAAGAAAAATGATAAAAAAATAGATGAAACACAACAGTTATTGCAGGGAGAAAATAGTGAGAGAAAAGTGGAGGTTGTGGGATCATTTCTTTTTAATTTTCTTAATAAAAATCTATTTTATAATTATCATATTTACTCTTGTGATTTAATTTGTTCTCAAAATTTTTTAAACTTTCAAAATTAAATTTGTCAAAATTTTTAATTTTAGCTAACAAAACCTCATCTTAATAATAGGGTCCTTGACCCAAAACACCAAAATAAGCAAAAGTTACTCCACTTACCCCAGCAACAGATTTTTGTTCCCAGATACACAATTTAAGCTCAAATGACCATTTTGCCCTCAAACCAATTAAAAAATTACCCACTGCCATTCTGTCTCCTCTCTCTCTTTGGACGCCAATACTCTCTCTCTCTCAGTCTCCGATCTGCGTTCTCTCTCTCTCTCTCTCTCTCTCTCTCTCTCTCTCTCTCTCTCTCTCTCTCTCTTCCCCCGCCCTCCCCGGCCTGCAAAGCCCCGACGCCAACTCCACCTACTACCAGAGTCGGGCCGCCCACCATGGCGTCGTCACCAACTCTCTCTCTCTCTCTCACCGCCGTCGACCTCGACTGCAGTCGCCGTCAACAACTGCATCTCCGATTCTCTCACCGACCTCGACTGCTCAGTTGCCGTCGTCGTCGACCTGAACAACTCAGCCTCCAAGTCCGATTTCTCTCCCTCTCTCACACCGCCGTCGACCTCGACTGCAGTCGCCGTCAACAACTGCATCTTCCATTCTCTCACCGACCTCCACTGCTCAGTTGTTGGCGCCGTCGACCTCAACAACTAGGCCTCCAAGTCCGATTACGACCTCGACTGCTCAGCCAGCGAGGAGAAAGCCATCGGATTATCTTTGACTTGGATTGATGAGGACCACATCCACAGCAAACACATGGCCGGCTCCGTTGAGGTTCCATTGAGAAGAAGAAGATGTGGGTGCCCAGAGCTTTTTCTGGGTGCCCAAATCAACTTTTTTTTTTTTTTTGGGGTAAAACGGAGGCAGAAGGAAGGAAAGAAAAAAAAGAAGAAGTTTTATCGGGGGCAATAGAAGTCTATTGGGGCAATACACGTCTATTAAAGGTCTATTGGGGGGCAATAGATATTTTCAATTGATATCATCTCCTCGTTTTTTTTCTTTAATCAACATTTTATTAGTTTAAATTTAAGGAAATTAGTTCCGATTCCAGCGACCGAAATTGCTATTGGAGGGCAATAGACGTCTATTGGGGGACAATACATGGCTGATAGACGTCTATTGAGGGGCAATACATGGCTGATAGTCGTCTATTGGGGGGCAATACAGGGCTGATAGTCGTCTATTGGGGGGCAATAGACGTCTACTGGGGGGCAATACATGGTTGATAGTAGTCTATTGGGGGGCAATACATGGCTGATAGTCGTCTATTGGGGGGCAATACATGGCTGATAGTCGTCTATTGGGGGCCAATAGACGTCTATTGAGGGGCAATAGACGTCTATTGCCCCTCTATTAGGGGGCAATAGATGTCTATTGGGGGCAAAAAAACTTTCCGGTGAGATTTTCAGCAAATTCCGGTGGGCGGCAGCCGATGACCGGAATCCGGCGACCGGTGACCGGATTCCGGCGAAAGTTGGCCGGATTCCGGCAAAAGTTGGTCGGATTCCGGCGGCCGGTGACCGGATTCCGGCGACCGGTGACGGGCTCCGGCGAAGTCTCCTATGGTTTCTCTCTCTTCCATTTTTTCTCTCTCTCTAAGTAACAAAGGGGTGAGGGGTAAAATGGTATTAAAAAAAAATTAAAAACAAAAAAAAAATCTTAATGGGGTATTAGGGAAGACTCCCTTAGAGTGTATTGGGTAAGAGAGAATTAAAAAAACTTAATGGGGTAAGTGAGAAAAAAATCCCTAAAAATGGGGTAAATGGACAAAAACCCTTAATAATAATATAAATACACATAAAAAACGCTACCTGGTAAAAGCACTTACTACACAAAGCTATACCAAACAAAAACCGAATCATCTTATCCGTAGCACTACATAAGAAAAAATTGGATTTCTATCTGTGTAGGTTGTGCTGTGGCTATGGCAGCCACTTGCTTAATCAGAGCACCCTCTCCTCCCTCTTGGATCACTAACAACACCACCCCGAAGACCGGAGTCACAATTTCACTTAAACGATTCGTTTTCAGTTCCGTTCCATTTTCTTCCTTGCATCACCAGATCAGGTACTCGAAGAACAGAGCCGGGGTTTTGACGGCGTTGGCCGTAGTGGAACAGGAACAGGCGGTGAGTTCAGTGGCTGAGGAAGAAGAACAAGGTGTGGACGATAATGGGTATGAAGAGCAGTATGAGCACGAGAGACACAGCGCCGATGTTTCAGGCGAGGAGGGATTGGAAATGGAGAAGCAGAATCGGCAGCCAAGACCGTGTGAGTTGTACGTGTGCAATCTTCCCAGAAGCTCTGACATTGAGGACTTGATGGAGATGTTTAAGCCACACGGGACTGTTTTCTCCGTCGAGATTTCCCGGAGTCCGGTGACCGGTTTAAGCAGAGGCTGTGGTTACATTACAATGGGCTCTATAGACTCCGCTAAAGCCGCCATTGCTGCATTGGATGGGATTGTAAGCCTTATAAACCCTTAGCTACCCTTTTTTGTGTTTGTTGCTTAAATTTAGCACTGAAATTGAAACCATGTGAATAAGACTGAAACTTTGGCCTGTTTTTGTGAAGGATGTTGCAGGGAGGGAGATGCGGGTTAGGTTTTCGGTTCATATGAGTCCGAGGACTAGGAACTCCGAGGCATTGAATTCGGCACCGGTGAAGAACTTGGTGTACGAAAGCCCTTATAAGCTCTATGTTGGTAACCTTGCTTGGGCTGTCCAGCCTCATGCTTTGAGGAGCCATTTCAGCAAGTTTGGGACTGTGGCTAGTGCAAGAGTGTTGCATGATCGTAAAGCTGGGAAGAACCGGGCTTATGGGTTTATCTCATTCTCTTCGGCTGCGGAGCGTGATGAAGCTGCCACTTTGGATGGAACGGTAATGTACATGAATTCTGACCCGATTTGATGTTGGAATTTGAATGCTGTTTCATTTTTTGATGTGATTTATTGCAATGACACTTTCAGGAGTTTTTTGGTCGGAGGATAATAGTTAGAGGACTTAAAGAAAGGGCTTAGTCTTGAAGCTCTAAACAAGATTCATCTATCAGAACAAGGGGCCATTCATAATGCCTGCCAGATTCTAAATTGTGCACTTTGGCATCATAATTTGCCTAATTGGTGGAGTTTCGGAGTAATATGACTTGATTTCCAACATGGGCAACACTGCTGAGATTTTCCATAGATATGTTGTGTTACTTTTTTAGTAGCTACGTTGGTGATTGTGAAGAAATGTGTACCTCATGTACCCCTTTAGACTCTTCTGTACTCTGTCTTACTGAGCAAGAGATAGTGAAATGTGGAGCTTCCTAGTTGGTGATACAATAACAATGCTCGTTATTTTTGCCCTCAGTTTTTTCAGGCAATATGCGAAACTTTTTGTTTCTATTTGATTATCTGCTTGTTTGCTGCCTTATGCTTGAGTTAGTAGATATACATGCTGGAACCAATATGAAGATGTATGCACACAAAACTGAAGAAGACAGAGCAAGAGAAGATATTGAGATGTTGAAGAAAACAAGAGAACGCTTAACGTGATGATTGACCTGTAGACTTCTTATTGGTGTGTGATCTCCATAGTTGGACAGTTTGTTGCTCAGATTAGGATCGAAGCACGCTACTCGTACAAGATCTTTGACTAGAAGATAGGATGGTGCATTTGGGCCAATGTCGACAGCCAGAATGTTGAAATGTGCATATCGTCTCCATAGCTGATGTTTATCCACAAGCAAACATGGCAAGCATACGATTCATAATCTGCCTTGGATACGATTCATAAGCGTACAATTCATAAGTTTCAATTACTGGTGTCTTGCATAATCTGCCTTCATTACCACTTTCAGAAGTCAGAACTTCATTCACACCAGCTCAATCTCTTGACATATTCCTGCAACTACAGTCAACCAAGTATCCGTATGAGGAACCTCCCTATGCCAAAGCATCTTCTCCTGAACTCCACAACCTTCCTCAACCCTGCCCACATTTTAACAAGTCAAAAACTGCATTACACAAGTTACAACTTACAAAAAGAAACTAAGCATTGCATTAATACAATGATACAGATTAACTCGGTGCATTGGTAAATCAGTCTACTATTATATGAAGTGCTATTTTTTTTATTCTTTTATTCATCAAATAAGGAATTATGCGATATTGACTTATTGGAGGCAAACTATGTAAGACACAAGTCTCACCCTAGATTCTAAAAGAGAGAGGTTTGCCACACTCTAAGAACCCACCATTGACCCTCTACAATTCCCTGCAGCACCATACTGATTCTGGCAAGCAAATAAACACTGGGAATCTAACAGATCATTTGGTAATCTATCAAAAACAAATAGATAATAATGCAATCCTTAAGAACTGCAATAATGTGAACGAGAGATCGAATCTTGTCTCCCGGCCAAAACTTTTTTAGCATATATTTACCATGATTAAATTCTAAGGTCTCAGTATGTGTGTCTTCTCAACGTCATCCCACTGTCATAGTACAATGAAAAAATAAATCATCATCACCGTATGTCATTTCACCCGTTTTTCATTGTAATTAATCATTACAACTGCATTATTAAAAATGTTCTCTACGAGGATTATTGTAATTATTGTTCTGTAGTACGGGGTCCAGATTTTATGTCCAGTTGCAAAATATTAATATAATAAATACAACCGAAGGTGGTGTTTAATATAATAAACTCTAAACCTGAGCCTTCCAACTAGACTGGGTTCCAAAACCTCCTCTTCAAAAAAGAAAAAAATCATTTCAATTTCAAAAAAAAAAAAAAAAATCATTACAACTGCATTAGATAACAACAACTGCCACCAACTGATAAGTTAATTTTCAAACGATCGTATTTCTAGGAAAAGTGTTATTACTTTAAGATTGGGATCCATTGGGATCCAAGGAGCGCCACTGTCAAATGCGGTCTGCAAAAGGGGTTCACACCATTTTTTCTCCCGCACACTAATCCATGTTGAGCAAGCGTTTCATGTATTATCTTATCACATGAATATGATTGTTCTTGCTAGCTATAAAATCCATAAACGTTTTCGGGCATAAAAGGTAGGAAAAGAAGCTCTTAATTGTGAATAGTTTGCAAAAGTAATTAGTGCATAAGCTTATGTGAGGTTTTGGAAGAAACTAAGGATTTAAATTTGCTCACCACCAATATTTTGGTGGTGATATCACCACTCAATACAAAACTGCTACACGTTATAAAACATAATTATAGTTTATTATGATGTTCTATTAAAAAATTATATTTTAAGTATTGAATTAATTCTATATGACGTGACAAGTTTTAATAGGGTGGTGATATCACCACAAAATAAAAGTGGTGAGCAAATTTGAATCCAGAAGCGGTGGCATACTGGCATAGACAATCATCCTTGGCCTTCTAGTGGGATTGTTCCTGTCTGATCTTGAGTCGGAGGTGATGGCGAGTTGGAGCATTTGTGGATTGACGGTGTTGACATTACAGTGGCAATGGTCTTCGGTTTAATTTAGTCTCAGGTCTGACGGTCTAGCATTTTTGTTTGGTCGGGTTCGAAGTCACAACTAGTGTAGACTTGGTCGATCAAAGGCAGGTCAGGAGGACTCTGGGTGGCGAGTTAGTGTTGACAAAGTTGTGTGCCTGCGCCTATTGTCTTTGCCTTTTAATTGTAGTGCAAGTTAAGTCTGTAGTTGAGTAGGGGCTTGTTTGGCTCCGTTAGTCAGTCATGTTGGAGTTCCAGTGTGAAGTCCAGTGGTTATTTCTGTGTATGAGATAATGCCAAAACTCATTGTATCCAGTTCATTATTAATGAAGTTTCTTCTTGATAAAAAAAAAAAAAAAAATTTGAATCCAGAAACTAATTGTGTATTTTTTTGAAGGGAAATCAATGTATAAACCGAGTGTTGCAATCATAGTGTCAGATGTTGATCGCGGGCATAGTTGTGGGTGTATCGTCCATTGGCTGCCTCTGTAGACCATCACTTCAGAATCAACCAGATGGATCTCTTCAATTAGGATAATAATATTTTTAATGAAATCTGAAAACATGTTATTTTAAAATTACCCTATTATACAATACCATTAACTGGACATGTTTACCTAATTTTCTCTTGTTATTTGAGTATATGCTTTATTTGTCACATGAGTATGAGAAACTGAATAGCTTACACATGGCATTAAACACGACGCCAATATTAACACAAAAACTTGAAGAGACAAAGCAAAAGAAGATGTTTAATATTAAAAAAGAAAAATAGAGGAATGGTTTACACAATATTACTACTCTACAGTTCTTAAATGTTGTGTGACTTCCATATATGGTCACTGGCTGAGAATCAGATGAAAGATTAATAACACTAAAGCACACATAATTGCATATTGAATAAACACAACAACCATATCATTACGAAACAGAGTGCAGCAGATAAATAAATGTCCCATGAGCCTTCATAACTTGCAGAAGGACTCGTACTAGTAGATGATGAAAAAGAGGCCATTGCTTAAGAAACAAGAACTTCTGTGATCCTCTCTCTGTTTACTTGCAACTATCTATGGGGCTAGATTTCTGAAAGCTCGTGAATAGAGAGATCACAGGGACCTTGTTTATATAGTGATCAATGTAAATAGAGTCCTCCCCATAAGAGGCATATGAATTCTATTGAAACTGATCTACTACAATTATATCCGATGTTTATTACTTGGTTTCCAAGATATTTAGATCTCCTATTATGAAGTGTGATTCTTATCACAACATAATTATACAAGGACTAGGAAACATGTTCTGTCTCGGATTAATTATTTCTGCAATCTATGATAAGTTATCAATCATAATGCAAATTGTATTTATGTTCAAACTCTATTCTTACAATCTCCCACTTGAACATTCATACAATTTACTTTGACAACGATATCATCTTAATCAGAAACAACAATCACTGAAGTGTGCACTGAGACAAAACAATATCCAAAAATCTAATCAAATCTCTGTCAATGCAGCACTATAAAGAAGAACTACAGAAAATTTCAAATTTGAAAATTTTGATTACTCTGCAATTACAGACTCCATAGTTCTACATGACATGAGACACTAAACATCACTTAATATATGTAATGCCAATATAAAAAGAATCAACTGATAATGCATTACATATGATCCACAGAATGGTTCAATGTGCCAGAACCTCATCAATTTGTTATTTAAACATATAAACAACATCTCACAAATATTTGATTCAATATGACCAATTACCAGAATGTATACGTGAATTGTAAATGTCATAAGGATCAAAAGAAACAACAAACAAAAGGTACTGCAGTAACAAAATTGATCAGAAAATCGAATGATTTATTAATAAAATCAACTGAAGATTACATCAAAATAGTTCTGAGAAAACAAAACTAAAACAAAAGAAAGTTTAAACTTTAAAAGACAATTCAGCTTTACTGGAATGAAAAACTGGCTCCCACTCAAAAACGCAAGTCTCCCACTAAACTTCAGAGTCCAAGGTTGGGAGGATGCCAATCTTTTCAATATAAGTTTGAAAAGCTACTACAGTTAGGGGTTTTGTGAAAGGGTCTGCAAGTTGCTCCAGTGTATGAATTTTAGCAATCTCCAACTCCTTATGCTTCACTCTTTCCCTAACACTATAGTACTTCAAGTCTATATGTTTAGAGTTAGTTGACCTCTTATTATTCTTTGTAAAATACACTGCAGCAGAGTTATCACAATGTATTTTCAAAGGTCTAGAAATTATAGAATCAACTAACTTAGTTTGCTGTAGAAAGTTCTTCAACCATAGACCTTGACAAGTCGCTTCATAGATTGCAATATATTCTGCCATCATAGTAGAAGTAGCAGTTTGAGTTTGTTTTACACTCTTCCAGGCTATAGCACCTCCAGCTAACATGAATACATATCCAGAGGTAGACTTTCCAGAATCAGAATATTGCCCTGCAAAATCTGCATCTGAGTAGCCTTCTACTTCAAGCTCATTCACCCTTCGATAAACCAAACAATAATTTTTGGTTTTCTGCAAGTATCTTAATACCTTCTTTCCAGAAATCCAGTGCTCATGACCTGGATTGGATTGAAATCTAGCTAGGATGCTCACTGCATAAGCCAAATCAGGCCTTGTACAAACTTGAGCGTACATCAAGCTGCCTACAAGTCTAGAATATGGCTTGTTTTTCATATTTTCTTCCTCAAGCTTGTTTCTAGGACACTGACTTTTGTTTAATTTATCACCTTTGGACATTGGAACATGTCCTGGTGAACAGCTATGCATATCAAACCTCTTTAAAACTTTAGAGATATAACTTTGCTAAGATAATCCTAAGAGATGCTTAGTTCTATCTCTATGTATTTCAATCCCCAAAACATATGATGCTTCCCCCAAATCTTTCATATCAAAATGATTTGATAGAAAGATTTTAGTATCATACGTATGATGCAATTCATTATACTGAAGTTACTCAATTGTAAAACTGAAAATTTAGAAAATAAGGCATCACTGAACAATCAACGCATGTTAGCAAGAAGAAGAGTTCAAATCACTGAATTTAATCTCTAAAATTTCATATTACACTGTTTTGATTTTAAGAATATGAAGGTCAATCCTTCTGTTGAAGATACAATCACATCCCAAAAAACAAAGACACAAGTTTAGTTCTATTCTAATGATCAACGGAACAGTATAGTGATAGATTGATATTACAACATGCATCAAAACACCATTACATGATCTAGAACTTATGGTTGTTACTGAATGATTTTAATCTTATACAACCAGTCAATTAGAAAATCAAATAACAAGGCGGAATGAATCAATTTTGGGAGATTTTCTTGTTAATTGATATTTCACTCAATTTGATACAAACACACAGATCAATCAGTAGACAAGCAAAACACAAGAATCATTCTCAATCATAATCAATACCAGCAAAAGTCGAGATACCAGAAAATCATGATCAAGAAATTCACGTTTAAATTCCATCCGGTCACGTTCTACTCTATCCTACGTTGCACGTCGGGAATGCATTCTAGGGTTCTTGCTCACAATTATAATCAATTACATATGAAGTTCCAGTTTTGAAAAGAAGAAACGTACCCGGACGCTCCCGCGCTGCAATTAGAGTTAATCATATGCATATATATGTATAGAAAAATTCGAAGAAACATGCAAATTTGGTTTCTTAAATCAATTGCAATCAGAAGCACAAAATTAGCGGAATCGAAATTCTTTCTCCATAATCCCTAAATCCCCAAAATATGAAACTGAAGAGAGGAGACCGTTCTGACGGTCATTCTGGGATTAAACTAAAACGCGCGTTTGCGCATTTGGGCTTGATAGAAAAGGCTTCTGCATGGTCAGTATTGGACCCATTAAGGTTATGGCCCAGTTCTGGAAAAAGATGATTGTTTCTCATGAACAAACAATATACATATATGCATATAACAATAACCCTTAATTCTGTAAAATTTAATCCGGTTTATTAACATGCAATTCAAGCTCTGATACCAATTGAAAGATTAATAACACTAAAGCACACATAATTGCATATTGAATAAACACAACAACCATATCATTACGAAACAGAGTGCAGCAGATAAATAAACATGTCCCATGAGCCTTCATAACTTGCAGAAGGACTCGTACCAGTAGATGATGAAAAAGAGGCCATTGCTTAATTAAGAAACAAGAACTTCTGTGATCCTCTCTCTGTTTACTTGCAACTATCTATAGGGCTAGATTTTTGAAAGCTCGTGAATAGAGAGGTCACAGGGACCTTGTTTATATAGTGATCAATGTAAATAGAGTCCTCCCCATAAGAGGCATATGAATTCTATTGAAACTGATCTACTACAATTATATCCGATGTTTATTAATTGGTTTCCAAGATATTTAGATCTCCTATTATGAAGTGTGATTCTTATCACAACATAATTATACAAGGACTAGGAAACGTGTTCTGTCTCGGATTAATTATTTCTGCAATCTATGATAAGTTATCAATCATAATGCAAATTGTATTTATGTTCAAACTCTATTCTTACATCAGAATCAAAGAAAGCTTCTTGTATAAGGTCTGTTACTTCAAGGTAAAAAACACCAAATGTTGACAGCACAGTGTTAACTGAACAGTAATTTGCTCCGATGTGCATATGTTTTCCTCGTTTATGAGTTTAGGTTCATCTTTATCCACAAACAAACACAGTGGTGAGCCTACAGTTTTTCTGCCATTTCAGAAAGACAGTTGTTCTAATAGCATCACAGTTGCACCAGCAGCAATGATAAGCAAAATCAATTCTCCATGATCCCTAAAATCACCCAATTGCTTTTATTGGAGACTAAAAGCTTCCATTCTCCATAAGTATTACTTTAAAGAACTGAAGCAACTGCAGAGACCATTGGAGATTAATTTCAATTGCTTTTACACGTTAACCATACAATTTATAAGTTGTATGTGAAAACATCAATTCATCAACACAAGCACCCGACCACATAAAATGCAAAAATGAGCAAATGAATGGCGGGAAAATGATCGAGAACTTAATGCAATGACACTTCTACAAGGACTCTCGTGCAACACAATTTCAGCGATCGATAACCCACCATTAGAGTAATCTAGTCCCTCTGAAACATTTTATTTAACACGCGATAGGAAATGCTGGATCCCCATTCAAACAAAAGGGGATGCATCAGTCATAGGATTTTGAGTAATATATGGGCATCATTTTCGGTGCTAGATAATGGAATTAACTTTAATCACATCATTTCTGATATAGAACTTACGAGAGGAAGAAGTATGATCCATATTGAACTACAATAGTAAAATACTTAAGAAGTTCCAGTCCAGCCAAGAAATTGACAAGCCTGATAACTATTTCAAAGAAACTCTACCTGTCATCAAGGCCATTTTGGTAAGTATGGACAGCCAAAATTTGGCTCTTAATTAAC
Source organism: Rosa rugosa (assembly GCF_958449725.1). Taxonomy (NCBI): domain Eukaryota; kingdom Viridiplantae; phylum Streptophyta; class Magnoliopsida; order Rosales; family Rosaceae; genus Rosa; species Rosa rugosa. The sequence goes on from NC_084825.1 coordinate 41,002,537, forward strand.
AGTGAAGTATAAACATCCACAAGTGACAACCTTCTTGACCATCTTAATTGTAGGTGTATGAGTTTCAGTAAAACTGTAAAAGTAAGTTTTTCAAAGGCTTAAGATATACGAAACACTGACTAGCTCGGTGGTTTGTTGGTTTGTTTATATCCATAAGTATCAGTAAAGCAATGTGATGTCTCAGTTAGGGTGTGATGGAACCTAATTAATTCCTCAATTGTAGAGGATTTTCAATGTCATATTAGACTTCATTTCAAAATTCTTCCCGAGGATTTGCGACTGAACATTACTTGAAGAGGTGGTCCTATGTAGGATCGACACCATTCTTGAAGAATTGTATAATGAGTAGTAGTATAGGAAATAATGTGCATCAATAATGCGACATTTTCTGTTCTCAACATATGAATTTATTTACAAACCAAGTGAGGTTTTGTGGTTCTGCCCGGACCAGACTACAAATGACCACGTAAAAAATTACTTTTTTCTATTATTTTGTTCCAAACAGGAAATAGGGAAATTCTACGATACTTGTATGTATGTGATACACTCATTTACAGATCTGACAACAATTTTGTTGTCATTGTGGTAAATAGAGTTATTTTTTGGGTAATTTTAGTTCTATTACATGTAATTACTCCACCTAAGATATTTTTACAAGTTTATGAACAAATTGTTGTCAATGTAGTAACTTGGTTCAATTATATGTAAATGTGTAAAACAAATGTGATAACTTTGTTGTTAATTGGATTAATTCTTCACTCTTTGCAGATTCCTGACGATAGAACTGGTAATTGATGTCTTGATGAAGAGGCCGTTGGAACTGATGGCCAGGGTTGTGGAGCTAAAATCCTATATGGTGAGGGTGCATTGGATCAGTATCTTTCAAAAAATAAAGAGAAGGAAGTTCGGGTATATAACTTATCCGCATATATTCGCCAACAAAATTCGGCTTTCACGTTACTTCCTATAGATGTTAAAATGCTAATAATGCTTTATTCTGTCTCGCAGGTTGCAACCACAGAAGGTTCTGATGCAGAGCCCGAAGGGGAAGCCGAGCTTTCTTCTGTTGTTGCTGGCATGTAACGTTATGTGTGGAAACTAAATTATATCGCAATCTTGTACATATTAAACATTTATTTATTAAATCATATAAAGCTCATTGTGTACAACTTTTCACGAGGTTTGGCTCAGAGCTGTTTAGGATACGCTCTGTAAGTCTCATCAGATAGTCTATAGTACACCTCTCATAGTCATCTTGTAAAAAATGATTGTTTCTCCACCTTTCAGGCTTTCAGCCACTGAAAACCTCACAAAGATCTGTGTCTAGTGTTCATACCATACGTATATAAGTATATTGGGCACAAACACCGGAATCACACGGCCGAATGACCACTGGAGGAGACTTGGGTCATAGCTCTGCAAGGCAGGCCCAAAACCTAATGCTTACATAAGACTTTAATAAGCCACACTTAGGCCCACATGGAAAATAAAATGATGACAAGCCCAAACCTACACTATATATATACAGACATTTAATCTCATTCAAGGTAAGTCTCCATTCTTCATTCACTCCTACCTTATCTACATTCTTACATGTATTCGACTTAGCTATCGGAGAGTCGAAGGCCAACAACCCCAATCTTCCCTCTGACCTCTGTTCATGGTTGTTCTTGATTGTTTCACTGCTTTGATGTCTCGAGATAACAGTATGCTTGCTTATATGCATACTCAGGTATCAATGCTTTATTCTAAAAAATGGAACTTCAAACAGTTTGATTGTTTCATTGCTTTGAGTTCTTGAGTCCCGTTTTAATTAATAAACATGTCTCCCAAAATTTCATTCATCATTGAACTGTTTCCCCCACCCCACCTCCCCCATCCCCCCCCCCCCCCCACCCCCCCTTTTTTCCTTTTCGTTTATCAAAATTTATCTTTTAGTGCAAACCATAAACTGCAAATAAGATCACAGTTCTTACATTATATATCCATGTGCAATATACAACGATCTTGATAAAGTAGAACCTCTGTTTTTTCTCATGCTTAACAAATACTTATCAATTGGATAAGAAGTAACTTATGAATCAGAGATGAATTTATACAACTTCTGATGACTAGAAAAGTTACAATTTTTGCATATAGGAACGAAGCTTAGTGTAAGTTCTTCATGGTTCACATACCACAAAAGCACCAAGCGCACCAGAACTCTCAACCTCAAACTCAAGAATGTTAATTAGCCATAACAAAAACATAGTTACATAGTATATATAGACCCCGTAGTATTAATTAGGAACTTCAGAATTTGAAGCGGTTTGAGTCTCTTTTTAGAGAAAAGAAAATGGGACTAGCATCCCAAACAGAATCATCAATATCCAAGCCCAAACCCGAATCGAAGAGCGATGATGCTCTTTAAACGGGAAAAGAGTGAAAGCACCGATATGCACTTACACAAACATAAATGGACGGTTTGATTACATTAAATACACTTTTTGATTATTGAAAAATAATGTTGATTATAAATATCAAGAATTAAGATCGTTTTATAAGTGCAGTGTCTGTGCAGAAGAATTTCTACTCTTTAAACCTCGAATGCATGTTTGAGTACAAAAAATTAGTGGAGGTTCCTGTTATTATTTGGGATTCAGGCTTTAGGTCTCCTCATTATATTCAACAATTTCATCAATGAAAACTTTGTGACAGCTGCACCTATCCTTGTTTCCAATAAATAAATAAAAAAATTTAAAAAAAAAATCTCGAATGAATGCAGACCTAAAATTCATTCCAACCCGTCCCTCTCGATTCACTTCACAGCCCTTGTAGGTCTTCCCCGCTCCATCTCCATCCCCATCTGGGTAAGTTTTGATTTTTCATTTGTCTCAGATATCATTGATGTAGAACGAATGACAGTCCGAAGGGAAGAACAGTTCGATCGTGCAAAAGGAGGAAAACCCAAGTTACTATTGCAACTTTTGCATTCGGTGTCCGATTCGCGATTGCTATAACTTTTCGGAAAGGGAATGACGCCAGGAACAAAACTCGTCGCTTTGCTACGATGTGTGGGCTTTTTCAGGCTTTCGGGGTCGTTTAGGGCCTCAAAACTGCAAATTTACTGTTTTTCAGAATTTTCAATTTCCTAGTTTGTTTTGGATTTGTTTTATTTTTACCCGTAGGCTTTAGGGTTTCATTGTTAGTCGCCCTAGGGTTTCTTTTCTCATATATAAACAAACCTTAAACGGCTATATCTTTTATCATATTATCAATCAAATTGAGAATTTTCTCTTTTATCTCTGGTGGACTCCAGAACCTTTGTTTTAGGTTTATTGCTTGTAAACCTAGGTGATCTTTCCGACTGCGTCAACCATCAACAAGTTTCTCTGGGAGTAATTGTTGTTTCAATTTTGGTTTCTGTTGTAGACTTTTAGTTAGGTTGAGATTGAAGGTGTTGCCAATGTTGAAGAAAAAGAAGCATCTTGATCTCCAACGACTCCCTGAACATGTTGTATTCAGCATTCTCTGCCGGCTGCCAGTGAAGTCCTTGATCCGCTTCACTTGTGTCTCAAAACGGTGGCGTTCTGTTATAATTTCCGACCACCAATTTGGCAACTCCCATTTTCAACTAGCAGCATCTCAGCTCCGTCATAATGTCCTCATCTCCAGGTCCCCTGACTACATTTCAGAAGGTACACAATTTCAATCCTTAGAAGATAACTTTTCGATCAAAAATCTCACCTGCCCATTCCAGCGGTATAGCACAATTCAAGTAATGGGCTCTTGCAATGGTTTGGTAGTTTTAGCTAATTTCTATCCCAATGTTTTGAGCTATTGGCCTTGTTGTCTTCGCGATCGTTATAACATTTTAGTAATGCGGAACCCATCAACTGGATTCTTCCGCAAGATACCTTATCCAAATTTTCAAATTGGGAGCAAAAAATGGACACTTGAAAATAAAGAGATCCGTGTGTATTATGGTTTTGGTCAAGTGTCGGCCTCCAACGACTACAAACTTGTGGTGATACTAAATTATGGTGGTTTCATGGAAGTACGTGTGTTCTCAGTCAGAGCCAACTGTTGGAAAGTTGTTAAAGCTCCTTACTTGTCACCATACCGCCCCTGGTCTGAAGAATTGGGGACTTACTCAAATGGAGCAATTCATTGGGTCAGTCTCCATGAACCTGGTTTTTTGGAGCCACCTGTCTATGCTTTTGATCTCGCAAATGAGGAGTTTCGGGAAATGCCATTGCCTGTTCTTAGCCATAATGAATATGGCATGCAAATGACGCAAACAAGAACTCCAGTTCTTTTAGGAGGATGTCTTTGTGTGATGTTTCAGGATGCTGACTAGAACAGTGAATTTTGGGCGATGAAAGATTATGGGCTGCCTGAATCTTGGGTTAAACTCTTTGGGTTTAAGCTACGTGATTTACCGGATGTGTTTAATTCATTCTTTAGCATCTTTTTCTGGAATCCTATTTACATTGCAGAAGACGGTACAGTTGTGATCAAAGTGCCTTCCAAGATGGAGGTGATCAGGTTTAAATGCCGTAAAGAAGAGAAGCCGGTCTGCACCGACCGGTACCGTCTTGAGGAGCTGCTGCCATGTAAGGATGACTATGATCCCTGTAACCACACAAAAAAGTATCTATTTAGTGCCATTTTGTATGATGAAACTCTAGTTTCGATACCTGAATGATTGTGGTGATTCATGTGGCTTGAGACTCAGAAGCCTGAAAAACTAAGAAGCAAGAGCTGAAATGAAGAGGGATTGCTGCGTCACCTGCGTGCATTCTATTGCTGGTTTCTTTTTGGGTTTTAACTATTGTAATTTGGATTGCATTCTATTGCTGGTTTCTATTTTAGGTATTGTAATTTGGATTCTCCACCTTTGATTAAACAAATCCTTGTACTTTGTTTCACAATGAGCTCTGTTTTTGTCTGTTGCTGCATGAAGGAACTTGTTTTATCATTGTTTACCGGCTATGTAAACCCATATTGACTGGCAATAGACGATTAACAAATATCAGAATAAATTGAACCGTTTCAAAACAGAATCACAACAAACTTAGCACAACAAAATAGATCAAACTTATCACAACAAACTTATAAGCATGAAAAATAGCAAATCGAACCAAATCAAAGATGAAATTCACGAAACACATACCAAAATTAACGCAATAAGTCGGAAATAACAAAACGTACAGGAAAACAAAACTCAGATTCAAAAAATCAGCCTCAGACTCAATCGAGATGAATAGCAAACAAGGATAAAATAAAAAAATTTAAAAAAAAATCGAAGAAACGGAATTGAAATCGTTTCAAACCGAGCTGCAGCATGGTTGAAATCCAAAGTGACATTGCTTCTTTCTCTCTCCATTGCGAGCTTCTCTCTCTATCGCACCAGAACCAGAGCTTCTCTCTCTAAGCAGAAGCTTCTCTCTATTCGTTACCTCGGGATTTGAAACTGCGTGTGTATTGGCTGGGAGACTAGGTCGTTAACAAAAGGGTAAAAAGGTAAATAAAAATATATTAAAATAGAAATCACAACAAATAGATCCTTAGAGTGTTTAGGGTAGAGGGGAATTAAAAAAAATTGCTGGGGTAAGTGGGAACATTGACTATAAAATTAGGGTAAATAGACAAAATCTCTTTTTCAAGCTTGTTTCATCCGGTTCGGGATTTTTCGAGCCGGTTTGGCTGATTTTGAAGGTCCGGTTCGATTTCTGCCTACCCCTAGGATTGAGTGACCACATAGGCCGAGGTGATCCACCATTATAATTGTGATCAAGCACCACCTATCATCCAGGCTAGACCACCCACTTCAGAATTAACAAGATGAACCACTTCAATTAGGTTAATAAAGTTTTACTAAAATCTGAAAATATGTTACCTTTAAAAGTTTAAAACTACCGGCATCCATAGCCTTTAGTACATATAATACAATACCATTAATCGGACATTTTTACCTAATTTTCTTTTCCTTATTCGAGTTATATGCTTTATTTGTAACACAAGTACGAGACATTGAATATCTTATACATGGCATTAAACACTGACACCAATTTAACACACACAAAAAAAAAATCTTGAAGAGACAAAGCAAAAGAAGATAATTAATATTAAAAAAAAAAAATAGAGGAATGGTTTACACAATTACTACTCTACAGTTCTTAAATGTTGTGTGACTTCCATATATGGACACTGGCTCAGAATCAAAATCAAAGAAAGCTTCTTGTATAAAGACTGTTACTTCAAGGTAAAAAAAAACACCAAATGTTGACGGCACAACGTTAATGATAAGCAAAATTGATTCTCCATGATCCCTAAAATCACCCAATTGCTTTTATTGGATAGTAAAAGCTTCCATTGTCCACAGGTATTAACTTTAAAGAACTGAAGCAAGTGCAGAGATTATTGGAGACTAATTTCAATTGCTTTTAGACGTTAACCATACAATTTATAAGTTGCACGTGAAAACATCAATTCATGAACACAAGCACCCGTACATATAAAATGCAAAAATGAGCAAATGAATGGCGGGAAAATGATCAAGAACTTAAATGCAATGGCACTTCAACAAGGACTCTCGTGCAACACAATTTCAGCGATAACCCACCATTAGAGTGATCTAGCTAGTCCCTCTGAAACATTTTATTTAACACGCAATAGGAAATGCTGGATCCCCATTCAAACATAAGGGGATGCATCAGTTATAGGATTGAGTAATGGGCAATCATTTTCTGTGCCAGATAATGGAATTAACTTTAATCACATCATTTCTGATATAGAACTTACGTGAGGAAGAAGTATGATCTAAAGTTTGCTATATTGATGTACAATAGTAAAATACCTAAGAAGTTCCAGTCCAGCCAAGAAAGTGACAAGCCTGATAACTATTTCAAAGAAACTCTACATGTCATCAAGGCCATTTTATGGACAGCCAAAATTTGACTCTTAACAATGAAGTATAAACATCCACAAGACAACCCTCTTGACCATCTGTAGGCAGTAGGTGTATGAGTTTCAGTAAAAATAGACTGAGTTTTTCAAAGGCTTAAGGTATATGAAACAGCTATATGAACATATCATACAATCAGTGAATAGAAATCAACGACATAAATGCATTATCCCAACACACTCCTCAGCTTGGTAGACTGATAGCACCTTGTTCTACCAGACCTTGTTTTTTTTTTTTTTTTGATAGAAGAAATATAAACTACAGCGAAAGATACCAGACCTTTAAGTATAAAGATTTGATCATAAAATTGCTTACAACTGCACCATAAAAATGAAATTTTGCAAGCAAGAACATACCAATGGAGCTCTATTTGGCACTATCAATTAGTCTTTAACAAATTCAAATACAAACATCTTACACTACATTAAAATGATTTAATAACTGAAAGTTTGAATGAATCCAACTACATTGTTATGGGGATCTTTATCTAGGGTTATTTTGGCTGAGAATGGGGATCTTTATCTATATATGTTCTTTTGGCTGAGATTACGGGGATTCTCAAACCTGATAGCAGTCATTCATAATTACATGCCTGAGATTTTCCAAGTAAAGCAACATAAAAAAAGCACTTCAATTACCTCTAGACATTGGTCCTCAATCTTGTGATTCAGTTTGAGCACATGATCACTATTATTCAACACTTAGCATGAAGATTTGGCTCTCTCATCTTCAATTGCAAAGCCTCATGGTACTCAATACTGATGAGAATTCTGGAGCCACTCGGGACAGCAATCACTGAGCTGATAATAGTGTATACCGCCCTTAGCAAAATATGCAAAACGTAGAAACAATCATGCAGCATAGACGTGGTAAAACTGTCACGCACATGCTCATCACTCTTTATAGCCTTCCTTATATTCTCTACCATAAACAAGCCCTCTAATATGACAATATGACATAAAACCCAGTAATATTTCTCGCAACAAAAAAACAGTTGTATCCTGAAATCAATTTGTTAAGACTTCAACTCCTGAAAGCCTTGGTGGATCGTGGGCGTATAATATCTTAGTACAAGTATACTCATGTTTTTCATCCCCAAAATCTGCCTCCACTTGATTCACATAAGCATTAACCCCTTCCTTCCTTAAGCAAAATTGGGTCCGCCACTGCTCACCATGGTTTATCTGTTCAGGCTGATTGTTATCCACATACAAACACGGCAAGCACACAGAATCCGTGATTCCAGAAAAAGATTTGCTCCAGTAGCATCACAGTTGTACTATCAGTAAATGATAAGCAAAATCAACTCTCCAACATCCCTGCAATCCCCAACTAAAACATAAATGACCTTTTAAACTGAAGCAAGCAGTAAAGAGCATTGGAGATCAATTTTAATTGCTTTTAGACAATAACTATACGATCCATAAGTTGCATACAGAGAACATCAATTTATAAAGAACCAAATTACTGCTGGAATGACTATAATTAACACAAGAAACCCAGACAGCCAAATGCAGAAGTGAGCAAATGAATGGTGGGAAATGATTTTATATGTTGCAGACTGTGATAAACATGTTAGGAGCAATTTAAACAAGGACTGTGCAAGAGTACTAGTCACATTTAGGAGGGTCACTGCATCTACTGAAAAACAACAAAGTAAAGCTAACTTCAAAGAAATTAACCAGTGAACCACATACCGAGGAACATTCAAGCTCTCCATGATTTACTAGCATGAATTTTTTTGATCAAGTAGTTCTCCAATCCAAAAGCTGCCTCCACTATTCTGGTGCTAGGCTTGATCTCTACCTTCATTATTTCCTTCAGAACTTCTTCCATTCTCACCAGCTCAACCTCTTCGCATATCCCCGGAACTATTGTCAACCAAGTCTCCCTGTGCGGAACCTCCCCATGCCTTAGTATCTCCTCCATAACTCCACAAGCTTCCTCGACCCTACCCACATTGCAGAACCCCTTAACCAAAGCATGGATAACCGAAAAATGTGGAGAAAACCCCTTTGATATCATCATCTCCATATAGTTCTTCGCCTCATCAAGCATCCCCTGATCAGACAACCCACTAACCAAAGTCCTATACGACACCAAATTCGGCAAGCACCCATTGGATGCCATATCCTCAAGAACCTTACAAGCATCCACTGCCCTCCCTTCTCTACAAAACCCCAATATCACAGTATTGTAATGCACAATGTCAGGGTTACACCCCTTCACCTTCATCCTACAAAGAAGCTTATACGCCTCACGCAGCTGTTTCTTCCTACACAAGCTATTCAACAAGCTAGTATAACTCAACGAATCCGGAACAAACCCTTTGTTGATCATATCCTCCAGAAAATCCACAGCAGTGTTCACCTGCCCCTTCCTGCACAGCCCCTGCATCAAAATCCGATACGACTCCACATCCGGCACGACCTCTCTCTCAAACATTTTGTTGAACAGGTGGTATGCAACACTGAGGTCCCCATTCAAGCAGAAGGCCCTCATCAGAATGTTGTAGGATTTAGTATCCGGCGCCACCCCGTGGCGGTGTGCGTCCTTGAAAACGTCGAAAGCCGGCCGGAGGAAGTTCCGGTGAGAGACCAGAATGTCGAGAATCCGGTTGAGGTGCTTGGCAGAGGGTTTGCAGTCGAATTGGAACATTGTGTAGAAGGTTTTGAGGGCCTTCTGGGGCAAATGGGCCTCGCCGTAGATTTTGATGAGGTGGGTGAAGAGAGCTGGGGAGGGGGAGTAGGTTTGGGACCTGAGGCGGAGGAGGAGGTGGTCGACGAGAGAGAAGTAGTGGGAGCGGGCGAGCTTGAGGATGAGGGTGAAGTAGGAGGAGTAGGAGTGACGGAAATGGGGGTGGCGGGCGGCGAAGTCGAAGATCTCTTTGGCGAGGAGAGGGTCGGATTGGGAAGCGATGAGCTTTTGGACTCTGGAGGGAGACCCAATGATTTCATGGTGGGTTTGTGGGTGGTGGTGGTGGGGTTGGGAGGTGTGGAAGAAGAAGGAGAAGAGTGGTGGGGTTTTTGAAGGGAGGGTTTGTACGGTTTTGGGTGAGCGCAGAGAGAGTAGAAGCAGCATTCTTTACTATTCATTCCTCCATCTGAAACTGAAACTGGAAAACACAAACTTGGGGAAGGAGAGTTGTTTCAGTTTAGGCTCTTCTTAAACAAAGCCCACGGATTTCACCCACCGTCGGGGCCCAACGTTCAGCCCACACGAACCGTTGTTAACGCCATTGCCGAAACGTCGTAGTCCAAGGACACCGGGAAGGAATGCTAGAGTAGAGACTGAGCTGCGACCAATCCGAACACCACCACCGTCCGATCTCACAATTTCCGCGGCTATCGGAATCCGTGACACCAGGTACCGCAGCCTTGCAGAACCCACCAATGCTCCTCCAATTTGGGTGAAAGGTACTTGTGCATTTCGTTCCCTACATCTCTTTGCTAATACCAATATTCTAAAAATCACTAAGGTGTAGCCGCGTAGGTGGTTGGTGGGAAAGGGTCTAACGCATAAGTGTTTAGACAGAATTTAAGTGAACCTAGACATCCTTTATTTATTATAGAGAATTATACAAATAATCACTGAATTATAATTCATTCGATATTTTGATAGCTAACTTTTCAAAATATTACATTAATCACTCAAAATATTAACTTTTCAAAATATTACATTAATCACTCAAATTTAACTTTACAGTTCATTTTAATCATTGCTATTAAATTTGCCATTAAACACCATTAAACTTGAGGATATTTTAGCCCAGTCATCCAAAAAAACCAAAAATGTTTATTTACCTATTCATTTTTTTTTTGTTATTTTCAATTGAGCTTAGTCGAGTTCAAAGCTCGATCAAGATTGCGAATATCTTGCTAAAAAAAACGAATATGGATGTGGTTGAGAAAGATAAAGAAATAAAGAACAAAATGAATTTTCTTTTACCATTTTGACTAAAATATCCTCCAAATAGTGGATATTTACAAGTCTTCAACGGACAAAATTGGTATCTAAGTGAATGACTAAAGTGGTATTTTTGAAAAATGAGTGATTAAATTGTTGAATGGGTCAAAGTTCAGTGACCATTTACTTAATTCTTGTTGAAGGAATATCGATTTAGTGTGCCTTATCAAACTAGGAGTAGCAATAGGAGAGAAGGTTCTAGATTTCCCAATCCTACACGGATTGGTATTCCTTGTAACATTAGAACTAGTACTTTGTAATCCCTATATATAGGGCTCCTATTCTCAATAATATGGTTACAATTCTCTCAAATGTCTTTTTCCTTAAACACGTTATCAGCACGACTCTAACCACAAAACAGAAAACCAAAACTCATTCACAAAGCAGCCCCTAGCCCGAGCTAGCCGAGCCTTCGCTGCAGCCCGCGCGCCCGTGCGTTTGCAACCTTGCACAGCAGCTCCTGCTGTCCCCTCCCTGCAGCCCTGCGTTCCAGCTTGCTGTCACCGAAGCATCCCTGCTGCGCAAACAAGCCAACGCACACCCACTGCATCTTTTTCCCGTTCCTGTGCACATCCGTCCTCCTGAAAGCCTCTAAACATCTAGTTCGGAAGCTCAGATCGAAAAACTTTCTTCATCAAAGTTGTTCGTCTCTGACTCTTCCATCTAACCTCCGAATTTCAGCCTTATCGGAGTTATATTGAGATCCGTACACCAATCGAAGTACAAGCTGTTCAGAACAGAATCTGCTCCGAAATTTCAACAAGTAAGTTTTTAAATTAAAGTTCCTGTTTTCCGAAGTTTAAATTCTCCTTCTTTTTCTTCGGGGACTTGCAACCTCCCTTCTTCTACATCCCACCTTTCTTATAACGTGGGTTCGATCATTGAAAAGCGGAATCGTGGGGATTCACGCAATTAACGAACTAAGAGCGTTCGTAAGACTTCGGACTAAGAGCGTCTGTAAGCATCGATTTAACGAACTAAGAGCGTTCGTAAGCTACGGACTAAGAGCGTTCGTGAGCATAGATTTTGACCATTTAAACATCATTGTTTCGGTCTAATCCAAATTTCTTGGAAATAGATTTCTTGGTAGCATTAAGGCTCGGAAATCTTAATACTAGTTTTCGTGGAAGCATTGACTCCAAAACTAATCCGTTCTTGTTTCTCCTTTTTGGATATCAAACTTGAACGAGCTCGATTTTACTCCATTGGATTCTATGGGCACGGGATATTTATTTGCCTACAATCCAAGAGCCATGTTCTAAAGGAACCGCTCAAGACTCACAAACTGAGATAGAAAATTCCAGGGCATTTACCCTGATGAAGCGCCACATGAAGATGGCCCTCCAGTTTGAGTACATGAATGAGGATAACGCTAACAACCTTTGGGTTGCGCCTAGTGAACGTTTTAGTAACATTCACAACTTTCCGAACATGGAAGCACGATGGAATAATATCTGCTTCACTAAAACTTTGAAAGAGTTATGAAATATTGTTCGGAGGCTCTCTGCATTATATTATTTATGCATGATTGTGGAAAACACAAAAGAACAAATTGATTGAGAAAACCCTAACATGACTGTAGGAGTCATGACGTTGAGGGTATAGGGTTGGACACCATGGCGCCACTTTTGGCCATGATTGCACTGTTCCAACGCCATTGGTCCTAGGGACCATATGTATTGTATCAATACACCTCAATCAAGAGAGCATCCTCTTCATGGTATTTTATGGAGTACCTGATCAATGGTAATATATCGAGCTATAAAAGACTTTAAATCTGGCGATGAAGATAGAATGCCGCAGATTTTTATTTAGAATAGTCTTTTAATTTCCAAGAATTTTGTAATGGCAATTATGCCTTAATCAATAAAATGACTTATTGGATTATCTCTTTTCCTCTAGGCGTACTCAATTAAGTATGATGTCTAGGAAAGTAATTGAGATTAGTGGTACTTAATAGAGCTTCGCTCCACCGACATCTCTCTACTTCCCTGGTCATATTTAATTGGAATTACCGAACGAATTGAGTGACTACAATTTGCCTAATGTTTGATTTTACTTTGGATTAGATTATGGTCACGAAACTTTGATGTAATCATTGGCTATTATTAATAAAGTATCGATTTATTTTATCTCATGTCATGGACATATTTTTCGAACTTTATTACTTAAAAGATATAAGAGCCAATGGTTTTCATGTGGAAACACATTGTGAGAATGGACAAGAGTTCCTTTGCATCACCTCTAATGACTACGGACATAAACGAGTATTAGAGAAACTTATGTGTCGATCTAGTGGGTTGTATGCAACCACTATTCGAGTAATTGAATCCAATCATGTTATATGATTTATGGGATTCTGACACATATAGGCTTTGGCATGACCGTCTGGGACACCCAGGTCGTGATATGATGATCCGTATATTAAAGACTTCACACGGACATCCATTCTTCAGAACGAAGAGAAGTAAAAACCAAAAATTGGTTCGAGGAGATGCACCTGCGCCTCACGGCGCCAAGACTGTGCAAGACCGGCCACTTAGGGCCGGCGCCGTCTACCCCCTACGGCAACAACATGGCATTGACGCCATGGATCATTGTTTGACTCCTCCTTCTACTTCTAAAGTCAATTGTGACTTCATGGCTAAACCAAAATCCTCATTGGTTGTCTCTAAAGCCCATCATTCGTTCTGCAAAGCCTGCTCTTTAGCAAAATTAGGATCGAGACCATCCTATGCAAAGGACACTAAAGAAAATATACCATTCTTGCAAAGAATCCATGGTGATATTTGTGGACCTATTCAACCATCATGCGGACCATTTCGATATTTTATGGTATTGGTTGATGCATCGACACGCTGGTCACATGTCATGCTATTGTCCACAAGGAACGCTGCATTTGCCAAACTCCTAGCACAAATAATTAAGTTAAGGGCTCACCACCCTGATCATCCTATTAAGTCTATAAGATTAGACAATGCTGGAGAGTTTACATCAAAGACTTTTGATGATTATTGCATGTCCATTGGGATTGATGTTGAACATCCTGTTCCTCATGTTCACACCCAAAATGGTCTCGCAGAAGCCGCCATTAAACGACTACAAATGGTCACTAGGGCATTGGTAATGCGCACCAATCTCCCTATTTCTGCTTGGGGCTATGCAATATTGCATGCAGCTGTGCTTATTCGTCTAAGGCCCACTGCCACTCAACCCTTTTCTGCGTCCCAGATGGTGACTGGGTATGAGCCTAATGTCTCACACTTACGCATATTTGGGTGTGCAGTTTATGTGCCAATTGCGCCGCCACAGCGCACCAAAATGGGTCCTCAACGACGATTAGGTGTTTATGTTGGATATGACTCTCCAACTATTGTCCGCTACATAGAACCCTTGACAGGCGATCTCTTTACCGCAAGATTTGCGGATTGTCACTTCGATGAGACAGTCTTCCCGTCGTTAGGGGGAGATAAGAACATCAATGTTCAACAGGAACGACAAGAATTGTCGTGGTCTGTCCCCACTCTGTCTCATCTTGATCCCCAAACCGCACAGTCCGAAATTGAAGTGCGGAGAATTCTCGATCTTCAGAACGTAGCAGAATCGATGCCTGATGCGTTTTCTGATATCGCTAAAGTGACGAGATCACACATACCTGCTGCAAACGTGCCTGCAAGGATTGATGTCCCTAAAATTAGAGGACATGACGCCATCTCAAGGTTACCAGAGCATGGCGCCAACGTCCCCACTCACAGTGATGGTGACTTTGTTGCTAGGCCCATGGCTCCTGCCAGGAAGCGCGGGAGGCCTATAGGTTCGATGGATTCTCGCCCAAGAAAGAAAGCGAGTTTGGCACAAAATAATCCATTAATCATCGATGTAAATAATCCATCTCATGAGAATATTCCGGATTATGGTTATGTCCGAGAGACATCATTGGGGGACGCTCCAATGTCAGAACCAACTCCAGAGAATAGAGAGATCTCCATAAATTACACTAGTGTACATGAGATGATGGATAGAAATTCTATGGCGATTGATGATGCATTTGCATATCATATTGCAAAAGGAATTATAGAATATGATGATATCGAACCTCGCTCTGTTGAAGAATGTCAACGAAGAGCAGATTGGCCTAAATGGAAAGATGCGATCCAGGTTGAATTGGATTCACTAACAAAGAGACAGGTATTTGGGCCTGTAACGCAGACACCCCCAAGTGTAAAGCCTGTTGGCCATAAATGGGTCTTTGTTAGAAAGCGTAATGAGAAAAATGAGGTGGTAAAATATAAAGCCCGCCTTGTGGCGCAAGGTTTCTCACAACGCCCTGGAATCGACTACGAGGAGACATATTCTCTCGTAATGGACGTTATAACGTTCCGCTACCTTATCAGTTTGGTAGTTTCCGAAAAACTTGACATGCAGCTTATGGATGTGGTTACAGCATATCTCTATGGGGATCTAGATTCAGAGATATATATGAAGGTTCCATATGGACTTCAATTACCCAAATCAAGTGGCTCTAAACCACGGAGCGCGTTTTCAATAAGGTTAAAACGCTCACTATATGGATTAAAACAATCCGGACGGATGTGGTATAACCGTCTAAGTGACTACTTGATTGGGAAGGGATATACTAACAATGAAATATGCCCATGCGTGTTCATTAAAAGAACAAGTTCCGGATTTGCAATCGTAGCAGTTTATGTCGATGACATGAACCTAATTGGAACTCTAGATGAGTTGAAGGAAACTGCTAAATACTTGAAATCCGAATTTGAGATGAAAGATCTTGGGAAAACACGGTTTTGTCTCGGTTTAGAACTCGAGCACCGTAGTGATGGGATTTTGATCCATCAGTCTGCATATACTCAGAAAATCCTAAGGCGCTTTAATGAAGATAAAGCAAAGCCTGTGAGTACTCCCATGATTGGTCGTAGTCTTGAGCCCGGAAAAGATCCGTTTCGTCCAAAGGATGAGGACGAAGAACCATTAGAGGCCGAAGTGCCCTATTTAAGTGCAATAGGCGCATTATTGTACTTAGCTCAATGCACAAGACCAGATATCTCATTCGCAATGAACTTGTTAGCTCGACATAGCTCCGCGCCAACACGCCGCCATTGGATTGGTGTAAAGACAATCTTTCGATACCTAGGAGGTACGATTGATATGGGCCTATTTTATCCCTACAGAGAAAAGAGGAATGACTGAAGAATGGGATCGGACCCCATTAGGCATGGAGCCGCCGTCCACCATAACATAGTGGCCGACCATGTTGCCGCCAACGCCGCCACCACCATCAAGGGTGGCCGGCCTCACCCTATCCCCCTCCATCAAAACGACAATGATGTTTTGATGGGTTTTGCTGATGCAGGGTACCTCTCTGACCCTCACAAAGGTCGCTCCTAAACGGGTTATGTCTTTACCATGGGAAGCACTGCGATATCTTGGAGGTCTACAAAGCAGACCCTTGTTGCTACTTCCTCAAATCATGCAGAGATTATTGCTCTACATGAAGCTGTACGTGAATGTGTATGGCTAAGGTCTGTAATTCGACACATTCAAGGAAGTTGTGGTTTGAAGTCTACCACAGATGAACCTACATGCATTTATGAGGATAATGCAGCTTGTATTGAACAAATGAAGTTAGGTTTCATCAAGGGCGACAACACCAAGCATATATCGCCTAAGTTCTTTTATAATCAGCAACAACAATCACTTCTAAAGATTGATGTGAATCAAATCCGATCAGAGGATAATGTAGTGGACTTATTCACTAAGTCGTTACCTAAATCCACCTTCGAGAAACATGTGAAGAGCATCGGATTGAGAAAGTTATCCGAACTCCTACGATTGTAGCAATCAGGGGGAGATATCGACATCAGGGGGAGTTATGATTTCTACATGTTCGATCTCGAAGAGTGAAGGACGTGTTGTGCTCTTTTTGTCATTCGACCAGGGTTATTTTTATCCCACAGGGTTTTTGTTACCTGGCAAGGTTTTTAACGAGGCAACGGATGAAGCGTCACCACCAAGTTTGAAGCGGCACAAGGGGGAGTGTTGAAGGAATATCGATTTAGTGTGCCTTATCAAACTAGGAGTAGCAATAGGAGAGAAGGTTCTAGATTTCCCAATCCTACACGGATTGATATTCCTTGTAACATTAGAACTAGTACTTTGTAATCCCTATATATAGGGCTCCTATTCTCAATAATATGGTTACAATTCTCTCTACAATTTCTCTCAAATCTCTTTTTCCTTAAACAATTCTGCCTTTATTATACAATATATATAAGTTCTTAATTGAAACAAAACTACGCTTAGTGGTATAATTGATTAAAAACATGAGAAAAATATTATGCATATAATGAGTACTTATAAATAAAAAGTCATTGTTCTAGCTAGAAAATAGCTTCATTTTGCTAGTCAATTGTTTTTTAGCAGGGCTTGCACTAAAAAAAAGGACGCGCTCCACACGCTAGATACAAAAACTAGGGTTTCTCTCACATTCAAATGTTGTTGGAGCAGAAGGAGATTACACCACTATCCAGTACTCGCTTTCCGTCTATTCAACACCGCAACCGCTTGTCATACCCCGAATTTTGAATAATAAGTTCAAATCCGAAACATGAATTAATACAACTCACATAAATACAACCTGAATTTTTTTCTCAAAACAACCACACTTCACACCTCTCAATATTACAATAAATCAAATCCTCAAGTTAATTATTACAACACACTCTCACCAAATCAAATTCTAAGGCTCAATGAGCTTAACTCACCTCACTATTACAAATGCTGTAAAACTATAACAAATACTCTAACCCGCTCGATCACCGCCCTGATTCTCCTGACCTGCAGGATTACCCGCTACACCGTTTGAATAGTGTACCGGGATTGCAACAATACAAACCCGGTAAGCTTTTTGCAAAGCTCGTATGAGTAAACGAAAGGATTGCACGATTTAAAGTAACACAATCAACTCAAGCACATTTTAATTTTGTTTTGCATAAGAATTGAAGTGTACAACGTCACTTCAAGCATCAATCAACTCACATCTCATCATGACTACTCAAAAATAAACAACTTCTTACTCAATATATACTCACAGGCTTATGATTTATTTATATAAATCATCCCATGCAGTATATTATACTTACAGGCTTATGATTAATTATATTAATCACCCCATTCAGTATATCATACTTACAGGCTTATGATTAATTATATTAATCATCCCATTCAGTATGTGATGTCATACCCAAGGGCATATGATAACTCGTTTATCCCCCAAGCAGTATGATGGCAGACAGACTAGAGCTCTAACTGTATCGTAAAGTGTCACCTGGGCCAAGGTTCACCTTACGAATGACTGCTTTTCTCAATTCACTCGACTCCTCATTTAATTCATCTCAACGACTCAACTATCGCACTTTACTCAATTACCCATTATCATAGACAACACAACATCTAAGATAAATCACATATTCCAAAGGGTAATGCTCAAAATATAACTCAGTAAATCACACCATCCAATATATATTCCACGTAAATATATATATATGTAGTCACCCACACAAGAGTGACCACTAATACCAACTATAGTTCACATGCAATAAAATCTAGAAATTCATTTTTTTATAGTTAAATACATTTTACTTACCTATGGACCGTAGTCGATCAAGTCCATATAATTTAAAACAAATATTTATTTTCATAAAACAATTTCCACAATTTCTCAATTAAATAAAATCACCGAATTTCGGTTCGTGAATGAACCATGTGCGATTTACTCACCTCGATATTCCCGCTGCGTCTTCAATTCAACACAATACACACCGAAACCGCTCACCCAAGGAAGACCGTCAATCACCTAGTCAAACATGACCTTAACTTAGCCAACAACTCAAAAACATACTCAAACGACAATCCAACGGTCGGATCGAAATTAAATGATGATCCAACGGTCGGATCCTCACGGATCGCCCTTAGGATCACCCTCCAAAAATCATCACGAAGATCCAACGGTCGGATCTTCCTGAATCGTCCTTACTAACATCTTCACAATTTTATACGAAAATCCGACGGACGGATTCTCACGAATCGCCTCCCTAATCACTGTTTTGCATTAATACGAAGATCCAACGGTCGGATCTTCGCCCATGACCACACAAAGCCACTGGAACAGTCATAAGATCATCATATCAAAACTACAAGTCCATCTGACGGTCCTAACTTCACAGATCACAAATCTAACGATCGAAATCGATCGAAACTTAAAAATTCATAACTAAATCATACGATATCCGAAAATTGCGTATAATATATCGAAATGATCGTATTGAAATATAGAATCTAAAAATGCACAGAAACTATATTTTTGACCCCCGGAGGTGGCCGGAAAGGGCCGCCGGAATTAGTGGCAGAGCCGCCGCCGACCACCGCCAATGGTGTCGGGGCCGGGCTGCTCCTCTTCCTCTCATCATGCTTAACAACTTTCATAACTACCATGTAAGCTGAAAATAACCGGAAGTGGTTGAAATTACCTAAAACAGTCGAGGTGGCCGGAAATTTCCAGAATCCGGCGAAATTTGCAGAATCCGGCAAGGCTTGATTTCGACGTCAAAACTTCAATTTCAGGCTTCGATCCCTTCTAGAGAGTTGTTAAGAAACTCAAGGTGAACTCATTGGTTCAAGAATCACAGAAAAATATGGTCTGTAGCTCGAGATATACCGATCGAAAGCTTCGGTGGTCGGAAAAATTCCAGAATCCGGCGAGCTTGAGTTTCGACGTAAAAACTTCAATTTCAGGCCTCGATTCCTTCTAGAGAGTTGTTAAGAACATCAAGGCAAACCCACTGGTTCAAGAATCAATCAAAACGATGCACTACAACTCGAGATATCACGATCGAAAGGTTTTGATTTTCGATCAAAAACCGGTCGAGCTCCGACGAACGTGAAAATGGTCGATTCAGGTCTGGTTCTTCTTGGTGCTTGTTCAGAAAGTTGATGCGAATCATATGAGCCAAGAATCAAGAGTATTGGTGGCTTGTAGCTCAAGATATTGAGATTGATTCGAAATCGGCTCAAACGGAGCCAGGTCCTCCGCCGTCACTACAGTCCATGTTGCGGCGCAAGGATGCCACCGGCGGCTGCGCAAGGTCTAGGCGAAGCTACTGGAGGTGGTCCGACGTCTTGAGGTGGCCTGAGGAGAGAGAGGTCGGCAGGTGAATGGTTGCTCTGTTTTTCTTGCTGGTTTCGGCTGATAGAGAGAGTGAGAGTGTCAGTGGGAGAGAGAGAGAGAGTGTCGGCAATGTCGATCAACACAAACAATTAACCCAGCATAATCATTAAAGTTAAAGTAATCGAATCATGAAAGTAAAGCACACTGTTTGCTTTGATTAAAGAAACAACCGGGTATTACAATCTACCCCCTTAAAGGAATTTCGTCCCGAAATTTAGGCGCAAGTTAATTGCTCTCGATTACGGTTAACCTAACCATCGAATCTCCATCTTTCCCAAAACTGTAGTAATCTACAAAGCCACAGCCCTTTGTATAAAAATACATTCCTATGGCCACTAAATCCTTTCATCACGATGTAAATTCTCAAAACAACTGCTCAACATCACTCCACATCAATTACACAAAATCATCACGTGGATCATCACATAGATCATCACTTAGATCTTCACAGAGATTATCTCATAGATCCTCACATAGATCATCACTCTGTACTGGCATACAAGCACAGTAAAGACTCCCACAAAGCGTTTCGCTACTCCATTAGCATCACGGTAAATCTCTATAGTAAAACTTAAGCATGCACTATTCTACACAACAATAGAGATGCATCACTCAAAACAAATCATCCCCAAAAGCACGCCAAGCACGCCAATAAAATATGTCACCCAGTGATGATGACTTGGGCTTGCTCAATCCTTGGGCTAAGCATTAGGGCTGGCCAATTTGGCCGAAGAAACCGAACCATCCACATTTCGAACCGGCCCGAACCAATTTGGGTTTAACATTTGGGCCTACCATTCGGGCCTACAAATCGGGCCTAACATTTGGGCTTACTATTTGGGCCTACAAATCGGGCCTAACATTTGGGCTTACTATTTGGCCCACAACTTTTTAGCTCGGCTACGGTATGAAATTGTACATACCGTAGGTATACCGTATATACGTATGCATACCATACAGACCGTATATACGTATGTATACCGTACATACCGTATATACGTCCGTATATCAAGCATATACGAGATCCAAAAATATTTGTAAGAGGTAAGGTTCGAACTCCCGACCTCGAACACGAAGGTTTTGCTCCCAACCACTGAAGCAAGAGCTGCCTTCATTAATATATGCCCACGTGTTATATTTATTATGTCATAAGCGACATAAATAAAATAACGGGGAAGGCAAGGTTCGAAACCTCACCCTGCTGCACAAAACTTTTGTCCCCAGCCACTGGAGCACAAGCTGTGCTTAATATAATGTGTACAAATGTTATACTTATTATGTCATAAGCGAACATAATAAAAATAAACGAGAGGCAAGGTTCGAACCTCTGACCTCTTGTACAAGAGCCTTGCTCTTCAACCACTAGAGCACCAGCTGCTCTCGTTACTATCCATGCAACTTCTTTTATTTATTCTATCATAAGCGATAGAATAACAACAAACTGTCGGTACACTCCACGTGCCACGACACGTCTCTTCCGTGATTTACGGAAAGCAAATCACTTTCGGCTAAAGCTGTCTGCCACAGCGTCTCGAGGTTCGGCCTGTCCCCTTACACGCTCAACACGCGCCAACAGCTTTTCCGGGTTTCGGGGCGACTTTAATCCAACGCGTGGATTCAAATTCTGAGATCGTTCATCCAACGGTGGAGATCTGCTCACCTTGTTCTATAAATAGGTGCATTCTGGAGAAAAACTGTTCACTCCAAAAGAAAAGAAATTTTCTTCCGAGCTCAAGTCTTTCTCTCTCAACTCTTCAGCCTGAAATCTTCTCAAATCCTTTCTTCATCAATTTCGATCCTTCTCTTCTGATCTTCTCTCCCATCTAGTTGATTCAATCCCATCTTTCCTCTGAACTTTCAGATCTTCAATCTTTTCCTCCAAATCTTCAATCCTTCTTTCTCAGATCTTTTCTTCCATTTGAAGATTCGATCTCATCTTTCCTCTGAGAATCTCAGATCTCCAATCACCAGTTCAACAACTCCAATCCTTCTAACAAAATCTCCCTCAAACACTAAACCATGTATTCCTCGATTTTCACATCCTCTCACTCCATGACCCAAGAGCCACGAACTCTGCAACTAATGGAGCTCCAAACCCCGCAACAAATGGAACCACAACAACAGCAACCAACAGAGGAGGGAGGAAACACCCAAGCAGCTGGAAGTAGTGCCAACATGGATTTCTGGCGAAGCCGTACCAGGTGGATTCCTACTCCAGAACAAATAAGAATCCTCAAGGATCTTTACTACGTCAAGGGATTTAAGTGCCCAACTACAGAGCACATTCACGAGATCTGCCTCCAGCTGAACCAGTATGGACATGTTGAGGGTAAGAACATTTACTTTTGGTTCCAGAACGTCAGGGCTCGAGAGAAGCAGATGAATAGGTGTAAGCAGGCTGCTCCAGTGCCCATGGAAACTAGTTCTCTTGGTACTGGTGGATCCATTGATCTCAATTTTGGGTCCACTGGTTCTACTGGTGCTGGTGGATCCATCGACATCAATTTTGGGCCAGCTGGTGGATCCATTGACATCAATTTTGGGTCCACTAGTTCTACTGATGATGGTAGATCCATTGATCTCAACTTTGGTTCCACCTATTCTACTGGTAATGAAGGATTTCTTGATTTAAATTTTGTTTCATATTCTTCCTCACACTTCAACACTAATACCAGTACAACTCTTTTGGCACAACAGGAGGACAACCATCCCTGCAACAACGAGGAGGAGATCACCAGGAGGTTCAAACTCTTCCTCTGTTCCCCGTGCACGGCGAGGACGTCTTTGGTAACCTGAAGGCTACTTCCGAGGAAGGTAGCGCTTTTGGTTACTATTCTGGTGGCTCAGGCGGTTACCACAGTGGCTCAAACGTTTCTCTTGAGCTCAGCCTCAATCCATCCGGAGCTGCTGACTAGGCTTAGTATAGCATGGTCCTCGTTTTTTTTTTTTTTTTTTTTTTTTTTTTTTTTTTTTTTGTAATGTAAAATCAATAAGATGGTGTGCATGTTTTCTTTTCTTTTTGTTTAACCAACAACAACACCAAGGATCGAACCTTGGTCACCCAATACTATTTTCAAAACCATAAACAACTCTACTGCACACATCTTTCATAATGATGCAATAAAAACAATCACTCAAAAAGAATCCAACAATCAATTAAGTCGCATCGAGGTCTAGCTAGTATCCTCTGAGTCCAACCAAACACAAACAATTTCATCGATAGGATTAGGGATTTATAAAGCTAAACACATCCTGAGTTAGCTAGGAAAAACCCACGTCTTTAGAGTTACTCTTACAACTCTTATAGAATCTCGATAATTCCATCTATCAATTGCTTCAACAAAAACTCATCACAATTCAATCCCTAACATTTAGCGATTCAGAAATCGAATCAAACTCCATATCACATAGTAATTCACTTGAACCACTATGGATACCTAACAAAGTCACTAAAATCAATATCCGAAATTGCACTTAACCATTTCTCCTAAAATCCATCACCACAGAAACACACCCTCATCTAATAACATTTACAGAGAGTTGACTCTAAATCTCCCCATTATTTACCGACCAAGATCAAACTCCATTTCAAAACTTTAAGTGTCCCGCCTACTTAAACTTAAAACACAAACAACCTCAAATTCACTTCAGTCCAACTCCATACTACGATCCAAAACTTAAGAAAACTAGTTCACAAAATCAATTTCCTTCACTTAAATAAAACTATGTCCACAAGTCATAGTCAGGTCAACAGACCAAGGTGTCCAAACGGAGAATTTCCAATCCAGTTGTCTTTGTGAAACGCAAAATATCAATCAAAATGATGCTCGCAACATCAACCACGTATACAAAACATGTTCCTCGGATCTCGATTTAAATTTAGAAATACTAAAACTACCACTAGTCCCACTTCAAATAGCCCTTAAGATTTTAGGTACTCGGAGAGAACTCAAATATATAGTCGTTCGTCTCAATCACTCAAACACGAGATCAAACTCCGTTCTCGCACCTCAAACTCTGCTCAACAACTTACAAGCACATGGAAGAATTAACCACAATAATTTCTTCCCTAACCGCAACACTACTCACAACTCCACATGAGTCTAGAATCTATTCAAATGCATCTGTATGTCCAACTTAAGAAGGCAAAATTACTATCAATTAATACTCGTATCCACATCAGATACGAGCATAGGTCCACACCATGCCTTCAACCAAACACTTCTACATACAAAAGGAAACTCATTTCCATAAACAATCCTCACTGACTCATCAGAGTTAAATCCGGAGGTTTCCATTCCTCAAAGATTACAACCTGCGGAAACTAAACTTATTCTAATACGAACTTAGAAGACAACTCTACCGTCCTACTGGCATACACGCTGTCTAGACCCCATACTAAGACATACCCAATGATTATACCAGTACCGAAGAGTATACGATGGGGATCCGCTGCAGACGGGCCATCACTCAGGGAGTACTGATTATCACCAAATATGTACCTTACGCTCTGATACCAAACTGTCACACCCCGAATTTTGAATAATAAGTTCAAATCCGAAACATGAATTAATACAACTCACATAAATACAACCTGAATTTTTTTCTCAAAACAACCACACTTCACACCTCTCAATATTACAATAAATCAAATCCTCAAGTTAATTATTACAACACACTCTCACCAAATCAAATTCTAAGGCTCAATGAGCTTAACTCACCTCACTATTACAAATGCTGTAAAACTATAACAAATACTCTAACCCGCTCGATCACCGCCCTGATTCTCCTGACCTGCAGGATTACCCGCTACACCGTTTGAATAGTGTACCGGGATTGCAACAATACAAACCCGGTAAGCTTTTTGCAAAGCTCGTATGAGTAAACGAAAGGATTGCACGATTTAAAGTAACACAATCAACTCAAGCACATTTTAATTTTGTTTTGCATAAGAATTGAAGTGTACAACGTCACTTCAAGCATCAATCAACTCACATCTCATCATGACTACTCAAAAATAAACAACTTCTTACTCAATATATACTCACAGGCTTATGATTTATTTATATAAATCATCCCATGCAGTATATTATACTTACAGGCTTATGATTAATTATATTAATCACCCCATTCAGTATATCATACTTACAGGCTTATGATTAATTATATTAATCATCCCATTCAGTATGTGATGTCATACCCAAGGGCATATGATAACTCGTTTATCCCCCAAGCAGTATGATGGCAGACAGACTAGAGCTCTAACTGTATCGTAAAGTGTCACCTGGGCCAAGGTTCACCTTACGAATGACTGCTTTTCTCAATTCACTCGACTCCTCATTTAATTCATCTCAACGACTCAACTATCGCACTTTACTCAATTACCCATTATCATAGACAACACAACATCTAAGATAAATCACATATTCCAAAGGGTAATGCTCAAAATATAACTCAGTAAATCACACCATCCAATATATATTCCACGTAAATATATATATATGTAGTCACCCACACAAGAGTGACCACTAATACCAACTATAGTTCACATGCAATAAAATCTAGAAATTCATTTTTTTATAGTTAAATACATTTTACTTACCTATGGACCGTAGTCGATCAAGTCCATATAATTTAAAACAAATATTTATTTTCATAAAACAATTTCCACAATTTCTCAATTAAATAAAATCACCGAATTTCGGTTCGTGAATGAACCATGTGCGATTTACTCACCTCGATATTCCCGCTGCGTCTTCAATTCAACACAATACACACCGAAACCGCTCACCCAAGGAAGACCGTCAATCACCTAGTCAAACATGACCTTAACTTAGCCAACAACTCAAAAACATACTCAAACGACAATCCAACGGTCGGATCGAAATTAAATGATGATCCAACGGTCGGATCCTCACGGATCGCCCTTAGGATCACCCTCCAAAAATCATCACGAAGATCCAACGGTCGGATCTTCCTGAATCGTCCTTACTAACATCTTCACAATTTTATACGAAAATCCGACGGACGGATTCTCACGAATCGCCTCCCTAATCACTGTTTTGCATTAATACGAAGATCCAACGGTCGGATCTTCGCCCATGACCACACAAAGCCACTGGAACAGTCATAAGATCATCATATCAAAACTACAAGTCCATCTGACGGTCCTAACTTCACAGATCACAAATCTAACGATCGAAATCGATCGAAACTTAAAAATTCATAACTAAATCATACGATATCCGAAAATTGCGTATAATATATCGAAATGATCGTATTGAAATATAGAATCTAAAAATGCACAGAAACTATATTTTTGACCCCCGGAGGTGGCCGGAAAGGGCCGCCGGAATTAGTGGCAGAGCCGCCGCCGACCACCGCCAATGGTGTCGGGGCCGGGCTGCTCCTCTTCCTCTCATCATGCTTAACAACTTTCATAACTACCATGTAAGCTGAAAATAACCGGAAGTGGTTGAAATTACCTAAAACAGTCGAGGTGGCCGGAAATTTCCAGAATCCGGCGAAATTTGCAGAATCCGGCAAGGCTTGATTTCGACGTCAAAACTTCAATTTCAGGCTTCGATCCCTTCTAGAGAGTTGTTAAGAAACTCAAGGTGAACTCATTGGTTCAAGAATCACAGAAAAATATGGTCTGTAGCTCGAGATATACCGATCGAAAGCTTCGGTGGTCGGAAAAATTCCAGAATCCGGCGAGCTTGAGTTTCGACGTAAAAACTTCAATTTCAGGCCTCGATTCCTTCTAGAGAGTTGTTAAGAACATCAAGGCAAACCCACTGGTTCAAGAATCAATCAAAACGATGCACTACAACTCGAGATATCACGATCGAAAGGTTTTGATTTTCGATCAAAAACCGGTCGAGCTCCGACGAACGTGAAAATGGTCGATTCAGGTCTGGTTCTTCTTGGTGCTTGTTCAGAAAGTTGATGCGAATCATATGAGCCAAGAATCAAGAGTATTGGTGGCTTGTAGCTCAAGATATTGAGATTGATTCGAAATCGGCTCAAACGGAGCCAGGTCCTCCGCCGTCACTACAGTCCATGTTGCGGCGCAAGGATGCCACCGGCGGCTGCGCAAGGTCTAGGCGAAGCTACTGGAGGTGGTCCGACGTCTTGAGGTGGCCTGAGGAGAGAGAGGTCGGCAGGTGAATGGTTGCTCTGTTTTTCTTGCTGGTTTCGGCTGATAGAGAGAGTGAGAGTGTCAGTGGGAGAGAGAGAGAGTGTCGGCAATGTCGATCAACACAAACAATTAACCCAGCATAATCATTAAAGTTAAAGTAATCGAATCATGAAAGTAAAGCACACTGTTTGCTTTGATTAAAGAAACAACCGGGTATTACACCGCTGTTGGCACTAGTCTTCTTGTTCGTGCTGGACACGTGCATGATCGAAGAGGAGATGGGGTATGTGAAGTCGGCCCTCGAACAAGCAATTGGACTGCTTCCTGATCGGGTTCATGCAGTTTGGGGCTGAAGTTCAAGTGCATGAATTGAGTAATGTGTGTGTTTAGGGGAAGCAAGGAGATTTCGAGTGATCAAGTTCTACAACAATTGGAGACTGAAAATTGAATTCTGGAAAAACTGAAAAGGAGGTTTTTGATCTTGAAAGTCTAAAAATTTGGGCCCGAAATGTCTCGATTCTGTTCGTGTTAGGATAAACACCTATTTTGGCCCCAACCTGGTCCCGGGCCTAATGAGAAACATGTTAGGACCGCTCTGTGTCCCACCCTATTTTTCAGACCATGTTTGGGTTGTTGATCTTAATTTTCTATATTTATTTTTCTTAGTTGTTTTGGTGTAGCTTTTTGCTAGTAATAAGTCCCTACCATTGTTTTGATTGAGCTTTGTGTTTTGGGTTGGGGATTCTTCTGTCACGCCCCGGACCTGGTGTTGGTGGATTTTAAGCACCTAACGCTTAATCCGAGGTGTGATCGAGTGTTACAAAGCAGAATATAAATAAACTATTCCTTCTAGGCTCGTCTAACCCACTTCGGCTCATCAAAATCTAAGTACTTCTTTGCAAAATGGATTAGAGCTGGGTGGATGAGCAAAACCACGCGCTCAGTGAGTAAATCATGTAATGTGCCAGTAAAGCCATGTCATTTTATACACGCTAGAAAGTAGTATATCGTATACACATCAATTCACAGCAATTCATCACATCGCATCATCCCTTCTTATTAATTATCATTCAATTTAGTGTACCCCATGGGAATCCTAATGGCTTTCTCTAGCCCTATGCCACCGTGCCTAATGGCTTTCTCTAGCCCTATGCCACCGTGTGACACATCCTTACATCGACATAATCAATCAAGAAGCTCTCATGTTCCATGACTAGTCAAACAATGGATCCAGCACATAATATATATAAACTCTGCATATTTTGCAAATAGACATACTTCACTTGAAAATATAGAGATATTTCATAAATAGATAAAATCATGCTTTTCCACCAGTTTTATAGCAAATAGGAATATTTGAAACATAATTAGGCTCAAACCTACTTTATTACCTTATGTTTCATACTTCACGAGGCACTACTTGACCTTTGGTAGTGATAGTTGAGGAAGTGGGCGTTTGGCTTCTCGTTTGGTACACAGTACGGGGTTTAATTATTATTTGAATCTTTTGTACTCTCTACGTGGAAAATTGAAATTCACTTTTATCGAGTCAAACATGACAAATTTCTTTGTAATATTATCATATTAATGAAACTATCGCTTATCCTGAAAAAGAAAAACTTGATTTTATATTTTAACTAAAAATATATTTTAAATATTTTTTTGTACGAGCACCTAGGCAGTACCTAAGAGCAAGTCCAGCGGTTGGACTTTGCCCGGGCAAATTGGGAGAATGTTGACGTGTTGACCGGCCAAGGCAATTTTTGCAACTCCACCGGTCCATCTTTGACCAGCCATGTTTTGGCTTTTGATGCCCCTAGTCAAAATAAAAGGCAAGTTCATGACTAATTTGTTGCCCAGCTGCCAGCTCGCCCAGTATGCATGTGAGGTGACTATTGCAACTGACAACCATAGAGTGACGCGGAGGAGACAAGGCGTGGAGGGAACGCACCAATGAGGTGATAGACTGCAATTTTTTTAAAAACCGATGAACAGTAAAAATGAACATTGAATTTAAACACTGAAAACCCACTGGTGAATAGTGAATTTTGGGTGAACAGTAAAAGGTGAACAGTGTTGACCGGGCAAGAAAAACAACGGGTGTAAACCCATGTCCAGTGACAGTGAATAGTAACTTGACCGGTCGAATTCTTGACTTCTCGACTTTGCCTTTTCTTGACTACGGGTGAACTTGCTCTAAGTGGCCGGCCGTCCATAGTGCTTTGGAATCTTAAGTCAAAAAAATGTGATAAGAGATTACAGTGTCTCATCATGATTGAATTCTTGGGCCCCTACCCCTTGTGTGAAGTTATTCGATATCCATCCAACTGAACAGCAAGTAATCCCCTTAATTCCTATCGGCAAATCAAGTATTTCATTTCTTGCATTCTAGTTCATTACTGGATTAGCACGAGCTTCGACCTTGTGGTTGGAGATGGCTGCTCCTTCGTCTATTTCTTGTTCTTGTTTTAGCCGTTGTTTCAACTATGATGTCTTCCTGAATTTTAGAGGTCAGGACACTCGCAAGATCTTTGTCGGCCATCTCTACAAAGCTCTAGATCAGAAAGTAATAAGCACCTTCATAGATGCTGAAGAGCTCAGAAAAGGTGATGACATTTCTGAGTTACTGATGTGCATTCAAGAGTCAAGGCTTTCAATAGTAGTTCTCTCTCAAAACTATGCTGCCTCCACATGGTGCTTAAAAGAACTTGCAAAAATCCTGGAATGCATGGATACAAGGAAGCAGATAGTTGTGCCCGTTTTCTACGAAATAGATCCCTCTGATGTTCGCAGACTCAAGAGAAGTTTCGCAAAAGCTTTTGCCGAATATGAACATGATCCTAACACCCCCAATGAAGATGTGCAGAGCTGGAAGTCCGCTCTAACCAGAGTTACCTACTTGTCTGGCTGGGACTCGCGTGATTACAAGTAATTTTTCTTTCTTCTCTTCATGCATCAAAAGATATCTCCACTGAAATTTTCTTCATTCTAATTAAATTATGATATGGTTCGTACGTAATTTATGTATAGCAATGTAACTGAACTAAGCAGATCCTACCTAGGTTCGTGTTTTATGATGCTAGAAGCATAGAAAGAACCGCCGACTTCCTTAATTGTCATCTATAAGCTTGAAAGAGCACACTGACTTTGAAAATTTTCACCATAAATTGTAAATTAATAATCATGGTGACAATTTCAAACGTACAAGCTGGTTCCATATATTCTAATTGGGATTTACTTGCTTTGGTTGTAAATGGTTTGCATTTCACCTCACTTTTAAAGTTTAGTGTTCGTATATGGTTTACAATACTGTTTTCAAAATTTCGTAGGGATGATGCTAAGCTCATTGACGACATTGTAGAGGATATATTTAATAAATTGATTCACATATCCTCAAGTAAAGCAAACAGCTTGGTTGGAATGGACACCCACTTGAAGGAAATGGATTTGTTATTATGTCCTGCAGACCCTGCAGTCAACAATGTTTGCATTATTGGAATATGGGGAATGGGCGGCTTAGGCAAAACAACGATTGCTAGAGCTGTTTATGATAGAATCGCCTGTAATTTTGAGCACTATTGCTTCCTTGAAAATGTCAATGAAGGTTTCATGAAGAAGGGTAAAATACAAATGCAAGAAGAACTTCTATCCAAAATCTTGAAGGAAAAGGTGCACGATCTAGGCATGTTGAACAGAGGTTCCAACATGATAATGGAAAGGCTCGGTAAGAAAAAAGTTTTTCTTGTTCTCGATGATGTAGACAATTTTGCCCAGATTGAAACCTTAGTTGGGAGACATTCCTTCGGTAGTGGAAGTAGAATCATTATAACAACTAGATATATACAGTCCCTCAGCGGTGTTGATGCGACATATAGTCCTTCTTTCTTAAGTGATAATGAAGCTCTTGAACTGTTTAGGCAGCATGCCTTCAGAACAAACCAACCCACTGGAGAGTACAATCATCTCTTAAGGTGTGTCATAGAATATGCTCAAGGTCTGCCTTTAGCACTTAAAGTCTTGGGAGCTTTTCTTAATAACAAAAGTCCACTTGAGTGGGAAGATGTGTTGGAGAAAATAAAGAAAATCCCGCACAGAGAAATACAGGACGTGCTTAGAACAAGCTTTGATGGACTGGATGATTTAGAGAAGGAGATATTTCTAGATATTGCATGCTTCTTTAAAGGGATAAGCAAAGGCTATGTAATAAAAATCCTAGATGGTTGTGGCTTTTTTTCCCATTGTGGATTAAGAGTTCTAGCTGATAGAGCTCTCATTACTATCTCAGATTGGAACATGGTCGAGACACATGATTTACTACAGGAAATGGGTCGGGAAATTGTCCGCCAAGAATCTGTTAAGGAGCCTGGGAGACGCAGTAGGTTGTGGAGTTATGAAGATGCTACTAAGGTGTTAACTCCAAATACGGTGAGATCTATATACATATGTTTTATATATGATTGTGATATAGCTCTTTTTCATATTATATGGACCTGCTGTTTAGTAGGAAGTATAAGCTTTTACCAAAATCAAATTCATGCATGGAAAGCTTGTATGATTGTATTAACCTTATAATCTTAAATGGGCAAGCTTCTAGATATGTGCAGTCACTTAATGTCCACTATCTGTTATGTAGGCTACCGAAGCAGTTGAAGGCATATTCCTGGACTTGTCAAAGTCGAAAGAGGTATACTTACATGCTGAAGGTTTTGTTAGAATGACAAAACTACGGCTGCTCAAGATACATTACAACTCTGGTGACGATCCAAGTGATGACTGTAAACAGCACATGATTGGGGACTTAAAGTTTCTCTCTCATGAGCTGAGGCTTCTCCTCTGGCATGGATTCCCCCTAAAGTCCTTACCATCCAATTTTCAGCCGAAGAATCTTGTTGATCTTGACATGCGGTATAGTCTCATTGAACAACTTTGGGAAGGAACCAAGGTAAAATCATCATTTGGATTTGTAAATGTCGATTATCGTTAGATGTCTTATGAATTATTTAATTCATATGGTTGTTCTAACTTGCAGCCTCTGGAAAAGTTGAACTTCATCAACTTAAGTCACTGTCAATACCTTAACAGAATCCCCGACTTCAGTGAGGCACCAAATCTTGAGAGACTGAATCTTGAAGGTTGTGTAAGTTTGTTGGAGGTTCACCCATCCATTTCAGCTCTTAGAAAACTTGTTTTCTTGAGTCTAAAAGGCTGCAAAGAACTTAAGAGTGTTTCAAGCAGCAGTATTGGTATGAAATCTCTTAAAATCCTCAATCTTTCTGGCTGCTTAAGTCTTGAGAAGTTTCCAGAGATATCAGTAATTTTGAAGGAGCTATCAGAGCTTTGTTTAGATGATACTGCAATTGAAGAGCTGCCTTCATCGATTAATAATCTTACTGGTCTTGTTACTTTGAATCTCAGAGGTTGTAAAAAACTTAAGATTCTTCCGAGCAGCATTCATTTGAAATCTCTTAAACACTTTTATCTTTCTGGCTGCTCAAACCTCGAGAATTTTCCAGAGATTTCAGAAGTTATGAAGCTACCACAGCTTTACTTAGATGAGACTGCAATTAAGGAACTGCCCTCATCGATTGATCGACTTCAGGGGCTTGAAATGTTAAGTATGAGAAACTGCAGAAGCCTCCTCTGTCTTCCGAACACTATTTGTAACTTGGCAAATCTTACGGAGCTATATCTGACTGGGTGCTCAGCGCTTTCTAACTTGCCTGAAAACTTGGGGAATTTAGAATTCTTGAGGGACCTTGAAGTGGAGGGAAGTGGTATAACACAACTTCCATTCTCTATCTTACTTTTGAAGTTTGAAACGTTATCATGTGCAGGATGTAAAGGAATGATGGCACCCTTTTCATCATGGTCATCATCAGTCCAAGAATATTCTAGTTACTCAGGTCTGCAACTTCTTAATTTAAGTGACTGCAATCTGTTGGAGTTATCAGACGGTATTGCTCACTTATCTTCATTGCATACACTAGAGCTGCGCAGAAATAATTTTGAGAGCCTGCCTGCAACAATGAATCAACTGGTTCGTTTAACACGTCTCAATGTGGAAGCTTGTAAGAGTCTCAAATCAATACCGGAACTTTCTTCAAGTATACAGTACATAGATGCGCATGATTGTACAGCTTTGCATACAGTTTCAAAGCCAAAATTAAAACCTCAGCAACAGACACATCATTCCTTCACATTTTCTAATTGCCTCCAGCTGGTACAAACAAATCTATTTAACGATATCGTGGAAACTCATTCTCATTGTCAGGTCTCTCTCTCTCTCTCTCTCTCTCACACACACACACACACACACAAATTTACCTGTAAGTCAAGTTAACAGTTCATTTCAATATATAGGATAACTGTCTGCAAGTTCTTTCCTTCAAAATGTGTCTTGCTGGAAGGAATAAAATTCCCGATTGGTTCAACCATCAGTGTGGCGGATCTTCAATTACGGTGCAACTACCACCAAATTGGTTCTGTAATCAGTTCTTTGGATTCGCTATATGTGCTAACTTTAAGGGTGCTAATATCGAAACATCCCATCTCTCTGCTCGAAGTTTCTGTACTTTAACAGGAAATCAGGGTAAAACTGCTTTCAGTTTTGATTTGCTCCGTTGGCGTTTCAAAAGTGACAGATTCCTAGAGTCAGATCACATGTTCCTGGGATATGTTTCATGGTCTAAATATCGCCTGGTTGAACAAGGAAAGCCAATCAATGAAAGATATTACACTGAGGCCACATTTGAGATTGTAGTAGAAAATGGAATTCATGCACCCGATTTCAGGACAGAAATACAACAACATTGTATCACAAGTTGCGGAGTTCGTTTCTTTACCCGGCCCAAGTGTGACCATGACAGATGTGAAATCCTTTTGGCTACCATGCGGAAGAGAAAGAGAGAGAGAAAAAGAGAGAGGCGGCGGCGGCGGAGTGGGCAGGTTCATTAACAGGTAGCGCGTCTTATAGATTGAAGAGATAGAGAACTGGTACGTGTAAGTTTCTTTGTTATTTCTCTCATCACATTTTGATATTGACTAGGTTTAAGCCAATTGAGGGCCTCACAGCAGACGCCAGATTCTCAGTTGATGATCATGTTATAGTCCAGTGTCGGCCGGAGGAAGTTCCGGTAAGAGACCAGAATCTCGAGAATCCGGTTGAGGTGCTTGACCGAGGGTTTGCAGTGGAATTGGAACACTGTGTAGAAGGTTTTGAGGGCCTTCTGGGGCAAATGGGCCTCGTCGTAGATTTTGATGAGGTGGGTGAAGAGAGCTGGGGAGGGGGAGTAGGTTTGGGACTTGAGGCGGAGGAGGAGGTGATCGACGAGAGAGAAGTAGAGGGAGCGGGCGAGCTTGAGGATGAGGGTGAAGTAGGAGGAGTAGGAGTGACGGAAATGGGGGTGGCGGGCGACGAAGTCGAAGATTTCTTTGGCGAGGAGAGGGTCGGATTGGGAAAGCGATGAGCTTTTGGACTCTGGAGGGAGACCCAATGATTTCATGGTGGGTTTGTGGGTGGTGGGGGTGGGGTTGGGGTTGGGAGGTGTGGAAGAAGAAGGAGATGAGTGGTGGGGTTTTTGGCGGGAGGGTTAGTACGGTTTTGGGTGAGCGTAGGGAGAGGAGATGCCGCATCTTTTCTCTCTAGTCTCTACATAGCTCCTTCAGATCAAACTGGGAAGACTGAAAGATTCAAAGATGCAGACTTTTTGTTGTTCTGAGAGTGAAAGATACAGACTTTTACTTCATTTCTTTCAAAGAAAACCCAATAAAGGCCATTACTTTTACCAACCGACGAGGCCCAAATTTCAGCCCATTCGGTTGTTGAGGGGAATCAAAGATGTCATGGCAACTAAAAGGGTCCATTGGTTCATTGGAATCTGTGACGCCGGACGGCCATGGATTTTGCTTATCACGGTAAGAGAAGCTGCTGCAGCTTTGGGTTTGTTCCTCTAATGCGTGCATTGAATTCGTAGTTGCCTTAGTCTTCAGTTGATGTCATGCTCTCATTGTTATCATTGTTATCTGTTGTTGATTAATATTGTGCTTGGAAGCAAAATTGATATTACCCACATTTTTCTGTGTTTCGGTTTTGCTTGTATAAAGAACGACACATCCTGATTGCTTGAATTGTGTACCTGAAAAAAGCATGTGTCCTTTTATTTAAACATATTAGACAATTTATCATTCATCGTGGGATGGCAAAAATCCCCATCGGGTAGGGTACCCATCGGGTATTCGATTCTAACGGAGAGAAATTCGGGGGAAATCGGGTAACGGGGAGATTAAAAAACTTTGAGAATAAATTAAATTATAAGGGTAAATATGACATCTACTTTGTAGATTTTTATTAAGAAAATTTTAAAAAAAATCCCACAATCCCCACTTTTCTCTCCCACTATTTTCTCTCTACAATAACTATTTTATTTTATTTTATTTATTTTCTTAAATAAAAAACTATTCACATGCAGAGCATGTATGAAAAAAAACTAGTATTATTTATTATATATATATTTTTGATATTATTTATAAAATAAATATTTATGTAAACTTCATTTTTTGTCAATATTTAAATTCTGTTAATAATAAAAAAACGGAAGATTCTTTTAATAAAAGATCTTTATCAACATATCAATTTTTCTTGATTTTTTTTTTTTTGAATGAGATTCAACATTTATATTCATCACAAGTCAGAATAGGCCGTTACATACCCTTCCGCTGTCATTTAAGACCATAGACAGACAAGAAGCTAGTGGTAGTACCCACAGGTGGTACATACATATAGTCATACTCATTATACATTCAAATACGTAGAAATAACGGATATCCTCCTTCGGTACTACTCCAGAGACGCTACAGACATAGAGCATATAAATGCCTAGTTTCCTAATACAAGGAATTATTGTAATTAGACTAACTAAAAACATAAAGATGGACCTAAGGCAAAACCCTAGCCCAAAATTCTGCAATCCAAGTAGCCCAAGAAGAAGGCCCACTCAAGGCCCAGTAGGCATGGCATGGCCAGAGATCCAGCCTCCACCTCCAGACCACCAAACCACCAGCGCAGCCCCGCCCCCTTACCTGCTTCGTCCTGTTCTCGCCGCCTCGAGTCCGCCACAGTTCACCATGCTAGAAAACCCGATGAAACACGCCGCCACAAGAAATACGACGAAACCCCCGCCGCAACAAGCCGCATCACCAGTGTAGCCCACCCCAGTGTCTGCTCCGTCCTATCCCCACCGCCCCGAGACCGCCACAGTTCGCCACACCTGAAAACCCGGCGAAACACACTGCCACGAGAAACACGACGAAACCGGCGCTGCCACAAGCTGCATCCCCAAACTCGTCTCGATTTCACCATCCTCGATCGATGCCGCTAATGACTTCGAATCGCGCCGTCAATCCAAGCCTCTATCAACACGAGATCTGCCACCTCCCAGAGATCGCCTGCCTGAAAACTCAAAACCAACCATCACCTGCCAGAAACTTGAGCAACCCAATCAATGGACAACCGGAATAGCTCATTCAGTCCCCGTCCGGCAGCAGAACCACGTGACCATCGGCGGGGCCAAGGCCAATCGAGGTGCCAGGGCCGCTGCCGGACGAGAAGTTTGCACATTGGACGTTGCCGAGGTAGGGTTTCTCTCAAAGGGTCGTTGCCCTCGGGCTTGAGGGCATAGTCTTAATTAATTCTAATTTCAATTTTTCTTGATTGAAATAAGAAATTTATTTTATTTTGATGTTTGATTTTAACTTCATATTTTACAATCCATAATTATTTGTATAAATTTTTATATAATAAATTAGTAATATTGTTAACCGGGATTGGGACGGGTACAGGGACCTAATCCCCAATGAGGACGGAGACGGGGAATCCCCGATATCTTATTAAGGGGATTGGGGCAGGTAAAGGGATAGAGAATGAAGTCGGGTATGGGGATGGTAATTTAATCCCCTTACCCTACCCTCCCCATTGCCATCCCTAGATGAATGGCAATCGAAGCATTATACATAGGAAAATGATTTGTGGCCTCAATCTTAGGTGTCGTGTCATGTCATGGCACCTATATATATCACATATTTGTCAAATCATGCCATGTAATTCTTGATAAAAAGACCATCTTATCATTTTAAAATCTAATGACTCTAAGTTATTTTAGCTTTCTTCTAAAAAAATAAAAATTATTTTGGCTTTTTTTCTTTTTCATTTTTTCTTTTCATTACACTCATGCTTAGATTTAAAAAATAAAATAAAAAATTTCTTCAATCAAGAATAGAAAAAATTTCATGTAATTCAGTCAATAAATTTGCACATACATTCGATCAATAGATTTGCATAACACATGTATATGAATTCAAACTTTGTTGGGTTCCTGTAAATTTTGAAAATATAATGTGAAAAATACATATTCATATGATTATATCTATTCTTTTGTTCGTTTTTTTCTTTTTTATGTAGCTAGGGTTTAAACGTTATATTTGAGTTTATTGTTTTTTGTTTGTTTTTTCCCTTATATTTAGATTGTATATAATAATTAGGGAAAATCGTCCATATAGTACCTGACCTTTTCCCCATTCTAAACTTCAGTACCTCACGTTCAGAAAATATCATAACGGTACCTAAGGTTTCGACCCCGACCGAAGATCGGTACCTGGTGCCGTTAGCTTCGTTACAAAAACGGACGGCTGGTATATTTTGATCATCAAATGACCAATTTACCCTTTAATTTTTGTTTTCTTTAGTTTTTTTTTATAAAATAAAAAAAAAAGCAAAATTTTTTTTTCTATTAGTTTAAACTATTTTTAGTTTTGAAAATTATTTAAATTTTTGGTTCATCAAAATTTATCTTTCGAGCTCGTAGGATAAAACTAGATGTTATTACGAGTTCGTAGGAATTCTTGAAGGATTTTTCAGACACCAGAGCTATTTTTAATGATTTTTGAAAGTTGGTAATATCCAGAAATATAATTAAAAATAGAATTTTCAGGTTGGCTACATCTGGACCGTTGATTTCAAATGGCAGAAGATCTTGACCGTTGAAGGAACCTATAGATCGAGACCCAGATCGGGTCCGTGCCGACCTGAATATCAGCGACGGTGACCCGGCTGTTTCTCCTTTTTCCGGCCACTTTCAGACGTCGGACCGGCCTATTTTTCTTCGTCTCGGTGTCGCCGTCATCCCTGTGCTTTTGGTTTTGTCAAACAACGTCCAATGACAAAGAATCGAAGGAGAGAAGGTGGTGGCTTCTCCGACTGGTTTTTCCGATTCCGGCCACGTTGTGGTCTCGCACCTATATCAGAAGGATCCTCTCGATGTGACGACCTATTCATGGTATTTGTTCATTCAGATGATGAGCCAAGAGAGAGAATCGAGGAGAAAAAGTTTCTGAGTTTTCCGGCAAGTTTGCTCTATTTTCCGGCGAAGTTTGGTTTCGACTGAGGTATCAAACTTGTTCCCCTTGTCAAGCTCTACCTGGCTATATACTTGAATTTCAGTTTGGAGGAGAATTGCAGAAATTGGAATTTTGAGGTGTTATGGTCACTGCGGGTTCATTGTTTTCCCTTCCTTGTACATTCTGTTGTTGAGGTAGAGAGAGAATTCTGGGTTTGCTGGGTTTCAGAGAGAGAGAGAGAGAATTCTAGGTTTGCTGGGTTTGAATGGGAACGAGAGAGAGAGAGAGAGAGGGAGAGAAAAAAAAAATGTTTTGATAGAAAAAATAAGGGATTAAGACATGAAAAGACAAAAATATCCTTCAGCTATCAGTTTCCGTAACAGAGCTAACGGCTCGAGGTATCGATCTTCGGTCGGGGTCGAAACCTCAGGTACCGTTCTGATATTTTCTGAACGTGAGGTACTGAAGTTTAGAATGGGGAAAAGGTCAGGTACTGTACAGATGATTTTCCCTAATAATTAATGGCTGCTACTCATATGAAATTTATGCTTACCTCTTAATTTAGACATACGTATTTTCCGAATTTAATTTATTGATGCTATTTTTTTGGATGAAATTAATCAATATTTGGAAAGAAAAGTTAATGCCTACTTCTTGACACTACCTAATTCAATATATTAATGCTATTTGGAAAGAAAAATTATAGGAAAGAATTTAATTAAATGAAGAAAATATTGGTCAAAGAATTTGTAGACATATCTCTTAAATTCATTAATGTAATTGATTCACCCCTTTAAGTCTAAAAGGAAATATTAAAGGATGATACTCAATAGTACAGTCATAATCTTTAATCAGCTCCATCCATCTTCTTTGGCTCAAATTCAATTCACTCTATGTAAGTAGATATTAGAGACTTTTGTGATCTGTGAAGATCTGACAGCGAGCTCCATATAAGTAATGTCTCCACAACTTAAGTGCAAGCACTACAGCAGCGAGCTCAAGGTCATGTGTCGGATAATTCAACTCATGTGGCTTCAACTGTCTAGAAGCATAGGCAATCACATTTCCATGTTGCATCAAAACACAACCCAAGTCTTGCCTTGAGGCATCATTGTAAACTAGATATTCTCCGCTATCATCAGGTAAAGCTAGAACCGGGGCACCAGTTAAATGTCTCTTGAGTTCTTGGAAACTTTGCTCACACTCCTCCGACCAAATAAACCTCACACCCTTCCTGGTTAACTTAGTAAGAGGGGCTGCAATCTTTGAAAAATCTTGTATGAATCGCCGGTAGTAACTTGCTAAACCCAAGAAACTGCTAATCTCTGTCACACTGGTAGGTCTTCCCCAATTTAATACTGCTTCTACCTTTTGAGGATCCACACTAATGCCTTCTGCAAAAACAATATGACCCAAGAATCCTATACTGTTGAGCAAAATTCACATTTACTGAACTTAGCATACAACTTAGCCTATCTCAAAGTATGAAGCACATATCTCAAATGCTTAGCATGAAGGTTATCATTCTCGGAGTAGACCAGGATATCATCAATAAACATAGTCACGAAAAAGTCAAGGTAAGGACAGAATACCCAATTCATGAGATCCATAAAAGCCGCAAGAGTATTTGTTAATCCGAACGACATTACTTTGAACTCATAATGGCCATAACGTGATCGGAATGCGGTCTTGGGTATATCAGATTCCCTTATCCGCAACTGATGATAACCCGATCTCAAGTCAATCTTAGAAAAGACTTTAGCACCTCTCAACTGATCAAACAATCGTCAATACGAGTCAAAGGGTATTTATTCTTCACGGTAACCCTATTCAATTTCCTGTAATCAATGCACAATTTCAAAGTGCCATCCTTCTTCTTAACAAATAATACCGGGGCACCCCAAGGAGACACACTAGATTGGATGAAACCTTTATCCACTAGTTCTTGTAACGGAGTCTTCAACTCTTTTAGTTCAGCTGGGGCCATCCTGTAAGGTGCCTGAGATATAGGTGTTGTGCCAGGAAGCAAATAGATAGTAAAGTCTATCTCTCTTACAGGGGTAAGCCAGGTAATTCATCTGGAAATACATCTGAAAATTTCCTCACTACTGGAATGTTCCCATTAATACTCAACATTTCCTTATTAGTATCCACAATATGAGCCAAATAAGCCTGACAACCTTTACTCAAAAGTTTTCCAGCTGTTAAGGCTGAAATCAGGCAAGAAGATAGGACATCTCGTTCACCATGAAAAGTAATTACCTGCTTCCTTGGACTTTGAAACACCACCACCTTGCGGAAACAATCAATATTAGCCTGGTGAGTCCCTAGAAAATCCATCCCCAAAATTACATCGAACTCAACAAGGTCTAAAGGGATTAGGTTGGCTTCCAAGTTAATACCATCAACCATCACGCTACAATACTTGAAAACCCACTCAATCTTAAGTGTCGCTCCCCGCTGGTAAAGATACATACCACTCGTCTGATATTTCCCATACTGAGCTGACTGACTACCTGAAGCCCCGCTCTGACTACTTGAACTAGCCCTGCTCTGTCCAAA
The DNA here is from genome assembly GCF_958449725.1 of Rosa rugosa. NCBI lineage: Eukaryota > Viridiplantae > Streptophyta > Magnoliopsida > Rosales > Rosaceae > Rosa > Rosa rugosa. The sequence goes on from NC_084825.1 coordinate 41,043,793, forward strand.
CTGGCTTCTGCCAAACTGTCCCTGAGTAGATCTCCTACCATGCTCCCCACGTCTAAAACGAGATCCAGGACTAGAACTACTACTCTGTCTACTACCTACTGAGGATCCAGATCCAGATGTGGAGGCAGCTCTCTTGGATGGACCCTGGCTGGGGCCACCCGTATCCAGAGGTCGAACAACAGATAAAAGCATAGTTTTGACTCTCAAAGCAGCATTAACCACCTCATGATAAGTGTAGAATGATACAGTCGTCAACTGCAGGAGATAATCATGCCCTAGTCCATGAATAAACCTAGAAATCCTTTCCTCCTCAGTGCTTACCAAGTCTAGTACAAAATGGGATAACTGAGTGAAACGCTGCTCAAATTCTGACAATATCTTGTCTCCTTTCTCTATATTCAAGAACTCATTCTTCATCCTGTCACGAATGGCCGTGCCAAAATACCGCCTATTGAAGTGTATTTTGAACTGATCCCAAGTCATTGGGCCAACATTCCCTGGTTCCTGGCTGGTCTGGTGCCACCATTCAAAAGCAACTCCATCAAGATAGTCTACTGCCAAGCCCACTTTCCGGTCTTTCGGACAATTTATCTTAGTAAATACTCTCTCTATTCGGTTCAACGAATTCTGGGAGTCTATAGGTTCAGGAGCAAAGGAAAAACTATACGCTCCATGTCTCCTCGCTCGCTCCATGCCAAAATCAGTTCTAGAGCCAGGAAGTGCTGCAGTCAGCTGCTGGAAAATACGTCCAAGAGTGTTCGCCAATCCTTTAGGAGCATTCCCATCTCCTGGAGCGGGAAGAGTCTCCCTGCATGTTCGGCGTCTAGGAGGCATAGCACCTGAGGTAAAAGGAAATTAGATGATTCACAAGCAAAGACACTAAGACAACTACCTTATACACTTGAATGTTTAGTACGTAGAGTACATGATAGGGATCTGCCGCGGTCGGGCCATCACTCGAAAGATACTAGATGTCATCAAATATATAAGATAGTATAAATGATAGGAATCGGAAAACCTAAAGCTCTGATACCAACTAACAAGACCCGCCCTGAAATCCAAGGTGGCCCTGCGGGGCCCACTTTCTGAGAAAATCCTACAAAAAAATTCGGCAGAACTTCCCCTAAAAGTGGACAACCCAAAACCTGTTAAAACAAATTTCACACTGCTAAACAAACATCCTTAAATTCCTGAAGCCACCCTGCTCCCAAAACCGAACAACTCCACAATTTAGAGTATCAAAATAATCCAAATAACACAAGTTTACAACCAACCCATAGTTTACAAAATTAATACAAAAGTCTCATGGTTATCAGAGCAGTCTAAGGACAAAGAAATATGATACACAAAGTAGGTTAGCTAGTAACCTACGGATGATAGTTGGCAGTGATGGTGGTAAGCCTCAACTCCTAAGCCGAACAGCTACACTGCGAACTGTGCATTTGAAACCAAAGGGCCCAGGGGAAAGTAAGTGAAAAACACATTAGCGTGAGTGGACAAAAATAAGCAATTGTAAAGAAAAAAAATGAATTTTATACTTTCCCACGTTTATTTCTTTAAAAGTCCAATGCATGCAGCATTTATAAATTAAATATATTTCTCGCAACACATAAATTCGTGAGAACATTCCAGCCCCGCTGGTTAAAAGAAATCGAACTAGCCCCGCTAGTCAAATAAATATAAAGTATGGGGAAGAAGTTATCACCATACGTATAAGGGAGCCTCCTACACTCGGGTCGGAGCCTCCCAAGCTAGAGAACCTCCCAGGTTCTGCTCAACTCAGCCTCAAACACGTAGTAAGCGGGGAGGAGTACTAATAGGCTAGCTAGCAATAAAATAAAACGACCCAGGTATGGTGGGTTAAAATCCATACGAAAATTGAAAAATCAATAAGACTTCCCCAAAGTCTCACGGAAAAAATATATATATACCAATGAAGTGACCCTGCACGCCAAAATATTCTCGAATTCATAAACCAATATGCGAGAAATAATAAATAAATATAATTCCGGAATCGCCTCGGAAAAACTTGTCAAAATTCAATAAAAATCATAAGTCTAAAATCGAGCATAACAATTTCCAATCCGAAAGTCCAATCGATAAAATAATTCAATATTTAAAATCAACTACTATGCTCGATAATTTAAAACGATAATTTTAAAAAAATCTTAATTCAGAAAATAATTGCATGCATTATTTAAAATCAAACGTCCACTCATAGTATACGGCTAAGCCTGCCGTCGATCCAAACTCTCCTTATGGAAATCCTCCTCACGTCCTTCAATTCTTCCTCCACGCTTTGATTTGCTGAAAAAGGCTTGGAGGGTTTCAAGAGTGTCTCAAGGCGCGTCAAGCAAGGTTGGTTTTGTCGCCGGAGGTGCCGGAATCGGAAGAAATCAGCGTTGACCTCCCATTGCTACAGTGAACTTTCAAGCCTCGATTCGTTCTTCTCCGGCCACGATGCGATGATCTACCACCACAGGTGTGTCAAGGAGGAGGAGACGCGTCGATCAAGACTAGTTGCGCTTCTTGAGGTGGTCGGACGGTGGAGTTCCGACGATGAACCAGAAAAGAGAGAGAGAGAGAGAGAACGCGGGGGAGGAGAGAGAGAGTTAACCGAGGGGGGTGGGTTTCCGGATTTGGAAACCTACCACAGTAATTTCCCTTTTTATACAAAATAACCATGAATACTAACTTTAATTTTTCACTTATAACTTTCACATACAAACTCTGATTTTTACGTACCATATATGCTCAGACTCGGTTTAACATCCTCTACGACTTTCATGAAGGAAAATTTCTCAAAAACTGGTCCGAACAAAAAGTCAACTTTTAGGGCCACTAAAAGTATCGAACAAAGTAAAAGGTGAAAGTAATTATCATTTACCGTCCAAATGACTAGTAAATCGATAAATTTAGGTTTGGGACGTAACAATATATCATTGCCCCTTATACATATTGTTATCAAATCAACTTACGTCTATCTTCGAATGTGTAAACACTTCAAGTATCTTAAATGCATTACAATAACCGCACCAGTGCTCCAAGTAGGGTGAGAGGTACTTTTGCTTTTTGTTCCCTTAAAATTTCTTTATTTGTAAATTGCGGTGTATGAGCATAACGATTTTGTATTGATGTCTAAATGAGTAGAGTTGACCAAACCTCGACTAGGGTGAGCCAGACCTCGTCTAAGCAAGTCAATCCATGGCTAGGATTGGTCTCAGGTAAAGCTAGCCGAACTTCACTTGGGCCGGTAGGACCTCAACATGCATTTGTTTATCGTGGCCCACCATAGCTTAAGCCTGTCTCATGTAGGTCAAAGCTTAATCATCAGCCATGTGGGCCTTGCCAAATTTAGGTTCAAACACTCATTCACTACTCGTAATATTAAGTATTTCTTAATGAACCACTGCAAGTGGTCTAGTGGTTCTTGCCTAGTTGGGTGTGCTCCCCAACCTAGGTTCGAACCCCGAAGCTGTCAAAGTGGCCAGGCACTGTGCTGCAATGCACAGTTGGAGCATTTCACATGCGCCGAAGGGGTTTATCTTGGGCTTCCTAGGAAGCCTTTGGGTTCCTCTTGACAAAGTCAAAAAAAAAAAAAGTATTTCTTAATGAAAGTGTGTGGTTAATCTTCAATACAATCAACAAGAACTTCTCTGCAGCTTATTTATGAGCACTGCATAATTGGCATCTACGTCTGCTTCACAAATACAACAAAGGCTAGAACTAAAACTGTACAAGCGATCGAAGACTGCCTTACTTGCTAAACCACCTTTCGTTGGTTGCTTTACATGTACATGTCTATTCTTGCATCTGCAGATGCTAGAAAAAATGGTCGGAATCTGCAGATTACTGGCTCCATATTGCCTTGTATTGAAGGCCTTATTCATCCAAACCACACAGTATTACGCACTTGGGCCCAGTCTACTGCAAGCTACATTTCGTCACAGGTATCTGCCCAATCCAATTCCTACCCGTATGAAGAAAATTTGAACACATCGTATGAAGTTATAAAGGGTTCACGCCATTTTGTTCCTGCACACAAATCCATTTTGAGCAAGCTTTTTATGTTCATGTTCACATAAAAGATAATGGTTCTTACTGTAAAAACCTAAAGCTTTAATTCTGGCATCAATGATGTTATTATATGGTGTTTACTGTGAACGTTTGCATAAGTAAATTATTGCATAAATTTAAGTGAGACATTTGAGAAAACTAATAGTACACTGTTGGAGGAGTTTGTCAATGCCCTGCCAAAGTTCATGGCTTCATGCAAGCAGACTGGTAGAGGATCATCTCCCACCATGCACTCCAATGAGTTATGAAGGTGCACCACCAAGGGCAATGGCGGAGACTGATGATTGGGTGATACACTCCGAATGCCCGGGTACAACCTTCGCCCAGGCCGTAAAAATCAGGCCTCGGAGAGTGGTGATTGGCGGAGGAATCAGCAATCGTGACCATGCCAATTTAGGGTTACAAGTTTCACAAAACAAAACTCACTCTGATCAGTGTATGAAAAGCACAAAATATAAATTAATCAATTAATTAATTAGACAAATAGAAACACAGTGCAGAACGAGTCGAACATAAAGAAATTGTTTGTGTTCTATAGAAATTAGAATGCAGTAGGATTTTGATGACAGATTAAAGACAAGTCTTGCAGATGAAAAGCACAAGCTACCGTCCAATCTCAGAAAACCCAACTCTGCATGTTCCTAATTTCTGCTTTGATGTGGTGTAAGATCCTGAGCTTTGTAATATTTCTTTCATGTTCAAAAGAAGAAAATAAAAAGCCACTTTGTATGCCACTGCGCGCCTACTTTGTAATCAAGATTTTATGATATAATGTATGAACTTGTACTTTTGGAAAGAATGAGAGATAAATGTTTTTGTTCAAGTATCATTATTTAACTTTGATCTTGTTTGTGCTCATCATCTAACACTACACTGATCATATTTGAATGAAGTTTTGTACTCTAATAAAAAAAAGTAAACCAAAATACCAAATGAAGAGAACATCAAAGAAAAACAACGGAAGGTGATGTGATTTCGTGGTTCTAGATCTGAAGTCTAAGAACCGAGTCTAATAATTTTACATGAACATGGTGAATTTTTTTTCTTCTCTGAGCTAGCCACGGCTACGCTTCAAGTGAAGCTGTGTCTCCCTGCTTTCTTTTTTCCTTGCCTTTAATTAAATCAGCAAGTCTGGCTGCAGTTGCACTCGCATTGTCTTATGAACTTGGGGTGGAGATGGGGGTTCCTGGCCCTGCAGGCCATTCAAGAACTTCATCACCACTACTTTGAGTTCAGGTCAAAATCACTATTACTAGTTTACTTTGTGGAGTCAATAAGGTACCAATGTCTATTAAATATGACTCTTATAAGCTAAAATACTTTTGATGCTTTAATATCAAAAACAAGGTTATGTAATACTCTAACCATGAAATGTGAATTATGCATTGATCAATAGCTTTGGTAGTTATTGATCAAGGTTCTTGTGAAACTTGACAAGTTGAGTTAAATACTGGGGTTGGCATCCCTTTTTCTTGTATAGCAATTTTCTCATTCATTAGTAATATTAAGTCTTTCTTAATGAAAATGTGGTTAATCTTCAATACCAACATGAACTGCTCTTCAGCCTTTAAGTATATATTTCTGAGCATTGCATAATTGGCATCCACCTCTGCTTCACAAATTGTTCGCTCAAAAATCGTCCCGGCCGCGTGTCACTGGGCTGAGGGCTTCTTTGGCTTACACGTGTCCTTCTGGAGTGGTGACGTGTGCACGGGCGTGCCAACTCGCGGCCGGTAGGCCAAGCGAGGTTTTGTTCTAGATTGTAGATCTTTGCGCCGATCTGACTTCCAATCAGTTGATTGTGGGCCGAGGAAGGATCAATCTCGGCCGCAGGGTTCTCTCTACCTTGAATGCAAGGACTTTAGCACGGATCGGCTTTACCTAGCCGGAATGTTCGTGCTGTGCAACTCGGTGAGTGAACGTGAAAGTGCGAGTGACAATTGATAGATCTATGTACATACATGTACATTTACATGCATAATTAGCTATATTGGGCTACGCTCATTGTACCGCCAGAGGTACTGATTCCCGCCAAAGGAGTAACCTACGGACACACTGCCAGGCGAGCTACCGCCTGAGCCTCGGATCACCCCCAGATCACCGCCAACGCGCCGCCACGCTCCGTGTCAAGATAGCATCAGAAGCTCCTGAAGCTGAGAACTGAAGCACATCAGTCCCACATCGAAAACAAGGAGAAGATCAGCCTTCTCCTCACCTATAAAAGGTTCTCTCCTCTCTCCTCATTAATTACGCATTTACTACTCATTTATTGTTATGCTGCCTATATGCATTGACTGACTTAGGCATCGGAGAAGTGAAGACCGCCCAACGCGGTCTCCCTCTGACACCCTATCTTTCATTTGACAGCTAGCAAAGATCACCAAGTGTATTGAGTAGCGGTCCGCCCACCGGACCCGCGTTAAACGAAGGTTTGGCTACCGCCAGACTTTGAGCATTAACATTGGCGCCGTCTGTGGGAACCCTTGAACAAAAGGCCATCCCACCACATTTACCATGACTAACGGTAGCGGAGGAAACGCTGAAGAGTAGGCGGACCAATCCGCCATTCCCCAACCCTCCAACCCAGCGGTAGGTGTTAACCGCGCACTATTCAACACCCCAGCCAACCCCGGCGGTGAGGCAAATCCAAGCAGCAGCCGCCCACCAGGCCAGGATCTCGCCGCTATGTACTAGCTGGCACTGGCGGACCTTCACAAGGCAAACAGAGAGCGTGAGGAAGAGCGCAGAGAGAAGGCCGAGGCCCAAAAGCAGGTGGCTACGCTGATGTCTCGTTTTGATGAACTAAAGAGGACGCTGGAGGTAACCGCCAATCCAGCGCAGAGTGAGCAATCACGCAGCACCAGGCGTAGTCGGCCCAACACTGGCACATTGGTACCAGGCCCAGTCATACAGATGCAGGTACCGCTGGACCCACCTGAACTATTGGGGATGGGACCACCGCCCATTCCCCAGCTAATGTTGGAGCAGGAGGCGGAATCACTGCCGCACACCAACCGCTCGGAAGCTAGGGCGAGGACTGAAGGCAATCCACCTGCGCCAAGGCGCAGACAGGTCCAGCGGAACATCCAGGCAGGTTCCGCCGGTAGCGCAACAGCCCAAATACTGGAAAGAATGCAACAATTGGAGCAGAGATTAATCTGGGCGGAGTCGGGCGCCCCAGCGCCAACTCAAAATCCGCTTTTCGAGTCCAGACCAGGGCCCTTCACCGCTGCGATTCTGCAGGCTATCAGACCAGCGTACACAAAAACCCCAAAGATGTCACACTACAGCGGCATGTCCGACTCCTTCGTCCACATGGACACCTTCAAGAAGGTCACCAACAACAAGGGATTTGACGACGCCACCCTGTGCCACTTGTTCAGCGAGACGCTGGACGGGGAGGCAATGAACTGGTTCTTCGAGTGTCCGCCGGGATCCATTGACTCATTCCATGCACTGTCACACGCCTTCCTCTCTCGGTTCATCTTATTGTCCGCCGGACATCACAACACAAGTCAGCTGTTCAGCGTCAAGCAAGGGGCAGACGAATCACTAAAGGCATTCGTCACAAGATGGCGGGCGGCAGCATCTCAGTGCCGCGATCTAGACAAAACAATGGTACAGAGTTCATAGTCGTTGATTGTTTCAGCTCGTATAACGCCATCATCGGACGGCCGGCACTCAACAAGCTCAAATGCATTATTGCCGGATACATGCTTCTCATGAAGTTCCCCACACCCAACGGCACGGGCTGTGTGAGGGGAAGTCAGCAGTTGGCACGAGAATGTTATTCAACGACTATAGCGCGGTCAACACGCCGCCATGAAATCCTGACAGTGGGAAACCAGGCACCGCCGCCAAATATCTTCGAGGACCCTAGGGATGAGGAGGAGAAGTATGTAAAGAAGGAGCCAGTCAACCCAGAAACGTCGTTGAAAGTTGTCTGCATCTCGGACGAGCACCCTGAGCGGACAGTCCGCATAGGCGCCCAATTGGACCCAGAGGTAGCGGCGAAACTCACCCAATTCCTACGTGACAATGCTGCCGTCTTTGCATGGTCATACGCGGACATGCCAGGTATCTCCCCTGAAATCATCACACACAAGTTGACCATCAAACCATCCTTCTATCCCATCAAGCAGAAGCGGAGGGCTTTTTATGAGGAAAAATACCGGGCAATAGGAGAGGAGGTTGCCAAGCTCCAGGGCATTGGATTCATCCGCCAGGTCATCTATCCCCAGTGGATTTCCAACCTGGTTATGGTCAAGAAGCCCAGCGGCAAGTGGCGGATGTGTGTCGACTTCAAAAATCTCAACAAGGCATGCCCAAAAGATAGTTTCCCGCTACCCCGCATTGATCAGCTGGTTGACGCAACCGCTGGACATGAGCTCCTTAGCATGATGGACGCTTTCTCCGGCTATAATCAGATCAAGATGCATCCCGGCGACCAGGAGTGCACCACTTTCACCACCGACAAAGGCCTATACTGCTACAATGTCATGCCTTTCGGTCTGAAGAACGCCGGCGCAACTTATCAACGACTGACGAACGCCATGTTCGCGGAGCATCTCGGAAAAATAATCGAGGTCTACGTGGACGACATGCTGGTCAAGAGCATAAAAGCCGGCGGACATGTGGCGAACCTCAAGATCATAGTAACCATTCTCCTGGCTTATGGTATACGCCTCAACCCAGAAAAGTTTTTCTTTGGCGTCACCACCAGCAAGTTTCTGGGTTATATCGTCAGCGAACGAGGCATCGAAGCAAACCTGGACAAGGTACAAGCCATCCTTGACCTGGCGGACCCTGAGTATAAGGTGCACGTCCAGTGCCTCCAGGGCAAGCTAACCGCCCTTTCTCTATTCATCTCCAGACTCACGGATAGGTGTGCCCCATTTTTCAAAGTCCTCAAAACGACTCACAAGAAAGTCATCAACTGGAACCCAGAGTGTCAGGCGCCGTTCCAGGGCTTGAAAGAATACCTGGCGGCAGTCCCACTCCTTTCCATTCCTGTGCAAGGAGAGACACTATACATATACCTAGCGGTATCAGTGTCAGCGGTAAGCTGCGCCATTGTCCGGCGCGAGGGCCAAGAGGAACTCCCAGTGTTCTACGCCGGCAGAGGCATGAACGGAGCTGAAACAAGATACCCTCCCTTAGAGCAACTCGCTCTCGCACTCATCGTTGCAGCCAGGCGCCTCCGCCAGTATTTTCAGGCCCACAAAATTCATGTATTAACCAATCAACCGCTGAAACAGGTAATGCAGAACCCTGAGCACTCAGGGCGCCTCAGCAAGTGGGCCATTGAGCTCAGCGAGTTCGACATTGAGTACAAGCCAAGAACCGCCATGAAGGGCCAGGCGGTGGCGGACTTCATTGCTGAGCTCACCGAGTGTCAACTCGAACCGGGCAAGGAGGCGGAGCCCGGAACGGAAATGGTGACCGTTGAAGAACCAGCCCCCCAGCAATCAGATTGGAACCTGCATGTGGACGGCTCCGCTAGTGCCAAGGCCAGCGGCGCCGGGGTCATCCTAACAGGACCAGGGGGGCTGAACGCAGAGTACGCGTTGAAATTCAACTTCAAGGCTTCAAACAACATGGCAGAATATGAAGGACTCATCGCCGGCCTACTCCTCGCCATCGACTCAGGTGCTGACAGCGTCAATATCTTCAGCGACTCTCAATTAGTCGTTAACCAGGTCAACGACAGCTTCCAAGCCAAAGACCAACAGTTGGCGGCATATTTGGGGTACGTCAAGACACTGCTCAAAAAATTCAAATTTCACACCATCACACAAATCCCCAGGGAAAAGAACGCCAAGGCTGATTCACTGGCGAGACTGGCTACCGCCCAACCACATCAGAGTCCAGCGGACACAAGAGTGGAATGTCTTGACAAGCCAAGTATCACAAAAACCCTGGCGGAGATCTTCAACATTGAGGTCAATCCCAGCTGGATGGACGAGATTATCGAATACAAGCGCAACGGGACATTGCCAGAGGACAAGGTCAAAGCACGACAGCTTCGGCGGAGAGCAACCCGCTACAACATCCAAAATGGCAAGCTGTACCGCAAGGGATTCACCCACCCCAACCTCCGCTGTTTAACCCCAGAGGAAGGAAAGGCCGTGCTGGCGAGGATCCACGGCGGAGAATGCGGAAACCACTCGGGCGCCAGATCCTTAGCCAATCGCATAATGCGACAAGGCTACTTTTGGCCCACACTCGGTGACGACGCCTGGCAGATATCGAGATCCTGCCACAAGTGCCAACAATATGCTGATCTCCCACATGCACCGGCGGAGCCACTGTCAATCATCATCGGCCCATGGGTTCACTCTAAGTGGGGCCTCGACTTGATGGGAAAATTCCAAACCGCCAAGGGCCAGTTCAAGTACATCATTGTTGCTATCGACTACAACAGCAAGTGGATAGAGGCAGAGCCACTGACGGCAATAACTACTGCCAAGGTAATTCACTTCCTCTGGAAGAACATCTACTGCCGCTACGGTGTCCCACATACAATCATTACGGACAACGGCACATAGTTCAACAACAAGGAACTCATCTCTTTCACCTCCAATCTTGGCACCAAGATGAGTTTTGCGTCTGTCGCTCACCCCCAAACCAACGGCCAGGTCGAAGCAGCAAACAAGATAATCAAGAAGCTGCTAAAAAAGAAACTCGACACCGCCAAGGGTTTGTGGGCGGAGAAGCTCCCAGAGGTGCTATGGGCCATCAGGACAACCCCAACTTCCGCCACTGGTGAAACGCCTTTTTGCATGATGTTCGGAACTGAGGCTGTCCTGCCTATTGAGGTAACTCAACCTACCGCTAGGGTCGAAGGATACTGCCCCGAGACCAACAGCGACGGCGTCAACCTCGACAAGGACCTCCTAGAGGAAAGACGACACAAGGCCCATTTGCACAATCTGCAAAACAAACAGCGGATATCACGCTTCTACAACACCAGGGTCAAAGCCCGGAACCTCCAACTGGGGGACTGGGTAATGAAGGAAGTAATTCCACCGCCAACAAAACTCCGCCCAACTTGGGAAGGTCCATACAAAATTGTGGAAGTCGTTAGCCCAGGCACCTTCTACTTAATGGACAAGGATGGCGTCACAACGACCCACCCTTGGAATACCGAACACCTTCGGTGTTACTACAAATAGTCATGCCGCTACCCAAGAGCATCTTGACTTAGCTAAATTTTTGTTCAATATTTAGCTAAGGGAAGCTACCCAACGGGTACTACCCCTCTTTTGTAAACGCTGATCAGTCAGCTATCAATGAAATGAGGAATTATTCAAACCATTGTTACCAAGTCTAGCACTAAGGGCAACTGGCAACGCCAGCAATCGTCAGCGGACCACGTCCGCTACACTGTGCACTTGGACCAATCTTAATTCCTTTAATGTTTCATTGATTAGCAAAAGAAAACTTCAAGTCAAAACCCTATCGGCACAAGCATATCATGACAGACACCAAAGTTCAAAATTTCATTCCATATAGAAGGTTGGGACTCCCCACCCAAAAATATTCATTACAAAAAAATTTTATGCCTCAGCGGCTACAAAAAGGGGCTCAACATTTCTCATGGGTTGGCCTCAGCATCTTCACCTTCGGCATGCGGCGGCGGGTGTGCGCGGCTTGTTTGGTCAGACCCTCGAGCAGTGGGACTTGGGGTCTCTATTGTCCCATCCGCCCGAGTATGAGCCGCCAAGAAACCAGCACGGGACACCTCCGACTGGGTAGGAGGAGGAGTCCGCTGGGAACCATCCGCTGGGTGTGCGCCACTCTCTCCACTTCCCGAGCGAGCACCTTCAGCTTGGGCGAGGGCAACATCCTTCGCCGGCGGGACATTCTGAGTTGGCGGGGCTTTCGGTGCTACCGGCACGTCGGGCTGGGACGCCTTCACCCAGTCGATAGCTCCCTTCCGTTTCAGCATCTCCACATTGGCTACGGCCCCAGCCTTCGCCGACTCAGTCATTGCATTTTTATACTCGGCCGACTGTTTGAATGCCTCAACGGCGGCGGCCGCAGCGCGGCTTCCCTAGGCTCTCAGGCGGGCGATCTCACCCTCCAGCTTCTTCACCTCGGCAAGTCTGGCGGCGGACTCCCGCTGCATGATATCCACCTTCTTATCTTTAGTGGCCACCCGTTGCTGCAGCAGGGACATGTCTTGCTCTATCTTGGAGACTTGATCATTCCGCTCCAGGTCCCGCTGGACAGCCACCTCCAGCTTGCCGCGGGCATCTGCGGCGTCACAATTCGCCTTTGCCAGACGCCGTTCCACCCCCGCCAGCCTGTTCCTGGCCTCCGCCAGCTCTCTCTGAAGACCCTCCATCTCCTCCCTGAGCTCCCGCTCAACTCGGGGCTGCTTCGACGCCGCCAGGAACATTGCATGTAGCCCAACCGACAGATGACCAAAGGCCGAGCTGAAAGGCGACTGGTCAATGGCCGTTGGGTGAGAAATCCCCGCTAGGCCGCCAAACCCCAACCGCTCGCAGAGGTGGTACAGAAATTCCCGCTCACCGTCGGTCATGAACTCTGCATATGCAGCAAATGAGTCCAAGTCACTCGCAGGCACCTCTGCCTCAGCAACCACTGGCGCCTTGGGCGGAGCTTGTCGAGCCTTCTTCTGATGGCGGGCCCCGATGGTCTCCACATCGTCCCCCTCTTCCTCATCGGCGGAGTCATGCTGCCGGCGCCTTCGCTGAAGCACCCTTGTGTTTCCAGCAACAGGCCTCGACCCCCTCGGCGGCTGCTCCAACCCGGCGGCGGTGACGGTCCCCGCCGGCTGCACCACTCTCTCCCTCTGTGGCCCACGCCGATTGGCAGGCTCTCTCTCTTTCTGAGGCGCGGCGGTAGCAGATCTCTTTTTCCCGCCAGCCATATTGGCCCCCGCCTGAACGACGGGAAGGCCATCGTCACCCAGGTGGGAGTGAAGCGGCATGGGTAGCGCCACTGGAACCTCGGACGGGCTCAGTGCCAGCGTTTCCGGGTTCACAACTGTTTGCTGAGCCGCCAGCCCGGAGGCATACATGGTCTCCAGGAAGTTGTTGATCTCAGCACGGTCCATAGCTTTGTCAAAAGCGTCGCGGCTCGCTTTGTTACCTGGCGGAGTTTCTAAAAAAAAAAAAAAAAAAAAAAGAGCAAACCAGTTAGCCTGTGACAGCCTGATAGAAGGTACAATGTGGTTGAGATTTCTTACCAATGGCACGAGTCAGTCGTTGATCGACCAACAACTCCCAACCGGTAAGAAGGCGAAAGTCCAGCAAGTTGCGATTCCGCCAACAGCCTCTGATACGTGCCACGCGGCACTCTTCTTCACGAGTCAGGTTATAGCGCAAGCCCGCTGCACAAGCAAAAACAGTAATCGTTAGTGAAGTACAAGGCTATACATAAGGAAAACCGCCAGTTATGTTCAGCGGAGACCGGGAAACAACCTTGGATAGGCTAAAACTCCGACTTAATCCTAAACGTCGGCTCCCCCTCGTTGGACCCAGCGTGGTATTCCCACCCCGCCGTGGCAACACAGAAGGTCCCCCGCCAGTAGGACATGGAATCCCTCAGGTTCTCGATCAGCTTGGGTGCCCCTTGGCGGCGTCTCAAATTCACCTGCCCTCTGCAACCTTGGCGCTTCACGTACACCAGCTCCTAGAAGTGCAGCACTTCCGCCACGATCGGCCCCTCACAACCGGACAGCCGCCATAGTGAGTTCAGCGCCAACATTAACCGCCACATGTTGGGACAAATTTGCCCAAAGGCAAGGCCAAACTCGCACACCAAGATTTGAAGCTTTGGCTCCAGCGGGAGCGTCACTCCTTGGCGGAATATCTCCTCGTGCACGGCGGCAAACCCCTCTGGAAGAATAGATGCCTTCTCGTCCACCGTCGGCGGACGCAGCTTCACTGAACCTGGCAACCGGTACGTCCGCTTCAACCGGTTGACGGCGGCAACAGTCATCCGCCCTCCTGCCTCGTCAACGTAGGTGCCGTCGGTAAAGACCCACGCTGACTCGGTATCCTCCCCCGCCACGTCTCCCCCGTCAGCGGAACCGCTGGCAGCACTATTACTGGCTAACCGCTCATCACGCCTATTATTGGCAGCGGCAGCCTCCCCTGCCCTAGAACTCTCTGGACGCGAGGCACGACCCATCGCTACTTCCCAGGGTATGGTTTGTAGCGGCTCAATCTCTAGCGGTTCTGGCAGTGAGGTTCCTGCATGGGCAGACGGACGCAACGAGTCAATAAATATTCTATCCGCCAAGCCGAACGACAGGTCAGACCCGGAATCCTCACTGCTCGAGATCTCTACGACGGTAGCCATCCCAAACCCTAAAACCCAAATCAGTTAGCTCAAACAAGATCTAGCCTATGCCTATATCAGTTATAGCCAAGAACATCAAGAACAGTTACCCAGAAAAGGCCAAAACAAGAACAACCACACTCAACCCAGATTCGACCATCTAGCAAATCCCTAAACACCAACTCTCTGCCAAACACCATAACCCACCCCCAAATCTCACTTTACACCCTCAGAGCACACCAGAGAAGAACACATAACACCCCAACACACAGAAACAACAAAACCCAGAAATCGACAAAACCAATGAAACAGGGAAGAGAATCAAGAGACCAACCTCAAAGGCGAAAACTCCGGTGGCAAGCAATGGTCTTCGATGGGGGAAATCTTCGTCTTCCTGGGTACGATAACTCCAATCCCAGCAGCCTCCTTCTTGAGTCTCGGACGAACAAGGCTTGAAGACGACAGAAGAGTTTGAAGCTTTAGCAAAGTGTCAAATCTCGCTGGGTTCCGCCCCTTTTATGTCAACGTCAAAGAATCCTAAACCGTCCACTAAAAAACGACATCGCGCCCCGGCCGTACACGTGTCCCACGTATCCACTTACTCTCCGGATTAACCGAGGCGTCGTCTCGGTTACAAAATCCATAATTACTCGCATTAATGGCGAGAAGACGGCCAGGCTTAGGAGACACGCTTCCAGACGCTAACCCTCTGGGAGATGGCCACGTGTCGACCTCCATCAGACGAAGCGTCTAATGGAAGTAACCACTTGGGAGGAAATCGCCAACCGTCGGGAGTCTCCGCTGAGCGAAACCCCGCCAGCGGAACTTCTCCCTTGCCACCTTTCAAGTGACGAAGTCTCCGCTGAGCGAAACCCCGCCAGCGGACCTTTTCCCTTGCCACCTTTCAAGTGACGAAGTCTCCGCTGAGCGAAACCCCGCCAGCGGAACTTCTCCCTTGCCACCTTTCAAGTGACGAAGTCCCCGCTGAGCGAAACCCCGCCAGCGGAACTTCTCCCTTGCCACCTTTCAGGTGACGAAGTCTCCGCTGAGCGAAACCCCGTCAGCAGAACTTCTCCCTTGTCACCTTCCAGGTGACGAAGTCTCCGCCAGCGGAACTTCTCCCTTGTCATCATGCAAGAGGGCCGTCTTCCGCTACACGACACACCGCTAGCGGAGCCCCCTTTTCATCTTGCAAGCTGCGTACTTTGTTCAGCGCAATACCGCTCAATAAAATACCGCCAAGCACGTCTACTGGACGCTGCTTCCTGCTACAACCAGCGGGGGGATATCCGCCAGTGGCGGATCCCGAGGCCACGCCTCACTCTGACAACGACCGCCACGCGGCGTTAAATCAGACCGTCCCTACGGGACACGGGGACTTGTCAACAGTCTACGACGACCCTAATCAGGTACGTTGACCCCCGTCACTTGGGTACTAAGATTGGACTCGCTACGTACCCAACACCCTCTGCTCCGTGCAGCTCCCCCTCAACAAACAATTAACCGACCATCCGGAGGTCCATCTTAGCCGGGGAGTGGGGGACTCCCTGGGGGGCCTAGCAGGGGCCCACCCGAAAGGGTATAAAGTGTTTGCTCAGTAAATCCATGGTTGACAACGCACTGACGCTAATTATGCTGCTGCAAGTCTAGCGGAAGATAACGCTTCACACCGCTGAACAACTCCCCAACCAAGATTGCCCTCCTTGACTGGGGACTTGGGGGACTTGTACATACATGTACATTTACATGCATAATTAGCTATATTGGGCTACGCTCATTGTACCGCCAGAGGTACTGATTCCCGCCAAATGAGTAACCTACGGACACACTGCCAGGCGAGCTACCGCCTGAGCCTCGGATCACCCCCAGATCACCGCCAACGCGCCGCCACGCGCCGTGTCAAGATAGCATCAGAAGCTCCTGAAGCTGAGAACTGAAGTACATCAGTCCCACATCGAAAACAAGGAGAAGATCAGCCTTCTCCTCACCTATAAAAGGTTCTCTCCTCTCTCCTCATTAATTACGCATTTACTACTCATTTATTGTTATGCTGCCTATATGCATTGACTGACTTAGGCATCGGAGAAGTGAAGACCGCCCAACGCGGTCTCCCTCTGACGCCCTATCTTTCATTTGACAGCTAGCAAAGATCACCAAGTGTATTGAGTAGCGGTCCGCCCACCGGACCCGCGTTAAACGAAGGTTTGGCTACCGCCAGACTTTGAGCATTAACAATCTATGGGATGCAGATACTCACAAGTCACGGTAAAAATAAAATCAAAGTATAAATTATTACCCTGATGCCTTGATTCTATACGGGTATGAACAAAGAAACGCATGAATGCTAGAAAACTTGTTTATTAGATCCAAACGTTCTGGTGATTTTCTTAACGAGTGCAGGAATGTAAAGGTGCATCAAATAAAATGCAAGAAGATAAATAACAAGAATGTAAACTGCGGGAAATAAAGTGCAGGAAAATAAATAACAAGAATGTAAAGAGCAACGAAGTAAAGTGCAGGAAAGATAAGTACCGGTAAAATAAAAGCAATAAGATAAACACGTGAAGATTGATAAGTGTTGTAGAATTGTTGAAATGTATTGAGATAAAATTTGAATAATCGCGTAGAGCGTTTGGTCGAGGACCCCTAACAATGAATCCTATGGTCCTTTTTATAATGAAATTAAACTACTGAATGAAGGAAAAGAAGCAATCTCAGCCTTTACAGCTAAGACCGCATTGATTACAAATAGAACAGTATTCATGTTTGTGATATTTTTGACGTTATCAATGATTGATTCTTTCATGAGCAATCAATCAGGTCTTGTAACTGATGATCGGGAATAACACCTCCTGATGCTCATTCAAGTTAATTGCCACAAACTTTGGTAACGTTTCTCCTGACAATATCCTCTTTGATGTGCCGCGGCTAATTAATTAGCCGCGGTCATTCATTATGACTTGTGGGTCCGCGGTCAATCATTACGCCTTGTGATTCATTTGATCTCTCCTGATTTAATAATTAGCCGCGGTCAATCATTACGCCTTGTGATTCATTTGATCTCTCCTGATTTAATAACAGCTCTCTGCACACGTTATCTTCGGTCATAAATTTGACAATAAACATTTAACGTGCCGCGGCTAATTGGCAGTCATTCATTAGGCCTTGTGAGTCATTTGATCTCAGTAACGATTCTCTGAACACGTTATCTTCTACCATAAAGTTGATAATCAACTTTGTAAATCTTTAATGTGCCGCGGCTAATTAGCCGCGATCATTCATTACGCTTTGTAGGTCGGGCCCACCTATCTGCTACGTGAGCCTTGCCAAATATTGGTTCAAACAGAGCCCCCCCTAGTCCCTTGAGCTTCGGCATAGATGCTGAGTGGTTAAGGGACTAAAAGATTATTTCTTGAAAATTCTCTTAGCAAGGCACACACTCTATTATAAGCGTTATTGACATTCGTTACGCAGCAGCCACTCACTGTGGCTTTTCATTACGCTGCGGCTATTCAACCGTTCAAGTGCGGTCCTAAGCCAAATTTCTTGCAGGCCCTACCCACCTGTGTGCCATGTGGGCATTGCCAATTTTAGGTTCAAACACAAATACAACATAAAAAGCTAAAACTGTAGAAGTGATCGAAGACCATCTTACTAAAACTCCTAGTTCATCACTTGCCGTAATATAGTCTGATATACCTTCAAGACCAAAAACTCGTTATATGTTTTATGTTTCTTCATGACGAGGATGATGTCCTCCTTAATATTATGCATAGCCACTCCCTGAAGGCCCCTCTGTTTTATCATATTACTACCTGCCACTGAAAATTGAAGCAGTAGTGAGAATTTCTCAATCTGTCTCCTTTGCTGAAAGGAAAGATAAAATCACGATCGATATGATTGTTCACCTTCATCGTGTTTGTCGAACGTCAAACATCAACCAATGAAAACCACCTCAGTTCCCATTTCGATGTACTGTACATGAGAACTTTCAGGAATGTACGGATATAATCTGCCTGGAATCTATAAGTCTATCTAGAAACCCCAGCGGTGTTAGGACATGGTCCTTGCTATTATTGATTGAGCATAACAGTTACCAACTAATAGAATTAGAATGTGAGATTAAGATGATCAGCATAAAAATTATATGTCTAGAGATCCTAGTGTATAAGAAAAGTGTTACTTTGGGATTGATTGGAATCAAATTAATGAGCGTTTGTATCATTCATTTGCAGTGTGAATAAGGGATCACGTCGTGCACACTTATCCATCTTTAGCAGTTTTTATGTATATTTTGAAACACAAAAAAAAAATATGTCGGTTACTGCTATAAAAGTTATGACAGGTTTTGCTTCTTGCATAAAAAGTGGGAATATGAGGCGTTTATTGTGAACTATTTTGCTTCTGGCATAGAAAGCCGGAACACCTCCTGTTAACACAGTTTGAGATTTTGGAGAACATTAATTGTGCACTGCCTCCTAAAAAGGGGCACTATCTGGGTGCTCCTAACAGTTAAAATGGAATGAGTAGCCGCATGAGTTTAGGCAAGTAACAAGCTGCGGTGCTCATGTGTTCCCACAAAATGTTGAATGGTACCCCTGGTTCATCTTTAGAGTGGCTCTCATCAAAATGAGCAGGTGTTTCATAACAATCTCGGTGAAACATGTGTTCAAAGTGAAAACGTATCATGATTACGATCTCAAGATATTTGTAGAAGCAACTCAAATTTCTGTTTTTTTTTTCTTCCACAAAATAAAACCTCGATTTATCGATCAAAGCTAAGATCATTCATCACTCTATTTCAAATCGATCCTAATTAATACAAAGAGCAAGTATTAACACCTGCTTATGCTTAATACAATCACTAAAATGCTGATGACTAAGATACAGCTCACATAACAGAGCTCATGGGCCATCTTCATAATGAAAACCACACTATTACTGCACTTGGGCCTAGTCGGTACTACTGGATGCTATATTGTTCACAGTTTGTTTGGTACCTCCCAATGACCCAATTCATACCTGTGCGAGAAAATAAGAACGCGTTCGTTCAAAAGCTCTTGCAAAGGGCGTTCCAGAATACAATCACAATGAGATAGTGCGTCTTCTTTCCATATTCTATTTGGAAAAGCCGAAAACGAGTTCCAGTATACAATCACAACGAGATGGTGTGTTTTCTTTTCATATTCTATATAGAAAAGCCGAAAACGATGGACGCTCTTTGCTCTTTTGCTTTTGAACGAACGTGTTCTTATTTTCTTCACACAGGTATGAATTGGCAGGTACCAAACAAACTGTTTAATACTTGCTAATTTGAAGTAGAAATTCATAAACATCAAGCAACCCATCATCTCCAAGTTCCAACTGCATTTTTGTTTGTTACTAGATCAGCACCAGCTTCAAGTTCTGTGCTTTGTAAATGGCTTCTTCCTTTGGCCGCGGTTGGAAATACGATGTCTTCATGAGTTTTAGGGGGGAGGATACTCGGAAGATCTTCGTTGGCCATCTTTACAAAGCTTTGACACAGAAAGCAATCAGCACCTTCATAGATTCTGAAGAGCTTAGAAAAGGCAACCATCTCTCACAGCTACTAAAAGCTATCAACGAGTCAAGGTTTTCTATTATAGTTTTCTCTGAAAACTATGCTTCTTCCACATGGTGCTTAAAAGAACTCGTCACAATTCTGGAATGCATGAACACGAATAAACAAGTTGTGGTGCCTATTTTTTACCAAGTGGATCCCTCTGATGTTCGTAAACTCAAGAATTCTTTTGCAGAAGCTTTTGCCAAACACAATCGCGATCCTAACATCCACAGTGAAGAGGTACAGAGGTGGAGGTCCGCTCTAACCGAAGCCACCAATTTGTCTGGTTGGGACTCGCGTCATTATAGGTAATTCTTCATTGTAATCTCTTTTTACTATCCTAATCTATCGCATGGAATCCCAATATATATGCTTGGTAAAATTGTCACCCTAAAAATAATCGTTTATGTTGAAGGAAAATCGACTTAGTGTGCCTTATCAAACTAGGAGTAGTAATAGGAGAAAAAGTTCTAGAATTCATAATCCTACTCGGATTAGTATTCCTTGTAACATTAGAATATGTACTTTGTAATCCCTATATATAGGGCTCCTATTATCAATAATACGATGATGATTCTCTCTTCAATCTCTCTCGAATCTCTTTTACTTAAACACGTTATCAGCACGAGTTCTAACCACAAAACAAAAACCAAAAACTGAAAATCCTCTTCACCACCGCAGCACCTAGCCCAAGCTAGCCAAGCCATCACCGGCGCGCGCCCCGCGCTACACGCCCCTGCGCTCCCTGCTGTTCGCCTGCGCACCCGTGCAGCACGCCCCTGCATCTCTGCTGCCCCTGCAGCCCCCTCGGACCACCGCACACCACTGCTGCTCCTGCAGTCCTTCCGGTCATCCGACAACCACCAATACCGGCCACCGAAACCGGACTTGCAGCTGCCATATTTTCGGCCCAGTTTTCTGCAAATATTCAGCAGCGACTACAACCCCCTGCTGCCCTCATCACCGAGCCCTCCATCAATCAACAATAGTTCAAGCTTCCATAAGTTCAAGAATTCAAGAATCAAGATTTCAAGCTTCGAATTAACCAAGTAAGTTTTATAATTAAAGTTCCCGCTTTCCGTAATTTAACTTTCTCCTTCTTTTTCTTCGGGGACTTGAAAACCTCCCTTCTTCTACATCCCACCTTTCTTATAACGTGGGTTCGATCATTGAAAAGCGGAATCGTGGGGATTCACGCAATTAACGAACTAAGAGCGTTCGTAAGACTTCGGACTAAGAGCGTCCGTAAGGATCGATTTAACGAACTAAGAGCGTTCGTAAGCTACGGACTAAGAGCTTTCGTGAGCATCTATTTTGACCATTCAAACATCATTGTTTCGGTCTAATCCAAATTTCTTGGAAATCTTAATACTAGTTTTCGTGGAAGCATTGACTCCGAAACTAATCCGTTCTTGTTTCTCCTTTTTGGATATCAAACTTGAACGAGCTCGATTTTACTCCATTGGATTCTACGGGCACGGGATATTTATTTGCCTACAATCCAAGAGCCATGTTCTAAAGGAACCGCTCAAGACTCACAAACTGAGATAGAAATTTCCAGGGCATTTACCCTGATGAAACGCCACATGAAGATGGCCCTCCAGTTTGAGTACATGAATGAGGATAACGCTAACAACCTTTGGGTTGCGCCTAGTGAACGTTTTAGTAACATTCACAACTTTCCGAACATGGAAGCACGATGGAATAATATCTGCTTCACTAAAACTTTGAAAGAGTTATCAAATATTGTTCGGAGGCTTTCTGCATCATATTATTTATGCATGATTGTGGAAAACACAAAAGAACAAATTGATTGAGAAAACCCTAACATGACCATAGGAGTCATGACGTTGAGGGTATAAGGTTGGACACCATGGCGCCACTTTTGGCCATGGTAGCACTATTTCCAACGCCATTGGTCCTAGGGACCATATGTATTGTGTCAATACATCTCAATCAAGAGAGCATCCTCTTCATGGTATTTTATGGAGTACCTGATCAATGGTAATCAAGATATCGAGCTATAAAAGACTTTAAATCTGGCGATGAAGATAGAATGCCGTAGATTTTTATTTAGAATAGTCTTTTAATTTTCCAAGAATTATGTAATGGCAATTATGCCTTAATCAATAAAATCACTTATTGGATTATCTCTTTTCCTCTAGGCGTACTCAATTAAGTATGATGTCTAGGAAAGTAATTGAGATTAGTGGTACTTAAGAGAGCTTTGCTCCACCGACATCTCTCTCTACTTCCCTGGTCATATTTAATTGGAATTACTGAACGAATTGAGTGACTACAATTTGTCTAATGTTTGATTTTACTTTGGATTAGATTATGGTCACGAAACTTTGATGTAATCATTGGCTATTATTAATAAAGTATCAATTTATTTTTCATGTCATGGACATATTTTTCGAACTATATTACTTAAAAGATATAAGAGCCAATGGTTTTCATGCGGAAACGCATTGTGAGAATGGACAAAAGTTCCTTTGCATCACCTCTAATGACTACGGAAATAACCGAGTATTAAAAAAAAACTTATGTGTCGATCTAGTGAGTTGTATGCAACCAATATTTGAATAATTGAATCCAACCATGTCATGAGAGATGATTTATGGGATTCTGACACATATAGGCTTTGGCACGACCGTTTGGGACACCCAGGTCGTGATATGATGATCCGTATATTAAAGACTTCACACGGACATCCCTTTTTCAGAACGAAAGGAAGTAAAACTCGAAGTTTGGATCAAGGAGGAGCACTTACGCCTCACGACGCCTTCCACCTTCAAGTCCGGCCACCACAGGCCGGCGCCGCCATGCCCCTGCGGCCCAAGGGTGGCTTTGACGCCACCTCTGCTCCCCTGACTCCAATTTCTACTTCTAAAGTCAATTGTGACTTCGTGGCTCAACCAAAATCCTCATTGGTTGTTTCTAAAGCCCATCATTCGTTCTGCAAAGCCTGCTCTTTAGCAAAATTAGGATCGAGACCATCCTATGCAAAGGACACTTAAAGAAAATATACCATTCTTGCAGAGAATGCAAGGTGATATTTGTGGACCTATTCAACCACCATGCAGACCATTTAGATATTTTATGGTGTTGGTTGATGCATCGACACGCTGGTCACATGTCATGCTCTTGTCCACAAGGAACGCTGCATTTGCTAAACTCCTAGCATAAATAATTAAGTTACGGGCTCACCACCCTGATCATCCTATTAAGTCTATAAGATTAGACAATGCTGAGGGAGTTTACATCAAAAACTTTTGATGATTATTGCATGTCCATTGGGATAGAAGTTGAACATCCAGTTCCTCATGTTCACACCCAAAATGGTCTCGCAGAAGCCACCATTAAACGACTACAAATGGTCGCTAGGGCATTGGTAATGTTCACCAATCTCCCTATTTCTGCTTGGGGCTATGCAATATTGCATGCAGCTGTGCTTATTCGTCTGAGGCCCACTGCCACTCAACCCTTTTCTGCGTCCCAGATGGTGACTGGGTATGAGCCTAATGTCTCACACTTACGCATATTTGGGTGTGCAGTATATGTGCCTATTGCGCCGCCACAGCGCACCAAAATGGGTCCTCAAAGACGATTAGGCATTTATGTTGGATATGATTCTCCAACGATTATCCGCTACATAGAACCCTTGACAGGCGATCTCTTTACCGCTCGATTTGCGGATTTGTCACTTCGATGAGACAGTCTTCCCGTCGTTAGGGGGAGCTAAGAACATCAATGTTCAACAGGAACGACAGGAATTGGTCTGTCCCCACTCTGTCTCATCTTGATCCCCGAACCGCATAGTCCGAAATTGAAGTGCGGAGAATTCTCAATCTTCAGAACGTAGCAGAATCGATGCCTGATGCGTTTTCTGATATCGCTAAAGTGACGAGATCACATATACCTGCTGCAAACGTGCCTGCAAGGATTGATGCCCCTAAAATTAGAGGACATGACGCCACCTCAAGAGTACATGAGTATGGCGCCAACGTCCCCACCCTTGGTGACGTTGTGGCTAGGCCTACAGCTCCTGCCAGGAAGCGCGGGAGGCCCATAGGTTCGATGGATTCTCGCCCAAGAAAGAAAGCGAGTTCGGCACAAAATAATTCATTAATCATCGATGTAAATAATCCATCTCATGAGAATATTCCGGATTATGGTTATGTCCAAGAGACATCATTGGGGGACGCTCCAATGTCAGAACCAACTCCAGAGAATAGAGAGATCTCCATGAATTACACTAGTGTACATGAGATGATGGATAGAAATTCTATGGCGATTGATGATGCATTTGCATATCATATTGCTAAAGGAATTATAGAATATGATGATATCGAACCTCGCTCTGTTGAAGAATGTCAACGAAGAGCAGATTGGCCTAAATGGAAAGATGCGATCCAGGCTGAATTGGATTCACTAACAAAGAGACAGGTATTTGGGCCTGTAACGCAGACACCCCCAAATGTAAAGCCTGTTGGCCATAAATGAGTCTTTGTTAGAAAGCGTAATGAGAAAAATGAGGTGGTAAGATATAAAGCCCGCCTTGTGACGCAAGGTTTCTCACAACGCCCTGGAATCGACTACGAGGAGACATATTCTCCCGTAATGGACGTTATAGCGTTCCGCTACCTTGTCAGTTTGGTAGTTTCCGAAAAACTTGACATGCAGCTTATGGATGTGGTTACAGCATATCTCTATGGGGATCTAGATTCAGAGATATATATGAAGGTTCCAGATGGACTTCAATTACCCAAATCAAGTGGCTCTAAACCACGGAGCGCGTTTTCAATAAGATTAAAACGCTCACTATATGGATTAAAACAATCCGGACGGATGTGGTATAACCGTCTAAGTGACTACTTGATTGGGAAGGGATATATTAACAATGAAATATGCCCATGCGTGTTCATTAAGAGAACAAGTTCCGGATTTGCAATCGTAGCAGTTTATGTCGATGACATGAACCTAATTGGAACTCTAGATGAGTTTAAGGAAACTGCTAAATACTTGAAATCCGAATTTGAGATGAAAGATCTTGGGAAAACACGGTTTTGTGAAAGATCTTGGGAAAACACCGTTTTGTCTCGGTTTAGAACTCGAGCACCGTAGTGATGGAATTTTGATCCATCAGTCTGCATATACTCAGAAAATTCTAAGGCGCTTTCATGAAGATAAAGCAAAGCCTGTGAGTACTCCCATGATTGGTCGTAGTCTTGAGCCAGGAAAAGATCCATTTCGTCCAAAGGATGAGGACGAAGAATCATTAGAGGCCGAAGTGCCCTATTTAAGTGCAATAGGCGCATTATTGTACTTAGCTCAATGCACAAGACCAGACATCTCATTCGCAGTGAACTTGTTAGCTCGACATAGCTCTGCGCCAACACGCCGCCATTGGATTGGTGTAAAGACAATCTTTCGATACCTAAGAGGTACGATTGATATGGGCCTATTTTATCCCTACAAAGAGAAGAGGAATGAAGGAAGAATGGGATCGGACCCCATTAGGCATGGAGCCACCGTCCACCATGACAAAGTGGCCGGCCATATTGCCGCCAACGCCGCCACCACCACCAAGGGTGGCCGGCCTCACCCTATTCCCCTCCATCAAAACGACAATGATGTTTTGATGGGTTTTGCTGATGCAGGGTACCTCTCTGACCCTCACAAAGGTCGCTCCCAAACAGGTTATGTCTTTACCATGGGAAGCACTGCGATATCTTCGAGGTCTACGAAACAGACCCTTGTTGCTACTTCCTCGAATCATGCAGAGATTATTGCTCTACATGAAGCCGTTCGTGAATGTATATGGCTAAGGTCTATAATTAGACATATTCAAGGAAGTTGTGGTTTGAAGTCTACCACAGATGAACCTACATGCATTTATGAGGATAATGCAGCTTGTATTGAACAAATGAAGTGAGGTTTCATCAAGGGCGACAACACCAAGCATATATCGCCTAAGTTCTTTTATAATCAGCAACAACAATCACTTCTAAAGATTGAAGTGAATCAAATCCGATCAGAGGATAATGTAGCGGACTTATTCACTAAGTCGTTACCTAAATCCACATTCGAGAAACATGTGAAGAGCATTGGATTGAGAAAGTTATCCGAACTCCCATGATTGTAGAAATCAAGGGGAGATGTCGACATCAGGGGGAGTTATGATGTCTACATGTTCAAACTCAAAGAGTGAAGGACGTGTTGTGCTCTTTTTGTCCTTCGACCAGGGTTATTTTTGTCCCACAGGGTTTTTGTTACCTGACAAGGTTTTTAACGAGGCAACGGATGAAGCGTCACCACCAAGTTTGAGCGGCACAAGGGGGAGTGTTGAAGGAAAATCGACTTAGTGTGCCTTATCAAACTAGGAGTAGTAATAGGAGAAAAGGTTCTAGAATTCCTATTCCTACTCGGATTAGTATTCCTTGTAACATTAGAATATGTACTTTGTAATCCCTATATATAGGGCTCCTATTCTCAATAATACGATGATGATTCTCTCTTCAATCTCTCTCGAATCTCTTTTACTTAAACAGTTTAGAAATTTAAAGATGATTAAGTGCAGCCTAGATTATGAATTATATATAATAGTCAAGCCCAATATACATGTTTAGTAAAACTGTCACCTAAAAATAATAATTTAGAAATTCAAAGATGATCAAGTGCAGCCTAGATTATGAATTATATAGTGATTATAGTCAAGCCCTTTGAGTTAGCCCAAGTGGTGATGACAGATTGGAAATTGGGTTACGACTAGTCTTGATCAAGAGTTTGATCCCCTCCAATGTAATGAAAGAACTATAAAGTCACTCAAAGTCTGGCTTCTGCAGCATTGCCATTTCACTGTTTAGTTTTATTTTTAGCTGAGAAAACCATACTTTGGCCCTATAATAATATGAGGTAGCTTAATTGGATTGTGCTTTGGGACTTCGGAGTAGTCATTAAACATCCTCCTGCATATTTGAATTCATGGATCCTGCGAGTCTAAAATTGATTTAGTTCAGTGTGGGTGCTGTGTATATAGCAATCGTATGATTTGACAATCATATGATTTGACATTATGGCTTATTGGCTTTACGTAATTGGATTTTCAATTTTGCAGGGATGATGCCAAGCTTATTGACAAAGTTGTGGCAGACATTTTTAACAGATTGATCAACAGCTCATCACGTAAAGTGAATGGCCTGGTTGGAATGGCTTCTCACATAGAAAAAATGGAGTCTCTACTATGTCGTAGGGTGGATGATGGGGATGATGGGGTGGATGATGTTCGTATTGTAGGAATATGGGGAATGGGCGGCTCAGGCAAAACAACCATTGCTAGAGCTGTGTATGACAAAATATCTTGTGATTTTGAACACCATTGCTTTCTTCAAAACGTCAGAGAAGGTTTTATGAAGAAAGGTGATGTACTGATGCAAGCAGAACTTCTATCTGGAGTCTTGAACGAAAATGTGCAGAGCTTAGGCATATTGCGCAGAGGTTACAATATGATACTGGAAAGGCTCAGTCAGAAAAAGGTTTTTCTTGTTCTTGATGATGTGGACAATTTTGCCCAGATAGAAACCTTGCTAGGAAGGATGAAGCCTTCATTTGGTGATAGAAGTAGAATCATCATAACAACTAGAGATTTACAATCTCTGAGTGGAGTTGATGAGACTTATTCTCCCAAGTTATTTCCTGATGATGAAGCTCTTCAACTCTTCAACCAGTATGCCTTCATAACAAACCAACCCACTACTGAGTACAATCATCTCTCAAGGAAATTAATGAATATGCTCAAGGTCTGCCTTTAGCACTTAAAGTCTTGGGAACTTTTCTCGATAATAAAAGTGCACGCGAGTGGGAATATGTGTTGGAAAATAAAGAAGATCCCACACAGGGGTATTCAAGATGTTCTTAGAATAAGCTTCGATGGACTAGAAGATTTAGAGAATGGGGATGTCATGGAGAGGATAGTTTCAGCTTTGGTTTGCTCGATAATGGGGATGTCAGGAGTAATAGGTTGATTGAGTTAGATCACATGTTCTTGAGATATGTTCCATGCTCTCAACTTCCAGTGATGAAATCGTGGTCCGGCCCTCAACGACATTACACTGAGGCCAGATTCGAGTTTGTAGTAGAAAATGGAGTCCGTACAGGTGAATGTAAAAAGATGGTAACAAAACACCCGTTCATCACAAGCTGCGGAGTTCGTTTCTTTGCAAGGAAGGAAGTTCCTGTGAAAAAGCGAGATAAAAATGTCGAGAGAGTGTTTGGCGGCCCAAGTAACCACCCACCTGAGGTCTGTTAACAGACCGTGTATTACACGAGCTGTTGTTGGGCTGAGAGGGTGTCCAACAAAAAGGACCAAGTCAGTAAAATCCGAATTACCGAATCACATGGCGTGCACGTGAGATGAATATTGAATCAAGGAGAAGACCTAATCGATTGTTGAATTTTGCAGATGAACTATAATACGTGTCATGAGCTGCCCGCACAGGCAGGAATCAAACAACTCCATCTCTGGAGTCCAGGATTCCATTTGAAACAAGGCTTTTTATGGTCTGTCATATTGGCTGTGGCACGTGGCAAGAAGTTTATCATCTGTGCAAAATGGGACACCCAAGATTCCTTATTCTTGGACCCGTTGCTTTGTTGATGGCTGTTCTATGGTGCCTCAGGCATGCTTTTGTATCATTGCCGCCATCAGCTTTCTTTACCTCAACAACTAATGCTGATAGGTGACGGTCAAGTCCTCGTAATTTGAAGCATTGTTGTGGAAGGTTTGTTTGTTTCCTACTTGATTGCTTATACAAGAAATAGGATTGCTAAATGTAGTGTTAACGATGGTCAAGTGGTGCATAAATGTAGAAATAATCTACTCTATCACCAGACGCTTGTGTTTCAAAATGGTTCGGTGGCCACTGATCGCATCGGATGGTCCTACCAAAATTGCTTTTAATCTTAAGTTTACACTCCAATTGTTATCATATGTTGAATGAATATGAACATGAAGACTAGGCTTATGAAGTTATCATATGTTGGCTTCTGTTAACAACTTTACATTGTTACATTAGTGTTGCATAAGCATTTTGTAATTTTTGATGGCTCTCAAAACATGCGAATTGGAGTACTTATACCATTGATCTAAAGAGATTATACTGTTTAATCAGGCAAAGGGAATCAAGTTGATCTTGCGGCAGATGAAGCCAGACGGAGTATACACCCTTAAGGTGGAGTATAAATGTATAATGATATTCTTATCTTTTTAAATTTTAATTAAGCCACTTTTTTCTGTATTATAGCTCATTTGTTTCTTTTTGTCTAGGGTTTTATTCAAAAAAAGAAAAGAAAAAAGGATTGCACATAGTGTTTGGCATCACACTCAAGTAAGGAGATCTCTTACTTACGAAGACTCTCGTGGTCCTGACTCCTGAGTTCAAAGAAAAACCATGGTATTGCTTGTTTATGCTGCTAAGAATCCATGGTTTTTGGTATTGCTTGTTTATGCTGCTAAGAATCCAAAGAAAAACCATGGTATTGCTTGTTTATGCTGCTAAGAATGCATAACACTCGAGTAAGGAGATCTCTTACTTACGAAGATTGTCGTGGTCCTGAGTCCAAAGAAAAACCATGGTATTGCTTGTTTATGCTGCTAAGAATATAGCCGGGACCACCTTGTCATCACAAGGTCGTGCATAACACTGGATTTTGTCTATTTACACTTTTACAGTGTAGTTGCTTGCCAAACCAAAATTTGTACAATTACTGTGGATTGTTGAGCTACATTATAAAGTTCTGGCATCCCTGCTTGTGCATATGTGGACCGAGTATTTCTGTATGGTTGTTGCCCCATTTATCCATTTATAATCTTGGACAATGTACGTCTTTTCTTCCCGACTCTTGTACCAATTTTTTTAAGGTTTCCACAATTCGGTTACATTTTGCTCATCTTCATTGTTGTCAGTGTTTATAATTTGGCTATTGAACCATTTAGTTTCAAAGAAAAATTTGGTTATTGTGCACTGCCTCCTAAAGAAGGGGCACTATCTGGGTGCTCCTAACAGTTAAAATGGAATGAGTAGCAGCATGAGTTTAGGCAAGTAACAAGCTGCGGTGCTCATGTGTTCCCACAAAATGTTGAATGGTACCCCTGGTTGATCTTTAGAGTGGCTCTCGTCAAAATGAGCAGGTGTTTCATAACAATCCCGGTTTTCAAAGTGAAGACATATCATGATCACGATCTCAATATATTTGTAGAAGCAACTCAAATTTTTTTTTTTTTCCCCACAAAATAAAACCTCGATTTATCGATTATTCATCACTCTATTTCAAATCGATCCTAATTAATACAAAGAGCAAGTAGATCCTAATCAATTCAAAGAGCAAGTATTAACACCTGCTTATGCTTAATAGTCAGCTTGTTGAAGGAATATCGACATAGTGTGCCTTATCAAACTAGGAGTAGGAATAGGAGAGAAGGTTCTAGAATTCCTAATCCTACTCGGATTAGTATTCCTTGTAACATTAGAATATGTACTTTGTAATCCCTATATATAGGGCTCCTATTCTCAATAATATGATGATGATTCTCTCTTCAATCTCTCTCGATTTCTCTTTTCCTTAAACACGTTATCAGCACGAGCTTTAACCACAAACCAAAAACCAAAAACCCAAAAATCTTCTTCATCACCGCAGCTCCTAGCCCACGCTAGCCTCACCTGCGTGCCTGCCCCTGCAGCACCTACGCGCCCCTGCGCACGTATCCCTGCTGCCCCTGCAGCACCACTGCACGTCTGCTGCCCCTGCATCACCAACGCACACCAACTGCATCCTTCTCCTTTCCTGTGCACGTCCGTCTGATTGCAAGCCCCGAAACGTCTAGTTCGGAACCTCAGATCAAAATCCTTTCTTCATCAAAGTTGTTCGTCTCTGTCTCTTCCATCTGATCTCCGAATTTCAGCCTTATCGGAGTTGTTTTGAGACTGGTACACCAATCGAAGTGCAAGCTGTTCAGAAGAGAATCTGTTCCGAATTTCATCAAGTAAGTTTTAAGTTAAAGTTGCCGCTTTTGAAATTTAATTTCCTCCTTCTTTTTCTTCGGGGACTTGCAACCTCCCTTCTTCTACATCCCACCTTTCTTATAACATGGGTTCGATTCTTGAGAAAGCGGAATCGTGGGGATTCACGCAATTAACGAACTAAGAGCGTTCGTAAGACTTCGGACTAAGAGCGTCTGTAAGCATCGATTTAACGAACTAAGAGCGTTCGTAAGCTACGGACTAAGAGCGTTCGTGAGCATATATTTTGACCATTTAAACATCATTGTTTCGGTCTAATCCAAATATTCTTGGAAATCGATTTCTTGGTAGCATTAAGACTCAGAAATCTTATATTAGTTTTCGTGGAAGCATTGACTCCGAAACTAATACGTTCTTGCTTTCCTTTCAGGATGTAAGACTTGAACGAGCTCGATTTTACTCCATTGGATTCTACGGGCACGGGATATTTATTTGCCTACAATCCAAGAGCCCTGTTCTAAAGGAACCCTCTCAAGACTCACAAACTGAGATAGAAAATTCCAGGGCATTTACCCTGATGAAGCGCCACATGAAGATGGCCCTCCAGTTTGAGTACATGAATGAGGATAACGCTAACAACCTTTGGGTTGCGCCTAGTGAACGTTTTAGTAACATTCACAACTTTCCAAACATAGAAGCACGATGGAATAATATCTGCTTCACTATAACTTTGAAAGAGTTATGAAATATTGTTCGGAGGCTCTCTGCATCATATTATTTATGCATGCTTGTGGAAAAACAAAAAATAACAAATTGATTGAGAAAACCCTAACATGACCATAGGAGTCATGACGTTAAGGGTATAGGGTTGGACACCATGGCACCATTTTTGGCCATGATTGCACTATTCCAACGCCATTGGTTCTAGGGACCATATGTATTGTGTCAATACACCTCAATCAAGAGAGCATCCTCTTCATGGTATTTTATGGAGCACCTGATCAATGGTAATATATCGAGCTATAAAAGACTTTAAATCTGGCGATGAAGATAGAATGCCACAGATTTTTATTTAGAATAGTCTTTTAATTTCCAAAAATTATGTAATGGCAATTATGCCTTAATTAATAAAATGACTTATTGGATTATCTCTTTTCCTCTAGGCGTACTCAATTAAGTATGATGTCTAGGAAAGTAATTGAGATTAGTGGTACTTAAGAGAGCTTTGCTCCACCGACATCTCTCTCTACTTCCCTGGTCATATTTAATTGGAATTACCGAACGAATTGAGTGACTACAATTTGTCTAATGTTTGATTTTACTTTGGATTAGATTATGGTCACGAAACTTTGATGTAATCATTGGCTATTATTAATAAAGTATCGATTTATTTTATCTCATGTCATGGACATATTTTTCGAACTTTATTACTTCAAAGATATAAGAGCCAATGGTTTTCATGTGGAAACACATTGTGAGAATGGACAAGAGTTCCTTTGCATCACCTCTAATGACTACGGACATAAACGAGTATTAGAGAAACTTATGTGTCGATCTAGTGGGTTGTATGCAACCACTATTCGAGTAATTGAATCCAATCATGTTATATGATTTATGGGATTCTGACACATATAGGCTTTGGCATGACCGTCTGGGACACCCAGGTCGTGATATGATGATCCGTATATTAAAGACTTCACACGGACATCCATTCTTCAGAACGAAGAGAAGTAAAAACCAAAAATTGGTTCGAGGAGATGCACATGCGCCTCACGGCGCCAAGACTGTGCAAGACCGGCCACTTAGGGCCGGCGCCGTCTACCCCCTACGGCAACAACATGGCATTGACGCCATGGATCATTGTTTGACTCCTCCTTCTACTTCTAAAGTCAATTGTGACTTCATGGCTAAACCAAAATCCTCATTGGTTGTCTATAAAGCCCATCATTCGTTCTGCAAAGCCTGCTCTTTAGCAAAATTCGGATCGAGACCATCCTATGCAAAGGACACTAAAGAAAATATACCATTCTTGCAAAGAATTCAAGGTGATATTTGTGGACCTATTCAACCACCATGCGGACCATTTCGATATTTTATGGTGTTGGTTGATGCATCGACACGCTGGTCACATGTCATGCTATTGTCCACTAGGAACGCTGCATTTGCTAAACTCCTAGCACAGATTATTAAGTTAAGGGCTCACCACCCTGATCATCCTATTAAGTCTATAAGGTTAGACAATGCTGGGGAGTTTACATCAAAGACTTTTGATGATTATTGCATGTCCATTGGGATTGAAGTTGAACATCCAATTCCTCATGTTCACACCCAAAATGGTCTCGCAGAAGCCGCCATTAAACGACTATAAATGGTCGCTAGGGCATTGGTAATGCGCACCAATCTCCCTATTTCTGCTTGGGGCTATGCAATATTGCATGCAGCTGTGCTTATTCGTTTGAGGCCTACTGCCACTCAACCCTTTTTTTTTGCGTCCCAGATGGTGAATGGGTATGAGCCTAATGTCTCACACTTACGCATATTTGGGTGTGCAGTTTATGTGCCAATTGCGCCGCCACAGCGCACCAAAATGGGTCCTCAACGACGATTAGGCGTTTATGTTGGATATGACTCTCCAACTATTGTCCGCTACATAGAACCCTTGACAGGCGATCTCTTTACCGCAAGATTTGCGGATTGTCACTTCGATGAGACAGTCTTCCCGTCGTTAGGGGGAGATAAGAACATCAATGTTCAACAGGAACGACAGGAATTGTCGTGGTCTGTCCCCACTCTGTCTCATCTTGATCCCCGAACCGCACAGTCCGAAATTGAAGTGCGGAGAATTCTCGATCTTCAGAACGTAGCAGAATCGATGCCTGATGCATTTTCTGATATCGCAAAAGTGACGAGATCACACATACCTGCTGCAAACGTGCCAGCAAGGATTGATGTCCATAAAATCAGAGGACATGACGCCATCTCAAGGGCAATTGAGCATGGCGCCAACGTCCCCTCTCACAGTGATGGTGACGTTGTGGCTAGGCCCATGGCTCCTGCCAGGAAGCGCGGGAGGCCTATAGGTTCGATGGATTCTCGCCCAAGAAAGAAAGCGAGTTTGGCACAAAATAATCCATTAATCATCGATGTGAATAATCCATCTCATGAGAATATTCCGGATTATGGTTATGTCCGAGAGACATCATTGGGGGACGCTCCAATGTCAGAACCAACTCCAGAGAATAGAGAGATCTCCATAAATTACACTAGTGTACATGAGATGATGGATAGAAATTCTATGGCGATTGATGATGCATTTGCATATCATATTGCAAAATGAATTATAGAATATGATGATATCGAACCTCGCTCTGTTGAAGAATGTCAACGAAGAGCGGATTGGCCTAAATGGAAAGATGCGATCCAGGTTGAATTGGATTCACTAACAAAGTGACAGGTATTTGGGCCTATAACGCAGACACCCCCAGATGTAAAACCTGTTGGCCATAAATGGGTCTTTGTTAGAAAGCGTAATGAGAAAAATGAGGTGGTTAGATATAAAGCCCGCCTCGTGGCGCAAGGTTTCTAACAACGCCCTGGAATCGACTACGAGGAGACATATTCTCCCGTAATGGACGTTATAACGTTCCGCTACCTTGTCAGTTTGGTAGTTTCCGAAAAACTTGACATGCAGCTTATGGATGTGGTTACAGCATATCTCTATGGGGATCTAGATTCAGAGATATATATGAAGGTTCCAGATGAACTTCAATTACCCAAATCAAGTGGCTCTAAACCACGGAGCGCGTTTTCAATAAGATTAAAACGTTCACTATATGGATTAAAACAATCCGGACGGATGTGGTATAACCGTCTAAGTGACTACTTGATTGGGAAGGGATATATTAATAATGAGATATGCCCATGCGTGTTCATTAAAAGAACAAGTTCCGGATTTGCAATCGTAGCAGTTTATGTCGATGACATGAACCTAATTGGAACTCTAGATGAGTTGAAGGAAACTGCTAAATACTTGAAATCCGAATTTGAGATGAAAGATCTTGGGAAAACACGGTTTTGTCTCGGTTTAGAACTCGAGCACCGTAGTGATGGAATTTTGATCCATCAGTCTGCATATACTCAGAAAATTCTAAGGCTCTTTCATGAAGATAAAGCAAAGCCTGTGAGTACTCCCATGATTGGTCGTAGTCTTGAGCCCGGAAAAGATCCGTTTCGTCCAAAGGATGAGGACGAAGAACCATTAGAGGCCGAAGTGCCCTATTTAAGTGCAATAGGCGCATTATTGTTCTTAGCTCAATGCACAAGACCAGACATCTCTTTTGCAGTGAACTTGTTAGCTCGACATAGCTCTGCGCCAATACGCCGCCATTGGATTGGTGTAAAGACAATCTTTCGATACCCAGGAGGTACGATTGATATGGGCCTATTTTATCCCTACATAGAGAAGAGGAATGACGGAAGAATGGGATCGGACCCCATTAGGCATGGAGCCACCGTCCACCATGACAAAGTGGTCGGCCATATTGCCGCCAACGCCGCCACCAACACCAAGGGTGGCCGGCCTCACCCCATTCCCCTCCATCAAAACGACAATGATGTTTTGATGGGATTTGCTGATGCAGGGTACCTCTCTGACCCTCACAAAGGTCGCTCCCAAACGGGTTATGTCTTTACCATGGGAAGCACTGCGATATCTTGGAGGTCTACAAAGTAGACCCTTGTTGCTACTTCCTCAAATCATGCAGAGATTATTGCTCTACATGAAGCCGTGCGTGAATGCATATGGCTAAGGTCTATAATAAGACATATTCAAGGAAGTTGTGGTTTGAAGTCTACCACAGATAAACCTACATGCATTTATGAGGATAATGCAACTTGTATTGAACAAATGAAGTTAGGTTTCATCAAGGGCGACAACACCAAGCATATATTGCCTAAGTTCTTTTATAATCAGCAACAACAATCACTTCTAAAGATTGAAGTGAATCAAATCCGATCAGAGGATAATGTAGCGGACTTATTCACTAAGTCGTTACCTAAATCCACCTTCGAGAAACATGTGAAGAGCATCGGATTGAGAAAGTTATCCGAACTCCCACGATTGTAGCAATCAGGGGGAGATATCGACATCAGGGGGAGTTATGATGTCTACATGTTCGATCTCGAAGAGTGAAGGACGTGTTGTGCTCTTTTTGTCCTTCGACCAGGGTTATTTTTATCCCACAGGGTTTTTGTTACCTGGCAAGGTTTTTAACGAGGCAACGGATGAAGCGTCACCACCAAGTTTGAAGCGGCACAAGGGGGAGTGTTGAAGGAATATCGACATAGTGTGCCTTATCAAACTAGGAGTAGGAATAGGAGAGAATGTTCTAGAATTCCTAATCCTACTCGGATTAGTATTCCTTGTAACATTAGAATATATACTTTGTAATCCCTATATATAGGGCTCCTATTCTCAATAATATGATGATGATTCTCTCTTCAATCTCTCTCGATTTCTCTTTTCCTTAAACACAGCTCTAATTGTAATTAATTATAATGGATACAATAACTAATCACTATCAGTACAATACCGATGATGTCTAAGAAACAGCTCACATAACAGAGCTCATGCGCCATCTTCATTTTTAAACCACACTATTACTGCACTTGGGCGGAGTCTGTACCGGAAGCTATATATTGTTTCGTACCTTCCCAATTCATACCTCTGTGAGAAAATAAGAACGCGTTCGTTCAAAAGCAAAAGAGCAAAGGGCGTTCCAGAATACAATCAAAATGAGATAGTACGTTTTCTTTTGCTTTTGAACGCTCTCTGATCTTTAGAAAAGCCGAAAATGATGGACGCTCTTTGATCTTTTGCTTTTGAAAGAATGTTTTCTTATTTTCTTCACACAGGTATGAATTGGGAGGTATACGGTATACAAACTGTTTAATACTTGCTAGTCTGAAGAAATCCATAAACAGCAATCAACCCATCATCTCCAGTTGCATTTTTATTTGTTACTATATCAGCACCAGCTTCAAGTCTTGTGCTTTGTAAATGGCTTCTTCCTTTGGCCGTGGTTGGAAATACGATGTCTTCTTGAGTTTTAGGGGGGAGGATACTCGGAAGATCTTTGTCGGCCATCTTTACAAAGCTTTGACACAGAAAGCAATCAACACCTTCATAGATTCTGAAGAGCTTAGAAAAGGCAACCATCTCTCAGAGCTACTGAAAGCTATCAACGAATCAAGGTTTTCTATTATAGTTTTCTCTCAAAACTATGCTTCTTCCACATGGTGCTTGAAAGAACTAGTCACAATTCTGGAATGCATGAAAACGAATAAACAAATTGTTGTGCCTATTTTTTACCAAGTGGCTCCCTCTGATGTTCGTAAACTCCAGAGTTTTTTTGCTGAAGCTTTTGCCAGACACGATCGCGATCCTGACATCCACAGTGAAGAGGTACACAGGTGGAGGTCCGCTCTAACCGAAGCCACCAATTTGTCTGGTTGGGACTCGCGTCATTATAGGTAATTCTTAATTGTATTCTAGTTTTACTATCCTAATCTATAGAATGGAATCCAACATATAGTTGTTTAGAAATTTAAAGATGATCAAGTGCAGCCTAGATTATGAATTATATAGTCAAGCCTTTGAGACTTTGAGTTCGCCCGGCCAAATGGTAATGGAAGGTTGGAAATTGGGTTACCACTAGTTTTGATCAAGGGTTTGATACTCTTCAATATAACAAAAGAACTATATAGTCACTCAAGTCTGGCTTCTGCCGCATTGACATTTCATCTTTTAGTTTCATTTTTAGCAGAGAAGACCACACTTTGGCCCTTTAATATTATGAGGTAATTAACTTGATTTAATCGTACTTTGGGACAAGAGTTGTCATTAACATCCTCCTGCATATTTGCATTCATGGATCCTGCGAGTATAAAATTGATTTAGTTCATTGTGGTTGTTGTGTATATAGAATCTTATGATTTGACATTATATGGCTTTACTTAATTGGATTTTCAATTTTGTAGGGATGATGCCGAGTTTATTGACGAAGTTGTGCAAGACATTTTTAAAAGATGGATCAACATCTCATCAAGTAAAGTGACTGGCCTGGTTGGAATGGCTTCCCACATAGAAAAAATGGAGTCTTTACTATATCCTAGGGTGGATGATGGGGCGGATTATAATGATGGAGTGGATGATTGGGCGGATTACAATAATGGGGTGGATGATTGGGTGGAGGCGGATTACAATAATGGAGTGGATGATTGGGCGGATTACAATAATGGGGTGGATGATTGGGTGGAGGCGGATTATAATGATGGGGTGGATGATTGGGCGGATTACAATAATGGGGTGGATGATTGGGTGGAGGCGGATTATAATGATAAGGTGGATGATTGGGCGGATTACAATAATGGAGTGGATGATTGGGTGGAGGCGGATTATAATGATGGGGTGGATGATTGGGCGGATTACAATAATGAGGTGGATGATTGGGTGGAGATGGATTATAATGATAAGGTGGATGATTGGGATGATTGGACGGATTATAATAATGAGGTGGATGATTGTGCGGATTATAATAATGTGGATGATTGGGATGATCGTGCGGATTATAATAATAGGGTGGATGATTGGGCGGATTATAATAATGTGGATGATTGGGATGATCGTGCGGATTATAATAATAGGGTGGATGATTGGGCGGATTATAATAATGAGGTAGATTATTGGGCGGATTATAATAATGGGGTGGATAATTGGGCGGATTATAATGATGGGGTGGATGATTGTGCGGATTATAATAATGGGGTGGATGATTGGGATTATGGGGTTGATGATTGGGCGGATTATAATAATGGGATGGATGATTGGGATTATGGGGTTGATGATTGGGCGGATTATAATGATGGGGTAGATGATTGGGCGGATTATAATAATGGGATAGATGATTGGGATTCTGGGGTGGATGATTGGGCGGATTATAATGATGGGGTGGATAATTGGGATTATGGGGTTGATGATGGGATGGATGATTGGGATTATGGGGTTGATGATTGGGCGGATTATAATGATGGGGTGGATGATTGGGCGGGTGGTGTTGGTATTATAGGAATATGGGGAGTGGGCGGCTTAGGCAAAACAACCATTGGTAGGGCTGATTCTTGTAAATTTGAACACCATTGCTTTCTTCAAAACGTGAGAGATGGGGTGGATGATTGGGCGAATGGTGTTCGTATTGTAGGAATATGGGGAATGGGCGGCTCAGGCAAAACAACCATTGCTAGAGCTGTATATGACAAAATATCTTGTAAATTTGAACACCATTGCTTTCTTCAAAACGTCAGAGAAGGTTTTATGAAGAAAGGTGATGTACTGATGCAAGGAGAACTTCTATCTGGAGTCTTGAACGAAAATGTGCGGAGTTTAGGCACATTGAGCAGAGATTGCAGAGGTTACAATATGATAATGGAAAGGCTCAGTCAAAAAAAGGTTCTGCTTGTTCTTGATGATGTGGACAATTTTGCCCAAATAGAAACTTTGCTAGGAAGCATGAAGCCTTCATTTGGTGATGGAAGTCGAATCATTATAACTACTAGAGATGCACAATCTCTAAGTGGAGTTGATACCACTTATTCTCCCAAGTTATTACCTGATGATAAAGCCCTTCAACTCTTTAGCCAGTATGCCTTCAGAACAAGCCAATCCACTAGTGAGTACAATCATCTCTCAAGGAAATTAATTGAATATGCTCAAGGTCTGCCTTAAGCACTTAAAGTCTTGGGATCTTTTCTCGATAATAAAAGTGCACGCGAGTGGGAACATGTGCTGGAGAAAATAAAGAAGGTCCCACACCGGGCTATTCAGGATGTGCTTAGAATAAGCTTTGATGGACTAGACGATTTAGAGAAAGACATATTTCTAGACATTGCGTGCTTCTTCAGAGGAAAGGAAAAAGACTATGTAGCAAAACTTTTGGATGGTTGTGGCTTTTACTTCCACAGTGGATTAAGAGTTCTTGTTGATAGAGCTCTTGTAACTGTCTCACCTCAGAATATGCTCGAGACACATGATTTACTACGGGAGATGGGTCGGGAAATTGTCCGCCAAGAATCAATTAAGGAGCCAGGGAGACGTAGTAGATTGTGGTGTTATGAAGATGCTAAGCTGGCGTTAACTCAAAATGCGGTGAGATATAGATCATCATGTTCAGCTATTTTAATTTCCATATATACCACCTGTACCTAATGTCAAAGATAAAGCTTCCACATTTTGACTAAAATCAAGTTGATAGGAAACTGTATTTACCTTATAATCTGAAATAAGGTTATGGACAGATACCAAGTTAATTAATCTCCATTGTTGGTCTTCAGACTACAGAAGCAGTTGAAGGCATAGTGTTGGACTTGTCTTACTCAAAAGACGTGTCCATAAACGCTGACGCTGTTGCTAGAATGAAGAGACTAAGACTGCTGAGAGTGCATTACGGTGAGGGGAACTGTAAACAACACGTGAATGGGAACTTACAGTTTCTTTCTCATGAATTGAGTTGTCTCATCTGGATGGGGTACCCCATGAAGTCTTTGCCATCCAATTTTCATCCCAAGAATCTTGTTGACCTTGATATGCGTGATAGTCGCATTGAAGAACTATGGGAGGGAACCGAGGTACGATACGATGACTACGATCATCATATACACTCATCCTAGCTTCTTTTGATTGACAACCAAATTTTTTGACACGCACATCATAAACTATTTACTACATGTTTTCCTTGTTCTTCAAACAATGTGCAGCCTCTTGAAAAGTTGGAATTCATCAATTTAAGTCACTCCCAGTGCCTCAAAAAACTCCCTGACTTGACTGAGGCGATTAATCTTCAGACCCTATCTCTTGAAGGTTGTACTAGTTTATCTGAGGTTCAGCCATCCATTTCAACTCATAAAAACCTTAGTCTCTTGTTGCTGAAAGATTGCAAGGAACTTAAGATTTTTCCGACCAGCATAGATATGAAATCTCTCAAAATCCTTAATCTCTCTGGCTGCTCAAAAATTGAGGTGTTTCCAGAGATTTCAGGGATTATGGAGGAGCTATCGGAGCTTCACCTAGACAAGACTGCAATCAGAGAACTGCCCTCATCAATTGAACGGCTGAAGAAGCTGGTGTTATTAGATATGAGAGATTGCAAAAGCCTTGTGTGTCTTCCGGATAATGTCTGTGATTTGACATACCTTGAAAGGCTCTTACTGGCCGGGTGCTCACAACTTCGTAACTTGCCAGAGAAGGTGGGAAATTTGAAATTGTTAATGGACCTTCAACTACAGGGAAGTGGTGTAAAACAACTCCCGTCGTCTATGTTACGTTTGGGCAGGCTTAAACAGTTGTGTTGTCATGGTTGTGTAGGGATGCACCCTTTTCATCATGGCCATCGCTAGAATTCAAGCAACTTGATATTATTTGCTGGATCAATCCAGCATATAGCACTTACTCTGCTCTGGAAGATCTGCAATGTGATGGAATTATCGGTTGGTATAGCTCATTTGTCTTCATTGTGAATACTGAAGTTGTGCAGAAACAATTTTGAGAGCTTGCCTGCAACAATGAATAAAATCGTTTATTTAACAACGCTCCGAGTGGAAGCTTGCAAGAGGCTGAAATCAATACCACAGGTTTCCTCGAGAGTAAGCAATATAGATGCTCATGATTGCACAGCTTTAGAAACAGTTGCAACCCCGGAGCCTCATTACTGGATGAATCGTTGCTTCACATTTTCTAATTGTGTCCAGCTGCAAACAAATTTGTTTAGAGATATATAATTATACAGTGGAAACTACTCCTTTTGATCGGGTAATCGTAATAAATTCCTCTAGCTTAGCACTCGCACACAGGAATACATAATTACATAGAACACAAAAGTTACCGTAAAACATGTATGTTAATTGTTGTTTTTGATGCACATGATCATTGTCTAGGAGGTCTTTCTTTTAAAATGTCTCTCCCTGGATGTGAAATTCCAGATTGGTTCAATCATCAGTAGTGGGGATGTTCAGTGACTGCAAAGCTAAGACGGAGTCTCTCTCGTGACATGTTTTTGAGATTTGCTATTTCCGCCGTTAGTAATTACACAATTGATCCCTCTGCTAAATGTTTATGTACGTTCAAGGGAAGTCATGGAGAGGACAGTTTCAGCTTTCATTTGCTCGATAATGAGGATGTCAGGAATGATAGGTTGATTGAGTTAGATCACATGTTCTTGAGCTAGATATGTTCCATGCTCTCAACTTCCAGCGATGCAAGCGAGGTCCGGCCTTCAAAGACATTACACTGAAGCCAGATTCGAGTTTGTAGTAGAAAATTGAGTATGTACAGGTGATTGGAGAAAGATGTTAACAAAATACCAGTCCATCACAAGTTGCGGAGTTCGTTTCTTTGGAAGCAAGGAAGTTCCTGTGAACCTTCCAGATAGAAAATTCCGTTGATTGGTCGGCCGGCCAGTACGTTAGATCCAGTTTATGTTGCTTCTGCACTGGTTTACCACGTTAAGTACATAAGTCTCTGCGCTCATACCAAACATGTTTGAGTTTGGCCCATTTTCTATTGGATGAATCAAGAATTAAACTTCTCTTTTTCCTCGTGACTTTTTGAGGTATCAAGGTGATGAAGTTTTTTTATTTTTTATTTTATTTTGGTAAACATATGTATAGAAGAAACCAGAATCATACAAAACAAGCTGCAACACCAGCATCAACCAAAATGGAATAACCAACAAGTGTGGTTTCTGCACTCGCATTGTCCAGCGAACCTGTGGTGGAGATAGGGGTTCTCAGCCGTGCAGCCCTGCAAGAACCTTACCACTACTTTGAGTCGATCGAGATCTAATGAATACTATTAGATTTACTTTGTTGAGTCACGACTCACGAGTAAGGTACCAAGCTCGATCTATGACTGTTATAAGCTAAAATATTTTTTATGCTTTGATATTAAAAACAAGATTATGAATTACTCTAACCATGAAATGTGAATTATGCATTGATCAATACCTTTGGTAGTTATTGATCAAGGTTCTTGTGAAACTTGACTACTCGAGCTAACTCAGCTAAGTACTCGAGTTGGCACCCTTTTTCCTTGTATAAAAGCTTTCTCATTCACTAGTAATGAAACTTGCTACTGCACACTTATCCATCTTGAACAAGCTTTGTATGTATATTTTAACACAATAAAAATATGATGATTATCTATAAAAGCCATCAAGTTTTTTTCTAGCATAAAAGTGGGAATAGAAGGTTGTTCATATTAGAAGTAAATAACTGCATAGGCTTATATGAGACATTGGAGAAAACTAATTGGACCTTAAAATAGGGTGCCGCAAAATGGACATTCAGAATGATATCTTTCATAACAATCTTGATAAAAATTTGTGCCCCCATCGGTGCAAACGTGTTGCAACCTGTCGTTGCTGGAAGCGGTCCTTACAGAGGTAGCAAATGTGGTGGTTAAAGAATTCTTAGAATGTGAAGAAGTATTTTCTTGATTCAAATTGATGAATGATTACAACATTTTATACAGCAAATCACCTAACAATAAGTATTCTAGATCATCTACTTGATACAGCAAATCACCTAACAATAAGTATTCTAGATCATGTAGGATTTGATTGATTTCTCAATACTCCCCCTCAAGATAGAGTGTATGTTGATTACACCTATCTTGCTCAAGAGAACATTGAACTGTTTAGAACTCAGCGGCTTGGTGAACAAGTCGACTGGCTGCTCCTGTGTTTTAACATGAACGGTCTGAACCAATCCTCTTTGTACCTTTTCCCGAACAACGTGACAATCGATTTCAATGTGCTTCGTCCGCTCATGATAAACTGGATTTGATGCTATATGAATTGCGGCCTGATTGTCACAGAATAATCTGACTGCACGTGTGTAATTAACATTCAAGTCCTTCAACAGATTTCTAATCCACGTAATTTCGCAGCATGTTGTTGCCATAGACCTGTACTCTGCCTCTGCACTGGAACGAGATACAGTTCCTTGCTTCTTAGTCTTCCATGAAATTGGTGCATTGCCTAAGAAAATACAGTACCCGGTAGTAGATCTTCGAGTGTCCTTGCAACGCTCCCAATCTGCATCACAGTAAGCTTTTATTTCTAATTGTCCGGTGGAAGGCAGTAATATCCCTTGACCTGGGGTCTGTTTCAAATATCTCAACACTTTGTAAGCTGCATCCAAGTGAGGTTGGCGAGGCTTGTCCATGAATTGACTCAAAATGTGCACTACATACACAAGATCTGGTCTAGTGATTGTAAGATAAATGAGTCTTCCAACCAATCGCCGATATCGAGACGCATCCTTTAACAATATTCCCTCACCTTGCCGTAACACCAAGTTCTGATCAATGGGAAATCGTGATGGTTTAGCTCCTAGAAAACCAACATCCTCAAGAACTTCAAGTGCATATTTGCGCTGACTCAAAACAATACCTTGTTTAGATCGTGCTACCTCAATGCCGAGAAAATATTTCAACTGCCCCATGTCTTTGAGCTTGAACTTGCTTGCAAGAAATTGCTTCGTCTTCAAGATGTCCTCCAAGTTGTTCCCGGTTACTATGACATCATCAACATATACTAACAAGGCTGTAAATC
The DNA here is from genome assembly GCF_958449725.1 of Rosa rugosa. Classification (NCBI taxonomy): domain Eukaryota; kingdom Viridiplantae; phylum Streptophyta; class Magnoliopsida; order Rosales; family Rosaceae; genus Rosa; species Rosa rugosa. Next base: position 41,088,453 of record NC_084825.1, read on the forward strand.
TTCCTTGGTAATTTCGGACGAAAAGTGAATAGTCCGACCAGGATTGACTAAACCCACTAGCCTTAAGAGCAGCAAAAAGATTCAAAAACCATCGTCAGGATGCTTGTTAATCCATATAGTGATTTGTGAAGTTGACAAACTGTATGCTCGCCCTTTCGTCCGAAACCAGGAGGTAGCTTCATGAAAACCTCCTCATATAAGTCACCATTGAGAAAGGCATTGTTGACATCTAATTGGTGGAGATGCCAACCCTGCAATGCTGCTAAACTGAGAAGGATGTGAACTGTGGTGAGCTTGGCTACAGGAGCAAAGGTTTCTCGATAATCAACTCCGGCAACTTGACTGTAACCTTTGGCAACTAAACGAGCCTTGTAACGTTCCACGGTGCCATCAGGATTATGTTTGATCTTAAAGACCCACTTACAACCAATTGGTTTCTTGTTGGGAGGAAGTGGTACCAAACTCCATGTCTTATTTGCTTGCAGGGCCTGAATTTCTTGATTCATGACTTCTCTCCACTTTGGTTCAACACTACTAGAATTTTGCTCTTAAACATCACGACAATTACATTGGTAAGGAATTTACGCGATGTAAAAAAATATCATTAACATCAATTCCTCAAATTCCGATTTATATGTATATATTTGACATCGTTTATTACTGTTGACCGATGTCTACACTTTGATTCAAAAAATTTCAGAAACACGGAAAGACTAAGTTAAAAACTTTTGGGAATGCGGGGAACAAAATTTTCATTCCCCCCACACTTAGTTATTTACTCACTTTCACCATTATCTCTCTCGCTCTTGCCCGAAACTCTAGCCCTCTCCTCCTTCCTCTCCCGCTTTCTTTCCACGGCCACCATCGCCTTCTTCTCCTCTTACTCCCGCTACTATCTCTCTCTCATTAACCACCTCCACCCCCTCACCGGTGCTATCACCTCCACCCGCAAGCTCTCTCTCTCTCTCTAAGATCTCAGAAGATTTCGATCTGGCTAAGCATCCTCTACAACAGATTTCAATCTGAATTAATCGCATTAATAGTGAGTCACTGCCACTGAATTCTTTGTTTTCTGTTTGGGTCCTGAGAATTTTGGGGGTTTTCAATTTTAGGGTTTTAATTATAGATGGGTAGAGATTTGGGGATGCCTGCGTTCCCTGACTGAAGAAGAGCGTTCTTCAAGAGTGAGATTTGGGGGAGGTTGTTTGTGACGGAAGTACTGATTGTGATTAGTCGTGTTAGTTATTTCATTCCTTTGCTTGGGTTTGATAGAAGGTTGATACCTCAGGATTATCTCATCTTTGTCTCGGGATCAGTTGGTGAGTAATTGATGCTCATAGTATAGTCAGACTTTGATTTTTGATATCTTATATTCATACATGTTTACTAGTTCTTATTGTTAAGTTATTCCTTCTGTCCCTTTCATAAGAGTGAGTTGGGTTTGATGTTTAAGTCTGTTATAGGGTCATCCGTGTTGTTTATTTGCAGATGAGCTCGACGATTTTACAGCAGAGCTTAAATGTCCTTGTTCCAGCTTGGAATCAGTCCTCAAATTATAGCATCGATTATCATGCAGGTTTACTTCAGCTAGTTAACTTTAATTTCTGCTAACTAAGTGAATATCTTTTACAGCTTCCTTGTAGATTGGATATACACCTTTTTGCAACTAACAAAAGTAAATGATTATTTGTATGCGTAACGATCTTTGATATACACCTTTTCTTCTTTTTCTATTTTTCCTCCCCATTGAGATACGTACTGATCTGGGATGGGTACCTCTTAGTTTTTCTGTTGGTAGAGCCTAAGAATAATTACTGAATCTTTTTTATGTGATGGCCATTTTATTTTCCTATTTCAATTTGTCTTGTGGATTTAAGAACTTAATCAATTACATCATTGCATCGGTTATGCCATTGCAGGAGCTGAAGCTATGTTTGTTGATCTAGGACATTTCTCTGTACGAGCCATACAGGTTGGCCGATCAGTAGCCTTTACTTCTCTGCCTGTTGTTTTATCAAAAACCTTACATAGTCTATACATCTTGCACAGATTGTGTTACGTCCCGAACTTAGAATTAACGATTTACTCACTATTTGGACGGTAATTGTCGAATACTTTCAATTTTTACTTTTTATCGATATTTTAGTGGCCCTAAAAGGTTGACTTTTGTTCGGGGCCGTTTATGAGAAAATTTCCTTCATAAAAGTTGTAGAGGACTTTAAACCGAGCGCGTGCATATGTGGTGCGTAAAATTTGGACTTAGTATGTGAAAGTTATGGCCGAAAATATAAATATTCGTATTCATGGTAACATTTGGTTATAAAAGAAGAAATTACTGTGGTAGGTTTCCAAAACCGGAAACCCACCATCTTCTCTCTCCTCTCCCCCGAACTCTCTCTTTCCCTTTCGGTCACTCTGCCTCCCCCTCGATTTTTCGCCGTCCGGCCACCACGTGAGCGCCTCCTTCCTCCCTGCACCCTAGCAGCCTTGGGTTGTGACGATTTGGCCAAGAAACCTCGGATCGAAGCAAAATTCTTCACAGCTGCAGTTTGGAGTTTTCGTCGATTTCCGGCGATTCCGGCCATCTCCGGTCACCAAACCGGCGTCGAAGGCTCGGTTTTCGACGGAGATCATTTCCCCTAAGGTCTTGCATTCCAATTTGCTGTGTAGAGGCCGAATCGATAACCTAGGGTTCTTGAATTTCTGGGTTATCTTCACCGGCCGGATTCGACCATTTCCAGGTAAAATTTGGATGTGTTGTAGTTGAGAAAATTAATCAGTGGGTTGAGTTGTTGCTATACATGGAATTTGGTAGCCGGTGGTGGAGGTTGGGACCGGCGCGTGGGTGCCACGCGCCGCCACTGTTGGTGGCGCGTGAGACAGTGTTTGGCCGGTCTTTAACTTCTGTTGTTGAGATAATTAGTCAATTATACATTTAGTTTCATAATGGCAGCTTTGGGATAGAATTAGAGAAGAGGGAGTATGGATTTCGATGTTTATTCAAGGGTAGAAATTGTTAATTGAATTACGAGGAATCTATCCATCGGATTTCCTTGATTCGGCCCTAAAGCCCATACATTAAGGGAATGACATTAGTGAAGAAGATTGGGAGGTTTTGGGCAAATAAAGATAATGTTAGGATTTGGTTTTATTTATCGTAATATAGTTTTCCATCCAGTAATTATGGGTTTACGAACGTTATATTGTACAGGACGTGAGGAGGATTCCCTCGAGGAGGGTTCGGATCGACGGCAGGTTTAGCCGCACACTATGAGTGGACTTTTGTTTTAAATAATGATGCATGCGTTTATTTTCTTGAATTAATGCTTTATTTAATTAACATATTACTTTCCGAGCATATGAATTGATTTCGGAATTTGTTTGTGATTTATTTCGTGGATTTGCTTCCAATAATGATTTTTATGAAGTATTTATGATTTATACCGGTTGTGAATTTCGGTTATTAAGTTGTTATGCTCGGATTCGAATTTATAATTGATGTTGATTCTCGACGAATTGTTTTCGATGTGATTTCCGGATTTATACTATTTATATTATCTTTCTATTCGTCAATTTGAGATTTTTAAAGGATTTTCGAAATGGGATTTCGATTGAGTTATTTTCTTATTTATTTATCGACTTTCGATTTTGGCATTGGGAATGCCTTATTGATAATCTAATTATTCTTTTAGCGTGTGGGACACGCTGTTGATATATACGACCCTTTACGAGAATTTCTGGGTACGGTTGGGAATCGTACCTGTGTTTTCTTTATTCGCGGGACTTATGGGGAAGCCTTATAGATTTACTGGATTTTAATGGTTTTTACCCACCATACCTGGGTCGCTATATTTTATTTCTAGCTAGCCTATTAGTACTCCTCCCTGCTTACTATGTGTTTGTGGGTGAGTAAGAGCAGAGCATGGGATGCTCCAGAGTGTGGGACACTCCGATCCGAGCCTGGGAGGCTCCCTTCTTTCGTATGGTGAAATTTCTTCCCCATATTTTATCGTTACTTGACTAGAGGGGCTAGTCCGATTTCTTTTAACCAGCGGGGCTGGTATGTTTTTCACGAGTTTTTGAGTTTAAAGAAATATGTTTTATAAATGTTGCATGCATCGAGATTTTATAAATTTAAATTTGTGGGAAAGTATAAACTTTTCTTCCGTTATGCTTATTTATTTTGTCCACTCACGCTAACGTTTTTATGTACTTTCCCCTGGGCCCTTTGGTTTCAATTGCCCAGATCGCAGCGTTGCTGACCGGCTTAGGAGTGGAGGCTAGCACCACCTTTGCTATCTATCCTCAGTAGGTTATTTATTAACCTACCTTATGTATCATATTTCGAGTGTGTTCTATAGATTGCTCTGAGTACCTTAAAAGGTTGGATTTATACATTTGTATAATTATGAGTGTATGGGAGTTGTATAATATTGGAGGAAGTTGAAAGATTTGAATTGCTGGGTTGTAATTTATATCAATGATTATGTTGGTGTAGTACGATGTTTATATTTGGAAATTTGCGGATTGTTGCTAGGAAGCAGGGTGGCTTCAAGCATAAAAATTTATTATACTTAGAAGTGTTTTCAGCAAGGTTAGGGTTGTCCACTTTTAGGGGAAGTTCTGTAGAATTTTCCCGAAAAGTGGGCCCCGCAGGTCCATCCTGGAGTTAGGAGGGTAATTCCGGGGTGGGTCCTGACAGATTGCCTTCTCTTTTGTGGTGTTCCCATGCCTCCTTTTTGCTTACATGGGTCAAGCTGCTTATCTTATGAAATACCCTGATTCTTCTCATAGAATATTCTATGATTCTGTACCAGGTGACCGTCCAACATCATGGCTACCTATTCATTTCAATTTTACTCTAGTTGTTTCATAGGGGACATCTCTTGGCGTTTGGTGCATTATTCTGACACTTCCCGTTCTCGAATTGTGTGGAGAAACAGATAGTCTTTTTTGGCCAGTCATTGTGATAGCCACACTTGCAGCGATGATTGCCAGCCAAGCAATGATATCTGCTACATTTTCATGTGTCAAGCAATCTATGGCTCTTGGATGCTTTCACCTTTTCTTCCTTTTCTATTTTTCTTGCCCATTGAGATACTGATCTGGGAAGGTTTCAGATTCTCTTTTAAACGTTTTGCTAGTTTTCAGCCCGACTGTATTGAGTTATGTCTCCTTTCCTTGGTCCACTTCATGTTCTCACAATTGTGTGGTATGGGTGTTGTGTTTCAAGAGAGCAAGTTTTTCAAGTTTTCGGGTTACTCTTGCTATTTTTTTACACTGCTTGCATTTTTGGTGATTTGTTTGTTGATTTGTGATATTTGTTTATCTGTATGCAGGGGAAGCCTCCTGACTGGCAAGATTTTGCGGTTATTATTACTCTGCTGGTCATCAACTCCACCATTAGTTTCATCAAGGAAAATAATGCGGGTAATGCTGCAGCAGCTCTCATGGCTCGTCTTGCTCTTAAAGCCAAGGTATCAGATATACCAATTTGTTGTCGTTTTGTTTTTAGGGTGGTAGTTAGTGCTTCTGTTATGGTGATACAATAGGCCATAAGCTCTATCTTGGTCTATTGATCAATTTTTTATGTATGAGTAGAAAGATTTTATGGTGATATATGCTTGAAGTAGAATCTGATCCCCAAAAGAGGGATGAATATTTACACAGATTGATGAGTCTCCCAAATCAGGTTAAATATGAATACCACTGTTTTAGGACCTGTTCATATCCTCCTTGCATGCACACACAACACACACTTGCAAAGTCGCAGGTGCTGATAGTATATTGTGTGGCTTATAAGGTACTTGTCATTCAGAAATGGTCCGAGATCATTGGGCAAGCACGCCAAAGTGTCGAAGTTCTTAAAGATCAGGAAGTGATTCGAACCGTTCTTAATATATTACAGGTATACATTTCTTGAAATATAATGGTGGTATCCTGTAGAAAATTGATCCATATTATGCTTTGCTGGTCAAACTATATAATGCAGCCTGATTATTATCTTCATTTTCTGTGTTCTGTGACTGTTTTGTTGAATATTGTTTATTTTGTGTACATAAGATTGCAATTTCTCTTTCGTTTGTCAGGTTCCTAAATGGGCTTTTTACATGTTAATTTTTTTTTTCTCTTTTTGTCTTTGTATCCAATGTCTGTCATAACAATATTAAGTGTGATAATAGTCGTTGTTGACCATCCTTTAGTTGGTCCTGTTTTGGATATCAGTTGTAATTATTCTTTGGTTTGCAGACAAACACAAGGGTTGCCAGCTCTCTTGGAACATTTCTCTTAACCCAGATTTCATTGATCTTTTTCAACATGCTTAATGTCTACAGGTATAACCAACATTTTCAGATGTTAGTCGAGTTTCAGTTGTCCAGTTATATATCTTCATTTCAAATATTGTAGTGATATGCATGGATATATTTATTTTCAACAGGATCTATAGTGAGCTTAATTGTATCTAGTACTATTGCTGAAGGGGGGCCTTTCGCTTCTAAAACATCCTATGTAAAATATTGTAGTCACTGTGGTTGCTTGCATCCCAATCTGGTTTATCACCGTACCACTTGTGCATTTATAATATAAAGTAATACCTATGGGTATGGTTTCCCTATAATCTTTTTTGTTTTCTGATTAAGAGTTTGGTTGTCTGCAGTCAATTTCACTGAGTGTCCATGTAACCAGTGATGAGAAGGTATGGATCTAGAAGATTCTAAATTCATCTGTGTGGAAGTGGATAGCTTGGTATAACTTAATCTCATTTTTATTTTTGTTTTGCATAAAGTAGTGCAAAGATGGCCTTGCTTATGGAATGGTACACAATGACCGTTTTACTTATTTGCAAGCCTTTTGTTTTGTATATGGAGAAGTTTAGGCCATATGTCCCCTTCTCCCTACTCTTTGTACACTTTTTATCAAAAATAGTATTAATGAGAATTTTCTTTTGGTTACCACTTGTATTCTCATTGTGATAATTTTCTAGTGAAGAAACTGATTTATGCACATAAGAAGCAAACCACTTTTAAACTAGAAATTGAAGCAAAAAGAACGAAAACTCAACAACTTAATATAACAAACTGATGTCATAAATGACTAAGAACATCAGTTCTATCTATAGAATAGATGTCTAATATTGATATATAAATCAATTTCTTTCGTAAAACGATGTCACAAGAGGAAACAAAATCAGTTTTTTATAAAGCAACCGATGTCTGGAGTCATTTTATACATCGAGACGTTATAAGAAACTGATGTCTAGAGTTATTTTTAACATCGGCTAAAAACCGATGTCTGGATTTTCATGATCTTTAACATCACCCACTAAGACATCGGACGATTTTTTTTTTAACATCGGTTTCTGGCCGATGTCTTTTTTAACATCGGTTTCTGGCCGATGTCAAAGACCAAAATTCTAGTAGTGCAAGTACGGCCTGAGAAAAAGACTGTGGTTCCTTTTATAGTCTAAGATTGACAGTAAAAGCTTTGTGTGTGGGAGAAAGTCTGTCATAGGATAAGACATGAGCAATGGAATGAGGAGTACCTGAAGGTTGAACTTCGCTCGTGGAGGACGACGGTGTAGGGCGAGAAGGAAGGGTTGACTCAATGTGAAAGCCTTGCAATGTGGTCGGCATTCTGGTGGTTCTGGTGGTTCTTGTGGACCGTCGTGGTTGTGGAGTAACTTCTTGGGAAGTGGAAGAGTCTAAGATGATTGGAGAATGAGTGGTAGGTGATACGGTTGAGGAAGAAGTGGGAGAGTTAGGATTGGAATCAGATTGTGATCCTGGAAGATCTGGTGACGTGATGGGATTGGAAGAGTTATGATTGGAATCATATTGTGATCCTGGAAGATTTGGAGAGTTAGGATTGGAATCAGATTGTGATCCTGGAAGATTTGGAGAGTTAGGATTGGAATCAGATTATGATCCTGGAAGATCTGGTGACGTGATGGGATTGGAATCAAACTCAGATTCGAAAAGATTTGGTGAGAGGTGGTGATATGTTTGGGACGAATTAAATGAGGAAGGAAATAAGTGACTTAATGGCTAAGAGTTATCAGGAGTCAAAGATGTGGGAGTCCGAGCCTGATAAGGAAATTCAGTTTCGAAAAAGATCATATCCTGAGATACTAATGTTTTCTTGTCTTTTAAGCTATAAACCTTGTAACCCTTTTGACCGTGAGGATAACCCAGAAAAACACATTCAGTAGAACGAGGGTCAAATTTACTAGGTCGCAGCGGATGGGTGGAAACAAAACACCTACAACCAAAGACACGAAGCTGGGAATAGGTCGGTGGTTTGTGAAACAACTTCTCAAAGGGTGTTTTCCCTTGTAAGAGTGGTGTTGGTGTCCTATTTATTAAGTAAGCAGCGGTCAATATGGCATCCCCCCAAAAAGGTTTAGGCAAGTGTGACTGAAAGAGAAGTGCACGAGCAATGTTTAACAAATGTCTGTGTTTACGCTCAGCGATGCCATTTTGCTAAGGCGTATTAATGCAACTCGTTTGGTGTAAAATACCCTTAGAAGAATAGAATTCGACACACTTAAACTCGGGACCATTATCACTCCAAACAATCTTGACTCGTTTCCCAAACTGTGTTTCAACTAAAGTGATAAAAGAATGAGTAAATTTCTTGCTTCGGACTTATGATGCATGAGGAAAACCCAAGTACTCCTGGAATAATCATCAACAATTGTTAAGAAATACTGAGCTCCAGAAAGGGATGGTACATGATAGCCACCCCATATGTCCACATGAATTAAATCAAAACAAGAAGTACTAGTCGAAAAACTTAAGGGAAAAGACTGTCTAGTTTGCTTAGCTAGAGGACAAACGGAACAGTGACTAAGATCACAAGTTTTATTTTTCATAAAAGGGAACAAAGAAGTCGCCTTGCTAGAGGGATGACCGAGTCGCTGATGCCACAAGTCTTGAGTTTTGGTCTTCACCACATTGCACGTTCCTTTCTTGGACATATTGAGGCAGTAGAGTCCCTCACTTTCAGCTCCCGTCCCAATCATCCTCCCCGATTGAATGTCCTGTATAAAACAAACTTGTTTGATGAATATGGTGACATAAAAGGAATCCAACGCAAGCTTGCTAATAGATATGAGGTTTAAGTAGAACAATGGGACGCAGAGGACATTATGCAGCATAAAATGTGAGGAAAAGACTGCAGTCCCAATATGGGAGACTTGCAACATGGTACCATCAGGTAATTTGACTGTACGATTATGGACAGGCCGAGATGACGTAAGATAGATAGGATTACATACAATATGGTCACTAGCTCCACTGTCTAATATCCAAATCACATCTTTATTGTGTTGTGTGAGAGCAAATGCTTTACCTGACATCTCTTCAAAATTAGGAACGTTACCAACAAAATTTGTAGAAGATGGTTGTGTAGTGTTCAACATCTCTAGCAACTGATGGTCGTCATTGGTCTTGCTAGCTGCGGCCTTAATCTTGCTCAAAAATCTCATCATCTGCTTGCATTCACTCTATGATAAAGGAAGACCAGTAAGGTCTTCATTGCCTAGCCTTCATTAGACATTCCCACAAAGTTTTCTTTCGAGCTCCCTTCTTCTCCTGCCAATGTTTTCTTTCTCTTGCAGCAATAGTCATACGTATGGCCTTTGAGGCCACAATACGTACACTTGAGGTGTGCCCTGCATCTTTTGGTATTGTGGTTGTCCATTTTGCATTTTTCGCACCACTTGGTATCTCCTCTTGTAAACTGAACTTCACGGGAAGACTTCCTCACAGCAAATGCTGAAGCTTCTGAGGCCTGTGTGTTTTTCCCGGTGGATACCTCTACCTGTTTCTCCTGACGAAGGACCATAGCATAAGCCTTGTTAAGAGTTGGTAAAGGATCCATACCAATAATGTTACTTCAGGTTTGCGCATAGCCTTCATTCAGCCCCATCAAAAACTTCATGGTTTTCTGCGTCTCGATGTAATCTTTGACCTGAGAAGCAGCCTCACAACTACAAGGAGGGAAAGCACAGAGTGCATCTTTCTCATCCCATAAGCTTTTAAGCTTTGTAAAGAATGATGTGATTGTTGTTGTGCCTTGTTCGCAGCCATGGATGGCGCTTTCAATTTGGAAAAGTGCAACTGTATTGATCTGAGAGAATCTTTCTTTCAATTCTAACCACATACCTCGCGCATCCTTATAGTGGATCACACTGCTTGCAATCTCCTTCGACATAGCTCCTAGTAACCAGGTTTTCACAAGGGTGTTGCATCGTTCCCACTGTAGCTACTCAGAAACGTTGTGAGTTGGCTTGATGAGGGTTCCATCAATAAAACCCTTTTTATTTTTGATGGTGAGCGCCATAGTCATCGACTGCTCCCATGTCGTGTAGTTATCTTCCATCAGAGGTTGTGCAACTAAGACAGCTCCTGGTTGATCTGAATGGTGGAGAAAGAGAGGGTGATTGGCATTCTCCCATGGTGCTGAGGCTTTGGAAGAGTTCTGTTGCTGAACTTCAGCCTTCTGTTCTTCTTCTCCGCCCATGAGGTAAGTTGTGTCTTAGGATGTGTGTTTTTGGGTTTCTAGGTTCTCAAGAGCGTATGCTCTGATACCATAAAAAATTCTTAGAATGTGAAGAAGCTAGTATTTTCTTGATTCAAATTGATGAATGATTACAACGTTTTATACAGCAAATCACCTAACAATAAGTATTCTAGATCATCTACTTGATACAGCAAATCACCTAACAATAAGTATTCTAGATCATGTAGGATTTGATTTCTCAATAGCGGTGCTCCACCAAAAGCTTCTTCTTGTCATTGTTGTGAGGTTATTTTGACCTGAAGAAACGATGAGTGGTTAATTTAGAGACACCTGCAAAATCTGCACCACCCATACAATAAATTTATTGTACGAGTGTACGACATCAACTAGTTATACTAAGAGGTATGAATGACATTTTATAATTGTCCTCTTTTTTTTTAATAAATAATATACAGAAACATTAACTTGATTTTATTAGACAAAATTAGAATGTGTTTATCAAAATGAACAAAATTATAATATTTTTGACCTTATTGGTTTTTTTTTTTTTTTGTTCCAAACCTTATTGGTTAAGAACCCATAATCAAAAACAGAGTCGGAAAGCAGAAGCCCAATGACAATCGACCTTTTTTATCCTAGCTGCTAAAGCTTCAACATATTTTACTCTGTTTTTGCGGCTGTGAACGAATGTTTGATTCCCATCTTTTCAGAAAGATGACGTTCAAACTTGTGTTTGTGATCTCAGACCCCATGTATGCTCCTGCACACTAATCAATCTTTAAACAAAGTTTACATGTTTATTATATCACAAATATCTCAGTGGTTCTCGCTATAGAAAGGAAAACCATAAAAGGTCTTAATTCTGCCTTGTGCCCAATTATTGCCTCAGTTTGTGAGATTTTGGAGGAAATTAATTTCACAATTCAGAGAGGTCTGTGTTGCATAGTAGCCACCAACCAGTGCCTAAAGTGGTCATGGCATCCCTGTGATTTTGTCCAAAACAAGTAGTTACATGTAATGCCTTTGATTAGTGCTCGTCCTCAGTCAGCCAGAGGCAGTACTGGTCATCACCCATATGCAGGCACTTCTCAGCCATCTGCGAACACTTCTGCTATTGCAGCTACCACCAGCACCCCACCTGATGATCAATATCAGACTAATCTGATGCCTGAGCTTCTCAGATTTCTCAGAAACGTATTTGAGCATTATTATCAGCAAAAGATGTCATTATCCGCGTTTTATGAGGAAGTTAGAAGGCATTGGCCACATTTTGTTGATAGGATTCACGAAAGAGTATGATGTTTAGGCTACAGGCATTGTAGCAGGCACTGTGATAGTTCTTTTTATTTTGTTGAACTATGTTAGTGATACATGATTAATATATCTAATGGATTGGCTACAGTGGTATTGATTCTGGATGTTAGTTGCATCCTCTCAAAACCATACTAGTACTGGTTTCCTGCTACTACTAATACAGAGAATTGGAGTGTTCTTTAAAAAAAAAAATGTAATGCCTTTGATTCCTCGAATGATAACTGATGACGAATAACCAGTGATAAAGAATGTTTTATGTTGCAGATTGTTTTAGGAATTATTATTCAGTAGAGTTCTTAGGTAGTTTTGAAGTGTAGGAATCATCTTTTCCTATATGTTTTAGAATTATTCCAGCTCTTCATCAAGTATCATCTTTTCATTACCAACATTTTCAAATGAAAGTTTCCACTCACTCGTCTATAAATTGATGAATTTTACTATTTAAAAACGATTACAATCCAGCCAAAGATGTCACAAATTTAAAGATAAAATTGATTCATACATTATATCTCCACCTATTACATCCCAAGAAAATCAACAATGTAATTGCCTATCCTTTCAACAAGTCTGTTGCATATGGCATGAGTCACAGGCTCATTATAGATACCGATCACCAGTACCTCCCACGTCTTCTTAATGGCTACTCACTAGTTGTCGATCCCCGAATGACTTCACTGTATACTCCTTGAATTACTGTGTACTTCTTCCACCAATATATAAGCTAGCTAAGGCAATCTTTCCTGGTTTCACCATCCTAAAACTACAACACCAATCAACGCATAATTTTTTTAATGTCAAATAATAATTCTTTTAGGACTAAATACTGTTTAGTCCTTGAGCTTTTGACCATAAAACACTTCAGTCCCTGACCTTTTAATTTCACACGTTTAGTCCATGTACTTCAAAATTTCAGACCAATAGGTCCTTGCCGTCTAAAAGTCGCGGCGAAATGTCTATTATGCCCTCAGTTCTTTTTTTTAAATAAATTTATTCTTTTCTCTTTTTTTATTTTTTATTTTTTCTTTATTTTATTTATTCTTTTTTTCAAACAAAAAGAAAGAAAGGAAAAAAAAACATTAAAAAATAAACAGAAAGAAAAAAAGGGAAAAAGAATTCCTTTTCCAAAAAAAATAAAATAATTAATTAATTAAAAAAAAAAAGAACTGAGGGCATAATAGACATTTCGCCGCGACTTTTAGACAGCAAGGACCTATTGGTCTGAAATTTTGAAGTACAGGGACTAAACGTGTGAAATTAGAAGGTCAGGGACTGAAGTGTTTTATGGTCAAAAGCTCAAGGACTAAACAGTATTTAGTCCATTCTTTTATTATTATCGGTATTGACTTGTTTTTAGTATTATCATGGTCATATACATGTGGGTAGGAGGATTATACGCTTAAAAATAATGAAACTAAAATGTATTGTCAAATAGTAAATATTATTATTTTCATGTTTGATTGGCAAAATTTTCTAATTTTTGACCAAATTGGTTAAGCAACCAATTTAGTAAAAACACAAAAAACACTTGCATGTTCGGTAATGCTTTCAAAAATGATTTTCTAAAATGTCATTTAAAAAAAAACGAGAAAACGAAATTGTAGTTTCCAAATTTGAAAACGGTTCAATAATTTAGTGCCAAAAAAATATTTTTCACATTTTCTAAACTAGGAGAAGAAGAAAGTGATAAAGTCAAATTAGTGATCACAAGACTAGTCGACTTTGCTCTGCTAGGGTTTCTCTGCCCTAGCTGTACCATTGATCGAGTTTGCGACGCGATGGCGGAGGAGAACACGGTGGCTCCTTCTGCACTTTCTGAGGAGGCCATTGTGAGCCTTGTTGGAGGAGAGGATGCAATCCATGATACATTTTTCTACCTTTGTGGTCGGCTTTTATCCAAGAAGACAGTGGTGATCCCGTCGTTCTCGGCGGCGATCTCCAACGTTTGGGGGTTGAAGGAGAGAGTTCTGATCCGGCAGGAGGAGGAGGATATCTTTGTCTTCCAATTCAAGGATAGAGAGGTGAAGAATCGGATTCTCTCCTGCGGTCCATGGTTCTACAACAACTCTATGTTGCTGCTGGCAGACTATGACGGCGTTTCAGATCTCAAGGCGGCTTCGCTGCATCTCCTGGAGGTTTGGGTGGCAGTGAAGAGGTTGCGCATTGCTATGCGCAACGAGAAGGCCTTAACCGTAATTGGACGAGCGTTGGGTTCCTTCGTTAAGGTTGATCAGGGGGCGGTGCAACGAAAGGATCCTATTCAAAGGATCCGTGTGGTACAGGACGTCCGGCGGAGGATTTGGGCGCGGCAGACCTTTCAATTTTCTCCTACGGTCTCGGTGTTGGTGGAACTCCAGTATGAAAAATGTCATGGGTTGTGTTCGGCTTGTGGCTTCTTTGGTCATGGAGGGGGTATATGTGATGGCAGATTGGAGGCGGAGGCGCGTGCAGCACTGGTTCTAGCGGGGTCGGACCACGCGGTGGAAGCAAACCCAGGTGGGTTGGCGGCGTCGGAAGCGGCGGTTTCTGGGTTGGTTGTTGGGTCAGAGATGCCGGCGACGGTGGGACTGGATGCGCCGGAGGTTTCTGGGGTGGCAGAAGTGGCTGGAACGTTGGTGCTGGGATAGGGTTAGCCGGCCACGGGGCGTGCAGAGCTCGTTCCGGAAAAATCGGCGGGAAACCCTAATTTTGAATTAGGGTTGACCGCTGGGTTGACTGGGACTAGTCAGCATGGCCTTGGGCTGGGTCTGCTTGGGATTGGACCGGGTCTGCATGGGACTAGGCCGGATTTCTTTGCTGATGGGGCCAATATAAAGGGCCTTGCTATTGGGATAAATTCAGAAAAACATCTTATCTTGGGTGTGAAAAAGAAGAGCTTTAAGCCTAGGTTGGCTTTCATACCTCCGGAATTTCACCTTGGTGAATTGGTGGAGGTTCCGGTTTCCCTGGGGACAGCTCTAAAGAAAAAAGTCGTCCTGTTGGATGAAGGAATAAGCGTACTTTGAAAGATGAAGGTAACAATGCTGGTGCAAATATCAACTCCAACTCGCTAGGGAAGGAGCTGGCTATTGTTTAATTTCTTTGATTGGGGTCTTAAGCTTGTTTGAGTGTGATTAAGTTTCTATGAGTCTTCTATGACATTTCTAGTTTCTTGCTTGTACCACAATTGCGTGACTGGCAAGTGAGGGCTAGTTGAATGATTTCTTTCCGTAGGAGGCGAAACTTTCTTATGCTTGGGCAGGCTTGCTTAAATGTGAGCTTCCCATTGATTTTAATTAGCTTGCTTTAGTTTGGATAGGTTTTATCGGATTTTCTTGCCGGACTGCTTATGTAAGTTTTGTAAGTTATGGCCAATTGGTTGTTGATTTATTGAATAACAATCAACTTCTATTCAAAAAAAAAAAAAAGTAATAAAGTCAAATTGTTGTTTTCAATTTCTCTGTAAGAGTTAAAAATAGAATTTTCCACGTTTTAAGAAGTAGGTCACCGAACGCATTCTCACCCTATTTTCTAAAATGAAAATACATACATGAAAAGTTACTGAACACCACCTTAGCTTGTTGAATAATCAACGAGATTATAAGAAAAAAGAAAAAAGAAGAGCCTAGCCTGCTGATTGATATTGATCTTTTCTACTCTCTTATATATGATATATCTATGAATTTATTCTCATGCTGTTGAGATCCCTAAATGAACAAGGCTCTCAATGTATACTCGAAATCTACCAACTTTTCCAATTTCACCAAGCGATAGATTCTGAAAGCTTTATGAATCTTCATCATCAAAATTGTACAGAACTAACCTTTTCCAAACATAACCAAATCATGAGATTCGGTCAAGAAACCGGAGTGTGTGATAACTCAATGTAAAGGATGAAGACCCTCATTTTAGTCCATGACTTCCTCACTCCATTTATATTTCAGACTGATTTGATAGATGATTGCTTTGTTTTTGTTTGGGCATTTTAATGGAGTGTTTGCTGTCTACTACTCTACTCAATGTGGAAAAGAACATAATGTCTAGAAGAATAACAGCGGGTGAAGCTCACGCATCGTCTATCTACTGTTGCCGAAAAGAACGTACTCAATATATGTTTCTTCATGATGGGGCTCGAGTATCGCTAATGTTATGCATAGCCACCCTCTGAAGGCCCTTAGAGCAAGTCCACCCGTTGAACTTGACCGGTCAAGACTATTCACCGCCTTTTAACTACGAAAGTGACCATTCTTGACATTTTGACTACAGTGTCTGACCTGCCAACCTCAATAGTGGAAATACAAGGCAAAAAGGCGGTGAATAGTCTTGACCGGTCAAGTTCAACGGGTGGACTTGCTCTAAGGCCATCTCCAATCGTCAAGGTCTAAAATAGACCATGGTCTAAATTTTTAGACCTTTAAAAAGTACTATTCATCTAAATAATAAGGTCTATAATTTTTCCAACTCCAATCGTTTGAGGTCTACAATTACATACTCTAATACATTTGAATCATCCATGTGGGCCAGCTGTTGGTTTTCATGGTCTAAACCAAGGTCTATATTTAGACCAACCAATAGACTTTAGACCTCCATATTTGATTTTTGTAATAGACCCAACCTCTTATTGGAGATGGATTTCGGGAAACAATGGTCTATAATTAATTTAGACTTTAAACCCACCATTGGAGAATGCCTTAGTTTTACCAATTGACGACAATGGAAAATTGAGGCAGCCGGTAGTGGAATTTCTCACGTCCTTAACACTGGTGCATTCATAGCTACAATTGCAAATGCTTCATCTTCATCATATATGTCGAACGACTCCATCAACCAATGGAAACGACCTTTTAACAGGACCTCATTTTCGTTTCAATGCAAGCGTAAACTTGCAAATATGTAGGCATGCGGGGATGCTAATTTATGCTGCCGCGAATCGGTTTCAAAGTTATAGACACTAAACCAAGAGATCTACCACTCGTAAACAAAATCTTCATCAGATATAAAGATGTCTCCCTGAACCAACTGTTAGTGAGAAGTGGAGGAATCAAAACCAAATCCATATAGGTGATAATTATAATTGCGGGACTAGTAATGGTGTATTAGTGGTTTTGCTAGATTCTTGGATTCTCTTGTTGCAGGGTTTACCAAATACAACTCCAAATTTGATAACTGGAGGAGAATCAAACCATTGCAAGAATGGGAAAACGAAACCCGAACACGTGGCTGCTCACGATAAATATAATTGAGCTCAATGGCAGCTGCTTGAACGTTCATCGATCGTCATCATCATCACGTACTATGAATACCATTATCTGTATCAACAACATGATTCTTAAGAAGCACATGGTTATGATTTTTTAGAAACTCGTCCAGGTCCACAGTGTAAAGACCATTATTTGCCGTGTAAATTAAAGACCATTATCTCCGGCCTTCTACTTTGGCTATTTATGTTGAGTTTAGCATTTGGAACTTGTAGATATGATTTTGGTGGAAATTGGTAAAGGTTTGATATCGATCAGGAATTTTCAAAGTTCGAAAAATCGACAATCGATATACAGAAATTCGACCGTTGGATTTCCCTAGTTTGATCTTGAATCAAATAGTCTAACCATGAGATCAGTCAGTGCGGATAATAAGAATATGACACTAGGCGTTAATAAGGATATTTGAACTGTTGTCACACATCCATAGGGAGGGTAATGTTCTAGCTGATGTTGTTGCCAACTTTGGTGCTTCCCATGAGGGATGTCATGCCTGATGCATCCTCCCCCAGTTCTTAGCTTCTGCCTTTGGACGTGATTTTAATGCGCAGCCGGTTCATAGGTTCAGGTAGCTTAATAGTATATGTATTGTCTTGTTTATTTTCCTTTCAGTTTTGTTTCTTTGCTAGAGCTAGATTCTCTAATAACAAGTTTATTTAGTCTCTTGTAGTATGTTATTTTCTTGAGCCTGATTTTGGTTTGGTTTACCGACTCCTTTGTATTTTTATTTTATATTAATAAAATTTCGGATTAGGACGTTGAGTTAGTCCTGCTCCCACTTCATTTAAAAAAAAAAAAAAAGGATATTCGAACAGTTTGGAACAAATGTGGACGGTATTATTGATCGTTGGCATGCATATTCTTTTTCTCATTGGCTTAGACTAACTAATCCAATAGTCAAGCAACTTGACTCGAGATATTTCCTTGACTGTGGGCAAATCAATCATAATCAACAATAATTAAAAGCAAGGCTGAGAAGGCGCCATGTCAGCTCCCAAAAGCTGAAGCCAATCACGACGATCCACCTTTAAAAGGAGCTAAAGCAACTGTAAGATATTTTACTCTGTTTTCGTGGCTGTGAAAGAAAGAGTTTTATATTTTATTTTTCCAGAAAAAGTGATATTCTGTTTAGTTGGCATCAAGTGTCTTGGACCTGTGGCCTGGGTCAATATCACACCATGTATGCTCCTGCAGTCCTGCCCGCTAATCCACCTGCTAGCAAGTTTTGCATGTTCTTTGTCACACATATCTCATGGTTCTTGCTATAAGAAATACCCATAGAGGTCTTGAATTTGGCAGTTAGAAGCAAGAAAAAACTTCATGTTTCTTATATCACATATTACTTATGGTTCTTGCAATAAGAAAAAGGAGAGTGAAATTCACCATCTCCTCTTTACATGCAATCTACACTCTCAATTGTGTTTTTAAATATTTTTTTCAACAACATATGATGTTTTTATTCTCAAAATGTCATGCTTTCTAAATATATATAGACTAATAAAAAATTAAGGAAGGAATGTCGAATGCAAAAATTAGAGTGCAAATTTCACTCTCCTAAGAAAAAACCATAGAGGATAGGTCTTGATCGTGACATTTATTAGTAGCAAGGAAAAACCATAGAGGTCTAGATTCTGGCATTCAAAGAAGTACTGAAGTTTGTGCGGTATTGCGCATAGATTACTACTTTATGAGATTTTGGAGGAAATTAACTTTAAGGTATTGCATTATCTTTTTTATTGTTATATATTATTGTATTAGTTGACAATGAATTGAACATACGAATTACTTCAACATCAAAATAAAAAGTAAATAAAAATGTTTGAAGATCAGAGAGTACAAGATACAGATAATCTTAACTAATTGACATGCATGCATGTTTATTGTGTATAGTTTAAGGTATCATATGGATGAATTTGACAATCTGAGAACATTAGCTTCAACTAGATTCCCCTTCGAGGGGAATTACTTGTTGATCAAAGAAGATGACAATTCCGTCATCCGAGGAGCACCAGTGAGGTTTTAGAATTCAACCTTGTGACACAATTTACTATTAAAATCTATCAATTTAAATAATATATCAATTTAAAATCTATCAATTTAAATAATAAAATAAAATAGAGGGACGGGCGGTGGGTTCCCGGTTGCGATGGCCCCATTTCTTTTGAGATTGCGGGTGGGTGCCAGTCACCCCAAATCGGCTGTCGCAAAGGAACTAATATCGCATAATCCTCTATTTAATTTAAAAACAAAAAAAAAAACAAAAAATATCAGTTTAAATAATAAAGGTGTACAACATGTGATATAGCTTGAATATTATGGTTTGTCATACATAAATATTAGCTTGACCTAATTAATGTACGATATAATTAGGACTCTGGTCGAATTGCTGTGAAGAAGATTGGGAAGCGTTCATAGTTGGTATATATGATGAGCCTTCGGATAATGACATATGTGGCAAGCTTAATATAAGGTTGTGTGATTATTTAATTCATCAAATGAAATTTTAACTTCGATCTCCACTAATCCTTGCTAAACTCGCTATCATTTGTTGAAATAGATTAATGTAATAGATATGCATACAAATAGTTGATGGATCTCATTCAAAGTAACCTCTTGAATTATTCTCCTTATATATATGGATAACAGTTTCTTAATTCTATTTTTTATTTTGGTAGATATGATATATAGTTTCTCGATTACTTTCACCTATTCCATCTCAATCTAATAGAAAGCTCAGGAATGTCAGGCAACAAAGAAGGTTAAGATTTAAGAATATTCTCTTTTCCTCTGTTTTTGTATCCTATAGTAAATCTTTTGTAGAAAGAACACTTTATTTTCAGTATCCAAAAGACTAGTTTCTGATGTTCCAATTGTGAGTAACATAACAAATCATGTGTTTCCAGAGATGCCAAACCATAAAAGAGGCATATGGGTTAGAAAACGAGAATTCATAAAACTGAGTTCTTGTATAGGCCTTGAATTGTAGGGAGCCAAATATCCAGAGTAGTAATTGAAGCTTAATTAAGGAACATGATACCCAAAAGGATGCAAAAACCAGGCAAGTGTAGCTCACGAGCACATGAGCAAAACATGTCCAACATATGGTCTCTTAGAGCTTGACTACCAGATCTGACAGTAAATTTCAGTTGTTTTGCAGTGAGTGTACTAGCGGGTTGACGAGTTAAAAGTAATTTCCTCTGGAAACAATGTTTAGGAAATCCTCATAAGTTCAGCAGGATTGGTATTTCCATTTTTTTTGTCTTTGTTTTGAGAAGTTCTAAATCTGCTTATTCTATTGCAAAATTTTTATCTTGTTTTCCTTGTTAACAATTCTTCACAGTTCTTCATGACTTCAGAATATTCTTCTCTATGATTTCTGCTGTTGTATGCTAAGATCGTCAAATATGTAATATCCAAATTTAATTTCAAGTTTGTATTATAGAACACAATAATGCAACAAACTTGGTAAAAATACAAAACCACCTTGCTTAATAGTCAAAGAGATTCTTGTCCAAACAATAATATTAATAGAAGAGATTATAAGAGAGAAAAGAAGAGCCTGATTGATTGAATGGATTGATATTCTCTACGTACGTCTCCTGTATATCTACGAATTTTGTCTCATGTTGTTGAGATCCCTAATTGAAACAAGGCTCTTAATGCATACTCCAACCCGATACCAACTTTGCAAATTTCACGAACTGATATATTCATTCCGAAAGTTTTCTGAATCTTCATCACCATCAAATCATGACACATTTGGTTTAGAAACCAGAGTTTGATAACTCAGTAGAAGGGATGGAGACCCTCATTTTAGCGCCCACGACTCCCTCACTCTATGTTCCTTCAATACCAGCACGTTATTGGCTTATTCTTGTCGCTTCATCTTGCTTTGCTTCATCTCTATCACAACTACTGAAGGTCTGAAGGTAAAAATTATTCCTAGTACTCTCTCTGATAGCACAAGATACCTTCCTAATCATGTACTACCTCTTGGCTTTAAAGTCACAACTGAGCAAAGATAACGAAAATTACCAACTAATTAATAGAATTAGAAGCATCATACAAATTAATATGTCTAAGGGATCCTATTTGTAGAAAAAGTGATACTTTGGGATTCATTGGGATCAAATGAACGCCGGTACCTTGCAATTTCGGTGTGAATAAGGATTCGGATTCACACCACTTAATTATGCTATTGCATGCATATATCCATGGTGAGACAGTTTTTGATGTACACTTTTTCACACAAATAATGACCGTTATTTAGTATGAAAGCGATAGAAGTTTTGATTCTGGTAGAAAAAAGTGGGAGTATGGTGTTTATGAGACACAGTGTACTGGTGGGTATGAGATACCCTCATTTACAACTATTTGAACAAAAATTTACAAGTATTTGAACCAAAATTACAACATTGAGAACAAAAGTTACCATATTCATTTACACTATTTACATATAGTTAAACAAAAGACAACGAATTTGTTCAAAAGCTTGTAAAAATGTCGTAAGAGGTGTAATTACCATTATTAGAACTAAGATTACAACATTGACAACGAATTTGTTCAAAAACTTGTAAAATGTTGTAAGAGGTGTAATTACTATTATTAGAACTAAAATTACACAAAGTATGACTCAAATTACAACTTTGACAACAAAATTTGTTCTCACTTTTGTAAATGTGGGTATGAGATACCCACCACTACACTAGAATTTCCCTGGTGTTTATTGTAAATGACAATTCATGTAAGTAAATCAATGCATAAGTTTATATGAGATTTTGGAGAAAACTAACTGTTTGCTTTTGGAGGAGATAAATATTATGGAGTACGCATAAACACAAAGTTACTCACACTGAGACGTCACTGACACTCTCTAGCACAAACACAAACACACTCACACTCACACTCACACTCGCACTCAACTTTTCATTATCAATATATGGAAAACGTATTATTCAAATGACAGTTTTTACTCACTCATCTATAAATTGACAAGTTTGACAATCAAGACAAATGCAGTTCACGAATTAAAAAAGACTAAGAACTAGTCTTGTGCGATGCTGTCGGGTAAAAAGTTGCTAATAAATTAAATGGAGCTTTCATTTTTAATATTGCTAAGAGGCTCTTATGTAGACTTTATTTAATTGGTAATCAGTGATGTGCATTGCTTGTAAAGCCTTTCCCCAATCGAAATTTTATTAGGAGACATATCAGGTTAAGAATCAAAATAAGAGTTCTCGCTAATGCAATGAATCAACGCTCATGCAATTGTAGCCTAAGCTTTCCATAATTTAAAACACAAAAGGAGTTACCTAAAAAACGTAACCAAACACAAAAAGAGTATAAATCAAAAGTCAAAATAAATTTTTTGATTCAAAACTCAATTACTCTGCAAGTGATTTCTGTATCTAATGAATTCATTTGTGTTTGTGTTTGTGTTTGTGTGTGTGTGGAGGGAATTATAATCCAACCAAAGGTTTCACAACATCAAAGATAAAATTGTTGATATCTATATTCTCCACCTATTACATCCCAAGAAAATCAGCAATGTAATTGCCCGGCCTTTCAAGTTTCAACAAGTCCATTGTGTAAGCATTTTGGTCTGTTCCCATTCAACACAGTTTCCGGTCACACCAGGAGAAGCAAAGATCCAACAAAGCAGAAGCAATATATAGTTGACTTGTGTTCCCATTCAACACAGTTTCCCCGTCACACCAGGAGAAGCAAAGATCCAGCAAAGTAGAAGCAATAGCTGACTTGAAGACCGGTGTTTTCAAGACATCACTAATCAAGTCTGAAAGTCTCACTGATTTCAATTTAAGGTGGTTTTCATTTCATATCATTCTGCATGTGATTATTGCCTAAATTGTGGATCTAAACAGTTATGCAATCTTATCGTTATTTCTGGAAAAAATTTCAAAAATCTTATCTATTTTTGGAACTGTGTTGAATGCATATTAGATGATTAGTCTTAGAGATAACAAGCACTCACTATCAGTTATGATTGTTTGAGTATTGTGATTTGCTTGAAACACTCTTCCATACTTATCTCAATCAGTGATCGGATTGAGGGGGAGTCTATTTCTACTATATAAGGTTTTGAATCTACATTTTCTATAGAGAGTTTTTTGAGTTGAGAAGATGTGTGTTGCATAGTTGTCACAAAACTATTTTACAAAAACTCTTGTTGATATCTTTGATTGTTTCATTTGCTTGCTCACTGCATTCATTACTTGCATAGTGATTGAAATCAGTGAGACTTCAAGATCAAGCTGATACAGAAGACATGCTCAATTTATTCTATCAGCAAGAATTAGATCTAGGAGTGTTTTAGAATATATCAATTAGTTGTAAAACAAGTTAGCTTTGCTGCTAGTTAATGTGGTTGTGTTGAACACCACTACTTGTAAACTGTGATCTATAATCTTCTTGATTCATAGTGGATCTGAATTTTCGTGTTGGCTACGTAACAAGCCACGCAATGAAGTTTTTTCAGTGATGAGGTTTACAAAGCGCCAGCAAATACTAGTGTCGGTTTGTGTTGTGTGTTTATCCTTACTGAACTGCCATTGTTGATTATTTCCTTTACTGTTCCATATGGTGTGTGTTTTTACAAGCAAGAAAAATAAGAAACAGGGCCTAGAAGGCGCCACATCAGTCCCCTAAAGCAGAAGCCAATGATGTTTTGATCCCAGCTCCGTAAATAAACCTAAGATATTTTACTCTGTTTTGGTGGCTGTGAATGAAAGTTCCATTCACTTTATTTGGTTTTTTTTTTTTTTTTTTTTTTTCAGAAATACTATTACTAACGTTCAAATTGGATTAGTTGTCTTTGAAAAAATTGGATTACTAACGTTCAACTGTCTTGCAATTGCGGCGTGACCAATGTCACCCCATCTATGCTTCTGCACACTAATGCATCTCCCAGCAAGTTTTGCCTGTTTAATAAATATCACATACGTCTCATGCTTCTTGCTATAAAAATAAAACCATACAAGTCTTTATTCTGGGATCAAAAGAACCGGTGATGTACGTAGGAGTAGTGCGCACATGAGTAAATTATATGCATTATTTTATGAGATTTTGGAGGAAATTAACATTAAGTTATTGCATTATGCATATAATGTCGAAAGGGCATCAGCCAGACTCATTGTGTTGTGTCCATGTCAGTGATTGATGTTGGGTGCATACTCTTACAGAGGTCTCTTGGGCACCGAAAATGATACATTTGATTGAATCTTGGAATTTGTTCTCGATAAAACGGGCAATCAAAACATAAAATTTATATGAGATACTAAAGATAAAGGGTATATCTCTCATTAATATTGTTGTTTTGTAAAATATATGCAAACCTAGCTGTTAGAGGGTGTGGACTCTCATAACGTTTATTGAGAACGAAGATACAATTTTTTGCTTTCAGAGTTTCAACTTTCAACCAACACCCAATTTACAACAACGATCTTTTTTGGTGCCCCTTCACCATCAACTATAAGAGAAATTCTTAGGTGGGGGTTTCCCCACCACGTGGCTTTACGGCCACCCAATCAGAAGAAATGAAATTTTTCATTTTTTCTGAAACTGCCCCTGCTCCCTAAAGTGCAATACCTAAAACACCCCCCTGCTGGGCAGTGATTGGTCCTCCCCACTAAGTGTTCGTGTGGTCCGCCCCACGGCAAGATTCTCTCCAACTACAATTTAGCTCAAGATCAATCTCCCACGCGGCACACTCACAACCACGACTTTCAAAAGTCGTGGTGGCCCACAAATCCCACGTGGCATCCCGTCTACGAAAATATCTAAAGCCCCAGGTAAATATAAAACCCCCCATTCCCCCCACACACGTGTCGAACTCCAGCCGAGGGCGATCACTTCAAGCAAGAATAATCAAAAACAGGGCCTAGAGCACGCCACGTCACCCCTTAAACGAGAAGCCAATGACGACCCACCTTTAGATCCCAAGTAGGGCTTTTAGATATTTTCGTCTGTTTTCGCGGCTGTGAGCCAACCTTCGATTTCCCCTCATATATATATACACAAATCCAGCGGCTGATTTTGATTTACACCTCCCCGAATTTCGCGCAAGATTTTTTCTATTCTCTCTCTCATCTTTTTCCTTCTCTCGTGTTGGATTAGGTACTCGGATCATCTCAAACAGTTAAACCCTAGTTGTGAGCTTTCTGGGTTTTTTTGATTGTTAGCTGGGTTAAATTCTTGGGTGTTGTATCAAAATGGTGGGTGAAATGGAGGCGGTAAAAATTGAGAGGAAGGAGGAGGAAGAAGAGGGTGGTGGTAGCTCTACAGAGGTGGTGACGTGGGGGAACTATCTTCCCACCACTGTGCTTAGGGTTCTATTGGTTGAAGCTGATGACTCTACTCGTCAGATTATCACTGCTCTTCTTCGGAAATGCAATTACAGAGGTATAATATTTCTGGGTTTTCAAAGTTATAGACTTGATTTGAGTATAAAGTTTGGTGGTGCTTTAGTTTGCTTTAGAATTTGGGTTGGTTCAGAAAGTGTGGATTTTTTGGTTTCTGAAAATGGGTTTTGTTTGTTTTTTGGTTTCTGAAAATGGGTTTGTGTTTGTTTTGAGCAGTTGTTTCGGTTTCTGATGGATTGAGGGCGTGGGAGACGATAAAGGTGAAGCATAATAAGATAGACCTTATTCTGACTGAGGCAGAGTTGCCATCGATATCTGGATTTGCGCTTCTTACTTTGGTGATGGAGCATGATATTTGCAAGCACATACCTGTTATAAGTATGTTGAATTTACCTAATCTGATTTCGATTTCTTATAGCTGTTTGATCCAAAAATGGAAATGGAAACTAACCTTTTGTGGTGACTATGCAGTGATGTCGTCTCAAGACTCTGTGAATATGGTTTTGAAGTGCATGCAAAAAGGGGCCGCCGACTATCTGATTAAGCCGGTCAGGAGGAATGAGCTGAGGAACCTTTGGCAACATGTGTGGAGAAGGCACACTGTAAGTTAGATTTTTTCGCTCTGCGCTTTCAGTAACTTTTTGATTCATTCCTGTATTTGTTTGACTTTGATGGTTGTATAGTCTTTAACTAATTAGTGTTTCCTGTGGTCTGTTTTGGTTTAACAGCTTGCTAGTGGACAAGCTCCTCAGAACTTAACAGTTTCACAACAAAAAGTTGAAGCCACTTCGGAAAATAATGCAGCAAGTAATCATTCAAATGACTATGCAGCTTGTACGCACAAAACTAAGGGATTCAGTCAGAAAGCAAGTGATGCCCAAGTAAGTCTATTTATAACAGAGTGATCTTGCTTTTAGTCAAGGGTATTAGTTGTACTTCTGACATGAAGGATGTTATAGGTGTATATTGAGAATGATGCAGTATATTGTTAACTTCGGCTAGTTTCTGAGATTCGATATGCTACATCAAGAAAAAATAATCAACGATTTAAAGTCAATTCTGAATCACCAAGTATCAAAGGCCATTCCCCATTTTAAGTTGTCAATATTATTTCATAACAGTTAAGAAAGAAAAAGAAATAGGTTGTTAGATATATGAAGCCAGCACATGTTCATGAGGTTGCTTATAGCTCGAGATATATTCCTCCTTCTAGAATAGGTTAGCTTTGTGGAGTCTCATATGCAGATTGCATGTTTTGCTACCTCTTGTGCAGAACTCCTGTACAACTCCTTCCTTGGAAGCTGAAAGTGCATGCATTCAAAATATGCAGGATATATCGCAGCTAAAGTATGGCAGTGCTTCTAATTTGAGCAATACAGATATTGAAATGCTTGAAGATTGTGATAGATTGGACAATGAATCTGTTGTGCATGAGAGTGAAACTAAAGGTATGCGATATGTCTTGCTTCCCCCTTGATTACTTCTTTGGAGTTTTTGTTTTTAGCCTAGTACTTTTAGCAAGGCCTATCTAACAGTCACTGGTTACAGAGAATTCAGGTACATTTGGGTCAGATATTGTACCTTTGGATGAAGCACTTAACTCAGTTGCCTCAAGACTCAGAGAGGAAAATGTTTCTGCTAAAACAATGGTTCAAGATGAAGGTATCCAAGCAGAAATTTGTGAAGAAAAAGCTAAAACTGCTAGTGGAACTCGCAGCTTCCAATATGAGGTTGAACCCTCAGTTGGGGTCAGGGACTTGCTTTGCACCTTTGACAATTGGCCCAACTGCAACGTTGGAAGTTCTAACAGAAAAGATGATGGTATGAAGCACTTTGGATTGGAACTGTCTTTAAGAAGTTCGGATGGTTCACACAAGGAATTGACTGAGGAGAGGCCTGCACTGAAACATTCTGATGCCTCTGCCTTTTCACGGTGAGTATTTTGGTTCATGTCCAATGATGAACTTCAGCTATCTGACATTATAAAAGCATGTGTTTGGTTTTCTTAGAGTGGCAATAGTTACACATTTCTTTCTACGACCCTCCCTTAGAAAGAAAACAGAATAATTTGTAACATGTAACACTTCAAATTTAGCATGCAAACTGGTAGTTATATTTGCTAGTTTTCTTATATTCGAAAGTTCTTTCCTATATACAGGTATAATAATAGCAAGGGACTGCAACCCCTTTTCCCGACATTTCCCAGTACAAAATCGGAGGATGCAAGCAATTCACATAATAGACAGGACAATATGGTAAACTTTGTTGATGGTCAAACTGAGCAAGCTGATTCATCCATCCAAGGCCCTCAACTTGGGGTGTTTCCTGTCACTAGTGTAAGGTCTGATAATATGTGTGCTGGATACAGTCATTATTTCCCATCCTTGTTTCTTGGACAATCCGATTTGACCCCTGTGTTCAGTATCAAATCAGTTGGCCAGAGCACACAATCCACCTTTCACTCAGAACAAGGTTATGACGAGTCTGATAAAACTACTGGTAAATCTATTGACCAAACCCTGCATGAGCAGAACAAACTGGAGAATGTGGAGCATTTGAAACCTGGTTCTCCTGCGGCTTCTCAGAGTGGTTGTAGTAGTTTGGGCAATTGTACTGTTGATAATCATATTAGTGGCAGCGCATATGGAAGCATTTGCAGTGGCAATGATGGAAAGGCCAGTTTGGCTGTAGCAGGTGAGATGGCCACAGCTTCTGAGAGTTTGAATGACAGTGGTCGCTATGTTCGTGAGGGATCTGGAGTGGATTCTCTTCGTTCCAGCCAAAGGGAAGCAGCTCTGACCAAGTTCCGACTGAAGCGGAAAGATAGATGCTTTGAGAAGAAGGTATTATCATCATGTTCTTTTAACTCCTGTAATTATTGTTGCTGCTGCTATGGTCATCCGAGGTTGAATGCACACAATATTTTGGGTCTTATGCATACACACATTGATTTTCATGTGTCCATGTAAAAGAAAAGTTCAGTTTGACTGCACTTGCAATTAATAGAAAGTAAACGCCTCATTTTGAAACTGATAATACCAAATCAATCAGAGTAATATAACGTGTTTCTCACTTTTCATTATAATCTGTATACAGGTTAGATACCAAAGCCGGAAAATACTGGCAGAGAAGCGGCCAAGAGTGAAAGGTCAATTTGTGCATAGAGCTCATACTGATCCTCCAACTGCCAATGCTGTTGGTTCATGATACCGAGTTCGCGCATCTTCCTCTGAATGCCTTCATCTTAGGTTGTGCGATGAGGGATTCTTTGTATTCTTAAAGCTTTTGTAAAGAGTATAATGACAGTCACGGTGAGTGCTGAAGACAGTTGCAAGTGTCTTCAGCATTGCTATTGATTTTGAGTCCTTTTTAACACTATTTTACCTTTAGGAAAGAGGTAGTGTTGTAATTATGTAGGAATTGTCAGCTGAGAAAAGTTTCTGTATCACCGCTACTACACAATGAGTTCTCTATGCATTTAGATTAGTGATCGTAGTCCGGAAAGTTTGATGGTATAATGGTTTGCTAATTGGGGTTGCTTCATCTTTATCAATTGGGACTTGGATTTGGATTTTTCATGAGGAATGCGTTGGATCTTTATGTGGCCATAAAGAAAATAATACGAATGCATGGAAGGTCAACACTTGCTTTTATAGAGCATGGACACTTGTGTGTAAAGGTTGGGATCTGACGAAGCAGAAGCCAACAAAGATCAAGCAAGTGTTAAAGGCAAGACATAGCCACCTACCATTTCATGCAGATACAGTTGCTTCCACAAAAGGAATTATCCTATTTGGATAAAGAATCAGTACGTAAGCTACTGCTAGTGCTTAAGCTAACTAGCTTTGTCCCTAGAGAGTTAGAGAAGCTTCACTTCTTCAACCTCCTCTCCAATTCATTTCGATTGGGAGATGGTAAACATATAGAGTTTATGTGTGTATTAACAAAACCCTTCAATTATCTTCATTTGGGGTTGTTTTTTTTATCACAATAAGATGGCTAATTAGCTTATATTTGTCATAGTCAATTATTCTATACGCACACGAAGCATGCCACTAAACTCTCGAGTTAAGAGGATCCCATACGATAATGGCGGGATAGTTCACCACAAATTACTCTGCACGAAGAAGATCAACTAGTGAGGCGTATCACATTAAGAAAAGATGCGAGGGAATAAGACTAAAAGTTAGGACCATCCTAATAGAATAAAGGCGCATACATAAGCAGGGTAGGGTTGGGACCTTTTGAAGTCTATGGCTTTTAATTGGGGGCTCAATTAAACGAATGCAATGCTTAGCCACAAAGCAACTCTACTAACTTACCATGACTTCAACATTAGATAAAAAGTGGAGAGATTTTCAAAAGAAGAAAAAGAAGACTGAGGATGAATTCAAAGGAAAATCCACAAGATACTGAAATGAAAGATTAGGTCAGTAGTGTGACACTAGGTGGTGTAATTATCGAAAGAAAAACAAGTTTTATCAAATTGATAATTTACTTTCTTTATCCAAAAGTAGCATCAATGAATACTTTCCCAAATAGAATTTTAGTTGGGTAGGGTTAGTTTTTGATTGAGTAGGTTTTATAAAATTTCTATTTTTCCAAATGTACAAACTTGAAGCTATTCTAGCTGTTTATAAACGAAACTTAATTAGTCTAATAATATTTCACTTCAACATTTCCCCTCCTAAGATCCAAAAGAAGGTAAAAAGCTCCTATAGTTTCGGAGTTAATTACCTCAGAACAATTTTAAAAGTAGCTTAAAAATTTGGTCATGCCTCTCAAAGTTGTTTACCGTAAATCATCAGTGCAATTCATACCGAAAGTGATACACACACACACACACACACACACACACACACACACATATATATATATATATATATATATATATATATATATATATTTTAGAAGAAACGAGAACACTTTCGTTTCTCCGGCCAACAAAGTTACAAAAAAACCTGCCACGTGTGTGGCCCCGATAAAGTGATACATATATTTGTACCTTTACATTTGACATATAAATTTCTCAACTTGTTTTTCTTATTGGTAATCCAAAATATTTTTTTTTCTCCTAATACGGTTTATTTCACCATTTCCCTTCTCTTTCTCTAATTTTTTTTTGTTAATCACCTACCTTCTTTCCAACTCGTTTTGATATGTAGACATTTTAGTGAAAACATATACCAAATTATTAGATAATTCTCAATTACGTCTTATCCCATCGATACTATTGCATTCATTTAGTAGTCAGCCATTGAAATACTTAAAATTTTGAAAATCCAAATAATAAACCATCAATTGCAGGGGAAGGATTTAGAGCACCGACGTGAATGGATTGTTGAATTACGTCAAATACACTTTTTGGTTATTAAAGAAAAAATGTTAATTATAAATACTAAGAGTTGAGACCATCTTATAAGTGTTGGGTCACTTACATTGTGAGTGCATAAAAAAAATTTCATAATTTTTATCCATACTTGAATTTCATTGAAACTGTCTTTTGCTAATTTTGATAGAAACATAATAAAAGGGCAAAAGTAGCTATTTTGGTCATCACTAAGTTGGATTTGATATTAATTATTAAATGAGAAAAAACACGAGAATAGTTCACAAAGCAGAACTCTTGCTTCTTTTTCCTTCCAATTGTCTCACCCTCATATTCTTCTCCTTCCTTAACCTCACCTTTTTTCCCCCTCCTCCTAACCGGCCTATTTTGTCCTCTCCCTCTCTCTCATTCTATATCTATTCACTTTCACACTCACCTCATTATCATGGCAGAAGAGCAAAACCACCACCTTCCTCCAGAGTCACCACAAGAGCAAAACCTCCACCCTCCTCCAGAGTCACCACCACCACCACAACAAAAACCACAAAACAACCACTACCAGAACCACTTTCCACCACCCGAAATGATTCCGGACCGAAATATAAAAGAATGTAACATGCATCACCAAACCAGTGAACCCTACAGAGCTCTCTGCACCTGCCTCACCATCCTCCTCCTCATCCTCGGCGCCACCACCCTTGCGCTCTGGCTCGTTTACCGCCCCCACAAGCCGCAGTTCACTGTCGCCGCGGTCGCCATCTACTCCCTCAACGCCACCTCCCCTCCCTCCCAAATCTCCACCACCATGCAGTTCACCATCGTCACCTGCAACCCCAACCGGAGGGTCTCCATCCGCTACGACCGTCTCCAGGCCTTTGTGGCCTATCGCAACCAAGCCATTACCCAGCAGGTGATGCTCCCCCCGCTGGCGCACGGGCGCCATAGTAGCGTGGCTGTGTCGCCCGTGCTTGGGGGAGTGGCGGTGCCGGTGTCGGGGGAGGTGTTGAACGGGCTAGCGATTGACGAGGCGTACGGGGTGGTGAAACTGAGGGTGGTGGTGGTGGGGAGGCTGAGGTGGAAGGTGATGGGGTTGGGGATAAGGACCGGGCATTATAGGATCTATGTCAAGTGTGATGTGCTGGTTGGGTTGAAGAAAGGGTTCGTGGGTCAAGTTCCATTGCTGGGTTCTCCTAATTGTAAAGTTGATATATGATCGAGTAGATTTTTGGTTGTTGCAGTTGAGTTGCTTGTTAATTTTGTTTGATTAAATTCTCGTTTGTTTAATTATTGTGTATCTGAGCATGAAGATGAAGAAAGATAATGAAGGATTTTGTTCTTCTTCTTCTTTATTTTGCGTTCATCCCAGTGCCATGAGGTAAGGGATGATCAAGTTTCATTGAACATGGCTTTCTAAATTTTTTTAATTGGTGATCCCAGTTTGATCAGAATTTGTGAAGTGGATGATGGAGATGAAGAGGTGGCAAATGACACATGGCTATAGAAGTGATGTTCATGACAGTGGAGATGGCATGTATTAGGTGGTTTAGCGCGACACTTGTAGTTTGCCACCGCAAACTATTTGCTAGTAGCCTAATAATTAATTACTTGTTCCCTCTCAGAAAAAAAAAAATACTTGTTCTCGTTTGATCACCAAGCGGTAAAAACGTGACAAAGGCGCACTCAAATTCAAGGGCAGCAAATCGTTATCTGTGATTATACCAAAACGAAAAATGAAAATAATACAAACAAGTTTGTGCTTGCTAATTTCAAAGTGAATGTCCATATGGTTTTATTTTAGGTTCGGCAAGTTTTGTCAAGCAAATTGTGGAGTAGTAGGGAGAGATTATAATAAGCTGTGTGGTTAAAGTAGGTGTCGTAAAAGTATGCAAGTTCCTCATTTCTTCAAGAATTAGATTTTGTGATGGAGCTTATAATGGAGCGTAGATGATCTGATTCATCGCTTCTCCCTCCCTAGGCTAAACATGTGATAAGTAAGTTATAAATAATCAGGAGCAAATTAGTTGAAGAAGCTAGTGGAGGTAATGGTTCTTTGACAATTGTCTTTCGTTCTAACATAATGAACTATAATAGTGTTTCGTATATATGAGTCTTTTGCATGTACATGAAGCTACAGTCGTTTTTTATACGTGTATTTTTCATGTACATGAATTTTTAACAATAAATAAAAGCATGAAATTGATGTAAATTGATAATCATAATGAATAAAAGCTTCACGTGAATTCCCTCCTTCTCCACACAAAACTAATTCACAATGACGAAGAGATTTTTTATTTTTTATTAAATGACGAAGAGATTCATGCTAATATGAATAGTAATATAAAGCATGAAATACATGTACTCGTGATTGTATATAATTGTCGACAGGTTTGTGCCACAAGAAACCCAGCCATGGCAGTAGTAATGGGCATCGCATCTCTCTCATCAAGTACTCTGGGCCAGTGTCTATGTATGCTTGATTCTCAATGTCTAGTAGTGCATGCAGCTTTAAGGTATCAGATTCATATCTTAATGACTTAATAAAGTACTGCTTCTTAATTATTGTTGAAATAGATATGAAACTCGTGAAAAATATATTGAAGAAAATTAAAGCAAATTGATTGGATTACTGTGAAATGATGAAAAATAAATATAGCAGTGCATAAAGCGATGCAATTGTGGAGAAATTCGTTGTGCGCGAAGGGGATGGATTGGAACAAAATAATGAAAATACATAAAGCATGATTGAACTTATTTGGATAGAGACCCATCTATATTGAGAGCTGATGAGCTTTTAGCAAGCGCATAATTTAACCCTGAAATATCGTTAGTAGTATAAGCAAATAGGGATCGTTCTATTCCGGGGATTGAAGGTACACCTGTCATTGTCAAACAATTAAACAATTAAAATTAAAACAAAGTATAGTATTCACAAAGATATTCACAATTATAAACATTGTACACGAAAAAGGGGGTTTTTGATTTTGGTTTTTCCGAAAATAAACTAAGTTAACAAAACAATTAAAATGCAAAAACATAAAAATAAAGATGGAATGAGAGAACAAAGATCAAAAACCGAAACATATGATTAAAATCGATTCAAACCCTAATATTGTTCATCTAAGTCATGAGAAAGGAGTTGATCATGTGAAACGTTCGAAAGCAAACAATTTCCCATATTTTACTTTTCAATGCTAATTAACCTAAGCGAAAGCACCTAGATTAATCCTATCAAACATGCAATCAAACCCTAGAAAGCTAGTCAATCATGTCATGTTTAACGCATTACACATAGAGAAAGGCTATCAATTAAGCAACTCAAGTGTACAACTTAGTATGGAAAAGTCCACCTAATTGCAATCCTCGTTAATTAAATTCGATCTTTGCTCAAAACCTTTACTACTTTGATTCAAGTTTACACAAAACGAAAAGTCGATTTCATGTTCTTAAACCTAGCACCAATTATATCGAAACCCTAAGTGTTTGCAACCACATAAGATTAAAATACAAAAGTTATCTATAACGCAAATTTAATTAAACAAACCCACATAAGCAACTCTCGAATTACAATAATAGAATCTGAAAATTCTCATTTAATCATAAAAATTCCAGAAATAATAACTTTGTTCAATCATGAATGTCAACTAAAGCAAACCAACGAAATTCAAACAAAGGTTACAAAGTAGAGGTCGAATTACACCGTGGATGGAAGATGAGGATGGATGATTTTCGTTGTGATCCTTGAAGCTTGAAAGCAAGTCTTCAATGGTGGATGGTGGAGGAATAGTCACGGCTACTTCTTCTCCCTTCGGCCTTGCTTGAACTCCGTGGCTTGCTTTAGAGGATGGAGAAAAAATGAGAGAAGCTCACGGCAACAATATAATTTTTCTGAATTTTCTAAGGGATGTGGAACCCTTTTCAACGTCAAAGAGGTGGGTATATATAGTTGCACGGCTAGGGTTCACAAAGCAATCAGAAATTTCCACATAGCTTCCACCAATGAGAATTCGCCAAGTAAGCTTTGTGATGTAGTCCAACCAATCATAGAATACCAAGTAATCCGTGTGATGTGTTCCAACCAATCAAAATTCTCTAAAATACCTCCCTAATATTTAATTGCCGAATTTCCTTGGAATTATTCTGATTTTCTTCATGAATTTCGGCCAATATTCCTTTTGGGAATTTAGGGATGCACCTAGACACGTTTTCAGCTTTTCTTGGTCTCCACCTTTTTCTCTTTCCTTTTATTTCTCCCTTGAATCTCTCTTGGCGTCATCTCCTTGATTATTTCTGATTTTCACGTTGGCAATCACACCAAATTATTTCTCCAACAATATTTCCTTCCCATAAAAGTCTCCCAAGAAAATCTCTCCTTGAAATCCTCAATCAATCATCTTTAATTCCCATGTTGTCACCTTGTTTTTCTCCTTAAGTATTACACGGCAAATTTAATCCCCAAGGAAAATATATTTTCCTTTTTAAAAACTCTTCCTTGATTTCCTCTTGCTTTGGACGGCAAAACTCTTAAGTCTCCACATTTTTCTCTTGACGTCACAAAACCCTAGTTTACATGGGCTTTATCCACTTTTGCCGAAAGTCCATCTTAATTTCGATCACACATCTCAATGGGCTTCAGAGTTTTACTTCACACAGTTTCCTCTTTCGAACAGGATTTCCTGGTTGGACCAGGAAAGCTTCATTTCTGCTCAATTGTGTGGTCCTTTGCATCTCATTTTTGCTCCCCTTGGTGTTCGCAAGCTCCTCTTTCCATTTGTGAGTTCATTTCCACTTTTTAGCTCGGAGGTCCTGAAAATAGAAACTAATAAGAAAAATAGAAACTTTCCTAAAATGAAAAATGGTAACTTTCCAAAAATGAAAAATAGAAACTACAGAAAAATGGAAACTTACTAAAAATGATAAATAGAAACTACAAAAATAGAAACTTTCTACAAATAGGAACTTTCCCAATCAAAGAATGGAAACTTTCCTAAACAGAGTTTTAATAAGGAAATAACGCAAGAAATGTAGGGAAAAACAAGTAAAACGTCGCATTAAAATGCTCCTATCAAGAGCACATACATATAAGTTTTTTTTTTTTTGATCGGGTTAGTTGTTAGTAACTCACACACCCATGCAGTGGTATCCCAGCGCCAGGACACCTGCACCGACATTGCGGCGAAAGCCTGGCAAAGCCAGACTAATCCACTGCACCGCAGACGCACGAACCCAAAGGGTCCCTCAAATCTGCTGGCCACGGGATGGAGCTGGGATTCGAACGCTAGATCTGGGGGTTCCAGACTAGGCCATTCGACCAACACACCACACCACGTGGTTGCACATACATATAAGTTGACCGGCAAAACTAATCTTGAAAAGAATACTACTCACTGACGATCTCTGTTTTAACTACTTTTTCAATAATTAATTAAAATTAGACTAGATTATTCATAGTTCATACAATTATTTAAGAGAACACATGTTGTATCAATTTTCAAAATGGTTATATAGTATCACATATTTCTTATATATAACATAGTGCACATATTTTAAGAAAATTGAATCAATTTGGCAATTTGAAAATGGCAACACCAGACGTAGAAATGGAACAAAAACTATTCTGATTTTGTATGTTACTCTGTTTCTATATAGACTTTGTTCCACTGATCAACGCAGAACCTAAAAACTAAACAGGACGAGAATTGAGAACAGAAAATTACAAAGGTTCTACCATAAACGGCGACCAACGGTGTTGTGGTGGACCGATGGTTTAAGTAGACCGTGGCAGCTGAGGTCACAAACTAAGAACTTTAGTAAAAACTACTTCCATTTAGTTAACCAAAGAAACATCAGAAAAGGAATTCAAAGTCAGGCCAAAATATAAAAAACCGGCCATCCAAATGATGGGTTTAATTATCAGTTTATGGAATTTGAAGAGTCTTACAACTTTTTAGAACTACCTCTCTCCTTTCTTTTCTTCCCCAGCATTGCCATCTTTATCTGAAATGAGAATTTGACTAGTAGGTTGTTACTATATAAATGCTCCAGAATGATCGATCTTCTGGCATTGTGACTTTTTTGTCGTGTCATGTATGTGCATGATCAAGTATCTATTTCCATAGGTAGATACATATCCGAATTACAGAAAACAAGCAAATCGAAGAAAGCCATTTGAGAACAAAGAAAATCAGTGACTCGATCTGAAAGCACCTTAAAAATCCAATGTAATGAACAAACAAGCACTTAAAAACTCCAATAAGAATAGTATACACATGCAAAATATATATGCTAGTATACATATTTGCACTGCGGTCTTAATTCCTAATTAAGGCCATGAATTAAGACCATTACCAGGTATATTGGAAGTGGGGATTCCTAATTTTGGACTGAGACGTTTGGAATAACTCCCTCACTTCTCATTTGAGGCTTTGAGCTACTCCCTTTTTTGTCTATACATTGGTCCCATACAACGACGTCGATGACAATCATATTACTAAACAAAGCTGCTCAATTCCAGGAATGCCCATCTTTAATTAATATCTATGGATTGAAGGTGGAATATTCAATATTGTAATATGAATTGAGGTGTCTGGAAATGTGTGCCATTAACGAAGTAGACAAACTTTGCCACGACCAGAGGCCCACGCGAGCACCTCTCCGACAATACAGGGTTGAGTTTGGCTGTGGAAGAAGGTTTGGTGAGGCTAAAACTGTAAAGTCACGGAGGGCGGCTGAGTAAAGGTGGCGCCTTTAAAAGGGTTTCAGGAGAGTCCCGGGAGGCAATACAATCGGTGAGATACCAAACTCATAGAGAAAGACCCAGTTTTTGTATTCCAGAAGTACCATAAAGGTAGATACTTTCTTGCCCATCTCTTAATTTCAGTGATGAACTTTCTTAATCTTATATTTGTGGGTATTTTTTGACGATTGAGAACTCAACTGGCCTTTATTTTTTTCACTAATCAAACAGAGTTTCTTGTATTTTGAGGAGAGTGTTCATGTTTGAAATGTTTTGATTGGCTGCAGAGGGTTTATGCGCCTCTGTTCTCTTGAAACTGTAGAGCATTGATTATGTTTTCTGGGTTGTGGTTCCCACTGGGATTTGATGTTGCTCGTTTATCTAATAGTCTGCTCAAGCATTTTTGTGATGTTTTGTATACCAGCTATTTCTGCTTGCACTGTAACCTGTAACAACTTTCTTAATTTGATCACAGAATCTGTTCATATGCCTTGTATTTGATTCCAACTTGGCACAAAGCAGTCTTGACTTTTCACTTACGGTCTAGAGAAGAGACCCTCATGGGCTCATGGCAAACCTTTGAACTCGAGAAACTTTTTCAAACCTGATCCCTTGTGTCAGTCTGTTTGCATCCACTTCTTGGAGGGTCATATATGTTGGTTAAGCTATTTCATTCATGGAGTTCATAGGCCTGACTTTGCCGGTCCTTTTCCTTTGGTTGATATGTTCCCTTCTTAATGAGGATTTTGCAGTACCTAATTCGCCTTTCTGTTCTCTGTACCCAAAGTTGAATTTGTACCATAGCTCTCTTCAAATTTTTGGTGACCCATGTGATCGCCATAGGGGGACTTTAAGTTTTACCTGATTTCATAGCAAATAACTAGCACCTCAAACTAAATTGAGAATAATAACTCTAAGAATGTTGAAACTTGATTTTTTGTTCTCCTTTTCAATATAACTTGGCAATATTTATCTTCCAGAATTATTTAGTAATATATCGGATAACATGTGGCTTCGTTTGAGAACAGACCATGGATCATATTAAAAAACAATCTAGTTTCAGGAAGCTTATACTATAATTGATTCTAGTAAGTTTAACATCTTCTTAATCTGTGGTTTAACAGGGACATGGTATTGCAGTTAGCATACAACCTATGTACTTTTTTTTTCCTGTATAGTGCTTTGGTCTTAACATGCTTATAAAGCTATTCTAAATGTCTATATAATACTAGTAATGAACTTTTCCTGCCTATGATGTAAATGTAACAGATAATAGACATTTTATGTTGTCCACTTACAAGAAGATTACATTATGGTAATTGCATTTTTCTTCTTCAATTTTGCATACTTCCAGCATATAAAATTCATTAATGTCAGGTTACTTCTGTAAATTTTCAGATGGAATCAGAGAATACACAACATTCCCAGATTATTGAGATCCATGGAGATGCTCCTGGTGAAGAGACGAGTGTGGGTGGGAGTAAGATTTGTGGGGAAGCACCGTGTGGACTGTCGGATGTTGGACCACATTCTAAAGATTCCAAAGAACGATCAACTGCCATGCGCAAGCTCTTGATAGCAGTGGTACTCTGTGTTCTCTTCATGGGTGTTGAAGTGTTTGGTGGCATTGAAGCCAATAGCTTAGCAATATTGACTGATGCAGCACATTTGCTCTCTGATGTTGCAGCCTTTGCCATCTCCTTGTTCTCCTTGTGGGCTGCTGGCTGGGAAACCACTCCCCGTCAGTCTTACGGCTTTTTCAGGATTGAGATTCTCGGTGCTTTGGTTTCTATCCAACTCATATGGTTGCTTGCTGGGATATTGGTGTATGAAGCCATTGTTAGAATGATTAATAACACATCTAACGTGAATGGTTTTCTGATGTTTCTTGTTGCTGCATTTGGTCTAGTGGTTAATATTGGCATGGCTGTACTGTTAGGCCATGATCATGGTCATGATCATGGTCATGGTCATGGTCATGGCCACAGCCATGGACATGGTCATGGCCACGGCCATGGACATGATGATCATGATCATCACAGCCATGGAATTACATTTTCTACTCATCATCATCACCATGAGGAACACTCGAATGACGAGCACCATCATGATCATGAAGAACACTCGCATGATGAACACCTTCACAGTCATGATGATCATAAACACAATGGTGCTGATGAAGGTCATGCTCATGAGCCACTCTTGAACAAGCCAAAAGACGGGCATGGCCAGAAGAAGCAACGGAACATAAACGTGCAGGGAGCTTACCTTCATGTTCTTGGGGACTTGGTTCAAAGTATCGGTGTAATGATTGGTGGGGCCATCATATGGTACAAGCCGGAATGGAAGATAGTTGATTTGATTTGCACCCTAATATTTTCTGTTATTGTTTTGGGGACAACTTTCAAGATGATAAGGAACATACTCGATGTACTAATGGAGAGCACACCAAGGGAGATTGATGCAACAAAACTTGAGAAGGGGCTGTTGGAGATGGGAGAAGTGGTGGAAATCCATGAGCTGCATATATGGGCAATCACAGTTGGGAAAGTCCTGCTGGCTTGCCATGTGAAAATCAGACCTGAAGCAAATGCAGATATGGTGCTGGACAAAGTGATTGATTATATCAGAAGGGAGCACAACATCAGCCATGTGACTATACAAGTTGAGCGTTAACGAGCTCTTTGAAGGTTAAGATCAGGATACAGTGAAGGATTAAATTGATCATATGGTTGCATATATACTCTTCTTAGATGAGGTCCAGATTTTTAGTATCAGCATTGATGTCTAGGCAGTGCTTTGCTAATCTTACCAAAGATGCATGTTTTTGGTGCCAAGTAATTATATTGTGGTTACTAGGCAGTGCTTTGCTAATCTTACCAAAGATGCATGTTTTTGGTGCCAAGTAATTATATTGTGGTTACTGGTTAGGAGATGAAGAAACTGTAGAAGTGCCAGTTTGCAGCCACCTTGATTCTTAGTTTCTTACTGTCACAAGTATACGGGAGGTAACTGGTTCTCTCTCGGTGCAAATATATTGAAAACTGCATGATAGCAAAATATGCATTGGTTACACTTGACTTGATTGGTCTGTAACAATTTGCATGACATTGTAATATTACTTCTTAAAATCGGAATTGCATAAGAGTTTAGTGTCTTGCAACTCTGTTCTACTTTTAAGGCAATGTCCCCATTGACTTGAAGTTTGAGGTGTTTTTTATTTAGTTCGTGAAAGCAGTTTGTAAGCACAGCAGAGTTTTCCTCGGGAGTAGCTGGCTAAGAAAATCTTTGTGAATCACCCTCAGATTTGCAGAAAGATATTTTTGAGTTCAGTTTGTTTTTTACTCTTAAATGTAAGGGTGATCAACCAAAATGTATTTCGTGTGAGCAGAACATCACTCTTTTGAAGCACACCCAAAACAACTGTGATATTAAGGCTAGGCTTGGAAGGACCCAAAGTATCTAATATCTCAATCCAATTGGTTTGACATAGTCGAAGCTTTAAATGCTATGACTTGTTCAAGTCTCCAACGGTAGCTTGATGTTATATTTTGAATCCTCATGAGTCAACACTATTACCTGAGAAAGAGTAGAATATGTGCAAAATGCTAGTGTACAAATTTGCAGGCTTTCATGAGAAATTAGGTATAGAGATTCCTATGAATTGCCCTGCCATCCATTCTGTCCCTGTCGATCGATCGAAATTCCATCTTTTGATATTGTCTGTTAGTTCCGTTTCCACTTTGAGTCGATGCGATTCTTCCAAAGAAAAATCAAATCACTCCCTCCTATTCGGCATTATTTTTTCTTCAAAATTACAAGCAATTTTTATTTATCCTGAAACCCATTTACATCTTACTCAACTCTCTCCATAGTAAATACTTTATTGATTAAGGCTTAGTTTGGGATTGCTGTGCTGTGAGAAGAAGCACTTCCGAACTTACTGTGAGAGGAAGCACTTCCGAACTTGCTGTGAGAAGAAGCAGTTGAGTGTTTGGTAAACTGATTTTAAAAGTGCTGTGAGAATGAAAAGCAATTTCTGAGTGTTTGGTAAGTTGGAAGGCAAAAGTGCTTTAGCTGGGTATAATTACCAAAATGGTCATACATGTTACGATATGCTATTAAGATAGATAATATTGTTTTTTGATTATGTAACCATACCAAATCAAAGAATTGCTCATGTATTATCCTTGTACGTTTGCTTGGACCGAATAAAATATTTACTTTAAACTCTTAAATATGCATATTATGTTTTACTATTACACAAAATAAGTCAAGAATATTTGGATTAATTTCCTGACCATAGTTCAACGGGAATTATTACACAAAATATATTAAAGTTACTTGAATTTTGCAACTAAATGCTAAGTAGATGCATTCATTAAAATGTGTACGATTGTATTTCTTAACATGACATTGTGACCTAGAGCTATGCTACCCTTGAACAAGTTATCATAAACAACCATCATGTCAGGAACTCTGACGTCGCGAAACTTGCGATACTCTGGATTGATCTACAAAATAAGAAGATAATAAATGAGTTACTTATCACAAAATATAGATCACAAAGGTTTCCAGCAACCTTCATCACAACAAGAAAAAAATACCTACTGCATTTAATTTATGAAGGAAACCCATTAATACTACTCAAAAAGACAGAAAGAAACCTCTAATAGAATAAAAACTTAGCATCAAAGTATAAACAGAATTATACTTAAAACAGAATTATAAACATGCTGGACCAAAGCATTATTTAGAGTCGATGCAGTACTCAAAATCAATCCCAAACTAGCACTAATGATAAGAGAAACGTTAGCACACAAAGACTGGAGCATGCATTAATGAATATATCCACAGCTGCACACTTTCAAAGTGCATAGAAGTGAATTAATCTACTCACTGCTGCATACTTTCAAGTTTCAAAGTGCATAGAAGTGAATACACCTACTGCTGCACACTTTCAAAGTGCATAGAAGTGAATTAATATACCCACTGCTGCATACTTTCAAAGTGCATAGAAGTGAACTAATATACCTAATGCTGCACACTTTCAAAGTGCATAGAAGTGAACTAATATACCGAACATGATTCTCACAAAACAAAGATGTTGACCACAATCTAAAGAGCTACTTTGTTTCAAACCATAGGATTCAATGACCAATTGTAATTGGAACTAGGGACCAGAATATATCAATTTGACACTAATATGCAGAGGCTTCAAAATGTACATATAAAAGAACCAGTAGCAAAACAGAAATTAAAACAAGGCTCCAGCTTTACCTTCCCCTAATTCAAATTAGCAAATCAAACTGTAATCTTTTGGGGACCACGAGAGTGGCACCAAAATTCAATAACCATAGCCATGAACAAGTTTAGGTCATTCTTGTTATCCAAATGCACCCCAAAAATCAGAAAAACTCATGAAAGCAAGCACGGTTTCAGAACAGAAATTTGAACAAAAACCCAGGTAGCATCATAATCAAAGAGATGAAATTAAAGGGTGAAATAATTGGAGGGATTGAAATTGAATTGAAAGAGAGTAAAAACCACTTACCCGTCTCTATGTGCTTTGAAGAAGTCGGAGACACAGAGAGAGAAAACCTTGAGAAGAGCGAGATGGATAGTCTGAGAAAGAGGGTTTACCACTTACCCGTCTCTAAAGGATTTTCTGAAACAAAAAATTTTCTATCAATCAAACCCCTTTGTGATCGAATCTTGCGCAAAATCTACCAAACAAATTGACGTTTTACCTTTATGATGAGGAGATTGATTCAATGATCATGGAGAGGGAAGAAGGAGATATGCGATCTGTTTTTGACGACAATTCTATCAATCAAACCCCATATGCTCGATGTACTTTTCAGAAAAGGAAGGGGGAATAATTCATTAATCTTGCACTGTTGCTCCGTGTTTTTCAGAGAAGCAGCTCCAAAAGCTACGATTTGTTGCTTCTCAGTATCAACTTCCCCGAGAAGCTATTTGGCCCAAAAGCAACTTCTAGAGAACTTTACCAAACACCATCCCTTAAGCCCAAAAGCCGAATCCCAAAAGCAGTTTCAAAATCAATCCCAAACTTACTCATAATTAAGAGATAAACACATAAGAGTTTAGAACTTTGGATGAAACACTAAATTGGGGTTTTATGGAAGTCTATGACTCTATGTGCCATGTGTGAGGAGAAAAAGAAGGCTTCAAAACGGGTTTGATCTTGCTAATATATGTTCATTTGTTCTACATGATTTTCTTCAATTGTCGGAAGTAATGTTCTCACTTTCTTTGTTTGGATTAGTTTACTTTCATTTTGTTTTTGGTATATTGAACCCCTCGTCTAACCTAATCGCAACTCAAATCCTCACCATTTCTCATCACTTAAGCTAACCCAAAAACTTAGGTCTTGTATATATTCGGGAAATCAACACCCAAATATGATTTGCAATATTTTTCTTCTCTATTTAGATTAATTTAGTTTTAGATTGAGCAATTATATCAATCCAAATGGCCGGATTGCAATGTGTCTTTTTTTTTTTTTTTTTGGCATTTGATTATATGTTGCTGATTATGCATGTCAACCTATATAACATTAATACATGTCAATTTGAGGGACATTAGGCTTCTAAGAAAAATGTGTCATCTTCGTTGTTATTCTCCAACATAAATTCAGTATCAAGAAATTGTCCCTTTAGGTTCCTTTTAAAAAAAAAAAAAATTCAAAAGTCATTCCTACAAAAAACTAAACAAGTCAACAATAAGTAAAACATTCCTTTCAAAAAAAAAAAAGTAAAACATTATGTGGGTTTAAGGAGTACAAAAGCTGATGATAATCAAATGACTAACTAATTTGTTCATGAAGGAGCTACTGTAATGTTGTTTAGCCGTCTAGGCTTCCAGTAGATTAATCTTTGGGCCTGAGAAGCCTTTGAGATATCGTGAAACAATCTAACAAGGAGGGTGTAAAAAAAAAAAATTGTTCATCGAAAGAAAAAAAAAAAACAATTTATGTTTTCTAATATGTCACATCTACTTTGCGTACTTTGGAATATAGTTAAAGAATTGTGAGGAACTCAAGAACATGTATTAAATTTATAAGCTGAAATTATAACAACTTAAAACTATGCAATGCTTACTATCATATTTTGC
Source organism: Rosa rugosa (assembly GCF_958449725.1). NCBI lineage: Eukaryota > Viridiplantae > Streptophyta > Magnoliopsida > Rosales > Rosaceae > Rosa > Rosa rugosa. The sequence continues at coordinate 41,133,102 of NC_084825.1, forward strand.
CAGGTTGATACGTACCTCTCTCGAATCCTAAAAGAAAGGAGAGCTCTGTTTCTCACCCTAGCAAACCCTAGACCGGCGACGGTCACTATACCAGACTTAGATCTCCATGCAGGCTTTCAAGATTCTAGCTTGGAATTGCATAGGCCTAAATAACACGGAAACTCAGGATGCCCTCGTTAGCATTGTTCGTCAGCAAAACCCTAGCTTTGTATTCCTCTCTGAGACCCTAGCTTCACCAAATCTCCTGACAACGGTTCGCAGCTGGATTGGATTTAACGGTGTAGTTTGTGCACCAAAAGAAGATGAATGTCGTGGCTTAGCTTTGCTTTGGCGCAATGAGGTTCCTGTTTGCCTCAGGCACTACTCTGCTAACCATATTGATGCGGAGGTTGGAGCCATAGGGTCTGCTGGAGTATTTCGATTCACTGGTATTTACGGTGTTGCGTTAAAGCGAATTGGACTATCACATGGAATCTGTTGCGCACTCTGGCGGCTCAAAGTCGACTGCCATGGCTTGTAGCCAGAGATTTCAATGAGATCCTTAGTCATGCCGACAAATCGGGTGGCCCTCCTTGGTGTGCAGCATAGATGCTTCGCTTTCACCAAGCGCTCGTTGATTGTGAGTTGTTGGTTATGGAGTTATTTGGACCTCGTTTCACGTGGTCTAACTGGTTTACCAAAGAAATGTTCGATCGTGCCTGCCAAACTGTGCAATGGAGAGAGCTTTACCCTTTCTCCAGATGTATTACACTTCCTCTTAGCAGATCAGATCACTGCCCTTTACTTATTGAAGTTTCTCCCCAACCAGTTATTAGGAATCGAACCCCAAAGTAATTCAGGTTTGAGGAGATGTGGTTGCACCACTCAGATTGCTCGAAAGTTATTCATCAAGGATGGATGCTTCGAACTATTGAGGAGCCAATGTCACAGGTTGTGTTAGCCAAATAGTCACCCTCAAGTATAAGGGCCAAGTTATAGTGTAGGGATTATGAGTAGGAGATATCGTACCCAAGGGATTCGAAAACCCACTCTAGTTAGGGAAAACCTAAAGGGTGCTAGATGAATATGCAAATGTACAAATCACAAACAATGGCTCACAAGTGAACCAAAGTTCATGGTGAATATATGCAAGATGGTGTAGTGGTTTGATTTTAGTTTTGGAGATGGTTTCAACTCAAATGAACACACAATAAAAACTTGAAATGTAAACTAGGCTATGCTAAACTAGATGCGATAGAATGGATGGAAGTTAAAGCTTTGGGTTGTTCACCATTGCCTCCTTTGCATGCATTGATGTTCAAACTATAAGTAAAACAATCCCAAGTATCCAATTACCCTCTTAGCATCCGGATAAGACTACTAAGGCCTAAACTCCTTTGATTTTATCAATTCCCACCGGATAAGTGCGAAACTAACTACCCAAGAACAAGTTATATTATCGGATAAATATCAATTCCTTGCTCCTAGATGCATAAAGGTTTGAGTTTAGATAATCAAGCAAGCAAACTAATCCTAAGTCTAGGTGATTTTAACTCACTACCCTCAAATACACACCTAGTATGCTATCATGCTATTAATGTTCAAAGCTAGCTACTCTCTCAACATTGTTTATGTAATGACAAATGCAAAGTATTCAAATTAGCTAGATTCAAATACAAACATTCACTTCTTGAATTAGCATGTGAAGATGATCATGAAAATTGCATCAAATAAGATTCAAATATCAATTCATTACAAGTTTGGCTAGGGCTTTCAACCTTAGCCCCAACAATAGACTACTCACACATATCTACATAAACTAGCATCAACATAATGAAAAACATTAAGCTATCAAAGAATAGAGTTTAGAAATGACTAGGGATGATCACAAGTGAAGGATGATGAAGTGATTGATCATGGAAACTTTGTCATGGAGATGATGTGGTGGCTCCTCTTGTGCTCTGGCTTCTTCCTTGAACTTCTTCTTCAAGACTTGAGATGATGATGATGTTTGGTATATGTAAGATGTTATGAGTAGAGATGTAGTTGGGAAATGAAGTGGTGGAGATGGAGGTTTTGTGGAGGAGATGGTAGTGGATTGTGTAGAGAATAGAGAGAGAAAATGACTTAATGGCTAAGTGTGGGTGATCCCCTCTTCCTTAAGAGAATGGGTGCTTAAATAGATGGAGAGAGAGGTGTGAAATTGTGTTGAAAAGCAAAAGGGAGCAGCTCAAGCCTTGTAAGAAGCATGGAGGTGGAGTAGAAAAGTGGTACCACCGTGAGTGGTGGTGCACGGAAAATTTGCCGGAATTTCATTTTTTTCTCCTCTTGTCAAGATTTTCTACAAAACACGAAATTGGATTAGTCAACATTAAATTGGACTTTAGAACAAGTAATTTCCATGTTTTAGGGCACAAATATATATATGAATTATGATCCAACAGGTTGGTAGGAAAATTAAGCTGACCGGTCACCTTTTCTCAAATTGGCATTCCGGTGTTTTCCAGTAAAGGCAAACCGAGATGAGGCTGATTTAGAATAAGCTTGACACTCTGATGAAACAGAGTTTTGAACCGCAGCATTATGAGGTCCAGAAAGCTCTTCAGGTTCGTTTGAATGAATTATTGTCTGCTAATGAGATGTATTGGAGGCAGACATCAAGGATTCTATGATTGAAAGATGGGGATCGCAATACGACTTTTTTCCATTGAAGAGCTTCTAATAGAAGATGTCGAAACCGAGTTAAGGGTTTGGTAAACTCGGAAGAGCAGTGGACTACCAATCCGGAAGAAGTAAATGATCTTATTGTCAAGTACTATGAATCCATGTTCAGGGCAGGTAGTACTGATTCAGAAGCTTTGGAGATGGTTACTGCATGCTTGCAACCTAGGGTTTCCCCCACAATGAATGCTGACCTCAGTGCTCCTTATTCTGACGTGGAGATTAAGAAAGCTTTGTTCCAAATGCATCCTTCCAAATCTCCAGGGCCAAATGGGATGTCTCCTTGCTTCTTTCAGAGGTTTTGGAGTATTGTTGAACAGGACATCTGCATAGCTGTTAGATAGGTTCTTCATACAGGGTAGATATCCCAGGAATCCAACTCCACTCATCTCACTTTGATCCCAAAGATAAAAGACCTAAGCAAGTCTCTGATTTGCGATCAATTGCATTATGCAATGTGGTTTACAAAATTGCTTCCAAAGTCCTAGAAAATCATTTGAAGTGTCTGCTTCCCAATATCATCTCTCCATTGCAGAGTGCTTTTGTCCCAGGAAGGTTGATCTCTGATAACACTTTGGCGGCCACTGAAATAGCTCACTTTATGAAGAAACTACGCAGACAGGTAGATGGTTTCTTCTCTTTATAACTCGATATCTCTAAAGCTTGTGATCGCCTAGAATGGCGTTATTTGGAGGCAGTCCTGCTTAAGTTAGGGTTTTGTCTGAACTAGGTTCGGATTGTGATGGCAACAGTGAAGTCAGTTAGCTATTCTATGTTGATTAATGGGTCTCCTACAGGTTTCATCCTACCTTCTAGGGGCATTCGACAGGGGGATCCACTCTCTCCGTATTTGTTTATTCTCTGTGCAGAAGGGCTCTCAGGTTTGATTTCTTCTTTTGTAAGGCGTGGAGTGGTTAAAGGGCTTACCATGTCTCCCACTGCACTCGCCTTACACCATCTGCTGTTTGCATATGACAGTTTCCTATTTGGAGAAGCTTCAGCAGCTGAATGTTGAGCTTTCAAGAACATATTAGCTGTGTATGCTGGGGCTTTTGGGCAACACATTAACTTACAAAAATCCAGCGCAGTTTTCAGCGGTAATGTTAGCCTACAAAAGAGAAATGAGCGCGTTGGCAGCTATATTGGGTGTGGAATATGTTAAAGAACATGGACTGTACCTCGGGCTACCCATCCACGTTGGGCACAATAAGAAGGCCATTTTTGATTTCTTAAAAGAACGGCTTACAAAGAAACTTATTAGCTGGAGAACAAAGATTCTAAGTGTTGGTGGCGGGGAATTACTTATCAAGGTAGTTGCTCAAACTCTTCCTAACTATGTCATGAACTGTTATGCCTTACCCAAGTTGCTCTGTGATGACCTACAACAGCTCTACTGTCAGTTCTTTTGGGGAAGTACTGATGAAAAATGAAAAATCCATTATTGGCGATCTTGGGAAAGCATGTGTTTTCCAAAAGAACAAGGCGGTATGGGCATCTTCATGCTCATAATCTTGCTATGCTAGCAAAACAAGGTTGGCGTTTTCTTACTCAGCCAAATTCCCTTGTGGCCCAAGTTTTCAAGGTAGTGTACTATCCTCATGGTTCTTTTCTTTCTGCTGACATGGGTGAGCAACCTTCGTACTCCTGGAGGAGTATCATGGAAGCTAGGCCAATTCTGCAGGCTGGCTTATCGTGGAGGATTGGCAATGGGGCTTCTGTTAGTATTTGGGATCAAGATTGGATACCATATGTTTCTCATCATTTCTTGTTTAAACCATTAGATACTATTTTTTAGAGAGTGGCTGATTTGATCAACATGGATACTTGGATGTGGGATGAAGCTGCAGTTCATGTTTGTTTTGAACCTCACGTGGCATCTCAAGTGTTGTCTATTCCACTTAGTCGTCGCTATGGCCAGGATAGAGTGGCCTGGAAGCTTAACAAGATAGGCTTCTTTTCTGTGAAAACTGCTTACACTATAGCTCGAGACTTCTCTATTGGAAACATCTTTGCTCATCCTCCACTGGAGATCCGTATGGCCCAATTTGGAGAGCATTGTGGAAGGCTAAGGTTCCCAACAAAGTGGCCATTTTTGGGTAGAGAGTAGTTCACAACCTTCTCCCTACTCGTGCTGCCTTGTCACACAAAGGGTATTATGGTGATCTTCGTTGTGTTATCTATTCTAATGCTGTGGAAACTGTGGAACATTTGTTCTTTCAATGTGATTTATCTTGGGAGATCATAGGAGCTTCCCCTTTTTTCATCCAACCTTCTTCTTTACCATGAAAGGAATGGTTTTTGGAAAAAGTCACTTCTATGACATCGGAGTCCTTTGACAAATTGCTTGTGTTGCTATGGAGTATCTGGAAGAATAGGAATGATAAGATGTGGAGAGACTGATCTCAAACTGGACCTGGAATGGTGGCCTCTGCTATGGCATGGTTCGAAGAGTACTCTTGAGCTAACTGAGTTTCTAAGGCCACGGATGGGGGTCGACTTGTAAGCGAGAAACAGTGGACTGCTTTAGTGGAGAATGTACTCAAACTGAACGTTGATGGAGCCTTCTTTTCTCCTATTCCATGTAGAGGTACAGGTGGGGTGATTAGGGATGCTCAAGGTCTTTTCGTTGCTGCGTTCTCTCACAGGGCTACGTTTGTTAGCTCTCCCCTACATATAGAGTTATTGGCTATGAAATATGGTCTGGAGTTGTTGCTAGCCATGAATATCACAAGGGCAGTGGTAAAAAGTGACTGCTTAATCGCGGTACAAGCCATAAACTCTATCACACCCCGGACCCGGTGTTGGTGGAATTTAAGCACCTGACCCCTAATCTGAGGTGTGAGTGTTACAAAGCATAATGTAAATAAAATCTTCCTTCTAGGCTCGTCCAACCTACTTCGGCTCGTCAAAACCTAAGTACTTCTCTGCAAAAGATATTAGAGATGGGTGGGTGAGCAAAACCACGCGCTCAGTGAGTATATCAGGTAATATGCCAGTAAAGCCATGTCATTTTACACACGCTAGAAAGTAGTATATCTTATACATATCAATTCACAACAATTTATCACATCACATCATCCCTTCTTATTGATTATCCTTCAATTTAGTGATCACCACGGGCACCCTAATGGCCTTCTCTAGCCCTATACCACCGTGTGACACATCCTTACTTCGACATAATCAATCAAGAAGTTCTCATGTTCCATGACTAGTCAAACAATGGATCCATCACATAATATATATAAACTCCGCATATTTCGCAAATAGACATGCTTCACTTGAAAATAGAGAGATATTTTGTAAATAGATAAAATTATGCTTTTCCACCATTTTTGTAGAAAATAAGAATATTTGAAACATATTACACAAACCCACTCACCTCGACAATCCGAATCCCCTCCTAAAATATTGATTGTAAACCGAATCTCTTAGAACGAGCCTTCTAGAAATCACCGTTGGATTTAACTCAAAGCTCTATGGATAGAAAGACGACATCAAGACGAATCCGTAGCCTTTCGCGGATTCTAAATCGGAGTTACGGATCAAAAGTTATGATCCGCCGAAGTTTTGGAGAGAGAAAGCTAGAGAGAGAAAGCAGAGAGAGAAATCTCTTCAAAATTGGTACGGAAGAATGGGGTGGCTGAATTCCTATTTATAGGGATAGAACTGCCACGTGTCAAGACATGAATGGTTAGTTTGGTACCACTTGTCAACTTCTAAATCAAACACCAACAAGCTTATGCCACTTGTCAAGCACACAAAGACATGATGCCACCACTTGACACATGTCAATCAGATCTTGCACATGCAAGACACGTTTGGCTGCTGCTGCTACTTTGTCTCCAAGTCAAGCCTATCGACTAGTAGTGACACGCCATGTCGCCACTTAATTTGATTTCTAACTAAACTTCAAAAATTAGTTAAAAATAGCTCGGGAGCTAGGAAAATTCACCAAAAAATGCTGCGAACTCGTGGCGACCCCTACTTTCCATTTCCAAGCTCAAAAATAAAATTCAACCAACTTAAAAATTCGGGATCTCACAAACTCTCTAGTTGAAGACTTGTCTGACTTGGGAGCTCTGATCTCAGAGATTAAAGGCCTATTAGCTACAGTAGGAGAAGTTACAGTTTGGTTCGCTTCTAGGCAAGCAAACAGGGTTGCACATCGCTTAGCTAGTCATAGTTTTGATTCAAACATCCGTGTGGATTGGTGTACTTTTGCTCCAGAATTCATACTGGATGCCCTCATGTACGATCATATTCGTATTTAGTTAATAAAGTTTCTCCCTTTTCTAAAAAAAAAAAAAAAAAAAAACAACTTAAAATTATGCATTTATTTTTAGCCGTCAAATGCATTCGTCCCTCATAGTCCCTTAGATTAGCTAAGTGTAATTTACATATATATGCATTCCCCTAAATATAGAATTTAACTTATTTTTGAGTTTATTTTACCTTTCACTAAATCATTTTCTTATTTATCTAGGAATATTGTAAGAGTGAATGAAACATCCATTTTGAGTTTTGAAGTGGAGAATTAGAGCTAGGAAGAATGACGGTCAAATGTGGAACAAAAAGTAAAATTATGAATTCTGGCGAACTATCACAAATGGCGGCACAAGTGGCGGCCAATCACCACTTATGGTGGTGCCATGTATTTTCCGGCCATATTCATGGAGGAGTACGGATGAGGAGTAACATTACACTCATTTCATTACATCCATTCATCATCATTTCCCATAACCAAATCCCAACTTTTTGGTTATAAATCAACCACCACATTTCCCCTTTTTCCCACACCATCTCTACTCCCCATGTTACACCAAAAGTCTACTCTATCACACATAAAAATCTTCCATGTTTTTGTAGGGGTCAATCACCATGTTTCTTCATCATTTCCATACTCCAATCACACACCTTATCTCCCATGCTTTTTCCTTTCACTTTAATGACCTAAACCCACTCTAACACTCCATCTCCTTTCCTCTTTCATTTCCTCCAAGAGACATAGCAGCTCCCTTTGCCTTTTTTCATCAATCATTTTACACCTCTCTCTCTTCCCTATATAAGCATCCCTTCATTACACTCTTGAGGAATCATCCATACCACCTCATTACATCTCTTTCCACTCTCAATCTTCACCACAAAACCTCCATCTTCACCTCCTAAAATTCAAACCCGTAATACCCATACTACTCCATCTTCTCCATTATCATCACCACAACCACCATCTTCCATCCCCATAAACTCCATCACCAACACTATTACTCCGTCACCAACACTACTACTCCATCACTACCACTCAAAGTTAGCCAAATGAGCATCATATCTTTATCACCATTTCATTCATCCACCATCAACAAGAAGTCCATCATCCATCCATTCTACCATCAAGGAGGACAAGGAGGAGCTAGCCATCAATTTGTCAAGCTTCAACTAGTTCATTCTTTCCTTTAACTCTTTAATTACCTTGATGTATATTATAGATTTGATGCTAATTTGTATGATTATGAGTGAGTAGTTATTTTGTTGGGGTTAGGGTTGAAAGACCTAGCCAATCTTGTATGGATTGACGTTATAATATGATGTGATGCAATTTTCTTTAATATGCCTACATGTTAGTTCAAGAGTTGAATGCATATGCTTAGACTTTACTACTTTGAGTATCTGTGTTTGCCATGTCATGATATAATGTTTAGAGATTGATAACCTTTGAATGTTAAAGCATGAAAGCACATGCACTAGGTGTGCATGTAAGGGTTGTGAATTACAATCACTTAGAGATAAGCTTGGTTGGTTTGCATGATTTCTTCATCTCCAAACTTTATACACTTAGGTCTCGTTTGGTTCGCGGAATGGAAAGGTTGGGAAAGGAAAGCTGATCCTTTCCTGTGTTTGGCACATTCAAGGAAATGAACAACTTTCTTGCATAAAGGGAAAATAAGGGGGGAAATGGATCCTCCCACACTCCATAGGATTCATTTTCCCTCATACTTTCTCTGCATTAATTGCCTACTCTAAAGATTATTTTATTGGTTGTTATTACCAAATTATCCAAGAAACTTTTGAATTTTGAATTGTTTATGTTTTGATAATAAGGATATTATTGGAAAATTGATGTTACCTACTTTCCTATTCATGCACAAACCAAACATCGGAAAGGAAAGTAAAATACATTTTGCAATTACTTTCCCGGTGTTTCCAAACATTGGCAGGGAAACTAGTGGAAAATTTACTTTCTCATGCTCATGGGAAAGACCAAGGAACCAATTTCCTTTCTGGTAACCAAACGAGGCCTTAGGGTAATGCACCAGATACCTAACCATATTGAAATGCATGACTTAAGTAGTTAAGTACTACACCCGAGAGGGGTTGATTGATATCACAAAAGGAGCATGTCCCTTGTTATACCCGAGAGGGGTGCAAGGAGAGAAATTAGTTAATTAATTTAGCATCGTTCATATTGAAATGCATCAGTACTTGCAAGGGAGGTTAGTGGTAGACAATCCAAATCCTAACTTTCCTTTATTAGATCACTAGTTTAATTTAAAGTAATTTAGTTTACATTTGAGCATCTAGTTGTTTTCAATTCAAAACTATATATATATATATATATATATATATTCAAAAACCAAAATCAAATCACTACTCCATTTTGCATATACTCACGGTACTCACCATAAATCTAGATTTCTTTGTGATTCTAGGTTCGTGATTGTGCATTTGCATATTCTAATTCTCCTTAGGTTCACACCCTAGCTAGTGAAAAGAATCCAATCCTCGTGGGTTTGACAACCTTTCTTAAATCCCTATACTATTATTTGTACCCCTTATACTTGAGGGTGACTATTTGGCTGACACTGAGCAAGCCCCAGTATAGTGTATATTGAGTAATCATATGCTAATGATTAGCACTGTGGTCTTAATTCCTAATTAAAGCCATTATTACCAAGTATGTGGAAAGTGGGATTTAAATTGGACTGAGACGTTTGGAATAACCTCTTCACGTCTCATTTGAGGTAGACCTGTAAGTAGACCAAATTTGGAGCGGATCGACCTAAATTCAAATCCGTTTAGTAATAAAAATTCTCAAACCGACCTGATCCGTTAACTCGGTGGATCGTTGATAGCTCAATCAAAATCTGTGTCCGCTGGATTAACAGATATCTGATCCGCTGGTACGATCCGTTTATAATAACGAATATTTTTAAGTTTTAATAATAATATTAAATTTTTATCATAATACTTCATGAAATATTAATAAAATATTGTATATTTATGATTTTATATTTAAAAGTAGTAAGTATTCTTAATTTTTTATAGTTAATATTTGAAAGAATAATATTTTATTAATACAAAAATAATATTTAATTATTATAAAAACGAATCGGATCAACCTAAATCCGTATTGATCCGTTAAATAAAATGTTTAAAGAATCTTCAACGGATTAAATTTTAAATCTAAACTCGTTTACAGAGCGGATACATATCAAAATCCGATCCATTTACAGGTCTAACTTAAATGACTCCCTTTTTTATTTATACAGTGGTCCCATACAACGACGTTGATCACATTTTGCTGAATCATATTACCAAACAAAGCTGCTCAATTCCAGGAATGCCTATTTTAATTAATAACTATAAATTGAAGGTGGAATATTGTAACATGAACCGGGGTGTCTGCTATTAACAAAGTAGACAAACTTTGCCACGACCAGAGGCCCACGTGAGCACCTCTACTACAAATTGGGTTTACTTAAGATGCTTCTGCTGAGTTTGGTTGTACTTGTGGAAGAAGGTTGTAATATCTGGTGAGGCTAACCGTAAAGACGTAAAGTCATAGAGGGCAGTTGAATCAAGGTGACGCCTTTAAAGGGTTTCAGGAAAGTCCCAGGAGGCAAATATAATCGATAAGATCCTCAAGGCCATAAGGACCCGTATCAGTACCAGTAGTAGAAACTCAGAGGAATACCCAATTTCTGTATTCCAGAAGTACCATAAAGGTGGATACTTTCTTGCCCATCTCTTAATTTCTGTGATGAACTTTCTTCATCTTATATTTGTGGGTATTTTTTTTTACGATTTGTAACTCAATAGGCTGCAGGGTTTTACATCACTGTTAACTTATATGCTTCTCTGTTCTCTTGAAACTGTAGCATTGATTACGTTTTCTGGGATTTGATGTTGCTCATTTATCTAATGTTGTCTACTCAAGCATTTTTGTGATGTTTTGTATACCAGCTATTTCTGCTTGCACTGTAACCTGTAATCACTTTCTTAATTTGATAACAAAATCTGATCATACGCCTTGGATTTGATTCCGACCTAGCACAAAGCAGTCTGACTCTTCACTTACGGTTTAAAGACCCTCATGGGGCTCATGGCAAACCTTTGAACTCAAGAAACTTTTTCAAACCTGATGTCAGTCTGTTTGCATCCACTTCTTGGAGTGTCATATATGTGGTTAAGCTATTTCATTCATGCAGTTCATAGGCCTGAGTTTGCCGGTCCTTTTGCTTTGGTTGATCTGTTCCTTCTTAATGAGGATTTCACAGTACCTAATTTGCCTTTCTGTTCTCTGTACCCAAAGTTGAATCTGTACCATAACTCTCTTCAAATTTTTGGTGACTCATGTAACCGCCATAGGGCAACTTTTAAGTTTGACTAAAATCAGGTATTCATAGCAAATAACTAGCGCCTCAAACTAAATTGAGAATATAACTCTAGAATGTTGAAACTTGATTTTTTGTTCTCCTTTTCAATACAACTTGGCAATATTTATCTTCCAGAATAATTTAGTAATATATGGGATAACATGTGGCTTCCTTCGAGAAAAGACCATGGATCATATTAAAAACAATCTAGTTTCAGAAAGCTTATACTATAATTGATTCTAGTAAGTTTAACATCCTCTTCATTTGTGGTTTAACAGGGACATGGTATTCCAGTTAGCATACAACCTATGTACTTAGTTTCCTATATAGTGCTTTGGTCTTAACATGCTTATAAAGCTATTCTAAATGTCTATATAATACTAGTAATGAACTTTTCCTGCTCTAGCCTATGATGTAAATGTAACAGATAATAGATATTTTATGTTGTCCACTTACAATAAGATTACATTATGGTACTTGCATTTTTTTCTGCTATTTTGCATACTTGCAGCATATAAAATTCATTCACTTGAGGTTACTTCTGTAAATTTTCAGATGGAATCAGAGAATACACAACATTCCCAGATTGTCGAGATCCATGGAGATGTTCCTGGTGAAGAGACGAGTGTGGGTGGGAGTAAAATTTGTGGGGAAGCACCGTGTGGACTGTCGGATGTTGGACCAAATTCTAAAGATTCCAAAGAACGATCAGCTGCCATGCGCAAGCTCTTGATAGCAGTGGTACTCTGTGTGCTCTTCATGGGTGTTGAAGTGTTTGGTGGCATTGAAGCCAATAGCTTAGCAATATTGACTGATGCAGCACATTTGCTCTCTGATGTTGCAGCCTTTGCCATCTCCTTGTTCTCCTTGTGGGCTGCTAGCTGGGAAACCACTCCCCGTCAGTCTTACGGCTTTTTCAGGATTGAGATTCTCGGTGCTTTGGTTTCTATCCAACTCATATGGTTGCTTGCTGGGATATTGGTGTATGAAGCCATTGTTAGAATGATTAATAACACATCTGAGGTGAATGGTTTTCTGATGTTTCTTGTTGCTGCATTTGGTCTAGTGGTTAATATTGGCATGGCTGTACTGTTAGGTCATGATCATGGCCATGGCCATGGACATGATGATCATGATCATCACAGCCATGGAATGACATTTTCTACTCATCATCACCATGAGGAACACTCTACTGATGAAGAACACTCGCATGATGAACACCATCACAGTCATGATGATCATAAACACAATGGTGCTGATGAAGGTCATGCTCATGAGCCACTCTTGGACAAGCCAGAAGACGGGCATGGCCAGAAGAAGCAACGGAACATAAATGTGCAGGGAGCTTACCTTCATGTTCTTGGGGACTTGGTTCAAAGTATTGGTGTAATGATTGGTGGGGCCATCATATGGTACAAGCCAGAATGGAAGATAGTTGATTTGATTTGCACCCTAGTATTTTCTGTCATTGTTTTGGGGACAACTTTCAGGATGATGAGGAACATACTCGATGTACTAATGGAGAGCACACCAAGAGAGATTGATGCAACAAAACTTGAGAAGGGGCTGTTGGAGATGGAAGAAGTGGTGGAAATCCATGAGCTGCATATATGGGCAATCACAGTTGGGAAAGTCCTGCTGGCTTGCCATGTGAAAATCAGACCTGAAGCAAATGCAGACATGGTGCTGGACAAAGTGATTGATTATATCAGAAGGGAGTACAACATCAGCCATGTGACTATACAAGTTGAGCGTTAATGAGTTCTTTGAAGGTTAAGATCTGGATACGGTGAAGGTTTAAATTGATCATATGGTTGCATATATACTCTTCTTAGATGAGGGTCCAGATTTTTTAGTATCAGCATTGATGTCTAGGCAGTGCTTTGCTAATCTTACCAAAGATGCATGTTTTTGGTGCCGAGTAATTATATTGTGGTTAGGAGATGTAGAATCTGTAGAAGCGTCAGCTTGCAGCCACCTTGATTCTTAGTTTCTTACTGTCACAAGCATATGGGAGGTAACTGGTTCTCTCTCAGTGCAAATATAGTGAAAAGTGCATGATGGCAAAATATGCATCGGTTACAGTTGATTTGATTGGTCTATAACAATTTGCATGACATTGTAATATTACTCGGCTTAAAATTGGAATTGGCGAATTGCATAATAGTGTCTTGCAACTCTTCTATTTTTAAGGCAATGTCCCCAATGACTTGAAGTTTGAGGTATTTTTTATTTAGTTTGTGAAAGCAGTTTGTAAGCACAGCATTTGTTTTTTACTCTTCAATATTAGGGTGATCAACAAAAATTTCTTTCGTGTGAGCAGAACATCTTTCTTTTGAAGCACACTCAATACAACTGTGATATTATGGCTAGGCTAGGAAGGACCCAAAGAACCTAATATCTCTATTCAATTGATTTGACATAGTCGAACCTTTAAATGCTATGACTTGTTCAAATCTCCAGTGGTAGCTTGATGTTATATTTTGAATCTTCATGAGTCAACACTCAAGACCTATATCAATGCTGGGGACCAGACCACTCTATCCCTCCCCCCTTTCTTCTACCCAGTCAACTCTCTCTCAGTCAAGAATATATACACACGTATATATCCCATATCCTATCTCAACCAATCTGAGACTATTTCAAACCTTCATTTCTCATCACATCCCTTACAACTTACCACATCAAGTGTTAAGTACTTCTGCCTGGAAAACTGTGACAAGTTTCACAATTTTATAAGAAAATCTGATCATATTAAGATGGCTATGTCGACAGTCTATCTCTTAAACTTCGAGCCTATAGAAAAATGGAGTACTTGACATCAGAGAATGAAGATAGCGATACTTCCAGAAGTAGAGAGAAGCATGTTCTTGACACACTCGATCTTTTTCCTCATTGGAAATCAGCTACCGTGTAGGAGCTATGTGAGAAACCACCAGCTTTCCAGGTACTTTTTGCTTTTTAGTTTTTCCCAGTATGTTACAATGTTGTCTTCAAAACATGTTACTACTGTCCATACATCTCCAAAGGTTACTCACTACACGGTTTCTTCGTTTTGTGTAGGGTTTTTTTTTCTTGGGATAGATTTTGTGTTACAGCTATGCCAGAAAGCACAATTTTACCAGGTATTGTATATTTATCTTATTTACCAATATCTTACAACTATGATGTCACAAATCATACAGTTGGAGATAACTCACTACAGTGTTTCTCTGTGGCTTTTAGGTTTGTGGCCTAATTTGTACCAGCATGTGTGATTATGTTCCTGCTCTAGCCTGCCACATCAAACTTGTATGAACCCGAGTCATGCCTTTTGCTTAATCAACAAAACCATATGAAGGCTGACTGGTGATGAATGTGCTGCTTTTCGATCAGCAGTGATTTCTCGAATTCCACAGCTGGTTGACTTAGACAGGTTATTTCTTAGTTCTCTTGAATTTTTCTTTCATTTTTCCTATTTAAACTGGGATGTGATATTTCCTTCATATGTGTAAGTCTTCCTTGTTGATTACTCAATCTATGCAGAGAGGGTGCATTCATCTTGGTTATCGACCATTATACCAGCAAAGAAGGTGCTCTCATCATATCTGAACTTGGCTCCTATCCAAGAAGCCTGTTCCTTTTCCTAAAAACTGTGATTAAGGTTCGCATATCTGGCACCCTCAACTTTTCAAGTTTAATAGATGACCAACTTGTGGGAACAAAGAATCAATCAAAAGAACTTCAGGCTTACTAGCTTGCAAAGGATCTCCAATTTCCCAGAGATTTTGGGTAATAATCCTGTTAATGTGAATGTTGATATGATTGAACTTTCTCTGGAGGTGAGCACTTATTTCTTACACTTATGTATGATGTATGATCTTTCTTTTCTTTGTAATTAAAACTCTCAAGTCAATTTGTGGTATCTGTGGCATTGTTTCATCTTTGTAAGTCTTGACTGTTTTTTGGAATCTGTCAACTTAATATCTGTCGAATAATGATTTCTTCCATCAATTTGGGGTGGTATCAGTATATCCATTACGATCTAAGTTCATCTCTGTGGCTAGTGGCTAGTGGCTACTGAGATATTTTTAACATAAATTAAGCTTGTCCAGCATCAATGCCCCTTAATAATGTATTTCTTCCAGTTTATTTAGGTTCAGATATTACTTATGAATAATAATTCATACCTCCTCATGCTGTTACTGTTTCAACTTTTACTTTTGTAGGTGTTAGTCAATTCAAACCCATTTCAGTTCTCAATCGCAATCTCCTAGAGAGTTTGATGGTTAATGGGTGGAGTACTGTGTAATATTATGCCTTGCATATAGGATAATGGATGCTTCATCATTCTTGTTGGAAATGATTGGTGATGTGTGCAGTGCTCTTTTGCTTAGACTTTCCACCTCCACATGATTCTGCTGGAACGTACAGAGACTATTTCAGCAATGTTTTGAAATTGGAGGAGGTCTGTAAATATCATTTTTGATTTTTTTTTTTTTTTTTTTTGAGGAGATATCATTTTTGATTTACAGCAAGTAGTTAGGCTCTCTTTTTTTCTATGTTTCCATTGAAAATTTGAAACAGTGTACAATTATGTAATATTCATACTGTTTATGTTTATAGGTCAATGCCATTGCCAGTATATTGAATGCCTGTATTGGGTTGTGCCAACGGAACCATCTGTTAAATCCCAACGAATCAGAATCAGAAGCTCTGTGGTTTAGCTTACTTGATATGGAAGTTCCAAAGACTTGAATACATATGATATATAACAGTGATTCGATTCTAAAGGTGATTGTAACTTAAGAATATTGTTCACTTGGTTCATCAACAAAATTGTTGAGGGCATGAAAGGATATGTTCTCCCTCAAACTATCTTTTCCAAACTCCTCTCTGATCACTGTGGCCAGGAACTTGGTGATATTAAAGTCATTATACTGGAGATGTTTAGCATGTATGGCTTCGAGAAAAAGAAATCTGGTATGTCACTTTAATGATCTCATTTACGTTAGTTATGTGCATGCCGTTTTCTTGGTTAAGGACTTAAAGGAATGGTGTTGATAAAAGGGCAAGTACACTTTAAGACCAATATCAGGAATTAATCTTTGTTGCATCTCAGTGATTTCAGAGTCCTCTTCTAGTGAATAGATATGAAATTAAAAGTTAAATGGTTGAAAATATAAATCAAAGCAACAGAGAATATCATGTCATACTGCACTGCGTTTTTCTCCTTAAGAGATTACTTTTCTGCAAGGCATTTCTGCCTATCTGTATTGTGGACCTACTGAGCATTTCTCCAACCTTATGCACTCTTCTTTATTCAGTGATATATGAAATTTTGTACTGACTGTGTGGATATTGATTATAGACTAACTCTTTGCCCTCCTTTGAAGTTTTCTGCTGTATTTCTCCTCGTTCTTTTTCGTTGCATTTAACTTGTCAGCTCTCTTATGTAGGATACTACCAAGTCCATTGCATTGAATATGCTGAAAAATGGGCTTCTCATGGTTATGTCCCTCGGAGTCGAGTGCTGTGTATGTGATTGCTTTCTTGACAACAGCTGTTCCAGCTCCATTAGTATTTTCAACAGTGGTCACGCAACACATCTTCAGTGTGAAGTTTCAGAGCATGACACATCAAGTAGTATCTCGTCCTCTGGATGCCCTGTTTGTATTCGACACAGCACCTAAAAGAGTGTTCATCGAGACCACAACATACACTTCAATCAGCTTCTAACCACCATGAAAGCAATGCATTCTCATCATTTTGTTTCGTTTGTTATTTCATCATTTATGTTTCTTGGACTTCTTTTTGGTTTTGAAATCTAACCAAGGAACTGGACTTGGATGTTGCAGTTTGAGATCTTGAACAATTTGCAAACAGACCAAGGATTAGGGGAGATTGAAAACATCCCTCAGTTGAAGCTTGATCTGCCAGCTGTGTATCATGAAAAGGTTCCCAGATTTATAACATGTAGATGACACTAAGGTCACATACACCAGCAGCAAGTAGCAGTACGTAATCTTGCGAGTATTGTCCAGATCCCTCTGTTGAATTGTTACTTCAAATGCTTGGCATTAGTTGCTTACAACATTGTTAGGCTCAGACCCTCTTGGAGAAACCTCAAAACTCAGAGATGATCCTTCGTGTTAATTTTTGCAACCATTTCGTGGAGGTCTTATTGCTGGAAGGTCATGACCCCGAGTTTTCCAGCCCTTCGCATGGACCAACCAAGACTAACCATTCTGTTTTCTGTACCAATTGCCTCCAATTGTGGTGACTCGTGTAACTGCCATTAGAGCAGCTGATACTCAACATACTTGTTAAAATCTCTTTTAACAACCAGTGGAATTTTGT
This sequence comes from Rosa rugosa, assembly GCF_958449725.1. Lineage (NCBI taxonomy): Eukaryota > Viridiplantae > Streptophyta > Magnoliopsida > Rosales > Rosaceae > Rosa > Rosa rugosa. Next base: position 41,150,792 of record NC_084825.1, read on the forward strand.
ATTCAACTGTTGGTAAATATGGACTACATGTGACTTCATGAAATAGAATACCTGGATTACAATGACCACCTATCTGGAAAAACAAGAATAAGATGTGGCTTTTCCTCGTGAGGTTAAGTCATTTTATTTTACACTTTCCGTAAGTTGTTAGATGGAAATACAGAATGAGATTGTTTTGGAATTTGTATGTTTGGTCCTCGGAGAAAAAAGTGTTTAGCCAAGCTTGCCGCCTCCTAAAATTAGATAAAGGGCAGATTAGGCAACATATTACGAACATGACAATTTCTTTGAGAAAAGCTCACAATTTGTTCCAGCTCGCTAGTGTGTTTATGAAAACTGGGACTTAAAGTCGGCAGGCATTGCAGTCATCAACGTACAGTCAGCGCGTACCATGTTAGCAGTTACTCTGTGTTTCTCCTCATGAGAGTCTGAAGAAGGACTATGCAAGCCTAAACTGAAAGCCATTTTGATAATTGACATGTGAAAGGTGTCTGGGCGTCTGCCGTCTGGCTGCCGTGTTCAACGTAGCTAGACTGTAATGTTAGCCTCAGGGTGTACAATTGACTTGGTGTACGTACATATGTGCCAGAGGTTTTTTTGTCATCCTCAAATAGTAGAAAAACCTGTGAACTTTACTTGTCCCTGAGCTAGCTTTCATACTGTTGCATGACTTATTACCTAATTTGTGAACTTTAAGGTGATATCACTTAATTTCAACTGCACATAATGGTTGCATATGTAAATGCAAAGGTCTTGAAATTGGGATGTTCTATAATGCTCCAGAGTATATAATTGGGTGTTTTATAGTGTAATGGAGTATTGAAGCAATGAAGTTGGAGTAATCAAGTATTAAGCTTCTGAATACTCGGCCAAAATGCTCTTAGCTGGGCTCCTCCTGTATCTCTTCCTGTACTGAAGGGTTTGCTCTTTTTGTGTATATATATAAATAGTGTAAGAACCTTTTCTTTTTTTGACATATATATCAAATGAGATTTAAAAGCAGTTTGTCCAAAAAAAAAAAAAAGATTTGAAAGCAGCCATATCGTACATTATTTATGGGGCAGCAGTGAAGCTTGACCTTGTAAGTGGTCATAGAGGATAAGGTTTTAATTTCAATCAATTACTTCCAAGTATATTTGGGATTTTCAGGTACTAGGGCCTGAGTACTGACATGAGTAGTGCCAAATTTTTTTGGTATTAATTATATTATGCTGCCTCATCTCCATGAGTGCGTTCTAGTTTTTATATTTGCTTGCTCTTGAAGAAGACAAACAATTTTGAATTATCTGCTAACTTTTAGGACTATGAGCATGCTTCTGGTTGTGTGGCTAAAAGATCTGCACTAGATTATAATATGAGAAGAGAATACAGGCAATGGCTTGGATAAGATAGAACTCTATATCATATGAAGCTGGATCAGTGGATTAATTTTTTTTTTTTTTTTTTTTTTTTTTTTAGAGATGATCAAAAGATTTCACTCCTACCCCATGATGGATCAGTGGATTAAATTTGTCACTTACTCTCTATACACAAAGCTGCTCAAGTTTTAGGACCAGTCATTATCTAATATGGTATTAGAACTTTGTTTGCGAGAGATCTTGTCTACGAATTCTTAATTCCCAGTTTCCGTATGAGGTTGTGAGATGGTGTGATGCAAGATCAATATGGGCACAAGTGAGATCAATTGACCTCACTTAAGCTTGTATTAGTTAAGTGTCAAGATATTACTTGACGGGTTAAAAGGTATAGTTTCAAAATTGTGTTTGTTAAAATCACTAGCTAGCTATCATCGAATTGCTTCAAAGAGGCTAAAGTAAAGAGATTCGACAGGCAAAATAGATCCGGACTTGACATGAGGCCTGTGAGTCGGCTGTTTCAGACATCGGGCCCAATTGGGATATTTAAAAAAAATTATTAAGTAAATAAAATGTAAGTCATTTACTAAACAATAAGATTGATTAGCTGGCAAGTTGCACTTCTTTCTTTTATGTTACTCCTAGATTTTGAATCCCTATTCTGTTGTGGATTTATCTTTCTTTTCAATTTTTTCTTGTAAATATTTTTTTGGCTATTTTTCTTTTCTTCTATAAAAAATGCACGTCCATTTTTATTTTTCGCCTCAAGTCTCAAAATGTCAAGTCCGGGTTTGGACTTATCATTTAAACTTCTTCAATTCGTCTTCCTCCAAAAGAAACATTTGTGTGTCGACCACAGCTAGCTCGTACAAGCTTGGTATTCAATGCATGTGAAAAATCACATAATGCTTAGTGTACTAGTTCAACTATAGGCTCCCAGCTGAATACGCAGAAAACAGAAGAATGTCATACGTGTTTACTTTCTTACCACTTATCAGTTCATAACTGATCGATGAAGATGGGAGTTTCTGAAGGAACTGTTCTATTACTTTTAGTGCAAATGTGAAAGTATAAACAAGTTGGCTAGCTGCCATTCACATCAATCTTTGCTACCCAAAAACAAAAAACAGGAAAAAAAGAGAGAATTTGCCTTATAGGTCAGTACATGCGCGCTTAAACTGCTTATAGAACAGGTGACAGTATGAGTGGTGCTGAAAGCAACCAAAGCGAAAACGATAAGAGATGGCCTTTCAATTCATATGGCTTATCCTAGCTAGTTCTAAAATCTCAATGAAATCGAAAAGGAAATTAGGTATTTTAAGGGAGCTGTAGTGTGCCTTGAGACAGAGGTAATGCTATAGCAACTTGAAAAGAACCATGCATGCATGTGATTTGTGATTGAATGATTTGAAGCTCAAAGGGGTATAGGCCGTATAGCTATCTGAGTGATCGGGCCATTTTAAACATGTGAGGACAGAAATCCCACCATAACTTGGAAAACATTAGGGCCTGAACTAACAGATTTCTCAATCATTTCTATACCGTAAGATAATATAGAACCAATAATAGTTTGATATGGAAGCTACTATCTTTATCGAAAATTCGAAATCATGAAGTGTGTGGTGTCAAATGTCAGTGCTTTTTAGAGGAGATGAGTTGAGAGAGTACAAAACATTTATAAATTGTGTATTGACTTGAAAATTTGATTTAGAGGGAGGGAAATCCAGCTGGGAAATATCATAATAAAGCTATGAATCTAGGATTCAATCCCATCACGTACTTCATTTAGAGACAAATTTTTTGGTCCCGACACATTTATTGTCAAACATACCCACAGCTGGTGGGTATATGCCCCAAGCCAACAGTTTTTTGATTATTGAGAATGAGAAATATGATTTTGCTTTATTGTTTGTTGCGATGTGAAAGGGGTTTTAACTATAGCCTCTTGTTTTTGGTTAAACCAAGTTGCAACTTGAAAGAAGTTTGTGTGACAAGGAGAGATTTTACAATTACCAAAAGATAAAAAGATATAAATTTATTGGAAAAGTGTGTGTCGGAAAAAATTTTACTCTTAATTCGGGCAAAATCTATGTTCTTCTTGATTAAAAGTCAATGCATTAGAGAAAAATCTTTCATTTGCAAGTTTGTCGAAAAATATAATTATTTCAGGTAAACTCTATGTTCTTCTTGATTGATGGTCAAAGTCTTTCATTTGTGCCCTTTTAGAGTTTATGGTCACTTTTCGGTCACATATCCACATCTCAACCGTTCAGTTTTTAGGTACTAATGTATAGATCATCTCTACAAAATTTCAGTCAAACTGATGGTCGTTAAGACATTGATAACTACCTTAAAGCTAGTACGGTTTAGGTTGGACAGATTCAGTTCGTCCATTGCTTTAAGCGAGTTAGATACCTTAAAGATCATCAATTTGGCTGAAATTTTGCAGAGATGATCTATACATTAGTACCTAAAAACTGAACGGTCGAGATGTGGATATGAGACCAAAAAGTGACTCTAACCTCGCACTTTAATTTCATAGCGAGGCCTCGCTCTGGATAAAATATATATATATATATATATATATATATATATATATATATATATATATATATATATATATATGTTTCTTTTATAAGTTTGATACTCAACTTAGTTGGGAGGCACATCCCTACATCTAGTTAATTTTATAGAAGATAATTTTTTGTAACAGGTGAACATATAACTTGAACCCCTAGCTACATGAGATAGATTGTAATAATTCTCGTACAGAGCGTCCTGAATAATAGTAGGAGTCTCACTGAAACCAAATATCATCAAGAAAATAAATTCTATTAGCTACATCATTTGCTCACGGTAAACATGTTGTACGTGGAGGCTAGCATATAGGATTTGTATTCGTCCACAATACGACCTATCTCAGAACAGTCTTCTTCATTTCAAGCTAGGGCATCGACCAATGAGGCTCAATCGCATTCTACTTCAACCTCTAACCAACCTTGGTGTATGAGGAGACCTGCTTGACATGTCTCAGCTTCCATGTTGATCGCTAAATGGGCATGTAGAAACAACGGCCGAAAGTGATGTTATGGACTTGGCAAATTCAAAAGTCTAAAAATTATTACATTCCAATATTGAAATACTAAACTTTATTTTAGTACAATATCATTTTCATGAAGAAAAAACAACAATAAATTAAAATTAAGTAAATCTAATAATTAAAATTAAAATGTAGGGTATAGTGAGCAAGTAGGGTGAACAAAAATAATCAACATACTTACATACACACAAAGATAAAATGATATTTTTCATCAATAAGCGAAAAATATGAAAACCCTATTCTCTCTAATAGCGTGTTTTCTCTAACACTAATGCCGCCTCTTTGAGGCGATGAGCACAACGGCTTCGATCGGAGTCCAGTCTCAGGGCTTTTCTGCCCTTCCATTGATCCTCTCAGTCAATTTTATTCCCCTTTGCCGGTTTATAGTATTAGCAATGGCCGTGGCAGCAGTGGTCATGGTGGCGGCGATGGGGGCTCAAATCGTTTGGGCTGGTAACCACCTAGTCAGCGGCGGAGGCTTGGGGTTTGGTGCTTCGGCGCATAAACGAATTGGATTCAGATCTTTTGGGTTCAATAGATGCACACTGCTAGTGCGCGACGTCGACACCGTGTATGCAGCTAGGTTGATAATGGAGCCAGTGAGGCGCGGTGCTGTGGAATTAATTGTTGATGGCTGGTTTCCAAAAGCTTGGGTGCCCATTAAATCGAAATCCAACAATCTTCTTCCTCGTTGCGAGGATTGGGGGATGTCGAGATGCTTTGTTGCACTCTTTTGGCTACTCCGATTTGTGCCTCAACACTGACGTGGAAAACTTAGAGGGTATTCTTGCTTTTTGGGGTGGAGGTTTCGGTCCTGGATAGGTGGCTTTCATTGCTCACATCCGAGTTGGCGGCTCTTTGGTGGCAGATGTAGTGCAGGGTTGCTTCTGCTACTGAAATTGCATGATGGTAGTAGGCTGCTGGTTTGGTGGCTGCTTGATAGTCGGCTTCGCTTGGTCGGCGATAGTAGAACAATCTTGTTGCAGATGCAATCACAGCCGATAGTCATAAGGAGTTGCTGGTTTCCAGTGCTCAATAGGAGTCGGGTGTCCAGATCAAATCTGACCAAGTCTTTGGGCTATCTTTGGGCCCAAATCATAACCCATTTGTTGGGCTCATCTTCTCCAGGAAGCTGGATTTGCAATTCTGATTCTTTGCTTATTCTGAGGCTAATGTGTCTGGCAAAACCCCCTAGCCCTAGCTTGAAGGGCAAAGGAATATAGATAGGTGTGGTAGGGGCCTATATACTAAATTTATAGGCTCACTTTAAATAAGTGAGCGATTAGTTCGAATATAGATGGTCTGTTTCTATGTATCACAGTAGTTCTCATACTACAACTTCTTGATCTGTCTAGTTGAAGGTAGCAGAAGAATATGTAATGGCCATCTTGGCATGTGTTTTAATGAAATCCACATTTCTTTAAAAAAAAAAAAAGCAGGGTGAACAAAGAAAATTATAGGGTGGCAATAGCCACACCCTTTCATTTATCCTCTCATTGGTCCATCTTATATATTTAACTAGTTCAATAAACTAGAATTCTTTTTTTCTTTAAGAGGTTAAATTTTTGTTTTTGAAATGATTTTCTGATGGATTTGGTCTGGAAAATTATGTGAACAATTTCAGTTATGGTTTTATGGAATACTAACTGCAATGCAAGTGATCCTAACTTTATTTATTGAGGAATTGAGTTATTATGTGTTGGACTAGATTTTTCTTTCAATTTAGATTTATTTTTAAATCTCAAGTTTAGTCGATTTCTGAGGTATTTTTTTTATTCAAAATTGTTTTCAATTTTCATGCGATCCTCTAACATAAATTACTATTTCTAGTAATATTCGGTGAGACTGTTCACGAATTCTTTTTTTAGTAAAGAAGATCGGATATACACACTTAAATTCTCACACATTTCTTAGTTATATTTCTTAATTCTCTTTTTTTTTTTTTACTAATATTTCATATGTTGTTGTTTACAATAAGCTTTATGATATTTAAAATGAGATTTGTTTGATGTATAAAAATTTTAAACTGCTTGTGATCTGGGTACGTGATGCACTAGTTACATTATATCCAGAGTGAGGCCTCACTCTGAAATTAACGTGTAAGATTGGAGTTTAGGGTCACTTTTCGGTCTCATATCCACATCTCGTCCGTTCAGTTTTTAGGCACTAATGTATAGATCATCTCTGCAAAGTTTCAGCTAAATTGATGATATTTAAGGTATCTAACTCACTTAAACCAATGGACGAACTGAATCTGTCCACCATGAACCGTACTAGTTTTAAGGCAGTTATCAATGCCTTAACAACCATCAATATGGCAAAAATTTTAAGGTATCTAACTCACTTAAACCAATGGACGAACTGAATCTGTCCACCATGAACCGTACTAGATTTAAGATAGTTATCAATGCCTTAACAACCATCAATATGGCTAAAATTTTGCAGAGATGATATATACATTAGTACCTAAAAAATGAACGGTCGAGATGGAGACCGAAAAGTGACCCTAAACTCCAACCTCACAAGTTAATTTTAGAGTGAGGCATCACTCTGGATAGGATATGTATGTATGTGTGTATGTGTGTATGTATGTATGTGTGTATGTATATATATGTGTGTGTACGTACGTATGTGTGTACATATGTAGGTATGTACGTATGTATGTATGTATGTATGTATACGGAGGCGTTCTGAAGAGGACGACCTATTTAGAATGCCTCCGCGTGTATATATACACGTGGAGGCATTCTAAATAGGACGTCCGCACTGTCGCTAAAGTGTGGATGCCCGGGATTTCTGCTCGATCAAGCGTCGACGGTGCAACGCCTCTTGCCAGACAGAGGCCAGGGGCATCCCGGACCAGTCTACAGTCGGGTGGAGTCGCCGGCGACCAGTTTGTAGCGCTGCCCAGAACCTTGAAGTTCCAGGTAAGGTCGCTGCCCAGAACCTTCAACCTTAATCGCTGCCTAGAAGCAGTCTAGGATGCCTCAGGCCTCCGTCCGGCACAATTCACCCTGCCGTCGCAGCCTGAACGCTGCTGCAGCACTGACGTCCGCGCTTTAGCGACATTGCGGACGTCCGCCTCAGAACCCGCCTGTATACACACACACACACACACACACACATACAGTTTTCAGTCTCATATCCATATCTCGTCCGTTCAGTTTTTAGGCACTAATGTATAAATCATCTCTGCAAAGTTTCAGCTAAATTGATGATATTTAAGGTATCTAACTCACTTAAACCAATGGACGAACTGAATCTGTCCACCATGAACCGTACTAGCTTTAAGGCAATTATCAATGCCTTAACAGGCATCAATATGGCAAAAATTTTAAGGTATCTAACTCACTTAAACCAATGGACGAATTGAATCTGTCCACCATGAACCGTACTAGATTTAAGGTAGTTATCAATGCCTTAACAACCATCAATATGGCTAAAATTTTGCAGAGATGATATATACATTAGTACCTAAAAATGAACGGTCGAGATGGAGACCGAAACGTGACCCTAAACTCCAACCTCACACGTTAATTTTAGAGTGAGGCATCACTCTGGATAGGATATGTATGTATGTGTGTATGTGTGTATGTATGTATGTGTGTACGTACGTATGTAGGTATGTACGTATGTATGTATGTATGTATGTATACGGAGGCGTTCTGAAGAGGACGTCCTATTTATAATGCCTCAGCGTGTATATATATATATACACGTGGAGGCATTCTAAATAGGACGTCCGCACTGTCGCTAAAGTGCGGATGTCCGGGATTTCTGCTCGATCAAGCGTCGACGGTGCAGCGCCTCTTGCCAGACGGAGGCCAGGGGCATCCCGGACCAGTCTACAGTCGGGTGGAGTCGCCGGCGACCAGTTTGCAGCGTTGCCCAGAACCTTGAAGTTCCAGGTAAGGTCGCTGCCCAGAAACTTCAACCTCAATCGCTGCCTAGAAGCAGTCTGGGATGCCTCAGGCCTCCGTCCGGCAGAATTCACCCTGTCGTCGCCGCCTGAACGCTGCTGCAGCACCGACGTCCTCGCTTTAGCGACAGTGCGGACGTCCGCCTCAGAACCCGCCTGTATACACACACACACACACACTCACACACATACATACATATATATATGTGTGTGTGTGTGTGTGTGTGTGTGTACACAAAATTTCTCAGGTAAGGATATCCTTACCTAAGCTTATGGAATGGATTTTCAGTTTTTGGCCACTTTTCGATCACATATTCACATGTTAACCGTTCATTTTTTATGTTCTAATGTATAGATCATCTCTGCAAAATTTCAGCCAAATTGATGATCGTTAAGGCATCCAAAACTATAATTTACACGAGCGAACCAAATCTGTCGAACCTGAACAGTTCGTGTACATTGTTGTAATTCGCAGTTTTGAATGCCTTAACGATCATCAATTTGGCTTAAATTTTGCAGAGATGATCTATACATTAGGACCTAAAAACTGAACGGTTAAGATGTGCATACGTGATCGAAAAGTGGCCAAAAACTGGAAATCCGTACCTAAGCTTAGGTAAGGATGTCCTTAGCCAAGAAGTCCACATATTCACATCTTAACGGTTCAGTTTTTAGGTATATATGAGTAGATCATCTCTACAAATTTTCAGCCAAATTGATAATCATTAAGGCATTCAAAACTGCGATTTACAATTATGAACACGAACGGTTCAGATTGGACAGATTCAGTTCGTTCATTGATTTAATCTAGTTCGATACTTTAATGATCATCAATTTGGCTGATTATTTGCAAAAGTGATGCATATATTAGGACCTAAAAACTGAACGGTCGAGATGTAGATATGCAATCGAAAAGTGAGTATATTCAAGGAAATCAGCATTTTAAAATATGCGGAGGTCCTTAGCAGAGAAGGACTCTGTGTGTGTGTGTGTGTCTGGGTGTATATATAACAAGATGCATATTACAATATATTGTTGTCTTTTAAAATGTTGTGAATTTTTGATTGAGTCAATGCATCTTTTAGAATAGGTGCTTTCAAATAAAAGATATTATCTTCCGATTGATCTAAGGGTAAATTCCTTCTATAGTACCTGAGGTATGACCAATTGGACACTTTGGTACCTAGTCTTCAAAATAGGACAATTTGATACCTGAACATAGGCTCCGTTTGACACTTTGGTACTTATGTTAATTTTTTTATGTTAGATGGAAGGATAAAATTGACATTTAGAATATATGTATAAAATAAAAAATTAAAAACAGGAGTTTGTGGAGTTTGTGGGTCTTCATCATTTTTTGGGTCATTGGAGAAAATGATAATAAATTAATGCTTTTGGGTTATGTTAAAGATGACATAATTGAACTTTATGTTTAAAAAATTTAGTCGTCGTGATTTGAACACTCACGAGACTAGTTTCGATGGAGTAGTCTTGTGGGTGTTCAAATCATGATTACTATATTTCTTAAACATAAAATTTGAATATTTCACTTTCAACATAATCTATACGCATTAATTCATACCCATAAAATGATGAAGAACGACAATCAACCCACAAAACTCATGTTTTTTATTTTGTTTATATATATATATATACAGAAACATTCAGAAGAGGACGCCCGTGGAGTTGGAAAATTGCGGATGAGACACGTGTCAGCCACTGGTTGGTTTAAAGAAAAATCCAACAAGTTATCTTCTCGGAACGCACCGCCTCCTCTTTTCCTTGATGAATCGCTGTTAGCTCCGTCTTCAGTTCGATATTACTATACGACTCCAAGAACAACGATCGATTTTAATCCCAATTCAGCGAAGAAAAGGGTTCTATGTTCAGCGAACGATAGTGAACTCAGTAAAGGTGTGGGTTTGACTTGGTTTGTTTCGGGAAGTGAAAATTGGTCACTGGGTTAATTCGTTTCTGGTTCGGATGGAGCATAGGAAGGTTGAGAATGAGATTGGGTCGCTGAAATCATCATTTTGTTTGGAGATTTTTGATGAGTTTGCATGGCAAGATGGGAGAAGAGGAATTGGAGGAAGAATAGGAGTTTTTTTTCTTTTCCTGGTGGTATGTGTCATTGGTGAGGATCTGGAACTATAAAATCTTAAAAGTTCATGGTCTCTGAACAATCTGAATATAGGCTATGATTCAAATTGGAGAGTCTGAAAGTAACTAACAGTTTGATTTCGTCATTTTGGAGGCGCGAATGCTGACATGCGAGCATTGGAGACATATTGGTAGGTTTGAGATTGATGTAGAAGATGGAGTTGGATTTGCAGAAGCCGCTTCTAGAATCGACGGTGGTCGAAGTCGAAATTTCAATTGATCAAGTGGTGGCTTCTGACAATCAAATAGATGGTTGACACGTGTCTCGTCCGCAAATTTAGTTTTTCACTGACGTCCTCTTCTGAACGTTTCTGTATATATATATATATATATATATATATATATATATATATATATATATATATAACCTTGCTCAGGTGCAGATATCCGCACCTAAGCAAAAAGGTACGGATTTCCATATTTGACCTACTTTTCGATAATATTTTCACATCTTAACCGTTCAGCTTTTAGGTCCTAATGTATAGATCATCTCTACAAAATTTCAGCTAAATTGATTATCGTTAAGGCATTCAAAGCTGCAATTTACGCGAACGAACCGAATCTGTCGAACCGGAACCGTTCGTGTTTATAATGGTAAATTGCAGTTTTGAATGTCTTAACGATTATCAATTTGGCTGAAAATTTGTAGAGATGGTCTATACATTAGGACCTAAAAACTGAACGGTTAAAATGTGAAAATATGATCGAAAAGTGGGTAAAAACTGGAAATCCATACCTAAAAAAAACTGCGGACGTCCGCAGTGGAGAAGCTCTGTATATATATATATATATCAATTTTATCATTATATTTGACAGAAAAATTAACAGAAGTACCAAAGTGTCAAACAGAGCCCAACTTTAGGTATCAAATTGTCCTCTTTTAAAGAATAGGTACCAAAGTGTCCAAGTGACCATACCTCAGATACCATAGAAAGAATTTACCCTTAATCTAAAACTAAAAAGGGTGACTTTGACAAGAATCAATGCATCAGACTCAAAACAATCTGATGAGAGATCGTTGTCATGATCAAACAAAGAAATCACTTGCCTCCCAAGAGCTTCAACATGTTATGGACGGGACGCCTTCTCCCCCGAAGGTAATGTCATCTCTTTGTATACAGTAATATTAATGTAGTATAGATAAAAATTGAGCAGTAAATAAGTGAACAAGAAATCGTAAAAAGTTAATAGATCCATTAACAGCTGGTAAAATTGAGATTTGGGTCGGGTTGGATTGAGGGTTGCAGGGCTTGGGTGGACATGTGGGAAATTGGGACTGACCTGACCCATCATCAGACTAGTGACACAGAGTCCATAGAAGGACTTTCCAAAGCTCTTCTCTTCTCTTTCTTTCTTCTTTCTTTACTGTGCAGTGTGCACCGAGAGAGAGAGAGAGAGAGGAGTCCTCTGAGAGTCCCCACAACTGTCTGTCGTCGCACCTGGACAAAACTGCCACCGCCAATAATGCTTGGGACCTTGTAAACCAGACAACCCTAGCCCCCCTTCTCTCTTCTCTCTTCTGCTAAGTCTTCACTCACCAACTCTCTCTCTCTCTCTCTCTCAGTTTCAAGTATATCTACCGTATCATATCCTTACTCTCAATCAATTTCAGAGTGTATTAATTTCCACCCTTCATTTCTTACCACATCCCTCTTCTTTAGTATTTCCTATTTTCAGATTGGGATTTAACCCTTCTTCATTCACCTCTCTCTGAGGCCCCTCCATCTCTCAACCACCAACCTCTTCTCTCAAGTACTCCCCTTTCTGATCTCTCTAAAGTTCTTCAAAGCAGCAGCAGCAGCACCCCAGCATTTAATATTGTTCTATTTAAGACTATCTCCACCCATCAGAAAACAAAGGAATGTGAGAGGATTTCACATTTATTGCATTTGTTGTGTTAACATCTCACAATGGAATGTTGGTAGGGAGAGAGATGGAGAGAGAAACATAGCCATTTTTATTTTTTTTTGAAGACTTCTTCACCAACCTCTTTGCTGCTCAGTAATGGAGAGGCTCCAAGGACCCATTAATCCCTGTGTATGTTTTATGTTATTATTTTCCTCATTTGTGCATGCCCTTAAATTTTCTCCGTCCCCTTTGTTGAATTCCCTTCCAAGATTCAAGAAATTGACAACATTTACTTCTCAAAAATGCTTTCTTTCTTTCTTTTCCACTCAATGCAATGTGAGTGTTTACCAGGACATCTGCTGCACTCTTTCTTTAACATTCTATCCCCATTCCAAGTGTATTCTATATTCAAAGTTGAGAACTTGGTGTGAAACCCAGTAAAGTTGCTTTCTTTACTTTCTTTATTAACATTTTTGATGGGCTTTTCTGGTTTGCCCTTTTCAGTTCTTTGGAGACCATTTGGATTTGCAGTGCTTAGAGCAAGGATTCACCTCCACCACCACCACCACCACACATGGCTTGAGATTTGAGGAAGAAGAAGCACTGTACCTCTCAGGCTTCGAAGATAGAATGCCATTTCTTCAGATGCTACAAAGCATTGATTTCCCCCCGTGTGATTTCACTCAAAAAGAGCCAAGCTTTCAAGCACTGTTGAGATTACAGCACAAGACCGGTACAACTTGGCCTGAAATGGAAAATACCCAAAGTTCCCAAATTCACACACTTGAGGCACTTGAGAGCTGTGTAACTCAAGACAATCAACAACAGTTGTATTCACCGGCAAAATCTGAAGGAAGAGACCCTCACCAAAACCCTCTTTCAGTTTCCGGTACTCTTGAGGGTGGTGGTGGTGTGAGCTCAGATTGCAACCAAGAAATGCAGCAACTCAACTCAGCGAAAATGGGTCCTAACCAGACCCTGCAGACCCAGTTCACCAAGTCGGCTTCTTCTCCGGCCACCCGAGAGAGAAAAAAGCGCAAGAGAACAAGACCAACCAAGAACAAAGAGGAAGTAGAGAGCCAGAGAATGACCCACATTGCTGTTGAGCGCAACCGCAGACGCCAAATGAATGACCATCTCAATGGTCTCAGATCCCTCATGCCCCCTTCCTACATTCAAAGGGTAATAACTAACTGCGTTAACCAAATTTAAACTGGCTTAAATTAGTGTCATTACTGAAATTGGTTTTCTTAATCTTTAAAGGGTGACCAAGCATCCATAGTTGGGGGTGCAATAGATTTTGTGAAGGAATTGGAGCAGCACCTTCAGTCCCTTGAAGCCCAAAAGAGAATGAAAAGAGCTGAAGGCTTCACCACCAATGTTGACCCTAACAATAACAACTCCTTGAACTCATCTTCACCATCTTCATCATCGGCCATGGCAATGCCTTCAAATGGGATGTTCATGTCTCTCTCCCAATGCAGAATCGCGTCTACTGAGGAAGGAAACACTTGTGGGGATGATGGAGTCACAGCACAAAACAAGTCTGAGGTTGCAGAAGTAGATGTCACAGTGATCCAAACCCATGTGAACTTGAAGGTCCAGTGTCAAAAGAGGCCTGGCCAGTTGGTGAGAGCCCTTATTGCCTTGGAAGATCTCAGGCTAACAGTTTTGCACCTCAACATTACTTCTTCAGAAGACAAGGTTCTTTACTCTTTCAATCTCAAGGTATTACACCAAATTCTTTAATCCTCGTTTATTTTCAATATTCTGTCTACTCTCTTTGTCTTTTTCTGGTCAAACCATTCTGACTTGGAACCCAAGCAACCCCTAGAGCTAGGTATCAGGCTAGCACGTACCCTAAGCTAGCTAGCTAGTCTAGTCCTTGATGAAGTTTCTTTTTCATTTGTTGTTGGAAAAGGTGTGCCTTGTGGAGTTGTGGGTATTAATCTAATGCTTTGTTCAATTTGAACTTGGTAATGCAGATTGAGGAGGGATGTAAGTTAGGATCAGCAGATAACATTGCCAGAGCAGTACATCAAATATTCAGCTTCATCAATGGCAGCTGATTGGTTCAAGGACTCAAAGGCTCTCCAGAAAAAGCAGCTAACTTTCATTTCTTAGCTAGATAGAGTAGAGGAAAAATGAGAGTGGCCATAACCAAAAGATGAAGAGGAAAAATGTAAGGTGGTGGTCATCTTTCAGTCTTTTGGGGATGTGAGATTGTGTCTCTCTCAGTAGGGATGTGAATTGTGTGAGTTGTTTATTAATCCCAGCTCAAATGTAAGTTACTTTGTGTTTGCTTTCTTTTTCTTTTTGGAGGAAAATGGCCAAATGGGGGGCTTAGGAGTTAGGAACCCCACCAATCACCATGGTTATAAATTGTGGAGTTTTAGGACTTCTTTCATTTTTTTGATTCTCATCATTATATCTTTCAAAGGATGCTTCTCTTTACACAATTGACTTTTGGGGGAATCCATATGAATTATAGATTTTGGGTCTGGATGGTGCTTCACCATCATGCTTTATGCAGGTCACTTTTTTTCCTGTCTCTTGGGGCTTTGTTCTTCATCCTCCATGAATACTAATCAAATTTTACTCTCAATCTGGGGATGATTAACATTAACCCAGGTTCTCTTTACTGTTCTTGGATCCAACTTAAGGGCTAGTGGTTAGTTAAATAGGCAAGAGGATAGGAGATGAGAGAGGGCTAGGGCTACAGAGACTTGAAATGTGAACCTAAATTGGCATTATGTGCAGCAAAATTTGGCTCACTCCCATGTGCCCATTCTGGAAGCTTGTGAAAGAAATTCTTACAGTTCCTTTCATTGCCATAGAAGCTCATGCACACTGTTATTAAATCTACTGTTGCTCAGAAGAAGTGGTACCACCCCACATGTATTGCACCTGGTGCTAGCTGGTGGACTACAACAGTATATTTATATCTGTTTTTTATTTATCTGACAGTATATCTATATCTAATTCCCCTCATTATTTTATCAAACTCTATTTTTCTGCAACCCAAACAATTGAATTTCATCGACTTCAAAAGGGCAAGGTTTAAAATAGCCTCTGATATCCGGATATGTCCTTTGATATGTCCCAAACAAATGCTCTTTACTATATGCTCAAATTGTAGGGAAATAACTGTCATGGACGAAATTTTAAACCTTGCAAAAGAATATCTATACCAACAACACTAAAGAATTGAGTTTTGAAGAAAATATTCAAGCCAGGAGTACTGTAACAATGACAGAGACACAGCCTGGTTAATATTGGTATGATTAAAGCAAATGCAGAAAACCCATATACGGTTAGGCACGCTTGCATGTCGCCCGCTTCCACACAAATCAATGGTGGATATAATACATAAGTGTGTACACACACACACACGCGTATATATGTATGTACATTGTGTTGGAGTATCATTGTATGTGTTGGAGTATCATTGTAAGTTCATGACATGATGAAATGAGATGAAGGCATGGGGTTGAACTTTGAAAGAGATGGAGGCAAAGTCAAATGGGGTATATATCCTTGCCTTCACTTTAATAATGAAGCTAGCTGCCTGAAAATGGCCTGAGAAATTGTCACAAGGATGATGCAGACTGAAGAGAGAGAGGGAGGCAAGAGTGCAAAGGCTCACATATCCCCATGCATGTGCAAACGTCCTACTCATTTTGGGTCTGTGTATTTCTTTTCATTTTCCACAGCTTTTCTTCAAGGTCAGTCCCAATCTACATCATCTGGTTTTGGGGCTAATAATGCTGCGCGCTGTAGCAGCTAGCTATGCTCCATGTCTCCATGACATGTTTGCCTTTCTTTGATCTGAAAATAATATATCTATCAGAACTCATCATAGAGCCTTTCTGTTGCTTAGCTACCTAGCTTGATCCCCTCATCTCATCCCTTTTGTTTTTACTCTGAAGTCAATGTCTCCAATCATTTCCTCAAATTCAGTTGGCGATTTGGCGTAAGTAGCATGATTAACCCGCCTTGAATTTCCAAGTAATGCATGTCATCAACCAAAATATGAAAGGCAAAAAAATATGACTAGCGAAAGATAAGACGTCTCATAATCGTTTGTTTTGTTGATACGTGATGTGATTAATTAGAAAAATAATTAAGTCGAAGTTTAAAACGGAACATCCAAAAAATCACTAAAGAATATAAACTCGAGAAAATGGCCTGAACAAGTGAACAGTATAAAGTAAAGGGTGCGGGAAACTCATGCAATGACTGGTTCTGATTTAGGTAAATATGTAGCTACTAGCCTAGTGGTTGACTGTTACCAAAATGGTAATTCATGTTGGTAAAGAAAAAAGTGCAAGTTGTAAGAATTAGAAAGCCGAAAAATTCACTTAATTCATCTTTAAGAGGGATTTATCGAAGTGGGTTTTGCTAGCCTCGGATACATTTAAGTTGTAATGGATCAAAAAGGAACATTTGTCTGAGATTATATGGGAGTAAGTGACTGTTTTATTTGGGAAAGAGAGCCTCTATTCTATATTGTGGTATAGTCACTATTCTGTAATGTATATATTAGGAGGAGCAGCACTATAATACAAATCTCGCATTTCCAGAACTATACTTAAGCATTAGCTTAAGCATATTTGATTTGATTACACCATTGTTTAGGGGACTTTGAGAGTCTCAATGTGATTGGTACTATTACCAAAGTAAAACGCCGTCAGCAGTTTAGGTATGCCTAGCTTTTTACAATGCATGGCAATTGCCAAAGGGTTTGATATATTCGATCACTTTGGTACTTAGCACTTCCTTCCTTTGTTTAACATTTTCAGGGTTCTTTTCCAATATAAGTCCCAGCTATATCTATATGACCACGTTGACCATGCTTGATGGGACAACGCATTTCAACTTGTTTCTTTTGGTGTCATGGTGTTTTCAATTGTCTGAAGTTATGTTTTTACAAAAATTTTAGACAAAGGTTATCAAAATCTTTGTAATTTGTGGCGAGAGATACAATATTCAAAGTGCTACTGTATTTAGGAGTATTGAAACTCCAGAGTTTTATTGAATTATAAATTGTTTGCTATATGTTCCTACTTAATGAGTTAATCTAACGATCTCAGACTCTGAAATATACGCTTTATACATGTAAATTATTTGTTTTCTTAATTATTTTTAAGCAATTCTTCATATATGTTGCCTCTACACTCTCAATAAATAGATTAAAATTTAAGAGTTGTAAGATGCTTTAACGGGTGAATGACATTCGGTAAGAAAAATTAGAATGAGAGTAATTTCCGTTTACCAACACCAGAATTGGTGTGCCTGGTTCATACTTGTTGCGGGAGGAGGCCAATTAAATTGACCATAGAATCAAACTAGACGATGCTGATTAGTACAATATGGAGGGACTGTCAATTTCCCGTGACAAAACGTTACATGTAGTTAATTTAAAATGACTATTCAATTTAATACTGTTTGATGAGAGAACATACAATTGATGTGATAAATGTACATGAACTATTTGCTACTACTCAACCAACCATCATTCCATCACCATAGCTACCCCAAGCGAGAATCTTTGCAATTCAGCTAGGTTTGTGGTATAGTTGCGTGTTACGGTGGCGGGTGACTTGCATGTATTGCATAGCATATATACAAGTATTGAGGATCGAGATGCTTCAAAGGATCTTCAAGAATCAATATCATTGCTGAGATTTTTGTTCTTATTATTCAAAGACAAAAACTTCGACCTACTCTTTCCTGATACTACAAGCTAGAACTCTTCAATTTCCAAAGAAGAAAACCAATCAGAGCACTACCTCTACTGTTTACTACAGTCACAGATCGAGCTAGCTAGTCTTCTCTCTACACTTCAAATTCCAAAGAGAACCTGCCTAGCTCTGACTGCATGCATGCTTTGCCCTCTCTGAAAAGGAAGGGGGGGGGACGTTCTAATCCCTATTTATATTTTTTAAAAAAAATTAAAGAAAAAATTCAAATATATGGTAAACTAAGAAAATTTACCACTTTAAGGACTTATGTTACCACTTTGAGGATTAATATTACTATTTTGAGGGCTCATGTGGTAACTAAGAAAATTTACCACTTTAAGAACTCATGTTACCATTTTCAAAACTCATTTTACCACTTTTAAGACAATTGTATGCATGTCATACGTTAACATATTGTAGAATTTTCCCATAGATTAGCTAGGCTTTGTGACTTTTGGCAATATAAGGCTGATCAACATGCATGGCCCTTTATAATCAAAATCATCGTCTTAATTCTATATTTTAAATTTCTGGGTACAAAATAATAAATATATACAATTTTTAATATTGTGTTATTATCTGGGCAAGAGATTGATTCCCTGCTCATCCAAATCGTAGTAGGGCATCCAAATCTTAACAGAGTCTGCCAGAAATCTTCTCGGAGACTCTGTGCTGCGTGCTTTTCTGTGGGCCACCACCTCCACCCTATGACCGCCGTACTCTCAATCAGATCAGAACAGCAAATCAGAGAGGTTTCCATTAATCATATCACCCACGCTTTGACTGGTGGTCACACTCATCGTCACTCATCAGAATTTTAGGTCGATGACGATGGTCTGGTCTGAAACGTTAGCCTTTGCTTTTTTTGAAGTCAAATGCAGAGAGGAAAAAGGGTCAAATTGTGGAGGGCTTTGTCCAGTCAATCACGCATTGACAGACTGCGCGTGGGCGTTGCTGGATGCACACGCACACAGAGCAGTAATTCTTTTCTGGATTATTGCACGGTTGGATGAAGAAGAAGGAGAGAGAGAGAGAGAGAGAGGCCTATATATATGAGATGAATATGAATATAAATGAATCTGTGTCGTTGCTGTTTTTAGCTTTCGGCTTCTAAGTTGTCCGGTCCATAGCATGTACTCGGGGCTTTTTTGGTGTCGATCTCCTTGAAAACATGCATGGCCTTCTTCTTTTTCTTTTCTTATTCAGCCTCTCTTTTTGGGTTCTTTTTTCTTTTTTATATCATTATTCCGATTACAGTTTTGGGTTCATGTAGTTTGACTGACCAGATTTGTAATCATGGGTTCTATGATTTCAGTTTTGACAATAATGTCCGTGTATTTTGTAAACATTTGCAATTAGGTCCTTACATTGTTGAAAATTGCAAATTGAGTTCTTTCCAACACGATGATGTCAGTGAAGTTGAACGAAATGTTAGCCAACCTGGATAAGAAATTCTTATGTAGAGAAATTTTAAATACACATCCCTATTATTTTATATTTCAAATTAGATTTTGTAGGTAGGTTGAATGACCAAAACAAACATCTATGCATTAGAAAGAAAGAAAAAAATAGTCATATTTTCCTTATATAGAATAATTTATGTATAAATAGTTACATAAACACAACAAATTTCTATACATGGCCTCCTAATTTAGTACAAGAATAAAGTTAGAAACTATCTAATTTAATTTTTTCTTAAATAAATGTAATTAAATGAGGTTAGAAGCCATAATATTTAGAATTGCAAAATCAATGGTATTAAATATTTTTAAAACGGATCGTTTTACTCCCTTTTTTAGTTAATTTCATTTTCTTTCTTTTTTCTAAGAGATACGATTAATCCATTTATTTTCTAATATAAAACATCACGGGTGAAAAAACTTTGTAATTGTTAATTTGTTTGGCCCCTCTAATGACAACTTTGTAGTTCCACCATTGGAGAGAAACTAGTGATATAGTTTTGGTTAAATGTTCAACTCATAATTTTATACTTGATCAACATGGTGTTTGGTGGATGAGAACTCAAATAATATAAAACTTATTTATATGCATCTATTTAAAGGAAACAATAATAAATCTTTATGGATTTCTGAATAAGTAACACAAGTAATCAATATGGTCATTTAAAAACATCAATATACTAGAATATACTAATCATATTAAATAGTAGCCTTAATATAGTCAAATAATAGGATATTTCATGATTTTTGAGATTAAGGATATTTTAGGTACTTTGGGTTGTGTATTTAGTAGAATATTAGAATGAGAAATTAAATGGGTGGTGTATTAAGTATGGAGTGTGTATTAAGTAATTAGGGGTGTGTATTTAAAACTTCTCATTTATGTATTAAGCTAACAAGTTGGATTTGAGTTTTGTATAAAAAATACATAAAAATAATTAATACAGTACTGTTACAGTAAAACACGATATGTTGTATGTTTATTTTTTTATTTATTATTATTTTTTTTTTTGAATCAAGCCCATTGGGCGAAATAGTATATTCATCACAAGCCATAATTAGCCATTACATACCCTGCCGCTGTCATTTGAGGACATAGACAGACAAGGAGGTAGTGGTAGTACCCACAATGGTACGTAGAAATAGACCCACTCATTTTACATTTCAGATCGTAGAGATAGCGGAGATCCTCATTTGGTACTACGCCGGAGGCATTAGAGATCTAGGTTCTTAGTACAAGAACATTATTGAATTTAGATAAAACTAAAAACATAGGGTTGGGCAAAGAGCATAAACCCTAGCCCAAATAGAAAAGGACTAGGGCAGAACCCCAGCCCAACAGTTCACGGCCCAATAGGGTAGCCCAGACTTGCTCCAGGCCAGTCAAGTTGGTTCGGGCCAAGTCCACCGTCCCTCACATCCCTGTCGTACCATCACCGTCCGGCTATGCTCCGTTCACCACATCGCTCGACCCACGTCTTCCCGATTCGACCAGCTACCGCCGCGACTAAACCGCCCTCGCTGACCTGCATCAGCACAGAACAAACCCTCCCGGTGATCTAAGCCGTCCTGAGTCCACACCGCCTCCACGAACTGCACCAAACCAGAACAGTCATCCCTGAGCCAAGCGTCGCAACCGCACTCCGCCTGCAATCCATGGCACCGACGATCCAACAAAACCCAGCCGCAGGGATCGACAAACCCAACCGTAACGCCACGATCCACCCTTCATCCCCATCCCAGCCGAACACAGTGACGAAACCCGAGCAAACCCCTTCGACAACTCTATGGACTGTAGGTCTCCCGTCCGACAGCAAACCCTATGACGATGGTGAGGCCGGAGGCCATCTCCAACGTCCGGGCGCCGCCGGACGAGAACTAGATTGCAACCGGAGGCGGCATTAGGTTTTCTCGAGTAGAGAGAAAAGTTTTAGGTTTTTAAAAGAAAATTATGTTGTATGTTTATAAGAATATGTTTAAAAATTTATATATATAATAAATTTAATAAAAAAGTAGAAAACTTGAATTATGTATGCACCCAAAGTCTAGTACATTACATGAAGAGTTAAGTACGCAAATTTAATACTTTACTGCCTTGATTCCTTAGCCCTATCTTAGGGACAATGGTGTTTAGGGACCATAATTTTTTCTTTTTCTTTACTAAGTTAGCTAGATGAAGTATTTTAAGAAGAGTCATTTACTTAGGTTTGAAGAAGAACAAAGTACTTCTGCTCATGCTCAATTTCAAAAGAATCATGTGCTCAAAAGTTACGAGATTGACTCTATCGATTTTTACCGTGCTAGCGAAATGTTAAAGTGAACTTCGGATACATACAACCAAACTACTTTTGCATCCATGAGGGTTACCGAAGTTGCATTAGAGGGCTAGTGTCCGGGCACATTGAAGCAGGGAAGAGTGGGCGAAGGAATCATATATATACATGGGGACTCATATCAAATCTCATCTCATCAACTTCATGGTTTTGAGTAGTAGTGATGGGGCGAGGTACATGCATGCAAAAGTTGAAGAAACGTGAAGCCCTTCTTTGGGTTATTTTCCAAACAGGTGGTGGGCGAAATGCATCAGAGCCATGTTATATTTCGAATGAAGTTGGCTAAGAAGACAAATACAACTCACAGTGTGTGCCTGTGTGGGGACTGAGGGAGTGAGGGGCTCTACATGGGTTTTGTTTTGGTTTTCGATCCAAGATATATAGAAAGAAAGAAAGGCCCTTTTCCTAGGCTTGTGCTTCTCCCTCCATCCCTTTCTAACCAGCAAAATTGTTCACCTCGAAACCACCTTCCTTCAATTATTTTCACCTTTTTCTCCTTTGGGTTTGTACCATTTCACCGCAGGATCAAAGAGGCATGAACAACTAGACCATAGAGTACATTAGCTAGTGTTCGAATTAATGATCGATCATGTAGATATCTACTCTGGAACATGGGGTGCAGTCACAACCTAGAAGGCTATAACTAGGTGTTCCACAAGGTAAAAAGACGGTTTCCTTTTCACGAAAACAAAGAGTACTACCATGTTCCTTGAAAACAGTGATTAACTTGTCCATAGGTGTTTGTTTAGGAATTTGAAGGAAAGTCGGCATGTTTTTACTAATAGCAAATTACCAATGAGGTTAATTTTGAAGCAATTTTTTTGTCAAAGTTACTATCAGGCTTTAAGGGTGAGCTGAAATTTATTGTCGAACAACATAGCTAATAGCTATACCCCAATACAGTGATTAACTTGTCCATAGGTGTTTGTTTAGGAATTTTAAGGAAAGTCGGCATGTTTTTACTAATAGCAAATATTTTTGAAACAATTTTTTGGTCAAAGTTACTATCAAGCTTTAAGGGTGAGTTGAAATTTATTGTCGAACAACATAGCTATACCCCAATATTATAAGTTTCGAAAAAATTGTAGAGTAGGAGAAGGGACTGGCTGTTGAAAGTTACTGTTAAAAAGATATACCTTCTAGCTCTCGAGCTTTAAAAATACGTTGTTCATACATACCCCAACGTTATAAGCCTCGAAACAACTGTAGAGTGGTAGAATGAACTAGTCTATCAATGAAGGCCAAACCGAAGAAAAAAATAACGATTTTTCGGCATTTACCAAAGAAAAAAGTGCTCTAAAGCCCAGCCCACAATTATCCAAACCCATGCATAGTTGCATACCAAACATGTTCATAGAGTCTTTACAATTTCTGAACTCGAACAGCTCGCAATGGGCATTGATATGATGAATTTATTCCTTTGGTAAGTAAGAGTAGACCTGGTATCCTTGTATTCCTGAGTTCCCAAGTAATTCATTTACCTTCACACTGCTCAAGAGGTCTGGGATGCTGTTGCCAAAATCTATTCTGAGAGTTTATATCAACATCTTTGGCAAGAGTCGGATCACTTTTGTTGAATAAAATGAGGAGTGCCGAAAGATGTTGCTACTTTCGAACAGACATACATATTCCATGGACACTGAAGGCCAGGAATGTTGTTCTGCGAATGAATCCATTTTTTGACCTTAAAGAAACCTAGCTCTGTTTATGTTCGTCGCGAGGCACAAGTGCACAACAACATTGATCAACAGATGCTACAATGTCATGTCCTAACACTTTTCATTGCAATTTCATTTTTAGTAGATGGAACCGTTTACATAAGTATGCCTAAGGTATAACATACAATAAGATCACAGGTATTAAATGTCAGATGAGGTTCTTCTCATATTTAGTGGTCTTGAACACCCTATCACTAATGCAGAGGAAGATATTTTACAGTCGAGTCCTTTCCCTATATAATGCAAGCATGATGGAGATGTTTGAGGTATTTTGTTCATATTTTCACTCAGGTGTACCCTACTGTAAGGTAAGTTTATAAAATATTTGGCCCTATGGAATTGAAGGAAGATAATACAATGAAGGCTTTTTTGTCACAAGACTCACAACAGAGTTCCAACCTGCTGGCATGGACCCTTTTCTATCCAAATCAAACACCACAAAATGCCTATCCTATCCAAATGAAAGTGCAATGAGTGGTTCTCCCCCTTCAAAACTTGAGAGAACATCATCTCCCACAGTCCATTCCAAATTATCAAACCTTCCAAAATAAACAAACCCAGAAATAAATTGATACTCATTATCATATTGTATCAAGTTACTAATATCATACTGGCCTCAGAATCTCTCATAGGACCTAAGTAACCTGTAGGGGATTCAGTAAGCCATGGCCTCCACCTCCTCCACACTTACCATCTCCTCCTCTTCTACCCCTTTTGACACCAAGACTCCTCGCCACTCCGCCGCACCCTCACCTCAATGTGTGACACTCCCTACGCTTCCTCCACCGCCGGTGCAGTCTCAAAACCGCCCAGGGAAGACCACTGCCTATTGTGAGCATTTCATACGATTAATCTAATACTTTGGACTATTGATCAATATATTACTACCTGTCAAGTAATATATTTGTTGTGCAGATAACAAGATATATGGAATAAATATTATGAGTAACATTGATATCTAACATGTTATGTTGTGATAACATATTAAATGTTCAGTTGACCGTCTAGCATACCTCAATGTTGTACATAAATATTGAATGTTTCGCTTTTAGGCCGTAAGATTGCTCGCAATGTCATGGCCATGGCCACTGGGGAAGCACCAGCAGAAGTTGCAACAACCGAGCTGCCAGAGGTTTTGAAGACAGTTCAAGAAGCTGTAAGCCTTTCAATTCCTTTTAACAACTAGTACCATCTATTTTTGTATTGAGGAATTTAGGAAGATTATTTATAACAAGAATAATTCATTTTATGTTTGTCTAGTGGGACAAAGTTGAAGACAAGTATGCAGTGTCTTCACTTGCAGTAGCTGGTGTTGTTGCAGTATGGGGCTCTACCGGGATGATTTCGGTGTGTAATATTCTACATATGCACATCCTGTGTTAGCTTACAATACTTGCTATTTTAAATCCTTCAAAATTGTTATGTCCTTAAATCCATTTCGAGTAACTTCTTGCTCGATTACGGGTATTTGTAACAGGCAATTGATAGGCTTCCTTTGATTCCTGGTGCTCTCGAGCTTGTTGGCATTGGCTACACTGGGGTAAGTGGCATTCTTGTTTGCTGTTGGATTCTTATAGAATCTCGTAGTTAACATTATTAGACTGGAAAAACGTTTGATCAAATAGAGTATATCATTCAAGAATATCATCTTGTTTATGTTGTATCAACCTCTTGATAGAATGCATTTTCTTATTTCTTACTATCTGTCCTGGCAGTGGTTTGCATACAAGAACCTGGTGTACAAACCAGACAGGTAAATATCATTTGCTACCTTGACTGGAGTCTAATTAAAAAGTTAGGTTGGACTAACTTAATCGGTCTTTAATCTTTCCGAATTGTTCTGAAATATCAGGGAAGCTTTGATACAGAAGATAAAAGACACATACAAAGACATAATTGGCAGCAGCTAGAACAAAACCAGAA